>NC_047048.1:25787857-27078482 GCF_011762595.2 Tursiops truncatus
CATGCTACTCTACTCTCTTGCTTAAATTCTCCAAAGGTTTCCTACTCTTTATCGTCTTCAAGGTCCTACATTAATCTGGCCCCTGCCTACCTCTCTGACCTCACCTCTAACCACTTACTGTACTGCAGCCAGGGTCCTTTCTGTTCTTCAAACCTGCCAAGCAGATTCCCATTTTACTTATTATTCCCTCTGTCAGAAACACTCTCCAGATGTGTACGTGGTTGGACCCTTGTCTTCATTCAAGTTGAAGCTCAAATGTCAGAGACCTTCCCCATCAGAAATCGAAAGTACCCATCCTCTCCCTCTCCCCTACCATCACACTGTTTTATTTCTTCACAGCAGTTACCTCTATCTGAAATCATCGTTTACTTATCTACTGTCTTTCCCTCCTTAGACTGAAGGTCTGTTGAGACCAGGGACACTGTCTCTTTTGATATACTGTCCCCCATGCCTAACGCCAAAAGTAGGCACTTAAAAAAAATATATTATACGGGCTTCCCTGGTGGCGCAGTGGTTGAGAGTCCGCCTGCTGATGCAGGGGACACGGGTTCGTGCCCTGGTAGGGGAAGATCCCACATACCGCGGGGCGGCTGGGCCCGTGAGCCATGGCCGCTGGGCCTGCATATATATATATATACATATATATATATATATATATGTATATATGTATATATACATATATATATATATAAAATGAGTGATATTATGCCAAGTGTTCCGCAAAGTTTGCTTCTTTTAAACAGAGATTAGTGAAAAAACATAGCATCCTGCTAAGGACTCTCAAAGTTAAACCCCGAAGTGTTTTACGGGCGTTAGGGGCTTTAAAAGCTGAGCTAGATATAAACACTGTTAAACAAACGTGTGTCAAAACAAATTTTAAAAAAACAAGCAAAACGTAAGACGCAATTTTCCGTCAGTGGCAGCATTTGGCTAATAACCCAAATAGCCCAGGGACCTCTTTCCAAAGCTAGTCGAAGAAGCAGGAGGAAAGAGTAAAGGAACAGAATGCATTACCCAGGCCTGGGATGCTATAAGGGAACCAGTGGGGAGAAAGGAGGGACTATGGAACAGCGAATAGGTTCATTTTTCCATCCCCTCTCCCACTTTTATTACCCATCTAAGGGGCATGGACTCACTCTTGAGGACATGAAGTGACCCTCTTCCCTCTGCTCCCACCCCACTCCGTTAGCTCTGTCCCAGACTCTTCAGCTCCTCTCCCCTAATCCCGGTCCTGGGCTTTGGTCCCAGACGCGCAGAAGGAAGCGTCCTTGGTTCTTACCCGGTCCTCGACGCGGCCAGCGTCTTGACTGCAGCTGCCGAAGCGGCGGCATCTCCGGGAAACCGCGTGTGAAGCAACGGTGCCGCCATCTGACCGGACACGCGACGACTACACCTTACGCCGGAAGTCGTGCTCCTTCTAGGACCGCCTCCATCCCGGAAAACGAGTGTGCGAGCGACGGCCTTCAGCCAATCAGGAACCCCACGTGGGGAGAGCTGAGTGACCTCGGCGGGCTAGAGTGCCGCCAAGGCGGTCTCTTCGGCCCCCTGCATCAGGCCCCTCATTCCGCTTGGAGGACTTTCTCCGCCCAGCGAGGTGCGGCGATGAGGCCACCTCCAGTATTAAGACTGGAGACGTTTGTAGGATGATTCGGTCCAGCCCTGAGGCTCCGGGAGAAAGGGCGAGGACACCGGGAGGTGCTAAGCGGTGGCTGGGTATGTCGAGTATTAACTTTTTGGAGTCAAAGCCTTCCTCAATCAAACTGAAGAACCCGAAGCCCTGTGATTAATCCAAACCCGCAGAGACATAGGTGGGTCGGGGTTTGAACAAGTCGGCTTGACCCAGGAACCCGCTTCTCCGTCCCCACTGCGCTATCCTCGCAGATTAGCTTGGGTAAGCTAATCTTACCCTCCCGGAAGCAGGTTTCATGAAGAGAGTTACCCAGAAATCTCAGAGCTGTGATGATGCTGGGATGAGAAATCAGAGAGTGAGAGAAGACAGTTTCCAAAAGGCATTAGCCCTTAAACTTAAAATTTTAAAGGAGGTACCGAGTCGGCCGACCAACAAAGCAGGGAAGGGTCTTCCAAGCATAGGGAACAACAGGTGCCAAAGCAGGTGGGTGGGAAGGAGGCAGAGGGGAAAAGGGAGTGTCCCTCCCCTCAGTTTCTAAGAAGGGAAAATGTTGCAACCTTTGGAAACTGTATAGAACTATATAAAAAGGACGTAAACCAGCTACAGCAACTTGTTGAATATAAAGCACTGTTCTGTTTTTGCAACAGTGTAACTGTCCTTCTGCTGTCTCCATATGGTCTCACCATTTCTTCGCTCACTGCTTTAGAGTTCCTGCGGAATGCTGGGCAGAAATCATTCATGTCCCCAAAACAGAGGAAATTACGCCCTAGCTCACAAAGATGTTCAAGACAGCTGTTTAAGTGGGAATCTTTACCCCTCCACCTCCAGAGCTTAAAAAACAAAACAAAACAATTCTTTGCACTCTCAGCCAGTAGAAGTTTAACTCTGTACTGTCAAGCAATTTGACAATTACTTTATTCTTTCATTTTTAGAAAGTCTGATATGTAAAAAAGAATATATATTAATGTAAGTTATCAAACATAGTAAAGTGAACACCTGTGAATGTACACCCAACTTATGAAACAACCTGTATTATTGATTCTTCCTGTGTGCTCCTTCCATATCCCACCTTCTCCCTGCTTCCTCTCAAGGTAATCACTATCCTGATTTTTTAAAAATCATTTCAACTTTTCTTTATGTAATTACCATATATATTCCCAAACAATATACTGTTTATTTTCACTTATCTTTCAATGATAAAATTACTTCCATGCTGTATTATGCTGCTGCTTCTTTTCAATCAACATTATGCTTCTAGAATCCATCCCTGTTGTATGTAATTGTGTTTTCCCTGCTTTGTAGTGTTCTATTATATGAACATACCATGATTTATAAATCCATTTTCTTATCTCCAACATTTAGATTTTTTCTTTCCGCACTCCCTCCCACTGTTATGTACATTGCTATGAATATTCTTATAATAGTCTCCTGATTCACATGTGCAAGAATTTTTCTAGGGTAGAATTGCTGGCTTGGGGGGTATACAAGACACAGTCAAAGAGCTTTCCATGGGAGTTTGGGATTAGCAGATGCAAACTGGTATATATAGAATGGGTAAACAACAAGGTCCTACTTTATAGCACAGGGAACTGTATTCAGTATCCTCTGATAAAACATAATGGAGGGCTTCCCTGGTGGCGCAGTGGTTAAGAATCCTCCTGCCAATGCAGGGGACACAGGTTCAAGTCCGGGTCTGGGAAGATCCCACATGATGTGGAGCAGCTAAGTCCATGCGCCACAACTACTGAGCCTGCGCTCTAGAGCCCCAGAGCCACAACTACTGAGCCCGCTTACCTAGAGCTGGTGCTCTGCAACAAGAGAAGCCACCGCAATGAGAAGCCCATGCACCACAACGAAGAGTAGACCCCGCTCGCCGCAACTAGAGAAAGACCACGCGCAGCAACAAAAACCCAGTGCAGCCAAAAATAAATAAATTTAATAAATTTAAAAATAAATAATGGAAAAGAATATGAAAAAGAACGTATATAGGGACTTCCCTCGTGGTCCAGTGGGTAGGACTCGGCACTCCCAATGCAGGGGCCCCAGGTTTGACTCCTGGTCGGGGAACTAGATCCTGCATGCATGCCGCACCTAAGAGTCCACGTGTTGCTACTAAGAAGACCGCATGCCGCAACTAAAGATCCCACATGCCGCAACTAAGAGCCGGCACAGCCAAAATAAATAAATAATAAATAAATAAGTATTTTTAAAAAATACTCTTTAAAAAAAGAATGTATATATATGTATCAATATAACTGAGTCACTTTGCTGTACAGCAGTAACACAACGTTGTAAATCAAGTATACTTCAGTAAAAAATAAAAGGAAAAAAGAGCTTTCCAAAGTGGTTGTGCCACTACACACTGCCAGCAATACCTTGTCCTTAAGCTTGAGCACAACTCCTTCCTTATTCCCACAAAGCACAGTTAAGACAAGACTTCTAAGTTAAAATGTTTTTTCAGTGAAACCTGAGCACAGTGCAAGAAAAATCCTAAAACTAGATAGTATAATCTACTATTGGAGTTCCTTGGTCATGTTTCTTCATTGGGGATCCTCTACTCACTCTGTTCCATGGGCCAACTCAGCTGGCCAGGGAAAAGCCTCCTTTATCCAATCTTGCCTTTCCCAGACTCTGATCTCTTTTTGTCTCCAACTCTAATAAAAAAAAAATAATAATAAAGACCTCTCCTTCAACAACAACAAGCAAACAAGAATTAACATGCTCCTGAAAAGATGCAGCCTTGCTCACAAAGAAGTCATCCCTTTACATTACTGTGCATTACAGCCGTTCATAATTTTTCTGAGCTTCTTCACTCCAGAATGAAATTTTACTTTCATATACCCAGAAGACCCATTAAACTGTTTTTCAAAAGAGCAGTGTTCCCCTAGAGATGAATTTTACAGTCATCCCTAGAGTAGTTCTCTTGGTTAAAGCCTCTTGGCTTGAAAGTAACAGAAACTTTCTCAAGCTAGTTTAAGCAAAAAAGGAGAATTTGTTCTAAGGATACAGGATATCTTAAAGCACCGGAAAATAATTTTTCACTGGCCAAATTTGAGTCAGGCGCCCTCCTCTAACCCAATCTTGAGAGGTGAGGTCATATTGTACCTTTGCTGTAGATGAGAATGTCACTATTAATGCTCCAGAAATGTTTTTCAAATCACTATATGGCAGGGATGATTCAAATGAACAATTTCTAAATAGCAAAGCCAATAATAGATATCACATTTGTCCCTTTTCCCTTTCCAAAAACAGTCAACAATTATTTTATGTCACTTATCTTTACAAAAACGCCATTCCTTAATGCAAGATCTCAACTATATATCTTTATTACTTATTTATTTATTTTATTTATTTTGGCTGCGTCGGGTCTTAGTTGCAGCACGCAGGATCTTCGTTGAGGCATGAGAGATCTTTTGATGCAGCGTGTGGGCTTCTCTCTAGTTGTGGCATGTGGGGTTTCTCTTCTCTAGTTGTGGCGCGGGCTCCAGGGCACATGGGCTCTGTAGTTTGCAGCAAGCGGGCTCTCTAGTTAAGGCACGTGAGCTCAGTAGTTGTGGCGCATGGGCTTAGTTGCCCCGCAGCATGTGGGATCTTAGTTCCCTGACCAGGGATCAAACCTGCATCCCTTGCATTGTAAGGCGGATTCTTTGCCACTGGCCCACCAGGGAAGTCCCTGTGTATCTTTAATACATATAGTTAATGTATATTAATTAATAATGTATATATGTTTACTAATTAAAGTATATTTACACACAATATATGTAATTATATATAATAAAAATACATATAAATTGTATTGCTATCTAATTATAATAGATAATTACATACAATATAATGTATTTAATACATTATTAAATAATAGTATAAATATATCCTAAGACCATTAATTTAGAGCCTTCCTTTTCCCAGAGAAGTATAAAGCAGAGTTTGTCAACCTTGGCACTATTGATATTTTGGTCCAGATAATGCTTTATGAGGGGAGGAGACTGTCCTGCGCATTGTAGGATGTTTAGCAGTATCTCTGGTCTCCACCCACTAGGTGATAGTAGCATTCCCCTCCTCCCCATTATGAAAAGCAAAAGTCTCCAGACATGTCAAATGCCCCTGGGAGACAATATTGCCAAAATTAAGAACCACTGGTATGAAGCAGGGCCTTAGTGAACTTTTAGTCCAGTTGAAGACACAAAATATATAAGAAACAACTAGAGAAAAAAAGGTAAAACAGTATACAAAATTATATTGTAAACAGTCATAAAATTTTCAATTTTGCCTTTAATATTCTTGGAGGATATTAAAAAATATTACCATTTTATTCTGTTGGGAAATGGTGGTAATGCGCAAGAGCTTCATGCTATTTAACGCCTAGTTGGAATGTTTTTCAGAGTTTTACCAGAAGGATGCTACAGAGAAAAGTGCCTTAATTTCTTCCCTAAATTCCTTAGAAGACAACTGCATCTGACTTAAGTTATGAATCAATAACATTTTCTATTGTTTTATTTGCATAATTTCAGAACTTTGTTTTATCTGTCTTTCTAATTGATCTTTGGTTGGAAGGAACTACCAAACCTCAACTTTATCTTTTCTGACAGACTTTCAGTCTAATAGTAGTTAATATCTATATTCATCTATTCAACAAATATTTATTGAACACCTAGGTACCAGGCCCTGTGCTAGGCACTGGAAGTCTGTGGTCAGCTAACAACAACAACAGCAGTAATGGTCCTTGCCTCATGGGGTTTGCCAACTAGTGAGAGAAACAGACATTGATCAAATGTATCATTGATCACACTTACAAACCTATTAATTCCTTTACAGGAGAATACATAGTGCTGTGGGGTTCTATAATGTGCATAATTTATATCTTTAGGGAGTTCTGGGAAGTTTCCTTGAGAAAGTGATTATTGAGTTGAAATTTAAAAAGCACTAAGCGGGTATTCCCTGATGATCCAGTGGTTAAGACTTTACGCTTCCACTGCAGGGAGCACGGGTTCAGTCCCCTGTTGGGAAACTAAGATCTCGCATGTGGCGTGGCCAAAAAAAAAAATCACTAAGGGTGAAGGGGTCAGGAGACTGTGAGGGGACAGTGCTTTGAAGGTAGGAAGAAAAGTGTGTGCAAGACCCCATGGCAAGAATAGAAAATGGGATATCATTTAGGATTTCAGTCAGTTCAGGGTTGAGGTAACAGTCATTTGGAGGAGGGTGGTGGTGGGTGAGAAGAAGAGAATCCACTGAGAAAACAGCCAAAATTGGAATCCTGAAATAAATGAATAATTGTCCAGGGATCCTTTTGTAATACAAATACTCATTCCTTTTCCTTCTTTATATTCAAATTATATTAGCCTTTTGCAAAGCAAGACACAAAGTACAGAGATCTAAGCTAAGTGGATGTTAAATTTCAGAAGAAGTAATATATTATTTAACAGCAATTCACCATGATATAATCTGATAATGGTACTGGAAAAATTTCTCCATACTAATGTTACTGAACTCAGGTTCACCTGATCATCACTCAGGAATCCAATACCGAGAGGCAAGTGTTGGGTGAAAAGGAAAGATGGCTTTATTGAGGAAGCCAGCAATCCTGGGGAGAAGGTGGAGTCATGTCCCAAAGAACCAAATCCCTACTCCCCAGGTTTTGCTTGGCGATTACACAGGGAAAAGAGGAAAGGGCTACATTCTGGGGAGGGGGCAATCTTCTATTTTCAGAGATGATTGTCTTGATCACACAGAAGTAGCCATCATGTCTCACTTGTGGTTGGAACATTATCTGAGCCATAAATCTTTGGTCAGCTAGGCCTTCTGGTTCCAACTGGCCTGGGGTCTATGTGCTTGTGGGCAGTATACAGTTAACTTCTTCTACCTTGTGGGGGTTCCAGTATCTGCAAAACAGTTCAAAGGATATGGCTCAGGATATTATCTATAGTCCTTGAGGAGGTACTAAATGTCCTTGACTTTGTTTAATAGCAAAACTATTATTTTGTCTTGCTTGCCTATTTTCCTCTGCATTTTCTCATTTCTCAGATTAAATTTATTCTTTGGAACTGGGGGAAGGCCTAGGAGGCTAAAGTTTTTCTACAAACATGAGGCAGGTGGAGGATGGAGGTTGTGGCGGGGTCATCTGTCCCGGGAAGGTTCCACAGGGTCCTGCTCAGTTACACTAAATCATTTAACTAAAAATTTACTTATATAACAGAGGATAAAGAAAGACTTAGAACTATATTTTGCTGTATGATCCATTCCCTGTTTATTAAACTCGTGTGGTAAATACATACTGTGTGATATAAAAGCACGTTGAGGAGAAAGAGTGGCACCGCAGAAAGAGCATCAGGCTCTAGAGCTGTACACCTTGACCTAGCTCACAGGGTTAAACTTTCAGCTCACTCCGTTCAGAAACAAGAACTAGAGAAGTACCCTTTCTCAGGCTGATCAAACCAGATTACTGCATAAATAAGTTAATCTCCTAATTACAGCCCCTTTCGACTTTTACAACAAAGTTCTGCATCACTTTGTTAATCATAAGTAATGACCCTTGTGCCATTTTGTCTAGCAGAGTCAAACTATGAGAGATCTTAACATGGTGGGGAATTCACATTAGTTTTGCAGACTGTAATATTGGAAGCCTTATACTACATACAGTCTATAATTATACTCTAATATAATTTATGGTATTTGGCACTTGTCAAAATGCAGTTTTCTTTCCTTATTTTTGTGCAGGTGACTAAAAGGCATATAGTCTTCCATGCTTATTTAATTTAATGAAGTATATTAACTCATAGAACATGGGGGATGGGTAAATAATCACATTAACAATATTAATTTTAAAATTAAAAAACTGTTTCATGGGTTTTACTGATGGAGTTTCACCCTTTAGAGCTGAGTCACAAAGAATAGGAATCAAACCCCAGATTTGTCATTTACTCTATTACTTTGGGCAACTGCCTAAATGTTCTCAGAACTTCAGTTACCTTATCTATAAAATGGGGATAACAATTTTTTTCAGTTATTTTAGGGCTATTGTAAGGATCAGATTAGAGCGTGTAAAGCACAAACCACAGAGTATGGCACAGTGAGCACTACAGAGTGGGTTTTAATTAAATGACAGTAGTATTTGCCCATTTATTTTCATGTAAACATGAGAAATGTAGTTGCAGTCAGCTGAAAACTGACCTGTGAGATAGAGAGATGGATTTATTGTAGAAAAGAAGAAAATAATTCATAAATTGCCCAGCAGTAACACCTTAAATATTTTGCATCCTATTACTTATAGTTTGTTTCTTATGGCTTTTTAAACTAAAAACCGCAGCCAATGCCTGATTATTTTGGGCTTGATTATCTAGTTATGGACTACTCAGCCCTTAATTTCTTGCTGTACAACATTGAAAACAGAGAGAAAGGAAATGACTTCTGCAGAGACTGAATCATCCTTGTGCCTCGTATAGTATCTGGCACTTAGTATGTACTAAATAAAAAATAAAACAATTTAATCACTTTTTAGTAACTCCAGTTTTAGAAGTCTTGGGTAAGACCAAAGGTAAAAATAAGACTCTTTGAACAATGCTATTTTGTTTTTCACTGTCACTATCTCTAGCCTTCTCACAACTGAGTTTTGACTATGCCAGAGACATTAAATGAAATGCTTAGAATGGTGTTGAATAGAACACACATTGATTCTTTTTCAGGATGATGTCAAGTATGACCTTAATTATTAGAAGAATAAAACTAAGTCCAAAATACTTCAGTGTATATTATATGACCTGTGGGAGAAACAAAAGAGAGAGAGTATTTTAGCCATCAAGGAGTTTACAAACCTGTAAAGTCAGATTTAACTTGCATATTAACAACTTAAGAGAAACTTTATTTATTTATTTATTTATTTATTTATTTTTACATCTTTATTGGAGTATAATTGCTTTACAATGGTGTGTTAGTTTCTGCTTTATAACAAAGTGAATCAGTTATACATATACATATGTTCCCATATCTTTTCCCTCTTGCATCTTAAGAGAAACTTTAAAAGGGGGAGGGGACATATGACAATGAAAACACGATGACCCGAAACCAGTGGGATGCAGCAAAAGCAGTTCAAAGAGGGAAGTTTATAGCAGTACAAGCCCACCTCAAGAAACATCTCAAACACCTCAAATAAAAAACCTAACCTTACACCTAAAGCAATTAGAGAAAGAATAACCAAAAAACCCCAAAGTTAGCAGAAGGAAAGAAATCAAAAATATCAGATAAGAAATAAATGAAAAAGAAATGAAGGAAACAGTAGCAAAGATCAATAAAACTAAAAGCTGGTTCTTTGAGAAGATAAACAGAATTGATAAACTATTAGCCAGACTCATCCAGAAAAAAAGGGGGAAGACTCAAATCAACAGAATTAGAAATGAAAAAGGAGAGTAACAACTGACACTGAAGAAATACAAAGGATCATGAGAGACTACTACAAGCAACTCTATGCCAATAAAATGGACAACCTGGAAGAAATGGACACATTCTTAGAAAAGCACAACCTTCCGAGACTGAACCAGGAAGAAATAGAAAATATAAACAGACCAATCACAAGCACTGAAATTGAGACTGTGATTAAAAATCTTCCAACAAACAAAAGCCCAGTACCAGATGGCTTCACAGGCGAATTCTATCAAACATTTAGAGAAGAGCTAACACGTATCCTTCTCAAACTCTTCCAAAATATAGCAGAGGGAGGAACACTCCCAAACTCATTCTACGAGGCCACCATCACCCTGATACCAAAACCAGACAAAGATGTCACAAAGAAAGAAAACTACAGACCAATATCACTGCTGAACATAGATGCAATAATCCTCAACAAAATACTAGCAAACAGAATCCAACAGCACATTAAAAGGATCACACACCATGACCAAGTGGGGTTTATCCCAGGAATGCAAGGATTCTTCAATATACGCAATTCAATCAATGTGATAAACCATATTAACAAACTGAAGGAGAAAAACCATATGATCACCTCAATAGATGCAGAAAAAACTTTTGACAAGATTCAGCACCCATTTATGATAAAAACTCTCCAGAAAGTAGGCATAGAGGGAACTTACCTCAACATAATACAGGCCATATATGAGAAACCCACAGCCAAAATTGTCCTTAATGGTGAAAAACTGAAACCATTTCCACTAAGATCAAAAACAAGACAAGGTTGTCCACTCTCACCACTATTATTCAACATAGTTTTGGAAGTTTTAGCCACAGCAATCAGAGAAGAAAAAGAAATAAAAGGAATCCAAATCAGAAAAGAAGTAAAGCTGTCCCTGTTTGCAGATGACATGATACTATACATAGAGAATCCTAAAGATGCTACCAGAAAACTGCTAGTGCTAATCAATGAATCTGGTAAAGTAGCAGGATACAAAATTAATGCACAGAAATCTCTTGCATTCCTATACACTAATGATGAAAAGTCTGAAAGAGAAATTAAGGAAACACTCCCTTTTACCATTGCAACAAAAAGAATAAAATACCTAGGAATAAACCTACCTAAGGAGACAAAAGACCTGTATGCAGAAAACTAAAGACACTGATGAAAGAAATTAAAGATGATAGAAACAGATGGAGAGATATACCATGTTCTTGGATTGGAAGAATCAACATTGTGAAAATGATTATACTATCCAAAGCAATCTACAGATGCAGTGCAATCCCTATCAAGGTACCAACGGCATTTTTCACTGAACTAGAGCAAAAAATTTCACAATTTGTATGGAAACACAAAAGACCCTGAATAGCCAAAGCAATCTTGAGAAAGAAAAACAGAGCTGGAGGAATCAGGATCCCTGACTTCAGACTATACTACAAAGCTACAGTAATCAAGACAGTATGGTACTGGCACAAGAACAGAAATATATATCAATGGAATAGGATAGAAAGCCCAGAGATAAACCCACACATATATGGTCACCTTATTTTTGATAAAGGAGGCAAGAATACACAATGGAGAAAGGACAGCCTCTTCAATAAGTGGTGCTGGGAAAACTGGACAGCTACATGTAAAAGAATGAAATTAGAGCACTCCCTAACACCATACACAAAAATAGAACGAAATTAGAGCACTCCCTAACACTATACAAAAAAATAAGCTCAAAATGGATTAAAGACCTAAATGTAAGGCCAAACACTATAAAACTCTTAGAGGAAAACATAGACAGATCACTCTATGACATAAATCACAGCAAGATCCTTTTTGTCCCACCTCCTAGAGAAATGGAAATAAAAACAAAAATAAACAAATGAGACCTAATGAAACTAAAAAGCTTTTGCACAGCAAAGGAAACCATAAATAAGACGAAAAGACAACCCTCAGACAGAATGGGAGAAAATATTTGCAAACGAAGCAACTGACAAAGGTTTAATCTCCAAAATTTACAAGTAGCTCATGCAGCTCAATATCAAAAAACCAACAACCCAATCCAAATATGGGCAGAAGATTTAAATAGACATTTCTCCAAAGAAGATATACAGATTGCCAACAAACACATGAAAGGATGCTCAACATCACTGATCATTAGAGAAATGCAAATCAGAACTACAATGAAGTATCACCTCACACCAGTCAGAATGGCCATCATCAAAAAATCTACAAACAATAAATGCTGGAGAGGGTGTGGAGAAAAGGGAACCCTCTTGCATTGTTGGTGGGAATGTAAATTGGTACAGCCACTATGGAGAACAGTATGGAGGTTCCTTAAAAAACTACAAATAGAACTACCATATGACCCAGCAATCCCACTACTGGGCATATACCCTGAGAAAACCATAATTCAAAAAGAGTCATGTACCAAACTGTTCATTGCAGCTCTATTTACAATAGCCCGGAGATGGAAACAACCTAAGTGTCCATCATCGGATGAATGGATAAAGAAGATGTGGCACATGTATACAATGGAATATTACTCAGCCATAAAAAGAAACGAAATTGAGATATTTGTAGTGAGGTGGATGGACCTAGAGTCTGTCATACAGAGTGAAGTAAGTCAGAAAGAGTGAGACAAATACCGTATGCTAACACATATACATGGAATTTAAGAAAAAAAAATGTCATGAAGAACCTAGGGGTAAAACAGGAATAAAGTCACACACTGGAGAATGGACTTGAGGATATGGGGAGGGGGAAGGGTAAACTGTGACAAAGCGAGAGAGAGGCATGGACATATATACACTACCAAACGTAAGGTAGATAGCTAGTGGGAAGCAGCCGCATAGCACAGGGAGATCAGCTTGGTGCTTTGAGACCGCCTGGAGGGGTGGGATAGGGAGGGTTGGAGGGAGGGAGACGCAAGCGGGAAGAGATATGGGAACATATGTATATATAAAACTGATTCATTTTGTTATGAAGCAGAAACTAACACACCATTGTAAAGCAATTATACTCCAATAAAGATGTTAAAAAAATTTTTGAAAAAAAACACTAGAAGGTACAGTATTAGCACGTTATATATATAAATGAATGTTATATAATGAATGTATTGTATATATGTATTTGAATGAATGGATTTACAAGAAACTAATAACATTTTTTAAAATATATAAATTTATTTATTTATTACTTTTTGGCTGTGTTGGGTCTTCGTTGCTGCATGTGGGCTTTCTCTAATTGCAGCTAGTGGGGCCTACTCTTTGTTTCAGTGTGCGGACTTCTCACTGCAGTGGCTTCTCGTTGTGGAGCACAGGCTCTAGACATATGGGCTTCAGTAGTTGTGGCACATGGGCTCAGTAGTTGTGGCTCGTGGGCTCTAGACCGCAGGGTCAGTTGTTGTGGCACATGGGCTTCGTTGCTCCACGACATGTGGGATCTTCCCAGACCAGGGCTCGACCCATGTCCCCTGCATTTGCAGGTGGATTCTTAACCACTGCACCATCAGGGAAGTCCTAATAACATTTTTAATGTCTATTAGTAGCACTGTGCTGAGGATTATAGAGAGACTTTACTCTGTGCTGTTTTATGCTTGTTGGATTTTGTAATATGGAAATATATTACCCAAAGATTTAAACTTTAAAAATGTGTTCATCCTATATATTTATTTTTTTATATCACGTTTTTAATTGAAGTATAGTTGATGTACAATACTATATAAGTTACAGGTGTACAATATAGTGATTCACAATTTTTAAAGGTTATAATTCATTTAAAGTTGTTATAAAATATTGGCTATATTCCCTGTGTTGTATATTTCCTTGTAGCTTATTTTATTTATTTTATTGAACAATTATTTATTTATTTGGTTGCACCGGGTCTTAGCTGCAGCAGGCAGGCTCCTTAGTTGCGGCTCGCAAACTCTTAGTTGCGCTATGCATGTGGGATCTAGTTCCCTGACTAGGGATCGAACCCAGACCCCCTGCATTGGGAGCGTGGAGTCCCATCTGCTGTGCCACTAGGGAAGTCCCCTGTAGATTATTTTATACATAATAGTTTGTACCTCTTAATCCCCTACTCCCATCTTGCTCCTCCCTCCTTCCTTCTCCCCTCTGGTAACCACTAATTTGTTTTCTGTATCTGTGGGTCTGTTTCTTTTTTGTTATATTCACTAGTTCGTTACATGTTTTAGATTCCACATATAAGTGATATCATACAGTATTTGTCTTTGTCTGACTTATTTCACTTAGCACAATACCCTCCAAGTCCATCCATGTTGTTGCAAATGGCAAAATTTCATTCTTTTTTATGGCTGAGTAGTATAAAAACATTTCTTTTGAAATGGGGGAAAAATAAACCAGACAGTGTTTTTATTTTATATTTATTGGTTGATTTATGTATTTATTTTTTAAGAATAACGAGATTTATTTTTCCTTCATGTGGAGGCCTGTGTGGAGTCCAGGCTGGTGGGCAGCTCTGCTCCAGGCAGCCGGTCATTTGGGGACCTTGTGTTTTTAAAATACATAAACATCTGTATTTACTAAGATGATTAAAGTTGTTTCTATCTTTCTTTCAAGGTGACTATCTGCTTCCTGGCATTGTGGCAGCACCTGAGGTTCACTAATCACAGTTCTTGAGAACCACCTCTATTTACCCAAGATAAAATCCAACCATACAAATATTGATTAGCTACTGCAAGATAAAAGGCTCTTCTGTAGGTTCCTGAAACGTGCGTGTGGGCACACCCCCCAACAATGTCCTTTGCACTTACCTGGTCGCTTGTTCTGTACTACGTTAAAGTTGATTTTTCTCTGAGTTCCTAACTATAGTTCTTGTGTTATTAAAACAGCTGTGCTTACCTGGTTCATTTTATATACAGAAGCTCAACTGTTGCATATATTATTACTTAAAAATAAATTGATAAATGTCATATAGTTTATAAATTGCTGGTTTAATCCAATTATTCTTTTTTAAAAATTGTGGTAAAATACACATAAAATTTACCACCTTAACCATTTTTAAGTGTACAGTTCAGTAGTGTTAAGTGCATTGACATTGTTGTACAGCCAACCTCCAGAACTCTTTTCATCTGAAACTCTGTACCCATTAAACAACTACTGGTTCCCCACTCTCCCCAGCTTCTGGCAACCACCATTCTACTTTCTGTTTCTTTGAATTTGGTTCTCTGATATGAGAAATCTCACATAGGTGGACTCATACCGTATATATCTTGTTGAAACTGGCTTATTTCACTTAGCATAATGTCCTTCCCTTATTCTTTTTTCCAAGTATCTGCAATGCATGAAGTCTTCCAACTTGAGTTAATTTTTAAAAATTATAAACATAGAAATAATGACGCATAGGGCAGAAAAGGGGAAGAAATATAAAAGCAACTAAATTTTTGGAAGTTTTGATCCAAAGTACCATACCACCTAAAAATGTACTTTTGCCTATAATTGGAAAATTTAAAAGCAAACTATCCCTATATTAGACCATTCTTGCATAAACAATTCACGGATACAAAGAAAGAACATAAGAGGAGAGCAGTCCCAAATGAATTTTGTTTGATTATCATTAAAATATGCAATCAAATCAGCAGGTTTTAAATCCTTGGGAAAAAGGGAAACTCATATTGCTTAAATCAAATGAACATATAAATAAACTGTAACATGTTATAATACCCTGATTGTATTAACCTTTCTGATAGCTTAACGAGGTCACAAAGCATCCTTAAATACAAGGAGCTGCAATTTTCAATGTCCGTTTCTGTGGGATTTGTACTGACACATTCACCCAGAGTATGTGAGACATGATTTTCCGCTTAGAATGCTGGAATGTTTTCACAAGAGAAGTCTATTTTAAAAACCAACTTCTTTTAAAATGAAGTTCATTTGGAACAGCATAGTTTATTATGGCTTCAAATTCTGGCAATAAACATCTATACTGTCTGGGGCTGGAAAATTCTCCCCACTCTGCAGCACAGACTTGGTGGAGGCAGCTGGTCAAGTCTGCAGTGCTGAGACAGGCCAGGGCTCCAGATGGAGGTTTCCAAATCGAGATTAAGGTAAGTATTTGTGCTTTTATAAACTTGGCACTTAAATCTGTAGGAACATTGGTGAGCTCTGGAAAGAAAAAAGCAATTTTATTTGAGATGAGACTTACAAACATAGAGAGGAACCAAAAAATGAAAGAGTTGTTGATTTGCATTCTCTCTCTGGAAATAAAGCTTTCAACAGAGAAATAACCCTAGACTGATCTGGGGTATTACAGCCCAAGTTATGACTAATAGGCTTAAGAAAAAAGTTCTTTAATAACTATCGCTTGGAAGGAAAGCTTATAATATACACCTTATAACAAATTATACATCAATTACACATCAATTCCAGCTCCTCCATTTATGTGACATTGAAAAGAATTACATAACCTTCCAATAACAAATCTCCCTTCCTTGAAGTGGAGATAATAATGGTGCCTTATCTCTGATGGTTGTGACGAATGAGATAAAGCCTGTAAGTTACTTAAGCACAGTGGGTAGTGTATTATGAACACCCAATAAATGTTAGCTATTATTATTAATAAATGCCCCATATGTGTGTGTTGATTCAGAATTATACAAAATGGGAATACAAAGATGAACAAAACAAAGATGAATGAGATCCTCATGGTCAAGTGGAGAAGATACCATTACTATTTAAGAGGTAATGCGTCATCTGAGGATCAAAATAAAGTGGTTTTTTTTTTTACGTGCCTAATGAACTATAGCGCAAATTTTTATTAGTCTAGATCAGGGTTTCTCAACTTCACACTGACGATGTTTGGGGCGGGATAATTCTGTGCTGTGAGGGGCTGGCCTGAGCACTATAGGGTGTTGGGCGGCCTCTCTGGCCTCCACCCACTAGATGCCAGCAGCACCTCTCCCCACTCCGTGCTTTTACATTGCTGTGGTCTATGGCTGGGAGCCTCCAGGACTAAACCCCGGGGATCGGTTTCCACTCCTGCTCTCCCCAGAGCTCCCTGTGCCTGCCTGTCTGGCCTGCCGTCTCCTCAGGGCCTGAACGTTACGGCAGATGGCAGGCGTCCAACGGTGGAATCTCAACCTGGGAGTCAGGGACTGGGCAAATCAGCTCTCCTCAGGCCAGCAGACAAAGATGAGACAGCCAGGTTCACTGAGAGGAGAGGATGATGGCCTCGGGCCTGGGTGTCACTGGGGCAGAGTGAAATACACTCTGTTGGCTGCGAACCTGGCCAGGCAGGCTGGTCTCCCTCTGCCTCGGGCCAGTTGCTCTTGGTCAGGTGGATGACTCCAGCCGTGCAACTGGAGTCAAAGCCGCTATACAGCCCATCCCCCAGCAAAAGGGGGTGGGGTGGGGCGGGAGTAGTTACTCTCTTGTTATATAAGCAGCCACGTAATAGTCTGGATCTTGCCTTTTGGCCCACAGAGCCTAAAATATTTACCATCTGGGCCTTTATAGAAAAAAATTTGTCAACCTCCATTTTAGATAGGTACTTATCCTACCGTCAGTACAGAGAAATGCAACAAAATGGTGTCATTCTACCTGACGTCATCTTGAGACAGGAAGACAAGAGCACAGCCATTTCGGAAAAGGACCAGGGTAACGGCCTTGGGCAAAAACAGGCCTTGTAAGCTAAAAAACAAAGGCCCCGGGCGTCTGAGTCCCAGAGACTAACCTTATCTGTTCCTGTGCGTTTTTGCAGAAAATTCTCATGCATTTCTACACCCTCACAGAAACAACTCCCTATTCCTTATAGCCATCATGGGGCCACCTGCTGATGATCAAAGAAGTTGGATGATTTCTGGAAATTATCAGTGATCCATGAGACGAACCCTCCCTTTTGTTATAAAAGCAACTCGCCCCTTCTACTCTAGGAGCTGGAAGTTTTGTTTTGCTTTGTTTTCTTGCTGTTGTAGTTTTCCGCCCTCTCCTTTGTGCACATGCTACCTCTTTGAATAAAAACCTCTGCTTGCCTAAGGGTCTTGTGGAAACAATATCATTTCTATGGTGGTAACATCCAAGAATCTGGAAACGGCCTGGCAACAATCTTTGTAGCAAAAAAAATGTTATGTACAAGTAAATAAACACCTGACAGTGTTTTCCGGGATGAATACCCATGGAGCCTACACTTTATTTTTTAATTAATTAATTAATTTATTTATTTATGGCTGTGCTGGGTCTTCGTTGCTTCAGGCGGCCTTTCTCTACTTGCGGCGAGCGGGGGCTACTCTTTGTTGCAGTGCGTGGGCTTCTCATTGCGGTGGCTTCTCTTGTGGAGCACAGGCTCTAGGCGTGTGGGCTTCAGTAGTTGTGGCGTGCAGGCTTCAGTAGTTGTGGCATGCGGGCTCAGTAGTTGTGGCTCACAGGCTCTAGAGCACAGGCGCACGGGCTTAGTTGCTCCGTGGCATGTAGGATCTTCCCGGACCAGGGCTCGAACCCGTGTCCCCTGCATTGGCAGGTGGATTCTTAATTACTGCGTCACCAGGGAAGTCCCCTACACTTTAATTAGAAACTGTTGTAACATCTAAGAGGACTGTTTTCCCCTTAGAACTAACTGGCAGAGAACTTAGCAATTATTCTCTAATTATTGGCCACCTGCCATTACTTTAGAACAGAGCCCACAGGTAGAATTATGAACACAAGTACCCTTCTTAAAAAGCCTTCAAAGGTTTCCCACTTCCTCACACCCAACCCCAAGCACTCTTGACTCCAGCATCGGATTATCCTTTCCCAAATGTGTTGCCAGCAAGCCATGGACTGACTGTTAAACCTCTGAGCCTTTCTATTGATGATTTTCCCCCATGCATGGAATGTTCTTCTCATCTTCCTCAACCAATAGACACCTACTTTAGGATCCAATTGAAAAATTCCTCACCCTGTATTCTGGAAGACTGTGAGTAGACTCATGTTACAGCTCACTGTGTTAGTTATTCCTAGATCTGTCTGCCTTGATGAACAGTGAGCACTTGGAGAGCAGGGGCACCTTCTCTCTGAATCCCCAATGCCTAATGGAATGCCTGGCACTTGCTAGAAATTCAGTAAATGCCGGGTCAGTGAATTAATTATTTGAAAGGCACTGCATGGCTCTTCCTGTCAAAAATAATTATTCCACTAAAAATTATCAGGTAGACACCAGCCTACCCCTTCTCCTTCCTTGTCTAAAATTTTCTCCTCTTTAGAGAACAGGGTCTCTAAACTTTCTGATGGCAAGGTCTGCATCCTTTCATGTTTATATGCATTTACCATTATTCCTGGCACTTAGTAAGTGCTCCTTTAAGAATTACATGGAGAATTATTTCGATCATATGAATTACTTGAAAGAATTAATGGGAAAAAATGATCTTTTTCAATAATACTAAATCTTTAACTTCTGGAATTATTATGGTTTGTCAGTGTTTTGCTCTTAAAAAATTTTTAAAGAGATAAACATAAAACACTGAATGTATTTCATTTTAGAATCCACGTGTCCAAATTGTACAAAATCAAGAGCTAAAATACTTTGCCCCTATGATTATCTATAGAATATATATGTGTTTATATACCTAGAGAGTGTTACACATTCTCTTAAAGGCGAATTGGAGAAAATCATAAGGAAATAAAGAGTTTGACTTCCACCTAATATTCAGTTGTATCTCACGCTGGAAATGAAACCAACCAATATGAAATTAGGATAAACACCTTCTTGAATATGTTGGTAGCATTTAAACAAGGAGCATTAACATAATTTCAAAGTATTGCTCTGCCCCCCATACTCTTCCTCCCTGCCCCCCCAAATAACTTATCAACAGGATTAGAGAGAAAGACCAGGATATTGACACTCAGCACTTAACCCCCTGAGAAGCAGGGTCACCAATTTTGACCTTCACATGATCTTTTCTACCATTCCAATTGCCAAGGGTTTGGGAGTTAAGTGAACTTCCTCCTCAATAACTTTAACCACAAAATTCATCCAATAGGTCAGAATAAAGGGTCTTGGGATTTAATAGAAAGTGCATACGATTTAGTACAAATAACCAAATGTTTTCCAAATTTCAGAATCTTTCCAAGTTTCACTCTACAATTAATTTTTACCTTTACATTGACTCATGTAAAGTATTTTTTACTTAAATAAGTGGATTTCAAAAAAGAACCATCACTATTGTATCAATAAATAGAGAAACCAGTATTACTGGGCATGAATAGAAGTTATCCACTGAAATAACTTTGTTAACACAAATGGTATTAAATTCTAGGTGGGTGCAGGTGTTGCCTACCAAAGTGTTACAGAGGTGTTAGAGATCACTAACCCCAAACTAAGGGCATTCTCCTTGATATAATCAGAAAGATTGAAAAAAGAATTGAAAAGGGAATAACTTTCCCACTGGAAGGCTCACTGCTATTTGTGCTGTGTCCCTGTACCACCTAAAATCATCTTGTTTCAGAAACACTGCAGAGTCCCCCCACCTTAGAGGCCCTGAAGGAAGGTAATTAACACCCTCTCCACACCAAGTCGAAATAAAGCATCAGGCTGGGAGAGCCATAAAACCTTAACAGTAACTCATCCACTCAGAGCACTAGGTTTCAAAAATCTACCAAAGTTCAAATGATCTAATCCCTGAAGGAAGAGGCCACTTCACCTCCAGTAACTTAATGTTTTTGAAGAGAGGGGGTTGAGGAAACCACCAGAACATGGACCCGGCAACAGTTAAGGAATACTGCAGGTATTCCTCCAAAGTCACTTACTTGGTGGAGGCCTTAGGGCCACTCGGAGGGCTGGGGTCTGGTTCTGTGCTAGAGAGAGCGACTCCTCCTCTCCGGGACGGGGGTGGGCGCCCTGCCGGGGGGCACTGACTGCTGGGCTTGAGCAGCTGGGGACTCAGGGAGCAGGGATGCAGTGTCAGGGGGGTTCTGACTTAGCTCCTGGCCCGCTGGTGGTGGGGTCTCAAAAGCAACTGGCTCTCTGTGAAACTCCTGGGCAGATGGAGACTGGCTTGGTCCAATCCTCTGGACTAAAGAGCTGCTCTGGGAGGTCTGTTGGGTGTGATACATGGCCTGAAAGTCCTGGATAGCCTGGGCCGCCTGAAGGTCCACAGGTTGGGTCTGAAAAGACTGGGTGGGCAGCAGCTGGAGCAGAGAGACCTGGGTGGCCAGACCCTGGGATTGGGAAGCCTGAAGAGGTGGTGGCTGAGTTTGACAGGCCTGAGCAAGATTCTGGAGCTGGCTCTGTGAAGCCACAGGCACCAGGAGGTGGCTCTGTGAAGCCACAGGTACCCGGGGGTGGCTCTGTGAAGCCACAGGCACCAGGAGGTGGCTCTGAGAGGTAAGGATGGTCAGAGGCTGACTTGTAGAGGACAAAGGGACAGCAGGCAGGCTCTCAGAGGCGAAGAGGACCGGAAGCTGAGTAGTAGAAGCCAAGGAAGCTACAGGCTGGCTCTTAGAAGTCAGAATAGGTAGAGGCTGGCTAGCAGAGGCCAAGGGGGCAGCAGGCTGGCTCACAGAGGCAAGAGTAACTGCAGGGGGCTGGCTCATAGAGGCCAAGGAAACTACAGGCTGGGTCTCAGAGTTCAGAATAGGCAGAGGCTGGCTAGCAGAGGCCTCGGGGACTATGGGCAGGCTCTTAAAAGCCAGGATGGCTGGAGTGAGAGGCTGGTCCAGAGGAGATGGAGTGAATGGCTGCACCAGATGGGTCCATGGTCCTTTAACAAACCTTGGGAGACTAGCGTCAGTGCCTAGGGGACCCGCATTGGGGCCCAAGGAGCAAACTCCCTTTAAACTTTTGACAGCTTCAGGTTTGGGGAGATCCTCGCTGCCAAAGTCCTGAGCGTCGCCGCTCTCCTTGGCACCTTCCATCCCGTCTTTGTCCTGGTCTAGCTGGTTTTCGACCTGGCCCGTGACGGTCATATCCAGAGCACTCCCTTGCAGGAACCTCTGGCGGTGCCGCCGCCGCGGCCGCATCCGCATAAAGGTGTTGGAAACGCTGCCCATGTTTAAAGAGAAACGGTTGCTGATGGTCTGGCTCAGGACTTCCAGCGTGGTGGCGGAAGGCAGGTGGTAGGGCCTGTTCAAGGGTTCTTCAGAAGACAGTTCGATGTTACCGCTGTACCAGAAAACCCACCAGAGGAGGCTGAGGAAGATGATGATGGAACCCAGGTAAAGCAACAGGTCGTAGAAGAGCAGATCGGCGAAGACCCCGGTGAACATCACGGTCGCGCCCACCGTGTCGAAGGCGACGCCCAACCAAAAGAAATGCTTGCAACGGCCCAGACCACACCGCTTCTTGGTCCTGTCGACGTCGTTAACCGAAAGCTCCATGAGCTCCCACTGTCGCCGCCACCAGGTCCGCAAAAGCGACCAGGCAGGCGGCAACGCCACAGGCCAGCTGTGGCCGCTTGGTCCCCATGGCAACGCCTTGGGGGCAAGCCAAGCAGGAGGCGGGGCGAGAGGGCGGGAAAGAGAAGCCGCCGCTCACCTGTTCTGAGGAAAAAAAAAAAACGGGCGCGTCCCCAGATCCTGGCGCATGCGCGGTACGCCCCGTTGCCCGCGGGGCCGGCTTCTCCGCATGCGCAGTGCTCCCTCCCTGTGCTACCCTCGCGTGTTCGTTCCCTCGGGGATCCTCGGAGAGTAGAGAGTTTACCTCTCTGGACCGTCGTCTGTTGTCCCCGCCGTAGGGAGGGGGGACGTATCTACATTCCTTTCCCCTCGCTCCCACCTTCCAGAACGAGGGCGACATCCTGAAGGAGAGCAAAAGGCAAGGACCCTCTTCTAGGAATTTCCCCTCCTCAGCTAGGAGTACAGCTTGGTCTCAGGTATTGCCACCTTCAGAGTTAAAGGCTTTTCTTTGTTTTGGTGAAGAATTGGCTAGATTAGGGTCTGTTGATAGATATCTTAATTCCGATCTTACCTGTTTGCCTCCTAGTGACTGAACTATTACATACTTCTACTGGTTAATAGCTGGCCTAGAGGTGAATTCCCCTACCCATCCCCGTGTCTTCAGTTTCTTCCCTTTTAGTTTTCCTTACAAAGTTGTTTTTTTTGGTTGTTTTTTGTTTTTGGCTGTATGCGGGCCTCTCACTGCAGTGGCCTCTCCCGCCGCGGAGCACAGGCCCCGGACGCGCAGGCCCAGCGGCCATGGCTCACAGAACCAGCCGCTCCGCGGCATGTGGGATCTTCCCGGACCCGGGCACGAACCTGTGTCCCCTGCATCGGCGGGCGGACTCCCAACCACTGCGCCACCAGGGAAGCCCCCTTACAAAGTTTTTTTGATGCTCCCTGTGGCATGCGGGATCGAATCCTTGCCCCCTGCAGTGGAAGCACGGAATCGTAACCACTGGACCGCCAGGGAATTCTATTTTCCTTACAGTGTTAAAGTAGTTGAAAAAATATTGAAAAATTGGTGTATTAAAACTCATAACATTGGAGGACTTCCCTGGTGACGCAGTGGTTAAAAATCCGCCTTCCAATGCAGGGGACACGGGTTCGAGCCCTGGTCCAGGAAGATCTCACATGCTGCGGAGCAACTAAACCCCTGCACCACAGCTACTGAGCCTGCACTCTAGAGCCTGTGAGCCACAACTACTGAAGCCCTGGCGCCTAGAGCCTGTGCTCTGCAGCAAGAGATGCCACCCCAATGAGAAGCCTGCGCACCGCAAGGAAGAGTAGTCCCTGCTCGCTGCAACTAGAGAGAAAGCCCACAAGCAACAAGGAAGACCCAACAGAGACATAAATAAATTAATTAATTAAATAAAAATTACTTTAAAACCCCCCACAAAACTCACAATATTGGGACTTCTCTGATGGTGCAGTGGTTAAGACTCCAGGCTCCCACTGCAAGGGGCACAGTTTCACTCCCTGGTCAGGGAACTAGATCCCACGTGCATGCTGCAACTAAGGGTCTGTATGCCACAATTGAGGAGCCTGCATGCTGCAGCTAAGACCCAGTGCAACCAAATAAATATTAATATTAAAAAGTCGTGCTCAGTTATTACATTCTATTTAAAAAAAAAAACTTCACAACAGTATTTTAAGTATTTATACCACAACCAGAATTTATTACAATTTTATATTCCTGGTCTTAATGGAAGCAAACATCAATAATACTATTAAAATATACTTATTAGTATATCTCATTTTCAATGGAGATTGTCTTTTTTTACAATTTTTCATGAGCCAGTAATTGTCTTTAACTTTTTTTTTTTTGGCTGCACCTCAGGGCTTGTGGGATCTTAGTTCCCCCACCAGGTATCAAACCGGCCCCAACAGTGAAAGCGCCGAGTCCTAACCACTGGACAACCAGGGAATTCCCAAACCACAGGATGTTTCTGAGTAAATAATTTTTTAAAAGTTATTCTTTTTATGAAAGGAATGTTTGCTTTACTTACCTGATAGTAAAAAGTAGTTCTTATACAGGAACACAGATCAAAGCCTTTCAGCACAACCAGCAAGTGTGGCTGCTCTTTGATATGAGGTAGGGTCTTGATTGGGTCATTATAAGAATATAGTTTCTCAGAGGAAGATGTTTTCACACCTCAGATTAGTATTTTTTCTTAAGTCAATAACTTAATGAACTTAATTATTCATTTATTGGCTAAGAAGGAATTCATTAACCAGAGGAAACATGAGCAATTACTTGTCCAGTAACCAACATGATACTAACTGGGTTTAAATTTCAGAAATAATACATTTCTTTTACACTGATAACGCCTTTTAGCTGGGAGCTGTTGGTCTGTCTTTGGTTTTACATACTGTTAATATACCATGACAAATGATGTGACATACTTTAAGCCGCAATTTTTTTATTGCAGTATAGTTGATTTACAATGTGTTAATTTCTGCTGTACAGCAAAGTGATTTATATATATATACAGGGTTAGCCAAAAAGTTCGTTCAGGGCTTCCCTGGTGGCGCAGTGGTTGAGAGTCCGCCTGCTGATGCAGGGGACACAGGTTCGTGCCCGGGTCCGGGAAGATCCCACATGCCGCGGAGCGGCTGGGCCCGTGAGCCATGGCCACTGAGCTTGTGCGTCCAGAGCCTGTGCTCCGCAGTGGGAGAGGCCACAAGAGTGAGAGGCCCGCGTACAGAAAAAAAAAAAAAAAAAAAAAAGTTCGTTCAGGTTTTTCCATAAGAATATATATATTCTTAGCACAGGGATATCAGCTCGGTGCTTTGTGACCGCCTGGAGGGGTGGGATAGGGAGGGTGGGAGGGAGGAAGATGCAAGAGGGAAGAGATATGGGAACATATGTATATGTATAACTGATTCACTTTGTTATAAAGCAGAAACTAACACACCATTGTAAAGCAATTACACCCCAATAAAGATGTTAAAAAAATTAAAAAATATATATATATTCTTTTTTACATTCTTTTCCATTATGGTTTATCACAGGATATTGGATATAGTTCCCTGTGCTATACAGTAGGATCTTGTTGTTTATCCATTCTATATATAATAGTTTGCATCTGCTAATCCCAACTCCCAATCCATCCTTCCTCCACTCCCCCCTCCTTTGACAACCACAATTGTTCTCTATGTCTGTGAGACTGTTTCTGTTTCATAGATAAGTTCATTTGTGTCATATTTTAGATTCCATGTGTAAGTGATATATGGTATTTGTCTTTCTCTTTCTGACCTACTTCATTTAGTACGATAATCTCTTGGTCCATCCATGTTGCTGCAAATGTATGCTGGATGTCTTAACTCTGCCTACATGTTAGAATCACTTGGAGAATTTTTAACAAATGCTGATGCCTGGGCCCCAGCCCCAGAGATTCCATTTAATTACTCTCGGGTAGGGTCCCAGCATCAGCATATTAAAAAATAATCTTCCTAGGTGAATCTAACATGCAACCAAAATTGAAAATTCTTGATTTAAACATTCCTCAGAGGTCAACTGATAGTTTAGAAGAGTGGAATGAACGACCATCAAGATTTAAAAGTTGAATCTATTTTACTTATTTGATTACTTGTCTTTCCCTGCATTCCAAGCTACATGCTTCATGAGAGCAGGAACTAAGTCTTATTCATCTTGGTATCCCCACAGCCTAGCATAGAACTTGGCATATAATCTCTTAATGGAGTATTTTTGAATGAAGGAAGAAATAATAGGACTTGGTAGTTGATTGGACATGGGATGATGCAGATAGTGGAGTCAAATATGTATTTATTATTTTACTTGTTTATTGGGCATATAGAACCCTGGAGAGCACTTAGGAAGAAGGAGTGTGTCTTGTGGGCTAATAACCAGGCCTCTGAAAGCATTATCAAGGCCTTGGTAGCTTTCAGATTTGAGGTCCCTCACTCCCAAGTTCATCCTATGAAGTCCTCAAATCTGTAGCTAGTACCAGAGGCTGGGTGCATTTCCAATAGGATTAGAAGTTGGACTTTGGGGTAAATTATTAAGTAATTAATCAGGAAACTTTTACATTATGAGTAAAAAGAAATCTTGTGAAGAAAAAAAAATCTTAAAGAATGTGCAAATGGTTGTTAGAGGTATCCACTACGGGAAATGGGATTGTTAGGGAGGAATTTAACTTTTTACTCTTATGTACCCATTTATCATTATATAGTGAACTTCTTTGTCTCTTGTTACCATTTTTGGCTTAAAGTCTATTTTGTCTGATTTAAGTGTAGCTATCCCTGCTTTCTTTTAGTTTCCACTTGCATGGAATGTCTTTTTCCATCCCTTCACTTTGATCCTTTGTGTGTCCTCAAAGCTGAAGTGAACCTCTTGTAGGCAGCATGTAGTTGTGCTGTTTTTCAATCCATTCATCCACTCTGTGTCTTTTGATTGGAGAATTTAGTCCATTTATATTTAACATAATTAATGATAGCTCTGGACTTACTATTGCCATTTTGTTAATTGTTTTCTGGACATTTGGTAGTTCCCTTTTTCCTTTCTCCCTTTCTTGCTGCATTCCTTTTTGAATTGATTATTTTCTATAGTGGTATGCTTTGATTCCCTTCTCTTTATCTTTTGTGAATCTACTGTAGGTTTTTGCTTTGTGTTTACCATGAGGCTTACATATAACATCCTATAGGTATAACCATCTCTTTTACACTGATAACAATTTAACTTCAATGACAGACAAAAACTCTACCTCTCTACTTTCCCCTTTTATCTTTTTGATGTCACAATTTACGTCTTTTTATTTTGTGTATTCATTAACAAATTATTGTAGTTCTCAGACATTATTTCTTCAAATAAGCTTTCTGCCTCCTTCTCCCTCACTTTTCCTTCTGGAACTCCAGTAATTTGAAAAATGTTTCTCTCTCTCTCTTTTTTTTGATGTAACCCATAGACCACATAGGCTTTCTTCATTCTTTTCTCTTTGATCTCCTTGAACTGGATAATCTCTAAATTCCTCTCTTCTATCTCACAGATTCTTCTGTGTGATCCATCTGCTGTTGCTCTCTATTGCATTTTGTGAATAATTTTTTTTTTTTTTTTTTGTCTGTGTTGGGTCTTTGTTGCTGCACGTGGGCTTTCTCTAGTTGCGGCGAACGGGAGCTACTCTTTGATGTGATGCTCAGGCTTCTCATTGTGATGGCTTCTCTTGGTGTGGAGCATGGGCTCTAGGTGCATAGACTTCAGTAGTTGTGGCACATGGGCTCAGTATTTGTGGCTCGTGGGCTCTAGAACACAGTCTCAGTAGTTGTGGCGCATGGGCTTAGTTGCTCCAAGGCATGTGGGATCTTCCCGGACCAGGGATCGAACCCGTGTCCCCTGCATTGGTAGGTGGATTCTTTTCTTTTTTTTTTAATTGGGGTATAGTTGTTTCACAATGTTGTGTTAGTTTCTATTGTACAGCGAAGTGGAGTTCCCTGTGCTATACAGCAGTTCTTATTAGTTATCTATTTTATACATATTAGTGTATATATGTCAAGCCCAATCTCCCAATTCATTCCCCCCTGCCCTCCCCACAGGGAGATTCTTAACAACTGTGCCACCAAGGAAGTCCCTTCATTGCATTTTTCATTTCGTTCATTGTGTGCTTCAGCTCCAGAACTTCTGTTTGGTTCTTTTTTATGATTTCTCTCTCTTTGTTAAACCTCTCGTTTTATTTGTATATTGTTTTCCAGATTTCATTGAATTGTCCTTCTGTGTTTCCTTGAAGCTCATTGAGTTTCTTTAAAACAGCTATGTGAATTCTTTATTGGATGAATTGAAGATCTCTGTGTCTTTGGGTCTTGATACTGGAAGATTATTTTGATCCTCTGGTGGTGTGATGTTACCTTGATCTTTTATGTTCCTTGGAGTTTTGCTTTGCTATCTTCACATTTGAAGTAGCAGTCATCTTCTCCAGTCTTTACTAACTGCCTTCTGAAGAGAGATACCTTCTATTGGCCAGGCTAGAGATTCTGAGACTTTCTCAGACCTTATATGGGTACACATGCTCCATGCTTCTCGCTCCCTCTTGTGGCAGAATTCTTAAGCTTCTATGCCTTCTCTGGATGCTGCAAAGTTCTGACCGCTTCTCTTTCGTTTTCCCAAAGAAGGTGCTAAAGCTTTAGCACCACCAAGCCTGTGGTCTGTCCCCAGCCCACAGATTCAGGCTGGCTTTCTTTTAGCAATGCATCAAAGTTTGTTCTCGCTGCTGCTGTCAGGAGCACACACAGGGACCTGGCCCCAAAGGGGTGGTGTGGTGTGGGTGAGGCACCTGGGGCACTGAGGGTGACGATGGACCACTTCGCAAGTGAGACATTCCCAGCGACGACGTATGCGTGGGCTTCCCGATGGAGTCCCTTTGCAGCTAGTAGGATTTGCATCCCTTTAAAGCCCTCAGAATCCTATCTCCACTCTCCCGGCCTCTTCCCGCGCTCCAGTCATGTAGTTCAGGATTCTGTACTGTGGATAGGGCAAGAGAGGAATGAGCCCCTTGGGCTGCATCCTGCACAACTGGGAAGGCTAGGCACTCACTCATATGCTTTCCCTTTCCCCTGTGGGCCGAGGAAACCTCTCTTGGCACCAGGTTGGGCTGCCTTGGGGGAGGAATGATGTGGGTAGAGTCAAGCGGTTCCTCTTACTCTCTCCATTGGTCCAGACCTGTATTTTTTTGCTCCTTTCATGTCCTAGAACTTTTCATCTGGAAAGCTGGACTTCAACAAAGGCTCTCTCACCCCTGGTTGATTCTAGGGACTCCCAGACCACAGCAGAGAGAATCTGGAGCCAGTTCATGGGCCACTGTAGGGTCTATAGCTGGGACCAAGGTCTGTCTGCCTATTACTTGAGCAGAGGTTGGCAAGACTCCTCCTGCATCCCTTGGCCTATGGTGCTGGATCCCACAGCTCCCTCAGTGGCACCTTTGTCCATGGATGGATGCCAAATTTTTGCTGTTGGTTAGGGTAAGGGACAAAAATGAGGAATGTCTATGCCACTCTGATGCCAACATCACCTACCCCATTTTAACTACCTTTACGTCTACAATTCAGTGGCATTAAGTATGTTCACACTGCTGTGCAACCATCACCATTATCCGTCTCCAGAACTTTATCTTCCCAAACTGAAAGTCTATACCTATTCAATGGTAACTCTTCATCATCCCCTCCCCATCAGCACCTGGTAATCACTATTCTACTTTCTGTCTCTATGACTTTGACTATTCTAGGTACCTTTCATTTAAGAGGAATCCTACAATATTTGTCCTTTTGTGTCTGTTTTTTTTTTTCAGTTAGCATCCATGTTGTTCAAGGTCTGTAGATTTTCTAGCATGTGTCAGAATTTCTTTCTTTTTTAAAATTTTATTTTTATCTTATTTATTTATTTAAAAAATTTTTTTGGCTGTGTTGGGTCTTCATTGCTGCGCGCAGGCTTTCTCTAGTTGTGGTGAGCAGGGGCTACTCTTCATTGCGGTACGCAGGCTTCACATTGCGGTCGGTGGCTTCTCTTGTTGTGGAGTATGGGCTCTAGGTGCGCAAGCTTTAGTAGTTGCAGCGTGAGGGCCCTAGAGCACGTGGGCTTCAGTAGTTGCGGTGCATGGGCTCAGTAGTTGTGGCAGGTGGGCTCTAGGGTGCGTCGGCTTCAGTAGTTGTGGCGCACGGGCTTAGTTGCTCCGCAGCATGTGGGATCTTCCTGGACCAGGGCTCAAACCCGTGTCGCCTGCACTGGCAGGCGGACTCTTAACCACTGTGCCACCAGGGACGTCCCTTCATTCCTTTTTAAGGCTAAAAATATTCCATTGCATAGATATACATTTTGTTTATTCATTCATCCACTGATGAATATTTGGGCTGTTTCTCCCTTTTGGCTATCCTAGCTTTCTTCTTGGCACTGTTGACATTTGCTCCTTGTTATGGACTGAATTATGTCCTGCCAACATTCATATGTTCAAGCCCTAGTGTGACTTTCTTTGGAGAGAAGGCCCATAAGGAGGTCATAAAGATTAAGGTAATAAGGGTGAAGCCTTAAGCCAACAGGGCTGATGTCCTTATAAGAAGGGGAAGGGACACCAAAGATTTCTCCCTCCACGTGCACAGAGAGGAGTCCATTTGAGGACACAACCAGAAGGTGGCCACCTACAAGCCAGGAAGAGAATCCTCACCAGAAACCAAGTCTGCCAGCATCTCAGTATGAGATTTCTAGCCTCCAAAACTGCGAAAGTTTCTGTTGTTTAAGCCACTCAGTCTCCGGTGTTTTGTTATGGCAGTCCAAGCAGACTACTACAGACTATCCTGGGTAACTGTTTGTTGTGGGAAGGCTGTCTTTTATACAGTAGGACATTTTGCAAGCACCTCTGGGCTCTAATTGTGGGTAGACGCCAGTAGGACCTTCCTCTCCGCCCCCAGGTTGTTGTGACAACCAAAAATGACTCTAGACATAGCCAAGTGTTTCCTAGGAAGCAAAACTGTCCCAGTGGATTACCACTGCTGTAGAGGAATCGAAACATGTCTATCCAGCCCTGAAAGTCCTGGCCCAGTTGCTTTCCTTTTCATAGTGGGTGGCTGTGAGAGAAGGAAAAATATCCTGTGGGAGAAAGAGGCAAAGAGCTTAGGCTTCAGCCCACATTTCTGTTATCATCAGGCAATATCAGGATCCTGAGAAAGGACAAAAGACATATTCATCCTACCCACGTCATTTCTGTTTAACGAACAGGGATTATGGTACTGATTTTGTTGATGTTTTCTTGGTCCCACCTAACTTGTGCTCTGTAAGTAGCAAAAGCTATTAAAACTGGGTCATCTTTAACTTCTAATTGATGACTTGGTTGATGTTAAATGGAATAGGAATTTTGCCCTATTTATTCTAGAGAACACTGATTGTTGGATTTAGGAAAGGTTTAGTAAACTGGCTCTGAAGAATTTCTCCCTAAACCCACCTCTTCTGTTGGTTATTTATTGTATCACTAACATGTGGAGAGAACTTGGAATAATTAAGAAGAATCTTTCCCTCTGCCCCAAACACAATCTCAGAAAAGCTTTTCTGAAAATGGAAATGAACTGAATAGAAGCAAGGTCTTTGTTGCTATATCTTAAAACCTAAAATTTTTTTCAGGTTTAAGAAGAATAAATAAAATGGAGATACATTTGAGGCCTGGCTCTGCACACAAAAATGGATAATAGGCTCATTCTGGCTCTTGCATCCCAGATGAAGGTGGAGGTTCCTTCTGCAGGTAGACACCATAATGCTTTGCTTGCCTTTGACTCACCTTCTTGTTGTGCTATAATATTCATATGTTGACATATTCATGTTGTTCATATTGTTGACATATTCATAATTGTTATATTCATAACATATTCATATGTTCCTGCATCGGAACCCAGAGAAGGAGCAGTCTAAGGATAAAACTTATCCAGTCTTTAGCTGACAGAGCCATTCCAATCGATAACAGCAAATATCCTAACATAAAGTGAATGATGAATTGGCGGTACAAAATCAAGAAACTCCTTTCATGCTTCATCTCCTGTGACAAGGTGTTTAAAATAGGAGCACGTGGGATCCCAGCCACAGCGGATTTTTGCTGGTGGCAGAAAGACGAGAAAAAGAATTGGAAGAATTACCATTGAAAGGTTGACTGAAGAACTCATTTCAGAAGGACATTGTTTTCAATATGAAGTTTATTTGTACCCATAAGGAGCATGACTGATCAGACTAGAGTTCTACTCTATCTAGTTTTCTGGATATCGATAAAGAAGATAGTGTTCTAGGATCATCTTGATTATCTCCCATGAAAGACGCTCAAGAGAAGAGAATGCCCAGCTTGAATTCTGTATGGCTTTAGACAACTTCAGGAAGTAATCTGTTACTGAGTAAATCCTAGTGAACTTTTCTACTTTATAAAAACAAACATATGATCAAGAGAAAGTAAAGTCCATATGAACTTAAAAACCAACAGTTTGAGCCGCAATCATTGTATATCTGGATAGTGATCTGTAATTACTTCATGTGGGTGAAATGTCTATAGGATTTGCCATTCTGAACTTTATTTTTTGATTTAAAACTTTTTTTATTTTTAATTTTTATTGAAGTATAGTTGATTTACAATGTTGTTTTAGTTTTACGTGTACAACAAAGTGATTCACTTATATATATATATATTTTCTTTATGGTATATCCATATATGTGTATACATATACATATATATATTCATTTTCAGATTCTTTTCCATTATAGATTATTAGAAGATATTGAGTATAGTTCCCTGTGCTAAACAGTAGGACCCTGTTGGTTTGAACTTTCTCTAAATACAAACATGTCCTAAGGTTTCAGTGTTAGCAGGTATTTGTTGTTAAACAATCAGGTAAGCAGCCGAGATAGCATGGTTATTTAGTAAATTCAGTGCAAGGAAAAGGCTTCTTGGGGCCGTATTTACACACCAGGCCATGGGGATTTGACAGAACAGAGGAACTCCATCCCCTTGGGCAAGTTACCTCTGTAACCTCAGTTTCTTCACTAGTAACAATACCCGCCTCATTTGGCATTTGAGAGCATTAAATTAGCAGGCCTAGGAGAGTGCCTGGCATAACAGCTAATGTCTATTAACTTGTTTCAGGCCTGTCTCCCGTAGAGCCAGAATTTGCAGCCAGCTGAGTGGAGAGGTGAAATCTGTCCTTATCTACCATTTTTCTGAACAAGTCAGATTCTTCCCTGAGGCACGGGTGCCAGGGAAGGAGTTGGAGGCCTCATCTGACAACTTTCAGGTGGACTTATTCTAAAGCCAAAGTACATGCAAGTACGAGAATGGAAACAACTCAGAGGGCTAATCTTTTCGGTATCAAGCCTAGAACTTTTGAGATTTGATTTCTGACCCCCAAGTTACAGGTCTTCAGCCCCTGTGGTTCAGTGGAAAGGTGCAGAAGTGGAAACTCTAGGCTGTCTCTGGTAGACACCCCCTCTGTAGTATGTGCTACATACTTTCTTTTCTCATTTATTTCAGTTCCCCCAAGGAGATGATCGGAACACTCATGTGCTCTCTTCTCCAAGACTTCTAGACCCTAGTTATCCTTTAAAATTTGTCATTGGACGCTTGCATTTATGCATTTCACCTATTTTCCCAATAAAATCTCAGTACAGAGAAATGCCCTAAACAGACCCTTTGATAAACTTGCAACCTAACGAGAAGCTTATTTCATCAAGTTCTACAAAATAATTGTGCTTGTCCAAGAAATTTGCAGATGCCCTTTACACACTTTTTTTTTTCTTTTTTTTTTTTTTTTTGCGGTACGCGGGCCTCTCACTGCTGTGGCCTCTCCCGTTGCGGAGCACAGGCTCGGACGCGCAGGCTCAGCGGCCATGGCTCACGGGCTCAGCCGCTCCGCGGCATGTGGGATCCTCCCGGACCGGGGCACGAACCCGTGTCCCCTGCATCGGCAGGCGGACTCACAACCACTGCGCCACCAGGGAAGCCCCCCTTTACACACTTTTAACAATGTTTTTAAATAGATGCTTTTAACAATGCTTTTAAAGTTTAGGACAACTTCATAATGTGGTCTAGAGTTGTAGAAAGCATATCAGATTAGGGATCTGAGGACAGGGCTTCAAAATTTGCAAAAACACCTGGACACTGAGATGCAGACATGTCAGCTATATGAAGCCTTGCCTTCAAACAACAGCTATTTAATTAAATCTGTGCAATAAAGCTTTATTGGTGAGACTGTAGAGGTGGACACAGGTGACAATGTGAGAATGGATGGAGAGATGACAGAGAATAAACAGGAATGGGTCCTAGCAATATGTGGGTTAGTCCTAAGACACAAATGGCATATTTTAGGCAGAAGTGGGAAAAATATTCTAGCTGGATATAATATATAAAATATTCAAGGCAGCATGGAGTGATGCAGGATCATATATGAGTAATGACATGTAACTTAGTATGGCTATCGTGGAAACTGGGTTCTGTAAAGAGGGGAGAGGCCAGAAAGTAACAAGCTGGAGAGGTAGGCAGGGCCCAGATAATATGGAACTTTATAACAAGTTCATGATTGGGGGTTTGATCCTGAAAGCAGAACAAATCTTCATGAGTTTTTTTTTTTTTTTTTTTTGCTGTACGTGGGCCTCTCACTGTTGTGGCCTCTCCCGTTGCGGAGCACAGGCTCCGGACGCACAGGCTCAGCAGCCATGGCTCACGGGCCCAGGCGCTCCGCGGCATGTGGAATCTTCCCGGACCGGGGCACGAACCCATGTCCCCTGCATCGACAGGCGGACTCCCAACCACTGCACCACCAGGGAAACCCCTCTTCATGAGTTTTAAGTTGAAAAGTACAGTCGGCCTGGGCTGTCCAAACTCTATATATTCCAAAGGTCTTTAGGACTGGTCCTTGACCACTCTTTGGAGAGAACTTCTGAGCTTGGAATATGACACCTGAGAAGAGTATTTTGTATACCTGGGCTTTGGACCACACCATATAGCTTACACTAATAATGTGATTTATGGTGAGTACCTATTTTTGTATACTTAGGGGCTTTAGGCTACACTACATCAGTTTGACCTTGGTGGGGAGGGCTGGAGACTGTGCCTACATGCCTACATAACTGACCCCCAATAAGAACCCTGGACACCAGGACTTGGGTGAGCTTCCCTGGTCAGCAACACTTCACACATGTTGTGAAAAGGCTGGGAAAATTAACTGCTGTCTGTGCTCCTCCACTGGGAAAAGATAGTTGGAAGCTTGTGCCTGGTATATCCTAGACTCTGCCTTATATGACTTTTTCCTTTGCCGATTTTAATCTGTATCCTTTAACAATAATAAACCGTAACCATCAGTATAACAGCTATTCCGAATTCTGTGAGCCCTTTTAGTGAATTATCAAACTGAGGATGTTCTTGGGCACCCCACACACAAGACATAAAAAACAACATTTACATTTAACATTTAAGAATTAATACATTTGGTCATGAGAATGATGGATTTGAGGGGGCTGTTATTAGGGAGTCCAGAAAGGAGACGTAAAGGCCTCAATGAAAGCAGTATTAGTAGAGACGGGAGTGTTGATGACAAATGAAAAAGCCTTGATGACTGATGGTGTGTGCAGGGGAAGTTGGGGAGTAAGTGGTGTAGGAATTGGGATCAGCGGTCTTGAGTAACTACACTTATAGTAGCTACATTATCTAAGATTGGATGCACAGGAAAAGACCAGTTCTGGAATAAGAAGGATGAATTCTGCTGCAGGCATGTCAGAATTAAATGCTTGGCCAAGATCTAGGTAGATAGGTCTAAGGGGAACATCTCCAATCTGAGATAGATGTAACCAGGTGTGGGAAACATCCCCAACCAGAAAGTAGCTGAGGCTATGGAATAAGAAAGATCACCCTGAAGAAATATGCAGAGAGCAATGAGAAGAGAGTCAAGTCCAGCACCTAGTGGCCCACTGGCTGGTTGTTTAACCCCCATGTCTTCTGTAAGGCAAGGGGCCGTGCTGGCTCTTCTCTACTAAATTTCTCCTTACCTATGTAGGTCCTCTGGCTCTCCTCCAACTCAACAGAACACTTGTCTATTTCTTGCAGATTTAGTGCCTGTCATATCATAGGTACTCAAATACTTCTTTAACAGGGCGATTCTGAAACAAATTAAGAACAGCTACTACAGGGGGACCTCCCTGGCGGTCCAGTAGTTAAAACTTCGCCTTCCAATGCAGGGGGTGTGGGTTCGATCCCACATGCCTCGCAGCTAAAAAACCAAAAAACATAAAACAGAAGCAATATTGTAACAAATTCAATAAAGACTTTAAAAAGCATCCACATCAAAAAAAAAATAAAAAGAAAAGAAAAAAGAACAGCTACTACAGGAAAGAGGTAACATTTTTGGCTACCAGGGTTGAAATCCTATGATTAGATGAGAAAATCATCACTCATTTAAGTGCCACGTACAGTTTGTCAGCTGGAAACAGTTATAAAAGTTGAGAAGTTGGGCGTGGGAGGGCAGAAAGACATGCACAAGCCAGAAGGACTCTACTACCTTTTAGAGCTGGTAAATCTTTTACAGTAGATGAGGAATCTCTTAAGTTACGTCTAACTCAGCTATTGCCAGCACTCAAGTATTTCTTTGATGGTGTTCCACAGAATGCTCATCCCCAGAGAGATGCTTCACAAATAGAAAGTTTCTTTGTCAAGTGGTTTTGCGAAATGCTACATATGCCTGGAGTTTCATCATGCACAAGAGTACTCTAAAGACTCTGGGAGGGCTTCCCTGGTGGTGCAGTGGTTAAGAATCCGCCTGCCAATGTGGGGGACATGGGTTCGAGCTCTGGTCCGGGAAGATCCCACATGCCACAGAGCAACTAAGCCTGTGCACCACAACTACTGAGCCTGCGCTGTAGAGCCCGCGAGCCACAACTACTGAAGCCCACGTGCCTGGAGCCCGTGCTCCTCAACAAGAGAAGCCACTGCAATGAGAAGCCTATGCACCGCAACGAAGAGTAGCCCCCGCTCGCCACAACCAGTGAAAGCCCACACACAGCAACAAAGACCCAATGCAGCCAAATATAAAAATAAATTAATTAATTAATTAAAAATAAATAAATAAACGTAAGTAGAAGCTTTAATCTTTTCTCCCACACCCCAGTGCATTTTCTTGTTTATTCCCTATGGTTCATGCACCTCTCTATGAAGACCCTAGATGATGTCCTGCCCCCTCCATTTCAGCTCTGACCTGTAAAATGGGTGAGAGGGAAAACCTTACATCCTTTATGAGAGTGGAGCTTTAAACTGAAGTAGAATTTTTTAAAAAGACTTCATTTTTAAAAAGCAGTTTTAGGTTTATAACAAAATCGAGAGGCAGGTACAGAGATTTCCCAAATACCTCCTGCCCTTGCACATGGGTAGCCTCCCCCGTTAGTAACATCACCTACCAGAATGATACTTTTTTTTTTTCTTTTGGCCACATCACACGGTTAGTTCCCAAACCCGATCCCCAGGGATCAAACCCGGGCCCCCACAGTGAAAACGCCCAAGTCCTGACAATTGGACCGCCAGGGAATTCCCAAATGGTACTTTTTTTTTTAACCAAAGATGGACTTACATTGATACATCATAATCATTCAAAGTCCATAGTTTACCTGAGGGTTCACTGTTGGTGTTGTACATTCTATGGGTTTGGACAAAAGTATAACAACATATATCCATCATTATAATACCTGTAAAAAACAAAGTTCAACCAAGTAAATTTAAAGATCTAATTGGCTCTGTTTTAACTTACTGTTTAACTTACTGTGAGTATTTAACTTACTGTGAGTATTTTCACTGCCCTAAAGTCCTCCATGCTCTGCCTATTCATCTCCCCCCAGCCCCTGCAACCATGGATCATTTTGTTGTTTCCATAGCTTTGCCTTTTTCAGAATATCATATAGTTGGAATCATATGGTATGTAGCCTTTTCAGATTGGCTTCTTTCACTTAGTAGTATGCACTATGGTTCTTCCATGGCTTTCCATGGCTTGATACCTCGTTTCATTTTAGCACTGAGTAATATTCCATTGTCTAGATGTACCACAGTTTATCAGTTTACCTACTGGAAGACATATTGGTTGCCTCCAAGTTTTGGCAGTTATGGTTAAAGCTGCTACGAACATCATGTGCAAGTTTTTGTGTGCACAGAAACTTTCATCTCCTTTGAGTAAATACCAAGGGGTGTAATTGCTGGATCTTATGGTAAGAATATGTCTAGTTTGGTAAGAAATTGCTGAACTGTCTTCCAAAGAGGCTGTACCATTTTGCATTCCTGTTAGCAATGTATGAGAATTCCTGTTGCTGCACATCCTTGCCAGCATTTGGTGTTGTCAGTGTTCTGGATTTTGGCCATTCTAATAGGTGTGTAATAGTACTGCATTGTTGTATTAATTTGCATTTCCCTGATGACATATAATGTGGTGCATCTTTTCACATGCTTCTTTGCCATCTGTATATCTTCTTTGGTGAGGTGTTTGTTAAGCTTTTTGGGCTGCTTTTTATTTTTATTTTATTTTATTTTTGCGGTACACGGGCCTCTCACTGTTGTGGCCTCTCCCGTTGCGGAGTACAGGCTCGGGACGCGCAGGCTCAGCGGCCATGGCTCACGGGCCTAGCCGCTCTGTGGCATGTGGGATCTTCCCGGACTGGGGCACGAACCCGTGTCCCCTGCATCGGCAGGCGGACTCTCAACCACTGTGCCACCAGGGAAGCCCTCTTCTGCCCATTTTAAAATCAGGTTGTTTGTTTTTTGATGTTGAGTTGTATGAGCTGTTTACATATGTTGAATATTAGCCCCTTATTGGTCATATAATTTGCAAATATTTTCTCCCATTCAGTATGTTGTCATTTTGTTTTGTTGACGATTTCCTTTGCTGTGCAAAAGCTTTTAAGTTTAATTAGGTCCCATTTGCTTATTTTTGGTTTTATTTCCTTATTGCTCCTTATTGCTTTAGGAGACAGATCCAAAAGGATATTGCTACGATTTATGTCAAAGAGTGTTCTGCCTGTGTTTTCCTCTAGGAGGTTTGTGGTTTTCAGTTTTAATTTAGGTATTTAATCCATTTTGAGTTTATTTTTGTATATGGTCTTAGAGAATGCTCTAATTTCATTCCTTTACAGGTATCTGTACTGTTTTCCAGAGCACTATTTATTAAAGAGACTGTCTTTTCTCCATTGCATATTCTTGTCTCCTTTGTTGTAGAATAATTGACCATGAGTGCATGGGTTTATTTCTGGGCTCTCTATTCTGTTCCATTGATCTATGTATCTGCTTTTGTGCCAGTACCATACTGTTTTGATTACTGTAGCTTTGAAGCATAGTCAAGTCAGGGAGCATAATTCCTTCAGCTCTGTTCTTCTCTCTCAAGGTTGTTTTGGCTATTCGGGATCTGTATGATATCACTTATATGTGGAATCTAAAAAATACAATAAACTAGTGAATATAACAAAAAAGAAACAGACTCACAGATATGGAGAACAAACTGGTGGTTACCAGTGGGGAGAGGGAAGGGGGGAGGGGCAATATAGGGATAGGGGATTAAGAGGTATAAATTATTATGTATAAAATAATCTACAAGTATATATTGTACAATATGAGAATATAGCCAATATTTTATAATAACTATAAAGTATAATCTTTAAAAATTGTGAATCACTATATTACACACCTGTAACTTACATAATATTGTATATTAACTCTACTTCAATTAAGAAGCTGTACTGTTTCTGATGAAAACTTATTAAAATTGTAAGGTTGTACCCTATTTATTCCCCTATTGATAGGCATTTATGTTTTTTCCATTACTTTGCTGTTATAAAACTGTTAAAATGAATAGCCTTGAGCATATGCCATTTCATTTTTTTGCCAATATATTTTTGTGACAGATTCTTAGAATGGGATTCCTGAATCAAGAGGTAAATGCATATTGTTTTACTCTGTACTCATTAAACAACAACTCCCCTCTTCTTTCCCGCAGCCCCTGGTAACCACAGGGATATAAAGTTTTTTCAAAAACCGCAAAACAGAAACCCAAAATGGATGGGTATCTTTATCCTTATATCTGTGTCTCTGAGTTTTCAGAATAATATCAAGATAATTTTTCAATAGACAAGCTTTCTTGAATTACAGTTTATTAATCTGATTTTGTTTTAATTTTAATTTTTTTCTCTGAATCACAAGAGTTTAGGTTCTCATAGAAATTTGGAAAATAAAGATACAAAGATAAAAATAAGAATCGTGCAATTGCACCAACAGAAGATAACCAGTAACCATTTCGATATGCTTCATTCATTTTCCAGATTTCTCTTCTTCACTCTTCTGCTTGTTCCAGAGACAGCCCCATGTAAGCATGTGTAGTGGGTATATGCATATAGATATGTCTATATATGGCTCTCTCTCTGTTGTATGATCTGTAAGTATAAAGGCAGTATTACACTGTAAATTTCTACTTTTTAAAGTATTTTAAAATGACCATTAAATATTCTTCAAAAACACTCTATATTAGAATGAATGCATATTTTACCATATGAAAATCTCATAATTTAACTACCTTTTAATTGTTGTATATTTAGGTTGTTTCTAGGTTTTTGCTCTTTGTTAAGGATCAACTTTGTGTATAAATCTTGTCTGAGGAGTTTATTTTCTTAGAGCTATTTCTAGAAATGAGTTGCTGGGTTAAAGGGTGTGCTGGTCTGTATCAGGATTCACTGCTCTATTATTTGTGGTCTCAAAAGCTGGAGCATGTGCATAGATTCACATGCTCCACTGTATGCATAGAGTTATTTTATCTTCTAATCATAGAAGAGCACCCACTTCGATCACCTAGAAGAAATCATTTTACTCACCAAACATTGTAGCAACCTTTTGTCATAGACCAGGATGAAAACTGAAGATGTAGTTAGACTGAGACCAACACTAGGACACAGTTAACTGATATACTTAACTCACCCTTAGCAAGTGAGGTGCTTTGGCTCCATTCGCATTGTGTCATTTCCCCTCATCTCTCAGCACATTCAACGGAGGCCCCTCTGGACCAGACTTATAATTTAGGTTATTTTAAATATGTTAATTAAGGAGAGAGTAGGTCATTAGTATATTTGGTGATGGTCTCAATGCTCCAATTATTTAACATATTTGGGAACAAATTATTCTGCATAAATGAGCTTTGCAGATGATTGAGGATAACCAGTTAAAACAGTAGTTTGGGGTACAAAAGTTCCAATATTGTGAACAGATTTCCTGACTTCTTAATTATAATGAACACATCAGTATAAATGAGTTTTCCTCCATGCATAGTGATTGGGAACTTCCTGAAAGCAAAAATCTTTCTCCCTAAACCAGAAGAGGATCTCAGGCACAAAGCCTTGCAGAGGTGAGACAGACACAGCAGCATCTTCACATTTGAAGGAGGGCAGTGCGAGGTATGGACTCTTCATCAACCGGATTAATACATTTTTAAAAAATTTATTTATTTTTGGCTGTTTTGGGTCTTCGTTGCTGCGCACGGGCTTTCTCTAGTTGTGGCGAGTGGGGTCTACTCTTCGTTGTGGTATGTGGGTTTCTCATTGCGGTGGCTTCTCTTGTTGTTGCGGAGCATGGGCTCTAGGCGTGCAGGCTTCAGTAGTTGTGGCATGCAGGCTCAGTAGTTGTGGCTCGTGGGCTCTAGAGCACAGGCTCAGTAGTTGTGACGCACGGGCTTAGTTGCTCCACGGCATGTGGGATCTTCCCGGACCAGGGATCGAACCCATGTCTGCTGCATTGGCAGGAGGATTCTTAACCACTGTGCCACCAGGGAAGTCCCCGGATTAATACATTATTGACACTAAATTGCTTTTCTGATTCATAAAAAAAAGTCTTTCTCCCTAGATTTATGTGGGATAATTTATCCCTTGTTGCCCATGGAGACCTTCAGAAGAAAGAAAATGGTTTTTACCCCATGTTTTGGAGAGTCTGAAACCCATAAGCTGTTTGGACAAGCCTTAATTGGATACCTGTTTTGTGCCAGGCAAGCCAGTGCTGGGCGTTCAAGAGGAGAGACCTAGGTCTTGCCTTGAGGAGCTCACTCCCGTGAGGAGAGAGTAACCTCAGAGTGTGGCACATGGATGCCCTGATGCCGCAGGCTTTCATAGGAGGCAGACAGGAGTTTGGCACCATGTAGAAATGAATTTGAGTCTGGCTTCCCCTGCTTCTTGGTTCTTAGCTTCTCTGAGCCTCAGTTTCTTCCTGTGAAGATGGGGACACCAGGGGTCTGAGGTTGTGATAAGATCATGCACTGGATGCCCTTAGCACACTGTAGCAGGTGAGATGTGACGTCACCTTAGGTGCCAGTATCTTTAGGAGGGCTTGGCAGTGGGGATGGGGAGGGGTCCAGGGTTCCACTCTCAGAAGTAGTTATGACTAATTGGGTAGGGCTAGCACCAGGGACAAAGGGGGACAGATGTGTGCCACGACTGTCATCTCTTTTTGATACTGAGCACCTACTGTGTACCTCTTCCCGGCCTCACAAGGGCCCTCAGAGGCCTTGTTGCCCTCGACCAGATGAAGAGCCTGAGAAGGGGAGGGAGGGAGTGGAGTGGGGGGCTTGCTCAGACACAGCTGCAGCTTCACTCCCCTTTCCCACCACTGGTGCTCTGTCTTTTACCAGAACTCACTCTGTGACGTTGAGCAGGTCTTTGCCCGCCTCGGGAGAGCTGGTTTCAGGGGAATCAGGGACGCCAGGCTTCCCACATTTAAAGTTTTAAAGAGCGTTCCAGTCCCTTCCCCTCCAAGTCTCCTCTCGTCGGACGCCCAGGTGAGCGCTGGGAGCTGCCCGCAGGTGATGATAATACCAACAGAGTACCTCGCATTTGCTCCGCGACCCGACCTGTGCTAAACTCCTTTCCTCCGTAATTCTCCGCAATCCCCAATCCGAGACATCCCGGGGCCGAATTCGCCCCGCGGGCCCGGCCCCCTTTCGTGATCAAGATGCAGAGGCCCCGACGGCCTCCCAGCACCGCCCCACGTGCCGCCCCTGGTGGCTCCGCCCGGGCCCGCGCGCGAGAGAGACCGGGGGCGGGGCCTCGGGGAGGGGGTTCGGCCGGGCTCGGTGACTACACTGGCCCAACAGACCGCCCCACTCCTGCCACCCTCCGATGGGTCCACTGTCTTTGTGCCCGCCAGTAGGGCTGTCGCTGCTGCTGCTACTGGGACCCGGACTCGGGCTCAGCTCAGGTGAGTGAGGGATGGGCCCCCTCCAAGGACCCAGGAGTTCCTGGGGCTCCTCCAGTCCTCCCCAGGGTGCCAGGAGCCCTGCCTCCCCAGCCCTCCCAGGGGATCCAGGAGCCCTACAGCCCCCAGCCCTACTTTCTGTGGTCCACCCACACGTTGCTTCCCAGCTTCGTGGGAGCCCTGTCCCCCTGCACTGTCACCCCTGTCCTCCCCTAGAGCCCCTCATTCACAGCTTCCAGGGACCCAGAACTAGCCCAGTCCTCCCCCAGGGCCTCAGTGTCCTCCCCCAAAACCCTCTCCACTCACTGGCACCCTCTCCAGTGACCAGACCTCCCCATCCACCTGGCCTGGTGCCCCGTGAACTGAGCCTTCACTCCACCTGTCCCTGGGGTCTGCAGTAGGACCACCAGGGGGACACGAGAGGCTGAAAGGAGCAGGGGAAGAAGGGGCCCAGCCCTACCTGGGGTCGGGGAAGAACGCAATGTCCCCTTCTCAACCACCCCAGACGTCACCCTTGGATAGGTCCCCTTGGCATATTACCCACAGGGACATGTGCAGACGCCACAAGCACAGAGACACACAGGCACAGGACGCCCCCAGCCTCATCTGGGCACTCAGGTGCTGGGCTCACGGACAGGCTCACACACAGACACAGGCAAAGACACCGCAAGGGAAACGCACACACCCACACACCCACACTCAGGGATACCGAGACAGCCCCATATGGACACACATACAGAGAGAAGCACACACACACAAACACACACACACCCTCAGACCCACAGGAAGCCTGGACAGCCTTGGCATTCCCAGCAGAGGCTGTTGTGGGCAGACACAGCAAACAGCCCCCAGAATGACCTGCCCCACCTAAGCTGGCATGGAGGGAGTGTTTGCCTTGGTTACAAATCCAGTGCTGGGTGTCCACCCATGCCTGGGTTCTCCCTAGGGCTGAGTCCAGGACCCTGAGATGCCAGAGGGTGGGTCAGGTCAGGGTGGGGAGACCTCTGGGGACAGCTTTAGGGTGTGGGTTTGGAACTGGGGTCCTGTCAGATGTGCTTATTTCTTTTTCAAGTTTTTATTTCATTTTATTTATTTTTGGCTGCACCACGTGGCACGCAGGATCTTAGTTCCCTGACCAGGGATGGAACCCACGCCCCTGCAGTGGCAGCACAGAGTCTTAACCACTGGACCGCCAGGGAAGTCCCCAGATGTGCTTAGACTGGGAGTGTTCCATGGGGCTTGGTGGATCCAGGGGTCCAGGAAGCTTTTCTGAAAGCCCACTGCATGCCAGGGGATCCGGAGCTGCCTGCAGCAGAGATCTGTCCAGGCTGAAGGGTCATGCCCATGAGCAGACAGTGGCACAGCGTGACAAGGTCCCCTGTGGTCACATGGGGGTGAAGCAGATTCTAGAAGGAGGTGATGGGTGAGCTGGGTGAGGATGGGGTGAGGGCACTTGCAGCGTGGGGTGTATGTGACAGGCAGTTTAACTGGAGGAACAGGACATGATGAGTGGGGTCCATGTGGGGCACGTTGAGAGAGGGTGCTGGAGCGGGGGGAGGGTCAGCTCCTGCAGGGCCTCTGATCAGTGAGGACCCTGAGCTTTACCTGGAGGGGGACGGGAGCCTGGGGAGGTTTCAAGCAGAGGTGTGGGCAACTGGGGGCAGCACTCAGGAAGTCCTGTGAGAGGAGGACGGGTCATCCAGAGAGGAAGGCAAAGCTTTTAACTCTAAACTCGTTTTTACATTTTGTTTCTATTTAACTTATCTCCAGTCCCCTATACGAATATGCTGCTTTTCCCACTGAGAAAAAAACAAAATTGAGGGAATTCTCTGGTGGTCCAGTGGTTAGGACACCGAGTTTCCATCGCTGGGGACACCACTTTTATCCCCAATCGGGGAACTAAGATCCCGCAAGCCACGCGGCACAGCCAAAAAAAAAAAAAAAAAAAAAAAAATTGAATTGAATTGAATTTTGGTTTGGACTCTTCAAAAAAGTCAGCATGATAAATTCTTGTTCCAGATAAAAAGACTTGAAACAGACATGATGATTAAAGGCAATGCAAAAATCTCCTCTGGATCCTCAGTCCTGGAGCAGTGGGCAGAGAGCGGGTTCCCAGGAATCAGGCCGACCTGGGCACGAGTTTCTGCTCACCAGCTCACCAGCTCTGAGACCTGGGATGGGTCCTTTTGCTTCTCGTAGCCTCAGTCTCTCCATCTGTAAGTGGGAGAATAGCCACCCGTGAGACAAGGAAGTTGACAACAGATGTCGCCTATAAATTGGGGAGCACAGTGCCCGGTGCAGGGCGAGGTCCCAGTGATAGCATCTCCTTACTGTGGCTGATTGTGTATTTTGACTAAGCGCCAGAGTGGACTCATGGCCCTCACCAGAAGAAGGAGTGGCTCTGGGATTCTCTGATGCCCAGCTCACAGCAGGTTTGGAGGCCCCTTACCCCGAGCAGTGGACCCCTTGATGCCCCTAAGCTCTGTCACCCTGGCAGGGCTCCCTTCCTCCTTGGGCAAGGAGGAAGGAGCACTGGATTGGGAGTCAGAAACCCCCAGTCAGGTCAGGTTCTTGTGGGCTGTGTGACTTTAGGGTTGTCCTTCCCACCTGGGCCTCCTCTTTCTTCCATGTGAGATGCAGGGGTTCCAGTCGCACCAACTATGTACTGCTATGTGTCACAGCCACATGGGGGATCCAGAAAAATGGCTGGGATGTGGCCGCAGGGCCTCCCCGTGTGGGAGGAAGCTGTGCCGGGCAGTGAAAATAAGAGATGCAAAGGGCCCTGAGCCAGAGTCTGGAGGGCAGTGGTGGGGGCAGTGGAGACCCAGGGAGAGGGAAGCCCCCGCAAAGGAGCCCGCCTTGATGGCAGGGACTCTGTTCAGCTCACTTCTGATGTCCAGTGCCCAGCACGGGCAACTGGACAGACGTTTGATGTGCGACTTGCAATCTGACTCTGTCTGGAGTTGATAAGGGCAAAGGATTGGGGATCAGGGCATTCCAGGAAGAGGGAACAGCCTGTGCAAAGGCCCAGAGGTGTGAGTTGTTTCAGATGCTGTGGCTCTGTGACCTGTTTTCTCCTTCATGGCTGCCTTGAAGGTATTGATAACAATAGTTAGAGCTCATTGTGTGCCGGGTGCTTTACATGCATGATCTCATTCCATTCCTGGGAGTGAGATCCCCTTATTCCCCTGTTTCACAGATGAGGAAACCAAGGCACAGAGAGGTTGAGCTGTCCAAGGTCACACAGCTAGGAATAAGAAGCAGGATTCAAACTGAGACAGTCATCCAGGCCCTTTTCAGGCTGCTGCCCTTCCCCAGAGCCAGGGCAGCCCCCACCTGCAGCCTCTAACATTTGTCTCCCCCTACCCACCCCAGCTTCCCAGAGGTCACATGTGCACCGACGTGGGCTCATAGAACTGGCAGGGACTGTGCACTGTGCTGGCATCCGCACCGCCATGGCCTACATGAACTACGGCTGCTATTGTGGCCTGGGTGGCCATGGCCAGCCCAGGGATGCCATTGACTGGTGAGTGCATGCTGGGGCCAGAAGGTTCCACCCCCTGGGGTCAGGAAGGAAATATCACCTATGAGGAAATACCCAAAAACGAGGTTGGGGTTTGGGCTAGGAAGATCCCAGCACGCGGTACTACTTGCAGGCAGAGGGCATCCTGGGCAACACGGCCAATGAGGCCAAACTGTGGTGCCAGCTGCCCCCCCCACCGTCTGGCCATGGAGTGATTGATTATGTTAGCTGAAAAAAATTGCACGTCATTGATCAGACTTATTATGCATCAGAACTATTCTGAGAACCCCTTCGAGCCCTCACAAACCCCCATTTCAGAGATGAGGAAAGTGAGGCACAGAGAGATCAACTTGCCTGGGGCCACATAGAGAGTGAGGGGTGGGAACTGGGATTTGAACCCAGGCAGCCTGGCTAGATTCACGCCCCCATCACTGCCCTCTGCTGCTGTGTGAGAAGGGCCTGTTCTGTGCGAGGCTGCGGGCTTGGATCTTGCCATGACTTCCTTTCATTTGCCCTCGGGGCCACGGCCATCCGAGGAGGCAGGTATGATGGTGATCCTCGTTTTACAGATGAGGTCCCTGAGGCTTAAAGAGACACAGCCACTCACCATTTCCACTTAGTGCTGGTGGGGGGCAGGGGCGTGGAATGTGACTGTCTCTTCCCAGCTCGGAGGATGTAGCTGTCACTGACAGATCTTTATCCAGCCTCGTGCCTTGGAGGCTCCTGCCATGGGCCCTGCCCTCCCTCCCACACTCTGGCTGTCTAGTTCCTGCACATCTTTCCAGGTGCAGCCCAGGCCTCACCTCCTCTAGGAAGCCTTCCCTGAAGCCCAGCTGGGCCTGGCACTTCTCTGGCTCCCAGAAGCCCCTCTCCTAACCCCACATCCCAGCACTTCTCGCCACACACGTGGCACCTGGTGGCTTGTCTGCCTCTCCCCGCCAGACTGGGAGCTCCTTGAGGGCAGAGTGGAATCTGGCTGACGTCTCCCTGCCAGACCCTACTGAGGGGTCAGCGCAGGGTGGGGCTGCTGGCTGGATGGAAGCAAGAGCAGTGGATGATTGCACGATGGACAAGTTTACAGACATTGGTGGGTGTTTCTCAGGGAATTTGTATGTTATTATTATCATTACTATTGCTTTCGAGGTGCTCTTACGTGGCAGGCTGGACACCAGTGACACCGTGGGGAGCAGGACAGAAATGGCCCCGCCCTCATAGAGGTCTCGGTCAGGGAGGACAGCTGCTAATCAGTCTTCTCCCTAATTAGGGTCTCATCAAAAACCTGCCCGGAGGGAAGGAACCTGGGCTTAGGAGAGGGTGTGATCAGGAGACTGTCAGAGCCTGGGGAGTTGTGGGATCTGGATGGCATCCTGGGGGTGGGGCGGGTACTCAGGCTGAGACCTAGAGCAGGAAGAGGGGGCATGAAGTTCTCCCAGGCAGGGGGCAGAGTGTGGGCAAAGTCAGGAGATGGGGAGGGTGTGGCTCGCTCCAGGAACAGAGAAGAGACCACTGTGGCTGGAGCTCGGAGACTCAGAGAGTGAGGCAGGCAGGGGCCAGGCTCGAGTGTGGCAGAGGGATGGAGGCAGCGCAGGACACACTGAGGTCGGTGGAATTATTTCCCAAGATGGGGATTCTCAGGGAGAAGGCTTGGACCAGAAGATGCTGTCACCCTGTGGGTCCTCACTCACCCGAAGTCCTGGCACAGGAGGATGGCCAAGAGAGCATCCCTGCCTTCACCCACCCGGCGGTCTGCCTGTCTGCCACCCACAGGTGCTGTCATTCCCACGACTGCTGCTACAAACGTGCCGAGGTTGCTGGCTGCAGTCCCAAGATGGAGCGCTATTCCTGGCAGTGTGTCAATCAGCACATCCTGTGTGGTGAGTTCCCAGCATCAGACCCGGTAGCAACCACTGGCTGGAGCATAGAGGGACTTCCAAGTATAGGCAGGGCCCATCTCTCCCCATCTGCCCCAGTCTCCACTGTGCCCTATTGTCTGCCTGACATTGAGGCCAAGTGTCAATTACTATAGCTCATTTCTCCTGTGCTGTTGATTTTGTTATGGAAAAGGAATATTTCTATCAGACTCAGGAAAACAGAAGGTAGGTCAAAAGGCTGAATGCTTCAAGAAAAATGGGAATGGTGAGCCCATTTATTTGTCAAAATGAAGAGTACACCTGGGTCTGATATATCCCCTTTGCTTCGCTCATTAGCACTGCCTGCCCCAGGGGATGTCTGAGTTTGCAAACCCTGGCCTCTGGCCAACAGCTTAGTCCATGATTCAGATTCTGTGACGTTGCCAAGCCTTGATCTCTCAGGGCCTCAGTTTCCTCATTGGTAAACTGGGGGCGGAAATCAAGCCGGCCTATTGTAAGGATGAAGTGACAGTGTCACTGTGCTTCATGCCTAGTAGATGTCATTAATGTCTGGTGAAGAAATGACCCAACACAGAACCTCCGGTGAAGATGACCAGGCACTATTTCACTGAGCCCAGGATTTGGGGAAGGACAAGAAGACAGTTCTGTGTAACCCTGAACCCCCCAAAAGAAAGTAATTTCTCTTTCAATTTTCTTTTAATCCTTCTAATTTTGTGAAATTAGGAGAAAGTCTCAGTTCAGTGTTACGTTAGCTGAAACATCCCTGGGTCACTTGCTGGTCCTTTTTAACCAAGAGAGTAGGTTTCTGGCTTATAACGTTATTCAAAAACCATTCTATTCCTAAATTTAATTCTGGCCTTAAAAAAATTCTTCATTATCTATCTATCTGTTTATCTGTCTATCTATCTACCTATGTATCATCTATCTTTAACCACAAGCAGCGTGTATTTAATGAGGATAATTATAACATAACCTGATATCACTGTACATTTTACATGACCGGCCACTTCTTTTTTTTAAAAACTATTGTTAACTTGCTCCATATCATTTTATTTATTTGTTTGTTTATTTATTTATGGCTGCATTGGGTCTTCATTGCTGCCCGCGGGCTTTCTCTAGTTGCGGTGAGTGGGGGCTACTCTTTGTTGCGGTGCGCAGGCTTCTCATTGTTGTGGCTTCTCTAGTTGCAGAGCACAGGCTCTAGGTGCCCGGGCTTCAGTAGTTGTGGCTCGTGGGCTCTAGAGCGCAGGCTCAGTTGTTGTGGCGCATGGGCTTAGTTGCTCCGCGGCATGTGGGATCTTCCTGGGCCAGGGCTTGAACCTGTGTCCCCTGCATTGGCAGGCGGATTCTTAACCACTGCGCCACCACGGAAGCCCAGTCTTGGTACTCTTGTTGAAAATCACTTGGCTCTTAGATCAGTGATGTCTCTGAGCCTGTTTCCTTACCTGGAAGATGGGTGTTGCAAAGATGGAAGAAGTTTTATAACGTGATAACCAAATTGGATGGAAGTTGTCACTTTCTTCCCTACCGTCTTCTCCATCCCTCATCCTCATCTGAACCTCTCTCTGACCCCCACTACCTCCACCTGAGAGAACTGAGGATCTGGTGTGATTCTCCACTAAAACCCCAGCTTCTGCAGACTTGTTCTCCTCTAGAGGGAAGGAGGCTATCCTAAGGGTTACGTAGAAAGATGTTCTTAGATATGCATGGATTCGCAGCTGTATCCTCTGAGTCTGAATTAGGAGTTGGCACAGAGCAAAACTGAATTAATATGGAGACATAACATCAAGGACTGAAAACGCCCCAGACATCATCTCATCCAACCCTCTCACTTAGAATTGGGGAAAATGAAGCCCAGGGAAAGAAGTGACTTGCTTAACATAGTGGTGATAAGCCCACTTCTGGGCATATTCCCTGTCCCCAAACTGCCCCCTTCCACTATGGGTGGAGAGGAGAAGTGGGCCTTGAATGGGAAATGTGTTAAAGACCTTTCTCTTCTTCCTTCAATCATTTTTACAAACCATGTAAAAATGATGTTTGTAAAATATTTATTGGTGTGTCTGCTGGTGGAGTCTGTGACTGTTTGCAGAACTGCCCTCCCTGAACCAAACGAAGAGAACCAAAATATCTATTATGCATTTTTTTTTGCTAAAAATATTCTTATTCTGTTTGGAAACATTCTGAACGTAGTTGTTTGCTTAATTATAGGTGTGGCCCATTTTCCATTTATGGGCCTGACTTAAATATATATTTTTTCAATGTTAAGCATATAATAATATTTACTGGCAGGGCTTTATTTTAAACTTAACCCTTGGGAGCTAGGTTTCCTCTTCAGTTTTTATTATTCTTGAATAACATGAAGCTGTTGGGCTCCTGAGGCCATGGAGCAGTGAGACCCAGCCTTGCTTTTGAAAGGATCTTTCTTGCTCAGGGAAAAGGGTGGGAGCACAAAGGAAGCATAGGCAAGGTCAGCTTTGTGACCTTGGATAAGTTACTAAATCCCTCTGAGCCTCACTTTCCTCATCTGTAAAATGGGAATAATAAAACTCTGGTGTTGGGTTTGTATAAGAATCAGAAACAATGTATGGCTTTTCTGTATTCTCCCAAAAATTATTACTGAGAATCTACTCTGTGCCAGGCTCCCTGCTAGGTTTTGGGCAAAACAGAGAAGCAAGGCTCTGTGGTCTAAAAAGAGGAGAGCAGTAAATAGCATCTGTGCCAATTGTTTTTACAAGTGCTGTGTCGGAAGAGAAAGCAGTGAAGTATTATACCAACTACAACATAGATGAACCTTGAAAACGTGAAGCTCAGTTAAAAAAAAGCCAGACACAAAAGGTCACCCATTGTATGATTCCATGTATATGAAATGTCCAGACTAGGGAAATCCACAGACAGAAGGCATATTTGTGGTTACCAGGGACTCCGGAGAGTGGAATTGGGGAGTGACTTAATAAATATGGGGTTTCTTTTGGTCTGATAAAAATGTTTTGGAACTAGATAGAGGGGATGGTGGCAGAACATTGTGAATGTACTGAATACCACTGACTTGTCACTTTAAAGTGGTAAATTTTGTTATGGGAATTTTGCCTCAGTAAAAATGTATCCTCACCCCATAATGCTCAGGGGTCAGAGAAGGTCTCACTGACAAGATGCCATTGAAGCAGAGACTTGGGGAATGAAGGAGTCGTGGGAAGAGGTGGTGGGAACAGCCAGTGCAAAGGCCCTGAAGTAGGGATGAATGTCTGGGTGGTTTGAGGAGGATGAGGCTGGAGTAGAGTCACCCAGGGAGAGAGTAGTAGGTGATAATAGAATGATGAGGGCCAGATCCCCCAGGCCGTTGGAGGCTTTCCTTTGAGGGAGATGGAGAGCCAGGGAGGGTTTTGAGCAGAGGAGGGACATGATCCGATCTGCATTTTAACCGTACTGCATTTTTGGCTGCTGCATAGAACATATGCTGGAGGGAGCAAGGGTGGAAGCCAGGCACCTGTATGAAGCTGTCCCAGGGATCTGGGTGAGAGGTGGCTTGGGCAGGTGGTGGCAGTGGAGATGGTGGAAGGGGGGCTTCTGGACATATTTGGCTGGAAGGTGGAGCTGAGGGACTCGCTCATGGATGGGGGAGGGAAGGGGAACTGGCTGGAGTGTTCATGCGAGTCACCCTGTCCTTAGACAGCTGTCCTCCGGTTGCAACCCTGGAGCTTCAATGGCTCTTTCCTCAGAAATCCCTACCCCACCAGGTCCCGTTGCTCCAAGGGTGTACGTGTCTCTGTTGTGCAGCGGCCCCTGGAAATTTTACAGGCAGAAGGGCTGGCTCCTGCACCAGCTGGTTCATTTACCAATTTTTACATATTATTTTTATCTATCTATCTGTTCATCTGTCCATCTGTCTATCCATCCATTTATCCACATGCTTTTTCTGATTCAAACCTAATCCACCTTTCTTGTGAAAAATTAAAACATTCCAGAAACACTGTAATGTAGAAAGTTACACTCCATCCACCAGAGTTAACTAGCTTCTGTTAAGTTTGGCATCTTTTCCTCCAGATTTGTGCATGTTTAAACAAACAATAGCAAAAATCAGATCACACTATGTATATTTTATTTTTTTTTTCACTTAATATAGTGTCTTGGACATCTTGGAACATCTAGGTCAGCCTCATTCTTTTAAAGCCAGACATCACCTATGGCAGAGTGTCTCCATCTTGACACTTTGGACATTTGGGGCTGGAAATTCTCCAGTGAGGGGGCCGTCCTGGGCATCGTAGAGTTTAGCGGCGTCCCTGGCCTCTAACCAACCAGATGCCAGTAGCACCCCCAATCCCCCACGTGACAACCAAAGATGTCTCCGCACACTGCCAAATGCCCCCTGGGGGCCCCAACTGAGAATGGCCAGTGACACGAATGTACTTTATTTTGCAGAGACCATGGCTGTTCCTAAGTCTTTGTGCACTTGTGAGAGGGTTTTATAGCATGGAGTCCTAGAACTGTTGGGTCAAATGGTGTATCTGAGGTGCCCTTAGAATTTATATGTAGAAAGGACTGGAGAGCAGCCTGAAAGGGGGTTAGAGAACTTGTCCTGGATGGGTATTTACTCGGCAGGAGCATTTAAAAAATGTAAATGATGTTTATTGTAGAGGCTGGGGAGGGGCTAAAGGGAGACCTGGTAGAGATTAGGGAGGAGGAAGGCCACCAAAGTCCCCACAAGCCACCTCCTTTCGGCACTGAGTGGTATAGGTATTTTAAGTCTAACAAATAATGTAAACTAAACTTTGAAATAGCTGCCCTTCAAATTTGGTTAATTGAGATTGCTTTTTCCACGATGAAAGCACCGTATGGCTCAAAGTAGAAGAGTTTCAAATTAGAAAATGTAAAAGTTTGGTGGGAAATAAAACTCCATTGACACTACCCAGACATCCATTTGATTAACCTTCTGGTGGTGGTGGTGGTGTTTTGTCTTTTTTGAGTGCATAATACATAAAAAACATAGCAGTGTGTTTTGTACCCCTTATTTTCCTCTTAAGTATAAGCTCTTTTCCATGTCATTAAAACTCTATTAAAAGAATAGATATATGTATAACTGAGTCACTTGCTGTACACCTGAAACTAACAAGATCAACTAACTAAACTAACTAAATCAACTATACTCTAATATATATATATATAAAAACTCTATTAAACAATCCTCTGTTACAAACTTGAATTTGTAAGGGTGGGCGAGTGCCCCGAGTTGACACCCTACTCCCTTCCTGCAGACAAGCCAGGAGGCCTGGGGTCGGGCAGAGCTGAGTTGGGGCCCAGTCCCCACACCCCTTCCTGGATTTTTCCTCTGTAAGGTTGGGGTGCCAATGGCACTGCCCTGAGAGGACTGGGTGAGATGGGGACCATAGAGCCAGCTCTTTGCCCAGTGCCTGGCTCCGCATAACTGCACAGTTAACGCCAGCTCCCATCGTCCTGACTTTTTCTGTTGTTATCCATTTACTGAATTATAACCAAGGCAGTTTTTCTTTTCTGGGCCGCGCCGCGCCACATGGCTTGTGATCTTAGTTCCCTGACCAGGGATCAAACCCGGGCCCCCTGCATTGGGAGCGTGGTGTCTTACTCACTGGACCACCAGGGAAGTAAGTCCCTGGGAAGCTTAATAAATGAATTTAAGGGAGAAAGATTTTCCCTCTCAGTCCTTTGTTAATTTTTCCAATTAGGCAAGGAGGAAGTATCAATTGCACGATAGTCTGACTGCTAGAGAGGGTAAACCTCTCTTACACTTGCTAATCTCCCTTTTTCTTTAAACCAAGACACTCCAATTTGGGGGCTCACAGCTTTCAGGTGGGCAACAGCATTTAACTAGACTTTGATATCAGGACTTTATCTTCATTGGTTTTTGTTGTTGTTTTTGCTTTCTTTGTTTTTTAGTCAGTTTCTTATATTTGTGGTATAAGATTTTGGTTTTCCATTTATGTCAGTGATAGAATTTATTTGATGCAATTTAATACCATTTAATATAATGAAATCATAATTTATTTAATAATTGACTTACTATTAGAAATAAAGGGGATTTAAAGCTAGCATCTTGAAGCTGCTATGGGTCTGAGTTTGGGAAACCCTGTGTGCAGTCATGCAGATAAACACCTTTAATCAACTCAGCTCATTACAGAGGGTCCCGGGCCCCCTGCCTCCTGCTTGACATCCCCCACCCCTCCCCCACTCATCGCTCCATCCCCTCCTGGTGCTGCCAAGCTCTTCAAGTGTTGCCCTGAGAGAAGCTGATGAATTTTCTGAGTCTCATGCTTCACCTTGCTAGGATCTCCATGGAACTTGTGCATTTTAAGAGGGGATCTTTAAAGATTAGCTGACAGCTTAAGGAGGTCAGCTGCAGCTCATAAGCACCTGCTGTATGCCCTGGATTTTACTGACTTGGTCTCTTTTCATTCTCCCAACAGCCCTTAGAAGTAGGTACTTTTAGTATCCTCATGTGGCCCCTGTGGAAACAGCCTGGGAAGGATGAAGTGATGTGCCCAAAGGAACTATATCCATGGCCAAGCTGGCTACCTCCAGAGTTCATGCTTCACTGTGCCTCTGGAAGAAATTTGGCAAGATTTAATAGTGGGTGTTTTTTTTCCCATTTTGTGGATAATTAAAAACCCACAGTCAAAGGCAGATGACATATCCATAGCTGTTATACCTTCTAAATTAATAAGATACAACTTGAAGATCACAAAGTCTTTCCAACCTAAAGGAATGACTCTCTAGCAGTGGAATTCCCAAGGCAGAAGGAGATTTATCTTTGGGTGGCAACCTTTGCACCTCTGTATAAGGTAGGCCCAGGATGGAAGGAAGAGATGGAATATATGATTGTTACCTAAAACAAACTATTTTCTTACTCAGTATCATGTCATGTGCATATAATGACATTTTACTTCTTCTTTTCCAATTTGGATACCTTTTATTTCTTTTTCTTGTCTGATTGCTGTGGCTAGGACTTCCAATACTATGTTGAATAGAAGTGGCAAGAGTGGGCATCATTGTCATGTTCCAGATTTCAGAGGGAAGTCTTTTAGCTTTTCACCATTGAGTATTATGTTGGCTATGGGAACAAACTGTTCTCTTGAAGGACCATCTGAAAGAGACCTGGAGAGAAAAGGCAAAGAAATGCAGGTAGAACCAACATTGATGGAGTTACACGCGTAGGGCCAAGCCCCTGCCGGGCATAGGCTTTCTCACCCATGCTTCCCAATAAACCTGCAAAGCGGATGGTGCCCCCATCTACATGAGGACTTGGCTCAGAAAGTTTAGGTAAGACCACACAGCTAGGAACTAGCAGAGAAGGCATTCTGAAAAAAAGCAGCCTGGATGGTTCCCAGGCACCTACTGCTTATCTAAATGGATCCTTAAATGCACTAGTGTAATACTGACGCAGAAGAGAAGCTAAAAGGGCATATGGACTTTGGACTCCCTCTATGAAAACACTCCCCTGGCAACTTCAATTTCCTTTTCTGTAAAATGGGCTGAATATCACCTCCCTCGGGAGTTATGGGGAGAGAGAGAGAGAGAGAGAGAGAGAGAGAGAGAGAGAGAGAGAGAGAGAGAGAGAGAACGTGGTGAACTGTCGAAGTGTCACCCAGATGCAATTTATGCCCTTCCTTGTCCCCAGCTTTACTGGCTTCCCTTGCATTTATCTTCAAGTCTCTCCAAGTCCCTGCTCTAACCTCAGTTTTCCCACTTCTTCCAGGACCAGTGGAGGACAAATGCCAAGAACTCATGTGCAAGTGTGACCAGGAGATTGCTTACTGTTTAGCCAAAACTGAGTACAACTTAAAGTACCTCCTTTACCCCCGTTTCTTGTGTGGGAAGGATTCGCCCAAGTGTGACTGACTAGCATGACTTGAAATGTCTTTTCTGCACAAGGAAATAAAACTTCTTTTTGTGGAATAACAGTCTTATTCAGTTCTTTGCAGGAGGAAGCTGGGGCCAATTGTTAAAGCTGAAACCCTCGTGTTTGCTTTCACTCCTGTCCCGAACTTGGGGCTGGAGCCAGTTTGGTTTCCAGCTTAATGTCAAAAGTCCCACGCCTATTTTATAAAACCACAACTTTATGACTGTATTAGGTTTGGTACCATTTGAGGTTCAACCTTTATGAAAAGAGCTGAGCCTTGTCTTCTAACCTGCTCCCGATGGCAGGTAGTCAAAAGTGAGCAAACACCTACCATGCGCTTGGCCTTGCTTTCGATTCTGGGCTGAAGCAATAAACAAAATGGCCACATGATGCCCAACCTTGTGAAGTTCAAGTCTAGTAGTTGTTAGCTCGAGTCTTCTGCCCTATCCCACTACACCTTTAACAGTTAAAATTTATTTCCTGATTACGAAAGTAGTACCTATGCACTGCTAAAAAAAAAAATAAATAAATAAAAAATAAAAGTAAAATAACCACAATAACCACTTCTAGTATCTTAGTGTGCTGCCCATCGGTCTTGTCTATAATGTGTTAAAAGTGTAATCGAGACTCTATACTGTATGATTTTCATAAGCTTTTTTCCATTTCTCCATGTCTTTAAAAAAAATCTCTGGAAACTTCATTTCCAAATGTATTAGATACATTTCCAGCTGTATTAGATACTATTTTATAGACTGCTACCTTTTGGACATTGGTGATACTTCCTACTTTTATCAATTACTGATGTGGTGAGCATGCTTGTGAATAAATCTTTGCCCCCCTCCCACCCTTTTATTATTCCTTAACTGAGATTTGCAGAAATGGAATTCTTGCATTAAAGGGTCTGAATATTTTAAATAGACTCCCCATTTTGACACACCAAGCCAAGAGGGTCTGAGGGCGGAGAGGCAGCCGGTGGCCCTGGCTCTGATATGCCTGTCCCTCCTGCAGGCGATAAGGAGGGAGAGCCCAGCCCAGCCTGTTTGCTCTCCACCAAGACTGCTTTGCAATCCCCCCCCCCACAGACAGAGCACGTGTGGGTATTACTCATCTTTGAAGCATGATTTGGGGAGTGGGTGGGGATGGTGTGGGGGGAGGCCAAGGCGGGGGGGCAGGTAGGGAGTGCTGGTGGCTCCACCAGTGCCACCCAGCCTCCATCTCTTCATCTGAAAAGAAGAGTAACCCTGCGAGGCATGAGGCCAGGGACATGAAGGTACTGCATGCAGATCGGCTGGGCTATCAGTGTCTCCGGCAGGTCACGAGGGTTAAACAGGTAAAGTCAGGCAGCCTCAGGGCCTGATGAACAGACACAGGAGGAAAGAAAACATTCTCCCTCCTTTCACTTAAGAAACCTTCCGCGGCTCCTTCTCGGCTCAATGTCCATGTCAGGCTGGGGGACTTAAGTGTGACCAGTAGGTTGTACTGAGCAATGCAGATTTTCTTCATGCTTCCTAAACAGTTTATTTTTCTCTACATAGAAGTTTTACCTGTATAAAAGAATCTTTATTTTTATTTCAAGTAACTTCTTTAAACTTTCAGAAGCAAAGTTTGAGTGAAATCTTCAAAGATACAAAGGGTTAATGAATGGTTCATGGAGTCACAAAAAAACATTTTGGATGCCAGCTTATCTCTGCAGGGCCAGTCTTCAGGTTGACCGCCTTTCACACCTGCTGCTGTCACACTGGAAGGGAATCAAAGGCCACAGTTCATTTCATATTTACAATTACAGCACTTGGTGTAATTATACTTGTTGTTTTATACATCAGAACAGAGTGTACGGTGGGAGGTCAATGTACAAAATGTTTCCTTAAACAAATGGACTAGCCTGGATTTTACAAATTAAATTCTTAAAAACAAAACAAAGTAAACCCCAGAACAACAATTTTAAGTAGCACTGAAGCAGCTCGGCCTGATGGGAATTACTCTCCATGAAATGCCTGACATCCCACTCAATTCCCCCAGAAAAAGAGATGCAAACTTTCAACGATTACAAGTAGAAAACAGTGATGGCAAGTCTAACCACCATCATTCTAATCTTGAACTGAATCCTTTCAGAGGTTTAACTCTGAAACCGTCTAGCAACTCTTAAATAAGACAGAGTCGCCAACCGGATTTTGGTTTTTCCTCTGTGTTTTTTATATGCAACTGCCATGCCTATGACAAAATCTCCTGTTCTCCTAAACTTAACTTAGAGGACAGGCCTGGCCCTGGGCTCAGTGTCAGGGCTCCAACTTGCCCTGGGAGCCTTGTGTCAGTCTCTGAGGTTATTAGCGCAAGCGGGACTGAGACCCACTCCATGTCCTCTGAGAACCCTGGGTCCCTGCCAGGTGTCATGGACTGGGCCTCCCAAGACCCCACGAGGAAGGTGGCTGGGTGGGAGGCACGGTGGCTTTGTCAGCCAAGCGCTGGGGTGCCAGTCCCTGCTGCCACAGGCAGAGGGAGAAGACCTGGCTGTAGCCTTTGACAGACAAAGCAGCACCTTGTTTACAAGGGGCAGAAAATAGGGTGTCCGCTCCCCATCCCCCTCGCCACACTTAAGCATCAGAGCTTGGCTGGCAGGGAGGCTGGAAGAGTCCCTCAGAGGCTGGGCAGCGTCAGTCACAACACCTGGGTTTCCAGCCGTCGGACCTCCTTAACCACGTGATCAATGTTAATAATTGGGTTAAAGTACAGGGCCCAGTAAAACAGACAGTTGCAAACAAATTGAGGGATGAGGGGCCAGAACATGGCCACAAAAAGCCCCTGTGTTGATACTTTCCAAAAGTGGCTCCACATCCTCTGAGGCACAGTCCTGAAAAAGGAAGAGAAGCATTTGAGAGGCAGAATAGTGATGGCGTTTCTAACGACAGCGCCGAGGCACTCAGACCCTGGGCCTTTGCCTGATGCGGTCTGGCTGCCAGTGCTGCAGAGACCTTGTTTCCTGTCCCCAGTGCCCCAGACATACCTTTCCTGACCACTCCACCTTCAACTCCCAGGACGCAGCCTAGAGGGTGCCTCCTCAGGGCACTGTCGCCCAGTCCCCACGCCTGGTCCCACAGGCGAGGCCTCCCCAGCACAGTCCCAACTCCACCTGCTTCTTCGCTGGGTCGCTCTTGTACGTTTTTAACATAATCTTTTCTCTGCTAGGCTGCAGGCCTTCAGAGTATAAACTGTCTTCTTTACCAAAAGATCTGTGGTGTCCAGCAGAGAACCAGGGGCAGAGTAGGGGCTCAATCAACTGTGCCTGAATAAGTGAGTTCGCTGAATTGAAATAAATGAGGGAGAGTCTTGTCAGGTTCTCAGAACTTTTTATAAGGCTGCTCCTGATGCATGAGGCCAAGACCCCTTCACATCATGGGCTGTTTCAGGCGGAAAGGATGCTGGTGTGCTGATGCATTACTTCTGCCTGCCCAGCAGCCATACCCTGTCTTCTGGAAGCACCTTTTGAGTTTCCCTTTAGGGTGTCTCCCTCTCCTATTCTCTTCCATGTGGTCTGGTTGGGGCATCAGCTAGCCCCTGGTTGGGGGAGAGGCTGTGAGTGCACACCTGCATCTGGACACGGGGAGCCCACAAACCCCTGCACTTGTGATGGGTTTGGGGTGGCAGGGGGAGGCTGTGACCCAGGCTGGGCCAATCAGAGCAAAGGCATGTGAGCCTCAGGCTTTCACAAGCCTCAGAAGTGCTCTCTTTCCTCCAGGGCTGCTAAGCTGCTCAGATCGACACCCAGAGTGATCAAGGGCCCCCAAACAAAGACGTTGTTGAGGCTGAACAGAGCAGAGCTGTAAGAGAGAGAGAGAGGGAGGGGGGAGGGTGAGGGAGGGAGAGGGAGAGAGGGAGAGGGAGAGGGTGGCCCTGATGACAGCATTTGGGTCTCTGGGTCCAGCCATGCAGGAAGCCTTCACTGGGCATGTCCCTTGGTAGGAAAGCCAATTTAGGTTGGTTTCTCTAACTTACAACCAAGAGTCACTTGACTCAGTGACTGTCTATTCCAACTCTCTCATTTTATGCATTAATCCAGAGAAATTATCACTGTTCCAGCTGGTGGCAGTGCAGGATTAGAACTCATGCCTACAGAATTCCTCATCAAATCCCTTTATGCTCTGCCACACTGCTGCTTTCCGTAAAGTACCCTCTTCTTCTCACTTGTTTATTCCTCAATTACTGAAGCCCTTCACGCCCCGCGCCGCAGGAATTAGCCGGCACATCGCATGGGGAGAAGGCGCATGGGACGCACTTTGACAGTGAGTGCCACCAGAGCCACCCCAGCCCCAACACAAAGGCATTTTCCTGTTTGCTGCTTAAGCAGTATTTCTAAACCAGAGCCCGGGGCGTCTTCTCGAGTCTGAACAACACTCCACAGAGGACTTCTCCTCCACTTGGTATTTCTTTCCCAGTCTCTGTTGCTCCAACCGTCTCCTACATAAAAACACACTTACTTCAGTTCACTTCTTGACCAGGTCCTCCAAAAGGAGAATAATTCCAGAACTGAGAGTAACATGGCATTGACGATGAGAAACCGTGACGTCCAGTAATGGACCTCCAGCCAGTCCCAAGCAAATTCAGCAATCAGCTGGTATGGAAGGAAGGAGTACTTGACAAGGAATTCTCTCCACTGCTTCCATGTGGGCTCTCTAAGATCCTTTAAAAATAACACACAAGTAAATAAAACTACATAAAAATGGACACAAAAAATCATGAGGATTGACTTTTACACAAAATACTGTGGTTATCCCAGTGAGTTTTACATTTATTAAAACATACATACACATACACGCATATGCAACAATCTAAAATGAGATTTCCATCCACAAACTCACCTTGTAATAATTAATCTTACACTGGATAAATGTTACCAAAGAGGCTGAACTGAGATGCTTGTTATATAATTGTGGAAGCTCAGAAGTAAAAAAAAATCTAAGCATGAGTAATCTAAGCATTATTAATAATGAGGTTGAAATGAATAAAAATTAACCAGCTTTACAATTTCTTCACCACTGCAAGGGTAGCTCAAACAATTTCAATTCAACAGCTCATCTGTGGTAGAATGATAACAGGTCATGGGAAAAGTAAACATATACCTTTAAAAAGTAATTTTGGGAAAATGAAAAATTTTCCTTACAGAATTAGCAGGTAATCTGTAACGAAAGCATTTAAACAACTCATAAGCATCCAGAGGCTAATGAAAGCCAAGCAAGACTGTGTACAACGGAGCAGACACTGAGCATCCCAAGAAGAAAGTCAGCGTGATAAGCGGGCAAGGGTTGATGGGGCTCTTTAAAACGGAAAGGTCAGGGGGTCTCTGTGCTCCCAGTCCAGCAAGGGCAGGGAACAGCTGAAAACTGGGTAATCAGAGAAACACTGTGCAAAGGGGCTAACCTGCAGGCTTAAAACTACACCCAAGGCTGAGGTCAGTTAGGTAGGCATTTGATTCAAGTGTTTAGAAAAGGGTCTTTGGAGATTTAGGAATTCTGTTTCAACATCATATACGATGATTCCTATATCCATGTGACTTTCGATATAAACAGATCAGAGGGACTGCCCCAAAAGTACCAACGTAAAGGACATTACCCTCTGATGACCAACTAGACACAATCACCCTGAGTCAATGCGATCCACTGACAGTTCTGAAGGAATCCATCAGAGCTGTGGTGGGTAGCTATCCCTGCCAAAGGCCCTGTGGTCAGCTGACTTGATGACTCCCATCAGTGAGCTGGATGACAGCTTACTATTCTGAGGCCAACAGGACGGATACTAACCCTGCCTTGTGGTAGGACAAATAATCATCCTTTGGGGATCCTGTTAAGAGACAGATTACCAAGCTGGAGGGCCCACAGATCTAACCCTTGGGCAATCTGGACCTATGCTATCTTCTTTTATAACAGAAGCAAAGCTGGGTTTTTCCCCCCTAAATATTTCAAGTCCAGAGGGTAACCCCTCTTGCTATGCAATGCAGGAAACAAAACAGGCTTCTGGGAGTGGGGAAATTCCTGCTGTATTTTCTTTCGTAGGGGCTCTCCTTGCAAAATTCAAATGAAGCCTCTGTTGTTTCCTCTTCCCTGACAGGCGCCAGCCATGTCTCCAATTCCATCCCACACTGAGGAACGGCAGCATGAAGCCACTCAAGGCCCTCTCCAGACCCACCAGAAGCTTGGTGATGATGTCCTCCCCGGAGCTGTCTTCTTGCAGAGGGCAGATGGTATGGATGAAGGGCAGGAAGGTGTCTGTGTAGTCAAACAGGTAGAGGTACAGCAGACAGAGTCTCGGGGAGCTCTTGAGGGCGTACAGCAGGAACAGGGACCTGCCTGGGTTCACGGCCTGCAGAGGATGAGGCGGGTGCAGGGACTCGTTACAACAATAGCTGCCCACTCCCCACCCAGGCTCCTTCCGCAGTCTCACGCCCTCCTCCACGTGGTTTGCACTGGGAATGAATGAATGAATGAATGGGAAGAAGGGGCCAAGTAATCCATCTGTTAGGCTACATTATAGAAAGATCCAGTCTCTCTCCATGGGTGGGGAGGGATAGGGGGATGAGAAGCAAGCTCCTAGGCACATTTAGAAGAACACAACCTTTCGGGAAAGTAATCAGTGGGCACCACTTAATAAAAAAATCAGAAGGCCTCATGCACAAAATATTTAGTGTTGCATTGTGCATAGTAGAGAAAAAGTGAGATCTGTGACCTCAGTCCTGAAGTTACTGTAGATATTTAGCCCAGAATTCATACAGCCATGGAGGAATGTATAGGAGGGGCGTTGGATAATGCTCATGTTACAATGTTAGGTGAAGAAAAGATCTAAGATGTGTAGCCATCCACCTCCACAGTGTCAGTGCCGTGAAAGCAGGGCCTGCCTGATTCAGGACTCAGATCCCCTTTCTAAAGGACCACCTGGCTCACAAGAGATGTCAGTACATGTTTGCGGAATGAATACAAAAATAAAACAGCTGTTTTAAGTACACTCAGAAAATTGTCTAGAAGAAAACAGAGCAAAACGCAATATTACCCATGTCTGAATCTCAGGTGGGATTAGGGTCAATTTATTTTCATTTTCTTCACTTCTGTAAATTTTGCTATAATGAATGTACATTTATATTTTTCCTGATTATAAAAGAAACTTAAATATGATTCAACTTACTTGATGCTACTAAGCATCAAGTAAAATGGGCAAAAGATGTGAATGGACACTTCACCAAAGAAGATAGCAAATACGCACATGAAAAGAGGCTCATTATTACTAATCCTTAGAGAAATGCAAATTAGGCCAGTGAGATACCACTGCGCACTAATTAAAAAGGGGAGGGATGGGAAGGAGGGCTTACAAAGGGGCGGGAAGAAGCTTTTGGGAGTGATGTATACGTTCACTATCTTGATTGTGGTGATGGTTTCACAGGTGTGTACATATGTCAAAACTTAGCAAATTGTACACTTTAAATATGTGTATGTCAATTATAGCTCAACAAAACTGTTAAAACATATTCAACTTATTTGATGCTATTAGTGGCTTACCAATAAAGCTTTTAAAGTGTGATAACGGTTACATTTAAGAAGACAGTCCTTCTCTTTAGAGCTTCACACTAAAGTATTTAGGGGTGAAATAACATGATGTGTGGATATGCTTTGATATAATTCCAGGACTGTGGGTGTGGGGAGAGGGTGGAGGGGTACAGATGAATTAGGAGTGACCATGAGTCGATGCTCGTTGAAGCTGGGTATGAGTACTCTCTTCCCTCTATTTTTGTATGTACCTAACATTTTCTATATTTAAAAAGATTTTTAAGAGGTCCAACTTGTGAAATGGCTGATTCCAGGTCTGGGGCAGGAAAGGTACATGAGTAACTTGAACATCTTGTCGTGTGGGAACGGAAACTATCAAAGACTAATAAATCATGTTAAAAGGACTCATTAGCAAGTACGCTGTACCTCAATTCAAAAGTTAAATTTAAAAAATGGACTCAGAGAATGATTTGAAGAGACTCCTATTCAAAAAAGATGGGACAGTTGGAGCATCAATTAGAATAACTATTGAAATGTATTCAAATACATCAAGAATGTCAAAATACTCGGTTATTAATAATCCTAAAGAAAGAAATCGGTCACTTTTGGAGGACAACAAGGAATCAAATTCTGAAACTGGTTAGTAAATGGAGAAGATCAAGCATTTAACCTGCCCTTCTGGTATAAACTGTACTTAGGATAATCAAAATGGCTGTTGACAGAAGATTTCCTTTTTATTAAAGATGTATGTCAGCTAACAAGATGAAAAAGAAATGAGAGAGTTACAGTATCACCATTTGGCAACCCTTAATGAACTAATGGATCTAAACAATCAATGATCATGGGACATTATGCGCCTCTTGATGGAAGAAAATACCACACCTATAAAGCAGCCTTGCTGAAACACCAAACCTAGACCAAAGTAAGCCTCTAGTCCTAACTCCTAGATTACAGGATATGCAGGGGAAGAAGGGACCTGTTAGGTGACACCACAGAGAGATAACTGGCAAAGTACAAAACGTCAGAAAACTACAGGAGAAAATGATCTGGTTTCTTCAACAAATAAATGCAGGGTAATGACAGAGGAAGGGAGAATCTACAGACTGAAAGAGACTTAAGAGACATGACAACCAACAAACAACCCAATTAAAAAAAATTCAGAAGACCTGCATAGACATTTTTCCAAAGAAGACAGTGAGATGGCCAATAGGCCCATGAAAAGATGCTCAACATCACTAAGTATCAGAGAAATGCAAATCAAAACCACAATGAGCTATCACCTCACACCTGTCAGAAAAGCCATCACCAAAAGCACCACAGATAACAAATGCTAGAGAGGGTGTGGAGAAACGGGAACCCCTGTACACGGTTGGTGGGAATGTAAATTGCTGCAGCCACTGTGGAAAACAGTATGGGTGGTCCTCAAAAAACTAAAAATAGAGCTACCATATGATCCAGCAATCCCACTCCTTGGAATATATCCAAAGAAAACAAAAACACTAATTTGAAAAGATGCAGGCACCCCAATGTTCATAAGAGCATTATTTGCAATTGCCAAGATATGGAAGCAACCTAAGTATCCATCAACAGATGAATGGGTAAAGATGCTGTGGCATATAAATACACACACACACACACACACACACACACACACACACACACAATGGAATACTACCCTTCCATAAAAAGAATGAAACTTTACCATTTTGCAACAACATGGATGGACCTGGGGCTATTATGCTTAGTGAAATAAGTCAGACATAGAAAAATAAGTAGGTATATTTTGACTTATATGTGGAATCTAAAAAATAAAACAAACAAATGCCTATAACAAAACAGAAACCAACTCACAGATATAGAGAACCAACTAGTGGTTACCAGTGGGGAGAGGGAAGGTGGGAGGGGCAAGACAGGGGTAGGGGATTAAGAGGTACAAACTACTATATATAAAATAAGCTATAAGAATATACTGTTTAGCACAGGGAATATAGCAAATATTTTTATAATAACTTTAAGTGGGGTATGATCTATAAAAATATTGAATCACTATGTTGTACACCTGAAACTAATATTGAAAACCAACTTTACCTCAAAAAAAAAAAAAAAGACATGACAACCAAGTGTGGACCTTGTTGGGACCCTGGGTGGAACAAATCAACTGAAAAAAAAAAAGTAGGGTATTTGAATACTGACAAATTATTTGATAATATCAGAGAATTATTCATCCTGGGGGGGTATATTGTGGTATTTTAGTTTTGTTTTTCAAGAAGTCTTTACTTTTTAGGGCCTCTCCTGGTGGTCCAGTGGTTAAGAAAACGCCTTCCAATGCAGGGGACACGGGTTTGATCCCTGGTTGGGGAACTAAGATCCCACATGCCACAGGGCAACTAAGCCTGCGCGCCACAACTACTGAGCCTGCACCCTGTGGAACCCGTGCGCTGGAACTAGAGAGAAGCCTGAGTGCCACAACGAAGATCCCGCATGCCGCAACTAAGACCTGATGCAGCCACATAAATTAAAAAAAAAAAGTCTTTACTTTTTAGAGATTCAATAAAATATTTACTTATGAAATATATGCTATCTCAGATTCAAAATAATCAGGGGTAGCAGGAGTAGGTATTACTGAAATAAACACAGCCATGAGTTGCTGTCGTATGGGTTGATGGAAGTTTTGTACTATTATCCTGCTTTTGGGTATATTTGAAATTTTCCATAGTAAAAGTTTTTTGAAAAATCTAACTTCTAAAAATTATCTCTATATTGTAACGTAGGTGAGACATAGAAATATGGAAGTAGTTCTTCATTTTAAAGCAATGTTTCCCACCACAGGTCTAACATTGGCTACAAGAAGTCCAGAATTTGACTGCATTAACAAAACTAATAATTTATGATAAAAGAGAAGTAGGGATTTTTTTTTTAAACTGACAAACAACACAGAAAACAACAAATCATCTATCTTAGGACCCTATCCCCATTCTTCAAAAATTCTGAAACTAGTGTTTTTTCAGCTTTGAAGCAATACATGCACAAAATAAACACAATTTTTTCAAACGGCACAGAATTGTATTAAATGACAAATACAATTCACCCTTCCACTCAAGTCTCAATCCCTAGATGAAAACATTGTTAACAGTCTGTGTATCCTTCCAGAGGTTTTCTATGACACATACAATTGTGTAGCTTTTCTAACGTGTTTTTCTTTATTTTCAGTTAACAACTTGGGTATCATTTCTTGTTAGCACACCCAGGGTCACCTCGTTCCTTTGTAATGGCTACATGTATGGGTGAGCTGTATTTATTTAACCTGTTCCTAACAATGGGTGCTGAGGTTGTTTCCCACGTGCTATTACCAGTGACACTGTGGTCAACATCTTGTTTAATAATTTCTGTGACTCAAACATTCAATTCTCACTGTGACTCTCTGAGGTCATTGGCTGAGGAGGAAATGGGACCAGGAGGCCCAGGGACTTGCTGGCGTTGCCACAGTCAGTGTGCCCTGGAGGAGCCTGGCGAGGAGCCCGGGAGTCAGGCTGCCGAGCCCTCTCTTGATCACAGCGCTATGCTGCCTGTGCTCTAAATGCAAAGAAGTGAAATTGTAGACCAAAGAGTAGGGGCGGTTTAAACTTTAACAGTTATTGACAAACTGCTCTCCAAAGAGACTGCGCCAATTTAGGATCCGCACACATGAGTGCCTCTTTCCTCACGTATGTAAGTTCTTATCCTTGATAATGTCACAGGTGAGAATGACGCCAGCGGGTTGTCTCATTTGTACCATAATTATCAGTGAGCATTTTTCCCCCATAAACTTACTGGTTATTTGTATTTATTTTTCTCCATGATGTCTTTTTTAGGGTATAGGTATCTGTACTCCAGACACTCTATGACTAATAAAAAATAGAGTATTCGTTTTACACTACAGTATTCGCTAAATTCTCTCTGTGAAGGAGAACCAGGTACAGTCACACTGAAGAACAATTTATCAGCATCTGGTAAAGCTGAAGATGTGCGTTACTTGTGACCCAGTAATCCTATTCCTCAGTGTATAGCGCAAAGAAAGTCTTACACATGAGCACACGAACTTTCCAAGAATGTCCACAGCAGCCCTGTTTCTCAGCAAAAATGGAAATAATCTCAGTGGCCATCAATGGGAGAATGTATAAATGGTCATGCACTTGTGCAGTGGAATATGGCACAAGAGAAAAAGAGAGCCACAGACAAAAGCTACTTGCAGAAGGATAATAAGCTCAGTTCATGCCTTTTATGTTAAGGTTAAAAACCTAGAACATTGTTCCTAGAGCTGTGGATATATACGCATAACACAAGTAGAAAAACAGGCTCAGGAAGGATACACAGGCATAGGGAAAGTGGGGATGCAGGGGGCTTCGGTTTTGTCTGATGTATTCATGAGCAGTGGGCAGGCAGATAACTGATATCTGGTGCTCAATACTTATTTTCCATTGAAAAAATAGAGTTCACCTTGTATTCCCAGAGGTTTTGCGGGGGCTTCACACCCAGTGCTTTGACTCGCTCCAGTTCCATGAGGATGGCTCTTCGGTGGCTGCTGTTTTCTATGGTATATGGTGCCCTGGAAAATTCTTCCTCTGTCAAAGTTAAAAGCAACCTAGGGTGTGGGCAAGGAGATAGGAGGAGATGTCTTTTGAGATCACATCCTGGAAGCAAACTTTCCACAGTCGGAGTTCCACCTTATCAACACAGATAAACACTTTAGGCTTGAGGTAAGACACCTAACATATGAAATAAGATTAATAATAGCAAACAACTGAAAGCTTACTATTTGCCAGTCCCTCTATTTTTTGAAGTGTGTGTGTACAGAAAAAAAAAGTTGGGAAGAAATCCAATAAAATATTATGACATTAAGAGTAGTTGTTTGGGGACTTGCCTGGTGGTGCAGTGGTTAAGAATCCGCCTGCCAGTGCAGGGGACACGGGTGGGATCCCTGGTCCAGGAAGATCCCACATGCTGCGGACCAACTAAGCCCGTGCTCCACAACTACTGAAGCTCGCGCACTTAGAGCCCATGCTCTGAAATAAGAGAAGCTACAGCAGTGAGAAGCCCGCACACCACAATGAAGAGTAGCCCCTGCTCGCCGCAACTAGAGAAAGCCTGCACGCAGCAACGAAGACCCAATGCAGCCAAAAAAAGAGTAGCTGTTTGAGGATAGTGATTAAATAAAGATAAGTGTAGATCCCTTATCTGTTCCCTTTCATCAGAAGACGTGAATTCACCTCCACAGTGATTCCTTGTTAAAAGTGCCCCGTAAAGGTTTATTCCCTTTCACTCAACAATTCCAGTTTTGGAATCTCTCCTCTGGAAGGAAGACAGTTACAGAAAGACATATTGTATTAAGTGGGTAGAGAAGTTTCTTTAACTACAATTCAGGGCGAGGGTGGGGAGGTGGTACAACTTCTTACAAAAAACAGACGAAGTGGGAGTATTTTGCTTCCTCAATAGAGAGTCAAGTGTTAAAAGCTCAGTTCAGGGGGAAAAAATGGACCAGGGTGGGAGGTGGGGCAGTCTAGCAGTGAGTGGACTACACGTCTGACTCAAATGGGTTAGAGAGCGGCTGCCTGGTGGTCTAAGTAACACCCCTACGTGTTCCCCCTTCAAGGAAGGGAGGGACCCCAGTAAAGATGGACAGGGCTCCGGAAGGGGCAGGGGGATTTGCTGATGGGCAGAAGCAGGCTGACACATAGCTCAGCGATGAGTGAGCTCCTCAAACTAATAGGTTCCTCAGAGCATTTGCACAATGTAGTCTGGTACCGTCTGGAGCAGAAAAAAGGGAAACACCACATATGTGTGCTGGTAGAGATTGATTAATAGACTATAGCCTATACACATACATATAAACACAGGTTTGCTTAGTACAATCGTATTTCCAGTTTAAATAAATAAATAACATGTTATTTAACACATCTATATGTATGCCTGTATAAACATTGAAAAAAATCTGGACAGGTGTCCAGCAAGATGAGAATAGTGGTTTTCTCTGAAGAGCAGGATTATGAAGGTATTTCATTTCTAATGTCCTACAATTCTACTTTATTATTTTAAAATAAATAAATATATGTTACTTTGATAATCAGGAAGCAACAAACAATTAAAATGTCAGTCGATGACATAAAATGGTTCAGCTGCTTTAGAAAACAGTTCAATGGCTCCCCAAAAGGTAAACACAGAGTTACCTTATGACCCAGCATTTCCACTCCAAGACAGTACTGAGTATTGAAAATATACGTCCACACAAAAACCTTTATATACAAATGGTCGCAGCAGCACTGTTCCTAACAGCCCCAAAATGGAATCAATCAAAATGTCCATCAACTGAAGAATGGATGAATGAAGAATGGAAATACTCTGAACAGGCAAATCCAGGAGACAGAAAGTAGAATGGTGGTTCCCGGGGGCTGCGGGAGGGGAAAATGAGGATTGACTGCCTTTAGCAGGAGCTCTCTTTTTGGGGATGATGGAAATGTTCTAAAACCAGACTGTGGCGATGGCTGCACATATCTGTGAATATATTAAAAGCCACTGATTATACTCTTTAAATGGGTGACTTTTGGGGTTACGTGGATGGTGTCTCAATAAAACTGTTTAAAAAATGTCAGTGACGTATCAGAAGATTTTGCTCCTCACCTTCCATTTACTCTTTCAGATAAAAACCTGTCTCTGTAGAGAGAGGCCCAAGGGCCCAGCTGCTCCAGCCAGAGGACAACTTCTTCTGCTGTCCATGTGGCCACAGTCTTGTGCACCAGGAGGTCGTGCTCAGATTCCCTGCTGCTCCAGTGATACACCAGCAGGACCACCTGGGGAAAAGTGACATGGCCCTTATTCCACAGCAGGATCAGAGACGCCAGTTTCTAAATATGTGAGCGTGGGGCCGGGAAGGAAAAAGCTGAGCTGGAAGGGGATGATGCCAAGTCCATAGATATGGAAGCCGGCAACACCACTGCCACTGAGATCTGGGGAGCGTGACCCTTGGTGGGCTCATCTCTGCTGAGTCTCGGGTCGTCAGGGAACAGAGACAGGAATAGGACTCACTGCAGGGCACCAGGGAGCACTGCACCCTTTTCCCCATCAATTTGGCCAGTGTAACTGACTCGCGTGCCTTTTCTATTGGAAAATTGGTAATAGTTAGATTTTTGTAGCATGGATAGATCTTAAAAAGAAAATAGTCTCTACACTGGAAGTTAGTGAAGGGCTGTGCTCAAGACATGGCCTTGAGTTCCAGCTTTAACACCTTTCTGCACCGGTTTGCTCCTCTCTACAGCAGGAATAATAACAGTGCCTATTGCATAGGTTGTGAAGAGGATGAAATGGGACAAAGCTAACATTTACTGGGCTCTGAATATTACGTTGCATATACTTGCATAGGCAACATACCCAGGTTTCAATGTACATAGTGAATTACCACATTCGGTCACATCATTAATCATTTAGGGGTATTTCAACAGAACTGACTTCACGGGAAACTGTGGGAGGGAGGGGGACAGAGAGACATAAACTTACTGCCACACCAGTTAAAGCTGTGAGCACTCCGGAAAAGAATCCCCCTCCCCTCTGCTGATTCACTCGGCCAGTGTTGGGAGCTGAAAGAATCTTATCATTCCCATACTTCTGAAAGGCTGCGAGACTCTGGACTACATCATTATTCTGCTGAATGTCTTCAGATCGCATTCTAATTGCATCAGGAAATAATTTTTCAATGGCATCCCTATGGAGAACAGAAAAAAAAAAAATCACAAGACAGTTGTTTGACTAAGTACACTTATAATGTTTAGAGGCCAAAATAAAACTACTATCAACATTTAATAATATATAAGGATTCTAGAAGAATGGACAAGAAGATTGGTTATGGCCCTGCTGGTAGCAGCAACAAATCAGAAACACCTATATGTCCACTGTTAGGGCAACAGCTAAATAAAACATAGCATATTCAAACATACAGTGGAAATACATTCATACAGTGGAAACATACATAGTTTTAAAAATGAATTTACTGGATATCACTGTGTATCAAAATGAATAAATTTATCCGCATTGTTGAATGAAATAGTAAACTGCAGAAACACAGTACACCACTGATGTGAGGAAATATTTGCATTTCCTATTGGCACATAAATGTATAAAAGTATTTTTAAAAATCTGAAAGATGACAACTAAGTCATAACTGAAATTATTCTGAGAAAAAGGAAGGAAGAATTGTAAGATGGGCGAGGAGGGGTTGAAGGGGTCTTTATCAGCAATGCTCTGATTTTTTTAAAAGAATGTAAATGACTATATATGTACTGCTTATGTTATTAAAAATTAACTCAGAAAAAAGGGCAGTTCAGTAGTGAGAGTGAGACCAACCCTCAGGTCTTACTGTAGGCTCTTCATTTTCGATTATACACAATCAGAGAACCCTTCTTCAATTTAAGGTTAACCCGCAGGTAAACCAAGGCTGAAAGGTCAGAGCAAAGTGGTGTAAATACATCTCCTGTGAAAAAGAGAATGCTGGGTTAATGTTTTCAGTGGAACTTCCTGGTACTCTGTTGATAACAAGAAGGCAAGAGAAAAGGATTTTAGCCTCAAAGACCTCACAGGGACATGATGAACATTATGAAGGGAAGCAGAAATAAACCTGCTATCTGAAGGTCTTAACAACTGTTGTGTGATGCCATGCATGAGAAACTCTATTAATGTGATAAATGCAACAGAGTTTAGTCAAAGATTATGAAAACCAGCATCAAACCAGTTTTCGAGAATCATACAGTTAGACCATCTTCTCTATGAGACCTAGGGTGTTCTCAGTGAATACACATCAATAAGAAGTATTATGTGCATAGGGTTACAGACAATGGTCTGATAACCAGCGTTTCTTTCTTTCCCCCATTTATAATAAACAAACAAATCACGGTCACCTGTGAGGAAGGGAGTCGGGACTTCCAGGTCCCTGAGCTCCCTGACTCACATGCCAGCAGATCCAGAATGACCCCTGAGGCAGTGGGCTCCACCCCTCTGGCCTTTCCAGATGTGGCTGCTCCCAGTAAGAGAAACCACACTGTACAGGCCCAATAAGCTACCCACGTGGGCTGAGCATTACCTGAGGAGAATATTGACTTTGGGGAAACCTTCCCATTTTTCTCTGCATTCTGGACACTCTGTTTTCTTCGAAGAGGCCCACCACAGAGCTAGGCAGTGCCGGCAGAAGCTGTGCCCACAGTTCAAGGTGGTTGGGTTAACCAGGATGTCGTAACAGCAGTGGCAGGAAAATTCCCTAACAGAAATCCGAGGGCTGCTGCTCTGGAGAGGGTCCTCTTCCTCAAGGCTTGTCATGTTCAGATCATTCTGCGGAGACTCTTCCATCTCTTAGCAAATTCTGGGATCCACAGACATAGAAAATTCCAGACTCAGAAAAGTGCTGCAAAGCATCGTGAAATCTAGAAAAAAAGAGACAACAACAGAAATAGGAAAGATAATATAGTAGGTGTTTGAGATTACAGTCATTCTATTGATATTAAAGCTCTGATTTTTATATGTGACAAATTTGGTTTCTAAAAATTTACATTCCATAAACCACATAAACATCACTAAATTTTTCTGACCTATTGTCATAGTTTCAAAAATTAGGTAAAGGGCTTCCCTGGTGGCGCAGTGGTTGAGAGTCCGCCTGCCGATGCAGGGGACGCAGGCTCGTGCCCCGGACCGGGAAGATCCCACGTGCCGCGCAGCGGCTGGGCCCGTGAGCCATGGCTGCTGAGCCTGCGTGTCCGGAGCCTGTGCTTCGCAACGGGAGAGGCCACAACAGTGAGAGGCCCGCGTACCGCAAAAAAAAGAAAAAAAAAAATTAGGTAAAGCAAAATAGTATAGTGGAAAGTTCAATGGACTTGGATGAGGGAGGCTGGAGAATTCTAGATCCTTCCATTCTGCTAACTTCCTTTGAAGATGTAATTTCTTTGGCCTCAGTTTTCTCAATGAAATTTCTGAAGTCCTTTCAACGTACATACTTTTAAATAAGCCAGCTTCTTGGCCCATGAAAATGTCTGGAGTCGGCAACAACAGATGTACTTCATATAAATAACAGAGTTTATCCAAACAAATCTGCCTTCCCCTTAGGTAATTAACTCTTTTGACACCTGATTTCAGAGGCTTCCACAGGAACAGTACCTGGAAGACAGTGAGGTCTGGTTCTCTGAGGTGCCCTGTGCCAGGTCCACTTGCCTGGGGCTTAATATCCACCCCCCCACACACCCCAAATCAACCGAAACATGCACATCCTGCCTTCTGGATCCCACCAGTTTGGTGCCACAGAAACACACTAATGTCACTAATATGCAAATGGCTAAGGACCATTCTCTTCTCATCCTTATCTGGGTCTTAAGGGAGTTTTTTATTGAGAAGCAGTATGATGGTGCCATGGAGTTAGAAGCTCAACTCTCCATCTCCGGGATGGTGCCTAAGTTACCTGGGCTCTCTGAGCCTTGTTTCCTCCGCTGTGGAATGGTGCTTACAGTACACAAACCTTCAAAGCTTCTTGTGAGAGTTAGAGATAGTGAACTAGGGTGGTGGATGGTGTAAACAGGGGCTAAAGAAATGATTATTCAGATTGTTACTGGAATTAGCATGGCGTAGGCACTGGTGGGGAAGAGTTTCTCAATCTCACTGTTGTTACAGGCAAGAAGGTAAATTGCTCTCGATCACCGACACTGGTCACGCAGAGAAGGGCTCTTTGCAGGCAGTGGTTAAGAACACAGGTCCCTGGGCTGGGCTGCCTGCATTCTTACCCCAGCTCTGCCATTTACTAGCTTTGCGCTCTGGATTTCTTTGAGTCTCAGGTTTCTCATATATAAATAGGGATGGTAATAGTATTTACCCCATTGGAAGGTTTTGAGAGTTAAGTAAGAGAATGCAAGTAAAGTGTCTGGCATACGGTAAGTAGACCATAAATGGTAGTAATTTCCCTGATTTTCAGGGAATTTTATCACTTTTTACAGGGCACAAATTTTATATAGAGCATGATAACACTATATTTTAAACAAGCAAATCTATAAACAAAGACTAGAAGAAAATACAATGAAGTATTAGTAGTTGGTTGGGTGGGGGAGGATTGTGATTTTCTTGGTTTTGGTTTTCTGTATTCACCAAGCTGTTCTTAATGAAAATGCTGTTACGATAACTGCAAAAATATAGAGAAAATTATAAAAAGCAATCATATTTGCTCATTATTTGTATGTTTAGGAACATCTAAACATTTTCTAACTGCTTTCCTTTGGGCAGCCTCTTCAAATTACTAAGGAAGTAGGAGATCTTATATGTATAGGTTTTTAGAAAAAGGAATCATCATTTTGATAAAGTAGTTCCTTTATTTGGCTACTACGGATTAAACAACTACCATGTGGACAGTATTATCCCAGGAAATAATAATTGGACCATTGCTAGCTACTGACCATCTCTGGGGAGCTGGGCACTGGCAGGCACTTTAAGTACATTCATGAGCACATCTTGATTCAGTGTTGGAAGAAGGATTATTATTATTATTATTTTTTTTTTTAAGAAAGGGCCTCCTGCTCAGAGTCTCAGGAGACCAGAAATTGGTCACCCCAAAGCAGTGCCCCTCAAGCAGACCATTTCACAGGGAAACCATTAGGGAGTAAGCTGGGCTGGGCCCAGGCTGCAGGGCAGACAAGAGGCCGAGAGCACTGTCTCCAGGCCCAACCAGTTCTCCTCTGCCCCCTCAATGTTGCCTACCAGGTGACCCCCAAGGACACACCCTCCAGCTGACCCTGCAGGATCTTGCCCCCAGGCCACAGGCAAGGCCTGGATGGAGGCCAGATGTTCCTTGGCCTGGTGCCAGGCCTCCCAGAGGGCTGACACTGTGGCCGCAGCTTGCTTGCCCACCAGCCTGCCTGGCCCCGACAGTGTCCTCGGGTGAGGAGTGGGCCTGCCCTCGGCAGAGGCGTGACCACCACTGCCCACCCACAGACGGGCTGACACAGGGACAGGAGGCTGCAACAGGATCCGGTTTATTCTGCTTTGGAAGGGTGGTCCTGAGAGTGGCAGGTGCCACCCTGTCCGGGGCAGAGGGAGGGCCCAAGGGCTGGTTAAGGCCAGTGGTGGGAGACGCAGGGGGATAGGCAGCCCCTATAATGCAGTGAGGCCAGGTTGAGGCCCGGAGGCAGCTGTGGTAGGCCGGGGCGATGCCCCTGCGCCCAGGGTGGAAGTCACCGGGCTGGGACCAGGCCATGGGTACGGAGCCATGACCCAGGCCACATGGGCACCCCGGGAAGTGGGGCACAGGGTCACAGGACACGAAACATGAAACACAGGCACATGAGTAAGCACGTGGACAAGTGGGCACAGATTCACAGGCCAGAGGAACACCGGTCTCAGCTGGACACATGGACACCATGGTGGTGCCATACAGACCACAGGGGACAGACACATGGACTCGATGGCCACAGGGGACAGCCCTGAGCCATGAACTGCGAGGGACAGGGGAAGGGGGCCTTTTGGCATGACTGCACTGGAATTGCGAGAAGGGGGTGCTGGGGGCAGCCCATGTGCAGACCCCGGGGCTCAGTCCGTCTTCCACACTTTGTTAAGCAGCTTCACCACCTCGTCGTAGATGACAAACACGATGTCCACGTCCAGGCACACCCGGCCCAGGCGGGGGACGGTGCCCTTGTAGAACGCCTTGGGGCCCTCGTTCCTCAGGATCTGCAGGCCGCGGCCCCACGTTGTGTGGTACTTATGCGCCTCCAGGCCCTGCATCTGGGTCTTGATCACGTCCAGAGGAGTGTTACCACAGACACTGGCTGTGTCTGTGATGGCGCCAAACACACCGTGATCAGAAGGGTTCATAGGGGCTTGTTGGGGTTGTCCCCTTGGTACCAGTTGTGCAAGGAGGTCACGACAAAGAAGAGAATGGCCTGGTTGGATCCCTGCTTCAGCACAGTGGCCACGATGCCCTGGTAGGTCCCTTTCAGCCCTTGTTCCCAAACGATCTCCCTGACCCCGTGGAAGAATCCTCTGTATTTGGGGCTGGGGTAGGTCTGGTCATGGATTAACTTCACCTTGATGGTCTCCATGGGGCACACGACCACCATGGCATCTGCCACACCGGCGCCCAGGCCGCACAGCAGCCCGCGTGTGCTGTCTAGCCGTCCCTGGGCGTCCCGCATGTGGTTGCTGAGAAACTCGAACATCCCGAACCGGACGGCCGCCTTTGGGATGGAGCCGTAGAGCAAGAAGATGAGGCCGCGGTACAGGCCCGGTACGCCATGGTTGTGGACCGTCCGCCGCACGCAGTCCCCGATGCCCTCGTAGCGCGGCGGGTGCAAGCACTCGTTCAGCTGCAGCTGCGTCTTCACGTGCTTGGTGGGGAAGGTGATGCAGATTTCCGTGTCGCCTGCCAGGATCGCCTTCCCCGGGTGTGTGAGGGTGGCCTTCCTGGGTGCGGGCGCCCCTGCCGCCAGAGTGTGGGGCGTGGCCATGGTGGGCGGGGTGGGGGGCCCGGCGGCGGCCTCTCTTCTAACAGGGGTTAGAAGAGATGGGCTTGAATTGGGCGCTGTTCTTGGTGTTTCCTGGGGAGCAGTGAGTGATATACCTGGAGATACAGGTCTGATACAGGGTCTTGCGTGACTGGTTAATGAGAGGTGGGCAGATGGGAGCACATAAAAGTTTCGGAGGCATTGAGATCAGCAAAGCTGTCCTTGAGGATGATAAATCTCATCAGGAAGGCGGGCTGAGCTGGGACAAGGCAGAGGTGAGGTGCCGTCACTTCTGAGACTAAGGTGGCAAACATGAAAATGCAAAGAAAGGGATCAATCTATCCAAGAGATGTTACAAAAATCCTTTATGGGCTTTGGTGATTAGAGAGCAGAATGATCAAAGATGTTGTCTAGGTTCTAGAACAGGGGAAGAAGAACAGTTCTGCTGATAGAAATGAGTCACTGTAAACAAACGGAGCCCAGCTTTAAGAGAAGTAAGTTGAATTTCGGAAGAGTCGAGTTTGCAGTGATGACCAGATCTCCAGGTAGAACTGTCTAGTGAGCAGGTGGAGATCTGAAACTGGAGCTGGGAGTTAAGGGGGAGGCCAAGTGTATGGATCTCGGAGTCATTTGAAATGACAACATACATGGAAATTAATTTCTCACAAATTAACCTTTTAAAACTAGAATGCACTAATAATTCTTAGTTTACCAGATCTGAAAGTTTATTTCTCATGAGAGAAAACAAATCACACACAGACATCAGAAGTGTATTTTATAAGTCATGTTTTGGGACTTCCCTGGTGGTCCAGTGGTTAAGAATCGCCTTTCAATGCAGGGGACGCAGGTTTGATCCCTGGTTGGGGAACTAAGATCCCACATGCCGTGGAGCGACTAAGCCCGCGAGCCGCAACTACTGAGCCCGTGCACTCTAGGGCCCGTGTGCCACAACTAGAGAGAAGCCTGCGTGCCGCAAGGAAAGACCCTGCATGCCACATAAATAAATAAATACTTAAAAAAAATGCAGAGGGAACAAAATATTAAGGATCTGTTTTTTTTAAAAAAAGTCATGTTTTGAAAAGCTGAGGTGGCCACTAACTCTGTTTTTTAATTGTCTTTGACAATCTAGAAACTGCATGGACTTTGATTACTTCTTAGGAATCTTGCTCGTTTCATTTTACCCTAAATTCAAAAACTGGAAGTTAACAGAGAAAGAATGCACAGCTTAACTGAATTCAGCTGATCTCTTCTGCTACTTCTGTCTGTAAGTATTTGGGTTCTTTCCATTAAAGAAAGCAGTACTTTTAGAGGACGAAAGTGCCTCTTACGTGATAAAAAACTAGCTCAGATACTAGAGTTCCAAGTTGTGGCCTTCTGACTTGGATAAACACACCCTCCTGCACTGGCAATGGTTAAAGGCTTCTTTGAGGAGAAGGCCCAATGTTCCTTTGAGGATGCTGATAACCGTTCTCTACAAACTTGGCACACACACCAGCAGGTTGGAGCTGGTTTGCTGGCTGAGTTCCTTCACAAGGAAGCACGTGTTAGAACACGCCCGCAGCCTACTGCTCTTTCCACCTCGTCGCAAAGCCTCAGAGAAGGCTTGGGGGACATGGTTAGGACAGGGGCGAGAAGAATCATTCCATTCCCACTCCCAGTGCCCTGTTCACATGGAGACACTTTGGTTTGTACTTAAACATCACATGAGGGCTTCCCTGGTGGCGCAGTGGTTAAGAATCTGCCTGACAATGCAGGGGACACAGGTTCAATCCCTGGTCCAGAAAGATCTCACATGGCCGCGGAGCAACTAAGCTCGTGCGCCACAATTACTGAGCCTGTACTCTAGAGCCCGCAAGCCACAACTACTGAGCCCGCGTGCCTAGAGCTCGTGCTCCGCAACAAGAGAAGCCACCACAATGAGAAGCCCGTGCACCGCAACGAAGAGTAGTCCCCGCTCGCTGCAACTAGAGAAAGCCCGCACACAGAAACAAAGACCCAATGCAGCCCAAATATAAATAAATAAATTTAAAAATAAAATAAAATGATGGCTGGAACACCACATAATTGAAGAGCACGGCGAGACCACTGGACTGAGTCACTCTGAAGAGCTGCAGTTTCTGACAGTTGAAGTTGTGTCTTCAACTGATGTCTGGATTGGCACTTCAGGGTGTCAGGGCACACTCTGAAATCACTTGCCAAGCTTGCGTTTGTGCACACGAGTGTTTTCCTGAAGGAAATCTATAGTTTTTATCTGATCTCAAAGGGGACCAAGACCCAAATTAGGTTAAGAATCATTGTTTATCCAGTGGGATAAGGGCTTTCTTAAAGTACCCACTGCCCTGGCTTCCTAGAGTGCCTGTAATGAGTCCAGGTGAGACTTTTCACAGTGTGGCTGCATTACTGTCAAGAGCAGCCATCCTCCGCGACCTGTCAGTCTCAACAGTGGTAGCCACTGCTCAGTGGCGACATCTAGTCTTTTTCTTCACGTGGTGCTTCTCTTTCTCCCCCTCCCTCTTGCTCTTTCTTTCCTCATCTTCCTTCTTCTCTTCTTTTCTATTGAATTTGGTGCCAGCATTAAAAAAAATCTCACTTCACATAAAAACCCAGATTCCTGGCTGCTTCTGAAAATCAGAAGATCTGGCAACACTGGGCTCTCCTTTTGTGTGACAAGAATCAGCTGAAGCTGAGTATCTGAGCAGCTGCCCCCTTCACACAGGGCCAGCTGGCTCCAGTTTGCTGCAGTCCTCACCCAGCTGGTTTCCTCATTTCCACTAGCTGCCTGACCCCTGTGGAGATCTGTGTTTTCACAACCTGTTCCATAAGGTAATGCCTTCACGGTCTACCGATGAGTGTTTGACATTTCTAGTTAACTGGCCTTAGGTTAGAAAGCTTCTGGAGTTCTATCAGCTTACTTATTGCTGAGAAAGTGATTGCTTATGAGGTTTCCCACACAATTTTCTACATTACCGCTTCTATTCTGCTTTAGCGTCAGAGGCTCAGTAGATTGTGTGTGTGAAAGGCTGTGGATGAACCTGAGGGCAGGGGCCAAGTCTAAAAATTCTAAGTCAGCTTTATTCTCACCATATTCTCACAGACCTAGCTCAAAATGAGTGAGAGTCTGGGGGTTTCCTATTTATCAAATATTTCAGTAGAGGCCTTTAAAACACTTATTTTAATTTTTTGGACCTATTACTTACTTCCTGGTTCTGAGAGACAGTGTAATGCATCTCAGTTTTAAAATCAGAAGACAGGTTCTGATTCCCAGCTTCACTACGAGCTGTGAGATCACAGGCAAGTTATTCATTCTCTCCAAGGCTCACATCAGCATATATAAGCAATGGGGTTACTGCTCCTGATCTCACAGGACTGTCCTGAGCATTAAGAGCACAGCACACAGGAAGTGCTCGATAAACGTGGTCCCTTCTTCCACAGCACGTTCCAGTGGGTGACATTTCCCAATCCATACAAGTAACGAATCCCTAAGCGGGTGGTTCTCATGCCCATGCCCCATAACCAACAACTTCCTCTACCATGTAACATTTACTTATTTATTTACTGAAATGACCATTTGCTTTTATTGCAAGAGACATGGACACTTTTATTTTTTTGGCTGCGCCACACAGCATGTGGGATCTTAGTTCCCCGACCAGTGATTGAACCTGTGCCCCCTGCAGTGGAAGCGTGGAGTCCTCACCACTGGACCGCCAGGGAATTCCCGACGATGTAACTTCTAAAACACCTGGGGAGATATTACTTCCAGAGGAGCACACCATCTCTAAAGTGGCAATGTCAAGAAATGGCATAAAATCTTAGAAAGCATTAACATGTGAAATATGACATGAATATGCACATATGAACAAACTGTACAGATGACTTTTTCTAGAATGTTCACGGGTTAGGTCTGTTGGCACAACTGATAGGAAACAATTATCACAAGATATCTATCACCATGACCCTATGTATGTTCTCCCAAAGAAATACCTAACTGACATGGTATAGTTATCTGAAAAGCCATGGAAAAAAAAAAGGGCTGGGACACATATACTGTCCCAATAATTCTATGTAACTGAAGACCCTAGAATGAATTTGGCTATTTTGTCCCTGGAAGGAAAGTTGTTGGTCAAGTGCTTCTCTGTGGATTTATCCAGAGGGTTATTCTCCAGGAGGAGGCAGGGGCACTGCTGTAACCTATTTCATTGTTTAATCACTCAACTCACATTTAAGAAAATTAATATAATAATTTTTATTGAGTTTATCAAAGAAGATTGCATTAATTCTGAGTTTAAGAATTTTTATACCTTAGCTTCTGAAGACTTCACTATGTGATGACTGTTAACTCTTTAGAAAGTGTAATTATCAAGCTGTTTGGTTCAGTGTTATATAATTATGGTTCTACCCCTTCACTCAACAAAACACTGATTGTGACTAAAATACATACCTAACGTTTTAGGAATAATCCTTTGAAGAGCTAATTTATTGGGATTCTGGCCTGAAAAATATGATCTCAATCACTTCTTACCAGGTTCACTGCAAGAATAAAAAGATTTGGGCTTCCCTGGTGGCGCGGTGGTTGAGAGTCCGCCTGCCGATGCAGGGGATACGGGTTCGTGCCCTGGTCCGGGAAGATCCCACATGCCGCAGAGAGGCTGGGCCCGTGAGCCATGGCCGCTGAGCCTGCGCGTCCGGAGCCTGTGCTCCGCAACGGGAGAGGCCACAACAGTGAGAGGCCCGCGTACCGCCAAAAAAAAAGAATGAAAAGATTTTGGCTTTAGATGGGTCTCTAGTTAGGTTATTTCTTCTCATTACGTATTACCCGACAACAGAGAATAATTACAATTGCTGATATTTACTGAGCCCTTATATAATGTGAGAGGGACAACAATCTTATGGGATAATTATTACTATCATCTCCATTTTACTGATGAGAAAATGTAGACCTAATTAGTATAGGGCAGAGCCAGGTTTTGTTTGTTTTTTTAAACAACAACAACACAATTTTTTCTTCTTTTTGGCCATGCTGTGCAGCATGCGGGATCCCCAACCAGGGATCGGACCCATGACCCCTGCAATGGAAGCGTGGGGTCTTAAGCCCTGGACCACCAGGAAATTCAGAGCCACGTTTTAAATGACGGTCTGACATTAAGCCTGTCCTCGTAACACTACGTTGGTCTATGTCACATCATAGAGGGGCCGCTGCGAAGCTGAGAAATCCAAACTAGAATCTGACACCACTGCATTTTGGAACATGTGACTCCAGCTTGTGGCTCTTAGGGTGAGCATGCTGTTCCTCATATGAGATAAATAAGCAGAAATATTCATAAGAGAAATAGGGGTGAGGGTGCTTGGGTGAATCCCAATTTCTGGCACCCTCCCCAGTCCACCCCGGGACACCACTATAAACACTAGCAGAACGCTACAGACATTATCAAATGTCCAAAGAGGGACCACCCATTTCTAGTGATTATGAGATAAAAAGAAATGTGTCCAAATCTAAGCAAGGCAAAGGTCAGAAACAGCAAATAAAACAGAACATGGTATGTACTTCTTGGAGGTGGCGGAAACTGGCTTTCATTAACATAAGAGAAGCATTTCCAGGCTCTTCCTGCATAAAACTTTGTGTTTTTCCAACTCCAAATAGACAGATTTTCTTTCTAGACAGGGTCAGAAATCACTAGGGCAAAGGCAGCTAGCTAGCTCACTGGACACTGAGCTGCCTGCAATTTGAGACCCTGTGATTTACTGCCTGTGAGTGGTGGTGGGCAAGATAAGTGCACACAGGGAAGCGTGTCCTGGTCTCTCCTCTTTCGCGTCTGCTCTGTGGCATATATTCAACGACCTATCTTGTATGAAACACTGGAGATACCTAATGACTCAGAAAGTGATCAAAAACTACTGGTAGTTACCAGTAACCCATACCTTAGCTATCTGTTTTTAAACTATTCCGTTACGATTCACACATTCTAAACTAACGAATCCTTTTCAGGACTTGCACACTGATGGTTGAGTGCCTCTCTGACCAAATTCTGAGCTCCTGAAGGTCAGGAACCAAGCCAGAGAATTCTATCATTGTACCTGAGAGCTACTGGCACAAAGCTGAGTTCTAGATATTTGTAGCTGAAAATCAAATCCACAAATCTTTGACTTCTTTCACAGAAGTTTCTTAGAACTTCCATCAGAATCACCTGGGAAGTTTGGTGAACTCAAAGATATTTGGCAGAGAGGCCCAAGAATGTTCATTTTAAACAAGCCCCTTAGACTATTCTTGTGTACATGGATGTTTGGGAACTAGAGAGCTGTTACATACCAATAAACACTGAGATGCCTAAGTATATGTGTCACACAAGGTACAGGTGAGATATTAACAAAATCAAGTTTAAATAACACTTCCAATCTCATTTCCTCTTCTCTCTAGTCCCTCCTCTCGCCACTGTCTGAATCATCCTCCTGGAGCAAAATTCTGATCAAGTCCTTCCTTTGCTCAAAACCTTCCCAACTGTGAGACTATAAAACCCATGGTCATAAGCTTGTCATTTAAGAATCTTTATGGCCCCCCTGCAATCAACATAACTTTTAAACTAAGAGCACAAACTCTGGGGCCAGAATGCCTGAATTCAAATCCCAAAGCCTGCAATTATTAGTTGCGTGACCTCAGGCAAGTCACTTAACCTCTCTGTGCCTCAGGTTCTTCATCTGTAAAATGGGGATATGAATAGGACCTGTCTGATAGGGTTGTTGGCAGGATTAAATGAATTAATGCATGCACAGCACTAAGAATAGTGCCTGGCACATAGTAAGTGCAAAATAAGTGTTAGATATTACTATTATCCTGATTACCTCCTCCTCTTCACCTACTCACACATTATACTCTAGTCCCACCTATTAGTTCCTGCTCCTTGGGCATTTTTTCATATCACCCTGTTCCCTCCATCTGTAACACAGCGCCACACCATCTATGGGTCAAAAGTGTCCAACTGACAAGACCCAATTCAACTGTCACTGGAAAATCTTTAATAACTAACTCCCCTCATAACCCAAATTAATCCTTCCTGCCTCTGTGCACTAGTGTAACTTTTATTTGTGCATGTTTTCTTATCTCCTAGACTATGATTTCCCTGGAGAGGCTGAAACAGTATGGTCTTAAAGGTTAGACAGACCTGGGTTCCAAACCAGATCACATTTATCTGCTCTGAGACTCCTATTTCCCATTTATAAGTTCAGGATAATAACACCTCCTTTGAAGGAGGCTTAAATGACAAATTCTATCTATAGATATTCAAAAAGTCTGCTGTATGAGTGATTGGTATTATTAATAGAATTATTAATAGTGGTATTTATTTAGTGCCAGCTATGTAGATAGTACCAGTGCCAAATACTGGAGCTTAAAAAAAAAAAAAGACAGAACTGCCCTGGAGAAGCACAATTTTTCCATCAAGTTTATGGAGATATGGGTTTGTATATCCCTAGGCTGGCTTGTTTACAAAATAGCTGTGACAAAAACAAACAAAACAACCCAACCCACACGTGCACTCTGCGTCAGCTCTGGGGTGCGTCCAGGGAAGACAGCAAAACTCCTTTCTATTGACGTTTCAGAGAGTGACATCAAGACCACCTACAAAGGACCGACAAACGGGCTTGGGTGGGGAGGACCCAACGGGGACTGTTCAGACCATGACAGCACCTGGCTCTTCCTCCTCCCCACCAAAGTTGGGGGGCCGCCTTCTGCCCGCCAAAGATCCCCAGCTTGACATGTCCTCTCTTTTGTCTTTTTTTTTTTTTTTTTTAAAGAAAACTCCCTTTTGCATAAGTCCAGATTTCTGAGCCGTGAGCTCAGAATCACAAGAGCTGGGGCTGCGACTCCGGGATTTCACTTTGTCCTTTCTGTGCGTCCGTTACCCTCTTTTAAAACTAGAGCAATCGTTCAGCCTTGGGGCCGGAACGTGCCCGGCCAGTCAGACCTGAAGCCCAGTCTGGCGTCTATCAGAAGCCTGGTCAATTCTGTACGCGCTGTCGTAGGCTGCGACCCGCGCTCCCGGGGGCGGGCGCCCCGTCGTCTCCCTCCAAGGTATGTGGAAGCGACGTCCCCTCCCTCTCGCCCCAGGGAGATCCCGGAACTACAGGCTCGGACTCTGACCCTGGAGGGGACACAGGTGAGGCCAACAGACCGGCCGTTCCGAGGTGGGCTCTCGGGAAGGGATGGAGAAGCTGGCCAAGCGGGAGTCCACTCCCCGAGGCCAGGACCGCGGCTGCTCAGGACCGGGGCCTGGGAGGAGAAAGCCCGTGCACCCCTCGGAGTCCGTCCTACACATCCGCGATCCACACCCCGCCCCCAAATCGAGCCCGGGCCGGCCCCTGGCCATCCTCCGCCAAACCGCTGCTTACCGCCGCGCTCATCCCGGGGCCGAACTGGCCATCGACGCCGGCCTGGAACCCAGCGTAAGCAAAGGAAGAGATAACAGCTGCACTTCCGGAAATAACCTAGGCCTGACTGCGGAGGAGAGTGCCCCCGGCCCGCGACCATAGAGGAGAGGCTGCGCTCTTTCCCTAACCCCCTCGACCCCGCGCCCTCCCCGCTGCCTAGAGAGGCCACTCTTGGGCCGGGGAGGTCCGCGCAGGCGTACTACCGCCGGTCCCGCCCCTTACTCTTGGACGCACAGACCTTGAGCCAGGGCTTTACACTGAGAAGGTGAGGCTGTTGTGTGTATTTGATCCTCCAGAGTGGCTGTTATTGTATCTGCAGGAAACAGCTTTGCCCGGAAATTAAAATTCTATTACAAGACCGTACTGTACTCGCCACAATTTTTTTTTTGCCTTTACATTTTATGCAGAAAATCAGAGAACCATGGCTAGATTTCCATTTGCAGTATTAAGAAGAATCGGAATTAACATGACTTTCTTATCACCACGTTTTTGTTTTTGGTTTTTTTTCCCAGCGTCTTGGTTCGTTAAGAATTCATGAGGATTACCTGTTTTAAATCACTGGCCTGGAGATTGTTAAATCGATAATTTGGGATGATTTTTTTTCCCTAGCAATCAAATGGGCAAAGAGTAAAAAGATTGGTAATGTTCTGTGCTAGTGCCAGGAGTGTATGACTCATTTTCTGGAGGATAGTCTAGCAATAGGTATCAGCATATTTTAAAAAAATTGCCGTGAAAGATACGTAACAAAATTTACCATTTTAACCATTTTCAAGTGTGCAGTTCAGTGGCACTAACTGTATCCACATTGTGCAGTCATCTCCACCATCCAGGACTTTATCATCTTCCCAAACTGAAAGTCCATACCCATTCAACAGTTACCAATAGTTCCTTCCCCAGCCTCTGGTAACCACCATTCTACTTTCTGTTAAAGAATTTGACTACTCGGGGCTTCCCTGGTGGCGCTAGTGGTTGAGAGTCCGCCTGCCGATGCAGGGGACACGGGTTCGTGCCCCAGTCCGGGAAGATCCCACACGCCGCGGAGCGGCTGGGCCCGTGAGCCATGGCCGCTGAGCCTGCGCGTCCGGAGCCTGTGCTTCGCAACGGGAGAGGCCGCAACAGTGAGAGGCCCGTGTACCGCAGAAAAAAAAAAAAAAAAAGAATTTGACTACTCTAGGTACCACATATAAGTGGAATCATACAGTGTTTGTCTTGTTGTGACTGGCTTATTTCACTTAGCAAATGTCCTCCAGGTTCATCTACTTTGTAGCATGTGTCAGAATTTCCCTCCATTTAAAGGCAGAATAAAATTCCATTGTTGGTATACGTGACATTTTGTTTATCCATTCATCTGATGATAGATGCTTGGGTTGTTTCCACTTTTTGGCTATTGTGAATTATGCTGCTATGAACATGGGTGTACAAATACCTATTCAAACCTCTCCTTTCAATTATTTTGGGTGTATGCCCAGAAGTGGAATTGCTGCATTATATTATAATACTATTTTTAATTTTTTAAAGAAGGACCATACTGTTTTCGATAGTGACTGTACCATTTTACATTCCCACTAGCAGTGCACAAAGTTCCAATTTCTTACCTAATAGGTATGAAATGATATCTCATTGTGGTTTGGATTTGCATTTGTGATGTTGAGTGTCTTTTCATGAGCTTGTTGGCCATTTATATCTTCTTTGGAGAAATGTTTAAGTCCTTTTTAAATTGGATTGTTTTTGTGTTTTTGAGTGGTAGGAGTTCTTTATATATTATGGATATTTACGCTTTATCAGATATATGATTTGCAAGTTTTTTTCCCCATTCTGTGGGTTGCCTCTTCACCTTCCTGATAGTGTCCTTTGATGCACAGAAGTTTTTAATTTTGATGTAATTCATTCATCACTTTTTCTTTTGTTGCCTATGCTTTTGGTGTCATAGCAAAAAATCATTGCCTAATCCAACATCATGAAGCTTTTTTGCCCTATGTTTTCTTCTAAAACCCTTATAGTTTTGGCTCTTACATTTAGATGTTTGATTTATTTTGAATTAATTTTTATACTGTGTTAGGTAAGGTTCTAACTTCATTCTTTTGCATGTGGATATTCAGTTTTCTTAACACCATTTGTTGAAAAGAGTATCCTTCCCTCACTGAATGGTCTTGGCATCCTTGTTGCAAATCATTTGACCATTTATTCAAGGGATTATTTGGGGGCTCTCTATTTCATTAGTCTCTATGTCTTTATGTCAGTACCACACTGTTTTGATTACTGTAGCTTTGCAGTAAGTTGATATTTATTGAACTTAAATTACTTAGAATTTAAATTTAAGTGGCCATATGTGACCAGTACTTTCCATCTAGGACTTTTAAAGCTGATACTAGAAGGCAGAAAGATATTTCAAGTTTGAAGTTTGACTACTTGTCATATTAGTTTCCACATTTACTCTCTGCTGCTCACACTAGGAATAGAGGGCCTAATTAACTATATATAAATTTCCTTTCAATGAGTAGAGGAAAATGGACCTGTGGCACCTGGTGGGGAAAATATGGTCACACTCTTACTTGTTCTTTAGGGTTCTTAATATTTTCTTTTGGGAGAAAATGGTTATCTTCTTTTCAAAAAGCACAAGTGGTTCATACTCAGTATTTCTCTCAAACCTAAGGTGTGAATGCAGGGAAATGTGACAGCAGGTCAGAACGCTGATCATATCTTACATTTATTCTTACAGTGCTTTACAATTCACATACATTATCACCACTGATCCTCAACCCTATTTAGTGGATGAGAAAATCGAGGTTTAGGAAGATTGAATAATTCCAGACCTAATAAATGGCAGAGTTAGCCTTTGAAAGCAGATCTTCTAACCAACTTTCATAGTAGGCTTTCGTGAAAGACCAAGGTGAATTCATTCACTCAACCCACGTTTATCGAGCATCTCGACGTGTCAGCAGTGTCGTAGGCTCTGGGAATCAACTGCAAACCACAAACCAACGTAAAACTCCATCAGGCAAGACCTAATCTGTTTTGCCCACCGTAGTACTCCCAGTAGCTAGTGCAGTAGATAAAGGTCTCAGGTTTGCGTTCCCCGTCACCTCTGTAAGTAACTGTCTTTTCCATTATTCTTATTGCAGCACCCTGCTCTTTCTTTTCACAGCGAACTTTGGGTTTCCAAGTGGCAAGTTCGATTCCTGCCTGACTTTCCCCTCTTCCCTCAAGTTAAGCTCCAGTGGGAGCTTGTCTTTTTTATTCCTCACTGTATCCCCACTCCTTTCAGGGTGCCCGGCACATAACTGGAACTCAAGAAATATATATTCATCAACTGGATGGATGTCATGTCACGCAAACTTCTGAAGTAAATGGCCCGGGCTTCCCTGGTGGTGTAGTGGTTAAGAATCCGCCTGCCAATGCAGGGGACACGGGTTCGAGCCCTGATCTGGGAAGATCCCACACGCCGCGAAGCAACTACTCCTGTGCGTCACAACTACTGAGCCTGTGCTCTAGAGCACGCGTGCCACAACTACTAAGCCCATGTGCCACAACGACTGAAGCCCACGTGCCTAGAGCCCATGCTCCGCAACAAGAGAAGCCACCGCAATGAGAAGCTCGCGCACCGCAACAGAGTAGACCCCGCTCCCGCAACTGGAAAAAGCCGGCATGCAGCAACGAAAACCTAATGCAGCCAAAAATAAATAAATAAAGTAAATTGTCCAAGTCTGGTCCTCACCAGTTAGACCACGCCTTGAAGGACTTTGATAGCCACGCCCCTCCTGTGTCCCGGGAAAGGAACCCAGCCTTGGCCCCGCCCCTGCCATGACGCAGGCACACGTGACGGCGCGCCGGCGCGCGCTGTTTCCGGAAGTCACCCCCGCGGTCTCCGCCGCTGCTGCCTGCGCTGCTGGCGGTGGAACTTCGCGAGTGGAACGGCAGAGGCGGGCCGGACGGGGCCGCGGGCCTGGCCACTCTGCAAAATGGAGATAATCAGGAGCAGTGCGTGTCCGCCGTGCACCTCCCCGCGTACCCGCGGCCCCTTTCACCCGGCCTGCTAGGCCCGGAACACGGCCGGTCTGCTTGGCGGGGCCTGGGGCAGAGGCAGCCCCTCAGGGGTTTGCTCCCATTTTGCGCCTCTTGGGGGGCCTTATTCCTCTCTGGCCCATACACCCTTGGGGGCCTTGTCGTCTTTCTTACCCGGGCACCCCCAGGGCCTTATCCCTCTCAGGCTCGTGTCCCCGCGGGGCTTATTTTCCGCCCCTGTCTGTGCACCCCTCAGGGACCTGTCCTTCCGCCCTAGGAGACGTAGGAGTTCCCCGGGCCCTCCTTCCTTCCCAACCTAGTAGCCCGTGGGCAAGCAGCTAGGCCACCGGTTCTGAGCCTCTTCTCGGTTTCTCCACAGATTTTAAGAGTAATCTCCACAAAGTGTACCAAGCCATAGAGGAGGCGGACTTCTTCGCCATCGATGGGGAGTTTTCAGGTATCCCTCGCTTGCAAGCTTGAGGCTGGCACCTTGCAGTGCATAGCCAAAACTCCTGCACCCCTACCCCCTGCTCCCTTGCCCCGGACTTCTGCCTGCTGGCCGCTCCTCCCTGTTTGTAGCCTTGGGCAAGTTGCATGGGTCTCCACGTTTCCTCTTAAACGTTTCGAAAGCACGGAAGAGGTGAGGTGCGGTGGGTTTTGTGATTGGGTTTGTGGTTGTTAGACCTCTCAGGGTTGCAGATAGAGATTAAGGTTTTGGTGCTGCTTAAAAACTGTTGGATGTGTGTGAGACAGCTTGGGAGTTCGAGTCAGGCTTTTTTGTACGTGTGGTGAAATACACATAACATAAAATTGATCGTTTTAAAGTTCAGTGGCATTGAATACATTCACATTGTTGTGTATCCATCTCCAACCATCCATCTCCAGAACTTTTTCATCTTCAGAACTGAAACACTCTACCCATTGAACAATAATTCCCAACTCCTCTCTCCCCTCTGCCTCTGGCAACCACTGTTTCTGTCTCTGAATTTGACTAGTTTAGACATTTCCTATAAGTGGAATCATACAATATTTGTCCTTTGTGACGGACTTTAGGGTCGGACTTTTGCAGATAAATGAGGGTATTCCTCTAGGCGTTAGTGGAAGTGTTCATTGCCTGCCTTGGCATGGGTGTGCATGTGTGTCTAATACTTTACTAACAGTTATAACTGCAAGATTTTTTCTTTTTCTCCTTTTGGATCAAAGATATCCACTTTTGGTATAGATAACACTTTTGCTACAAGCTTAACATGTTTGTAAGACTTCAGCTCTTTCTAAAGGACTCCGTGCTGCGGGTAATCTTTGGCTTTAATTAAGTGTGCAGTTTCTAGTTGGAGTCAGTTCCCTGGAAAGCTAAGAGTTTTCACCGCAAATAATTGTCTCTTGACCTTGAGTATACCTTTGTTGTGTAGATGTTACTCCAAACTGTTGACCAAGACTGTACTCTAAGTTAAATAATGCGCATCAGTATTTGTTGATGTCTGAGTATGCATTAATCTTTGAAAGCAGCAAAACTTATTCAGTCATAGAGATTGTTTCCTTAAATCATGACTGTTTTGAAACCTAATTTTTTTTTTACTGAATTATAATTGACCAATTATATCAGTTTCAGGTGTACAACATAGTGATTTGATATTTTTATACACTATGAAATCACCATGCTAAGTCTAGTTACCATCTGTTAGCTACAAAGTTATTGTTGGCTCTATTCCCTATGCTGTGACATTTATTTTATAACTGAAACTTTGTATCTCTTAAACCCCTTCACCTATTTGGCCTTTCCACCCACCCCCTCCCCTCTGGCAACCATTAGTTTACTCCCTGTATGAATGTCTTTGTTTTGTTTTGTTTGTTTGTTTTGTTTTTTGGATTTCACCAATAAGTGAAATCATATGGTATTTGTCTTTCTCTTTCTGACTTATTTCACTTAGCATAATACCTTCTAGGTCTATCCATGTTGCAGATGGCAAGGCTTTATTTTTTATGGCTGAGTAATATTTCTATATATGTATGTGTATATATATGTATGTATGTATGTGTGTGTATATATATATGTGTGTGTGTATATATGGCATCTTCATTATCCATTCATCTATCTTTGGACAATTAGGTTGCTTCTATGTCTTTTCTATTGTAAATAATGATGTAAATAATGATGTAGTGACATAGGGATGCATATATCTTTTCGAATTAGAATTATTGAAGAAAAAATAATTTTTGTTTTCGTATAAATATCCATAAGTGGAATTGTTGGCTCATATGTTAGTTCTATTTTTAGTATTTTGAGGAAGCTTTATACTGTTTTCTATAGTGGCTGTACCAGTTGACCTTCCCACCAACAGTACATGATGGTTCCCTTTTCTCCACAACCTTGCCAACACTTGTTATTTCTTGTGTTTTTGAGAATAACCATTCTGACAGGCGTGAGGTGGCATCTCAAGATTGCTTTGGCTGTTCGGGGTATTTTGTGGTTCCATACAAATTTTAGGATTATTTGTTCTAGTTCTGTGACAAATGCCATGGGTATTTTGATAGAGATTGCTTTGAATCTGTAGATTGCTTTGGGTAATATGGACATTTTTACAGTATTAATTCTTTGGATTCGTGAGCACAGTCTTTCCATTTATTCCCATTGTCTTCAATTTCTTGCACCAATGTCTTATAGTTCTCAGAGTACAGGTGTTTCACCTTCTTGGTTAAATTTATTCCTAGGTATTTTATTCTTTTTGATGCAATTGTAAATGGGATTGTTTTCTTAATTTCTGTTTTTCATAGTTTGTTATTAGTGTATAGAAATTTACAACAGATTTCTGTATATTAATTTTGTATCCTGCAACTTTACTGACTTCCTTTATTATTCTAATAGTTTTTTGGTGAGGTCTCTATAGTGTTTTCTATATTTGAAATCTATTTTAGACACTGAAACTGCCCATTCTCAAATTGAAACATTCACATCTCTAAATTCATTACTATAGAGTTTAGCTTGGTAGCCAGTGAAATTAATGCTAATTTTGAGAAAGTGAAGAAAGGAGCACTTCCAATTAATTTTAATTCATGAAAATATGAAATTATAGCGCCATTGAATAGTTGACTGACATTTTTCCATTAGCATTTATTAACAAGTTAAAAACTTTTATTTCGGGCTTCCCTGGTGGCGCAGTGGTTGGGAGTCCGCCTGCCGATGCAGGGGACAGGGGTTCGTGCCCCGGTCCGGGAGGATCCCACGTGCCGCGGAGCGGCTGGGCCCGTGAGCCATGGCCGTTGGGCCTGCGCGTCCGGAGCCTCTGCTCCGCGGCGGGAGAGGCCGCAGCGGTGAGAGGCCCGCGTACCGCAAAAAAAAAAAAAAAAACAACTTTTATTTCTTAAAATCTAGGAATCAGCGATGGACCCTCGGTCACCGCATTAACAAATGGTTTTGACACTCCGGAAGAAAGGTATCAGAAGCTTAAGAAGGTACGTGGATGTGCTAGAAAAAAATTTTTTTTCCCATGTTGATCCTGCATATGTTGAATTATAGAGGAATATAATCGTTAAACTTGTTCATTAATGTCTCAACCCCAGCTACAAAATGATATTTTAGTGGTATTTAAAACAACAGCAAAAATAATTGTTTGCTGGAAAACATTTTGGGGAAGGTTTAGTATTTTCAGTGTTAATTTGATTTACAGGAAATGTGATGTGGTTATTTTAATCATTTGGAAATAGGTTTACCATGACACTCTGGATGGTGGATAGGTGCCTAAGTTGGGAAAAATATTAAGAAATGTATATAAATTAATAATGCATCTGATACCTACTAGAGAATGGACTTGAGGATATGGGGAGGGGGAAGGATAATCTGTGACAAAGTGAGAGAGTGGCATGGACGTATACACACTACCAAACATAAAATAGATAGCTAGTGGGAAGCAGCCACATAGCACCAGGAGATCAGCTCGGTGCTTTGTGACCACCTAGAGGGGTGGGATAGGGAGGGTGGGAGGGAGGGAGACACAAGAAGGTAGAGATATGGGAACATATGTATATGTATAACTGATTCACTTTGTTATAAAGCAGAAACTAACACACCATTGTAAAGCAATTATACTCCAATAAAGATGTTAAAAAAATAATGCGTCTGATAGATAATCTGTAATCTGTTCTAATTGGAACAAAGTTAAGTAATCAGAAAACCCACCTGATTGAGAATACTGTTGCTGACGTCGACTGTAGAGCACTGTTTTGACAGATATTTTATTTCCCTTTTCCAGCATTCCATGGACTTTTTGCTGTTTCAGTTTGGCCTTTGCACTTTTAAGTATGACTACACAGATTCAAAGTAGGTTGTTTTAATAAGTGGTGGGAATTCTTTTGTCATGGCGTAATGTAACGCCCTAAGTCTCCTTTTATCTTATTTTCCCCAGGTATATAACAAAGTCTTTTAACTTCTATGTTTTCCCGAAACCCTTCAATAGATCTTCACCAGATGTCAAATTTGTTTGTCAGGTTAGTAGTATAATTGAGTTGTTTTTCTGTTATGAATTGCTGATGAGGCAGTGTGGAAATGTGGAATCAGAATTCTCTCTAAAATTTGGTTCTACTACTAACTTTGCACTTTGGGCAAATCATTTCACCTCTCTGACTTTCAGTTTTAGGGTTGTAAATTAATGACACTCCCATCTTCCCTTTTACTTGAGAATGAGTTAAGGAATGAGATGTAAGTGACAGGCAGATGGAAATGAGAACGTGAGCTTTATCATTAGTAAAGCTGAATCTGAGACCATGGCTTCGTAGTGTGACTCTTTTGGGGATTTTTAATGTCTTACCCCTGAATTGAACCTACAGATCAGGACCTTCAGGCTTCTTCCCACCCCATTCTCATTGCACCCATCTCCAAGGGTAGAGCTTTATTTTCTGGAAGAGGCGGGTATGTGTGTATCCTCTTTGAAAAGAGAAAGCCCAAAAGGGGCTAAGCTATATATGTTCAGTTTCTTTTCCCAAGCTCACCAATTAGGAAAGAGAGGGTAGGTAAAGACCACTGTTTCCTCCTGAGTAGGAGAGGGCTGACTTTACGAGCCAAGGTAAGGATACAAGGAGGTTCTCCTTTAGAACACCCTGTTTGGAGTTGTAGCTGATCTAGTAGACACTCAGTGAATATCAGTCTCCCCGTTCTGCTCTCTCTTTTTTTTTTTTTTTTTCTTTCTGCTCTCTTAATAATCTGATACAATGGATAAGGTGAATGTGAATAAGTGTATAGCGAATGGATATGTGATGAAAGCTGAATGTTGGCCTTTTCTCCCTCATGATCTTATGCTTGAGCTTCTCTCCCCGTAGCAACATTAGTTCCTTTGAGTCTTCCCATCTTTCCCTTTTCCTGCATGTAAGTAGTAATGCAGTTAAGAAAGCCTGGAGGGTAGGCTTCTGAGTGACTGAGTCATGTCAGGTTCTTTCTGTAATAAGGCAGGATATAAACAAATGAAATTGAGCATTAATTGTATATCTAGGGCTGAAGAGAAGGTAATTTTGGTTTTGTAAACCTGAATTTTTCTTAAATTAGCAAATAAACCATAGTTGATATTTCTTTACCCTGCAACCATTTAACAGCTATTTACCAGTCACCTTAGTATAGGATACTTAATTAAACAGTATTTGTAGATTTTCACTGAGAGAAAAATAGGCTCAGTTGGGAAATTTGTGTGGATGTAGTTTTCCAACAGTACCAGGAAAACACAATTATTTAAAGTGGATTCCATGGCTTTAGCCAGGGGTTAATCAAACATGCAGACAGTGGCAATGAGATACCTTGGGGATGATGCTTTGTTCTAAAACACCAACACAAACACAGTTATTCTAGGAAATGAATTGGAAACAGATCAAAAGAACCCTACCCATTGTACAAAGCCATTCTGGGGCTACACCTGGAACACTTTAGGTAGTTATAGTAGCCAGCCACTCCTTAAAACAAAGAAAGACATCACAGACTTGAAGACAGGCCAGAGACTAATGTCTAAAATGGACAATGGGATAAAAATGGTGCAATTCTCGGGTTTCCCTGGTGGCGCAGTGGTTGAGAGTCCGCCTGCCGATGCAGGGGACGTGGGTTCGTGCCCCGGTCCGGGAAGATCCCACATGCCGCGGAGTGGCTGGGCCCGTGAGCCATGGCCGCTGAGCCTGCGCGTCCGGAGTCTGTGCTCCGCAACGGGAGAGGCCACAACAGTGAGAGGCCCGTGTAGCGCAAAAAAAAAAAAAAAATAGGTGCCATTCTCTGTTCTGGAAAAGCAAAGGCAGAGAAGAGGTTTAGACTCAGTAAGTAAACTTGTGAATTGTATGGATATGGTAAATGATAGTGTCTTTGAATTTTTTTCTTTTGTCCTCCATCTAAGGTGGCTTTTGTTTTAAAATTCTATGGTGACAGCAGGGTTGCATCTTACAAGGAACTTATTAGCTTCTGGAGTCAGCGACTAGGGTGAAAATTGTGTCTGGTCAAAAATCAATCTTGAAAAGCTCTTATTACCCTTAAAGCAGGGAGAGTTTGGGGGCAAAATAACTTAATATGCTCTTTGAAAAATAAGCATCTGTATACATAGTGAGCTGCTCACACTGGGCGGGGTATGGGGGAGCTACCTGAGAGCCAGGCACACTCCTGGAGCACGTGCCCGTCCAGTGGGGCAACAGAAGAACTGCATGGCATTGGCACTGTCTTCACCTCCTCTTTTTCTTCTCTTCTCCTTCCTTTTTCTGACTGAACATCTATAGTTGAATTCATGGAAGAAAATACATACGTGGTCATGAAAAATCGAGACCCTGCTGCTGTCTGGAGAGTAAAGAACGAGTTTCTTTTTTTATCCCGTCTTCCCCATGCCACTTCTTTCCCCATTTCACTCCTTTTATGTCCATATGTACATATACTCTTATGTCTACATATATATACATAATTTTAGCTTTTTTCTTTAATATACACAGGATCATAATATTCATATTTTATATAACTTGTATTTTCTACTTAACACACTGTCTTCATATTTCATAGTATGGATATGTTATAATTTATTTAACTGGAGTTCAGAAGTTTTCCAGTGGTTACCTATTTAAACAATGCTATAGTCAGCATCTGTGTGCAGCATGTCTTGGTTATATGTAGGAATGTTTTTATAGATTTCCTAGAAGGGGAATTGCTGACTCATAGAGCTTATATATTTAACATTTTGATAGATGCGTCAAATTGTCCTCCCAAGTAGCCATGCTCATCTTTTGAATCCTGAAAATGGTACATTTAGGACAAACCAAAGATAGTGGTTAGTAAACCACAAATAGATTTTGTTGGTTCAAAGGGTTTTTCCTTTCTTTCCTTTTCTTTTCTTTTTATACAGCAGGTTCTTATTAGTTATCTGTTTTATACAAATTAGTGTATATATGTTAATCCCAATCTCCCAATTCATCCCACACCCTCCCCCCACCAACCCCTGGCCGCTTTCCCCCCTTGGTGTCCATATGTTTGTTCTTTACGTCTGTGTCTCTATTTCTGCCTTGGAAACTGGTTTATCTGTGCCATTTTTCTAGATGGGTTTTTTTCTTTATTATGGTAAAAAATACATAACCTAAAATTTACCATTTTAAGAGGCTTTCAGTTCAGTGGCATAAAGTACATTTTTTTGTGTGCAACTTAGAGGGTATTATTTGAGTGGAAAGTAAATAGCTTCAAAAAGGGGATAGGTGAATCTCTGACTCTGGATTTTTAAAGAGGGAAGTTAGGATGTTTTGGAGTCTAGTGACAGCAGGGACAAAAATGCCTTTCCATAATCCATCTTTTGGTGCCTCTGTCAGTGATGGAATATTAGGTGGGCAGAGTTTTAAGAATACTCAGGCATGGTAGATAAAAAGGCTTGTGGCCCAAGTCAGAAGTCATTGGGTCTTGTTCAGAACAAGATAAAAAGGGAAGATGTGGGCGGGGACTGGTTGCTTATTTGAAACCACAGGAAACCTGGACATGATGGAAAATGATGTGCGTGTACCCACACGTGTGTGTGTGTGTGTGTGTGTGTGTGTGTATTTGGTAAGTTTGCCTTTTTATATCTCATCATATTTTAAAAAGAATTTGTGTTGGGTAAAAAGTATATGTATATATATATATAAAAGTATATACAGTATATGAAACCTTTTAACATAAGATTAAAAAGATAAGTAAGTGAAAAGTTGGAAGAAAAGAAAAATGAGGATACGATTACTGTGTTATGATTAGAACACAGAATTTGTGTCAAAGAAAGTCTCACCTTTTTGTCTCTGAGCTTCCTACCAGCCAAGAATAGGGGGAACACACAATCAATTCTGTGGCCCATAGGATCGAAATAGGCCAGAGCTCAGGAGGAGTTCAGCTTTCCTCAGACTAGAGACCTCAGGACATTTCCCCTTCTGTTATCATAAAGAAATCACTAATGTAGAAGACCTTGTCTTCAGTGGCATCTCTAAAGAGAGTACTGGAACTGGTACAGCGTCCCTCAGCCTAGACTGATGGTATAATGTCAGGTAGAGGTCAGGAAGGTAGTTCTATGAGGGGTCAGATTAAAATGACTTGTGTGCTGCCCTCTAATGTTCTGACTTAAAACAAGAATAAAGTTAGAGAAGCTACAGTGATGTTTCCCACTCTTCAGTCAGTTGAGTAAGAACTTTGTGAAAATTTTCCCATTCTTGTGTAGTAGTATTTAATTAATATTTTTACTAACATTTACTTATATATTTTGACTTACCCTAGGCTTGAGATATGTATTTAATAAGTCTCGTTACTGGGAATTTTTCTCTATTTTGATCTTGAATGTAAAGAACATCCAATTAAGAGCTTGGGACTTCCCTGGCAGTCCAATGGTTAAGACTCTGCCCTTCCAAAGCAGGAGGCGCAGGTTCAATCCCTGGTCGGGGAACTAAGATCCCACATGCCACACGGCGTGGCCAAAAAAAGAAAAAAAAGATTGGGGGCTTTCAGAATCTAAGTTGAAGTGAATAATTGATACCTTATAACTTGCACATGTTTGCTACCTTAAACCTGAACCTGGAGTGAGATAATAGAAATACATTTAATTTTTATTTATAGTCTCCTAGTCAGTACAGCCACCAGGAGTTTCCTGCCGATTGGGAGAATATATGTTCACTAAGTAAAATTTTCTTAAATGTTGTGAAACAAAGGATATTTGTTTTATAGGCTATAAAGGAGAAGAGCCCAGATAGTTTAAGTGAATTAATGGATGATTTGGCAGCCGTGGAGTAGAAATGCCTTGTCCTCTGACCTTTAGCGTGCTGCCTTCTTGCCTGGTTGCCTTTGTTTACTTGCCTGAGTTCTTTCTCTGCTTCTATTCATACACCTGCCACAAACATCACCGAAACGCATGTTCTGTTTACTCTTGTTTCAGAGCTCAAGCATTGACTTTCTAGCAAGCCAAGGATTTGATTTTAATAAAGTTTTTCGCAACGGTAAGACTATGTGTGAACTCTCTTTAGAGCTTGTAAATCTGGATTTAGTTGAGAATTCTCTTTTTGTGCCTGCTGTCCGAGACAGGATCTCGGATTCCCAGTCCATCGTGTGCAGCCATGGAGTTTTTATTGTGCCCTTTTTTTAAGGCCTGAACAGGAGAGGAGCAGCTACTTCATTTAGCTCTAATGAGGCCCCTCAAGCTCCTGGTCTCACTGAGTGGAGCTTTTCTGTCGCTGGTGTGACTTGGTTTCCTGGCAGACCACCTGGGGGGACTGCATCCCTGTTTCCTTTCAGTGGTACAAGTGCTACGATGTAGCATTTTAAAAAGCAGCCATATTCCAGTAATACAGAGATGGTCTTTGGAGGAAGAATGTCTACATAGTCTGCACAATCCTGATGGCTAACTTGCTGGCATGATAGGCTGGCAAGCGGCCTGGAGGGAGGGACTATGTCCCTTCCTTATCCCCAGAGCGGAGCACGATTCCTCTTCCATATCAGGGAGGTGACAGTTAAATATTTGATGAATGAACACCGGACGTTAGACCACACCAGAGTGGTTTTCCTTCCTCCATTCATTTGTTTCCCGAAAAGTATTGGGGAAAGCCTCTGGTTTTCTCAGCAGTATTAAGTGCCTGCTGCTCTAAGGTCAATAGGTACTTTTCACTTAATTATTCTTGTAAATTGTATTCATTCCCATGGGGAATGTATTATTGAGTGAGGTAAGAAAGGAGATTTTTCTCAGCAAAGGTTCTAGAACAAAGACTTCGGCTAAAGTCTCTTCCCCTGAGCATGATATCCTTGCAGGGCCTTTAGCACCCATGTCATGTTGTTTTTTAAATTGCTTTAGTGGTGCTGCGTCTTCATGTCTAGTGATGATTTTGATTTTTGGAAATACTAAAAGAAATTTGGAATCCAAACTGCTTAACATGGTGGATGAACCAGCTGGGTAACACAGTTTGGGTATAATAAAACAATTTATTTGCTTTGGCTCATACTTGACTCTGAAAGCCATTATAAAACACAAGTTCCAAATGTAGTTAGAGCCCTATAATGGAATAGTTGCAGAAATCTTTTGAAGGAACTACTTTACCCAGACTCATATAAGTGTGTAATTTCCAGCCTGATGGTTTTATTTTCATAAAAGGAGAGAAACAGCTAAATTGGAGGATGCCTCACTCTCTAGTTTTGTAGTCAGACCTTGTAATATTTTAGTCAGAGCTGCATCAGGGCTCCCAGGCCAACTGTTATTACCGAGACTCTAACCCCGTGCTGTTGTAGATGCTCTGTAATTCTGACCTAGACCTTCACTTCTCTTTTCTTATCAAATCTTGCCACTCAGGGTTCGCAAATGCCAGGCCCTTTTCTCCTGGCAGTCTTCTTGTTAGTGCCTTTGACTTCCTTGTCTGAAGTGGAACCAGGTGACTCCTCTTACCGTTCCCCCTGCAGCCCTCCCAAGCACAGGTGGTTTCAGCTCTGTCTCTGTATCTGCAGCCAGGCAGTGGTAGGCATGCCACCTTCAATCCACTTGAGTTCCCTCTTCTCAGGAGCCATGCTTCTTCCCAGGGCTGCGTCACCAGCTCTGCCATCCCTCTTTCTGCTGACTTCCTGGGCGTGGCCTTCACCAGCAGCCCTGGCGACGGCTCATCGTCTTTCTCTCCACTCCTACCTCTCTCCTCCTTCTGGGTGACTCCAGCATCCACAAGGACAGCCAGCAAATGCTCTGTCTTGTCTGTTTCTTGGCCAGGCGGTCAGCAGTCCTCGCTTCTGCCTCCCCTTAGCCCTGCACTCCCTTGGTAGCATCATGGGTCTTATTAGCAATAACTGTGCCCATCTCCATCATTTCTCTTGTCTTTCTCTTCCACTTACTTGGGTACCTCATTTCAGCCATCAGTTGACCTCCATTGCTTTTTCACTATCGGTTACCTTCCACTCTCCTGTCTTGACTTCTCTCCTTGTCCACCTGGTCCATCATTATCCTTTCTTCCAGCCCTTGCTCCTCTTTCCCTCTATTGCCCTGGTCTAGCCAAGTCCCAGCCCTGGTTGGATCTTATCATCCACCTCCTCTATTTCTGAGCATCTGAATATTGCAGGCAAATGTGACACACCTGAGCTAATTTGTCACTTTAAATTCATGACCACAAGCTTCAAGAAAGGACTCAGTCGTGCTCAAAAATCCTACTTTTCTGACTTAGAAATTCCCTTTCCAACTCTCTGTGATGTCTGTCGCACTCAGTTGATGACCATGCCTCTCAATGAAAATAGAAGCCATCAGGGAAGAGCCACTTCGTGTTCTCACCACCAGACCCACAGGTCTCCCCCGAACCTGGGCTCAGCCTTTTCGTTTCTCTCCTTACAGAGAAGAGGAGTCCCTGCACCGGTCAGAGGCTAGTACCTGCCTCCTAGTCAGGCACTGGCTCTTCCAGTTTGCCCTTCTCTCTCCTGGATATTTTCCCGTCTCTGCTGATCATTCCATCAACCTTTGTAAACATGCTTTGTGAAAGTGCAGAGCTTCTTAATCTAGGCCATGGCCGCCTTCCTGCCATAGATAGAATTCAGAAGTCTGTGAACTTGGGGAGGGCATTGTGGAATTCAAATCTATATTTTCTCTAACATTGAACTGAATTTGTTTGTTTCTTCTGTTAGGAATGTCGGCAACAACCCAGCAGTGTTAGAGTAGCTGGGAGGTTGTCCTCAGTGAAATCCCAGGTATCTTCAAATGGCATTTCAGTTGTGACAGATATCTTGAATATTGTTTACCTTCATCAGTACTTTGAAATTATCATAGTTATGTCACCTGCCATTAGGTCTTGTTATTTAATGTGTTGACCAGGAAGCTGATTTCCTGTATTATTATCCCGTATTAATATATCACAGATTAAAAAAAGAATTTTTGGTAACTATTTCAATATAATTACCTTTCTTTACAATCTTGCATATTTTATTTTATGCATTTGAAAACATTATTCTGGGGAAGAGTCTGTAGATTTCACCCGACCACCGAAGGAGTTGGTGGCCTGTGAAGATTAAGCAGGCCTGCAGGAACATCTCTGTCTTGAAATAACTCCAACCAAAGCAAAACCATCCCCCCCTCACTTGATTCCACATCCCCTTTCTACTTCTGGCCTGTGATCCTCCCACTCAGAGGAAAGCATCTTGAATGAGATGTGTGTTCTCACTGTTCCTTCCTCTTCCCCTCTAGTTTTTTTCTTCACCCACCCCCAGCTGGCCCACCATCTGCACCCCTCCAAGGACACTGCTGGTCCCCCGTGCTTGCCATGATCTCAGACCCCATAGATCCTTCTTTGTCCTCATCTTGTTCCACCTTTGGAGGAATTTGACCCAGTCGATTGCTCCCTCCTTCCCTAGACTCTGTCCTCTGGCTTTCAGACACTCATTCTCCTGGTTTTCGTCCCACCTCCCTCTGGACTCCCCCGCGTCCTGATTGGCTCATTCTCGTCTCGCCAGCTTCTAAATATTACTTTTCCTAGTTGGTCTCATATATTCCATGGTTTTATTTATTTTTTATTATTAAATTCTCATTTCGAAATAATTTCAGACTTATATAAATGTTGCCAGAATACCGCAAAGAATTCCTGATACCTTCCCTCTGATTTCCCAGGTGTTAGCATTATAATGTTTGCTTTGTTGTCCTTTCTCTCATTATATATGTGTATATATAATTTTTTTCCTGAACCATTTTAGAATAAGTTGCACCCATGATGCTCCTTTATTCCTAACTACTTCAGTGTGAATTTTCCTAAAAACAAGAGCTCTTATATAGCCCAGTAATCCAAATTAGGAAATTGACATTGCTACAGTACTGTTACCTCATTTGCAAACCTAATATAAGTTTTGCTACTTATAGCAAAAGAGGAAAAATAATTTCCCCTTGTCCAGATTCAATCCAGGACCACACGTTGCCTTTGAACTGTCATATCTCTTTGCTCTTTTAAAATCCAGAACAGTTTCTCAGTCTGCGATTTTAGTACCTTGACGTTTTTGCATAGTGGAGGCCAGTTATTTTGTAGAATGCCCCTCGATTTGGATTTTTTTGATGTTTCCTCAGACAAGTCCAAATGCATCTGTTCATCTCGGGCAGGGATACTGCACATGTGAATGTCTGTGCTGCTCAGTGCATCATATCAGGAGGCATATGACATCAATTAGCCGCATTACCGACGATAACTTTTTTTTTTGTAGTATGTAAAGTATGAAGTACACTAATATTGTTGTGCAGCTGTTGGTGTTTTTAATGTGGATCACTTTTTCACCAATTAGTTTTAGCATCCATTGATAATTCTTGCTTGAAACAATTATTATTGCTGACGAGTGATGATTTTCTAATTCCATCATTCTTTCTATAAAGTTTTTTAAGTGTCACATGGCTTTTAATGCCCCCCCACGTCCTGATGACACCTACATTTATATCTCAACACCATTCTCTGGAGCTTTAGGCTTATATCTGCACCTCTTCATTTATATATACATCCCTAGATGATTTATTATATCCAGGAGGTAGCTTTTGATTTTCACCTCTTGGGCCCCAAGTCTATTCATTGCCTTGTTTTCCCCACTTCAGTAAGTGGTCCTACTGTTGTCCCAACTGCTTAAACGTAATAGTTAGATGTCGTTTTTTATTTTGCCCTTCCCTTTCTCCCTCACCCAAGTATGTTGGCAAGTTCTAGCTCTCCTATCTCTAGAATCATTCTTTCCATCTCTGTAGATTAGGCCAAGGTCATAAACTATGACTTTCTGCCTATTTTATAAATAAAGCTTTACTGGGACACAGCCATACCCATTCATTTACCCATTGTGTGGCTGTTTTCATGTTACAAAGGTCAGAGTTAAGTAGTTGCAACAGAGATCCCTGTATGGCCCTCAAGCCTAAAACATCTACTGTTTGTCCCTTTAAGGAAAAGTGTGCTGACCTCTGATCTAAGCGGTTGTCTCTGGCCTGGACATCTGCAGTGGACAGTTCCTTCCATCTGACCTCCCTACTTCCACTCTCACAGGAGTCCAGATGATCTTTTAAAAACATGGAGCAGATAATGTGATTGTCTTGCTTAAAACCTGATGATATCCCATTGCTCGTAGAATAAAGTAAATTCTTACGTGGCCTGTAAGGGGCTATGTAATCTTGCCCCATCCTCTCCAACCTGACATTACGCCATTCTCCTGCTTATGCTTCCTTGCTGTTTCTGGAACAGTCCAAGCCTTTTCCATCCTCTGGGCATTTATGCTTGTTCCCTGCCTGAAATACTCTTCCCCCAGATCCTTCATGTCTGATTCATTCTTACCCTGAGGTCCTCCCTCCTGGTGGCCTTCTCTGGTCAACCTAAGGTCATTCGCTTCACTACAGAGCAGGACAAGTCTACCTTGTTCACTGTTAGCTCATTAGTGCCTGATACAGTGCCTGGCACAGCGTAAGAGCCAAATCACAGTTTGTTGAAAGGAGAATGAATGAACGAGCGAATGGAGTGAATGAATAGACAAACACATTTCAAAATCATTTGTTTTTTCCATTGATTTTTTTTGAGCTGTAGTTAAATATGGTCTTTCCTGAGTCTTTTAGACGCCTTGGTTTGTTACAAAATTTTTATGATAAATGGTTACTTCTGCTAATGCATTGTTTTAAAAATTCTGTTCAGGAATTCCATACTTAAACCAGGAAGAAGAAAGACAGTTAAGAGAGCAGTATGATGAAAAACGTTTACAGTCCAACGGTGCAGGCGCTTTGTCGTACGCGTCTCCTAACACTTCAAAATGTCCCGTGACGATTCCTGAGGATCAGAAGAAGTTTATTGACCAAGTGGTGTAAGTTCCTAAACTGAAACCAAACGTGCGTTGAGTCACGTGTCTTGGAGCAGGGCTGACGTCTGTATCTCAGGCTCGTGCTTCACGTGCACAGTGCACACAGAGGTGTGATGTCTGAGGGGCAGGATTTAACTGTGGTGTATCTGAGTTTGTGTCACAGCTGTCAACTGTAAATCGAGTTCTGTGTACTGTACTTAGACTTCCCATGTGTCGCCAGGCAAGAGACTATCTTGGCCAAGTGGTCAGACCTGCGTGGACCACGGGCCTGACAGCCACCGTCCAGTCCCCATGAAAGCAGAGGCCCATCCAGATATTTGCAACACATCCATGTTTTTTTCTCTTGCAGTGAAGTTTCTGACAAGCAAACGTGCCCTCGGAGGAGCATCTGGTTTTGCTCTGTTTAGCTGTCAGTATAACTGCTTTCCTAGCAAAGTAAAAATGCAAATCATTTGTATTGCTGAATCCTGGAGAAGTTGTTGAGAACTCATTAATAACAGCAACAAATGCCAAAATAAAGTATTTTTCTTTAAGCCTTACTGAACTAAAAAGTTATAACATGATTTGGTAAAATTACAGTGTCGTATGTTCTTGTATTTGGATTGCTTTTGAGTGTGATGATTCTGCTGGTTGACAACTTCATTCCTTAATGATGCTGATGGTCATGTTTTTATTCTAATTCCTCAGAGAGAAAATAGAAGATTTATTACAAAGTGAAGAAAACAAGAACTTGGATTTAGAGCCATGTACTGGGTCAGTTGCCCTAAATATTTTCATGTGTACTTTTTTTGGAAAGGTAGATGATTTCTGGCATGTGCTCCATTTGGTTGCTTAAAAATGCTTTCATAAATAGTCTTTTTATTATAGGTATGTTCCCAATATTTCAGCACTAACTTTAGCATTAACAGAATTGGGACCATGGTATATAGAGACACTGAATGAATGCTTTGTTCCATCCTGGAGGGGAGAAAACTGTTGTGCACCTTTGCTTTAAGTCATGCTCAAGAGTGGCATCATTATTGTAGCCTCGACTTGCGCTTCATACATAAAGGCTTCAGAAGAGCAGAATTTACTGTCAGGCTACTCCTGTCCCTTTTTTTTTTTTTTTTTTGCGGTATGTGGGCCTCTCACTGCTGTGGCCATTCCTGTTGCGGAGCACAGGCTCCGGACGCGCAGGCTCAGCGGCCATGGCTCACGGGCCCAGCCGCTCCGCGGCATGTGGGATCTTCCCAGACCGGGGCATGAACCCGTGTCCCCTGCATCGGCAGGTGGACTCTCAGCCACTGTGCCACCAGGGCAGCCCTACTCCTGTCCTTTTAATTTCTCTCTGCAGTAAAAAACATCAGTCTCGTAGAGTCAGTGACTGAAACAGCCTGCTTTCCTTCCTTTTACTTTGTGACTAGCTTCACAGAAGTGTTTTAATACATCTGTCTACTTAAAACTCTTCATACAGCCACAGGAAGTAATACTTTGGTTAGACAAGAACTTCTGCCTCTTCTATAAAGGCAGTATTATAATAATAATAATAATAAAGAACATTTTGATGAAGAAAAGTGGTGAGGAATCCTCCCACCTCAAACATCCTGTCTGCTCTTGTTTGCACATTACCTGTCGCTTCTGATGAAGTCTCCTTTAAAAATTAAATATTTTTCCCAATTTGAAAAAGAATAAATACATGTATATGAATAACTCAATCACTTTGCTCTACACCTGAAACCAACTCAGCATTGTTAATCAACTATACTCCAATATGAAATAAAAAAAATTCAATCCATCTTTATTTATTCTATCCATTATTATTATCATTATTATTTTAAATTTTATGTATTTTTGGCTGCATTGGGTCTTTGTTGCTGTACGTGGGCTTTCTCTAGTTGCGGTAAGCGGGGGCTACTCTTTGTTGCAGTGCGTGGGCTTCTCTTGTTGCAGAGCATGGGCTCTAGGAGCGCAGGCTTCAGTAGTTGTGGTGCACAGGCTCAGTAGTTGTGGCGCACAGGCTAGTTACTCTGTGGCATGTGAGATCTTCCTGGACCAGGGATCGAACCCATGTCCCCTACACTGGCAGGCAGTTTCCCATCCACTGCACCACCAGGGAAATCCCCAATCCATCTTCTAAAAAAAAAAAAAAAATTAAATGTCTTTCCCAACCAGTGCTTGGTCAGTTTGAATTTTCCTTTAATGAGCCAAAATTAATACCTTTTCATTTGTTTTTATAGGTTCCAAAGAAAACTAATTTATCAGACTTTGAGCTGGAAGTAAGTGTTTATATTATACACGAGAGCTCTGTGAGGGACCCAGAATTTAAAAACTAAATGTAATTTTTTAGCTCTTATTTCATTTTTGATATTCTGCAGTTCTTGGTGATTTGACCATACCATGTTCTTGGGCAGTGCTTTATTTTGTTATTGTTTTCCCCTAATTTCTTAAGTTGAATACCCACTTAATTTATTTCATACCCACTTAATTTATTTCCTTGTTATTCCTTCTTAGTAGATGTTGCAAAGCCTTTACAATTTTCTTTTAACTGTCACTTTGGCCTGTCCATTAACTTCTGGATGTGTAGTGTTTTTGTTCTTTGAAGGTATCAATATATGGTAAAGATTTGGTTTTAAGACCTGGGAAATACTCAGGTGAATGCTTTTTCTAAAACAGGGGTTAGGCCATGGGTAGGTTTCAGGAGGCCTATGAATCCCCTGAAACAATATCCAAAATTGTGTGTGTGTATTTTTCTGGCGGTGTTTCTATTGGTTTAATTATATTTTCAAGTGGATCTCTAACTCAAAAATTGAGTATCAGGATTAGACAGATGGATGTTTGCACTTGACTTTGTTTGGGGTTCTTGTTCTTTCGTTAGAGTCTGCCAGTGGCATGTATACTGGGAATTTACTTTGACCAAAACAGGAAAAGGGCCATTGTTGTTTGACCAGGCTCCTTTCCTCTCACGTTATCCTTGCCACGTACTCCACCCGAGTTCCAGATTCCTCTCCTGGGCAGATGAAACTACTGTGCCGGATTACAGCAGAGTTACTCATCTCACATCTCCCCTGTGCATGCCCCAGATCATCCAAAGAGACCTTCAGAATTTTTCTTAGGAAGTAAACATTGTGATATTTAGAAGCAAGATTTGACAGTGTAGTAATGAGTTGACTGTATTACGGGATGCCTGACATTTCAGAAGATGCCTAAGTCCTAAAAATATTAATTTGAAATCAGTTACATTCCTGTGTGTTTTTTTTTTTTTTTTTTTTTTTTCGGTACGCGGGCCTATCACTGTTGTGGCCTCTCCCATTGCGGAGCACAGGCTCCGGACGCGCAGGCTCAGCGGCCATGGCTCACGGCCCAGCCGCTCCGTGGCATGTGGGATCTTCCCGGACTGGGGCATGAACCCGTATCCCCTGCATCGGCAGGCAAACTCTCAACCACTGCGCTACCAGGGAAGCCCACATTTCTGTGTTTTAAGAGGAGAGAGAGGGAAACATTTAGTAGCTGAAATTACTCTAAAGTCTTCCTAGTAGCGGTATTTATTTCATACTTAATAAAACTTAAGTAATGAAATTATGGCTATGTAGTTGTTTTTAAAATACGTAGGGTTTTAGCTGTTGTCTCATCTACTGACGTCATGTTTTCTTTCTTTTCTTTAGGTATCCCAAAGGCATTCATGTTGAGACTTTAGAAACTGAAAAGGTAACCTCAAGAATTATCCAGGGCCAACATCAAACGCATGAAACCTATGCAACAGTATGCAAATGCAAAATGCAATCAAATCGAGCAGTTGAAAGTCAGAGTTTACTCCTTGGCTCTGCTACATATGAACTGGGTGACACTGGGCAAGTCATTTCCCCTCTGCCAGCCTCGTTTTCCTCATTTGTGCATTGGGCATGAGCATGGTAATGAGCTATACCTATCTCACAGCTTTTTAAAAAATAGTTATCAAGTGGGTAGATGGAAGTGAACATGCTTTGTAAACTTGAAAGTATGCAAATGTTAGTACATGTTCTTAATCCTCACAGAAAGCTGATATACATGGTATCCATGTAATAATTGCTTCCTGTTATGTGGCCCAGTAAAATTAAATTTTAGAATCTGGGGCATAAACATAGCTATCATCATGTACTCCCAGGGTGCAGTGATAGAACTGTGATGGGTAAAGGTGGGCTGATGGTGAGCTAATAGTGCGTTCCTTCTACAGAATTTTAGAATTTAGTTCTTGTTGTTAAGTCAGATGTCTAACTAAATAAGAGATTAAGTAAATTAAGTCTTGCTAGAAGAAAAATCTCAAACTTTGACACAGGAGGTTTTGTAGTATATTTGATTGATACAAAATGCAGTATGTGAGAAAGAAGGTGCTAGTTATCTGACAAGTTACCAGAAAATCCAGGATTTTTTTTTTTTCCCTTTTTTTTGGCCATACCACACGGCTTGTGGGATTTTAGTTTCCCGACCAGGGATTGAACCCGGGCCCTTGGCAGTGAGAGCCTGGAAGCCTAACCACTGGACCACCAGGGAATTCCCCAGGATTTTTTTCTTATGTTAATGAAATGTAGAAATTTTTTTATCGAGGTGTGGTTAACTTACAATATTACAGTTTCAGGTGTACAACATAGTGATTCAACATTTTTTATAGATTATATAGAAATTATCTTAAAAACAACTATTTAGAAATTCATGTTCAAATGCAGCATCTTAGTGTTCATTATGGAGTGTCTTATTCTCACTGTCTGTTGATATTTATAATTGTCTTTTGGGTGATTAATAAGCCATGGGAAAATGTCATGGAAACACGGAGATGGAGTTTTGGTTTGTAAAGCATCAACTCAACTTTTGGTGGCATTTCAAAATACTTTCAGTGTGTTTAGCCCATGAATGACTGTGCAGTGAGAAAAACTGTACTTTTACTGGTAGCAGAATCTGAATTTTGGGGGGTAGGGGTCAGGTAGCTTCCAGAAAATTGTATATCTGCTTTATGTCTTTTAGAAAGAGCGCTATATTGTTATCAGCAAAGTAGATGAAGAAGAACGTAAAAGAAGAGAGCAGCAGAAACACGCTAAGGAACAGGTGATTGGATTATGTTCATTTCCTTTGGGTGAGAAATGGCTACAGAGTTGTAGATCCTGTGATAGATTCAATTTAATGAATATTTTTCTACTAGAGAAGAATCGAATTGGTAGCAAAACCTGGAAGAGAATGAGGGGAACCTAAGGTTAAGTAATTAGATGCAGCCAACAGAGTGAGGCTGGCATCATGGTTGACCAGTCTTCACTTCCATGAAGCAGTCTTGGAGAAGGAATTAGTGGTTATCATTTAAATTGTGTGTCACTGAGCTTCACAGCCCATTAACTAATCTTGCTGTGTCTAACTTCAGGCACAGTTACTAGTTTTCCTAAAACAAAGTTTAGATGATATGATTTGACAGATTAGGATGCACGGTCATATTTGCATCGTTGGAACCTCGCCCTGGTTGTCCTCTGGAGAATGGATTCGAGTAAGTCTGGAGACAGGGAGACCAGTTCACCTGCGGAGTAACCAGCTAAGAGATGTCAGTGCCCTGGAACAGGAAAGTTAGTAGCAGTTTAGGTGGAATCTGGCCATCTTTAGAAGGTAGCGTCAGGAATTTGTGATTGGATGTGGGTGGTGAAAGACGAAGGCAGAAGAAAGAAGATGCTCAGGCCGGGAAGTTGGGCAGCTGGGTAGGCTGACATCAGTCCACTTAGATGGGGTGGCGGAGTGGTGTTGGTGGGGGAGCGCAGGTGGAGGAGGCCAGGAGTGGGTTTGGGCGAGGGTGGACGTCCAGCTCACCCATGCATAAAGCAGGGCCACATCAGACTAATGCAACCAGGAAAGACACAGCAAGCCTCTGTTAGATTTAGACAGTTTATGATTTAGAGAAGGTGACAGCTACACGTGGTGCTTGTCCCACAAACCAAAAAGACAACACTGAAACAAAAGGGGCCAGGTGACTGCAGAGTGAGCTGTGGATGCCCCATCGCCAAGCAGCCAACTCTAGACTGTGGCTAAGTGCTTTCATACTCTGTAGCTCTATTCTGAAAAGGCAGTGGGGCAGGAAGCCCCAGGCCTCATCAGAACCTGGGCAGCAGTGAGAAACTGTCTCATGACAGCCTCCCAGGCGAGAGAGGGAGGTGGCCTCCCATCCTCTCCTGGGGTGTTCCATCCAGATGCACATTAGTTACATCTCAAGCCTTTGCCTGCGTGGACTATCTGGATATGTGCAAGGTCACCAGGATACCGTGGTAGGGCTGTACCCCTACGGTGGACAAAGGTGTTACATTCTGCTTTTGAGCAGATGAGGTTTTCGATGTTTTGGGGGCATCTGAGCATTGGTGTCCTGTCAGCAGATTGTCGTGCTGGAGTGCAGGAGAGGGGTGAGGGCTGGACTTTGTTGTTGTTGGCAGAGAGACCGGGACAGGATGAGAGCACCTATCATATGCATGAGGAAGGAGCAGAGGGCCCAGGGTCGGATCCTGAGGACCACCAGCATCTGAGTGATGGGCAGAAGTGCAAAAATGTGCCTGAGGTTATTGTGACACCGCAGCCAAGGGGAAGAGTGTTTGAAGAAGGGGATGTTGACAGGGTCTGATGCTCTTGAGAAGTAGAATGAGGACTGAGACATAGCCATTGGGTTTAGCCTTGGGAGTAGGTTTTTTTCTTCTTTTTTAAAGAACATTCTTTAAAAAGTTAAAATAATTTTAATTCTGGTAAAATGTATAACATAAACTTTACCATCTTAACCATTTTAAACTGTACAGTTTTGTACTGTAAAATATATTCACACTGTTGTGCAACCGTCACCACCATCCATCTCCAGAACTCCTTTCATCCTGCAAAACTGAAACTCTGTACCCATTAAACAATAACTTCCCATTCCCCCATCCCTCAGCCTCTGGTAACCACCATTCTACTTTCTGTCTCTGTCAATTTGACTGCTCTAGGTGCCTCATGTAAGTGGAATCGTACAGTATTTGTCTGTTACTGGCTTAGTTCACTTAGCATAATGTCATTTAGGTTCATCTGTGTTGTAGCATGTGACAGAATTTCCATTCTTTTTAAAGGCTGAATAATATCGTATGTACTACATTTTGTTTATCCGTTTATCTGCTGTTGGACACTTGTGTTGCTTCTACCTTTTGGTTCTTGTGAATAACGCTGCTCTGCACATGGGTGTACAAGTATCTCTTTGAGTCCTCGCAGTTCTTTGGGGCACATACCCAGGAGTGGGATTGCTGGCTCGTATGGTAGCTCTGTTTCTAATTTTTTGAGGACGAGCCACACTTTTCCACAGTGACTGCGCCACTTTACATTCCCACCAACAGGGCACAAGTGTTCCAATTTCTCCACATCCCTGCCAACGCTTGTTAGACTTGAGAGTAGTTTAAAGAGGTGAGCAACTTCAGTGAGGGTGAAGCGGGGGAGCAGGGGGCTTGCGGGTCCCTGGGAGTTGAACTGGACCTAGTGAGTGGAGAGGAGTCTTTAAGGAATTTAGCTGTGAAGAGACAAGAAGGAGAGTGGTTGCGTGGAGCTCAGATTAAAGGAAGGGGTTTCAAGATAGGAGAGAAATTGAGCCCATTTAAGTGCATTGGGAATAAAACAGGAGAGAAGAAACTGAATGGGGATGAGTCTCAGTGTTGTGCTATAAAAATTTTATAAAAATGCATTTGACCAGGAAAAAACAGTCTGAACATTCTTGATTTGACAGTCAGCTGCTGGGTGGGTCACCTCAGAATTGAATTCAGTATTGAGTTTGGCCAGCAGGTGGCAGCTTTTAAAAGTTTGTGTTTCTAAGGCAACTTGAGAGACTAGGAAATTTCAACAGTTGATGGGAAGTGATGGGTAAACCCTAGCACTGTTATTTTAGTAACTAATGAATAATTTGCCACTTTGCTCATTTTAAAACAGAAGAAAGTTATGTGCATAGGTCATTTCAGATGCAGTTGTTTGGGGTGATAGCTCAAAGCATGTGAAACTAAAGCTATCTAACTCCATATAAAACTTCAGTCTTTTTTTTTTTTTGCCTAGATTTTAACCCGTTCAAATAAGCAATATGTATACGTCAATAGTGGTTTTTTGTTTTGTTTTTAAATTAGGAAGAACTGAATGATGCTGTGGGGTTTTCTAGAGTCATTCATGCCATTGCTAATTCGGTAAGTGAACCAGACATTTTAACTAATTTCATGAACATAACATTTAAGGTGAAATGCCCAGTTATCATTGCACATTAATCATCTGGTCACGTTTAGATTGTTTACCTGGTCTGGAGGGAGAAGTTAGAACTTCATAAAGACAGAATGTTGTTATAAGGCGCTTAGTGTGACATCGTAATTGCGGTATTATATCCAAACCATTTTTTTAGAAAGCATTTCTTGTAAAACGCAGGGGAGGATTATACAGTGACAGCCTTATGTGGCTCCATGGAACTAATATTTATTATCCTTAAAACCAATAAGAAGCAGAATAACAAACTAAAGAATATGGTGAGAAACAATCTAGTGTTTGAAGCGTTTTATTCCTTAATTAGAAGAAGCTAGAGGGTAAAAATAATTGTATTGAGTTCTCTGCATAACTGTGATTGAATCTTATATCTCATAGCCTTAATAACATTTGATACATTTAAAAAAATGTATTGACCATTTGTGTAAATATGCTGGAGGGTTCTGTAATAGATAGGATAGACATTTCCCCTTGTTTCGTAAATCCTTTCAGGAAAGAGGCACCCACATCTTGAATAGATTAAACTGGGTCTTGCTGCTGGTTGTTTTGTGAGTTTTGCATCCGAGTCAGACTGCTTGCCTGGATGCTAAGTTGCCTGGAATCCAAGACTTTTCTTTACTTGAGTAGCTGGCCTAGGGAGAAGAAGTTGTTCCCCTGCAGAAGGAGTCATCTTGTCCCTTAGACGCTGAACTCTGCATCAGGGAAGCTTTACGGCCAGACTCCAGGAGTCCGTGAATGTCTCACCACCAGGTGCAGGCTTGTCAAACAAGAGCATCTGAGGAGAGGCAGCCACTGTCCCCCGTGGGGGCGGGGGGCTGTGGCCAGTAAACAGAAGTTAGAGAGCCTTGTGAAGGAGGAGGGCTGGCTCACCTGGAGCTCTTTCGCTCAAGTAAGTGACGTCATCAGAACGGAATAGAGAGTTGGATGAGCCTGGAGAAAAACCAAGGTGTGAGTCTCTTGAGAAGTGGCTAAGATTACAGGTATCCAGAAAAGCAGAGAGGAGTCATGTTTGCTTACATTATACACTCTTAGCAACCTTTAGAGCAGTGGTTGATTTGACTGAGGCTGTCCGTGAAACACAGAGATGTGGGGTGGCAGTTGGCTTTGAGCCCTCTTATAGCCACTGTGAGGGTTTAGGTAGCTTTTCCAAGATTGGGACGTTTGTTTGCCTTGTACAAACAATTTGGATACCTTAGCCTGCTGTGCCTCTGTTTATTTTTTCTCTCTGTTGTCTCTCTTCTGCAGAGTGATTCATAGTATGTTGCTGACCATTGGTAGTTCACGTCACAAAGCATACTGCGAGAAAAGCCCTATTTATTAGTGATCCAGACTTAAAATTTAAAAGTCACATACCTTAAAAATACTAACATAGTTAAACTCTGTAGAGCCAGTGAACAGTAGACTCTCTTTATATCAGATCAAATTCTTTTCCCATCACTCTTGGTAGTGAATCTGTTTTAAAAAATTTTGTATTAATTTTTCACCCAGAGAAAAGTTGCAAAACTGGTGCAGAGTTTCCATATATCCCTCACCTAGCTACCCCAATGTTATTATCTTACATAATATACGGTTATCAGAACCAGGAAATTAACATTGGTACAATATTATGAACTAATTTGAATTTCACCCTTTTCCACTAAGTCCTTTTTCTATTCACAATTCTATCTAGGATCCCACATTGCATTTACTTGTTATTTCTCCTTAGTTTTCTGCAGTCTGTAATTTTCTTTGTCTTTTATAACCTTGATATATTTAAAAAAATATTTATTTATTTATTTGGCTATGTCAGGTGTTAGTTGTGACATGTGGGCTCTTCCTTGTGGCACTTGGGCTGCTCTGTAGATGTGGTGCATGGGCTCCAGAGCGCATGGGCTTAGTAGTTGCGGCACGTGGGCTCTCTAGGTGTGGTGCGTGGGCTCTAGAGCGCACAGGCTTAGTTGTCCCAGGCATGTGGGATCTTAGTTCCCTGACCAGGGATCGAACCCATTTCCCCTGCATTGAAAGGCGGATTCTTAACCACTGGATCACCAGGAAAGTCCCAACCTTGATATTTTTAAAGAGTGTTGACTGTAATTTTGTCAGATGTCTCTCAGTTTGGATTTGTCTGATCTTTTCTCATGTTGGATTGAGGACATACATTGATTGAGGCAGGAATACCACAGAAATGACGGTTCATGATATTGACCTGAATCACTTGGTTTAGGTGATATCTGCTGGATTTGTGCACTGTAGAGTTACTGTTACCTCCTTTGTGACTGATAAATATTTTTGGGGAGATACTTTGATTGAGACAAGGAAAATCCTGTGTTTTTTTGTTTGTTTGGGGTTTTTTTGGCCGCACCACGTGGCGTGCAAGAGTTCCCTGACCAGGGATCGAACCCTTGCCCCCTGCGGTGGAAGCTCAGAGTCTTAACGACTAGACCACCAGGGAAGTCCCGAAAATCCTGTTTTTCCTCAAGCTTTTGCCTGTAACCGTAGCATTTGTCGGTGGATCTTGCCTGCAGCCATTATTGCTGTGGTTTTCTAGTGGCGAGTCTGTGTTTCCCTCTTTCTTTCTCCATTCGTTCTTGGAATTCTTCTAGAAGGAAGAGCTGTCCCTGCTCCCCTGTTTATTTGTTAATTCTTTTTAAAATTTTTTTGGACTCAGGGAAATTTATTTCATTCTACAGATTTTAATCTACTTTTTTTATTGTTTATTTTGGGGCTCAGATGGTACCACCTTGGCCATTGGAGTTTCTTCAGGTTGACTCCCCCTGGAACAAGCCCCCACCCTTTTCTGAGCACGTCCTTACTTTCTGACATCACAAGATGTTCCAGACTCATCTTCTATTTTCCCTGCCTCAGCTGTAGAATCAATGACTTCTCCAAGGAGCCCTGGTTCCTTTTATTGGAGAATGGTGTTTCGAAACCAAGATCTGGTCCTGGGCTACTACTGTGGTGTTAGTGCTTCTAGTTCCCCTCACTGGACAGAGCTAAGAATGATACACGTGTGTAACCATGCATGTATACACACATTGATATTTCCATGTCTGACAGATATGTATATATATTAAAAAATGCCTTTATACTGATAGACCTCAGATTGTAGTCCAATACCACAGGGTTTCTTTTTTTTAAAAATTAATTAATTAACTAATTTTTGGCTGCGTTGGGTCTTCATTGCTATGCGCGGGCTTTCTCTAGTTGCGGCTGCGGTGAGCGGGGGCTACTCTTCGTTGCTGTGCTTGGGCTTCTCATCGTGGTGGCTTCTCTTGCTGTGGAGCACAGGCTCTAGGCGCACAGGCTTCAGTAGCTGTGGCACACGGGCTTCAGTAGTTGTGGCTTGTGGGCGCACAGGCTCAGTAGTTGTGGTGCACGGGCTTAGTTGCTCTGTGGCATGTGGGATCTTCCCCGACCAGGGTTCGAACCTGTGTCCCCTGCATTGGCAGGCAGATTCTTAACCACTGCGCCACCAGGGAAGCCCAGGGTTTATTTCCAACCTACTCTCTTTTCTTATTTGTACATTTTTTTCTCCAGCATTGGGAAATGCAGTTCTTATTATATGCTGTTTTCATAGTTCTGTTCTTATCAGCCTCCTTCAGTGTTGTTGAGGGATTCATTTATAATACAGTTAGGTTCATCTTTCAGGTTTGTATTCCATTTTGGGTTCCTTCCACGTCTTCTCTGTGGTTTTAATTAATATTTGGTATTTTAGCATTGTATAGGTGTTCAGAATGTGCCCACACACTGAGCCAAAAGGACAGCTTGTCTTTTGGATTTGGGAGATTTTGTGTAAAATTATTTCAAATAATTATGTTTAGCTCTGTGAGTCAAGGAGTGTTACTCTGAAGGGCCACTGGGACATAGTGAAAAGCTCCACTGTAGTGACCAGATGCTTTATGTTAAAAATGCTGTCACCTGGCTAGCTAAATCCAAGTTGATATTCCGTTTTCGTAGTTTAATTTTTATCAAAATGGACCAATTTATTGCACATATATTATACCTTACTGGTTGAAAAGCAGTGAATTTCATTGGAAATATTTCAGAACGAGCCCCATGAATTTTGACATAGATAATGAAGGAAACGAAAACTCATTCTACTTAATAAAATTAGAAATTAGTTATTTTTACCTTTTAGCATTGTTATGAATATATCTTTTGGAAATAAGTGAGTTGTTTTAAAGAATACACTCCGAAAATAGATATTTGGAGTTTGTTGACAAATTATTCGACAGTTCAAGGTACCTAGCATTTTCAGTTACTTTCTTGAGCTCTTCAGTAAAAATTTTACTACTGATTCTTGTGGGTGGCAAGATGAATAAAAACCAGAGAAAAAAAATCAATGAAATCAAAGTCATTTGGAGTTTTACTTTGCATTTTGGATTGAACACCAGAAGAGGAATGAAGTCAGCCCAAATTTCTTTATTTGCATATCTTTATACATTTTTTTTCCTTAGTGTCAAAAAGTAAGTTTAGTACAAAATCCTTATGGAACTGAACCATACATTTCACTCTCAAGTCCTGATATAATTTTGTACCAAGAAGTCTTTTCCTAATCTTGACTTTTTTTAGGGGAAACTTGTCATTGGACACAATATGCTCTTGGATGTCATGCACACGGTTCATCAGTTCTACTGCCCTCTGCCCTCGGTAAGTGACTTGTCAGCCTGTTTTAAAAATTCTTGAGTCTTTATTACTGCGAAAGTGTTCTCTGCTGGGTGCCATTTCCTTGTCTGCAGCATGCTCCCAGAGGGACAGTCTCCTGAGCTTGGTTGTACATTTTTGGAGATACATACCTACAAGCCATTTTAAGGAATCTTTGGTCATCTGCCATTGCCGGAGCACGGTTAAACATTTGTTTTGTCGTGGCGCCAGTGGTTTGCTCAGTTAGTGCTGGGCGGGGGTTTCCTGGGCCGCAGGTGTGGTCTTCTAGTTTGGTATTGCTAACAGGAGAAATAGCAGGGCCGTTGAAGGTGGGGTGGTGCTAGAGGTCATCTAGACTGGATCAGGTTGTGCAAAAGTCTTGCTTACCTCTTTTGAGGCTGCTTCCCTTAGGTTCTCTGTTGACCTCGGTGTTTTTTTTTTTTTTACTCTTGGAGCCAGGCCATCTCAGTGCACCAAAGCATGAGCTTTGGGAAAAGAGCTTCTCTTCTATCTCCTCCTCTTCTGCTCCTTGACTGCCCGTGGCCTCGTCTCGTTTGCCCCTCGTCACTCTGTCCTCTCCTCTCCTGTATTTTCTCTCCATATTTTCTGTCCTTTAGTCATCTCACCCACTTCCGGGACTTCAGCTGAAGACACCCACATCTTTTTCTCCAGCTGGGATCTCTCCTCAGATCTGGGTCGTAATTCATGCTGGACCCCACATGTGTCTACCTGGACAGCCTTCAGAATGAGAGGTGTTTAAAATTCACATGTTGCAAACAAGATGTGTAACTTAACACAACCTTTCTTTCCTTTAGTCTCCAATCCAGTTCTTTCTCCTGATTTCTTTACTATAAATGATGTCCAGTCACCAATACTGTTTTTAACATCGGTTTTGACCCTTCTTCTGTGCCCCAGATTTGGCCAGTTACAAAATACTGGCAATTTTGTCTCCGAGCTGTCTCTCACATCTGGATTATTTTCATTTCAAGTAGCAAGTAGCCTTATTTCTCATCTGGAATTAGCAAAAATAATCCAGGCAGGATTCTCTGTCTCGCTTTAACCTTCATCCCATCCTTTAAACCAGAGGTTGGCAAACTTTTTCTATAAAGGGTCAGATAGGAAAATATTCGGGGCTTTCCAGGCTGGACAGTCTTTGTCAGGACTCTCAACAGTGCCATTGTAGCCTGAAAACTGCCATAGAATGCAGTGCATAAACAAATGGGTGTGGCTTTGTCCCAGTAAAATTTTATTTAAAAAATAGGTGATGGGCCAGATTTGGCCTGCAGGCCATGGTTTTCCAACCTCTGCTTTAAGCTACCACCAGATTAATCTTTTATGACTTCTGGATTGGATGATACCTACTTTAGAGTTCAGTGCCTTTTATACATCTGCAAAGCCTCAGTTACTTTATATTTCTTACGAGACATCGTTCCATCAGCATCTTGATTACTTTTCTTTGGAAAAGTCCAACACAGCACAGCTCTGAATACAGCGGGTCTGTTGCTTCCCTTGTCCTATTTCTGCAACCTTCAGCTTGTCCCTGCTTTTCATAACAACTGTATCGCCCTCTGGGACTCAAAGACATCATAGTTGTGAGTCTCAAAACAAACATGATGGGTGTTAATTTGCATTGTGTACATCTAAAGAGCTAATGTTAGTTTCAGATCATTCACTGCTTATTGGCCGAATGGTAGCAGTCTCTCTCACGACTTTTTGACCTTTAAAGCAGTGAAGGTATCTGTAAGGAAAGAGGAAAGTATTTAATACTGTTTATAGGTGTTTTGAACACCAAACAGAGCTTGGCATGTAAGATGCATTAAATATTGATTTAACAAATGCGAATCTTCCGACTGTGTCAGTTTTATAATCTCCTGATGTATGGCTCTGTTCACATCACTAACCCTGCTCAAAATCCTGAATTAATCCCACATTCTTTGTTTTTCTATACAGTTGATTCTTTTTAGCCTGGCATATCAAGCTTTCTGTGATCTGGCCCAGCCTTCTTGTGTAATTTAGTCACTCGTTACCATCCTTATTCTCAGCAAGATTGGCTCATTCTCGTTACCATCCTTATTCTCAGCAAGATTGGCTCATTTTTTCCCCTGGAAAGTGTCTTTGGTTTGGGTATATAATTTCCTCCAAGTTGAATTTTCTCTAGCTTTTCTCAATGTTTGCTATATATGGCTTTAACCTGTCTTACCAAGGTCCAGCTTACGCCTCTTCTGTGAAGTTTTCCCTGCCTGCTGCCTTGCCCAAGAAGTGATCTTTCCTTTCTCTGAACTCCCACAGAAGTTCAGAGAAACTTCTTTTTGTTTGTGTACCTCTTTTGTTGCATAAATTTTATCTTTACAACTTACTCCCCTTTTCCTTCTAGGTGATTCGCTCCTTGGACAAGGAATATAACCTTTATTTTTTTTTTAATTTTATTTTTCTTACTTTTTGGCTGCATTGGGTCTTTGTTGCTGTGCATGGGATTTCTTTAGTTGTGGCAAGCAGGGGCTACTCTTCATTGCGGTGCACGGGATTCTCATTGCGGTGGCTTCTCTTGTTGCACAGCATGTGCTCTAGGCGTGTGGGCTTCAATAGTTGTGGCACTCGGGCTCAGTAGTTATGGATCGCGGGCTCTAGAGCGCAGGCTCAGTAGTTGTGACACATGGACTTTGTTGCTCTGTGGCATGTGGGATCTTCCCAGACCAGTGATTGAACCCATGTCGCCTGCATTGGCAGGCAGATTCTTAACCACTGCACCACCAGGGAAGTCCTGGACAAGGAATATAATTTTTTTATTATCCGTGTCTAAATGCCTAGCATAGCACTTAGTATGTAAGCACTTAATAAATGTTATCTTGAATGTAACTAGTTTTGAATCAAATTCTACTACAAAGAGCATATGATTTGTTGCAAAGTAGGAGGTGGGTTAGGATAAGCAGTTTCATCCCTTGCTTTATTACTCAGGTGACCTGAGTATGTTATTTAACTTCTTTGTGTTCTGTCATTGTTGGAAGGAGAAAATGGTTTTCTTCCATCTACCTTTAGAAGAAGCGATGACAATAAAGAGCAAGACCTATTTAAAATGGTAGAACTTTTACATATGCTGTTGTCAAATGTTGCATTTAAAAGTATACTAAAGAATCCATATTTGGGGACAGCCTTTTAGGGGAGAATCTCCTTTTAAAAGTCTTCTTGGTATTTCATTCAGCATGACCTTTTAGAAGGCACTGGTTTAGAACTCTACTGTATGCTGGCCGTGGAAGTTGCCATAATTCTATTTTTTTTTTTTGCTTGTGAGGCTTTGTAATGGTATTGAGAGGTTACAGTCTATTGCATTTTTGTGTGACTTAGCATTGAAACCACTTATTCATGTATTGTTCATTAATTTAATGATAGCCATTGAAAAGCTGGTAAATATTTCAAGCTAGCTAAATAGTCTGTATTTACAGGCTTGAAAAGCTAATGGGAAATGGCAGTTGCCTATGAAGCATGAATAACACTGAAGAGAAGTATAGTTACAAAGGGTCAGGAGTATGACTGCGCAGTACAGTGTGGCAATTATGTATGTAAATGAGTTAATTCAAAATGAGAGCAATCTCATTTCAGCTCTAGACTTCCTGAGCAGATAAACTTGGGAAATGAATTGTCTAATTTAGGCACTTGCTATTGGTGCCACTTAAGCAGTTTTCTGAGTAGTTAAACAAGAATCATGTGTATTGGAAAGTCTGTGTTTTAGTGGCCATTTTAACCAGTATTTCAATGGTGTTTCCATTAAAAGTGTAACCTAATTTACAATATGTCTATTTCCTGCATGAACTGCTTTATTTTATTTAAAAAATTTTTTTAATGAAGTATAGTTGATTTACAATGTGTGTTAATTTCTGCTGTACAGCAAAGTGACTTGGTTATACGTATATATATTCCTTTTCATATTCTTTTCCATTATGGGTTATCACAGGATATTGTGAACCATGTTATTTAAATAACTCTACTAGTCTCACTATTATGATGAGTTGTGTAATAGAGCTATTACTGACAGTTTTCTACATATAATAGAAACCTTTTTTCCCCTCCTATTTCAGCCGTAAAATGTTCATATTTGTCTATTTTGGTTATGCAGAAGTTTAATATCAGGTCATATGATTCCCAGTCAGTGAGGAGATTGACAAGATTTTTAGAAAGTAATTATTAATGAGATATGGGCCTGACAGTTTAGCATAAAGGGCCTGTTTGAGGTATCACTGTTTGAGAAGAGAGCTATGGGACTTTAAATATTTATGTTTTAAATATTGTGAGTGTATGAGTAAAATCATAACAGGTCATCCTCTTTTTTTTAGGACTTAAATGAGTTTAAGGAGATGACAACATGTGTCTTCCCCAGGTAAGCTTTCTTTGAGGATTTGTCTTTCATTTATTTTTTTTAATTATTATTATTTTTTAATAATTTATTTATTTTATTTATTTATTTTTGGCTGCGTTGGGTCTTCATTGCTGCACGCAGACTTTCTCTAGTTGTGGCAAGCGGGGGCTACTCTTCCTTGCGGTGCGCGGGCTTCTCATTGTTGTGGCTTCTCTTGTTGCGGAGCACGGGCTCTAGGCACGCAGGCTTCAGTAGTTGTGGCATGTGGGCTTCAGTAGTTGTGGCTCATGGGCTCTAGAGCGCAGGCTCAGTAGTTGTGGTGCATGGGCTTAGTTGCTCTGCGGCATGTGGGATCTTCCCGGACCAGGGCTTGAACTGTGTCCCCTGCATTGGCAGGCGGATTCTTAACCACTGCGCCACCAGGGAAGCCCCTGTCTTTCATTTAAAACAGTCATCAGGGCATCCATAATACAAACAGGTATTCAGTGATTTATTAAAACCATTAGGTCATGATGACAGTCCCATTCACATAAGCTGGGAAATGGCTTAACAGCTCTACCTTTGTGATGGTTTGCTTTTACAATTGATGATTGATTTTGTTGTTAAAAATTAAAAATCAGAAACAACCTGAGGGTGAAAATGGGCAGCAGCTGCTTTTTTCTCATCCCACCTGCCTCTATCTGAGGAACTGGTGAGGTCTTCTTGAGTTGGCTCTTGTCTTTCTTATATGTCGGGTGAACCTTGTCACGGTGAAGTGTCCAGTCTAGGGTATTCAGTTGACTATTGGAGACAGTTGAATATATAGTTGGACAGAGTTGAATACATCCAGTTGAGAGTATTCTGTAGTCAGTCAAGAACTGTCTGCCTAGAGAGTTTCTTTTTCTCAACTTTAAGTCAGTGCCTTAATCTGATAATGTCCACGGTTCTGATAGGTCCACGTCAGCCACATGAAGTCCGCAGAGCAAGGGTCTGCGTCTGAGGACCTGTCTGAAGAGGGCTGGTGGACAGTTGCTGTTTCAGCCAGGCTATTTCTGTCCTGTTATCTGCGGTGCTCACATTTATGTGAGAACAAACAGTTTTCATATTAGTGTCTCTTTCTTTTTTTTTAGTATTCCAGTGTCTGAAGCAGAATAGTAAGAAATAACAACAATAGTATGAAACTGCCAAATGCAAACTTTGACCCTCCAAGAAATTATGTCGTACAAATCTGGGTAGTGGTAGGAGATGGTAACAGCTTGAGAGTGTTAGACCTGCAACAGTAGTTGATCCATGTAAAAACATATGAGGATATTTAACTTACCCTTGAGGTCAATGTAGCCCATGCCCTCTCAGCAAATCTAGAACTTGTACTCTGGGTGTGGACTTTCCCACAGTCTCTTGATGAAGTCCCTGGATGAGGGGACTGAGTCCTCATCTAATGTAGCAGAGATGCCAGCACTAGGTTGGAATGGCTGATGTGCTTAATTCCTCTGTCCACTTTTAAGACTTTCATTTGAGTAAAATACATTTTGAACATTGCTATACATTTTGTTTACCTTATTAAAATTCTTTTGCTTTTAGACTCTTGGATACAAAATTGATGGCCAGCACACAACCTTTTAAGGTATTTTTAAAATCTGAACTTTCAAGCTATAGTTTGAAATTTTCTGAATTACTGCTAAGAGCTTTGGAATTCTGGTCTATTGAAATGTCATTTTCAAACCCCCCCCCCGAAAAAAAAAAGAAAAGAAAGAAAGGAACAAAAAAGGAAAAAAGAAATCGGAAACAGACTAGAAATAAATATATCAAAATGTGAATAGCAGTTAGTTGTCTTTGGTAGAATTTTGGGGGTTTTTTCTCCTTTATTCTTTCTGAATGTAAATTTTTAATATTATGTAATGTATTTTTGAATAGGTTACACATGCACACACTGCTTCATTTCTTTTCCTTATTTTACATATTTTGGATATATATTCTAATCAAGAGAATTCAGGTAAAAGTATAATCAGTTGCTACTTTCTGAAGTGACTTTATATGGCTGAGTGAAATGAATGCCAGAACAGTATAGCTTTCTGCCCAAAGGTCTGTAGATGTCTAACACATCTGTAAAAACCTTTCATACGGCTGTACTTTCCATATGGTGGAAATTAAATTTGCCGTTTCTCTTTCACATTGAAAAAAACGTGTTAAAGAAACACAAAACTCCTGTGTTTCTTTAAAGAACACAAGGGGGCAGTACTAGATGTTTTTGTTTTTGTTTTTGTTTTTTTCCTGACACTCAATGAATCTCTTTAATGTATGTTGCACTGAGATGATGAAGGCTCATCATTCTCTGCTTACTGGTTTGCAGGATATCATTAACAACACATCCCTTGCGGAATTGGAAAAGCGGTTAAAAGAGACACCTTTCAACCCTCCTAAAGTTGGTAAGAATATAAAATGATCTTGAAAAGCCCCAAACACTTGGTGATAATTACGGATGTCTATCGTAGAAGAAAGGTGGAACTGTTCTAGAAACTACGTATATTGTACATTTGTAGATTTTGGCTAAATTAACTTGCTCATGCCCTGGGTTGAATTACTGTTTTCTGAGTAAAGGTGGTCTTCTAATTCTACATCTGTTTTATGTGAGTAGGATTGGGTCGCCTGTTCATTGAGAAGTTTAGCAATGGAAGCTTCAGGGCCTTTTTATATCCTAATTCTTGGAATTCTCCCTAAACTTGAAGTGTCTTTCTTTTTTATGGTGCTTTGTTTCAGAGGAGACAAAGTTGGTGATTAACTGCATGGGCTAGAGTGAAAATATGCTTTCTGTGTCAGGAAAGCCCAAGAACTGGGTTTACAGATGAGGAAGGAGGGGCCCCAGCCCTTCCTCCTTCAGAGGTGGCTTAGGCACCCAACAGCAGCAGTGAGGAAAACCAAAAAGGGAGGAATGTTTCTTGGGGGCGGAGATGTTTTGCCACGTCTGGCCATGGCCCCTACTCAGGTATTTGGTGAACCTTCCAGGTGTTACTTCCTTGGTTCCTCTTAGCCTAGTTGTGCTGTTTGATACCGTAACTCACATTCCCTTAGCTGCAGCCTGCAAACTTCCCGAGACCTTGATAATAGGACTGATGGTTCAGAAATTGACAATGGAAGGTACTAAAGCAGCCAAGGCTACAGTTATTTGCTTCCCTTTCTGGAATAGTCCAAAACAGGAATTAAGAAAAGGGTGGGGGGGGGGTTGGTGGAGGGGAGAAAGCCTAGACCCTTTTCTCTAACTATATAATGGAAATAATTGATTTTGGAAATATGTGTTTCAGCTGGTGGCAGGGTAGAAGCTATGACTTAGTTGGGTCTCATGTTAAAAGACTTCTTTTAAGCTTAAAGTCTAATATTTGATACTTACTGAGTTTAAAGAATTCTTGCTTAAAGAGCACTGTATTGACGTAAAAACAATTGTAGCCTTTTCATTATTAATTTCCACTCATGCTTTTGATTCTGTTGTAACCTTTTTGATATTCATTTCCAGAATGGTTCTAGGAAATAATTATCTATGAGTTATAGTTTTATCCTATTATTTCCGTATAATATTCTGGTAGAGAGTTTACTCTAAAGCAGCTTTCTCTTCTTAGACCTCATTCTCTCAGCATCTGTGTATATCAGTGTGACCAAAGAGTCATGTTATAAAATGGTCTCTCCTATGAAGTGGCCCCATGTTCCAAGGGCAGCATTACAGCAAGTTCTGATCTATTTTTGGACTTAGTTGTGCTTTCATCTTTAGATCTGTAAGCTTGGAGACATAGTAAAGGATAGTATTGAATTGAGCTGCCAATCTTGATTGGAGTCTTTTGCTTTTGGGGAGGGTTACCTGGGGGTATTGACAGATAAAAATTACAGAGCGTTTACCGTGTACCAAGCACGGTGTAAGAGCTTTACTTATATTAGCTCATTTGATCCTCACAAAAGCCTAAGGAGGGAGCTTTGATTATCATCTCCATTCTACCAAAATGGAGGCCCAGAGGGGGAGTGATCTGCCCAAGATCACATAGCAAATAAGTGGTGGAGCAAAGATTCAAACTCAGACAGTGGGACGCCAGAGGCCATGCTGTTAGTCATTACTCTGAAATACCTGTTGCGTCCCAATCAGAAGAGGAATCATTGTCACAGAGCGAGTTATGCATGATTGTAAGTAGTACCCACCTGCGTGCAGTTGAGAGGGCTGTGGCTGAGTCTTTGATAACATAACGGAGGCATATCTCTAGTCTAGACCAAAGCCCTTGTTTTCAGTGACTCTGTTATCTCAAGGTCTTGTGTGGAGAGAATTAAGAAATAGATAGGTTTCTTTCTGCCTATTTAGGATGTTTCTGCAGCACAGACTAATGCCATTTGGATTTGGCAGGGCAGTGCACTTACCAGTCTTCATGATTTGTGATGATCTTGGGAAAACTGTTTTTTTTTTTTCTTTTTTCCTCTTTAGAAAGTGCAGAAGGTTTTCCAAGTTATGACACAGCTTCTGAACAGCTGCACGAGGCAGGCTATGATGCTTATATCACAGGACTATGTTTCATCTCCATGGCAAACTACCTAGGTACTCACTATACATGTTTCTGTTAGACACACCGTGGTCCAGAGTGGATCTTCCCTGTGTGCCCTTTCCCTGGGATCCACTCACCCCGTGAGAAGTGGAAGGGTTTTGAGGTTGGAGTGGGAGGAGGGGGAGGATGTTAGGGCGGGGGATGGAGAGTACACGGGGAGAACCATCACCGCTTACCTGTGGTGTACTTGGCCTGGATAAGTACCTTTTACCCTTGCTGAACCATACCATTGATTTAAAGATATTTTTCAGTCTTTGTCTACTTGAGTGTATATAATATTCTGCTTTTTTTCATTAGGTTCTTTTCTTAGTCCTCCAAAGATTCATGTGTCTGCCAGATCAAAACTCATCGAACCTTTTTTTAACAAGTAAGTAATCAGGGTCCCAGTCCCCCAGCATTCTCTCACTGTGGAAGAGCCCAGTATCTGGGGTGTCTATTAGGGGTGATTGGGAGGTCTAGGGCATTTTTAGATAAGATATTTTTCACCTCTGGTGATTCAGATGTTTTTTGAAAAATAGAAATTGACCTTTTCAAAAATAATTTATTGAATATATTGGCTAAATAAAAGAAAGAAAGAAAACATTATTGAAGGTAGCACATCTCTTCCAAGACAAAGAACTCGTGGTTTTGGAATTTAAATGACTCACAAGGGAGACTGTGTGTATGTGTCTGTGTACACAGTCAGACCTAACTTACCCCTAACAAGCCTTTATGTGTGAGATTATTATTTATGCTTGCATTATTATCTGATTAAATGATGTTCTTTCTAAGATGATGTTGGCTACACAGATGGCTTTTAAGATAATCTATGGAGAAGTTTTTGATTATCATTGCATCCCGAGCCCTCATCTGAATGGATCCAATGAAGTAAAAGCTTGCTCGGATACCTTCATTGTTGGAGGAAGTCAGTGTGATTCAGGGAAATGTCTAAGTTCAGAGCATTTCCAAAGAATCTCAGATAGTTACTTCAAAGTGTGGTTTGTGCTTTCTTGGCACAGTTGAGGCTAAAGTTATGGATGTGATCCTCAAGCCGGCCACAGTTTGGCTCCATGCCAGAGCCCTAAACCTTCATCTTTACCCCAGCTCTCTTCATGGGCTTGGTTCTAGGAGATTCAGGGCAAGCCAGACAGAACAGGGCAGCCCACATCGATCACTACTAGCACTGAGAGAAAGAACTGTTTCAGTGTTGGTTTGGTTACATCATTTCCTTAACATTATATGCAGCACTTTACATTTCCATCAGTGCTGCACCAAGTAAGAATGCTGTCTCCTTCAGAGTCTGTATAAATACCAGTATCACAGTGCTTGTTTGTAGGTGACATGCTGCAGAGACAGATGTTAATTCCAACCATCTGGATTCCTATAGGCTTGGAATTTGTGTAGTCTGAGTTAGTGAATTTTATCATACTGTGGCTTCTTATTTTTTTAATCGTCGTTTTTCTTTTCTGTGGAAGTTCAGAGGTAAATGTGTTTGACTTTTCAAAACATCTTTCAAAGAGGACTGGGTAACAATGTAGTGTATATTGAAAATTAAGTTGAATTTTTCTGCATGGGAAATTAGTTCTGCTAACAGTTGAGTTCTAGCTGTGTATCCAGCTCAAAATAGGTTTTTCTTAGCTCTTAATTCTAATTTTGGGGGTAGTGTTTATCTTTGTAAATCTTAGGAAAGACAGTTATGTCATTGACTATGGAATCTGCAGGTGACACTAAATATTGTTTGGATTGGGCCTTTCCTTGCATTTTTATGTTTGTTTTTAAAAAATATTTATTTATTTAATTTTTGGCTGCGTCGGGTCTTCGTTGTGGCATGCGGGATCTTTCATTGTGGCGTGTGGGCTCTTCGTTGCGGTGCACAGGCTCCTCTCTAGTTGTGGCATGGGCTCCAGAGCGCGTGGGCTCTGTAGCTGTGGCACGCGGGCTCTCTAGTTGTGGCTCACATGCTCAGTAGTTGCAGCACGTGGGCTTAGTTGCCCCGTGGCATGTGGGATCTTAGTTCCCTGACCAGAGATTTGAACCGTCCCCTGCATTGGAAGGCGGATTCTTAACCACTGGACCAACCAAGGAAGTCCTGTATTTTTGTGTTTTTGATGTTAAGTTAGTTGTTTAACAATAGTTTCCAACTGGGAGATGTTTACTCGTGTTTAAATATTTAAAACAACAATCCTGCTTCTCCACTAAAATCAGCTTCTAATAAAATCAAGTGATGGATACAAACTGGGTTAGATAGAGGCTGTCTCTAGTTTTATCAGTCATCTGTGTGACCAAAATGAAGAGTAGTCAAAATAGGCTTTGATTTAAAAGTTTAAATAAGACTTTATATATTTCTAGATCAATTTATTATTGCTAATTATGTGCAAGGATATTACTCAGAAGAACTGGGCAGTAAACATATAACTTCACTTTAAATTGGGACTTGTGTCTATTCAGATTATTTTTTGCTGAAACCTAGATGCATATCAAAAATAGTTGAGGATTGAGGAATCCTCCTGTGATATTGCCCTGAAAATTCTTGGCCACTTTGATTTTTTTGCTCTATTTTTCCCCATCTGTAAAGGAAGAATCTTCATCTTCGAAGGGAAAAAAAATTCCAGCAGGATTTGAAGTGCAAAATAAGGACTGTTTTTATTCTGTGTTGGAATAGCTTGGTCAAGTACAGCTATCCATTCTTTTTCTTTTTTTTTTTAACATCTTTATCCTATATCCCCTCCCTGTTGCATCTCCCTCCCACCCTCCCTATCCCACCCCTCTAGGTGGTCACAAAGCACCGAGCTGATCTCCCTGTGCTATGCAGCTGCTTCCCACTAGCTATCTATTTTACATTTGGTAGTGTGTCTGTGTCAGTGCTACTCTTTCACTTCGTCCCAGCTTACCCTTCCCCCTCTCCATGTCCTCAAGTCCATTCTTTACATCTGCATCTTTATTCCTGTCCTGCCCCTAGGTTCTTCAGAACCTTTTTTTTTTTTTTTTTAGATTCCATATATATGTGTTAGCATACAGTATTTGTTTTTCTCTTTCTGACTTACTTCACTCTGTATGACAGACTCTAGGTCCATCCACCTCACTACAAATAACTCAGTTTCGTTTCTTTTTATGGCTGAGTAATATTCCATTGTATATATGTGCCACATCTTCTTTATCCATTCATCTGTAGATGGACACTTAGATTGCTTCCATGTCCTGGCTATTGTAAATAATGCTGCAGTGAACATTGTGGTACATGACTCTTTGAATTATGGTTTTCTCTGGGTATATGCCCATTAGTGGGATTGCTGGGTCATATGGTAGTTCTATTTTTAGTTTTTTAAGGAACCTCCATACTGTTCTCCATAGTCAGCCATCCATTCTTAACCCATTTAGAAAGTGGGAAAAGCAGTTGCTTCTTTTGACATCTCTTTTTGTGTTAATATTGACCTCATTCTTACTTAAACGTAGGTTTCATTTATGACATTAAACCTTGATTTTGTTACTTTTCTTCAAGATTTCCCTTGTAGAAAAACATCCAGCAGTTGCCGTCAACGTTATCTCAAGTGGTTGGTTTTAGAAAAATCTGTAATTTTTTCTGAGGGTTTATTTGTTTTGGCACCAGACTTTCCTCAATGTAAGCTTAACCAAACATGCATAGCCCTAATATAAATTTGGATGGACATGAGACAATTACACATGCAAATAATATTTTGTTCTGCTCTCACCAGATTTATGTTTAAAAAGTAGACCTTGAGGGGAGATAAACTCCACCTATTTCCACATTATTCTAAATTAGCATCTGGCTGTGTTAGGTGTGCTTTCTGGGGAAGCTTTACTGAGTCAACTATTGAGAAGATCCTGAGACAGTTGGTACTTGAGCAGAATGCAGACTGAATGCAGTACAGGGTGCTTTCTGAGCCCTGTTTGTCCAAGAGAACCTCCCAGCAGGACTTCACATGGTACCATTTGTCTCTTTCGTGGCCTTGGCACCTCCCATATTTCTCCCTTCCTTTTTGGACTCAGAATGAAAGTCCTAAGCTTGCTGAGGGATGGAAATCAGGGTGAGACCACTGCTAATGACGGGCTGTGTGCACTGTGCTCTTCCTTTATGTCATGGGCTCTCTGCTCAGGAAGTGGTTTACCTTCTTTTATGACCTTGGTCAGTTTTCATCAATGCATGGAAAACCAGACTTAGAGAAGAGCCTTTGGTGAAATCTTTTTAGTCTGGAAGGAGCTAAAAATACTCTCTGCTTTTACTTTTTATTGCACCACAGAAAGCACAAAATCAGACTTTTGCCTTAACGTTTTATTAATAGCCATCTGTTTCTGCAAGACACCTTGAACTCTTTTGTAGATAACCTTTTCTGAAGGGTTTTGGGGGAAGGTTATTTTCTATTTACCTCAGTTCTTAGAAGGAGGAAGGAAATGAGCACGTATCTTATTTTGGCTAATTTCTAAGTAGTGGAGTTAAAAAGGAAGAACTGTCTGCACTTTACTGTACAGGATGGCTGCCTGGTGCTTGACACAAGTGTTTTGAATTTGAACAGGAGTCCTGTAGAAATCTGGGTCTTCCTGGGATGACATGGCTATATGTTCTATCTAAGCTGTAGGTGAGGAGACAAACCATAAGACAATTTTGTTTCCTCCTCTGTAAAAACAGGGGTGGAACTATTCCCTTCCCACGGAAGTTATAAAGATCGCATGAGATGCAAAAGGATTTTGATAGTTCCTAGAACTTAGTAGGTGGCTAGCATATATTATTTTCCTTTCTTGAAATACAAGAGAATTTAACACACTGGGAGATTCAAAACAGTAGGTGTGGTAGCAGAATGTATTTTATGTTTTTAGTTTCATGATAGAGAAGAAAATTTGTTACTATGCAGATATAAAACTGGAGCAAATGTGAAGTGTCCGCTTTTCCAGTACTCACCCTTTAGTGTTTGCTTATGAAAAATCAGATGATGATGAAATATGTCAGATTGGTACATAACGGGAGCAAGATTGCTGTGATATGGAGCATTTTAAAGAGTTTTGTTATTCAAATGAAAATAGCAATTTATGGAAGGTTGTATAGGTATATAAAACAGTGATAAGTATAGAGTGGGAGGAATCATTGCGGCACCTGAAATAAAGCACACCGATACTTTCTCTTTTCCTCCGTGGAAAACAATCATGTTCCAGCAGCAGGTTTTTTCTTACAATACGCATGTGCTTCGTATTTAACATCAGAGAGATTTTAAACTGAAGGATTGTAGGAAAACAAAATACTTAAGATCTGCGCTGAACCTCCTTTCTTTCACTGGTACTGGGCAGGCCCATGCTTATTTGCCTCACTTACCAGCACTGCCCTTCACCAGGTGACCCATGTGTCCGGAAGTGTAGACCCTGCTTGTCTCCCACTAGAGTGGTGCCTGACCCCCTGCAGGGAGGCCCTCACCTCACCTTCTCCTGTCCTGCCTGCCCCTCCTCATACAGAGGAGCAGAAGGTACTGGAGCAACAAGAGGGCAATGCTAATCTGTCCTGGTTCCCAGCAATTGCCGTCGGGTTTTAGCATCCTGGGTGATGGAGCAAATGTGTCTTTACTGAGATCCTGTTCAGCCTGGTTATCAATAGAGTCTATTGTTGTTAAGTGTTACAGTAATTCCCCCCATGAAGCTTCCAATTTCCCAACATAAGCAAGAGTTACAACACAGTTTGTGCTGTTGGGAAGCCTAGCTGTGGGTGTCACAGTGCACCACATAATTGGTTTCTATTTGCATTTCACATGTTAGAATCATTTGATTAATTTCTACAGTAGAACTGCTTTACTTCAGGGTATCGTGTAGTAGAGAGCAGTTGTGGTCTTTGGGGTCAGGTTCCTGGATTTGAATCCCAGCCCCAATCCTTATACCTGGGCCCCCTTGGGCAAGTTACCCACCCCGTGCCTCAGCTTCCTCATCTGGAGTTGAGAACATTGGTGCCCATTTGATAGGTGTGCCATCAGGGTGACATGGGAGAATGTATGTAAAATGCACGGTGGCTGGCATGTTGTGGGCCTCAGTTAGCTTGTCACTGCTGTGGGGACGTTTATACTCTGAAGACCTGCTTCTTTGACCAAGTGCTGGGAGCTTTTTGTTTTTATAGAAAATACCATATAATCATACCTTTAGTACTGTACACCCCCTATAAGTAGGGCTTTGTATTCAATTATGAGCCTTGATCAGAAAAGGGAGGGAGGGGAGGGAAAAGCATGCTTGTAACTAAATGGTGCTCAGGGAGAAAATTTGTGTGCGCATCTTTTTTGCTTGTTATTTTCCCCCGAGGCATATGGTCATATCTCAGTCTTTGGGCTGGGTTGCATTTTCAGTTGTAGATTTTTACTGGGAGAGGAATGTAAAGAAATAACATTTATAAGTGACCCTTTGAAAGCTCTTTCTTTTTTATTTTTTTAAACAGCTTTATTGGGATATAAATTCACATACCATACAATTCACCCATTTAAAGTGTACAATTCAGTGGTTTTGGTTACATGACATTATGCATTTTCTAAAATTATGGTAAAATATATGTAACATACAATTTGCCATTTTAACCATTTTTAAGTGTACAATTCAGTGGCATTAATTACATGCACAGTGCTGTGCAACCACCACCACTGTCTATTTCCAGAACTTTTTCCTCACCCCAAACAAACTCCATAACCATCAGGCAATAACTCCCCCATTCCCCGTTCCCCTAAGCCCTAGGTAAACCTCTCATCTACTTTTCTGTCTCTATAAACTTGTCCTTGTGTGAGCTGTTTCTTTTTGAGCAACTCATTGCTTCGGTGAGATCTTAATCTATTAAAACGATTGCTATTTTGCAAACACCTGGAGGAGTTTTCTTTTCTGTTTGCGTTGCTGTTTTGGGGAGTGGTGCCACACCCTCCGTAAGATTTGCTCACAGGCAAGGCAGCAGGGGCCTCAGTCGGGGCCACCTGGGTTCTTATTACGCCGCCTTCTGAAGCCAGCTCTGCTTCTGTGAAGTGGGGGTAGTAAACATCCACCTTGGGGGGCCGCCCCGAGGCTGCAGAGTCCCATCGGTCAGGCTGCTGGCATAGCACATGGCGTGGAGCGGTTGTGCTGAGTGCGGCTGTGACCGTCACTACAGTGAACTTCCAAGAAGTTAAGGTGAATCTCATTTTTCCCGGTACTGGGGACAGTGATAGATAAACAAAGCGGGCTGTATGGACTTACCTCAGATCCTTGGGTGGCAGTCTCTCTGTGTTGACAGGAGGAAAGAGGCAGAAGTGTGTGGTGCCAATAAAATCTTTTTTTTATAGAGAACAGCAACCTAGAAGTCCTCTTAAGAAAGCACTTCCTAACTGTTTTCGTATCTTACTTAAAAAGGTCTTGCAGCGAGGTTGGATTGTGAATGAGGAGAGAATACGTCTCTGCGTGTTGGTCGCACTCATGTGCACTGAGCCTCAGGATGCTGGTGAGGCTGTGTGATTGGTGAGCAGCAGAGTGAAGCGGACACCTCCTCCATTCGTCTGCCACCAGGAGCATTTGTGTTGTCGTTTTCCCCAGGAGCCCCCGGTCATGCCAGAGCGAGGAGGTCAGGGGAGGCAGAATGGAGGCGAATAATAGCAGTGCCGGGCTTCCCTGGTGGCGCAGTGGTTGAGAGTCTGCCTGCCGATGCCGGGGACACGGGTTAGTGCCCCGGTCCGGGAGGATCCCACATGCCACGGAGCGGCTGGGCCCGTGAGCCATGGCCGCTGAGCCTGTGCGTCCGGAACCTGTGCTCCGCAACGGGAGAGGCCACAACAGTGAGAGGCCCGCGTACCGCAAAAAAAAAACAAAAAAAAAAACAAAAAAATAGCAGTGCCAATTATGGGACCCTTCCTTTCCGATGGGCTGGCTTTCCCAGGAACTCGGTATTAGCTGTCCTTTAATTTTATGTTAATGGTGCTTGAATACAGGAGCAATGTCCTCTGTCACCTCGGTTCTACCAAAAATGGATCTTGAACCAGGGATAGGGAACGTAGCTCATCACTTGTCCTAAACCAGTTAGAACTGTTGTGGACGCGGCTTCTTTTTTTAAAAAAAATATATTATCCCATTGCTTCTGTCTAACTACCTATCTATCTACGTATCTATTTACTATTTTTGGCAGTGTTGGGTCTTCATTGCTGCACGCAGGCTTTCTCAAGTTGCGGCGAGTGGGGCCTACTCTTCGTTTCAGTGCGCCAGTTTCTCGTTGCAGTGGCTTCTCTTGTTGTGGAACACAGGCTCTAGGCATGTGGGCTTCAGTAGTTGTGGCATGTGGGCTCAGTAGTTGTGGCTCGCGGGCTCTAGAATGCATGCTCAGTAGTGGCTCATGGGCTTAGTTGCTCTGCAGCATGTGGGATCTTCCTGGACCAGGGATTGAACCCGTGTCCCCTGCATTGGCAGACGGATTCTTAACTACTGAGCCACCAGGGAAGTCCCTGGACGCTGCTTCTTAATTATTAAGAGTCTAGGGAGTAAGCCTTCTAATAGAAGCGGAGTCCATTCTCAACCTCTTCCAAATTGTGCAAATTTTGGAGTCAGGTGCCATGAAGAGTAAGAGTCACACTGTTACGAACGCTTAGAGCAGCCTCCCAGATTCTGGAAGACTTGAAACCAATTGCTCCCTAGTTTACCGAATGTATTTTTCCCTGGTACACAGGATGTATTTTATCCTCATATCCCTTAACCAAAGCCCTTTATTTTGTCCCAACTCATGTTCATTTTACTTTGGGTTTCCCAAATTACTAGGATGGAAAGAATCTCCAAGGATTGGCTTGGTTTGATTGCCCTGAAAGTTAGTACACTGATTTTCATAAAGGTGAAAGACAAGGCAAGTCTAGGGCACATTATAATATCCTGAAGCCTTTAGTGTGGGGCTTTTCAAGACTGGGAACTTAGTGCTTGTTTCCAAACTAGTTGTTGACTTCTCCAGGGAAGGGGGTGCTTGCCTCAAGCTGATTTTGCCTTATCTAATTTCTGCCTTGCGGTCTTGTTTGCCAAAAAGATTTATCGGGCAAGCTGCTACTGTGGCTTTGTCAAAAGGCTACTTTTTAGAGAAACCTTGAAGGGCACCCACTCCACATACCTCTACTTGGCATGCCAGCCCTGTGGGCCCCCAGGGGCTGTCCACATGTAGGCCCGTTCTAACCTTGTATTTGCTCTGGTTGCTTTAAAGTACATGTCCCTCTGGTTAATCGTTACGATAAACAAGTAATTTGTTGAGGTTAAAAAAATCAATCCCTGGATATTTGTTTAAACAGCTTGCCTCCTCCATAGCAGGATATCATATTAGTTTCCTATGATTCTTATAACAAATCACTGCAAGCTTGGTAGGTGCCTTAAAACAACAGAATTTATTCTGTCACAGTTCTGGAGGCCAGAAGTTTGAAATCAAGGTATAGGTATGGCTGTGCTCCTTCCAGAGGCTCTGTCTCTCTAGCATCTGGTGACTGCTGGCCCTCCTTGGCTTGTGGCCACATCACTCCAATCTCTGCCTCCATTGTCCCATTGCCTCCCCCTCTTTGTGTGTCCTGTCTCCCTCTACCTTTCTCTTATAAGGACAGTTGTGATGGCGTTTAGGGTCCACTTGGATAGTTCAGGATATGTCCTCATCTTAAGGTCCTTAACCTAATTTCTAGTTATATCTGCTAAGATCCTTTGTCCAAATGAGGCAGTGTTCACAGGTTCTGGGAATTAGAATGTGGATATATCTTTTTGGAGGCCCACTGAATAGACATGTTGGTAGTGAAGTCAGCATTCTTAGGTATTCCTTGCCTTGTTTTGGCCCTGGCTATGAACAAGTAGGTAATAGTTATTTCCAAGACTATTTAACAGTTAATTTATACGATTCAAGGGTTAGCAGTGAGGGACTTCCCTGCTGGCGCAGTGGATAAGACTCCACGCTCCCAATGCTGGGGGCCTGGGTTCGATCTCTGGTCAGGGAACTAGATCCCACATGCATGCCACAACTAAGAGTTCACGTGCTGCAACTAAGGAGCCAGGGAGCTGCAACAAAGGAGCCTGACTGCTGCAACCAAGACCTGGTGCAACCAAATAAATGAATAAATAAATATTTTTTTAAAAAAGGGTTAGCTGTACTCGAAGAAATTTAGACTAGCTAACAAATATCTTCTCCAACGAACATCTTCCACGGTTCAGAGGATTTCACCTGCATTGACAGTAATTTCTGACAGCAGCCCTGAGGGGGTAGGTAATAGTGTCCCCATTTGAGAGCTGAGGCCATCTGCTGAGGGCCCCAGAAACCGCAGAGTCAGGGATAACCCAGGTCTGTCCGCAGCTGGGAATGGATTCTTCCTCCACAGCAACAGTCTCTAAAAGATACAGTTCTACAGTTAGTGGCACATTTTCTTAAGAGATAATGCTAATATCTTTGAAAGATTTCTTTGTCTCTGTGTTTGGCTTGAGCAGTGATTCTAAAAGACATTGACTTTGACCCTTGGATTGTGGGGGACTGGTTTCCTCTGACATTTTACAATCTGCTGTTTTATAGGCCCTGCGGACGTTGCCTTTGTACAAGGTTTAGTTTAACACTTTTATTTGATGTACTTTGATATGGTTCATTTGATGGAGACTGTTTACATGAGCTGCTGGTTTTCTTTCTTCTTTCCTTTCTTTCCCCCCTCCTTGTTGCTTGCGTATTTCTTTGCTTGAGAAGGGACATGAGTTGGCTTCGGGACAAATGTCGGGTAATGCTGTATTTGTCAAAACATCAAGTGGCTAGATGGAAATTGCACGCGCCCCACCCCCCGCGTGAAATGGAAATAGCTGGTGCCCCAGTAACGCTCCTGTAGCCAGCGGTTGCCCTCTTATTTTACACGAGAGCTTTAGTGAGCAAAACAAATGAGCTTATTTTGTGAGAGATGTCTGCATGCTTCCTACCCTGGATGATAAAATCAGTTTTTTATAGCGCATAAATATGTATAATGATGAGCCCTTGCATACAAGGTTCTTATGAAGTGCTTTTACTGCTGTGCCCTGAAGGAAATACCAAGACCATTTGCAAGTACAGTAGAGCTGGCAGTCGTTAAAGGTTTCAATTTTCCTTTGGAAGGCTTGGGACTTGGGGTGAGGTACAAATTAATTCACTGCTCAAATTGTGTTGAGATTAGATTTTACTCGACATTTCGGTATTCCAGTCTTCAGTGGTATAAGAGGAGTGCAGTTTTACTTGGAAATCTCTTTTTTTTTGAGGTAAAGCTTTTTAGGAAGAGAAGTGTAGTCTTGATGAAAGCAGATGAGCAAATGCAAATTTTTACTCATTTATTGAAATACTGAGTTTCTAGATGGAAGAATGAGAAGCTTAGAGGCTGGAGGATTTTCCTTTTGCTCAGGCAGGACACCAGAATAAACACTGTTCTCCTTTATGAAGACATGCCGTAACATCAGACATCCTTCTAGATCATTCAGGCCTGTGTGTATGTGTACAAATCTGACCTACGTAAAATAAGCATTCAGACACCTCAGTGTCTCGCTCAACCCTGAGATGTGCTGAAGCACTGGCTTTCCTGATGGTGATCATGGTGTGTGGGGGCAGGTGTGACTGGAAGGCTCGATGCCCAGGTAGCCCAGATAGCAGCTCTTTCTGCACTGCAAACATGGGAAGGTTGTCCTTTTGACCTGTGGCTCTATGGCTCTCTTCTCTGCTCGGTCATCCTAGTTGCCTTCCTCAGTGTACCCAAAGCTCTTCTCAGACAGCAACATCATTTCTTGTATCTGGACTCTGCCCCATCACACAAAGCTATAATTTTAATCAGATCTTAAAGCATCACCAAAAAACCCCATGGACAGCAGGCTCTCTGTTTCACATGGAGGCTTTGGAAGTAGCTCAGGTTAAAGCCCGATGGGAGTGGGTACCCAGCAGAGAGAAGGCAGGAGCCTTTAGTGTAGGGCTTGTAGTGGGAAGCTTTGGATCTGAGTCTGTCTCTGCTCCCATGATGGCCAAGGGTGAGCCACTGGACTTGGGAAAACCTGCTTCCTCATTCCTTGTATGACAGGACTGATGCCTGCCTGTCCTCCAGACACCAGAGGATCAAATGAGGCTGAATGTGCCATAATAAATACTGTTATTTTAGTCAGGAACTTTGTCCTTTAAAAAAGTAATATATATTTTTCCTGACTGAAACACAAATTACCCACTTGTAATTCCACCAGCCAAAAAGAAAAAAAAAAAAAGCTGTCATTTTAGTGTTATTTCCTACTAGTGTGTTTTATCTCTATTTCATTTATTAATTGAGCTGTACTATTTATATAGTTTTGTAACTTAAAAAAACGCAGTAAAGGATTTTACAGAAGACAGTAAAACTAGTGGTTAGCAGCATCATGTCACTCACTGGCCTTCAGTGGTTTGTCAGGTGGATATATCATTGTCCACTTATAACCTAACCTTTGTGTTGGGCCTTTTGTCAGATGCACGTCCACTGCACTGCCCTGGGCAGTACTGGTTTTTCTGCCAGTTGCTTCTTAAAGTGGCCCTCAGTGCACCTCACTGATTCATTGTCTTTCTCTGCCATCAGTTAACAGCATTGGAAAGCATGCTGCTGCAGGAGCAAAATTAAATATTTTGTTTCATTTCTGAATAGAATTATTGGCTTTACACATAGACTCGGTCATGCAGAATTTTAACAAGCTGTAATGATCTTTTCGATTCCCCGAGGATTGAGCCTACGTGCAAAATATTCCTGATTGACCTTCAGGACTTCCTGTGTGCATTTTTTTTTTTCAAAGGATATATCCAGCCATTTCTTTTCCATAGCACTTTATTTATTTATTTATGCCCCATGGCATGCAAGATCTTAGTTCCCCGGATCAAATCTGCACCCCCTGCAGTGGAAGCGCAGAGTCTTAACCACTGGACCGCCAGGGAAGTAGCCCTGTGTGCATTTTTGAATATCACCTTTGCCCTTTTTGCTTTTTTGAGCACAGCTGCATAAAACGGGTTAATACTGGCGCTGTTTTGCAATCCTTTTTTATTCACTGGACAACTAGGGAATGGTTCAGATAAGCCATAGTCCAAGGCAAGCTATTGTGTCATCAAAGAATAACGTTTGATCTTAGTGTACTTCTTTTGAGCTGCTCAGTGTGTTTTGTGGTTGCCAGAATCTGGCTCTGAAACTTGTTGGTAAGGTCGGAGAATTTTGATAAGGTTGAAGACATCTGATTCTTTGTATGTATGTGAGTGTTCCTCCTTCCAATGTTGGCCAGCCTTGGGTGCTGCTTTAGTGGTTAAAGTTGGTGATGCTGGAGGTGCTGATTTGTGGCCAAGTCACAGAAAGGGTTGGACTTTTGCCAGTGAGTTGCCAAGAGAGTAGTTTAAGTAATCTTTTTTTTTACTTTCTTCTTAAAAATGAGAAAAACAGCTGTCAGCAATAATTTTCCCCAATTTATCTCTTGCAGAGAACCTAGTTGCATGCCACAGTTCAGCTCCTGGTTTCCGGGAGTGGTGGAAGCCTTATGTTATTGCTTCCTGGATTTCGAGGTAGTCCTTGGTGTTTGTTGTAATCGTTTTGTGTTTTTCTAAGCAAAATGATTTACTGTAAACAAATCATTAAGACTAATACTTTTTTGGACAAGTTGACACAAGTTATTATTATCCAGCTGACCATTGAATCATCATGAATGGCAATTAACACAGCCTTGAACATACTCTTTTTCTGTGAACCCAGTGATTTCAGTTCCCAGATTCTGAATCAGTAGGGCTTAGGTGGGGCCTAGGAATTTACATTTCTGTCCAGATGCCGATCTGGGGACTAGGGAAGCACATTCTGATAAGTGCTCAAGGTTCTAGACTCTTAAGGAGCTTTATGTCTGAAATGAAATTCTGTGACTACGGGCCTTCTTACACAGTCTAGGTCACAGTGTCATATCGCTCTGGTCAGAAAAGAATGTTAGCAGATGGCTTTTCATGAGTGCCATGCAGCATATGGGCAGCAGAGGTGGGTAGCTGTTTGGGACATAAAGCCATTGTACACAGCCTATTCTGTGTAGCCTGTTAAATTGGCTGAGCTGAATTCATCCAGCCTGCTGAGTGAATGACCCCGAGTATGTTGTGTTCTACCCTTGGATCTTTCTAGACATGTTTGAAAGCCGAGATAAACAGCATTACCAGTATTATCATAGAACATTAACAAACTGACAAATGCCAAAAAGAGTAAAATTTGTGTCATAGCATCTAGAATATGAACTTGAGTCATGTAGTTTACCAGGATAGAATCCTGGTGTAAAATTGGCCCTTGTATCAAATGGGGATTTTAATTTTAGTCTTTGACAGAGTTCGTGTCAGTCCTTTGGAGAATAAGTGCTAAAATAATGTTTCACCAGGAAACTTGCAGGAACGTGGCAAGGGCCCCACACAGCCTTGAGTGTCTTTACCAAATTACAGCTGTCTTGAATCATCACTGAGATAGAAATAACGTTTCATGCAAGCCTTGGTCCGAATGTGTTTTTGATATCTGCAGATGAAAGGCCTCTTGGAAGAGACTGTTCTTCAATACAATCACAGGGAAGGAACATCCTTTCATGTGTTTATCAGCATTTCTGCTTGCTTAGTGCATTTCCTCATATGTTAAAATGAAAACTGTCCAGTCAGATGATCTACACGTGAGGTATTTTATCAAATCACTCTAGGGAGTCAATGTAGGCCTTTTGACGAGGCATGCATGCAATGAAATGTTTTAATTTTCCATCAAGAGGGCAGGGGTGCTACCAGAGCAGTGGCTTGCAAACCGTCTGACCTATGGGGGCAGGGAGGCCCTGGCGAGTTTACTTTGGTTCTGTTCCACAGACGCTCAGCTACAGTTTTAGAATTGGTTTCCCAATTGTATGGGGTGCAGTCTGCCAAGTCACACACAGAATTGGTTTTCGTGTTCTTCCAGGGTTTGGGGTGATTCACTTCTCTCTAAAGCCCAGGCATGAAGGTGGAGGCGTAGGGAATGAGTGAGAAGGGCTATTAATATAATTCATCTGAAATTTGAAAGGGGTTTCTATTTAGTTAAAGTATTGAGTAAGCAAACAAGGTAGTGTAGGATTAACTAACTTGAAAAAAATCTTTTTGAGTGTTTTCACTGAGAATAAATTTTTACTTAGTTTAAGCAGAAATGATACTTAAAATCCAGATGAAATATTAGAGAACAAATAGCCAGTATAATGCTTGACAAATAGCCAGTATAATGCTCGACAAAAGATATCTTAAAAAAATTCTTTTTAAAATATTTGCATGGTGAGAGAATTGGGAAGGTCTGCTTTTTAACTGTCATCCTTGTTTGTATTTATAGGGCAGTAGGTTTTCTAAGCTCATTGAGGCCACATGATCTTAGGAGGAAAACAATATTTTAAAAAGAAATAAAGCAATTGCAGACTCAACCTTGTGATTTCACTTTGTATTCGTCTCCCCCACAGCAGGTGAAGTAGTGCATAGGGTACACAAGATTGATTCTACTAGCATTTTCAATTGGACTTTCTCTAAGAAAATCTCTGGTTATTTCCCCTGGGCCTCTTGGTTCTGGTAGCCTCTATTTTCTTTCTTTCTTTTTTTTTTTTAAATTTATTTTTTATTGAAGTATAGTTGAATTACAATGTGTTAATTACTGCTCTACAGCAGAGTGACTTGGTTATATATACATACATTCTTTTTCATTTTCTTTTCCATTACGGTTTATCACAGGATATTGAATGTAGTTCCCTGTGCTATACAGTAGAACCTTGTTGCTTATTCTATTTTCTTTTCTTTTCTTTTTTTGGCTGCGCTGGGTCTTCGTTGCTGCGCGTGGGCTTTTCTCTAGCTGCGGCGAGCGGGGGCTACTCTTCGTTGCGGTGCATGGGCTTCTCCTCGCAGTGGCTTCTATTGTTGCGGAGCACAGGTTCTAGGCATGCGGGCTTCAGTAGTTGCAGCACGCGGGCTCAGTAGTTGTGGCTCACGGGCTCTAGAGCGCAGTCTCAGTAGTTGAGGCGCACGGGCTTAGTTGCTCCGCGGCGTGTGGGATCTTCCCGGACCAGGGATCGAACCCATGTCCCCTGCATTGGCAGGCAGACTCTTAACCACTGCGCCACCAGGGAAGTCCCTCTATTTTCTTTTTTAAGTTTAAAAAATAATAGTAAAAGGAATTTTTAAAAACAAAGTTTCCCAAAACGATTGGCGTTTTTTCGGGGCAGGGGGTGGGGAGTAGTTTTTATTTTTGGTTTAATGACATCGGTGTTTTACAAAGCTGTCAAAATAGTATAAAATTTCGTGCTTTTTTAAAAATTAAAATTGTACCACAAGTTATTGATGTTTTGAAGTTTTTGAAAATTATCTTGAAGTTAATTTTGATTGTTTAATATTCTGTTGAAATGATGAAATGTAATTTACCAACCTCCACATAAATTGAACCTGGAGGTTGATTTTGATTATTGGTGCATTTGATGGTATAGCAGTGAACATCTTGGTGATTCAGCTTTTATTCTTCTGTTGAAATTTGGGTACACGTTTTAAATTGTTTTTATGATGCTTGACTTTTATATGTTCCTTTAACTTTCACTGAAAGTTTTCTTGATGTGGTTTTTAAAGCTGGGAGCCATCTCTAAATTTACTAGATGGAGAATTGAAAATTATGTGAAGCATAAAAATAACCTTATAACCGAGGACTAACTTTTCAGGTTCTGGTTGTCAGTAGTAATAACAGTTACTTTCGAGGGGAACCTACTATGTGCTAGGTCCTTTATATGTCTCGTTGTCTTCTGGCATTGCAGGCAGTATTCATTAAATTGGGTAAACCAGCTACCAGAACCAGAATAAGTACACTTGAGACTAAATTAGTGAACTAAAAATAAATTTGGTTTCTTAGCCATAAGATTTGGTTTATTAAATTGTAGGCTAGGCAACAAGTTCTCAAACCACAGAGTACCAGGACTTCGTTTTTTCTGGCATTAACAGAACAGTGGTATTCATGCTGATGGTTCCATCTGTAAACCAGATCATGCCCTGCCTGGCTTTTGAATGCCTGGTAATAATGTGCCTTAATTGCGGGTCAGTGAAGCCAAACTAATTGCTTGTTGGGCACTTGGATTGCCTTTTTAATTTGCTGTATAATGTGGTCCCTACCAGAAATGCACAATATGTTATCTAAATAAAGCTCATTAAAATCATCTTACAAACAACAGAATGCCTGATATCTTGTCCATAGTTATGCAAATAAAAGCAAATTGAATGGCATTACCGAGAGCTGTAACTTAGAAGTACTCTTTTAAAAGTGCCTTTGTATCCATTTTGGAAGTATACATAAATGATTGCTATGGTTTATATCCGTGTGATAGGTTTTTTTTTTTTTTAAGCAAGGATTATTTTGCTTTGCGCTCTTAATATGTTTTAAATGGCAGTAATGACATGAGCTTTTGAGACGGTCACTTATTTAAGACCATGCAGTTCACCCAGTAAGATTAGTATTCATCCAATGACTGCATTCAGTTAAAAAAAAAAAAAAAAAGACATCAGTGACACGTTTTTAGCTCACAAAACACCAATCCATAGGGTTTACCTTTACAGTTGTGGGAACAGTTGTTCATAGGAGGTTAAGATGGTTAGCACTCTGTAGTACTTGTTTTCTCTCAGTTTCTCTGGACCAACAAGGCAGCTCTTTGACTCTTTGATTACTAATTTTTTTCATTTAGCTAATACTTATTGAGTAGCTCCTGAGTGCCAGGAGCTGTTGTAGGTGTTGGCGGTACCAGTTTTTTTCTTCTATTTGTGATAAATATTTAGCCCTAGAGAAAAATGTGAAGTGAATTTTAAGACCCTTTAAAATGATTTTAGAAATAGGGTAATATAATTAAGAAGCTTCTACAGAAGAATTTAATAGATGCCTATATGTTTATTTTTTTTAGCTAAATAAACATGCTTATATCAGTCTTTTTTTAATAGAAGTTAGTCCATTATCCGTTTTTCTTTTCTTTTGGTAGGCTATTTCTCATGAGAGTCATGGATATCCCCTATCTAAACTTGGAAGGACCAGACTGTAAGTGAATTTTTATTTTCTCGTTGCATCTGCATATTTAAGTGTGTGGTCTGGAAGGGATAACAGGAAAAGTATTACTGAAGAAAGAGCTTTATTCACTTAAAAATAGCCAGTGATTTTGTGGTTGATATGAATAGTATGCTTAAGTTAATGTTACCCTTGGGCCTTGATTAACTCATCTCTTTACTTACATTTTCCAGTTTATACATGAGTGGAATTTTAAAAAAATATGTCTTCTCATCATTACTTCATTTTCACTCAGAACTCTAAATTCGTAATTTTTTATAAATATATATGTAATAGATTTTAAGATGTGCTAGCCATGTCAATAACAGTACATTTTCTATTTTCCAGTTATTTGAGTATGTATATATTTAAGTTTAATGGGTGGATTTTTTTTTTTTTCATTGAAAACCTCAGAAAGCCAGTCTATTTGGGAGGTGGTTGCTTCTTCTGATTATTCTTTTCCATTGCTGTTTTCCTAGCCTGGTTTATTTGCCTTAATATATGCCGATAGGCATAGAGAAATGGGTGAACTACACTTTATACTTGATGATAATAATCATTGTAATAATAGTTTGAGTACATACTGTGTTGCACTCCATATTAGACTTACGTTTAAATCTGTCATTCTCACAGCAATTCTATGAGCTGAATATCGTCATCCCCAATTTATAATCATGCGTGGCTGGAGTGGTTAGGTCTCTTGTTTAGAGTTGCACAGTTAAGTGGTGGGTCTGGGATTAGAAAACAAGATTGTGACTCAGGACTGCCTCTGCTCAAACACAGTCCATTTAACTTGGATACTGCGTTATTATTATTATTATTTTAACTAAATAAACATATGGACAACTAGATTAAAAGGAGAAAGTTAAATGTTTAGTGAAACTTCTTGAACAGAGCAGTCTTTTTCTTTTTTTCTTTAAATAATTTTCCCAGGAACTTTATGAGCGAAGATGTTTCTGCATAGAATTGCTAGGGTTCAAATTGTTGTGGGTTCTGTAAAGTATCAGAGCGTGAGGCCTAAGCTCAGATGGCAGTGTCCTTCCAGTCAATCCCAAGAATGCTTTCAGGGGTCATTTGGTAATCATGAGGCATTCATAACGATTCCCCAAGTTAGCCAGGGCTTAGCTTCATCAAAGAACCACTGGTCTGTTGTCCACTTTTCAGCTATTAACCTTTCATCAAAAATTTGTCTTACAGTGCAGCCTAAACGTGATCACGTCCTCCATGTGACATTCCCCAAAGAATGGAAAACGAGTGACCTTTACCAGCTTTTCAGTGCCTTTGGTAAGTAAAGCACAAGTACAGCTGTACTTCTAGGATCCTGCTCCTCTTTTGGTCTAGATGGTCAAAGGTATACAGATGGCTTTAACTTGGGCACAAACAAGGATTAATATGCAAGGTTGTAGTCTCACTCATGGAATTTCTGGAGTTTGGTGTGCTGCAGTCTTTGTGGTAATGTGATCTGAGGAACTTTCGCTAGCATCCCACAATAGAGTGCTATTGTTAATCCACGGAAAGCAAGATACAGTTACTATGACTGCCCCTTACTGCCAACCATGGGAAATAAGTCTGGGCTAAGGATAAATTGTTTTTAAGATTAAATTCAGAGAGAATGTCTGTTTCATAAGGTCAGGCAGTTGCTGCTTGACATCGAATAGTCCAAGCAGACAAGCACAGATGTTTGAGAGGACCAAGATATGTGATATGTATGAGGTAGGGCGGTTCTTCTGTTACCTTTTTATCAGGTCAGGCGATTAGGTTAAATTGAACAGTCTTCTGATGAGGGTTTATAAAGGCCATTCTGATTGTAAGTCTTCAGCAATGTCTCTTTATTTTAACAAAGTATTTAAGCTATCGTCTTTGGAAATTCGTGAATAAAGTGGAGGCAGCAAAAACCTAAATGTCCAATAATATGAATGTTCAGTGAATGTTTATGTGTCTCCCCAACAGACTGGTATGTAGCCATTTTAAAAAGAGTTGAAGAGTTTGTTAAAAGATGGTAAAGTGTTTATATTTTAACATTTATAGTAAAAAGCAGATATAAAGTAGGATTCCTGTATAACTAACATTTTTTTTTAAACTGTGTAGAAATCAAACTGAAAGGAAGCATCATGCTCTTATCACTGAATGTTTCAGATAGGATTGTTTTCTTCCTATTTATGCTTTTCTGTATTTCCTAAAATAAGCATATATTAGCTTTTATAAGTACAAAACGTTACGCACTTAATTTTCAGGAAAGTAAGTGAACGTAGGTATATTTCTGGAAAGTTATCCTAATCTTTGCAGATAGTGTAAATGACTTCTGAAATTCTAGCCCTGCTTTTTTTTTTTTTTTTTTTTTTTTGGCTGAGTTGGGTCTTCGTTGTGGTGCGTGGGCTTCTCATTGTGGTGGCTTCTCTTGTTGCAGAGCACAGGCTCTAGGCACGCGGGCTTCAGTAGTTGTGGCACACGGGCTTAGTTGCCCCGCGGCATGTTGGATCTTCCCAGACCAGGGCTCGAACCCGTGTCCCCTGCATTGACAGGTAGATTCTTAGCCACTGTGCCACCAGGGAAGTCCCTAGTCCTGCTTTTTAATTTAAATGCAGGTACAGAAATGCAGTTGAATTTCACAGCTCATTTCTTTGTAAAGCTTTTTATGTTGTTTTCCATTCTGTATTGCTTTTATCCCGATTTAGTCAAACTTTAATTAGCTAAATTAAGCAGAACGCTCTGAGTAGAATTTTTTTCATTTTAATTAAAAAAAGATTAGCTGTGTGATATTGAACAGGTAACCTCTCTGTATCTGTGTTTCCTTCTCGGAGATGATGATGGTGATGATGATACTGCCTATTTCATAGGCATGTCATGAAGATTAAATGAGTTGATCCATGGAAGGCATTCAGAATAGTATGTGGCATATAGTAACTACTTATAAAATGTTAAATATTATTATTTATCTAAAAAACCTACAGGGTAGAGAGGTAAGGAAATAATAGTAAGTAAATTTTATAATTGAGAAAGTCCTGGCACCCCACTGTGCAGCAGGAAGTGAGTTTTTTCCTGTGGTGGAGAAACAAAGCAGTTTTCAAGTATTCCTAGCCTTTGAAAATTTTAGTAGATATTAAAAGATTATTTTCATTGCTAAGTTCTGGTGATGTTTACCCATTTTTTAAAATTCCAGTTTTCTGTATTTTTTTAGGAAGAGTGGTAGCTGATAGATCTCTGCTTTCCCTTGGTTTTCTCAAGCTCCCCGCCCCACTGCTCCTCTCCTGCCTCTCTTCAGGTCTCCTGCATTCCATTCTGTTTGTTTCGCTTTTTTTTTTTTTTTTTGGTTAATTAGTGGCACACATTATTTTTTTTTAATATTTATTTTTTAAAATTTTTGGCTGCATCGGGTCTTAGTTGTGGCACGTGGGATTGTTCATGCAGGCTCTTTGTTGCAGCGTGGGCTTCTCTCTAGTGTGGTGCGCGGGCTTCAGAGTGCATGGGTTCTGTAGTTGTGGCTTGCGGGCTCAGTAGTTGCTGTGTGCAGACTCAGTTGCCCTGCGGCATGTGGGATCTTAGTTCCCTGACCAGGGATTGAACCTATGTCTCCTGCATTGGAAGGCAGATTCTTAACCACTGGACCACCAGGGAAGTCCCGCATTTCACCTTTATTGAGGACTTGTCTCTGTATGTGAAAATCATTTTGTTCCACTATACTGCTTTCTGTCCCTCAGTGTTTTTCTTTTCTCTATTAGTCTGTCTTGGTTTCCTCTCTCTGACGCCATCTTTACCTCGTCCTCCATCCCCTACCTGTTTTCTTTACCTGTTTTCTTTACCTGTTTTCTTTACCTGACCTTGAGATCATCATTGAATTTTTCTTATTTCTTGCTACATTGATTCATTTCATGTTCCCCGTTCATAGTTCTCAGAGTTTGAATCTCTAAAAAGAAATAGTTGTGCTTTTTTTTTTTTTTTTAGCGTACGTGGTCTCTGATTTTTATTAGTGGTCTTTTTTTTTTAATATACCAGGTTCATGGATTTTGAGTCTTTTAGTACATGAACGTGGTATATTCCTTCATTTATTTAGGTCTTCATTAGTTTTTGTTTGTTTTTTTATTTTGGCCTGACTGCACGGCTTGCGGGATCTCAGTTCTCTGACCGAGGATTGAACCCAGGCCACGGCAGTGAAAGTGCCAAATCCTAACCACTAGACCACCAGGGAACTCCCTATTAGTGATCTTGATTGGAAAAAAGTCTCCAGCCCTGGCATGAGATTGGGTTGAATGATAAACTGCCTCAGGATTTAATCCAGAAGGATCTTTCTTTTGTTTTTAAAACAATTTTTAAAGCTGCTTCTTTTTTCCTGGTTTGTTGTTTTCTTGAAGTTTTTTTTTAATTTATTTTTGGCTGCGTTGGGTCTTCGTTGCTCTGTGCAGGCTTTCTCCAGTTGCGGTGAGCAGGGGCTACTCTTCATTGTGGTGTGCGGGCTTCTCATTGTGGTGGCTTCTCTTTGTTGTGGAGCACGGGCTCTAGGTGCGTGGGCTTCAGTAGTGTGGCACATGGGCTCAGTAGTTGCGGCACATGGGCTTAGTTGCTCTGCGGCATGTGGGATCTTCCCGGACCAGGGCTCCAACCCGTGTTCCCTGCACTGGCAGGCGGATTCTTAATCACTGAGCCACCAGGGAAGCCCCTTTCTTTAAGTTATAACTGAAATAGCTGCAGTGGTAGATTTAAGTTTTAGTTCTCCGTAGTGCTGAGATTTTGATCAAATTTTAAACTAGCACCTCATCTCTCTTTAAATTGATGGATATTCTGAAATATATCAGATGTACAAATGGAATCTGATAGCTATCTAAATGGTTAAATGCTTACTTTTAATTCACTGTTGCAGGTAACATTCAGATATCCTGGATCAATGACACATCAGCATTTGTTTCTCTCAGCCAACCTGAACAAGTACCAATTGGTAAGTCTTTTGGACCTTTGTTTTGTGTATTAATGATAAGTGGGAGCTTGCCCACTTCCCAGTCTAAATGCTGTGGGTTCAGTCAGCTGATTCACAAGCGTTGCTGCCCGGTTTGTTTTGAACTTGTCTCTAAAATAAAGGAAATAATTAGTAAGTATCATGTGTAGATGAGAAAATAAGACAAATGTATTGATTCCTTAGATATACTATATCATATACTTTTTACTTTTCTATTCCTTTCCCATTGCCCTTTTTCTGAAATGATTCGTATGTTTACTATTTGAGGGTTAGAAATAGCAAATTGAGAGGAATAGGGGACAGACACCAAAAGGTGATCCCTGTATTGACCTGTTTGCCTCTGTACTTTTCCCATTTATTTATAATTTTTTGTGGTTTATTTATTCCATTAAACTTGTGTCACATACTTGTTTTACGAACAAATAAACTGAAAGATATTTTATTTGCTTCTAAATTAGGATTGTAAAAAGGTGGAATGCTACCTCTCTTATTGTTGGACCCTAAATGATTTTGATATTAACCATCACAAAACAGTCTATTTTCATAGGATGAAAAGCTATTGAGTTAAATACTGAGGAAAATATATATTGTTAAGCTGCTTCTTCAGATAGATTTCAAGTTCCCTGGTGCTTAATAATGTAATTTTTCTTTTAATTAAATGAAGTGCCACAGACTAAAACTGTATAACTCTGATAATGTAGCTATATGAGCAATTATATGAAAATTTCTATAAATACACAAATTCAGGTCAGAGTATTTTTGGTATTTAAAAAGAATTATATAACCATTGCAAGAATATATGCTATGTTATAGAAATGAAAAGTTTAGGCTCTGGAGTCATATTACTACACTACCTTTGGTTGTGTGACCTTGGACACGGTATTTAACCCTGATAAGCTTCTGCTTATCTCTATAAACTGAGGATGATGTTATGGATTTTTTAGGGTTATTATGAGGGCTGCATGAGATGATTATGTTTATAAAGCTTGGCATCACTATGAACTTTTATTATGGTTATTTAGCAGTAGATTTCAATGTGAAATGTACTTCAGGAGCTCATGACACCAGGAAAAATGTTGGATCCAGGGTGTGAATGATATTGCTAGTTAAATGTTTTTTAATATTTGCTTATTTTTATGACCCATCCCCCCACAATCCTTAGAAAGACAGTTTACCTGGAATCCAAAGGGATTGAATTATTAGAGAATTAGTGGGGGGGCAGGGACCCTGAGGTTAAGACTGTAGTGAGACTTCAGTGTAGATGAGAGAACACTGAATGTTAACTCCCCACCCGAAATCTCGTCACACCTCACCTGCTCACTCAGTGTCACACTTCAGCTTCCTTGCTGGTCAGTCTCAGGAGCCATGCAGTGGGAGAGAAGGGGATGCGTAGGCTTTGAAGCCACGCCAACACGGGGAGTAGTAACCTACCTCCACCGCCTGTCAGCCATGCATTTTTGGGCATGTTACATAAACTCTCTAAGCCTCAGGTTCCTCGTTTGAGTGACGCAGATGATGATAGTTAGTTCCTTTGTGAAATGAGATCATGGATGTTAAGTTCCCAGCAAAGAGCCTGGCACTCCACCAGCAGTGCTTGACAATTGGTAGTAATTATTGAAATACTTGCTTGGCCTCCCTTGCTATGAACAGTAAACATGAGTGTGTGTAAATCAGAAATTTGTAAGACACTAGTGAGTAGTGCTTAGTTGAAAATACAAGCATAATTCCTTGTTTATGTGTGTGAGGTGTCAGAGCTTCTTTTATTATTCCTGTTACACCATATTTGACGTGCAATAATGATTACTCCCTTACTTATTATTGAAAGTGTCTTTCAATAGTACAGTAGCTTTTAAGCTCAGTACTTTATTCAGTGATACCTGAAATCAGGGAGCTACATTTCAGAATCATGTAGGCACAGAAGTCCTCTGATTTGCTTGTTTGCCCATCTTATTCTCTGTTGGATCCTCCTCTCGTGCCTGGCACATGCCGTGGCCTGAGTAGATGTGTGTGTGAACAGGCGATGTGGGGAGTAGGCCAAGATGAAACTGTGACCTTCTTACCTTTTTTCCTCCTAGGTTAAGAAGTTAGATGACTGTTGTCTTTTGATACATGCGGCTGTACTAGTAAAGTCTAATTTTCCATGATAGTCTCTTTTCTGACACAAATGACAACTCTTAACATAAATCCCTGGCAGTGCACGTACTGTGCCTACGGACCGCAGTTTCTTTGCCAGCAGCCATCTTTTACTCAGCCATCCCCCACCCCGAGGGCTTGGCTTCGTCTTACTTGCCTCCTCGTCTCAGCCTAAACAACCGTGTCTTCAGATGTTTTCTCTGGCTCCCTTTGCAGGGGATCAGACCCCGTTCTCTGTGCTAGCCTGGTATCCTTTCTTAATATACCTTGCTTGGTTGTCTTCCCAGATAGACTGAGAGCAGGGACCATATCTCTTGTTTGCCATTGTGTTTTCAGTGCTTAGAGTCGTAATGTCTGATGTTAGTAAGTGTATGTTAAATAGTTGTTGAGCTGAATAAATGACATTCAAGGTGTTATGACTTAGAAACGCCGTTTTGCACCTGATGGTTGTATCTCATGTCTCTCGCCTTTTGCTGTGATTTCTGAAATTATGCAGATGTTTCCCTGAAAGACAATGTAAAATTTGTTTTTTATAGTGGTAATTTTACCAATGAGAGAGACCCAGGGTATCTAATGTGCCGCAAATCCTATTAATGTTATCTTAAACAAATTACTTATTCATTTCAGCAGAAACAGAGGGCTTGTTAGATCAATAACGTAATGTTGGAAAAATCATTAAATGCCTATTTATATATAGCAGCTTGTAATGGCTTCTTTGGCTTGGTTACAAACTATTTTTGATTTATACTTACGGAGTTGGTTTTTAACTGACACATGCCTTTTTCTTTTGGTAGTGCTAAGTCTAAGCAAGATTTCTTTAAAGCCATTTTCATGAATATGAAAACTCTTTTTCAGGTCTATTGAAATTATTAAAACTCTTTTACTGAGTGCCATTTAGTTCGATTCCTGTTGCGTTTTGTTTGCTGCTGCTGTGAAGATAAAAGAGTCCCTGGTTGCTTTGGGGTTCAGATAGTGAAAACCCATCCAAGCCATATTTTCATATTCTTCCCCTCTGGCTTTTCAGGGAAGGCAGCACGTGGCCAGTGTGGGACTTGATGCCATGGAGGAGATCACTTAGCCTCACCGTTTGAGAATTTTTCTCAGAGTAATCAAATAAGAAATCACCTGTAATGGTCACATCTGAATACCTCAGACACATTTAGGATTTTTATATATCTAATATAGTTTTGTTAAATGGGGAAAAGAGCTCAACAATATTTCAAATGTATTAGCCCTTCCTAGTCATACTCTCAACAGTTAGACATTGTCTTGAGTGTCCTTAGATATATTATAAGGCATTATCTCTCTGCTTGTAAGTTTTATAGAAATAGCTTGAGGAAAATAACCTTTTCATTTGTTTTGAAAAACCGGAGATTAGAGTACACCATGAATACTACAGGAAAATTTTAAAGAGCAAAAATTGATGAAGGCACCTTAGTAGAGGTAAAAACCTATTGGTTATTTTGTAAAGCCAGCCCCAGTTCAGGGAGTTACAGAAATTCCTGATATACTGCCTTAGGAGCTTGTTCAGGATGATTTGTTGGGATGGGGGGAGGTACTTGGCTTCACAGCTTCACTTCAGTCCACAGTATGAGTGTGTTTATATAAAATCATCCTTTTAAAAGCGTAGCTTTTGATTGTGCTGAACAGATAAATATTAGAGTTGTTATACGACTTTTGAGGCGATTATTTGGTACTGGATTTGCTAAAAAGGCTGCTTATTACTTTAAACTTTACCTGTGCTTTTTGTTAGCCTTTTAATGTTTACCAGATCTGTAGTGATAACTGTTTTTCATTCGTGGGATTGATTTGTGTTCTCATTTTTCCTCAGTCACTCTAGCTAGGGGTTCCTGATTTTGTTGCTCTTTTCAAAGAACCAGCTTTTGGCTTACTTCGTTTTTCTCTGTTGTTTGCTGGTGTCTGTTTTGTTGGTTTCTGCTTTTTTGTTTTCTTGGTCTTTCTTTTTTTTTTTTTTTACTTGCTTTGAGTTTACTTTGCTCTTCTTTTCCAGTTTCTTGAGGTAGAACGTTATGTGCTTTTTTTGTTTTTAAGTCTTTAAAATTTTTTGAGCCTGGCTTCCTATAGTTTAGCAGTCAGCCCGTGATTGGTCAGGTGTTGTGCTTGAACACCTGGAGCCAGTAAGGCTCTTTGCCAATGAGGTTGAGGAACATTCAGCATCCAACCTTCAAGCAGTTCACAGTCTGCCTCAGTTTTCACTTTCGGCCGGATCTCCATTCTCCTGTGTGAGGGCACAAGGCCTCAAGCCCAGCTAACAGTGTGTGTGTAGCTAAGACTCTCTCCCAGTCATTGATTTTGACCTCTTTTTGTTTCTAATACAAGCATTTAAAGCTATAAATTCTCCTGTAAGCACTGTTGCAGGTGCATTCCATCAATTATACGTTGCTTTCATTATCATTAAGTTAGATACGTTTTTCTTTTTTTTTTTTTTCCAGTACGCGGGCCTCTCCCGTTGTGGAGCACAGGCTCCGGACGCGCAGGCTCAGCGGCCATGGCTCACGGGCCTAGCCGGGATCTTCCCGGACCGGGGCATGAACCCGTGTCCCCTGCATTGGCAGGTGGACTCTCAACCACTGTGCCACCAGGGAAGCCCGATATCAGTCCTTTTAAATGTACTGAAATTTGCTTATGGCCCATAAGATATGACCTATCTTGCTGAATGTACTATGTACACTTGTAAAGAATGTGAATTCTGCAGTATAACGTTTGATCTATCGATATAAATATCACTGTTGTTCAGATATTGTGTCTTTACTGATGTTTTATTTAGCAGTTCTGCCAGTTTTTGAGAGAGGGTGTTAAAATCTCCTATGATTGTGGAATTGTCTGTTTCCCCCTTTAATTTTGTTATTTTTCCTGTCATGTATTTTGAGGCTGTGTTATTGGGTGTGTGCACATTTATGATTGTTTTGTCTTTCTGGTAAATTGACTCTATCATTATGAAATGTCCTTCTTTATCTTTTGTATTACTATTATTTCTAAGTCTAACCTGATATTAATATAGTCAGTCTGTCCTTCTTGTGTTTTTAATGTTTGGCTGGCATATCCTTTTTCTGCCATTTACTATCAACCCATCTGTGTATATATAAAATAGTCTCTTGTGGACAGCATATAGTTGGGTATTCCTTTTTATTAATCCATTCTGATAACTCTGGCTTTTTATTGGAGTATTTAGTCCACTGACATTTAATGTAATTATTTATATGGTTAGGCTTGTCATTTTAAAGTTCGTTTTTTGTTTAGTCCCTCTGTTTTTTGTTCCTTTGTTTCCCCCTTTCCTGTCTTCTTTTGGATTATTTGAAATTTTTAAAAAGAATTCCATTTTAATTTCTGTATTGGTTTTTTAGTTCTATGCCTATATGCATTATTTTTTAGTGGTTGCTTTAGAAATTTCAATATATATCCATAACTTTTCACAGTCCACTTAGAGTTCATATTCTCACATAGAAGGTAGAAACCTTACATCCATATAGGTACATTTACTCCAATTCCTATTGTCTTCCAGGCTGTAATTGGCACATGTATTACACGTGCTTTGATTATAAATCCCACAAAGTGGTGTTATAGTTTTGCTTTAAGCAGTCATACATATTTTAAGAAATTAAAAGGGGGGACTTCCCTGGTGGTCCAGTGGCTAAGACTCTGTACTCCCAGTGCAGGGGGCCTTGGTTCAATCCCTGGTCAGGGAACTAGATCCCTCATGCTGCAACTAAAGATCCCGCATGCCACAGCTAAGACCCGGCACAGCTAAATAAATAAATAAATATTTAAAAAATTAAAAGGATAATTTTAAAAATTTACCCAGATATTTACCATTTCAGATGTCTTCATTCATTCCTGAAGATCCAAATTTCTTCAGGGTATCGCCTGAAGAACTTCCTTCAGTATTTCTTACAGTGCTGGTGAGGTGGCAACAGATTCTCTTAGTTTTTCTTTATCTGAAAATGTCTTTATTTTGCCTTCATTCATGTAGAATATTTTAGCTGGATATAGAATTCTGGGCTTTTCTTTCAGCATTTTAAAGATGTTCCATTGTCTTCTGGCCTCCATGGTTTCTGATGACAAGGCTACAGTCATTTGAATCATTGTTGCCCTCTATGTAACGGGTTATTTTTCTCTGGGTACTTTAAAGATGTTCTCTTTACCATTGATTTTTTAGCAGTTTGAATATGATGTACTTTGGCATGGCTTTCTTTGTAATTATCCTGTTGGGGTTGACTGAGCTTCTTGAATGTATAGATTTATGTCTTTTACCAGATTTGGGAAGTTTTTAGACATTATTCAAATATTTTTTTCCTGTTCTGTATTCTCTTGCCTCTCTGTTTGGGATTTCAACTACCTATATGTGGGAGACATTTTGCTATTGTTCCTGTGTTTCCTGATGCTCTTTTCATTTTTTTCTACCTTCTTTTTTTTTCCTCTTCTTCAGATTGGATAATTTCTGTTTATCTACAGGGCACTGACTCTTCCCTCAGTCATCATTATTCTGCTATTAAGTCCATCCAGTGAATTTTTAATTTCATATATTGTATTTTTCAGTTCTGTATTTCCATCCAGTTTATTTTAACCTTTTCTGTTTCTTGTTGAGATTTCCTATCTTTCTTTTATTTTGAGCCTATATTCCTTTACCTCAATGAACATATTCAGAATAGCTCTTTTAAAGTCTTTGTCTAATAATTCCAACATCTGTGTCACCTAGGTGTTGGTACCTATTGATTACCTTTCTTTTGAGAATGGACCACATTTTCCTGGCTCTTCATATGTTCAGTAATTTGGGATTGTTTCCTGGACATTTTGAATGTTCTTTTGTGGACTCTGGATTCACTTATATTCCTCAGAAGAGTGTTGATGTTTTCGTTTTAGTTTTAGCGGGCAATTAGCTAAAACTACAAACCCCTTCATGCTTGTGGGAAGTGGCTCAGATCTTAGCTCAGACTGCTTTCAGTCTGCCACATGCATGGTTAAGGGTCAGCCGGGGACGTGGGCTATCTTTACACCACATTTGGAGTTCCCATTCTCTGGTTTCCTCTCTTCGAGGATTCCTTCCTCATTCTGTGTTGCCACTGGTTGCCCCTTGTGTCTTCCCCTGACTCCTCCTACCAGAAAGACATGGGATTTTTCTATCAGAGTTTTAGTTGCTCTTTGCCCTTTTTACTACAGATTCCCTTTAAGGCAGAGTCACATCCCAAAAAAAAACCCAGGAAATTCACCCTGTGGCAGTTTGCTTCCTCCAAGTTTTGACTCCCCTCCAAAATCTCCCTGTTTCTGCTTCTGTTCCAGAGCCTTTTGATACTTGTTTTTAGCATTTTTTTCCAGAGCTTATGTTGTCATCAGTGGAAAGGTCAGTTTGTTAGGAGGTGGAATGCCTTACCTTTGCTTTTTAATTGTTACCCTAATAGCATCTACATTTGACACAAAACTTCCTGCCATATTATACCATGCTGTACTACCTCTTTCTCTGTTTAATAACATTTTAAGAAAATCTAATGTTAATGCATTAAGAACCTGCTACTTACCTCCTTTAACCAATTAAAAGTGACTTAAGTTCAGTTCCTTTCAAATACACATATATACTGAGGGACAATATCCTGACAAAGTATTTGGTGTTTTGCTTCCATCTGTGCTACTTTTCATAGTTGGCTAGTGTGTTACTGTATGTTTATTCTTGTCGAAGAGGAAATGCACAAAACAGTCAAGAAAGAACCAGAAAACAAATGATGTTTTTTCTTGCATGTTAATTTTCCTAATCTTAAACTGTATTAGAGTTGGCTTACAACAATTATATTGAATTATAAATTTATAGCAATAAATAAATGAGTTCAACTATGACATGACTTTAAAATAAAAAGCTTGTTTTGGAGAGAGGCGATGGGTGACTTAACTTGTGGGTTAAAATGCTACATGATTTTTATTCTATAAGTACTGAAACCTGGAAACAATATATTTGTTTTTATATAGACAAGATTTTTTTTTATAGTATTGGCTTATGGAGTACTTTAGTTTGGTAAAGGAAAATCGTTATTAGTAAGAAGCATGCATGTCTCTATGTTTTGTGTAGATATCTTATTTGAAACCTTGTAAGAGCAACTGACTCTTCTTTCCCTCTCTAAATCGCTTAATCCACGAAAGGCACTGTGGAAATTTTTAATAATATTTATTAAGAACCTTCTTGTTTTACTAATTCCCTTATGTGTTTAATCATGAGAATTAGCAGCTTTATGCATCTCTGCTATGAAATCTGTATCAGGCAGATTTATTTAAGAGCGTGGCAGTAACTTGGACTCTTCCTAATTAAGGCATCAGCTGGTGTGAGAATAGGGCAGAAAGCTTCCTGACTGCCAGATAAGGCTTCCCGGGTTCTTAATATAATTGCCAGCAGTAAAGCATCAATGAGGAAGAGTCCTGTGGCAGTTTGAATGTAACCGGGAAAAATGCAGTGTTTGTGCTTCAGAGGCTGAATCTTCATATTCTGTTAAATTGCTTATTGTCCGAAGGATTGGGTTTGATTTTTTGTGTTTTGTGTTTTAGGGGCCATGTTATCTGGATCTAAGAACATTTGCTTTGTCAGAGTATTCAGGAAACCTATCAAATTTAGTTATAATGTCATTTGTTTAAAAATTACTTTTGTGGTGGTCTCCCGCCTCCAGTTTTAGAAGTAAATCAAACGCACTTTTGAAAATGTGAGAAATATTTGAAATTACAAAGAAGAAAACAATTCAACCATGGTCTCTCCATGTAGATATGAATACTAACAATATTTTGGTTAGTGTTTCCTGTCATTTGTTTTACTCTGTCTAGATAGTGTTTTCATAACATTTTTAATACTACTTGAGACCTGACTTTAAATGCATTTTTGGATCTGCTTTTTTAGTTAACATTATGTCACAAGCATTTTCCATGCCATTACACATTTTTCTATAAGAGTTTACTTTTTTTTTTTTTTTTTTTGCGGTGCGCGGGCCTCTCACTGTTGTGGCCTCTCCCGTTGCGGAGCGCAGGCTCAGCGGCCATGGCTCACGGGCCTAGCCGCTCTGCGGCATGTGGGTTCTTCCCGGACCGGGGCACGAACCCGTGTCCCCTGCATCGGCAGGCGGACTCTCAACCACTGCGCCACCAGGGAAGCCCGAAGAGTTTCCTTTTAATGGATGCATTGTATTTCATTGTATAGGTACATGTAACTTATTTAACTATATCCCTTTTGGATGTTTAAGTTATATCCAAATTTTTACTATTTTAAATTAATTCTTTTTTTTAAATTAATTAATTTATTTATTTATGGCTGCATTGGGTCTTCGTTGCTGTGTGCAGGCTTTCTCTAGTTGGGGCGAGCGGGGGCTACTCTTCATTGTGGTGCATTGGCTTCTCTTTATGGTGGCTTCTCTTGTTGCAGAGCACATGCTCTAGGCATGTGGGCTTCAGTAGTTGTGGCGAGCGGGCTCCATAGCACAGGCTCAGTAGTTGTGGCAGGTGGGCTTAGTTGCTCCGCGGCATGTGGGATCTTCCCGGGCCAGGGCTCAAACCCCTGTCCCCTGCATTGGCAGGCGGATTCTTAGCCACTGCACCACCAGGGAAGTCCTTAAGTTAATTCTTTAATGAGCATCTTTGTCTTTCTTTATATCTCTGATTATTTTATTAAAATAAATTCTGAAAACATGAAATCATTGGGTCCATAATGATCTTAAAAAAAAACGGAAACAACTCATTTGTACCTCTTTTTTATTAAATATTGGTAATTTTTGTTAATGGAAAAATTTTAAAGTACCAAAAAATTAAAAATTTGTGTAGTGCCTCTTCTCTTCTCAAATACTATTGCAAAGATAATTGCAATAGTATTTGAGATTTACTTTTCAACTGTGTATATTATATTTAAGTATATATTTTACCTTATAATATTTTATTCTTTGCATATTGTTTTACTGTGTGTTCTTTTAACTTACCAGTGCTTCATGTCTATGTAATAAGTTCTTTTTTTGTGTTTAGTTGAATAACATTTCATCATATGAAGGTATCATCGTTTATTTAACCAGTTCTTTGCTGGACACTTAATTTAAACAGTTTTAGGACTCTTGACTCCTATTTCAAAATAAGCTTTTATTTATTCTTTGTATTGAGTGTTAGACTCATTCTGTCAGGGTCACTCAAAAAGCCCACTGGGATTTTTCACTGCTATTTTAACAAATTAATTCCATTGACATCTTTATTTAGAAATATTCAGTCTTAAAAATTCAGTCTTTATGACCAGGAATATGTATCTTTTCATTTACTCAGAAAATTTTGTGCATCTTTGAATGTAGTTGTATGTTTCATTGTTCTTGTTGTTTTTATCATACATACTTTTCAAGATTATGCAGAATAAGTTAGAAAGCAGGTTCCATTGTGCCTGATTTAGTACCACAGCCATAGTCAGCTCTCGGGAAGTATTTTAGGATGCTGGTGGTTTTAGGAAATTTGAAGCAATGAGATTAATCAGCCTGCTTGCTCTTAGGCCACTGAGAGACTAAGTTTGAGAATTCAACACAGACCCTGTGTCTCTGATTCTTATTCTTGAGGCTTCAAATGCTGTTTGTTGTTTTGTCACCAGAAATAATGAACTGGTTGATTAAATAGGCTAGCTGTGTTAGTCTTTACATGTTAGCATTGTTTTCTCAGACATGATCCCTATTGTCTACAACCTTACTATTTTAAAGAAAGGAAATAAATTTGGTATTAGCAAATTTGAAATACTATAAGTGAAATGATTTTGGACCACTTCAGTGGCTGTTTCAGGATATTATTTTGTTACAAAAAATGTTACCAGCGAATCTCTTGGGGTGGTGAAATTATAGGAAAATTTTACTTTCGTGTGTTTTTTTTTCTATCTTCTGTTTTTCTTTAGGACAGATATTACCTATGTACTAAAATATTTAAGTTTAAGAATAATGTCGTAGTACTTTCTTTTTTATATGTGTGGGGGCACAGCAAAAGGAAACGTCCTGCTTCTGAAATGCTTAGACGTCTAGCATATTGTTGACTGTAGTTATTTTATGGTTATCTTTTTTCTAATCATGAAATTTATGGAATTAAGTTTCTCTGGATTTTCCTTCAACTTTTTGGTTTAAATCTGCTATTCTGGGAAGGTGGATATGAAACATTTTTGATTTGTGATGTTTGTTGATAATATTTCCACTGTTGAGTATTTTTGCAACCTGTCTTTTCTTGTTTATCCTGGAAAGAAGCCCAAACATCACTTTAGTAGCAGGGTAAATGTCACTTCATCATGTTGAGCGAAAATGCCAGAAAATGCTAGACCACTGAAGTGTTAGAGTGGTGGTTACTCTAGGACTTCAGACCAGGGTTTTACCTTAACTTCTACACCTCATGTCACCTCATGTCAACATATCTAGATATTTAAGAGTGTTTTTCAGGTTTCATGATTATAAAAAGCAAGCATGGATTAAAATAACTGTTTAGTAATAAGGCTTTATATTACACTGTCCAACTAGTAGGAATGTCTTTTGTTCTTTCTTAATGTGAATTGGAGTAACGTGGGGAACATCATAGAGATTTGTTTTCTAATTGCTTCAAAGGCAGAGGAGCAAACTGCTACGGTATTGGGAAAAAGAACATAGAAAAGACACCAACACATGAAAATAAAACTTTGAAACTGAGACTTTTTTTCTCATAAATCCTTTATTGGTATTATATAGATAATTTAAAGGAAAAGGAAATAAATTTTAATAGCGTATTATTTAGCAAAAAAGTATGAGCTACTTATAGGACATCTACTGATTTTAGTAATTGTTGTTTCCCCAAATATGAATTGTGTTATAGTGTGAGCAGGGTCACATTTAGGTGTGCATTTTTGTAATTATAGGTTCAGATGGATGTAAGCCTTATTAATTTATCAATGTGTATTGCTAGATACCTTGTATTTTTATGTTCAGTGTTCTTTACAGTAACAATAGAGAAGAGAATAATTATGAGGTATTTCGCAAGTTTTTTTAAAAAGATGTGTTTCTGGGAATTCCCTGGTGGTCCAGTGGTTAGGACTCCACGCTTCCACTGCAGGGGACATAAGTTCAATCCCTGGTCGGGGAACTAAGATGCTGTAAGCCGAGTGGCGCAACCGAAAAAAAAAAAGGGGGGGGGGTTTCATTTGAAAGCTGCAGTGTTAATCTTTGCATAAATATTTGCCTGTCTACTGTTGAAGAACCAAGGGACTGAATTTAGATGGGGAATAGAGATGAAATAATAAGCATTTCTGCACTCAAGGAATTCATGGTCTAGTGAGGCAGACAGGTATCTAGACAACTAGTGCATCAGTACATGCTGGGGGCTGTGATAAGGTACACTGCTCAGAGAGGGAGAACCAGTTCAGACTGACATGGAGACGCAGAAGAGGGTTAACAAGGAAGGCTTCCTGGAGGAGGTGGTGCCTGTGCTGATCCTAATAATGAGTTAGAGTTAGCCTAGTAGAAGAAGCCTGAGAAAGCTCTGGTAGAGAGTGGGACCAGCACATCCTTTGGTTTGATTGGAACAGGGGGTACATGTGGTGGAGTGGCTGGAGAGGAAGTTAGAAGGTGGAAACATGAAATGTATGTGTTAAAATTAGGAGTTTGCATCTTATCCCTTGTACAAGACTTCTGTAATGTTGATTTGGGGTAGTCTTTTAATTCAAGTTTCAAAATAATATATTGCATCTCACTGGTTTTCTTTTAAGTCTGAGGCTTTCAAAAGAATTTCCAGGTATGGAGTGCTTAGTTTGTCAACTTGAGCTGTTCTTGTAAAGCCTGATTGCTGTCAGAGGTGGCATCCCTGATGGCACTCTTCCACGTCTGTTGGTGGCATTGTAGCACAGGGTCAAAAATTGATGGATATATTCGAGCAGGTTCTATTTATTTTTAAGTGTCTAGGAGGTTGGTGTTTTTTGTATTTACTCTAGTTCAGAGCCTTCTCTTAGAGACTGAGGCCAAATTGAATTTATCTGCCACATTTATAAATGCTATGCAGAATAATAAATGGGCCATTGGCTTCCAAGAATCGGTGACAGTGCACTTCAGTTCCTAATTTAGAGTTCACAAAAATTAGCCCTTGACAAATAAGATTGCAAGAAAAGAAATCCTACTTGACGGATTCATCTTTGGACAAACATGTAAATGTTGTTTACACAAATGATACTGGAGCAAGTCAAGGTGGGAGAGAATAATTGAATGAATGAATGAATCAGTGCATACAGATGGCAAGTGTCTTGTGTTCAGAGGAAGGGAAGATGGCTTACGTAGGGCTTATCGTATAGTGTTCAATTGTCCCATCCAGGAGACTTGACTTCTTGAAGTGGAGACTGCCTCTTAGTCATTATTTTACATCCTTGGTATTTGGGACAGTGCTGGGAAGAGTTGGGGAAGACTTTGAGAAGAGGCCTTGATGGGGTCCTTGAGAGAAGGCTGATTCTGAGTTAGCAGAGAAGAAAGATGATCGTTCAGGCAGAGCCGATGTGGGCAGGAAAGAGGATGTTTATGACACAATTTGTCAGGCTGGCTCACCCTCTCACTGGGCTGTGAAATCATTTTAGTGAGTGTGACCAGCTTTTTTATAAAAGGAAAAAGTTAGAAAATGTCGGAGTGAGTCCCATCTAATAAAGATAGGTTTGCTTTTTTATTTTCTTGTCTTTTTTTTTTTTTTTTTTTACAAACCCTTGTGTTGAGAGCTTAGGTTTGCTTTTTTTAATGTTAAGTTTTTTCCAGGTATAAATCTGTACATGCAGGAATACATGTATGTGTACTGGGTTGCAATAAAAATGTATCATTGTAGCTCATGGTCAAAAAAGTTTGAATTCAGATGGTTTAGGAGACAGGTAAAGTTTTTATGTAATGGAGAGTCTTCTCTTCCATTTGTGCAGAGCACTGTGGCAGGTGTTAGCAGTAGGGAGGAAGTAAAGGTGACTCTGACAAAGATCTCCATCCTAGGTGCTTCCTGTCTCTAGACCAGTGTGGGCTGGGGATTCGTGTGGACAGCATCTGGCAGGAGTGCTCATTCCTCCATTCTTATATCTCCGTGGACCGGGAGGAGACATCCACACTTCTCACCCAGAGAGGAACATTGTGGCTAAAGTGTCTGACCCCCCTCCATCCCCCCTGCTTGCTCCTCCTCATGGAAGGAGGCCAGTGGCGTATCTGATGGGTGAAATTAGGAAGAGGCTGGCACCCAAGGGCCTTTTTGACCAGTGGTGGGGTCACTGCATTGAAGAAGGCAGGCCTAGAAAACCAGCGTCTGGGGTCTCTTCCTAATCTTGAGATTAGGAAATAGTTTAGATCTTAGAGGCTTCTTGCAACTATCAGGTCTTTTCACTGATGGGGTCTCCTGGTCTGGATTTCTGTAGGGGTGGTATTGGCTATGGTAGGAAGCCCTGTGTGGACCTCAGGCCCAAATCCATCTCCAACACAATCTACTAAGGGGTCTTATGCTTTGGGGGAACATAAAGATGATGCTATGTTGTCATCAGTTCCTGCATCTTTCCAACAACTTGTTAGAATGCATAAGAGAGGATGATGCTCCCTAACTGCCAGCTGGTACTAGTGGGAGATATGGTTGGAAAGGATGAGATTCTGAGGGCCTTGATCACTGCCTCATCAAATTTCAACTTTGTGTGTGAGCTTCAGAGAGCCTTTTGGTGCACCCAGAGGTGTGTGGGTGTGAGTGTGAGTGATGACATGGTAAGGAATTTCTTTCATAAGGATGATGGGTTCTGCAGTGTGGGAGAGCTGAGAGGCTGGCCGTGTTTCCAGAAGTAGAATGGCAACCAGTAATGACCTACAGTTAAAGTTTTTTCTGTTCTGTGATTGGTTTGTGAGGCTGTTTGTTTACTACCGACATTATTTGGATTTTGCAGACACTGAATTTTCTAGCTTGCCCCTCTTCTGTGTTACTAAACTGTTGAAGTGCTTTTTTAAGTCCAGGTGGGACTTTCTCTGTCTTCATTCCATTTCACTGACCAGAAGATGGTGCTGTCGTACTGGCAACGAATCCACCTTTCCCTCTTCTAGTAAAACTTGTCATCTAAAATGCTTATTCATGCTAAGTAATGTGGACACTTAGAGCATGCCCTTTCCACAGTGTAAACCTCATGCAGTACGGCAGCAGTTAGGCAACATTTGCGGGATCAAAAACCTTCAGAGTCTGGAGCCTAGAGAAACCTACCACGAGGGTCTCCGTTAGGTGCTTGCTCAGGGCCACCTTTGCACTCAGGGTAAAGTGACACTCTTGTAGGAGTCAGGATGAAGACCTCTGTTATTTGCTATTTGATCTGTGTGTAGTCTTCCATGATTTGGTTTGAAGATTTATGAATAGAGAGAAAATATTTTTTCCTCTTTTCTTTTTGTAAAAGATCTGAGTACCTAGAGGAAAACTCATGAATTAAAGTTTACCAGAAATACTGTGCTCAATTCATTGTTTCACTGGATACTCAATTAATTGAATTACCCAAGCAACGTCTCAACTTATTTTAGCCGTTTGGAAGAAGCCCGGATGGTATGATGGACTTGGAGTAAAATTGGGTGTGTGATCTTGGGTGCTTGACTTAACTTCTCTGAGCCTTCAGCTGTAAAATCAAGATGAGAAAATGCACTTTTCAGGGCTGGGAAGAATTGATGGACGTAATAAAGGTAATGTTCTCACACAATGCCTGGCACTAGCTGCTTATTTAACGTGCACTTCTTGCCCTATCCCATCCCCATTCAGAAATCCAGACATTAAAATAGCATTACTGAATTGATTTTATAAAAAGCGTGCATTGCCGCATCGTGGAAACTGTGGTGTAAACCTCGTAGAATGATGTGTCCCTCAGATAGAAGTGTCCTCCAGTTAAAGTCTTCTCCCACCTGCACCTTTTCAACACAAGACCAAAACTGCTGCCAAAATGATTTTTAGTTGTCTGTCCTTTGCTTTCCCGTGGCTTCCTGCGTTGCTGTTCTAATTCATCGTTTGTCAGTTGCAGTTAGGGGTCTCCCTCGGAGTCTCCTCGGGGTCCCGACTTCACTAGTTCCTGGAGCCTCTTTCTGTTACAGAGGTCAGCTTTCGAGTAGGTTTGCATGTAATACCAGGACTCCACAGACACAGGAGTTTGTAAGATTTGCTGTAAGGTCGGGCTACGGATTTATTCTGAGTCAGTTTGGGAGGTTGGTTTGGACATGGTCTTAAAAGTACAGTCAGTCCTCATTACGCACAGATTCTGTGTTTGTGAATTCACCTACTCATTAAAATTTTTTCGTAACCTCAAAATCAGCACTCACGGAGCTTCTGTGGTCATTCCTGGACATGCGCAGAGCGGTGGAAATGTGAGTCTCCCAACGCACGCGGTCCCCAGTTGAGGTTGAACAAGGCGATGCTTCTCATTGCAGCTCATACTGTAAACAAGGGTCCTTTTCACAGTCTATTTATTGCCACTTTTTTCACATTTTTGTGCTTTCTGTTGGCTATTTTTGCCATTTGAAATGCCCCCTCCCCCCAGTCATGGGGCCAAAGTGCTGTCTCTGTTCCCCAGCATGAGAAGACTGATGTGCCTTACGGAGAAAATGCGTTAGAGAAGCCGCATTCAGGCATGAGTTACAGTCCGTTGTTGCTGAGTTCAGTAGTAGTGAGTCAGCAACGTATGTTAAATAAGGTATCTTTAAACAGAAGTACCCGTAAAACAAGAGTGTGTGTTGATTGGTTTAAGAAAGTGCTGTGGCCGAAGGCTCGCAGGAACCTAGCTCTAATCTCCCCTGGGGAGCAGTGGTTCAGTGTTGGAGGATACTTGATAAAGCATCGTAAGGAGCGCGAATACTGAGACTGTTCCTTTCTGCCTTCATGTCTCCTCCGCGGTGTTCCACCCAGTGCTCTTAGGCAAAAGGATTCTGGGCTGCCTACTTGTTATTTGTTTTTCAGGGAGAGCTGCGAGAGAGTCCTGGCTCCTGCCCGATAGGAACACTGCTGCAGAAACGGGCTGCTGCAGGGCGCCCAGCCTTGCCTGGCCCAGCGGGCAACCCGGGCAGTAACTGGTACAGGGGCGGTGGGCTTCTCCAAGTGCTGGATAATTAGGTGGATGGAGACCAAGGAGCTTCATTTGGTGAGATGAGAACCAGGGGCCGTCTCCTCAGTTTATCGTGACTTTGGGCATTTGTTCTTATTACAGTTGTATGGCTAAAGGATCGAGGGTGGTTAAATTTGGTTGTATGTTGAACATCTGTGCCTATAATTCCTACAGCTGTTGAATTTGACTTTCGTTGAAGGTGATTTGTCTTTATTTCTTCTTTTTCTTGATACCATATTTCTGCAGATGAATCCTCTTGTTGTAGATTTCCATCTTACCTTTTCTGTTGTGTGGTGAGGTTTGAGAAAACCCAGGATGTGTGGTTCACCTTGGCAGCCTCTTCATTTCAGCAGAATTTAACTTGCATATTGGTCCCTTTAGAAGAGAAGGGGCCTGGGATGGGAGAAGAGTAAAAAGCTATGGAAGATTCACTTAATGCCTTTGGCAGGTACTTGGAGAAAGCAACGTGCAGCAGATTTGGTTGAAGGGCACTTGCTGTCCCATTACGCAGTCTTTCTTTTCACCTCTGTACACGTAACACATAGTCCAGTCTTTCCCAAGTGGAGCCCACAGTTAAGGAAAGTGTCACTTTTAGATCTGTTAGGCTAATCAGATCCCTGGATTCACTGAGCAGCTCTGACCAGTCATTTGGCATGGGGACACCTTCATGGCTGTGTGACAGTGAAGACAGGCGGCAGTAGATGTGGTGGACAGGCTGTGCCCTAGCAGATCGCATGGCTGGCACATCACTACCTTCACGTACCTGCCTGGGAGCTTGTTGCACAGACACGGCCACTCTGACTTTCATGTGGGTGGGTGTGTGCCCTACGTCAGGCTGAGAGCGATGGATGCCCTGCCTTGCTGGCCCAGAGGGCTTATCCCCTTCTGTGACCGCTGTGTTGACGGGACTGTATCAGTATTAAGTACTGAAACTGACAGGTCTTGGACAACTTCAGACGTGGCTTCCTGCACTTTCCAGACACATCCTTATCTTTCAGATGGGCGGGAGTCATCTGTTTCATTTCTTGGCAGAGAACAGCCTTTATCCTTTGGTGCCTTTACTTCCTCATCTGTAGAGGGTCACATTTAGTAAGAGTGGCAGAGGAACTTCATCTACATGTTTTTCTGAGAAATCTTTCAACTGAAATTCCGTAGTGAGATTATCTCTAAGTATTCTGGATAACTTCAGTCAAGCAGAAACAAGGAAATACTTCATTTGAGACCACCATGTGTAAGCATATATATATTTTTTAAGGAGTAGTAGTAGTATTTGTTCTGGAAAATATCTGTCATAGACTGTTTTTAAAAATCTGTTGTTGGGCTTCCCTGGTGGCGCAGTGGTTGAGAGTCCGCCTGCCGATGCAGGGGACACGGGTTCGTGCCCCGGTCCGGGAGGATCCCACATGCAGCAGAGCGGCTGGGCCCGTGAGCCATGGCCGCTGGGCCGGCGCGTCCGGAGCCTGTGCTCCGCAGCAGGAGAGGCCACAGCAGTGAGAGGCCCGCGTACCATAAAAAAAAAAAAAAATCTGTTGTTGTTTAAATTATCCTCTTCTTTCTCATGAAATTACTGAGAATTAATGTAGGAAGGCTCTTCCTTCCTCCCCATTACCTGTACTTGTACTGTGTTGGGTTATATTTAAAGGAGAGATTCGTTTTGATGTACAAATAAGAGTTTCAGTTTTTATATATATGTATAAAATTCTACTATGATATCTGGTGGTACAAAGATTTAATGCATCTGAATGAGGAAAGATACACATAAAAACCATGGGGCAGGATCTGAATGGCACCGATGGCTATATTTTGTTAATGTTAACTCCTTAGAGAACTCGTATTGCTACATAAACACTTTAATGGAATACTGTTTGGAAAATTATATTTTTAAGTGGAGATAAAATGTTTTCAGTAAAGTATTTTAGGTACATTTAAAGACTTTAAATTTTCATTGGATTTCTAATTCGAGTAAAGGGAGCTTTATCCCTCCTAGTCTAGTCCTTCCCTTACCTTTTTTTTTTAATGACTTTTTAAAAATTAATTAATTAATTAATTTATTTTTGGCTGCGTTGGGTCTTCATTGCTGCATGCGGGCTTTCCCCCAGGGGGCGGGGGCTACTCTTTGTTGTGGTGTGTGGGCTTCTCATTGCGGTGGCTTCTTTTGTTGCAGAGCACGGGCTGTAGGTGTGCGGGCTTCAGTAGTTGTGGCATGTGGACTTCAGTAGTTGTGGCTCGGAGGCTCATTAGTTGTAGCACACAGGCTTAGTTTCTCTGCCACATGTGGTCTCTTCCCAGACCAGGGCTTGAACCCATGTCTCCCGCATTGGCAGGCGGATTCTTAACCACTGCACCACCAGGGAAGTCCCCTTCCCTTCCCTTTTAAATGTTTGCAAGTATTTTGAAAAGTGATTATGTTAGAGCTTGATCTTTGTCTTCTTACCTTGATAAATCGAATACTCCTAATGCCGCAGTTTAGTAGCAGCAGCAAACAGCTGCCCCTAGGAGTCAAGATCTTTCTTCATAATTCATGTTTGGACAGGAAAGTGTACCTGGTAATGAATCTTGATTACCTAAACTGCTAGGGGTGGACCAAGGGTATGATAATATACTGGTTTGCCCTCAGGCCCCAGCTCTTCTTTGAGAGCTTACTTACTGATGAGGAAAAACAAACCCAAACAAATTCATAACTAGGTAGTTGCCTTGGAAAAACAACAGCTCATGAAATGTTTTCAATTTCTTAGGCTAAAAAACAGAGAACTTAACTAAAGCTCACAGGTTAGAATCAACTACCGTGTTGTATCTGGGCTCCCCTGAATGACTTAGTCCTTTATCTCCTTAATCCTTGCATCACTCCCAGGAGGCATACAGTGTCAAGCAGGTTCTGTTTGGCCAGGCAGTTAGCTACTACTCTGTCTTTGATACTAAGTGGCATAATCATTCCATATTCTCCAGAAATGTATAGCTTTTCCTAAGCCAGCTCACTCTCTACACACATACAGTATTAAGTTTGGGTTAGTGGGAGGGTAGATTCTCTGTGCTCAGAGGAAAAGGGCAGCAAGTGGAGATTATTTTTCTTTGCACCCCAGTCCCCACCATAGAGTTTCTGGTTTTATGACTTCACGTTAGAGAATGTGGTTAAGATAGTCCATGATATTTGTTGAGTCTTGCTCTGTGACCTGGTCAGTTTTTATAAATATTCCAAGTGTGTTTGAAAGGAGAGTACAGTTTTCCAATCTTGAAGTATAGGGTTCCATACGTCCAGATCAAGCTTGTTAAATATGTGATTCTAATCTTTTATTTATTTACTCATTATTTTCCTTTGCTTGATCTATAAGTTTATAATTGGGATTTTGGGGGTTTTTTTTAGCTCCTACTGTGGTTTTGAAATTGTTGGCTTATAATTCTGTCGGTTTTGGGTTTGGGGCATTTATTGTTCTAATTAGTGGTTTGTTGTTGTTGCCCTGAACTCAATTTTGTCTGATACAACTTAATTAGACCCAAATTTTCCCCTTTTGGTTAGTATTTGCTTCATATCTTTTCTAGCCTCTTACTTTCAGCCTTTCTGCGTCGCTTTAGATGTGTCTTTTGTGAATAACGAATAGGTGCACACTTGCTTTTCTTCAGTCAGAGAATCTCTGTCTTTTAGATGGTGAATTTGGTCAAGTTATCTTTGCTATTCACCATGCTTGCTTCTTTGTTCTTAACACCCCCTTGTGGAGCAGGCTTGAGGTGTGATTTCTCTTACAGCCTTTTCTCTTCCCACCCACAGCCTTAGGCAGGGACAGACTTGGTTGCCACATCTCCAGGCCAGTTGGTGAGTCTTTTTTTATGTGCCCAGCTCTGTGCAGGGCCCTCAGTCCTGTTCTTGCCCCACACGGGCCTGAAACCGTGTCTGAGTCTCTGGCTTCTTGCTGTTGGGGCCTGTGCCCAGGTCTCATCCTCCCTGGAGCTGCCCCAGCCCACTCTTGCTCTTAACCCCTGGCTTCAAGTTCTCGCTCATTTCTGACACCTGAGGATTTCTTTTTCTTCCCTTTAAGCTCAGCTGTACATTAAAAAAAAGAGGAAAAAAGTCTTGGTTTCCTTTCTGGAGTGCTCCCTGCAGTTCTAGTGGGAGGAGGCTCTGCGTTTCTGCACCAGCTTGGCACCTTCCCCCACCCGTCTGTGGCTTAAGATCTTTCTGTAATGTTGGTGTTAGGCCTTTCTTGTCTTTACCTGGGGGACTACTTTTACCTCAGACTTAGCTCTTTTGTATTATTTAACACATATTCCAAGTAGAAAGCAGCCACATTTCTCTGTTGGTGTGAACTGATTGGTGTGGTTCCTTATGTTCATTTACTGATGCGTGACTCTGTCCAGATTATACCACGTGTCAGATGTTTGGGGGTGGGGGGATGGGACCTGTGGGTCATTGAATTTTTTGGCAACCCTGGTTTGCTTTCAGAGAACAGCCACAAAATCTTGAGTTTGGGGATATCTTTGCTCTGTTTATTGTTTGAACTCCTCTCCATGAGAGTGAAAGTTCCAAAGGGGCCAAATTCTGGTCGAAATGTCTTAGCTTATGCTTAGACCTCATCTTAATTATCCCAGAAAAAAAAAATTAGAGGAATTTGACATATAAGTGATATCAATACGGTATCACTTACATGTGGAATCTAAAAAAATTATATAAATGAACTTATTTACAAAACAGAAGTAGACTTACAGACATAGAAAGATTTATGGTTACCAAAGGGGGTAGTGGGGGTGGGGGTGGACGGGAAGAAGGGGAGGAGATAAATTAGAAGTTTGGGGGAAAAAATAGAGGAATTTGGTCTATGGCATGTCAAATGTTCTATTTTACTTTGTTTTCCATATGAAAAAGAAAAGGGGATATTTAGGTTTGTCAAAGTGTGTTGTTATAGCAGCTTGAGAGAGCTGGAAAAGCAACGGAAGTGGAAATGAATTTATGTTAAATCTTTTATTTTCATTAAGCCATTTGGGGAGCCAGGCTAGGAAACCAGAGGGTAACCCATTGTGGCATAGTCACCAGACAGGGGAATACAATGGTGAGTCTCGGGCCATGGTAAACTCACGTTGGCTCTCTGAGGGGTGTGAGGAGGTGAGAGGCTCCTGCGGTCCAGTTGTTGGTTTGGTTAAAAAACCAAAACTGTTAAAGATACACAGGAAAGATGGAAGAATAGAATGAATCCTTCTGTGTACTCACCCACTCCCCTTTCAGCCACTATTATCGCCAGTCCTATTTCATGTCCACCAATACCTACTCTCTCCTTTTTTGTTTTATTTTGAAGCATATTCTAGACACCATATCATATTCACTGGTTCTTATTTCAGTGTATCTCTCAAAGACAGATTCTTTTTTAAAAAAAACACAGCCACAATGCTATTATTGCTTTAAAAAAAATAAATCTGTAACATCGTCAAATATTCACTTACTGTTAAAATTTCTAATTATCTCACAAGTGTCGTGAGTTTTTCTTTTTCCTTTTGAGTCAAGATCCACAGAAGGGCCACACGCTGTGATTGTTGAAATGTCTATTATGTCTCTTATTCTGTAGCTCTCTTTTTCTCATTTGTTGAAGAAACAGGGTCATTTGTCCTGTAGAGTTTCTTGCAGCTCTGATTTTACTGATTGTATCCCCTTGTGTTGTCTTATATATTCTCCTGTCCTCCTGTTTCCTGTAAACTACTTATTAAATCTAGAGGCTTGATCCAAATAAGATTTGATTTGGTCAGGATGCAAGACCGCTTCATAGGTGTCATTGTGTTCGTCCATCGGGAAGCCCATGGTATCGGGTATCTCTCGTTTTGTGATGTGACAGCTGTTAATGATTAACGTAGATCCATTATTTCATTAGAGGTTGCAATAAGGTGATACTGTAATTCTGGCATTCCTGTTTCCTTTATTTGTAGGAATACATTCATAAAAAGGAACTCTCACTTATCTGCTATATGTGGTTTACAATTGGTATAGGAAAAGCAGAATATGTGTTTGATTCTTTCCTTTCATTTATTGCTCTTTTAAAAAGTGAGTTGATTTACTAGAATTGTCCAATTGTGACCAGTCGGTTAGCTATTTTGGTTTGCTATCACTGTGAACTCATGGACGTAATGGCACATAAACACCTACAATGCAATTCATCCAGGTGCAGTTTTAACCCTTACTAATGATCCAGTTCTCCCAGCTGTGCAAGTGAGAGCCTCTTGAGGTTGGCCAAGTCCTTTTGACCTGCCCTGTGACAGACATGTTCCAGGTTCATCTGGTACATGCTCTGCCCCAGGCCTGGAGTCAACACTCCTCTAAGGAGCTCTGGATACTTTTCATGGAAAATGGTATTTCAAGACCACAATCAGGGTGCCAGAGTGCTCACTGTGCTGAGTTGGTCATTGTTTTTGAGCCTTTACAATAGACAGAGCTAAGAAAAACATCTTCCTTTCTTTCAGATAAAAATACATCGTGAGTTCAAACTGGCATTTCTGACTCAACATCAGGGCTAAAGTTTTTTTACTTAATTTGGTCTTACATATATCTTCTTTCTCCCATACCAAGAATCCTGGTTCCCAGTGATACTGGGAAGAGTGGCAATAGAGTATCATATAATTATTCATCTGTTTTATCTCATGGTATATACCCAGCAGTCTCAGAATAACCAACCAGTGCAATCACCATCAGTGTGATAGAGAACAGTTCAGACTTTTGCAGTTCTGTTTGGCTTGGGCTGTCGCCCTTGAGGGACGTACAGTTTGATAGCTGTTTTAAAGCCTTTTGGATTAGTTCCCTCTCTGTGAGTTTATGCCCCAAGCTGGATACATTTAGGCTCATTTGTTTTCTTTTTAGTTCTTAGGGATCTCTTTTAATACAATTACAAAATACAATTATTTTGTAATTATTTAAAATATTGTCACGGTTCCAAAGTCAAATTTAAAAAACAAGATACACTGTATTCAGAAAAGTCTAGTTTTTATCCCAGTCTCCTCCACCCTGTTCTGTCCCTCCCCTTATAAGTAACTATTTTTAAAAGTATGTTTTATCCTTCCATTGTTTGTTTTTCTTAATATAAACAGGTAAGTAGACATATTTATATTCTTCTATTTCTTAGATAAATTGTAATCTATATTTACTTTTTTTTTCAACTTTGCTTTTTTAATTTCCCAAGATATCTGGGAGATAACATCACAGTAGTACCACAATAATACAGCACAGAGTTGGATTTTGCTTTGCTAACCAATCAATTTTTTTCTTTTAATAGGTGAGTTTAAGCCCATTTAAATTTATTCATATAACTGATAATGCTTGGCCTTGGTTCTGTCATTGTTTTATAGTATATATGTAGGTATAAAAGTCTTTTATATGGATAGTTATTCTCTGTATGTCTGTTTTATTTATTATCTCTCCCCTTTAGTATGTTTTTTCAAGTTTTGCTTATTGCTTTTGTGGGGTTTTTTTTTTTTTAAGAGCAACTTAACATTTTTGTCCTGAGGGCTACCATATTCTTTTTTTTTTTTTTTTTTAGGGCTACCATATTCTAATGCCATTATGTAATACCTTAGCCATGCCCCTTTTCACTGTCCATAAGTTCCCTCTGTTTGCATTGTGCTTGTTAAAACACCTTTGGCCAAAGCAGGTCCCATGTCAATCCGAGATTCAAGGGGAGCAGTAAACTCACTGCACCTCTTGATGGGAAGAGCAGAAAAGTCACACTGCGAAAGGTGTACATAAAAAGAAGGAAGAATTTTTGGCCATTTTGCAGTCTGCCACAACTAACATATAATATTTTAATCTTGTCTATTTTTAGTCATTATTTATTGGTTCCCTGCCAATATGAGCAATATTGAAATTAGCTAATAATCTCTTATTTTCCTTGCCTTGCCTCTCCTCTGCATCTGATTTGAGGAAATACCCTTTTACTCGCCATTACTAACTATAAAGAGGGCAGCACATTCTACTCTTCTTGTATGCCTCCCTTATTCTTATGTTTTCTCTTTTAATATCTACATTGTCAGAGCCATCAGCCATATGCACTATACTCTATCCTTTATAACCATCATTTAGTGTTAGTCTTACAGGTAAATATATATTTAATGCTCACTATCAGTACTTATAATGATGTTTCTTCAGCCAGTTTGGTTGTCTGAAGCTTTTTCTCTAGTACATGTTTTAGGAAGTCATGGGAAGAATGCTTCTGGAATTCTTTTTTTCTTTTTTTTAAAATAAATACATAAATAAATTTATATATTTATTTTTTTGGCTGCGTTGGGTCTTCTTTGCTGCGTGTGGGCTTTCTCTAGTTGCGGTGATCGGGGGCTACTCTTCGTTGTGGTGCGCAGGCTTCTCATTGTGGTGGTTTCTCTAGAGCACGGGCTCTAGGCGTGCGGGCTTCAGTAGTTGTAGCATGCGGACTCAGTACTTATGGCACGCAGGCTCAGTAGTTGTGGCGCACGGGCTTAGTTGCTCCGCGGCATGTGGGATCTTCCCAGACCAGTGCTCAATCTGCATTGGCAGGTGGATTCTTAACCACTGCGCCACCAGGGAATCCCTCTTTGAGTATTTTACATATGACATTCCATTTTCTTCTGGCTTGAAGTGCTTCTCTCAAAGGCAGTCTGACTTTTTTCCCTTCTAAATGACTTGCTCTTTTCGAACGGATGTCCCAAAGATTTTTTGCTTTAAAGTCTACTAGCTTTACTAGGATATGTCTTCAGGCTGGTTGTTTTGAATCAGTTTTCCCAGGTATGTGGTGTGTCCTTTCAGTGTGCAGTATTGCCTCTTTTGTTGTTTTTTGTTTGTTTGTTTGTTTGGTTACTTCAGCAAAGTTGTCATGTCATGAAATTTATTTTACTTATTTATTTATTTATTTATTTATTTTTTGCGGTATGCGGGCCTCTCACTTGTGGCCTCTCCCATTGCGGAGCACAGGCTCCGGACACGCAGGCTCAGTGGCCATGGCTCACGGGCCCGGCCGATCCGCGGTATGTGGGATCCTCCTGGACCGGGGCATGAACCCGTGTCCCCTGCATCAGCAGGCAGACTCTCAACCACTGCGCCACCAGGGAAGCCCCTTTACTTATTTACTTTTATAAATTTATTTATTTATTTTTATTTTTGGCTGCGTTGCGTCTTCGTTGCTGCCTGCACACAGGCTTTCTCTAGTTGTGGCGAGCAGCGGCTACTCTTTGTTGCAGTGCATGGGCTTCTCATTGCTGTGGCTTCTCTTGTTGAGGAGCATGGGCTCTAGGCGCGTGGGCTCAGTAGCTGTGGCTAATGGGCTCCGTAGTTGTGGCTCGCGTGCTCTAGAGTGCAGGCTCAGTAGTTGTGGCGCACGGGCTTAGTTGCTCCGCAGCATGTGGGATCTTCCCAGACCAGGGCTCGAACCCACGTCCCCTGCATTGGCAGGTGGATTCTTAACCACTGTGCCAGCAGGGAAGCCCTGTCATGAATTTTAACTTTCAGTATTGTTCTATTCATTGCTTTTGTTTTTGTCCATGAGAACTGCTATTGTATCTGTTTGAATCTTCTTTGCTTGTCTTCTGTCACTTAGTTTCTAATCATTTTTAACCTCTTCGTTTCTTTTTGGTTTAAAATTTTTCCTCTTTTTCATCGTCTCTGTCTCTTAAGGCATGTTGCATCTATTCATTCTTGTATTCTTTCTAATTTAGTCTGCATTTATAAAATGATTTCTTTCATATTGAATTCTTTCTTGAGTTCTAATGTTTTCTTGAGTACCGTCCCCTCATTTCTGAGTATTTCTAGTTCTGATTTTGTTCTCACGTATATTATATCATTCTCTTAAATTTTTACAGTTCATTTCAAAATATTAGGCACAACTTTCATCCCCTTTGTAGGCATGTCTTTCTGGCATGCTTTCGTTGGCCATAGGGATAATTTTTTTGCTTCTTTTTTAATAACTTCCTATGGGATTTGAGCACAATCCTTTTCTGTTACTCATTTTGACTGTTTTTTTTTTTTAACTATTAAAACCTCTGGAGAAACATTATGTTAGCAATAAAATATTTTCATGTATATGTATTTGAGTTCACTTGTCAGTTCTAGTGATTTAACGGCAATGAAACATACCATAGAATTTGCTACCTGAGATGGGTTAAAGCCAGTTCATGTTTGTACTGGGGACATTGGTTTAAAAAGGAAGTTAACATCTCCAAGTACTTAGGTTCAAGTTTTGTATGAGTTGCTTATGGCTGAGCTGTGAGAGACAGGAGCAAGTATATATTTTAGAATTTGACCAACACAATAACAAAGGCAAGTTTGGTTTGAAGAGACAGTGAGGGACAGGTAAGTGTTGATTTGGGGAGTTTGTAAAGATGCTTTTCTGCGTTTGTTCTGTGGACCACATGGTGTTTTATTACCAATAGAGAAGTTATATGATGAAAACTTAGCTTCCCCTTGGCATCTGTGATAATTAACAGCTTGATCTTATGTAGCTTTTCTGTGCTGTCTCATTTATACAAAACATCATTATCAAGTGCCCACTATATGCCTGCTCGTTCCAGGCATACTCCTGCTGCAGGCCTTTTCACAAGCTGCTTCCCCCACTTGGAATGATCTTTCCCCAGGTATTTAGTGATTCACACTCCCTCACCTCACCTCTGTCACATCATTGCCCCACATTTCTTTGCCTTACCACTCCATTTGAAAGTAACTCTTCCACACCTCCCCCTACTTCTTGCCTTACTGTTCTCCAAAACACTGTGGTTGTTTGATTTTTCATTTAGTTTGTACACTTCCTCATGTCTGCTTCCCCTTATTAGAATCAGAGGTCCATGATAGATCCCCAGCGCCTAAAACAGTTCCTGACACACACAAGGCTCTCAACAGTTTATCAAATTAGTGCATATATGCTGGGTGCTGAGGTTGCAGGGGGTGAGCAACACATACCCCAACCCCGTGGAGTTTGGAGTCTAGTGGGAGAGGCAGAAATTAGTTTAATAAAGTGTGGAAAGTGCTAGATGAGAGGACAGAACAGGAGAAACAGAGCTAGTCTAGGGGAGGCTTCCCTGAGAAAGAGAGTTTTGAGCTAACAAGTGAAGGAGTAGTGAGTATGAGCTTTGTGGTGGGGAGCAGTCTAGGCAGACGCAGCACCTTTTTCAAAGGCTTATCAGCAAGAGGGAGCAAGGCCAGCGCTGTGAGGGAGTGGGGAAGAGGTGACCGGGCAGCTGGGCAGCTGGGCAGGGCCCCATCAAGCAGGGCCTTAGGCCAAGTTACAGATTTTGTTCTTAGTGAGCTGTCTAAACAGTCGTACCAGTCACAGCCACATAGATTGGGTCATAACTCAAGACAGTGTGGTGTATCACAGTATATATGGTATATACAGGATTTTACAGGATATCCAGCAGGGAACTGGATTAATGATGGGACCCATTTGTCATGGCCTACGAATGACTCCCTCATAGCGATTTTGAGAGACCTCAGATAAAATGAATATATATAATAAATAGTCCATATTTGTATTATTTATTAGCAAAGCTGCAGTTCTGTAATATTTTTATTTTTAATAGTATATTTGCTGAAGTTCTGAAAGTATGCTTTTAGGTGGTCCTGGAAGAGAAGCATTTATTTTAGTTATAAGAAAAAAAAAAAAGGAAAGAAAAAAACTCTTTAAAATGAACAAGATGACTGCTTTTATTGTTAGTTTCACCTGGAAAGGTAAAGTTTTGTAGCAGTGTATGGATAAAAAGAGATATCAGAGACCGTAAGGCAGAGTGCAAAGAGCAGGCCTGTTTGGTGTGCCATGGCCTCACTTTGATTTCCGGGGCCTGGTTCTTAACGCGCTTAACCGGTGTTGGCCAGTTACTTATCCCGACTTTGCTGAGCCTAGGTTTCCTCCTGTGGAAAACGAAGCCGAAATAGTCCTTTGCTCATCCATCTGTAGAGAGTCAGCAAGCCTCCTCCTCACGGAGACCCCAGTTGCCGGCCTCCCAGGATGGATGAGGCTGAGTGAGAGGATTGTTGGTACCACACTTGGTGCAGGCCTGGCGCTTAGGAAGTGCTCCACTCCATGGCAGCTCTACCTCCAGCATGGAAGATAATGTTATTTGTCTTACTGTGTTTTATACACAATTAGTGGCTTTTTAACTTATGCCTTCCAGGAGGAGAAAAGAAAAATCACTTATTTTTAGCTCTTAAAGGCTTTTCAGAATTACTTTTTAGATGCAATTAACCCTCTAAGTACATGGATCTCAACTTGAATCTGTTAAACCTAATAATTCAGGAGGCAGAAGAGAGCCAAAGATATGTCGTCTCATAGTTTTCTCATGATTTCAGCGTGGTGATTCAAACTTACGTTATGTGTGATGTATTATTAGCTTCCCTCTCTGACTAGTGTTGGAATTCGTCTGCTGCTTGAGCACTTCCCAAGTAATTTTTTCCTTTTTTAATGAGCCATCAAATAGGATGTGGCTTGGGATTTTCTCAGCAGTTGGAGTGGATTTCTGTTAATGTGTCTGGACTCTCTTTCCCTCTCCTTTGTGAACAATGGCATTCACTTCTGATCAGGGCATTAGGAGTGTGGGGTGTAGGCTGTGTCCCTAGAACAGGCCAAGCTGTTTCATCCTTGACCTTTAACAGATAATGGAACCTTGGACTTATCATCCTGTGTCAACTCATGGAGATAAGCAAGCTGTGTGCTTTTAGGTTTTGAGCTAGCAGTGAATTTTTAATTTTGTTTTATTTTTTTAAATAAGGGAAGACTAATGTACAATTGACAGGAAATACTTGTATAGATTGGAGATAATAGAAGAGTTAAGAACTTGTCATCTGATTTTTGTGTGTTCTTGGGACTCATAAGAAGGGAAAATGATCCAAAAACTGCCCTTTTTTTTTTTTTCCCTTGGCCATACCGAGTGGCTTGCGGGATCTCAGTTCCCCAACCAGGGGTTGAACCTGGCCCCCCTGCAGTGGAAGTGCAGAGTCCTAACCACTGGACTGCCAGGGAATTCCCTCCAGAAACTACCTTTATTGAGCAACCCGTGATTGGGTGGCATTCAGAACTTTTGACATTGGTGAATTTTTTTTCCCCCCTCTGTGGTTCAGTTCTTTTCTACATTTTCTGCTCTCTGTATAGATTTCTTCTGTCTCTTCTTCTTCCTGGTTTAGCACAGCAGAAGAGCAAGCTTGGCTAGAAGATAAGCATTGTCTGCATAGCAAGTCAAAACACCATGTGCCAGGATGGTGGTAGCTAGATAGTCTGCTGCTGTGTGCTTCTGTGGTTGTCAGTGAAGACCTGGGTTTAAAACTCAGTGACCTGGTATGGTCTTTGGAAAAGCAGAATGACAAATTAAGAAACTAAGTCCAGCTCAAGGTTTGGGTTTCCTTATTTGTCATTTTGATTAAGCAGCTGTTTCCTTTCTCTTTAAGGCCTTGATCATCTTCATATCATACAGATTAATCTTTCTTTTTGTGCTTTAAAAAAGTGAATTTTTATAAAACCCACATAATTTGTGGTTCTATACAGGCACTTAATTATCTCTAAGTAGATCATTTTCCCAGCCTTCATTTTTTTCAAGAATTTGTGAAAATGTTAGAAAAACGCAGTACTGGTTAAGTTGGCTATTGCATATGTATTGATTTAAAAAGCTACCCTGATGGCAGTTTACAGCTTTAGGAGGATATGTTGTTTCACTTGGTTTTCCTGCAGCCTTTGTTGAAATTTGTTTGGTGAAATTCATTACCCCATACTTTGGAAATGGCCCTGACCTTTTCCTTTTCCTCACAAATGAACACATTCTTTCAACCCTCTGCAGTGTGTTCTCCCCTGTGGGTAGAGTCTTCAGCTGCAGAGATGCTTGAAAAGCCTGCAGCAACGCTGAGCAGGTTAAATTTAATTGCTGGGTGTCTGGGAATCTGTTCTGAAGAGGAATGTTTCCACCATTTGTTTTTGTCATTGTTTTGTTGGGGTGTTTTTGTTTGTCTGTTGGCTCTGGGTGAGGATTTAAACTCTTCTCTGAAAGAAAACTGTTAGGAATATGTTAGCATGATAAGTTGTATATCTCAACTCTGGTGAGCTGTGAAACCCATTTCTTAGGGACTAGAAGTAACAAAGACATTTAACCATATTCTTCCTTCTTTACTAAAGAAATACGATGCCAAAATGTTTATTCCTTCAAGAATAGAAAAATATTTACACCCTCCCCCAAGGGTTGGGAAATGCACTTATTCCTATGCAGCAGGATTCTACCTGAAACAGTTGCTTCTGTAGGCTTTTTTTTTCCCTCCAGCTATAAAAATCTCTGTGATTTAATACATTTTGCCCTCACACTTGTGTTAATATTACATATAAAAACGCTTTTCACATACTCTTAGATGTTGGTGATATTTGACCGAGTATTTGAGCTTCATATTTGTGGGTTTTAAACAATAATGATGATGATGATATAAGTTTATCTTTATTATTTGTTATACATTTGATAGCTCTCTTAAGTGATGGTTGGGGTATAGTGTTTAAAATTTTGATCCCCCAAATATCTCTTCATAAGAAAACATATTGGAATGGAAAACAGTATGGAGGTTCCTCAAAAAACTAAAAATAGAGTTGCCATATGGTCCACCAATCCCACTCCTGGGCATATACCCAAACAAAACTATAATCCGAAAAGATACATGCACTCCTGTGTTCATAGCAGCACTATTTACAGTGACCAAGACATGGAAACAACCTAAATGGCCATTAATAGGTGAATAAATAAAGATGTGGTACATATATACAGTGGAACATTAGCCATAAAAAAGAATGAAATAATGCCATTTACAGTAACATGGATGGATCTAGAGATTATTATGCTAAGCGAAGTAAGTCAGAAAGAGAAAGACAAATATCATGATATCACTTATATATGGAATCTAAAATGTGACACAAATGAACATATCTACGAAACAGAAACAGACATAGAGAACAGACTTGGTTGCTGGGGCCATGGTGCGGGGGGGTGGTGGGAAGGAAGGACTGGGAGTTTGGAATTAGCAGTTGCAAACTGTTATATATTGGATGAATAAACAACAAGGTCCTACTGTATAGCACAGGGAAATTCAGTATCCTGTGATAAACCATAATGGAAAAGAATGTGAAAGAGAATGTATATCTGTGTATAACTGAATCACTTTGCTGTACAGCAGAAATTAACAAAGCATTGTAAATCAACTATACTTCAATAAAATTTTTTAAAAATGTATTGGTAATTACACTGTTTTGTCATTTGTGACAACATTTTAAAATAATCTGTTTACTTATAGCCAAAGAAAAAATTACTAAACAATCATGCAGAAAGTCATATTTATTGAATTAAGCTCGCTCTTCCCCTTCTCTCCACGCTCAATTCAGTAACTCTTAAGTGCACTGTTTGTGCTTTCTGTGAGGGAGCAGGGCCAGCTGAATGAGTATTCTAAGATGCAGGCTAGAAATTGGAGTGCCCATCCATGCAGTGGGCACCTTGTCTGGAAGCCACATCAGGGGCTGATCAGTAAGGTCAAATAAGCAGATCGATACGTTGTTTACATCTCTTTGGCAGATTGTAGCCTTGTAGGAGAGGTTCCTTTCTCAATGGAGATGGCTGTCTTGAGAGGTCATTCCAGGTAGGTTAAGTCTTCTAAGTGGATTATTTTATTTCTCAGAATAATTTTACTTAATTATTTCAGAATAATTTTATTTATTTATAATTTAGCTTATTCTTTGGAAATTTTGCCTTTTGAAAATTTTACCTTCTGGATTCTTGGAATGATTTTATTATTCTCAGAACGCTTTACTTTCAAGAATAATTTTTAAATTCTATCGAACGTTGAAAGTTGTCAGCTTAAGATGTTGACTTGCCTACATTCAGAAATGATATTGAGATTTTCGTTTAGTGTGTGATAACTCTGTTCTCTTAAGCCTATAGTTAAAAATGAAATGAATTGTGGAATTTTGGTTCAGCCTAGATTAGGATTTTTGAGGTTGAGCTATAGCCAAACACCAAATTAATCAAATAAAATATTGAGACTGCTCTGTCTCAAAGAAAATTTATTTGGTCTTTGCTGGCATCGAATCAAGCCTTTTGAGTATAACATTTTCAGCGTATTAATAATAGTATGCGTCAGCACAAGGAGATCAGCTCGGTGCTTTGTGACCACCTAGAGGGGTGGGATAGGGAGAGTGAGAGGGAGACGAAAGAGGGAGGAGATATGGGGATATATGTATATGTATAGCTGATTCACTTTGTTATAAAGGAGAAACTAATACACCATTGTAAAGCAATTATACTTCAATAAAGATGTTAAAAAATAATAGTATGTGTAAACATATTCATAGCTCATAACCTTCCTCTGTAATTATCAAAAACTTTGCTATCCCACGGCCAGTTAAAAAGTTTTCTTTTTGAATAGGGGTCTCTTTTAATTATTAGAGGACACAGCACTGTGGGACTATGAGCCTGTGTTCCCTGCACTCAGCTTTCAGATGTCTAATTGGGTAACTACAGTAACAAAAATATTCCACTCTGTTGCAATCTAAGAATGCCAAATTTTTTGTCTTTTATTTTTAAAAAGTATTTTAAAAAATGAAATGAATACATGTTCATTACAGAAAATTGGAGGGAAACATACACACAAATGAGTTAAAATCACCTAGAAATAATCATCATAACATTCTGTTGGTTTCTTTTTTTTTTTTAGTATTTTGCCTCTTTATTTTATGTGGGTATAATTGTACATGCTTTAATTTTTTCTATTTTTAATAATAGTTGTTGAGAAATTTTCTCAAGTTATTTAAGCTTGTTGGGGAAGGAAACAGTTTCCCTCTACCCTTTCTAGGTTCTTCCGGCTGGTCTAAGAATTAAATTGACACGAGACAGATTAGCAGGAGAAAACAAACTTAATTGCGTACATTCTAGAGGCTCCGTAAGAAACCTGAGACCCTAGGATAGGTTAGGCAGTTGAGGCTTATATGCCTTCTGAGAGGAGGAGAAAGGGGTAGGGGTTTGAGACTTCAAAGGGGGAGGAAGGCAGTTCACATAGAGATGGGAAAATAAATGTTTGGTAAGCAAACGTTTGCTGGGCCCTGCAGAGACAATGGGACACAGACAGGACTGGGGTCTCCAGGCCCTGCTGAGTTCCCCCAACCTCACTTTGCCCATATCTTTGCAGACATCTCTGGCGGTAGTGCTCTTCCTAGATCAGGCCCTTTATCCAAATTCTTTTAGGCAGTTAAAGGAAGAGAAGGGGTTAAAAACAAAGACTTCCTAAGGGTTCTGTTTCTTAAAAATAATCAGCTTAAAATAATCCTCATGCTAAATAGACACATTTTGGGGTGGCAAATTTTGCTCCCCTACAAACTCTATGAAAAAATTTTAACGGGTTGCATTGGTTAAATAAACCATCAAGTTGATATACCATAATTTACTCAATAATATTCTTATTATAGAATTTTTAGGTGAGTTTTCATTTTTAATGCATTGTTTAATTTTAACAACACTCTTAAACCTCTTTGGGCAGAAGAATTTTGTGTGAAAGGAGGAACTGCAAATACAAAATTATAAAATCTCTGGAATTTCACTTGGCCTCTGTCTATAACATGATAGAGCCAGAGAATTGGTTTAAAAAAAGAAGTTTAAAAATAAGAATTTCTCATATGTTGTCAGGTTGCCCTGTATAAAGGTTATATCAGTTTATAATCCGTACAGTGTTAGGTATTTATCTTTTTAAAACTGTTCTTATCAGCCGTTCTTTTCATTTTATTTTTGGTATTTTCTCTTTTTACTTTGAAAACTTTTAAACCTATAACACTATAGGTAAGACGGCAGCATTTGTTACATTTGCTTTATCTCCCCCTCACTCTGTACATATACACACACACATGCATCCATAATATATACATATACAAGTATGTATATATGTATTATTTTTTTATTGAAGTAAATTTATGATATTGATACGATCTAATGTTTAGGCCATAATAAAATTTCTCCAAATGTCTCAACACTGTCTCTTACAGTTTTTTATTTTATTTTTTGATCCAAGATCAAGTCAAAATCATGTATTGCATTTAGTCATCATAATTCTCTTTTTTTAAACAAGTGTCAAAGATTTTATTCAACTCATTAATTAATGAAAAAACTAATAAGATGTTAAAAGCAATTCAAATGAGAATTTAACACACTAGACAGTGTATTTTTACAGTCCTGTGAACAGAAATCATTTGCATAACTAGGGACAGGAAGCGGTTGTATTTCTCTCAATTTTCTACAATTTAACTTCTACAGGTTGTAAAAAAACAAAAACAAACACTGGTATTAGTTTTCCACTGCTGCTGTGACAAATTACCAAAAACTTGGTAGCTTAAAACAACGCAAACTGATTATCTTACAGTTTAGTTGGAGTGTCTTACAGTTGGAGGGCAAAAGTCCCAAATTGGTTTCACTTGGCTAAGATCAAGGTGTCAGCAAAGCTGTGTTCCTTCTGGAGGCTGGAGGGGGGAATCCGTTTTTTTGCTTTTTCTCCACCTTCTTGAGGCCACCCCCATTCTTTGGCTCCTGGTCCCCTTCCTTCATCTTCGAAGTTAGTAGAGTCATCATAGCTCTTTAATCTCCTTTAATCTAGAACAGTTCCCCAGCCTGTTTTTGTTTTTTATAACATTAACACTTTCTGAAGAGTTCAGACCAGGTGTTGTTTTGTGGTGTCCTTCGATTCGGGTTTGTCTGTCTCCTGGGATTACACGTGTCTGACAGGAGGGCTACATAGGCGATGTCCTCTTAGCACGTCACACTGAGGGACACACACTGTCTATTTGTTCCATTATTACTGATGTTTTGTTTGATAATTTTGTTAAATGGTGGCCTCAGAAATCTCCATTGTAGCTCTCCCCCTTTGTATTAACAAGTATCCTATGGGTAATACTTGTGCAAGGATGCCATTCAGATTTTAGTTTATGTTCTGCAAAGTGCACACTAGAATTATTTTGAGAAGTTTAATTGGTTCGTCTCATTTTGTGTGTTGTGTGCTTTTCTTATTGATTTGTGAGTACACTTTTATTATGATTATTCATTTCTAACATTTAGTAAGCCATTAGTTATTAGCTACTAGACACTGCTCTGAAATCTTCATAACGATTTTATGAAATGCAGGTACCATCTTCCCCCTTCATTTTACAGAAGAAATTGAAGCTTAGGGAGACTAATGCTGGGTTATGTATTTTGCAAATATTTGTCCCAGTTTGTTGTATACGTCTTAATATAGTCTATTTTGCTACCCCAAAGCTTTACATATTATCATAGTAACAACTATCAATTTATTCTTTTATAGTTTTTGCCTTTGGTGTCCTACTTAGAAGCATTAAGTATTAAATCCATTAGGAATGAGGTTTGCTCAAATGCCATCTTATCAGTAAGTAGGGTTGCCAGATTTTGCCTAAACTAAGCATGGCCCAAATATTGTATGGAATGTACTTATACTAAAAAATGATTTGTTGCTTATCTGAAAATTCAACTTTAACTTGGTGTCCTCTATTTTTATTTGGCAATCCTATCAGTAAGGCTTTCCCTGACGACTTTATTTAACATTGCAACTCCCATCTCAGCACTCCCAGCTTTTCTCTTTCTCCATAGCACTATATAAACACAATGTATTTTACTTTTTTGTTTAGTGTCTGCACTCTACCACTGGACTATAAACTCCATGATACCAGGCTTTTTTTAACTTTTAAATGTAGGTTTAACATACATATAGAAAAGTGGACGCGTCGTTAGTATACCACTCAATGAATTACCTCAAAGTGAGCACACCCATATAACCACCCTCCAGGAGGGCGAAGATTTTTATTCTCAATGTATTTTCAGTGCCTAAAATAGTACCTGACACATAGTAGGTAATCAGCAAATACTTGTTGAATGAATCAATGATGTAGCCTGTGAGGTAGGCATTCAGGTTACTTTTGTCCAAATAACTAGTGAGAGAATTTATTGATTATTTATTGCTTGGTTCTTATCCCCCTGAAAAGTGTAATTTTTGATGAATTTGAATAGTGCAATTGTTTAGCTGTTCCCCCTACTGTTGAACATTTTGGAGGTTTATGCTTGTGGTTTTATATATATATATATGTTTTTTATCCTTAAACATCTTTGTGCATTAAAAATTAGTCCTCATTTCAGATTGTTTTCATAGACTGGTTTCCTAAAAGAGGAATACTAGGTCAAAGGGTGTGCCCCTCTCATTCAGACAGAACACCCACTGACAGTCAGTGGACCTGTCTGCTGAAGATGGCACATGGAAGGGACCAACACCATCGCCTGTGTTCCCTGCTTCGGAGAACAGCTAGCAGACCAGGTGGCGAGTGGCTGGTCACTTCCTTGACATCATTCTTCCTGGTTGGTAGGGTGACCAAGATGCCTCGGGTCTGAATGCCAGCTCCTCTTCTTATACTAGTTGCAGGACTTCGGGCAAGTCGTTCAACAGATTGCCGTTTTCTCTAGACAGTGATGGTAGCAGAGCCTACTAGGGTACCATATGGGATGTAGTCTCAGGAGGTGGTAACTGCAGCTCTAGGGGCAGGTGGCCTCTGCTGCTCAAAGCTCACCCAGTCCCTGGTCCAGATCATTTGGTAGATGAGCTGATGGATGCAAGGTGACCATTTCACTTTGGCCGAGAAATACTTGTCAGGTGAATGAGGGTCAGGCTGTGAGCTTACAGGACAGGATTCCCACCTTCCCATTATGACCACAGGTATGCAGAGAAAGAGGGGTATTATCACCCCTTTCAGACAGATTGATTTGAACTGTGGGAGCACACCCTCTCAGCTGAGGCTGCCCTCGTCTTTCCTTGCTCATACGTGATACATCCATTTCTGTCACCTTCGCAGGAGAAAATAGATAACTGCATTACCCTTTTCTCACACCGGTCAGCTCTTTCCAGGATTGCTCCTATTCACGAAGAACTAACAGGTCCGTGAGTGTCGTGTGTGCATTGAGAGTATGAGTTGTCTTGTGTAAACCACTCATGAACATGACATTTACCACCTGGATGCCAAGAAGAGGAGTCAGGGGTTTCTTTCCCCTTTTGGTGCTCTCACTACACCAGAAAGGATGGGTCGTTCATTCAGTTAATATTTATTACAAAGGACCTCTGTGGGAGGAGGCTATTCTTAAACTCCACAAAGTACTCCTAACACCAAAGGGGAGCAGACAGGATGCTCAAGGGCACCTGGGGGGGGGCAGTGCAGTGGGGAGAGAGGAGGGGAGCGCAGCGGGGAGCGCGAGTTGGCATTTCTCTGCAGTCTCGTGTTTTATTTAAACCATCCTTGCAAATTTGAAAAATTCCACTCTATAATACATCCATTTTATTTTAATATTAAAATGTTTTAAATGACCAGATTAATTATTTAACTTTTCCTCCCTGCTCTCCAGTAAAATCCATGCTCTGGGACGTCAAGCCACAGTTATTCAGTGGCATGTAATCATCGCAAGCCCCAGGCTGCTGCGAAGCAGAGAGAAATAGCTGTGTTAGATACTCTTTCTGGGAGAAATATCAGTGGTGACATAAAGTGACTGGAACATGTTCCTATCTAGAAGGACTAGCTGGGGTCTGTGTGCTCAGAGGATGGGCACAAAGGCCTGGGTTATGTATTCACTCGGTTGCAACTAGAGAAGCATCATAAAATTTTTAAACTTGCATGAATTCAAATGTACTCATTGGGGAAATTATTTTCTCGGTAGTGAGACTGGTTTTGCTTGTCAGTCCACCCAGTGAAAGTGAGTGAGTCGGTGATGAAATGGGAGCTAGGGATCCTGCTTTTCCCACGAGAATATCCATTCTCAAGTTCCGCCTGTCGGGTGGCCCCTGCCGATTAGAAATTTAAGTGTGCTCACCCACGTGTGTCTTCAGTAACCTGGTCCTCACATGCAAGCCTGGTGTGCAAGAGGAGAATCAGCGGAGCGCTCTGACACTGGAGGGAAAAACAGCCACATTGGATGCTGGCATGACACCTCCAAAGGGAATTTTCAAGGGTAACTTTGACTAAACGTGGTTTTCACCTTTAGCCTCCCTGCCTGTCTTCTCCACACAGACACACTGTTGCACACATGCTGTTGCAACTCCACCGTGCTAGGTGCTTTCCCTGAAATGACCTGTGGACAGCACCTCAGCTCAAGGACAAGGCAACAGTTGCCCAGAGAGGTGAAGTGGGAGCCCAGTGGTAGGACTTTCCAGCCCCAGAGTGTACACTCATTCCATCGGGCCTTTCTGCTCCTACAGTTGTATTAAAATCTTTTAAATCATGAATTGCTCAAAAAGAAATTTTTTATTTTTAATTTAAATAATCTCAACAGGGAGTTCCCTGGCAGTCCAGTGGATAGGACTCGGCACTTTTATTGCCGTGGCCTGGGTTCAATCCCTGGTCAGGGAAGTAAGATCCTGCAAGCCACACAGTACAGCCAAAAAAAAACCCAACGGCATTTAGTCCAGACTTGCAGAGAACCAAGTTACAGGGTCTGCCTGTGCTTTTTTTGGCGACAGCAGTGAATCCCGGCTGCGCTCTGGCCTGAGCTGGAGAAGAGCGGGCCGAGATTGGAGTGAATTTTGCACCACGTCCGTGACTTTCAGGCTGCACTCAGATAGCTGTTCCCCATGTGTGTGTCAGCCCCAGGGTGGGCTTGTGGGGCAAGTGTGCGCCTGGATCTTGGGAGAAGGCGTTAGTTACGCGGCATTCCAGCTGCCCTCTGGGGATTCTCACTGCTCCTGCTTTAGTAAAATGTGGCAGGTTGCCTGGCAACCCCCAGCTGGTGGGGGTTTTTTTCTACCTACTTTAGGAAAAAGCCCTCTATCAGCTCTTGGCTGACTACTCAGGGCGGAGTAGGAGATAAACTTGGCTCTGCAAGCCGACTTTCTCCTTTATTTTTCACACCTCTGCGTGTATCTTAACATTCGCGCTCTCCTCTGTTCTCATTTGTCTATCATTTGAAGGTAGAAGCTGGACAGTTTGCCTCCCAAATCAAGTCCTGAGGGGGATTGGTTACCGAAAACATGTTCTTTTTTTACATTAGTCAAAATTGTTTCATTTGTGAGTCAGACCCGTGGACTGTTGCACTGAGTGTGTTGTATATAGCCATGCACCTCGGTGCTGCTGATTTGGTTTTGACAGAAGGATCCAGTTGTAGCCTTAGAAGGAAGCGTGGCTTGTGCATTTCCTGTTGGTGAAGGCCTCTAACTGCTGCCCTAACCTGGTGCGGGACCAGTCTGTGAGTGCCCTGCAGAAACGTGGTTTGTAGAGCTTTGCAGCTCTGTCCCATGCAAATTGCTGTCAGATACTCATATTTTTTCTTCATTGAAATCATAGCATAATGCTATGCAAAGGCAGGATAAGTAAATTCATTCATTAAACTTAAGTTTACATGCTTTAAAATGAGACTTTACTTATGTTAGAGGCATTAGATGTGGGACTGCAGAGTTATCATTTAAAGGGTGATAATATTTTTCTAGGGAAAAATAAAAGTAGAGAGTACTTTAAAATCCCTGAACGCTCCGTTATCAATCAGAAGGCATTCTGTGTTCTGCTCTACCGATACATGACCTTCAAAAGTTATTTTTCAATTTCCTAATTTGTGTTAAGCATTTTGATGTTGTCGGAAGCTCTTGAGCCTTTGGGAATTTTAAGATGTAATGTTATAAAATACACCCCAGGTCCCCGGTCCTTGGCCTGTTAGGAACCGGGTGGCACAGCAGGAGGTGAGCGGTGGGCAAGTGAGCCAAGCTTCGTCTGCCGCTCCCCATGGCTCCCCATGGCTCCCCATCGCTCGCATCACTGCCTGAACCATACCCCCCACCCCGCCCCCGTCCGTGGAAAAATTGTCTTCCACGAAACCAGCCCCTGGTGCCAGAAATGTTGGGGACCACTGCTTTAAAGTGTAGCAGTATAACAACACTTGCCACTGTATTCAGTTTCTTTTTTCATGTAAGTGTTTTAAAATGTAACACTTGACTCTTGTTTTCTAACCAGTCGATTTTCCATTGGATGTCCAAAACACACAAAAAGATCTACATTTACTTCTCCTTAGGATGTAGAAAACAAAATGACTGTTCAGAACAATGTAGAGATCTTAACAACTTCAGACAGGAAAGTTGACCAATGCCAGTATCAATTAAAAAAGAAAATCTGCCTTATTCTCCTGCTGGCACAATATTTCACAGGTTCTTTAAATGTTCAGGAGTGGTGAAAAACTTGTTACTTCTCTGAATTTGGGGAGTTGCCATCTTCTAAAAGCACTTCCTCACCGAATGGGAGAAGCTCACTCTCTGGCCGCCTCTCGGGCAGGCATGCTCTCCCCTCCCCCTTCCTCTCCCCATCCCTCTCTTCGTCCCTCTCTCTCCTATCTTTCCATCCCGCAGTCTCCTGTGTATGTATGTGCTTGACACTGAGCTACTTCAGCTGCTTTTGGCAGCTTAACATGCTTGTATCAGACCCGAATGCTGCCTGTAGATCTGACCACTGATGATGGCAGCGACCACCTCCCATAACAGGGAGACAGACTTAAGGATGAAGAAAATAAAGAGGTGGATTAGTCTTCTTAAACTCCTAAAGCCCATAGGGAAATGGTTTGGTGACTTAAAAGGAGAAAAATAATACAAGTGTAGAATGAATGTGTTAAAAGCCAAGATGGGGTGGGACTTTAAAAACCAAAGTAATTCTTACTCAGTTTTGTGCTGCCCCTTTGGCCTGTTTGGTGATCTGTAGGGTTTTACTGTGTGGTCTACAGACAGAACCCACCAGTGAAATAAATTAGCTGCTGGGCACATAGTGTCAGCAAAGGCAAAGAGTAAAACTGATGTGGAAAATAAGGCTAGCTTCGTCATTCTTTATTTCCTCATTGGAGAAGCTTGTGATTCTTTCTGTATACGTTTCTGAAGTCAGACATTGCCGGTTATAACAAATACCTTGCATTGTCCCAAGGCAACCTGTGGTCTGAAGAGCAGATTTCATTGCTTTTGTTATGAATCGATTCTCTCTCCATAGAGGCTGGACACAGTGCCAGTGAGGCTCCATGCAGGCACCAAGGAGGCTGGCCTGAGTGTTAAAGGAGGTTGTGTTGGCATTTTTTTCCTCACCTTTTTGGTGGTAACAGATCACATGCGGGGTGTCCTGGAGACGCTGAAGAGGCGAGTCACGTTTGATGCAGATTTCAGGAGGTTCTGCATCTCTAGATGGATTGCAGGGGTGGGGAGCGGGGAAGAGAACAAGGCAGGACTAGGAAGAGGGCTCTTTTCATAGGTAGCATCATGGTGCCATCCTGAGAACCCTGAGAGGTTCCAGATTGGTAGCGTGGCAGAGAAGGGTTAACGAGAACCATAGACGGAGTTGTCTATATGGACAGTTTATATGGAATTTCTGTGACTCCTTACTAGGTTGCGAGAGGCCAGTTTGCTTCTGGGGACTGATACCCTCCTTCCCAGGGGTAATGACTCACCCTGCAGGTAAGATAGCTCAGCCCTGCCTGGCTGATAAAGGCCCGTCATTCTCATTCTCTCCCCAGGCCCCCTCCTTCCCTCCTGGGTTTCACTTGGTTAATGAATAAGCCTAGTCATGAGCTGTAAGTAAATTCTTTTATCAAATGAAAACCACATCAAAACATCCACAGAGAGACATTTAATGAAAGTGTAAATATTGCAGTACAGCATCTCCCGTATCTGGTTGGCTTATACACAAACAGACTTTAAGCTTTTCACCTATTGAAACCTTTAAGTCTGAAAATATGCTGCTCTGTGAGGTTTTTTGTAAACATGGTCTTGGGACGTGGAGAAAAGTTGGTGCATTTATGTGTTATCACAACAGCACTAATATTGTGGCAGATTTAATGCTTCATAAACAGCTCAAACTGCCAAGGTTAACAGTCCAAGAGTGTGGTGTTGGTGTGTGGGGGGACATTTATATTTGGTGTATATTCGTGTCTGGCATCTGAAACATCGCTCACGAGAACCAGTGAACCCTTCTTAACTCTGACTGCAGACCCGGCCACTACCTCGAGCCAGCAGTTCAGTTTACACACTGGCTCTGGTTGGTGAATAGGTTGTGTCCTAAAAGTTCTTTTGTTGGTTAACCTTTTAGAACACAAAGCGCATTGTCGCACAGAAATGCCACTTTGAATGGTGGGTGTCAGTGAGCTGTGGCTTGTTTCAAACTTCGAGTCATGGCCCATCAGTGGGTCAGAAAATCAGTGCTAGTTGACGCCAGAATAAAAAAGAAGAGAGAAAAGAAACAGAATAGGAAACATCAGAGTGGGTTGCCTAGAAAAGATAGGTCTTGTTTGGTGACACTGTTGCAACTTAAAACCTACTGGACACTGTATGCCTTTAGAGCACGAAAGGTACCCGTGTAGGGGGAGGTTGTATCAGCAGTGGGTTAAATCTGGCCACTTTCCACTGTCCAGCACTGTGATGTCAGGCAAGGGGCTTAAACCATCTGGGTCTCTGTTTTGTCATACTCAAAATAGGGCTGTTTTGTAGAGGTACGATTAGAGATGAAAGAGTGTATGTTAGGATTAATATATTAGGATATCATAGAACATAACGGTAATATATTAGGATTAGAGCTAATACAGCATCTGGTGCATGGCAACCTGTCTGTAAACCATGATTATTATTTATTTGTACTCCTTTGTGGTATATGTAGACCTTAAAGATACTGTCATAAAATAGTATAACTAAAACATGTACTGTTTAGTCTTCCCTAGAGTATAATTTATTCAGTGTTCCTGACATTTAGGATCTGCCATTTCACACATTCTAGGAGGAGATCTTTGATTTTACTTTAAATTATTCCTGTGTAGTTGAGACATCAATCTTAATTTTTTCCCATGAAGTGTGAAGAATGTTGCAAATTGCCTTAGGTCTTTCAGCTGTCTGTCAAATTCGTCAATACCATTAAGTATGGAATTGCTTCCCAGCTCCCTATTGTAAGTTGTGTGTTTTCATCTTTATTTAAAAAACAAAAAAAGGTATTCTCTGTCTTTTTCTTAAAGTGACTCTCAATTCTAAACTTTTTGGAACTCCATCTGCTCCTGTTTGACTCCATCATAAGATCATTCTTACCTCCTGCACATCACTACCCCATCTTTTAAGGAGCTGTGTCAGCATTTATGAAAACCTTTTTTTGTCTGGCTTGGGTTTAGAGCAGCAGCTGTGTTGACAGCTTTGAGGGGCAGGTTAAAAGTGTCGTCGGAAGCCTGGCATCAAAGTCAGGGAGGTGAGGATTCAAATCCAGCTCTGCCAGTTCATTATCTTGGCCCTCTGCAGGTTACTCAACCTCTCTCAGCCTCTGTTTCCGTGTCTGTAAAAACAAGAGGTCCTGCCCACCTTGTGGGGTTGCTTTGAGGAGAAAAATAGCACGGGTGGATTGGTAACTTTGCCTAGAAGGCTGCTGTCTCCAGCTGGGTCCTCGTAAGTCACAACTCCACAGCCTTTACTGCCCTTCCTGTCCTCCCGGCCTCAGCTCTGGGGCTCTCGGGAAGACCCACTCCCTTTACCCAAAAACAGCCAGCTTCCGGGTGGGGCTTCCTACCCCAGATTCATCGAGTTCTGCACCTGCTCCTCCCTTCTCTTGGAAGTGGGGTCCCCACGTGTGCTCTGGGCCCCGTTTCCTCTCCAGGCCTTTCGATGTCCCTTATCCTCAGGCCCACCTGCTGCTTCTTCCAACAGTGAGAAAACCTGCTGAATCTAATCCATCTTTTCAAAAGGGCTCCTAGAACCCAGTTCTCTTTGCTCCCCATGACTTCTTTCCTTTTACAAATTCCAGTGGTCTGGATTCGTCACCCTAGCCATCATGCCCTCTCATTTAGCCGAGGTCCCCGGTGACCTCCGTGCCATAAAGCCCCGGAGCCCCTGTCTCCTCTTGCGTGGTTGCTCAGTACATTGACCCACCCTTCCTTCCTGGGCTCCACAGCCCGAGACTTTCTAAGTTAGTCCCCTCCTCTTGGGCCCACAGCGTCCCAGGCTCCCCTGCCTGCTCCTCCCCGTCTATAAGGTGATTAAATGTTTGCTGTTCCTCAGAGTTCCACTAGGACTTCTTTTCTTACTCCACGCCTTCTCCATTCCCATTCCTGTTTTCCCCTTCAGTTGCAGTGATCTTGTAGGAACACACATCAGATCACACTCGCACCCTCCTGGTGACTAAAACCCCACGGTGGCTCCCTGTGCACTTAGCCGGAGCCCTGGGGGCGTGTCCATCATTCCGGCTTCACCTCAGGTCCTCCCCGCTCCCTCTTTAGTCTCCACTGTTAAGGTCGTGTTTCAGTTCCTCAGTCAAGACTGTGTCTCCTCACTCAGATAGGTCACTCGGTGTTCCTTCTGCCTGGAACACGCTTCCCTACCCCCAGTGTCTTTGACACTGTCTGCTCTCCCAGCCTTCGGTCTCAGGAAAGGCTGAATGTCTTTTCCTTAGGGAAACAGTCCCTGTGTCCTGGGCTTGACCAGCTAGCTCCCGCTGGAAACTCCAGAGCACTTTTCTAACCCTCAGCACACGTGTGGGGCTCTGTGCCCTGTCCTTGCCTCCTGGCGAATACAAGGACCAGGTCTCTGATTCAGCCCCAGTTGCCCATGCATAGAAGATGGTGTGTTTGTTCATGAATGAATGGATAGATGAATAAATGAACAAGTGAGAATTTCATACATTAGCGTCTGTGTTCACAAACAGGTGGAAGGGTGAATAAATGAACAAGCAAGAACTAAATACATTTGTTTGTAAAGCAGTCAGCACAGCTCTTATATATAGTAAGTACTCAATAAATGGTAGCTTTATTTCTTCTTAATCGACTTTTCAGCTGGGAACCATGAAAAGAAAAAAAAAAAAAAAAAACCCACCCAGGCTGGTTAATGCGAGCAGTGCTACTTGGTGACACCCTTCAGTAAAAGTGGAGGCAGGTGGCAGAGGCCGTGGGAGCGAGAGCTTAAGCAGCAGCTTCTTTCCCACAGTCAACCTCGTGTTCCTCCTCTTGCTGAAATCATCATTTCTCACCTCGATTCCTGCCTCCCTGGTGCTCCCCTGCCAATCCTTTCTGTTCCTTTCCTCCTCCTCCTCTAGATTGTAAGCTTATTCCGGGCAGGGACCATCTCTTCCCTTCCTCCACACGCCGGTGCCCAGCACAGTACCTGGAGCCAGTGTTTGTGGAATGAATGAATGAGATGCACGTTTCAGAAGCGGACTATGGTGTTGCCAGGAGAGTTAGTGAAAATTAATTGACTAAGTTTGGTCTTAGTTCAATTTTTAAAAATTATAGTTCAGACTTTTTGATTTTGTACTTGTCCAGTATGGTTGACGTATCGGTTCCTGTATTTTCCACGTTTTTGCATGGGAAAGACCCCAATTCTAAATGATAACAGTATCACGTGAGCTTTGCAGACTCAGGTCTGTGAGGCCCCCCTCACTTCTCGCCCCCCAGTGTGTGACGAGCTATACAGCTCGCTGAATCTGTTTCACTGTAGAATATCTTATGTGGCTTAGACACCGTTCTTTTAGTCTGAACCGTTTGTTTTGTGATCTAACAGCCACAGCCTCATTACTTAGGCCCCTACCGTGTGCCAAGCCCTGTGCTGAGAGCTCTGTGTATGTACTCTCTGCCCTTCCTAATAGCTTTCTGAGGTCGGTAGATATGCCCGTTTTATGGATAAAGAAAGGGAAGCCCAGGGAGGCAGGTGACTTGCCTCAGGCAAGTTAAAATCGGGGGCAGGATTTGAACCTAGGCCACTGTGGCCTTGGAACCTGTGGTTTTCCCATTTGACTTCGTTGCCTCCCTTTGTGTAGATTTTAAGTAAATGTCACCATGTCTACAGGTCAGCCTTTGTCCAGTTTGTGGAGAGTGTTTTCTTCTCCACATCTTTAGTTTTTTTTTTTTTTTTCTGCTACACCGCATGGCTTGTGGGATTTTAGTTCCCCAACCAGGGATCGAACCTGGGCCCTCGGCAGTGAGAGCGTGGAGCCCTAACCACTGGACCGCCAGGGAATTCCCATCCACTTCCTTGGCCTTAACTAGAGACTCTGAGGTGAAATGAGGTGTGGGAGCCGTGAGCAGAATGAGGGGGTGACGTGGAGAGGGCATGGAGTCGTAGGCGTGACTTGTATGTGGCGGAACCAGGACGGGACCCACTTCCTCTCCGGGCGCCTGTTGAGTTTGCTCTGGTCCTTATCCGTCACAGGGCTCACAGCACCTGCCCGCACGGTACCAACCACCCAGTGCCGGGGGTACGAGCCCGGTTCTGTGAACGCTCAGCTGTTCTTGCTCTCACACTCTGCCCTTCACATCTTTTTAAGCATCGTGGCCTGAGCTTGCTCCCTTGGCCGTAGTGCATTTCATTTCCTGAGTGTCTCCTGCATGTCAGGTGCTGTGATAGAGGCTTGGGGAAAGCAGAAGTCAATGAACCCATTTCCCTTCTGCCTCTTACTCCATTATTTCTGCTGTGCTCTTTACAGTGCTTGGATCTCTTTCATGTGCCTTAGTTTTCACTCTTTAGCCTTACTACTTTATTTTTTTATTTCTATTTATTTTTTTGGCTGTGGTGCAAGGCTTGTGGTATCTTAGTTCCCCGACCAGGGATCAAACCCAGGCCCTCAGCAGTGAAAGTGCAGAGTCCTAACCACTGGACCGCCAGGGAATTCCCTAGCCTTAGTACTGTACAAACAAACAACCAAGCAACCCTTTATTGGATAAGTATGCAATGTACGAAGAGCAAGGGACAAGGAATCACAAGCCCTGGGTCCTGACCATGTGCCCGGGGCAGGTGCATTGGCCTCGCCGAGTCTGCTGTCAAGGGCCGTTGCCATTTCTTTCCCAGCGTTGCTGTGAGGCTCAGGTGTGGCAATGTGCACAGACTGCTCCTGCCCAGGGGAGCCTGCCCTTCAGAGTCAGAGCCAGCTCTTCTTGTTTCCAGCCCAGGACTCTTCATCTGCTGAACCACCCTTCCTCATGGAATTTTTCACTGAAGATGTTGTGAATATGTATCCTGGTTCTGGCTTTCTTCTCTTGAGTAGAAACAAGCTGACAGCAGGTACAAAAGCTGTGTTTCTTCCCTCCTTCCACAATGTCAGATGAAATTCCTGCCAAAGTACCATGGTAGAGCCCAGGCGCTACACGGATGAATAAGCTAAGGTCCGTTCCCTCCAAGAGCACCTGGGTAAACGTGGGGAAAGAGTCAGCGTTGAAGTGAGGGCTGGACCAAGCTAAAGGCCCTGACGTCCTCTAGCAGGTTTGCACTTTATCTTGAAGACTCTGCAGGGTTTTACAGAAGAGGATGGACTGGCAAGGGTAAAATAGGGCTGTTGTCTCCTGGGCAGGCTCGCCCGCTCTCACCTCTTGGGCACCCTGGAAATAGCTGTACTGCACGTGCTTCTGACAGACCACCGATTCCTGTGTGCACCTTAGTATCCGCCTAGTTCTTTGTGTGGGTTGAGGGGAGGTACACCCAAGATCAGTTTTTTTGAACACAGGCAAATGTTCTTAGTGACCATTATTAGGGTTGAGTGTTTTTGTAAAGTTGGTTCTCCTGTGGAATCTGAGATAAAACCCTCCATTCTCTCTCTGGTAAAAGTCAGAAAATGGTCATGCTGTTGAAAACCCAGAGTTGATCAAATTATATGGAATATGAGAAAACTTCTGAATCTGGTATGTTCACATGTAAATAAGCAAGCAAACACAAAGCGATGTTTGGTGCCCTCCTGGTGTGGGGTGAAAACCCAGAATGAGGGCACAGTGGTGCAGGGCTCCAGGCTGGCGGCTGAGGGAGGGGTCAGGAGCGGTCATGAAGGGTGTCAGAAGTGGGCACCGTAGAGCATTAAAGCACACGTTGGTGGGTAGGGTGTAGGGTTTGTGTCTGCAAAGCTGGCAGAGGCCACTGTCAGCACACGTCACTTCGGGTGGGCGGTTAGCATACCAGGTTATCACGGAGAGATTCCTTCTGCTTTTTTCATAACTGTTGTATGGAGAGGTGGACAGACTCTGAGTCTCTTGCAGACAGAGGCATTTGCCTGTGTTAACTCTAAATGACACGGTCTGGGACGCTTCCAGTGCACATGGTGTCATGAAAAGAATGTAGCTTTGGTTTGGATCCCAACACTTGTCATCTTTGAGACCTTGAACTAGTCACTTCTTCTGAGCTTCAGTGTCCTTATCTACAGAGTCAGGATAATCCTTACAGGATTTTTCCATACCTGGCAGAATAAGTAACCAATAAATATTTCTCTTTCTTGTAACCATTGGATTGATAAGCATTATAGGTAATTCCCTTAGAAACTGACTGAGAACCTGATGTTGGCTGAGGGTAGCCACTGCAGAAAATGCGGGACTAACGGTGTGTGACTGCTTCTGAAGTTTCCTGATGCTCCTCCCACCCCACCCCCTCCAGCAGTTGCTGCAGTAAAGTGATTGCAGCCGCTTAATAACCAGGCTGCACAAATGTCCTCAGCCTCCCTCGGAAGGTCTGAGAAGCCTGGCGTTTCAGCAGCCGTGATTGTTTGCAGCACACGGACCATTCAGGGACACCTTCTTATCACTGAAGACATTGAAACTGGAGTAACTCTTACCTCGTCTTACAGAGCCCTTCTAACTTAGTCTCAGAAATGGCCCTTAGGAGTTGGACAGTGTAAAACAACAGCAAAACTAAACAATTTGTTTAAAATGTAATGAACGTCTGTGAAACCACCACTCAACCAAAGAGCTAAAATATTGTTAATAAGTACATTTACCTGTTGTTCCTCCCCATCCCATCCCCCTGATCCGCTGTGGGTGGCAGTCACTCTTCTGAAAGTCATGCTGATCATTTTCTTGCTTTTTTGGTTCTCTCTCTCTCCCTCTCTCTCTCCCCCGCTCTCTCCTTCCCCTCACCTCCCCGCACCCCCCTTCACCCTCCCTCTCCCTTTCCCTCTACAGATCTACAAAATGATACCTTACTGTGCTCCTGATTTGCCTTTGCCTGAGGTTGAGCAACTCTTTATATAATTATTGGCGTTATATGCTCCCTTTTCTGTGAAACGACTATGAATGCTTTTCGTGTCTTTTCCCCATTTTTCTGTTAGGTGTTCTCTTACTGATTTGTAGGCATTTTTATGTATGCTGGTACTAATCCTCCATCAGTTGTATGTGTCACAAATATCTTCTCCCAGTGTGTAGATTGTCTTCCCTCTCTTTAAAGTGTCTTCGGGTGGCCAAGAGTTTTCGTATTAATGTAGCCAAACTTATTGATCTTTTTTTTTAATGCTTAACGTTTTTTGTATCTTCATAAATTCTTTCCTACTTCAAGCTCCGGAAGATATTCACTTCTATTTTCTTTTCAAGTTTTCAAAGTTTGCTTTTGACATTTAAGTGCTTCATCCATCTGGAGTTGATTTTTTGGCCTGGTGTGAGTAAGAATCCAATTTCTTTTTTTCTTCCTGTGGATAAACAATTTTTCCAACTTTTCCTTTTGCACAGTGTCATGCTGCCTCTGTCAAAAATCAAAGTTTCACAGATGCATAGGTCTGTTTCTAGGTTCTTCTGTACCACTGGTCAGTTTGTTTATCTCTGTCCCATTACTACACTGTCTTAAGTACTACAGGTTTACAATAAGCTTTTTTAGCTATCAAGGCAAGTCTCCCTTCCTTATTCTTCTTCAGAAATGTTTGGGCTAATCATTGGCCATTTGTCTTCCCTTTAAAATTTGGAATCAACCTTTCAAATTCCACAGAATAATTGAGGTGTAATTTATATACAGTGAAATATACACTGTTCTGTTGCCCAGGTCTTCATCTTAACAAATGCACATCATCATGTAACCTCCACCACAATCAAGATACAGGACAGGTCCATCACTCCCAGAATTCCCTCATCCCTTTGGCGGTTGACCTCTTCCCCCAGTCCCTGGCTACCACTGCTCTGTGTTCTGTTGAGATTATTTTTTTTTTTAAATCTCATTTAAAATTTTTTCATTGTTTTATTAAAACGTTGGAATTTTTTAAACTGAAACTGCATTAAATCTAGAGATAAATTTAGGAAGGACTCTATGTCTTATGTTAAGTGTTCTTGTCCGTGAACATTATGTATCTCTCAACTTAGTTGGAGAGATTTTTTGCTTGACAGTAATGGAAGGGTCTACATTTTTAGAAAAAAATCTCAACATTTTAAGTAGTTCTTTAAAACTCCTCTAAAGGAAGCATTTTATAAGATAATCGTCCATCTAAATGGACACATAAATATACACAAATATATGTCAGACTTGCGACAGTGTTATGTTTTAGAAAAAAGTCACGTCTTGGTTTCATACCAGCCTTGTTGCTCACCCTATGAGACCATAAGCAAGCTGCTCGGCTCCCCTGATGCTCAGTCTCTTTATCTGTGTGATGACTAGAACATCTCTTCCTCATGGGGTGGTTGTGAAGATTAAATGCACAAAGTGTCTAGACAGCAGACCCGGCACAGTGAAGCCATGGGTGGGTGAGACTGTGGGAGAGGAGCTGCTCTCACTCACGCACAAGGAACCAGGAAGGGCCTTCACCGTGTTTGGTTTTGCAGTGGCTTTCACAAAGTGGCACAGCCAAAAGATGGCCTTGAATCATTTTCCTGACAAATTTGGAAAAGGTTAGTGTTACCAAGCTGCCTGAGCCACGCTGCTTCTGACAGGCGAGCTGGAATCACTGGAGGACACAGCTGACAGCCAATTCATTTTGCTGATTCATCCATTAGAAGGGTGGCTCTGGGCCAGAGCTTGGCTTCCAGATTAAAGGCCGAGAGCTGCAAAGCTGCTGGGACTTGAAGGAATGCTGGTAAATTATTGCCATGTGAAGGCCAGCCGTGGAAAGTGGATTGTTATTCGTTTCCCCCTTTAAGTGATCCTAATTCCAAATGTGCTCAGATAAATTCCCCACCATGGTTAGGGAATTTTTGAAACATTTGTCCATGGGGCTGAGAGCTACGTTACTGGAAACAATCAAATGCTGTTAAGTAGATCATCTTGGCTCCTTTATGACCCTATCATCACCTCTGCTTTCAGGAGGAATGTTGACTCAAGCCTACTCTTTTACTTGGTAATCCAAATTAAACTCGAGAGAGGCATTATTGCACATGTCATCCCTGTGGGGCACACTTCAAAATCAACCTGCCTGAGTAAGGAATGAAACTTAAAGACGAAAATCCAGGAGATGCTCATTTGCCAACGATCAGGACAGAATAATCATGTAGAATCTGTGGGTTCTCATGTATCGCATTGATAGATGTACCTGTTTTAGTAGGTAGTCTCAAGCTTACAGGAAACTGCATAAAGCTTGCATGTGACAGGGTGAGCTCAAGAGGGTGGAAATTGCATCTTGTTTTACCGAATATCTAGCATCGTCCCTGGGACAGACACCCAGTGAGCAACTGCTAGACAGAGGCACCGATGGATGATGTTTGTTGGGTATACAGATTGTGGGGCAGTTAGATAAATGAGCCAAGAAATTCAGAAGTGTAGTCCGTTGAAAGCAAGAAGAGTAACTGTCCTGAGGAATAAGATTTTAAAGAAAGGATCCTGTTTCTGTGGTTCTCTGATCTGAGTGACTTTGGTCGATAGTGTATCTGCAGAGCTGGGTACTTTCTGTTTCCCTCCTTGTAGTGAGTCAGAGCATATGCTGTTTTGAGCTCACATTTCACTAACTCAATCTACTTCCTTGGGATAACGTGAAAGTTCTTTAATACCCTTAGGGTTGTTTTCTTTTCTTTTCTTTTTTTCCTGTTAAACTCTAGAGTGAATATTTGAAAAGTACAGCAAACTTCTTAGTAAAAAAGAATTTTTTTTGAATTTTATTTTGTTTTTTTATACAGCAGGTTCTTATTAGTTATCCATTTCATACATATTAGTGTATATATGTCAATCCCAATCTCCCAATTCATCTCACCCCCTCCACCCCACCTCTGCCACTTTCCTCCCTTGGTGTCCATATGTTTGTCCTCTACATCTGTGTCTCTATTTCTGCCCTGCACACTGGTTCATCTGTACCATTTTTCTAGGTTCCACATATATGCGTTAATATATGATATTTGTTTTTCTCTGACTTACTTCACTCTGTATGACAGTCTCTAGGTCCATCCACGTCTCTACAAAGGACCCAGTTTTGTTCCTTTTTATGGCTGAGTAATATTCCATTGTATATATATGTGCCACATCTTCTTTATCCATTCATCTGTCGATGGGCATTTAGGTTGCTTCCATGACCTGGCTATTGTAAATAGTGCTGCAATGAACATTGGGGTGCATAATAAGAGTAGGTGTCTTTTCTTATTTTTCTTTTTGTTGTTTTATTTTGCTTTGCTCTTTAGATGGCTAAACATTTAGGGCATGACATTCTATAAACTCCTATCGTGCTGAGAAGTTTTAGGCAGATCTGGTCCACTTGGAGTGAAGATGAAAGTGTCAGGGGCTGGGTATGTGGGTAGTATCTGCCTCTCATCCGGTTGTCTTTCCCTGTGGTTTAAGGCCTCTGAAGTACTGGAGCCCCTTGTCTAGTTCTGGTGTGTCCATCACCTCTTGCTGCATTCTGCCATGCCTCATTTACATAATATTTACTGGGAACTACTCTGATCCAAGAACTTTGCTAGAAGTGGGTATACAGAAGTGGGTATACTCTATTTCAGACGTCATGGTGCTTTTGCAGCTGCCCGGGTCCCAAGTCTGGCAGCCCCTGCCAGCATTGCCCGGCTCTTACGGTCTTGCTGCTAGTGTGGGTAATAACCAGTGGCAGTGATAGTGGGCCAGGGAGTGTGTGCTCACACTGCAGAAGCTGGAGCCAGCACATGGCGGCCCATCCTCCCGGTTTCCGTGGGTCCTCACTCCCAGGCCACCTGTATGTTCCATCCCCCACCCTCCAAGAAGGAGGCAGCAAGACGGACCCGGCCTTAGTCAGGCATTAACACCAAAGAGGGAACCAGCTCTAGTTTTCAGGGACTTCTGCCAGAGGCACATTACAGAGAATTAGCAGGCTTTCAAAGCAGAAGGAGAAGAGGCAGGTCTCGAGTACTGTGGGAATATCTTGAATCTGCAGAGTCCAAAGTGAAGTGCGGAACGGCAGGCAGGGCCCTGGCCTTAGGGTCGAAGCAGCCTGGTTTTGCCGCCCAGCACTGCCGCTGGCCCACGGTGCGGCCTGCAGCAATCCCCCCGACCTCTGTGCACCTGCTTTCTCATATTCAATAAAGACAATTCTCCCTTGCAAGTGCATTGTGAAGATTAGACATCATGTACGCAAAGCACCGGACACAGACATATGGTAGACCTTTGCTATTTGACACAGTGATCATCAGCACTGCTGTCAATATTGCTTTTCTTGTCATCTTTATTTTTAACAAAATAAGTGAGGGTTTACAGTTTTCCCTTAGTGGTTTTGTTTTGTTTTTCATTTTCTTACTCTGAAAAGGAGTAATTTTCAGGCCATAATGCTACCTGCAAATATTCTGAAAATTAACGTTTTGCTTACATCATTCTGGTTATTGAATAGTTTACAGAGCATTTTCACACTGTAAGGGAGATTAAGGAGCAGTGACCGTCTCTTCTCCAGGTGAGAAAACTCAGATGTGGAGAGCCTATGGCCACCTGGCTTCTAAATGGCAGAGCGGGGTTGGGAGTGCAGACCTCACCCCAGGGCTCCTTTGACTACCTCAGTCCACCTTTCTGAAGTGACATCCCTGGGGCTAGGCGAGACTCTTTGATAAGGATTTTTTCTTTTCCTTGTAGCTGTCAATACCAGCAGATATGCAGAGAGCTATCGGATCCAGACGTATGCTGAATATGTGGGGACAAAGCATGAGGAGAAGCAGATCAAGAGAAAGTGGACAGAAGATAGTTGGAAGGAGGTTGAGAGAAAGCGGTTAAACACGCAGTGCATCTCCTATGCTTTGCAGAATCACTGTTACCACGCCAATAGGTAAGAGTTCTTGGCTGTCGATTTGAAAGGGCAGCGTCGTTCTAGCAAAGCTCTTCTCGCTGCTTCTTATAGGACTGTAAGTAGTAAATCTGACTTGTGAGAAAGATTTTTTTCTAACTTTTCACATAATATCAGAAGTTACTACTCCATTAATTCCTTCTGTGCTATATAGACCATTTCAGTTAACATTCACAAAACCCTGATGAGGCAAACAAGGGGATACATCTTATTCCCATTTTAGGGGTGAAGAAACAGGGGCTCTATGACTTGCCCACCATTTAGTAAGAAAGCCAGGGTCAGAGGTGAACTCTTCTGTCTGATCTCTTCCTCTTCCCAGGCTGCCACGTTGCTTCTGGCTGAGCTTCTGAACCCCTTTCATCGCCCACGTAGACACTGCACCACATGCCTGCTGTAGAAAGAGAACTTGATACACACTTCCTTTACTTACCTGTTTTCCTACTTTCAGAAGATAAATGCTGGTGATATTTTAGAATCTTTGTGAAACTATAAAACATAGGTATAGAAATTGTGGTGGGGGGGGAGTTCCTTATAGAAAATTGTAAAGAAGAGAAAAGTGTGAATTAACAAAGAAAAAATTAGCCGTAATCCCACCACCCAGAAGCAACCACTGTTAATATTCTGGATTGCCCTCCCTACTTTTTAAATGGTTTTTTAGAGATTTTTTAAATTGAGGTATAATTAACATACCTTATATTATAACATAATGAAATATACAGATCTAAAATGTTTAGTTCAAGGAGTTTTAAGTTACATATACACAGGTGACCACCACTGAAAGCAAGATGTAGGACATTTCTATCTCCCCGCCTCAAAATTTTGTTGTGCCCCTTTTCAAGCAACTCCAAGCCCCCAGTGTCCTAAGCAACTATTTCAAATTTCTATCACTGTGGATTAATTTTGATTATTCTTGGAATTTATAAAAAATGGAATCATTTGGTATTATGTTTGGCTTCTTTCACTTAACCTGTTTTTGAAATTCATCCTTAATGTTGTGTGTATCAGGGTACATTAATTTTTTTTAAATATATTTATTTATTTTTGGCTGTGTTGGGTCTTCCTTGCTGTGCGTGGGCTTTCTCTAGTTGCGGTGAGCGGGGGCTACTCTTCGTTGCGGTGCACGGGCTTCTCATTGCAGTGACTTCTCTTCTTGTGGAGCATGGGCTTTAGGCACGTGGGCTTCAGTAGTTGCGGCGCTCGGGCTCTAGAGTGTAGGTTCAGTAGTTGCTCCCCGGCATGTGGGATCTTCCTGGACCAGGGTTCGAACCCATGTCCCCTGCATTGGCAGGCGGATTCTTAACCACTGCACCACCAGGGAAGCCTGAGTACGTTAATTTTTATTATTCAGTATTACTTCATTGTATGAATATACAGCCTTAACCTGGTCTCCTGTTGGTGGACATTTGGGTTGTTTCCAGGTGGGACTATTATAAATCAGACTGCTATAAACATTCCTATAAAAAATTGTTTGTGGGCATATGTTTTCATTTCTGTTGAGTAAATATCTAAGATTAGAATTGTTGGTTCTTAGGATAGATGTATGTTAAACTTCATAAGAACAACCGAACAGTTCTCCAAAGTGGATGTACCATTTTATATTTCCCCAGTATTATATGAAAGTTCCAGTTGCTCCACATCCTTGACAACACTTAGTGCTGTCAGTCTTTTTTAGCCATTCTAAAAGAGATAAGATGGTATTGCATTGTGATTTTAATTTGCATTTCTCTTGTTGACCACCTTTTTGTGTGCTTCTTGACCATTCAAATATCTTCTGCTTGAGGTGGATATTTAAGTTGCTTGCCCATTTTCTAATTAGGTTGTTTGTCTTTTTACTGTAGATTTGTAGGTGTTCTTTTATATATTCTGGATACACATCCTTTGTGCTGCAAATACATTTTTTGAGTCTGGGATAGTATATTCATTTTATTAGTGATGTATTTTGATGAGCAGATATTTTTAATGTTGATGAAGTCCTATTAATTTTTTTTTGTTAATGGTTAGTGGGTTTTTTCCCCATTCCAAAACTTTGCCTACCTAAGGTTACAATTATTTTCTAGAAACCTTTCTTCTAGAAGGTTTATAGTTTTAGCTTTTACATTTAAGTCTGACCCATTTCAAATTAATTTTGTATGAGGTAGGAGTCAGGGTTTAGTTTTTTCCATATGGATATCTAGTTGTTCTGGCAACATTTGTTAAAAAGACTTTTCTTTCCTTGTTAAATTAACTTGACACTTCTGTCAAAAATAAATTGACCATGTATGTTTAGATCTATTTCTGGATCTGTTCCACTCATTTTTATACTATTCTTATGCCAATACCACACTTGCTTTTTTCTGACTTTATAGTAAGTCTTAAAATCAGGTAGCATAAACCCTCCAACATAGTTCTTTTTCATATTGTTTTGACTATTCTAGATCCTTTGTATTCCACATAAATTTTAGAACGATCTTGTCTTTCTTCACCTGACCTGTTTTATAGTTTTTACTGTAGAAGTCTTACATGTCTTATGTTAATTTTTCCCTAAATATTTATCTTATTTATGCTGTCAGAAATGGAATTGTTTCTTAAGTTTCATTTTCAAATCGTTTGCAGCTTCTCTATAGACATATAATTAATTGTTGTGTATTGACCTTGTATCCTGCAACGTTTTAAAAATTCACTTATTCTGATAGGTTGGGTTTTTTCTTAATATTCTGCAGAGTTTTTAATTTACACAGTTTTATTTCTTTTCCAATCTTTATGTCTTTTATTTCTTTTTCTTGCTTTATTGTACCAACTAGCACCTTTGGTATATTGTTAAAGTGGGAAGAGCAGATATCCTTGCCTTGCTTCCAGTATTAGAGAGGGGAAGTTAGTTCAGTGTTTCCCCTTGAACTATAATTCTTAGGTTGTCCATACAAGTCTTTTTTCAGGATGAGAAAGTTCTCCTCCATTTCCAGTTTGCTAAGCCTTTGTATCATGAATAGATGTTGGATATTTTCACATGCTTTTTCTGTATCTTTTAAAATTGTCATATGGTTTTTGCCCTTTGTAAGTATTTTGCATGACACTGATTGGGTTTTGAATGCTTAATTGGATTTGTATTCCTGGGAGAAATTCCACTGGGTCATGATGTATTATCCTTTTTACATGTTGGATTTGAATATACTGTTAAATTTTTTTTTATCTTTGTTCATGAGGATGAGGGATATTAGATTGTAATTTTCTCTTTTTTTACATCTTTGTCAAGTTTTGGTTCAGGATTATTCTGACCTCATAGAACTAGTATAGTTAAGAAGTTCCTCTTCTATTATTTTGTGACAGTGTGTATAGGACTTTTTTTTTTTCCCTAAATTATTGGTTGGGTTTACTAGTGAAGATATCTGGGCATAAGAGTTTTTTATGGAAACGTTTTTGATTATGAACTCAATTTCTTTAATAGATATGGGACTATTTAGCTTTTCTATTTCTTCTTGTATCACTTAGGAATTTAGTTTTCCAAGGAATATTCCATTTTATTTAAGTTGTCAAATTTGTTAGCATAAAATTATTAGCTCAAAATACTCCCTTATAATTTCAGTATCTGTAGGATCTATATTTATGTCCCTTTAAAAATTCCTAATACTAGTAATTTGTGTTTTCTCTCTCTTTTCCTTGCTAGATGTTTATCAATTAATTCTTTCTAAGAACCAACTTTTAACTTTATGGGTTTTTCTCTATTATATTTGTGTCTTGCTTTTTCATTTATTTATACTCTTCTTATTATTTCTTTTGCTTATTTGAATTTAATAGTTTTGGATTTAAATGTTATTCTCCCATTGTAAGGTGGGAACTTAACTCCTCGATTTTATGTTTCTTCTTTTCTAGTGAATTTTCCTTTAGTTTTTGCTTAACTGCCCTCCACATATTTTGATGTGTTGTCTTTTCACTGTCATCTATTACAAACTATTTTCTAATTTCTCTTGTGCTTTCTTCTTTAACACATGAGTTATTTAGAACTTCTTTGATAATTATTGAGACTTATTTATGGACTGACATGTGGTCTGTCTTGGTGCATGTTCTATGTGGACTTGAGTGAGTGTGATATTCCATTAATATCATTTTAAGTTATGTTGGTTCCTGGTTTTGCTCAGCTCTTCTATATCTTTACTGATTGGGGTTTTTTTTGGGGGGGTGGTTGTCTACTTTTTCTTTTAGCTACTGAGAGTGGTATTGAAATCTCCAACTATGGTTGTGGATTTAATTCTCCATTAATTATATCAATTTTTGCTTCATGAAACTGTTTTGATAGGTATATGCCCATTTTGGATTGGTATGTCTTCTTAATGAATTGCCCCTTTTATCGTTGTGGAACATTTCTCTTCAGTTCTAGAAATAACCTTTTTTTGATGTTTATTGTGTCCTATATTAACATAGCCACTCTTGTTTCTTGTAGGTGTTTGCCTTTTACTGGCAACTTATTTGTCTTTATAATTAAAGTAGATTGCTTATAAACAGCTTATGGTTGAGTATTGCTTTTTTATTCACTCTGACAAGCCCCGCTTTTTATACTTAATCTAATTAATGATACAGGTGAGCCTGTCTTCCATCTTGGTATTTGTTTCCTACTTGTCCTGCTCGTTCTGTGTCCTTCTGTTTTCTGTCGCTTTTTGGATGAATTGTGTGTTATTTAGTACTTACTGATATTATAGCCTCCCATTTTATCTTCCCTGTCAACTTTTTGCTTATACGTTTTTGTGTTATTTTTTGTCATTGCTCCAGAGTAATGGTTGGCAAACTGTAGTCCATAGGCCAAATCAGGCCCACATGTTTTTTTTTGTTTGTTTGTTTTTGCAGTACGCGGGCCTCTCACTGTTGTGGCCTCTCCCGTTGCGGAGCACAGGCTCCGGACGCACAGGCTCAGTGGCCATGGCTCACGGGCCCAGCCGCTCCGCGGCATGTGGGATCCTCCCGGACCGGGGCACAGACCCGTGTCCCCTGCATCAGCAGGCGGACTCTCAACCACTGTGCCACCAGGGAAGCCCTATAAAGTTTTATTGGAACACAGCAGTGCCTATTAATTTACATATTGCCTCTGACTGCTTTGCATTACGGTGGCAGATTTGGGTAGTTGTGACAGAGACTGTGTGGCCCACAAAACTCAAAATGTTCACTATCTGTTCCTTTACAGAAAAGTTTGCTGATCCCTGCTGTAGAGCTACTCTGCCCAGTGGTAGCCACTGACCACATGTGCCTAACAAGTACTTCAGATGTGGCTAGTCCAAACTGAGATATGTTGTAAATTTAAGACACACCTGATTTTGAAGAATTGATTACATGTAGAAATGATAATATTTTTGATATATTGGGCGAAATAAACATTATTAAAATTATTTTCATTTGTTTCTTTTTATTTATGTTTTAATGGTGGCTCCTAGAAAATTTAAAATTGCGTATCTGGCTCACAAAATATTTCTGTTGGCCAAGCACTGCTCTAGAGATTATAATACGCCTCTTTAATGTATCCCAGTTTATCTTCAAGTGAAAATTACATTGCCTCATGAACAATGTAAGATTCTTACAAGAGTATATTTCCATCAACCCCCTCCCATCCTTTGTGATCTTCTGGCTCATATTTTGCTTCTACATTTTGTAAGCTTGATACATTGTTGCTTTTGTTCCTTTTCTCTCTCTCTCTTTCTTTAAAAGTTAATACTCTTAAGAAAATAAGGGACTAAACTATGGGGGAGATGACATAAGTATAAACATAAAAATTCAGGCATAATTAGAAGGATCCAGTTAAGATCGTGCAGGGCCCTTATGGTTGGCTCTTTGACTCACTTCTTTGGCTCTAGAGAATTGATCTGAGACCTTGGAAGACACGTCACAACAGCCGAGCTTCTAGGATTGGCTGTTAGTGTTGCCCATAGAGGTGGATGTCCATTTCTTCTGCTGTTTGCATTGGTATTGTGGCAGTAGGCTTCTTTTCTTTTCTATAATAGATTCAGAGTATTCAAGGAGTTTATAGTTGATTACTGGACAAAAGATGGGGCTTTGGGAAACTGGACTGGACATAAATTTGCTTGAGAAGGGAAAAAGGAGATTTGGTTTGGTGGCAAGAGCTCTGAATAAGTACAGGTTGGCATGGTGTTTGAAGAATCCTCCTTTACAGTGGAAGCGAAAACATTTAAGATATCACTAATAGATATTTAGTCCCCATAAATAAACACTGATGTTTGAAATAGTCCTGAAAAACAGATGCTATTACCATTCTCATTTTATTAACGATGTTCTATAATTAAAGAAAATGGTTTTCCAAAGCCACTTTGCCCTTACAGAGATTTGTTCAATCATCTCTAGGGGTTATGTGCCCTTTGGCTTATTTCAACTGTTGGGAAAAACCCTTTGGTCAGTCTCTTCCTTCTAGCCTTCCCTTTCTGTGAAACTAAATTTCAGCCTTCCTTGAAAATGTAGTAGCTCCTGGGAATTCCTGCTTATGTAGGAAATGCTAAAGCATATATCAAACCTATGGTTTTCAGATTTCATATAATTTTCATCTAAAGTTAACAGTTAGTAATTGAATATGCGTATTACATTAGGAAATAGGGGCCGGGGTGGGGAGCCCTTTAGAGACAAAGAAGAATTCTGATGAAGCAGACTGTGTTCCAGGACCCACTGCTTACACATTTATTCATAAATGGGCCTGTGGAGCAAGTGTTTTCTCTCCTCCGACTGAAAAATGCCTTAGAGACAACCAAGGCCACAGAGTGGAAAGGGAACTGACTTCTAGGCAGCTGGACAAATAAGGTTTCTAGCTTGGGTTCTTTCCCAAGGGTACCTTGGGAAAGACCTCATTCACTCTTCCCTTCAGTGAATACCAGCAAGAGCCCAGGATTTGTCTCTGTTTTCTCATCTTAAGTGAGGCATTTTGTCAGAAAGAATGTTAAAGTTCCTTCTAGCTCTTAAATTCCAAGTGTTTTTACACTGTACACAGTGTAGGGCATGAAGAGGAAACTGATACAAACTCTTGAGGCCCTTTGAGTTAGAGTTTTGAAAATCCCTGTAGCAGGAGAACTTTTGTTTAAGAGGTATATAATAAAAATAAGATTGGGTGAACCTATGAAAGCCCTTTACTACACTGAAATAATAAGGACAACACACCAAATAGAGAAAAGATCATTGACCCGTTCACTGGGTACTGTCTTTCAAACTCCCATCTACCATCTGTATACTAGAATTTCTTTGAAGCTCTTTCTCCCCATGATTTCTAGATGGTTAGATACCACTCAGTCTGTAGCAGAAGAAACTTGTACTCAGCCCTTTTTGTCCTCTATGTCTTGGTCCTCTGTTTGCATATTCATTGCTTTCGTGGTTCTGTGGCTCCGACTGGTGGCCTCTCACCTTCAGACCCCACCCCTGCTGCCCCACCCCCCATCTCAGAATGTTTCCCTACAGCCTGAGCCCCGCCCCTCTTACCATGGGGGCCCCTCACTCCCTCTCAGTGTTGACATCCCTTGTTTCTTTTTTATTGCCCCTGGTTCTACCGCAGGAATCTCCGTTTAGCTTTGACTGCTGCATTTTCCTGGGGAAATTTCCTTTTTTTTAGTTCTTGCTCTCTTCTTGGTTCTATAGCTTAGGAACTGACTTTACATCTGTGTCTTTATATTAACCAAATGACATCTCCACAATTTGCATATCCCTTAGCTTCTGGAAAGGACTATAAAAATTATCTAGTCTAGCTACCTTAATATCTTTCTTGTATTTGGGCAGAGTAAATGTTGGCAGATTGACTGTAGGTCTTGTGAGTTACATATATTTTAGAAGAAAAAGTGTTTTCCTGTGACACTTTTTAAACCATTGGAGTGATGAATGCACATAATTTTAAAAAATTCACATAGTACAGGAGAATATGAAATGAAGGGGGGAAAATCCTGGCTCCACACTCCCAGTTCTTTTTCCCAGTGGCAGCTACTGTTATCATTTTCTTCCTTATCTATTATCACTATACTTTTAAATTATACCTCTGTTTCTCATCTTCTTTGACTAATATATCTTGTTCACTTCTAAAACAATTAAAAATTTAATACGTATATATTCTGTCTCTCTATATCTTGTTCACTTCTAAAAAAGACTAAAAATTTAACACATATATATTCTGTCTCTCTCTGTCTCCCTTCTCTCTTTGGTTAGTGCTGTTAATTTATTTATTTTTACTACTTTTTTGTATCTGTACATTTGTGCTTTCTTGAGAACCTGATTCCAAGAGATGGTAATGGGTATACAGCATCTATAATATGACTGTGTAAATGCAGTATTCTGAAGAGAAAAAGTTGCATAATGGGGCGCACAGAGAAGAAAATGTATTCCTATGCCATTAAAGCTTTGCTACCCAAAGGAGAATCTCCCAAATATCCCAGCCTTTTGTGTGTAGATATTCTTTGAGGGAAGTAATCTTTTCCTTGAGTGATTTTTTTTTCTTTTTTGCGTATATAGTGTATGGTTAATAAACTCTGTAACAGTGTCTCTATTTTACCTTCATAATTGATAATGTTGCTTGAATATAGAATTCTAGATCCAAAATTTTATCCTTTCAGAACTTAAAATATGTTGCTTTCACCACTATAATCATTGATTTACTTTCCTGTTTTCCTTCAAGGCAGGTGCAATGTTTTCTCTGTCTTTATGTCCCTAGCACATAACCTAGAGTCTGACCCAGAGGATGTACTCAGATGTTTGGTGACTAAATGAATGAATAAATTCCTGAATGCCAGTCTCTGAGCTAGGTCTTTCATGTTTTATCTCATGTGATGCTCATAGCAGCACTGTGAGGGAGGTGAGGTTATCCCCATTTCACAGGACTGTTCCTGTCTTGATCACTGCTGAACTCCAAACAGGGCCAGGCATCTAGCAGCTGCTCCAAAAATTTTGGTTGACTGGATGAACAATCCAGAGTTTAAACTCAGGGAGATTAAATAATTCTCGACAAAGAACTGGGGCTTGAAACCAGGGTATCTGCAGAGCCCCGTTCTTTCCACTATCCATCATGCCCCCTATACCTTTTCCCAGGTCTGGTATGCAGCTTTATCCTCAAGGGAAGAAAGTACTCAAACAGATTGCATCTAGGTACATGCCAAATAGGGGACTATTGTCTTAACTGTAATCACCACACATCTAAGAAAACATCTAAGAGCTTGTGTCTTTTCATTTAAAGTGATATCCTAGGGAGCAGAAGAGAGGCCCTTTTGAATTTCTGCTTTAAAGAATACCAAAACTTTTCATTACAGAAAAATTTCAAATATAAACAGAAGTAGAGAAAACAACACAACGAAGGCCTATCTAGCTATCACAAAGTGTCAACAGTCAGTGTGTGACCAGTCCTACTTAATCAGTACTCCTTCTCTCCCTCTCCCCTTCAGATAATTTTGAAATAAATCATAGACAGCAAATCATTTCAGTCATGAGTCTGAAGATCATGATAAAAAAGATAAGCAATCATTTTTAAACAAAACTACAGTACTTCTACCACATACAAAAATTAATAACAACTCTTTAATATCAGATATCTGGTGTTCAGATTTTCTGTTCATAAACTTTTTAAAATAAGTGTTTTGTTTGACCTCTAGTTTCTAAACAAATTCACGTATCACATTTGGTTGATGTGTCTCATTTCTGTCTTAATCTCTGAATTCCTTCTCTCTGTGAATTCTCCCCTACCCCCCACTCCTTTGCAGTAGATTTAAGAACCAAGTTGTTTGCTCTGTAGAAGTTCCCATATTCTGGAACATTCTTATAAGGTTGTATACCATGTTACCTTACTACTGTGTAGTTAACTGGTAGTTAGATCGATACACTTGATCAGCTTCAGGGCTGAACTGAATGGCAAGACCATTTCCTAGATGATGTTGTATATTTCCTGTTGCATCACGCTGGGTGACACAAAAAGTCTTCTTTTCTCTATTTTTGTGATAAGATTGATCAAGTGGGTTCAGATGTTGCTGGCCTGGTTCATCTAATATGAAGTTCCCCCAGCAGTTTTTCACCTGATGGTTTTAGTAGCCATTAATGATCAATGGCTAGATTCATTATTTCATGAAGGGTTGCAAAACGCTAATATTATAGTTTGTTACTTCTTTATTTATTATTCCAGGTGCTCTTATTTAAAATAAAACATTTCTTCTCATCATCTATTTGGTTACCTGCAGATATAGTTCATATAGAAAAAGCAGAACTAACTCTTTATTCTCACCCCCCAAAACACCTTTTTAAAACCAGTTTTCAGAAGAATTTGCTGGTTTCCTAGCACCTTCCGAAGGTGAGCAATGAGGTTTCTTTTGTTTGTTTGAATCATGGGTTTTTAAAATATATATATTTTATATATTTTAGTACATTACAGTTGCCATTCTTTTTGATGCTCTAATTATCTTGTTTCTGACTGGTGAGAACCATTTCCAGTTGTCTCTTGAGTCTTCTAATAGCCCAATAGTCTTTAATAGCTTCTTTGACTTCTGATGTTCTTTTTTTTTTTTAATATTTACCTACTTACTTACTTACTTATTTATTTATGGCTGTGTCGGGTCTTCGTTGCGAGGGATTTTGTTGCAGCATGCGGGATCTTCATTGCAGCACGTGGGCTTCTCTCTAATTGTGTGTGGGCTCCAGAGTGCGTGGGCTCTGTAGTTGCGGCACACAGGCTCTCTAGTTGTGACTCGCGTGCTCAGTAGTTGCAGTGCATGTAATTGCCCAGTAATTGCCCCATGGCATGTGGGATCTTAGTTCCCTGACCAGGGATCGAACCCACATCCGCTGCATTGGAAGGCAGATTGTTAACCATTGGACCACCATGACTTTTGATATTCTTGAGAAGATATTTCAGGCTCTCTCTGTATACTTCCTACCTTATATTTGGAATCAGCCATTTCTCCAAGGGCCCTGTTCCTTTTGATGGGAAATTGTATTTAGAAACCATAATCTGGGTTCAAAGGGTGTTTATTGATATTGGATTTGTCATTGTTTACAGCCTTTTTGAATGAAAAGAGCTAGCGTGAAAGTCTTCCCTCCATCCCTCCCTTCTTCCCTCCCTTCCTTTTTTTTTTTTTCAAGTAAATTTATACTGATATTTCCAATTCCAGTAGACCCCAGGACTTATTTAACTTCTTTTAATTTTGTTTCTCTTTTTTCTTAGGCTGAAAATTTTGGTTCCTAATGATAGTAAATTAATTATTTATTTGTAACTTTACTACCATGTATAGTAGTTTTATCCTGCCATATATAATAGTTTCAAAATAACTCTCAGTATTATTACTAATAATATAATTATTGAAAAGAATTTTATTTTTTTGCTGTCATTTTTGTCCTTAGAGCATAGTGATGAACAGTCAAATTACCTTATTTTAAAGCCACTTGAAATAATTCCTTTTTGTGTGGTTAAGCTGCCAACTCAGTAAACACTTAGGTTTGTTTTATTTTTACTTCTAATGATTCTCTTTTTAAAAATTTAACTTTGCCTTATAATTATGTAAAACATTTATGTGGTTCCACAGTCAAATCTACCAAGCCTCTCTCCCTGCCTCCTCCAACTTGTACCCGCCACTCTTGCCCAGCCTTATGGTGACCAGTTTTGTTGTCAGTATATCCTTCCATTATTACAAATATATAAACAACTATGTATATGTGTGTGTGTGTGTGTGTGTGTGTGTGTGTGTGTGTGTGTATGTGTATGTGTGTGTGTATACCCCCACCTCTTGTTAGATGGTAATGGACCGCATGTACTTTTCCCCACCTTCCTTTTCTCACTTAGCTGTGTATCTTGGAAGTTACTCGTAGCCTCCTTCTCTTAAAATGTGATTCCTTACACTGCAAATGGTTTTACTGTTCTTCAGTCTCCTTAATAAAACATACTAACTAGCTAAACCTGGGTGTTTAATCCTAGTTTAAGTAATCAACCCTGTAGCAAAATTCATGAATGTTGTAGTAAGTTGCTTTGTGAAAAATTAATGCATGACCAGTGCTCTTGTTCGGATGAATCATTCTTCCTTTAACCTCTCTCATCTTCTTATCTCTTTCTCTGTCTCCATCAGTATAAAGATATAAAGCTCACTGACACAGCATGCTTTTTGGAATATCTGCAGAACAATGAAAAACAAGAGAGAAAACTCATTTATGAAGCAGATTCTTCATTCCAGGCACTGTGCTAGATGCTTTACATCATTTAAAAAAATTCTCTAACAACTCAGTGAAACCCTTGGTTTATTCCTAATTTATCTATGAGAAAGTTGAGTCTCAGAGAAACTAAACAATTTCACTGAAGTTACACAGGATTCTAACTTATACGCCTTTTGGATCCATAGCCCAGTGCATTAAGTTGCCTCTTAGAAACCTGGCACATCATCTACACCTAAGAGTGTGCGTGTTTGAAAAAGATGCTGTCTCATTTTAATAAATCAAGTTTTCTTTAAAAAACCAAAACCAAAAAAATCCTAGGTTGAAGAAGCCCTAAGGTTAAAACATCCAAATTTCAAACTTATTTCTTTGGGGAGAGGCTTAGATATCTAGTTCCATAGATCATCAGTGTAAGACTGTTAGATATCTAGTCCCATAGATCATCAGTGTAAGACTGTCGTTTTTTTCATTTTTTTTTAATAATTTTATTTATTTTTGGCTGCGTTGTGTCTTCATTGCTGCGCGCAGGCTTTTTCTAGTTGCGGCAAGTTGGGGCTACTCTTTGTTGTGGTGCACGGGCTTCTCATTGCAGTGGCTTATCTTGTTGTGGAGCATGGGCTCTAGGCGCGCAGGCTTAACTAGTTGCAGCATGCAGGCTCAGTAGTTGCAGCACGTGGGCTCAGTAGTTGTGGCATGTGGGCTCAGTAGTTGTGGCTCGCGGGCTGTAGAGCGCAGGCTCAGTAGTAGTGGCACATAGGCTTAGTTGCTCCTCGGCATGTGGGATCTTCCAGGACCAGGGATTGAACCCATGTCCCCTGCATTGGCAGGTGGATTCTTAACCACTGCACCACCAGGGAAGTCCCTAAATTTTTTTTAAAGAAACAGAAGTGACCCTGGGATGTACAAGCCAATATCAGAAGTACTGAGGTGTCATCCTTCAGATGCTCAGCTCTGGTCATCCCCTTAGTAGTGGCCTTTGGTGGATTGTTTGGTTGATTTTAAGTAGAGGGACTGCAGCACATCCAGAGGAAAGTGACTTAGTTATGAAAGGAAGGGGAGGTGTTGAGTCTGCTCAGCCTGGAACAGTAGCTGGAGGGAAAGGGCAGTAGGAACCACCATCAGGATTATGAAATGCCGTAATCAGAAAAGCAGTGGTCCTTTATCCTCGCAGAGGACTGAGGAAGAACCTTGAAGGGGATTAAGTAGCATTATTAGTCTTGTTTCTCTGATAAGAAAACTCAGAGAGGAGAAGTGTCTTGCTCCAGATCACAGAGCTGGTGCTGTCGTAGATGCTTTCGTGTTTTATAATAGCAGTGATATTTGAAAATTAATGTTTTCTTTCCACAGCTTCATGTTATTTATTTAATTAACCATAATTAAAAGTAATTATCTGTGTTTCTAATAATGTGTTATATTATTCGTTCTTTCTTCGTATGAGTATATATTTTTTTAATGATGCTAACAATTGAAATTGCCCTCAGCACACTTAGATGATAGGGAAGTGAAATGCTATTTTTCACATGTCTAAATACAAAACAGATTTCCTATTTGAGGTACTCAGGTCATGTGCAGTTAGGATTATTCCTATTTGTAGTATAGTTTTAGCTAAAATAAAGTGTGAAATATGTAAATCCTGTATTCAATGTCCAGGTGTAGAAATCTGGCAGTTCATTTTTCTGGCAGTTCTTTTTTGACACTTTATGCTTTTAAAAAATGCTGCTAGTACACTGTTAGCCAGCAGAAGCCAAAGGGCTTGTGTTTTGGGGGCTGGTGTGAGGATGCAGAGTGGCTGCTGTGACCCAACACCAAGTTTGTCATTGTACTAATAGGAGTTCCATGTTTAAATCCTGTCTACAGGTTTGACATTCATCCTTTTGTCCGTTCAAGGATCACTGAAGAAAAGATTTCATTTCATTCCGCTGCATCACTGGTAGTTCAGAAGCCAGATGCTTGCCAGATAGGAGCCTTTTGTGCCCCTTTTTCCCAAATGCAAAAGAACTAAAATCTGCTGTATATTTTTAAATCTCCACTTCCAATGTAGAACTAATTATAGAATATAAGTAATGGCTAAATGGATGTATACTATACAATTCTTCAAACTTTTCTATGTATTTAACGTTTTCCTAATGTTGGGGGAAAATGGAACTGTGCCTTCTAGAAACCTTGTATGTTTCCAACAGAGCAGGGCAGTTTGGGTGGTTCTTGATGATCTGCAGGTTCCAGGCACCTGTGAGCTAACAAATGGATGTCTAGGTGATGGCTTACCAGCCCCCCCACCCACCCACTGGGGGGCTGCGGGAACACTCCCCTCTTACCCTTCCAGCCATCACAGTCATGCTATTCAACCTACTCATGTTGCTCACACCTTCCTCTACTCTTCTTTCTCTTCCTCACCTCCTTTCCTGATGCTTTGCAAAGATTGGGACAACTACCTCTGAAGACTGGGATCAACACCATCTCTAAAAACGCGAACCTTTTGCCCACTGCAGGACAGGGAGGGAGCAGAGGAGGTACTGGCATTTAAGTGTCTGCCATGTGCCAGGCACTGTAACATGTGCTATTTTGTTTTCTTACTTAATCCTCACAATAACCTATTTTATAATTGAGGAGACTGAGACTCACAGAAGCTAAAGGAACTTGCCCTGAGTCTCAAAACCAGTAAATGACAGAACCCAGATTTTCATCCCAGATCCCGTTCATGCTCTTTCCAGAATGCCTGCTGTCTTCTCACATATCCATTTGTGATCCTTCCCCACCACCAGAAATGCCTTCTGACATGCTTTGCATGCCACATGGAATCCTTGGGATTTCTTTGCCTTGGGGACTCTATAGGAAGTAAAAAGATAAAGTTGGGAGTTGTTGTTTACTCATATTAACGTTCCAGCACCTAACAAATCATGCGTTATGGTCACTCAGAGAAAGGTTTAAATAAACAAGTGAACAAGAGAACCCATAATACACTAGGAACACGTCTTCCTACCCAGCTTCTGATTGGAGAAGGCCGTGCAGACTGCTTTTTCCCTTTTGAACAATATAAGGCCATGCTTGGAATACTTTCACTTGCTTTGCTAAAGGTCGGGCAGGGTGGAATGACATTCTTTTCATAATCATACCAGTATCCAGCTTATTTTATTGTCTTACCTGCTACTTAGAGTGAAAGAGCCATATGAAGGTGGGAGTAGACTGACTGTGGATGCCTTGGAAAATCTCAAGTCAGAAGTCCATTCATGCTTGCCTAATCACATATTTTAAGGGAAAGTAATTTAAAAGGAAGTCAAACTCATGTGATGCTACAGAAATCAGTATTCAGACCACCCTTTTTTGAGTGTTAATCAGTTGTCAAATAGTTGATGTAAAGAATCGAGGAATTCTTGGGAATGACCATGAGGTACATTAGTTCATCATCTTAAATGAATGATTCTAAATTCTTGGAAGGGATTAGTTTCTAGTTTGCTGTAGTCACAAATTACCCCCAGAAGGGTCTTCAAAAACCAAACCAGGATGCAAGAAGCATGTGGTTTCTTGGTGTCAGAACATCATCTGGTAGGTGGTCCTCTGTTCTCAGGGAGCTGAAATGATGTTCTCCATGTCAGGAGCAGCCCATCAGGAAGTACCTTGTTCTCTTCTCCTGGTAAAGCCATCCTAGTTGATTCGTCAGATCAAATTGTTAGTGCTAAAGCACTAAATGGAGATGATTTTGAAACTCGTACTCATTTGTATTAAAACAGTAGCCTTCTGTGTCTTTAAAAAACTGTTGCTAATGAATATGATAAAAGTGTCCACAGGTTCCAGTTCAGCCATAAATTTAATTTTGAATAACCATTAGCAATATTTGAGTCTGCAACCCTCATAGTAGCATCTTTCAGGATAAACATCTGTAATTGATTTCAGTGGCAATACTTCACCAAGTAATAAGAGTACTATATTTTATATTTTACCTTGTTTCAGTATAATCCGTTAATACTCATAAGAATAATATTTACTTTATTGATGCTACTTTAGAATCATAGCTATATTCTTTGATTCTTTCCAGTTGAAAAGCATAAATTCAGAGGTTTTGATTTGGGTCTTGTCTTTAATTTGTCATCTCATCATTAATTTGACTAAATATGTATTGTGAATGTCCATTTAGGATAGCTAAATTAGTGAATATAGTGATGCTATTAGAATTTAGAGTAGCATTGTCCACATGGTCACTAGGTTTCTTTCTGTTCTCTTCTTTCATCCCTAGTGTCTCTCCCTCCGTTAGCGCAGATCATTTGGCTACAGTGGGCATCAGATAAAGTTTGGGTGCCCAAGCAGAGAGGGAGAGTTGGATCCTTTCATGAGTAAGAAAACCCCACCTACCCCTTTCCTCTGTCATCATTTGTGAAACAGTAGTTTACTTCCAAATTTGAGCCTGTTCAGTTGACATTATGGAGTTTATTCCTTCTCAGGTTGGGTTTACTGGGTTTATGAGAAAACTAGAAACCACCAAGGATGACAATTTCCAAAGAGGTGAAATGTCTTCCAAAACATGTAGGATTAAGATACTCATGCTAGGGCTTCCCTGGTGGCGCAGTGGTTGGGAGTCCGCCTGCCGATGCGGGGGGCACGGGTTCGTGCCCCAGTCCGGAAGGATCCCGTATGCCGCGGAGCGGCTGGGCCCGTGGGCCGTGGCTGCTGAGCCTGCGCGTCCGGAGCCTGTGCTCCACGGCGGGAGAGGCCACAGCAGTGAGAGGCCCGCGTACCGCAAAAAAAAAAACAAAAAAGATACTCATGCTATAAAATTTGTTGTTTTTTAGGTAACTGTCTTTGAATTTTTTTCTTATGTGTCATTTCTACTTACAAATGCTAGTAACTATGGAATACTGCACTAATTCATGTGAATGGAAGCGGGGGCTGAAAATTAGATTGTAGGAGATTCTTTTTTTTTTTTTTGCGGTACGCGGGTCTCTCCCTGTTATGGCCTCTCCCGTTGCGGAGCACAGGCTCCGGACGCGCAGGCCCAGTGGCCATGGCTCACGGGCCCAAACGCTCCGCGGCATGTGGGATCTTCCCGGACCGGGGCACGAACCCGTGTCCCCTGCATCGGCAGGCGGACTCACAACCACTGCGCCACCAGGGAAGCCCCCCCCCCCCCCCCCCCCCCGCAGGAGATTCTTTTGTTTTTGTTTTTTTAATTGAGATATAGTTGATGTACAATAGCAGATACATTCTTTTAAGGAATGAGCGGCACCTATAACTGTGTGAACAACAGTGTTACCTGATAAAGCCACATACTTGTGGAGCTGGAAGGGACCTGGAGGTGATCTAGTCCACCCTCCACGATGTTACAAAGGAGAACTGGGGAGGGTGTGGTCAGAGAAACTGTGTCTTACTCAAGGTCACAAAGCCAATTAAGTAACAGAGCTATGTATACCCATTTAACATAACCAGACAAGTAGTGATTTACTGTTGGCATAGTGGTTTGTCACACGTTAAGTGGATCTTTGTGAAGTCCTTGGCATTTTTTTTCTTTTAAAATATTTTCAATGAAATATTTGAGCATTGTTTTTTAAAGCCAAATAATATTTTTTAAAATCATAATAAAAAGCAGCAGTCCCCTGCCACCCACATTCTGTCCCTCAGAGGCAACCAGTTTCAACTCTTTCTTTTGATAATTTACCTTGTTTCCAAGTAATGTACTTATTGCCACTTCTTCATTTTTCTGTTTATCCATTGGCTTGCAAATACAGTAGTCTAGTCCATTTTTATGATCCTGTACTGTGTGCAAAACAAGAACTGCCTGTTGTTTTTAAAGTTTTCCTCAGCTCTCTATGTTGTCTCTGTTTCCTCAGACTTCTTCCTCTCTGAATATTGGTCTGTTTTGGTTTTTGTCTCTCGAAGCCTTTCTTCAAAAATGTGACTATTTGGGGGCATCCACTACTTAAGAAAGAACTAAAAAGGGATGCGAAGTTCTTGGAGGCAGAACTTACTGATGGTTTTGCTCTGTAGAGTGATGAGGTGAGAAGCTGGCTTTGTAATTATGTATCTTTTCTCTGAGGCTTATGCTTTTCTTTAGGGATTGTGCTTTTTGCGATCTACTTAAGAAATCTTTGGCTAAACTAGAGTCATAAGATTTTTTTTTCTATAAGTTTTATAGTGTTTTTTGGTTTTATGTTTAGGTATACGATCTATTTTGAGTTAATTTTTATGTACAGTGTGAGGCATGAGTACAAGTTCATTTTTTTGCATATAGCTGTCCATTTGTTCTGGCATCATTTTTTGAGAATACTGTCCTTTCTCTGTTCAATTACTGTACCTTGACTCCTTTGTCAAAAACTAGTTGGCCATATTTGTATGTGGTCTATTTCTAGATTCTGTTGTATTCCATTGATCTATATGTCTTTCCTTAGACCAGTTCCACATTGTCTTGATTTATAGTAAAGCTTTTTTTTTTTTTTTTTTTTTTTTTTTGGTAAATGGGCCTCTCACTGTTGTGGCCTCTCCCGTTGCGGAGCACAGGCTCCGAGCGTGCAGGCTCAGCGGCCATGGCTCACGGGCCCAGCCGCTCCGCGGCCTGTGGGATCTTCCTGGACCGGGGCATGAACCTGTGTCCCCTGCATCGGCAGGCGGACTCTCAACCACTGTGCCACCAGGGAAGCCCTATACTGAAGCTTTATAGTGAGTCTTGAAATCATATAGTAGATCCTTCAACTGTTTTCTTCTTTTTAAAAAGTGCTTATTCTTTTTTTTTTTAATTTGTTTATTTTTGGCGGTGTTGGGTCTTTGTTGCTGCGCGTGGGCTTTCTCTAGTTGTGAAGAGCAGGGGCTACTCTTTGTTGTGGTGTGCAGGCTTCACATTGCAGTGGCTTCTCTTGTTGCAAAGCACAGGCTCTAGGCGCATGGGCTTCAGTAGTTGTGGCACACGGGCTCAGTAGTCGTGGCTCGTGGGCTCAGTAGTTGTGGTGCATGGGCTTAGTTGCTCCACGGCATGTGGGATCTTCCCGGACCAGGGCTCGAACCCATGTCCCCTGCATTGGTAGGTGGATTCTTAACCACTGTGCCACCAGGGAAGCCAAAACAATGCTTATTCTAATTCCTTCACTTTTCCACAGAAAGTTTAGAGTCAGTTTGTTGATTTGTACAAAAAGCTTGCTGGGACTTTGATGGAGATTGTGTTGAATCTAGAATATCATTTTGGGGAGAATTAACTCTATTGAGTCTTCCCACTTATGAACATGGTGTATCTTTTCACTTATTTAGGTTTTCTTTGATTTCTCATATCAGAGTATTATATTTTCCATTATGCAAATTTTACATATGCTTTACTGAAGTTGCCCCTAAGTATTTTACTTTTCGATGCTATTGTAAGTCATATATTTTTAAAGTTCAATTTCCATTCATTCATTGCTAATAGAAAGAAATGCAGTTGATTTATCTATTTTGACCTTGTATCCTTGGATCTTACTAAATTCACTTATTAGTTCTAATAACTTTTTGTAGACTGTTTGGTATTTTCTGTTTAGACAATCATATCTGTAAAAAAAGGCAATCGTATTTATCTCTGTCCATTAGACCTTATGAATTTCATTTCTTTCTCTTGCCTTATTGCACTGGCAAGGGCCTCTAGTACAGTGTTGAATAAAAGTGGCAAGAGCCAACATCGGTGTCTTGTTCCTGATCTTAAGGCAAAAGCATTCAGCATTAAGTATGATACTAGCTGTAACGACTCAGTTCTTTTAGAAATTGATTTTCTGATTTGCAGCTTGGGGGAGATAAGCCTGACTGCTGGTGCTCTGGGTACTGATTGGTGGAAGGAAGCTGGAGACCTCACTTCTCAGTATGTGGAGGATGCTGCTTCCCCATTTAGAAAGTTCTTAAGTGCTTGATCCCACTCTCCACTGCTGGACTTGGTGCCTCTCTGAGGGGATCAGTTTCTCCAGAGATAAAACCTCCTGTCCAGCTCCTATTGGCCTCGGGGGAATGCTAGTCCCCTGGCTTCACAGGGATGGGGGTGAGGATCCTAGGACAGCCTTTCCCCCTGTTGGCGTAGCACAGTCCTTATCATCTTATCATCTGCTTCTTCCAGGGATCTGGTGCCTGTTATTTGCTGAGACTTTGCAGGGCTCTATCGGGTGCATCAGCTTTTTATATAGCACTTAGATTTCTGTTCCCCCTGTATTGCAACACTCTTTGGCACTCTTCTCCTTACTTGTCCTCTCCAGAGAGAGTGTCTCCAAGGTGAGCTGACATCCCGTCCTCTCCTGCTGCCTCTCCTGTTCTCTGTGCCTTTGTAAGGATATTTCTGTCTCTCTACAGATAAATACCTGCGTTCAATTGGTCGTGTTTAACTTCCTGGAAATTTTTAAAAAGCAGTTTATTTTCTAAAGTAGTTGGGCTTTTGGTATGGGGAGGAGTCGTTTTGGTTTGATTGTATTACTGGCATGATTAGTAAATCCTTTCATTGGAGCCAAAAGTAAATTTTAGTTGCAAAATTAAATTTCATCCTAGCCTCTGAAAATTTCAGATGTTCTGAATTCAGCTCCAATTAATTGTATGTTGAGTGTAGGTTCTTAAATTTAGGAATTTGTATTAATGTCTTTCATGTTTGTTATTGATTAATCTTTTCTGTGTTGAATTAAAGTGAGTTAGCAATAAGGGATTGTTTAACCAGGTTCAAACCACATTCTTATAAAAAGTTCTTCTGATTGAATGCCATGGTTTCTTTGTAACCCAGAACCAAGTTTTCTCTCCTTTAGGCTAATTTATAAATAAACTGAGTAGTCACATATACAACACATTTGTATATTCTCTCCACCCCCCACCATTCATTCCACAAGAGATGTTCTTTACTCCTGGGTACTATCATACAGACATGCCGTACTTAATGTTGATTTTGCTTTTCAAACTCAACTTCTTTATTGGAAATAAGAATCACAGTTGATCAGCCATCTCTAAGGAATTGCCTTCTGAATTGGGCCTAGGCTATCTGACATCCTCCCCTCATCCATCCAGACCGTGCCCAAAAACACAGGAACAGTCATGCTCGTGGAATTTGAATTCAGCATGAGAGTTTGTGAAAACAATAAAAATGCACTTCCTAGCTCCCACTTCCCCAGATTTTTCCAGTTCATTTTGCCCTGGGAAGATGGGGTGGGGAGCAAGGCTGTGAAGCGTTTCAAAGAGCACTCGGCTTGGAGGACACCCTCAGATCTACCAGACCAGCCACACAACCTGGGGGAAGTCACTCATTCTGAGGATGAGGTTTCTTGCCTGTAAAATGGGAGTGAAAACACATGTTCAGCTTCAAATGATTATAGACAAGTATCAAATGAGAGAATTTTGTAAACTGGGCGGCCCTTTAAAATGAAAGGTGGTTATTATTTTATCCAGCAGCATGAACTTCCCAGCCAACTAAAGGACTTATTCTGTCTTTAAGACTTACTTGAAAGCTACGGGACTAAAAACCATGTGGTTCTGGCATAAGGGAAGACAAATAGATGATGACACAGAATAGAGAGTCCAGTTTGTGGTCAGTTGATTTCCAATAGGGTTGCCATTCACCAGTTCCTCCCCGGCATCTCTGGGGACATTTATGTGTTATTCCAAATCATGAGAAATATCAGTTGAGAAATTAAGATAAAGGGGCAAAATCTGTGGGAATTAAACTTTAACCATCAGCATAGGCATTACTAGTTCAAAGGAATTCTCTGACATAAGGTTGAAAGCAAGCATGGAATCACTGTCAAAGGTTACGGTCAACATTTCTGAAATCAGGACAGGAGCAGGTAGGAGAGAAAGGGCCACAATCAAATCAGTCATTCTTGCTTGTCACTGTTGCCATGTTGTTAAGTGTGTGTTTGTGGCCTTGTCTGCTACTAACAGTGAATCATTCTTGTAAATAAGAATATATTAACGAGATTACATACAGCAGTACACTTTATAAAAATCCTGCGAATCTTGTTCCAAGAAGTAAGTTTCGGAAGCAGTCCTTAAATTGGCAGTTTTGAAACATGTACTGTTAACCTTGCTAGGATATCCGAATGTTACGTTGTCTTAATAGAATCCAATAGTGTTTCAGTGTTTGAATATTTGCTGTAGGCTACAGTTCTTGGTAAATACTTTTATAGACGAAATTCAGAGACAAAATGTAAATGTCACTGTGGAATACTCCAGTGTAAAATCATTCGATCTAAAATCTGAATTAGGACAAGCGGTATCAGTTTTAACAGCAAAACGAAAATCAAGGCAAGCAGACAAAATATTTTCATCTCTAAAAAAGGAAATGAGGGACTTCGTTGGTGGTCCAGTGGCTAGGGCTCCGCACTCCCAATGCAGGGAGCCTGGGTTCGATCCCTGGTCGGGGAGGTGGATCCCACATGCTGCAACTAAGGATCCCGCATGTCGCAACTGAAGATCCCGCATGCCACAACTAAAAAAAAATTTTTTTAATAAAAAAGGAGATGAGCTAATATAAAGCAATATGTAGTTTAACACCCAACTTGTATTTGCTTTGGAAACACTCGGAACAGTTTGATCAACATCAGCATAACATGAGAGAATCTTTTCTCTATCTGGAATATTGTCTTGTGACAAATATTAATGCTTGTGTGTTTTAAAATCTCATTTAAGAATAACTTTAAATAATAAACATCTGTGACATCTTTCAATTTTTAACTGATATTTATTGGCCATCCACTTAGTGTTAATGTTTTATTCTTTTAATGTTTTCTGTTATCAAATGTCTGTATCAGGTAGAGATTATTTTTACATGTTTTTGAAATATATAATTTTGTCATAGTATATTGGTTCATAATAATAGTAACCCAGGGACTTCTCTGGTGGCGCAGTGGTTAAGAATCTGCCTGCCAATACAGGGGATAGGGGTTTGAGCCCTGGTCCAGGAAGATCCCACATGCCACACAGCAACTAAGCCCTTGTGCCACAACTACTGAGCCTACGCTCTAGAGCCCACAAGCCATAACTACTGAAGCCTGCATGCCTAGAGCCTGTGCTCCTCAATAGGAGAAGACACCATAATGAGAAGCCTGCACACTGCAACGAAGAGTAGCCCCCGCTCGCCACAACTAGAGAAAGCCCACGCCCAGCAAAAAAAAAAGTAACCCATACATTTATTATTATATCTTACTTTACCGAGCTAACCCCGAAAATTTTATTTATTTATTTATTTATTTATTTTTGGCTGCGTTGGGTCCTCGTTGCTGCGTGTGGGTTTTCTCTAGTTGCGGCGAGCGGGGGCTACTCTTCAGTGCAGTGCACGGGTTTCTCACTGCGGTGGCTTCTCGTTGCGGAGCACGGGCAGCAACGTCCGTTGGGAAATATAGGGTGTATGGGGGCAGATAAGCCCACCACTGGGACAGTGGACTAGGTGGAAGAGTGCATGTCATGGAATTCATTAAAGTGAACAGATACTGTCTTTGCAACTTGACTGCCTTGTGGAAGATAAAGCTAGAAAAGCCGACGGGGACCCAGATGACAGAGGGTCCTGGTTGCTGTGCCAAGCAGTTAAAATTCAGGTTGGCGGTAGAGAGCCGTGGAAGTCTTGCAGCTGGGAGTATCTGATCAAATCTCTGCTTTGGAAGAAGTTTGCTAACATTGGGAGGAATGGGTTTGAAGGGCAAGGGAGGCTGGGAAGAGTAGGACAGGGGGGACTAGCCAATTAGGATCCTGTTTTAAGAGTCAAGGGGCAAGATAGGAAGAGTGCCCGACAGCAGCGTGAGGAAAGAGCTGGAATGGTGGCTGAGAGTAAAACGAGCAGGACTGGAGGGCATTTGGAGGTGTGGCCCATGGGAGGTGCTCATCATGTGGGTAGAATATTGGTTAAATGAGGGGATGAGCTGACGGGCTCAGGCACTGAAGAATGAAGAGGCACAGATGCCGACTCCGAGGGATCCTTTCCAGCCTGGCTGTCTGGAAAGGGACTCTTGTATCAGATGAGACATTCTGTTAATGTCAAGGCATTGACATCAAGGGTCAAGGCAGCTTCTTCCACGTATCTCTAGGCTGGCGATATACTTATTAGTCATGTGTAAGCACACACAGAGTTCAGTCCTAGATTGTGCCACAGCAAGCAGGCATCAGAAGATATTCCTTGAGGGAATTCCCTGGTTGCCCAGTGGTTAGCACTCCACGCTTCCACTGCAGGGAGCATGGGTTCAATCTCTGGTCGGGGAACTAAGTTCCCGCGTGCCGCGCAGTGCAGCCAAAAAAATTAAATTAGAAAAAAAGAAGATAATCCTCAATGAAATTTACTTTTCCTTATTTGTTTAAACATCATGCTTCCTCCAGTTTGTTTTGTTTTGTTTTGCTTTTAACTTGGAAATAATTTCAAACTCTGTAAAAGTCACAAATATTACAAAGAACACCCATATATTCTTTATCCGGCTACCCTGATTGTTAACATTTTGCTGTTTTTTGCTTTGTGTGCATACGCTCTCTCTTCCACCCTTCCCCTTCCTCTCTCTGTATATAAACACTCTGTGTTGCCTTCTCTCCCTTTTTCTCTCCATACCGCAGCCCCCAACACACTTGTTTTTTTCTGAACCATCTAAGAGGAAGTTAGATACATCATGGTCCTTAATAGTTTCTTGTATAACTGTAGTATAGTTATCAACCTCGGTAATTTAACATTGATATAATACTGTAATCTACTGTTTATATCGCATTTTATTATTTGATCCAATATTATCTTTATGGCTTTTCCCTCTAGTATAAGATCCAGTCTGTCATAATGTGTTGCAGCTAGTTTTCAATGTCTCTTTGGTCTTTTTTATGACAACAACATTTTTGAAGGACACCAGCCCCTCACCCCACTTTTTTTCAGTAAGGTGTTTTTCTTTTGGGTTTGTCTGATGTTTCTTCATGATTATGGTCAGGTTATACAGTCCTGAGTAGAATGTGCAAAAGTGGTGCTATGTCCTTCTCAGGATATCAGTCTCAGGAGAGACACTTTAAGACCATGCAAATAGCCTACTCTTCATCAAAATATCTCCCCTGATTTAGCACCTCTTGATGATTTTTGCGTCAGTCATTCTTCACGTGATGGTTGCCAAAGGATGATTTGCCAACTCCATCTCTCTCTCCACCGTTACCATTTCCTAGTCAGCATTCAACCAGGACTAAGAGCTCTCCCTCCTCTCTCTGTCTCTCTGTATTATGTATCGGTATAGATCCATGGATTCCTGTTTTTTTCAATGGTTTAGAATTTATTATTGCCCCCTAATTATTTTGGTGCTCAAATATTTGGCCAGTGGGAGCCCTTTCCACCTGGTTCCTACATCCCTGTGACATGCCCCGTCATTTCTTGAGCAGTTTCCTACTTTCTGGTATTGCAAGATGTTCTGGACTCATTTTGTGCCTCTTTTACCCCAGCCCTGTAATCAAGCACTTCTTCGAGGAGCCCTGTGTTTTTTCAGTGGGGTATGGTTTAGACATTAAAATCTGGACACTAGATGTGCTTATGGCCATGAGGTTTTTTGTTTTTTGTTTTTGTTTTTTAGGTCCTTTCAGTGGGCAGAGCTGGGAAATAGGGGCATGGATATACATAGATACTTCCCATACATCTATGCGTACACATAAATGTGCACACATACACACATACTTATTTTAGAAATCCCAAGCCCGGACCTATACCTCCAGTTCCATTACATCCCCACAGCGTTCTCCCTTGCCTTCCCCCATATCTGTCTTCCGACTACATGAATACATTTACTAATTTGCTGAGCATTATCATGTATCCAAATATTTTCAGAATTGCTTCACTCATTCAACTACAGAAGCAAACCTACTAAATAGTTCAGGATTTTTTTTTTTGGTATTCCCCCCGACATTTCACCCAAGACTGGAATAAATTGCCCTTTTGCACTTTGCTTTCTTCACTGGAAATAATTTCATATCTGTTCTTTGAGATCTTCATTCTTTCTTGTAACTGCTTAGTTACATTGGCTGTACATCGCATAGTTTATTCAACCAATTTCCTATGCTTAGACATTTAGGAACTTGGCAATAATATATCATAACAACAAATAAAGCTGCAGTGAGTAATCTTGTACATAAGTATTTTTGCATTGTTGGAGGTGCATCTTCTGAATTCCTAGAAGTGGGATTGCTGGCTCAAAGAGTAAATGGATATAAAGTTTTGTTAAATAGTGCCACATTCCCTTCTGTAAGAGTGAGTTGTACCATTTTTCATTGTCACCAGCAATGTATGAGTGCCTATTTCCCCACTCTCAACAACAGAATATTTCATCAATCTTTTGGATATTTTTGCCAATCTAGTGGGTGAGAAATGGTATTTCAGTATCATTTTATTTTGCATCATGAATGGAATTGAACATCTTTTCATGTGTTTAAGGGGTGTGTGTGTGTGTATGTGTGTGCGTGTGTGTGCGTGTGTGTGTGTGTGTGTGTGTGTGTGTGTGTGTGTGTGTGGTGAGCTATTTATTCATAGCTTTGCCCATTTTCCTGTAGGATTTTGGGGTTTTTTTCTTCAATTTTGAGTGTTACTTGTGTATTAGGGACATTAGCCCTTTATCTGTGATATATGTTACAAATATTTTCTCCTGGTTTGTCATTTGACTTTGCTCATGTTATTGATAGCCATGCAAAAGATTTTTATGTGATCAAATTTATAAATCTTATAAATTTGGATTGTGAGTTATAGTAAAGCCTTTTTCGACACCCAGGTTTTAGAGGAATTCTTCCATGTTTTCCTTCAGTATTTGTATAGTTTCATTTTTCACATTTAGATATCTAATCCATTTTGGCGTTTTTTTCTTTTTTATGGGTGAAGGATGGGCCTAACTTATCTTTTTCCTGTTGTCCCACCACCATTTTTTTGGAAGTTCATCTCTGCCCCGGTAATTTGAGATACCACCTTTATCATCTGCTAGATTCCTATGTGCAGTTGGGGCTATTTCAGGACTTTGTATTTCTTGAAGTACTTTGAATGCTGGTGGTTCCAGCTGAGTTTTCATTAAACATTTACATCTCAGAGGCTGCGAGGTTCCAGGGTTTACAGCACAGAGGAATATTTAGGCCTCTTACCCTTTCACAATGGATAGGTGTGTCCTTAATATTTTCTTACTTAACACTTTCTGAATTTTCCAAATTTTCTGAAACCAGCTGAAAATTGTTTTAGTCTTTAAGAAAATTTTAAAGGTATTATCAGTTTTTAAACAGTGAACTTCAGCATGAATTTCTTTTTTTTTTTTCATTTTAACATCTTTATTGGAGTATAATTGCTTTACAATGGTATGTTAGTTTCAGCTTCACAACAAAATGAATCAGTTATATATATACATATGTTCCCATATCTCTTCCCGCTTGCATCTCCCTCCCTCCCACCCTCCCTATCCCACCCATCCAGGTGGTCACAAAGCACCGAGCTGATCTCCCTGTGCTATGCGGCTGCTTCCCACTAGCTATCTACCTTACGTTTGGTAGTGTATATATGTCTATGCCTCTCTCGCTTTGTCACCGTTTACCCTTCCCCCTCCCTATAGCCTCAAGTCCATTCTCTAGTAAGTCTGTGTCTTTATTCCTGTTTCACCCCTAGGTTTTTCATGACATTTTTTTTTCTTAAATTCCATATATATGTGTTAGCATACGGTATTTGTCGCTCTTTTTCTGACTTACTTCACTCTGTATGACAGACTCTAGGTCTATGCACCTCATTACAAATAGCTCAATTTCGTTTCTTTTTATGGCTGAGTAATATTCCATTGTATATATGTGCCACATCTTCTTTATCCATTCATCTGTTGACGGACACTTAGGTTGTTTCCATCTCTGGGCTATTGTAAATAGAGCTGCAATGAACATTTTGGTACATGACTCTTTTTGAATTATGGTTTTCTCAGGGTATATGCCCAGTAGTGGGATTGCTGGGTCATATGGTAGTTCTATTTGTAGTTTTTTAAGGAACCTCCATACTGTTCTCCACAGTGGCTGTATCAATTTACATTCCCACCAACAGTGTAAGAGGGTTCCCTTTTCTCCACACCCTCTCCAGCATTTATTGTTTCTAGATTTTTTGATGATGGCCATTCTGACTGGTGTGAGATGATATCTCATTGTAGTTTTGATTTGCATTTCTCTAATGATTAGTGATGTTGAGCATTCTTTCATGTGTTTGTTGGCACTCTGTATATCTTCTTTGGAGAAATGTCTATTTAGGTCTTCTGCCCATTTTTGGATTGGGTTGTTTGTTTTTTTGTTATTAAGCTGCATGAGCTGCTTATAAATTTTGGAGATTAATCCTTTGTCAGTTGCTTCATTTGCAAATATTTTCTCCCATTCTGAGGGTTGTCTTTTGGTCTTCTTTATGGTTTCCTTTGCTGCGCAAAAGCTTTTAAGTTTCATTAGGTCCCATTTGTTTACTTTTGTTTTTATTTCCATTTCTCTAGGAGGTGGGTCAAAAAGGACCTTGCTGTGATTTATGTCATAGAGTGTCCTGCTTATGTTTTCCTCTAAGAGTTTGATACTTTCTGGCCTTACATTTAAGTCTTTAATCCATTTTGAGCTTATTTTTGTGTATGGTGTTAGGGAGTGATCTAATCTCATACTTTTAAATGTAGCTGTCCAGTTTTCCCAGCACCACTTATTGAAGAGGCTGTCCTTTCTCCACTGTACATTCCTGCCTCCTTTATCAAAGATAAGGTGACCATATGTGCGTGGGTTTATCTCTGGGCTTTCTATCTTGTTCCATTGATCTATATTTCTGTTTTTGTGCCAGTACCATACTGTCTTGATTACTGTAGCTTTGTAGTATAGTCTGAAGTCAGGAAGCCTGATTCCTCCAGCTCCGTTTTTCGTTCTCAAGATTGCTTTGGCTATTCGGGGTCTTTTGTGTTTCCACACAAATTGTGAAATTTTTTGTTCTAGTTCTGTGAAAAATGCCAGTGGTAGTTTGATAGGGATTGCATTGAATCTGTAGATTGCTTTGGGTAGTAGAGTCATTTTCACAATGTTGATTCTTGCAATCCAAGAACATGGTATATCTCTCCATCTATTTGTATCATCTTTAATTTCTTTCATCAGTGTCTTATAATTTTCTGCATACAGGTCTTTTGTTTCCTTAGGTAGGTTTATTCCTAGATATTTTATTCTTTTTGTTGCAGTGGTAAATGGGAGTGTTTTCTTGATTTCACTTTCAGATTTTTCATCCTTAGTGTATAGGAATGCCAGAGATTTCTGTGCATTAATTTTGTATCCTGCTACTTTACCAAATTCATTGATTAGCTATAGTAGTTTTCTGGTAGCATCTTTAGGATTCTCTATGTATAGTATCATGTCATCTGCAAAGAGTGACAGCTTTACTTCTTCTTTTCCGATTTGTATTCCTTTTATTTCCTTTTCTTCTCTGATTGCTGTGGCTAAAACTTCCAAAACTATGTTGAATAAGAGTGGTGAGAGTGGGCAACCTTGTCTTGTTCCTGATCTTAGTGGAAATGCTTTCAGTTTTTCACCATTGAGGACGATGTTGGCTGTGGGTTTGTCATATATGGCCTTTATTATGTTGAGGAAAGTTCCCTCTATGCCTACTTTCTGCAGGGTTTTTATCATAAATGGGTGTTGAATTTTGTCAGAAGCTTTCTCTGCATCTATTGAGATGATCATATGGTTTTTCTCCTTCAATTTGTTAATATGGTGTATCACGTTGATTGATTTGCGTATATTGAAGAATCCTTGCATTCCTGGAATAAACCCCACTTAATCATGGTGTATGATCCGTTTAATGTGCTGTTGGATTCTGTTTGCTAGTATTTTGTTGAGGATTTTTGCATCTATGTTCATCAGTGGTATTAGCCTGTAGTTTTCTTTCTTCGTGACATCCTTGTCTGGTTTTGGTATCAGGGTGATGGTGGCCTCGTAGAATGAGTTTGGGAGTGTTCCTCCCTCTGCTATATTTTGGAAGAGTTTGAGAAGGATAGGTGATAGCTCTTCTCTAAATGTTTGATAGAATTCGCCTGTGAAGCCATCTGGTCCTGGGCTTTTGCTTGTTGGAAGATTTTTAATCACTGTCTCAATTTCAGTGCTTGTGATTGGTCTGTTCATATTTTCTGTTTCTTCCTGATTCAATCTTGGCAGGTTGTGCCTTTCTAAGAATTTGTCCATTTCTTCCAGGTTGTCCATTTTATTGGCATAGAGTTGCTTGTAGTAATCTCTCATGATCTTTTGTATTTCTGCAGTGTCAGTTGTTACTTCTCCTTTTTCATTTCTAATTCTATTGATTTGAGTCTTCTCCCTTTTTTTTTTGATGAGTCTGGCTAATGGTTTATCAATTTTGTTTATCCTTTCAAAGAACCAGCTTTTAGTTTTATTGATCTTTGCTATCGTTTCCTTCATTTCTTTTTCATTTATTTCTGATCTGATTTTTATGATTTCTTTCCTCCTGCTAACTTTGGGGTTTTTTTGTTCTTCTTTCTCTAATTGCTTTAGGTGCAAGGTTAGGTTGTTTATTCGAGATGTTTCCTGTTTCTTAAGGTAGGATTGTATTGCTATAAACTTCCCTCTTAGAACTGCTTTTGCTGCATCCCATAGATTTTGAGTCGTCGTGTCTCCATTGTCATTTGATTTCCTCTTTGATTTCTTCAGTGATCACTTCGTTATTAAGTAGTGTATTGTTTAGCCTCCATGTCTTTGTATTTTTTACAGATCTTTTCCTGTAATTGATATCTAGTCTCATAGCGTTGTGGTCGGAAAAGATACTTGATACAATTTCAATTTTCTTAAATTTACCAAGGCTTGATTTGTGACCCAAGATATGATCTATCCTGGAGAATGTTCCATGAGCACTTGAGAAAAATGTGTATTCTGTTGTTTTTGGATGGAATGTCCTATAAATATCAATTAAGTCCATTTCGTTTAATGTATCATTTAAAGCTTGTGTTTCCTTATTTATTTTCATTTTGGATGATCTGTCCATTGGTGAAAGTGGGGTGTTAAAGTCCCCTACTATGAATGTGTTACTGTTGATTTCCCCTTTTATGGCTGGCTGTATTTGCCTTATGTATTGAGGTGCTCCTATGTTGGGTGCATAAATATTTACAATCGTTATGTCTTCTTCTTGGATCGATCCCTTGATCATTATGTAGTGTCCTTCTTTGTCTCTTCTAATAGTCTTTATTTTAAAGTCTATTTTGTCTGATATGAGAATTGCTACTCCAGCTTTCTTTTGGTTTCCATTTGCATGAAATACCGTTTTCTATCCCCTTACTTTCAGTCTGTATGTGTCTCTAGGTCTGAAGTGGGTCTCTTGTAGACAGCAAATATATGTGTCTTGTTTTTGTATCCATTCAGCCAATCTGTGTCTTTTGGTGGGAGCATTTAGTCCATTTACATTTAAGGTAATTATCGATATGTGTGTTCCCATTCCCATTTTCTTAATTGTTTTGGGTTCGTTATTGTAGGTCTTTTCCTTCTTTTGTGTTTCTTGCCTAGAGAAGTTCCTTTAGCAGTTGTTGTAGAGCTGGTTTGGTGGTGCTGAACTCTCTCAGCTTTTGCTTGTCTGTAAAGGTTTTAATTTCTCCATCAAATCTGAATGAGATCGTTGCTGGGTAGAGTAATCTTGGTTGCAGGTTTTTCTCCTTCAACACTTTCAATATGTCCTGCCACTCCCTTCTGGCTTGCAGAGTTTCTGCTGAAAGATCAGCTGTTAACCTTATGGGGATTCCCTTGTGTGTTATTTGTTGTTTTTCCCTTGCTGCTTTTAATATGCTTTCTTTGTATTTAATTTTTGACAGTTTGATTAATATGTGTCTTGGCGTATTTCTCCTTGGATTTATCCTGTATGGGACTCTCTGTGCTTCCTGGACTTGATTAACTATTTCCTTTCCCATATTAGGGAAGTTTTCAACTATAATCTCTTCAAATATTTTCTCAGTCCCTTTCTTTTTCTCTTCTTCTTCTGGAACCCCTATAATTCGAATGTTTGTGCGTTTAATGTTGTCCCAGAGGTCTCTGAGACTGTCCTCAGTTCTTTTCATTCTTTTTTTCTTTATTCTGCTCTGCAGTAGTTATTTCCACTACTTTATCTTCCAGGTCACTTATCCGTTCTTCTGCCTCAGTTATTCTGCTATTGATCCCATCTAGAGTATTTTTCATTTCATCTATTGTGTTGTTCATCATTGTTTGTTTCATCTTTAGTTCTTCTAGGTCCTTGTTAACTGATTCTTGCATTTTGTCCATTCTATTTCCAAGATTTTGGATCATTTTTACTATCATTATTCTGAATTCTTTTTCAGGCAGACTGCCTATTTCCTCTTCATTTGTTAGGTCTGGTGGGTTTTTATCTTGCTCCTTCATCTGCTGTGTGTTTTTCTGTCTTTTCATTTTGCTTATCTTACTGTGTTTGGGGTCTCCTTTTTGCAGGCTGAAGGTTCGTAGTTCCTGTTGTTTTTTGTGTTGGTCCCCAGTGGCTAAGGTTGGTTCAGTGGGTTGTGTAGGCTTCCTGGTGGAGGGTACTAGTGCCTGTGTTCTGGTGGATGAGGCTGGATCTTGTCTTTCTGGTGGGCAGGTCCACGTCTGGTGGTGTGTTTTGGGGTGTCTGTAGACTTATTATGATTTTAGGCAGCCTCTCTGCTAATGGGTGGGGTTGCGTTCCTGTCTTGCTAGTTGTTTGGCATAGGATGTCCAGCAGTGTAGCTTGCTGGTCGTTGAGTGAAGCTGGGTGCTGGCGTTGAGATGGAGATCTCTGGGAGATTTTCGCCGTTTGGTATTATGTGCAGCTGGGAGGCCTCTTGTGGACCAGTGTCCTGAAGTTGGCTCTCCCACCTCAGAGGCACAGCACTAACTCCTGGCTGAAGCACCAAGAGCCTTTCATCCACACCGCTCCTTAATTTGGGATGATTCGTTGTCTATTCATGTATTCCACAGATGCAGGGTACATCAAGTTGATTGTGGAGCTTTAATCCGCTGCTTCTGAGGCTGCTGGGAGAGATTTCCCTTTCTCTGCTTTGTTCTCACAGCTCCCAGGGGCTCAGCTTTGGATTTGGCCCCGCCTGTGCGTGTAGGTCGCCGGAGGGCGTCTGTTCTTTGCTCAGACAGGACGGGGTTAAAGGAGCCGCTGATTCGGAGGCTCTGGCTCACTCAGGCCGGGGTAGGGAGGGTCACGGAGTGGGGGGCGGGCCTGCGGCGGCAGAGGCCAGCGAGACGTTGCTAGCCTGAGGCGCGCCGTGCGTTCTCCCAGGGTAGTTGTCCCTGGATCCCGGGACCCTGGCAGTGGCGGGCTGCACAGGCTCCCCGGAAGGGGGTGTGGATAGTGACCTGTGTTCGCACACAGGCTTCTTGGTGGCGGCAGCAGCGGCCTTAGCGTCTCATGTCTGTCTCTGGGCTCCGCGCTTTTAGCCGCCCCTCACGCCCCTCTCTGGAGCTCTCTTAAGCAGCGTTCTTAATCCCCTCTCCTCGTGCACCAGGAAACAAAAAGGGAAGAAAAAGTCTCTTGCCTCTTCGGCAGGTCCAGACTTTTCCCCAGACTCCCTCCCGGCCAACCTCAGTCCTCTCCCGGCGCTCCGACAGAAGCCAGAGCCTCAGCTCCCAGCCCCGCCCGCCCTGGCGGGCGAGCAGACAAGCCTCTCGGCTGGTGAGTGCCGGTCGGCCCCGATCCTCTGCGCTGGAATCTCTCCGCTTTGCCCTCCGCACCCCTGTTGCTGTGCTCTCCTCCGCGGCTCCCAAGCTCCCCCACTCTGCCACCCGCAGTCTCCGCCGCCGAAGCTCCCCCACTCCGCCACCCGAAATCTCCGCCGCGAAGGGGCTTCCTAGTGTGTGGACACTTTTCCTCCTTCACAGCTCTCTCCCGCTGGTGCAGGACCCGTCCCTATCCTTTTGTCTCTGTTTATTTTTTTCTTTTGCCCTAACCAGGTACGTGGGGGGTTCCTTGCCTTTTGGGAGGTCTGAGGTCTTCTGCCAGCGTTCAGTGGGTGCTCCGTAGGAGTTGTTCCACGCGTAGATGTATTTCTGGTGTATCTGTGGGGAGGAAGGTGATCTCCGCGTCTTACTCTTCCGCCATCTTCCTGAAAGTCCCCTAGCATGAATTTCTAATAATTCTCCCCCCAAAATACTACCTTTGGTATTCTCCTTTTCTTCATATCCCCTCAATAAAAGATGTTTCCAAAAGCTGCATATAACACAGGTGAAGAGATGACAGCGGGAGGCTGGCCAGCCAGGCTTAACAGGCCATCTGCTCTGAGCTCTCTCTGTTCTGCTTCCTATGGCTTCTGAGCACCACCACCTTCTTCACATGAGTGAGGAAGTAAGGAACAGGGAAGAGTAACATTGCAGAACTTGAATCATCGGGTAGCCCGAGTTTTTTGTTTTTGTTCTTGTTTTTTAATTTGGCTGCGCCGGGTCTTAGTTGTGGCAGGCAGGCTCCTTAGCTGTGGCATGCGAACCCTTAGTTGCGGCATGCGTGTGGGATGTAGTTCCCTGACCAGGGATCAAACCCTGCCACCAGCATTGGGAGCGCAGAGTCTTAACTACTGGACCACCAGGGAAGTCCCCCAAGTTTTTGATATGTAACATTTTAAAGCGTTCACTTCGGGACTTTGCTGGTGGCACAGTGGTTAAGAATCCGCCTGCCATTGCAGGGGACACGTGTTTGAGCCCCTGGTCCAGGAAGATCCCAAATGCCATGGAGCAACTAAGCCCGTGCACCACAGCTACTGAGCCTGCACTCTACAGCCCGCAATCCACAACTACTGAGCCCACGTGCCACAACTACTGAGCCCATGTGCCACAACTACTGAAGCCCGGATGCCTAGAGCCCATGCTCCACACGAAGCCACCGCAATGAGAAGCCTGCGCACTGCAATGAAGAGTAGCCCCCACTTGCCACAACTAGAGAAAAAGCCCACTCACAGCAACCAAGACCCAATGCAGCCAAAAATAAAGTAAATAAATAAATATATTTAAAAATAAAATAAAGCGTTCACTTCCTAGGGAGGGCTGACACAGGAGCTTGCTCATGTTCTCTCTCTCTCCCTCTCCGCACCCCACTCTGTGCCTGAATGGCCTCCCTTAGGGGGAATGACTAGATTCTTTATGCTTTTCATAACGTGGGGGCTATAAAAAAAAAACCTGTTTATAAGACTCATTTAGAGGAGACAGGACTCACACTGGCCCTGTGGTCTCTGTTATTATCAAGTTCTGATTCAGGGAACATATTTTCTTAAGGAAAATCAGGACATGTAATCTGATCTAATTCAACATGTCAGATCCTATAAAGCTTTTAAAATGAAGCCAGGTTTAATTATAATCTTGACAAGTCACCTTTTTGGAATGGAAGAGAATTATATGAAGGTGGGGTATACCTTTTAAGTGTTCAAATGCACGAGCGGTGTGACAGCCGGCAGACTCAAGAATTCTCCTGCTCTACTGTGTATCCATCAGGCAGCATGCAAGTAACAATGCTGTCTTGTGATTTAATGTAATCCAGACTGTTATTTTGTTATGGTTGCTCTACTATTCTACTCTTCTGTTAGGGTAACTCTATCAAAATAAAGACCAGGAATTTTCTTTAAAATTTTTTTCTTTTAAACACTATGAACAGCTTAGATTTGTGTATATCTGTGCACAAGCCTGGTGTAGAAGTTTCTTCTGAATAAGCTTGTTGTGGGTAAACTTTCAGACTTCAGTTCACAGTAAGGTCTTTAACTTGCACCTCCAGGCAGCAGCTACCCATGTTGTTTGATTGCTAGTTAAGTGTTAATAGAATTAAGAGTGTTAAAATATTTTTATAGGTTTAGTCTTCCACTTACTCTCAACACCTTTCATGTTGTTCCACTTGCATTTCAGTCTCACAGCCACCAGCACAGTAGGAAAGAGAAATCTGAGTCCCAGTCAAGCAGAAGGTGTCCTGGAGGCCAGAGTATCAGGGGAGATTTCTGACACTGAGCTTGAGCAGACAGATCCCTGTGCAGAATCCCTCTCAGAGGGAAGGAAAAAGGCCAAGAAATTAAAAAGGATGAAGAAGGACCTTTCTCCGACAGGTGTGTATTGAATCTCACTAAGGTTCTAGAGCTGTGTCTTCTTTAATGTTCTAGAAACTCTTATTTGGGGGGAGAGATTATAGCAGGGCTTCAGTCGATAACAAAGCCCATGTAGCCTAAAACGGGACCAGATGTTTTTCAGATCATTTTAATTTAATTTGAGGAATCTCCGAAAAGCCCTGGCTCTTGATAGAGTGAGGCTTGGTGGGGGCCTCCTTGTTAAAGATGGTTAAGTCTGTTTTGGTAACCTTCTCTCTGTCCTCCACGGTTTAGAGGCTTTGCTGATGTATGTAAAGTCACCTCAATATTTTAAATGTATATGTGAATTTGCACAGAGGCCTACTCCTACATGTGTTATTTTCAGTAGCAGAGTTTTCACTGTTCCCAGTAAAACCCCAGGCCACCTGAATTTCTCTCGTAAGCAGAATTATGTAAGGAGTAAAAGAAACGGGAAATGAACACATGTTGTATGCCTACTGTGTGCTAGACACTGGAGCCTTCTCTTTCCTGATTGAATTTCATTCTCACAACAGCCCTGACATAGGGACTCATCCTTGTTTTAGTGATGCAGAAGTCTGGACTCAGAGAGGTGAAGAAATGTGCAGGTCCAGGTAGCTAGTAAGAGCAGAATGAGAAGGTGAGCCAAGTCCCGTATCCTCTCTGTCCTCCAGACATGCTGTGGAGGCCCCATGAGCTAACCCAGCCCATGGTGCACAGACCCTCAGCAGGACCCGAGTACCAGGCAAGGAAGGGGCTTGCTGGGAAGCCAGCATCTGTGAAACGCCCTGCTCAGGAGATTGGGCCAGAACCTGGTCAGCTAGCAGACATGGTGACAGAAATTACAGCCACTGGTGACCAGGTTTGCTGATGACCCTGCACTGCACTTCATGCTTTTTTTTTTTTATCTTTATTTTTTCTGTTTTTTTTTAAACGAATTTATTTTTTATACAGCAGGTTCTTATTAATTATCTATTTTATACATATTAGTGTATATATTTCAATCCCAATCTCCCAATTCATCACACCCTGCTTTCCCCCCTTGGTGTCCATACATTTGTTCTCTACATCTGTGTCTCTACTTATGCTTTGCAAACCGGTTCGTCTGTACCATTTTTCTAGATTACACAAATGTGCGTTAATATATGATATTTGTTTTTCTCTTTCTAACTTACTTCACTCTGTATGACAGTCTCTAGGTCCATCCATGTCTCTACAAATGACCCAATTTTGTTCCTTTTTATGGTGGAGTAATATTCCATTGTATATATGTACCACATCTTTTTTATCCATTCATCTGTCGATGGGCATTTAGGTTGCTTCCATGACTTGGCTACTGTAAATAGTGCTGCAGTGAACACTGGGGCGCATGTGTCTTTTTGAATTATGGTTTTCTCAGGGTATATGTCCAGTAATGGGATTGCTGTGTCATATGGTAATTCTATTTTTAGTTTTTTAAGAAACCTCTCTTTAGTGGCTGTATCTATTTACATTCCCACCAACAGTGCAAGAGGGTTCCCTTTTCTCCACACCCTCTCCAGCTTTTGTTGTTTGTAGATTTTCTGATGATGCCCATTCTAACCAGCGTGAGGTGATACCTCATTGTAGTTTTGATTTGCATTTCTCTAATAATTAGTGATGTTGAGCAGATTTTCATGTGCCTCTTGGCCATCTGTATGTCTTCTTTAGAGAAATGTCTATTTAGGTCTTCTGCCCACTTTTTGATTGGGCTGTTTGTTTTTTAAATATTGAGCTGCATGAGCTGTTTATATATTTTGGAGATTAATCCTTTGTCCGTTGATTCGTTTGCAAATATTTTCTCCCATTCTGAGGGTTGTCTTTTCGTCTTGTTTGTAGTTTCCTTTGCTGTGCAGAAGCTTTTAAGTTCCATTAGGACCCATTTGTTTATTTTTGTTTATTTCCATTACTCTAGGAGGTGGGTCAAAGAAGATCTTGCTGTGATTTATGTCAAAGTATGTTCTTCCCATGTTTTCCTCTAAGAGTTTTATATTGTCCAGTCTTACATTTAGGTTTTTAATCCATTTTGAGTTTATTTTTGTGTATGGTGTTAGGGAGTGTCCTAATTTCATTCTTTTACATGTCGTTCAGTTTCCCCAGCACCACTTATTGAAGAGACTGTCTTTTCTCCATTGTATATCCTTGCCTGCTTTGTATAGATTAGTTGACCACAGGTGCATGGGTTTATCTCTGGACTTTCTATCCTGTTCCATTGATCTATATTTCTGTTTTTGTGCCAGTACCCTATTGTCTTGATTACTGTAGCTTTGTAGTATAGTCTGAAGTCAGGGAGTCTGATTCCTCCAGCTCTGTTTTTTTCCCTCAAGACTGCTTTGGCTATTCAGGGTCTTTTGTGTCTCCATTACAAATTTTAAGATTTTTTTGTTCTAGTTCTGTAAAAGTGCCATTGGTAATTTGATAGGGATTGCATTGAATCTGTAGATTGCTTTGGGTAGTATAGTCATGTTCACAATATTGATTTTTCTAAGAACATGGTATATCTCTCCATCTGTTTGTGTCATCTTTGACTTCTTTCATCAGTGTCTTATAGTTTTCTGAGTATGGGTCTTTTACCTCCTTAGGTAGGTTTATTCCTAGGTATTTTATTCTTTTTGTTGCAATGGTAAGTGGGAGTGTTTCCTAAATTTCTCTTTCTGATCTTTCATTGTTAGTGTATAGGTTAGTGTATAGTGCATAGATTTCTGTGCATTAATTTTGTATCCTGCAACTTTACCAGATTCATTGATTAGCTCTAGTAGTTTTCTGGTAGTATTTTTAGGATTATCTATATATAATATTATGTCATCTGCAAACAGTGACAGTTTTATTTCGTCTTTTCCAATTTGTATTCCTTTTATTTCTTTTTCTTCTCTGATTGCCATGGCTAGGACTTCCAAAACTATGTTGAATAGTAGTGGCAAGAGTGGACATCCTTGTCTTGTTTCTGATCTTAGAGGAAATGCTTTCAGTTTATCACCATTGAGAATGATGTTTGCTGTAGGTTTGTCATATATGGCCTTTATTGTGTTCAGGTAGGTTCCCTCTATCCCCACTTTCTGGAGAGTTTTTTTGGTCATAAATGGGTGTTGAATTTTGTCAAAAGCTTTTTCTGCCTCTATTGAGATGATCATATGGTTTTTATTCTTCAGTTTGTTAATATGGTGTATCACATTGATTGATTTGCGTATATTGAAGAATCCTTGCATCCCTAGGAAAAATCCCACTTGATCATGGTGTATGACCCTTTTAATGTGTTGTTGGATTCTGTTTGCTAGTATTTTGTTGAGGAGTTTTGCATCTATATTCATCAATGATATTGGTCTGTAATTTTCTTTTTCTGTAGTATTTTTGTCTAGTTTTGGTATCAGGGTGATGGTGGCCTCATAGAATGAGTTTGGGAGTGTCCCTTCCTCTGCAGTTTTTGGAAGAGTTTGAGAATGATGGGTGTTAGCTCTTCTCTAAATGTTTGATAGAATTCACCTGTGAAGCCACCTGGTCCTGGACTTTTGTTTGTTGGAAGATTTTTAATCACAGTTTCAATTTCATTACTTGTGATTGGTCTGTTCATATTTTCTATTTCTTCCTTGTTCACTCTTGGAAGGTTATACCTTCCTAAGAATTTGTCCATTTCTTCCAGGTTGTCCATTTTGTTAGCATAGGGCTGCTTGTAGTAGTCTCTTACAATGCTTTGTATTTCTGTGGTATCTGTTGTAACTTCTCCTTTTTCATTTCTAATTTTATTGATTTGAGTTCTCTATCTCTTGATGAGTCTGGCTAAAGGTTTATGAATTTTGTTTATCTTCTCAAAGAACCAGGTTTTAGTTTTATTGATCTTTGCAATTGTTTTCTTTGTTTCTATTTCATTTATTTCTGCTCTGATCTTTACGATTTCTTTCCTTCTGCTAACTTTGGGTTTTGTTTGTTCTTCTTTCTCTAGTTCCTTTAGGTGTAAGGTTAGATTGTTTATTTGAGATATTTCTTGTTTCTTGAGGTAGGATTGTATTGCTATAAACTTCCCTCTTAAAAGTGCTTTTGCTGCATCCCATAGGTTTTGGATCATCATGTTTTCATTGTCATTTGTCTCTAGGTATTTTTTGATTTCTCTTTGATTTCTTCAGTGATATCTTGGTTATTTAGTAATGTATTGTTTATTGTTTAGCTTCCATGTGTTTATGTTTTTTTATGGTTTTTTCTCTGTAATTTATTTCTAATCTCATAGCGTTTTGGTCAGAAAAGATGCTTGATGTGATTTCAGTTTTCGTAAATTTATGAAGGCTTGATTTTTGACCCAAGATGTGATCTATCCTGGAGAATGTTCCGTGTGCACTTGAGAAGAAAGTGTAATCACTGTTTTCGGATGGAATGTCCTATAAATATCAATTAAATCTATCTGGTCTGTTGTGTCATTTAAAGCTTGTGTTTCCTTATTAATTTTCTGTGTGGATGATCTATCCATTGGTGTAAGTGACGTGTTAAAGTCCCCCACTATTACTGTGTTACTGTCGGTTTCCTCTTTTATAGCTGTTAGCAGTTGTCTTATGTATTGAGGTGCTCCTATGTTGGGTGCATATATATTTATAATTGTTATATCTTCTTCTTGGATTGATCCCTTGATCATTATGTAGTGTCCTTCCTTGTCTCTTGTAACATTCTTTATTTTAAAGTCTGTTTTGTCTGATGTGAGTATTGCTACTCCAGCTTTCTTTTGTTTTCCATTTGCATGGAGTATCTTTTTCTATTCCCTCACTTTCAGTCTGTATGTGTCCCTAGGTCTGAAGTGGGTCTCTTGTAGACAACATATATATGAGTCTTGTTTTTGTATCCATTCAGTGAGCCTGTGTCTTTTCGTTGGAGCATTTAATCCATTCCCATTTAAGGTAATTATCAATATGTATGTTCCTATTACCATTTTCTTAATTGTTTTGGGTTTGTTTTTGTAGGTCCTTTTCTTCTCTTGTGTTTCCCACTTAGAGAAATTCCTTTAGCATTTGTTGTAAAGCTGGTTTGGTGGTGCTGAATTCTCTTAGCTTTTGCTTGTCTGTAAAGCAGTTGCTTTCTCCGTTGAATCTGAATGAGATCCTTGCCAGGTAAAGTAATCTTGGTTGTAGGTTCTTCCCTTTCATCACTTTAAATATATCATGCCACTCCCTTCTGGCTTGTAGTTTCTGCTGAGAAATCAGCTGTTAACCTTATGGGAGTTCCCTTGCATGTTATTTGTCGTTTTCCCTTGTTGCTTTTAATAATTTTTCTTTGTCTTTAATTTTTGTCAGTTTGATTACTATGTGTCTCGGCATGTTTCTCCTTAGGTTTATCCTGCCTGGGACTCTTTGTGCTTCCTGGACTTGGGCAGCTCTTTCCTTTCCCATGTTAGGGAAGTTTTCCACTATAATCTCTTCAAATATTTTTTTTGAGTCCTTTCTTTCTCTCTTCTCTTTCTGAGACCCCTATAATGCAAATGTTGGTGTGTTTAATGTTGTCCCAGAGGTCTCTTAGGCCGTCTTCATTTCTTTTCATCCTTTTTTCTTTACTCTGTTCCATAGCATTGAATTCCACCATTCTGTCTTCCAGGTCACTTATCCGTTCTTCTGCCTATTATTCTGCTGTTGATTCCTTCTAGTGTATTTTTCATTTCAGTTATTGTATCGTTCATCTCTGTTTGTTGTTCTTTAATTCTTCTAGGTCTTTGTTAAACATTTCTTGCATCCTCTCCATCTTTGCCTCCATTCTTTTTCCGAGGTCCTGCATCATCTTCACTATCATTATTCTGAACTCTTTTTCTGGAAGGTTGCCTATCTCCACTTCATTTAGTTGTTTTTCTGCGGTTTTATCTTGTTCCTTCATCTGGTATATAGTCCTCTGCCTTTTCATTTTGTATGTCTTTCTGTGAATGTGGTTTTCTTTCCACAGGCTGCAGGATTGTGGGTCTTCTTGCTTCTGCTCTCTCCCCTAAAAATATGGACTCTTAGAGCCTTCGCCTCTTCTCTGACATAGGAGCCTACATCACATGTGAAGGCAACCACTCCACCATCCTGAGTTTCTTAGATGTGGCATGTTCGGATCCTATCTTTATTTTTTTTAATTAATTTTTATTAGAGTATAGTTGCTTTACAATGCTGTGTTAGTTTCCGCTATACAGCAAAGTGATTCAGTTACACATATACATATATCCCCTCTTTTTTAGATTTCCTTCCCATTTAGGTCACCACAGAGCACTGAGTAAAGTTCCCTGTGCTATACAGTAGGTTCTCATTAGTTATGTATTTTATACATAGTAGTGTATATATGTCAATCCCAATCTCCCAATTCATCCACCCCCCCACCCCTGCACTTCGTGCTTGATGGAAATGCTTTCGTTTAAATCTCTGAAGTAGGCATGATGGTCCATTTTACAATTAAGAAAACTGACGCCTGAGAAAAGGCAGTGTCTTCTGCAAGTGGTGTTGAGAAAACTGGAAAGCTGCATGTAAATCAGTGAAGTTAGAAGACTCCCTCACAAAAATAAATTCAAAATAGCTTAAAGACTTAAATATAAGACATGACACCATAAAATTCCTAGAAGAGAACATAGGCAAAACATTCTCTGGCATAAATCGTAGCCATGTTTTCTTAGGTCAGTCTCCCAAGGCAGTAGAAATAAAAAGAAAAATAAACAAATGGGATCTAATCAAACTTACAAGCTTTTGTACAGCAAAGGAAACTATAAAGAAAATGAAAAGACAACCTCCAGAATGGGAGAAAATATTTGCAAATGATGCGTCCAACAAGGGCTTAATTTCCCAAATATACAAACAGCTCATGCAACTCAACAACAACAACAACAAAAAACAGTACAATCAACAAATGGGCAGAAGTCCTAAGTAGACGTTTCTCCAAAGAAGACATGCAGATGGCCAACAGGCACATGAAAAGATGCTCAGTATCACTAATTATTAGAGAAATGCAAATCAAAACTACAATGAGGTATCACCTCATACTGGTCAGAATAGCCATCATTAAACATCTACAAATAACAAATGCTGGAGAGGGTGTGGAGAAAAGGGAACCCTCCTACACTGTTGGTGGGAATGTAAATTGGTACAGCCACTATGTAAAACCATATGGAGGTTCCTTAAAAAACTAAAAATAGAACTACCATATGATCCAGCAATCCCTCTCCTGGGCATATATCTGGAGAAAACTCTAATTCGAAAAGATATGTGCACCCCAGTGTTCATAGCAGCACTGTTTACAGTAGCCAAGACATGGAAGTACCCTAAATGTCCATCAACAGATGAATGGAAAGAAGATGTGGTACATGTATACAATGGAATACTACTAAGTCATAAAAAAAGAACGAAATAATGCCATTTGCAGCAACGTGGATGGACCTAGAAATTATCATACTAAGTGAAGTAAGTCAGAAAGAGAAAGACAAATACCATGTGATATCACTTACATGTGGAATCTAAAATATGATACAAATGAACTTATTTGCAAAACAGAAACAGACTCACAGACATAGAAAAAAAATTTATGGTTACCAAAGGGGAAAGGGTGTGGAGGAGGGATAAATTAGGAGTTTGGGATTATCAAATCCAAACTACTATATGTAAAATAGGTAAACAAGGTCATATTGTGTATCACAGGGAACTATATTCAATATCCTGTAATAAACCATAGTGGAAAAGAATATGAAAAAGAATATATATATAAATGAATCACTTTGCTGCACACCAGAAATTAACACGACATTGTAAATCAACTACACTTCGATAAAAAAAAATTAAAGAAAGAAAAGAAAAGGAGTGAGGAAACAGCGGAGGCCTGAAGGTTATGTGACTTGCCCAAGATCACAGAGCCCTTAAGTCAGGCCTGCAATAAAGTGAGTACCTTTTAGCACAGTTACGTGATGAGGGGGATGCCTGCAAGCCAAAATTACTCTTCTCCTTTATCTTGCTTCCTGATAGTCACCCCTGTTAGTGGAACCAACAGTCAAATCAAAGGATGGGAGTGGAAGCCTGGAACTTGATTCACACTCAAGCCAAGAATCCATTGTGTTTCAGTTAATTCCTCTTTTTACATGTGGCTCGATCTGCCTGCAGGGCGTTTTCTGAATCTCATTGATATGAATGAAATCAAAGAAGCAGCAAAAATGTCACAGATGCCTTTTATACATTATGCTAAAGCTTAACTTTAACTGAAAACTTAAACTCTTGTTTGAAGTCTGGGTCGTGTATTTTAACTGTCTCTTGAATCTGTGAGTCTCCCTTTCCCTCATTTAGGTATTAGAGAAGTTTTTAATCTGTAACATACTTAGTCTTCATCTTTGATAACTTGTTGCCACTGCCGCATTGTACCTGCTTCACAAATCTTAAATATTAAATGTTAGCATGACTTTCAGAGCTCACCCCAAGCATGTTGTGGGGCGGGGCACTTTTCCCCTCTTGTATAGCTTTCCTTCACATCATTCTCTTTAATTTTTTCACTTATCTGTTACTTCTCAGGGACAGGATTTTAGGTTTTTTCCCTTCTATCTCAGCACAGTCTCAAAGGTATTAAAATACCTAATAATAGATTGCATCAGTAGATTAGCTCCTTTTATAACTTTCATCGTTTTAAGTGAAAACTTTCTATGAGTTATTTGGGGTTTTGAATTTATAATACCATCATTAAAATAGTTTTTTTTTTCCTCCCATTGACAGTAAAGCTGTCACTGCCACAAGATTTGAGCTAAAAAAAAAAAAAGATAGGTTTTTGTACTTCTTTGTCAATCCAGCTAAAAAAAGAGAAGCATCTTGACAACTTTTAATTGAATCAGAGAACTTGAGATCATTGAGTTTTCTTCTGGAGCACCATTCACTAAGACCTTCTGACGCAAGGCTGGAAGTTTCCTGGATCCTCTTTAGCAGGTTTGTTTTAAGCATGTAGTCCTAATAGTATCAGCTGGATGTAGGTCAAGATATCGGGTGCTGGACTTGGTAAGTCATATGATTTTGATTGCTCATTTACTTTAAGGAGGTCCTAAAATGAGCAACAGTACAAAGTTCGGACTCTAAAGGGTCTGTATGAATCTCCCAAAGGTTCAGAGAATCCCAGGGCCTGGATTGATGTCGGCCAGAACTGGATTAGAGTGTCTGGTACAGTGTGGCTCCGTCTGTCCTGCACAGATGGGTTCTAAGGCATCTAGCCTGAGCGTTCCTACTGGGGATGTTATCTTGACAGGTGCTCAGATGATTCACTAGGGTGCGTTGGTTGCCCAGTACACTGCTAGTGAAGGCATGAAAAACATAAAAGACAGCATTCCACCTGTAGGAAATGTTCTGTTTTCCGAGGGGAAAGTAGCAAAAAGTACGGCCATAGAATATCATGTACCGTAGCAATCCCGGGACACTGATGCTCGATAAATCCCACACAAAACAGTGTCATTTTTCTTAGTTACACAATTTAGTATCAAAGATACACTAAGAGTTAAGTACTGGACACCTTCCAAGATAACAAAATGACTTAAGTTATAGAAGAAATAACCATTTATTGAGTTGATATTATATACCGGACATTGTGCTAGGAAAGTCCTTTATGGTCTAGTCGTTATAAAAACCAAGTAAGGTGTAGATATCATTATATCTAATTTATAGAGAGGAAACCAAGGCTCACAGAATCACAAATATGCAAAGTCAAATACAGCTGTTATTGGGGGTGGCGGGGAGGGCTGTCTGATCCAGAGCAAAGGCCTTGTACCACTCTGGAAAATGTGAAGTTTATCCAAACTTTAGAGGAAACAAAGGATTCTTTGCAAAGGTGAATATTTCTGGCATCTGTTCTAGATCAGAAACAACTACCAACCTGGATTTTCTTGTGATGAAGTCATGCAGTAAAAGTCCGAGACATTATTCTCTTTTGGAGCTTTTTATGTACATGTTATGTACTTAGTAAATATTTCTCGTAACTGTAGTTGTTTCTATCCTATTTTCAGGAAGCAAATGTATAATATAAATCCCCTCCCTTTATATTTATTGCAGTTAGTGTAGATTGGTAATGCTGTCTGCTTTCCACTGGGGCATTCAAGGTATATTCTTCATTGGTATATAAAGGAAACAGCTCTGTGTGCCATTTATGCTGGAGTAAACTGTCCAAGAAATGTTCCCCAGATAGTAATGGATGGGTGTCCACAGCGCACTTGCTCTTGCTGAGTAAGTGAATTGTGTTCCAGTGGCCTGATGCTGACGAGACTGGCCAGTCTCAAAATAAAGATGGACTGTCCACTAGCCAGAGGCTCCGGCAGTGCCTGTTAGACAGTGTTCACGGAACAGGGCCGAGCTGTGGACTGTTCCTGGTGACTTTTTGTCACATGATAGAGTTGTTCCAAGTTTCCTTTCCACTTTACATTTAAAATCCAACACAGGGCTTCCCTGGTGGCACAGTGGTTAAGAATCCACCTGCCAGTGCAGGGGACACGGGTTCGAGCCCTGGTCTGGGAAGATCCCACATGCGGTGGAGTAACTAAGCCCATGTGCCACAACTGCTGAGCCCACGCTCTAGAGCCTGCAAGCCACAACTACTGAGCCCGCGTACCACAACCACTGAAGCCCACGCGCCTGGAGCCCGTGCTCAACAAGAGAAGCCACCGCAATTAGAAGCCCGTGCACCGCAATGAAGAGTAGCCCCCGCTCGCCGCAACGAGAGAAAAGCCTGCAACGAAGACCCAACGCAGCCAAAAATAAAGTAAATTTATTAAAAAAAGAAAAACCCAACACATTAGAGCTTTACATGGTTTCCAAGAGCCGCAGGTTTTATTGTAGTCTTGACTAATCTGCTGAACCTTTCCAGCTTAAACCCCTAGGGTTACAGTATAAAAGTAGGGAGTCTACCTAGAACAGCGGTCTCCTTGTGCTGTTGGAGGTCTCCTGAAGTGAGGAGCACGATCTGCAGTTGGTGCTATCGGTCACTTGAGCGGCCAGGCTAGGGATGTCAAACGACCTCCCAAAGAACTTTTTAATTCCTCAATTAAAATGCAGATTTCAGCCTAACTGAGGAGTGTGCTGCCCTGTGGGGCGGCACACTCCCTGCGCCTCCCTCTTCCTCCAGGCATACCTCGGGGGCTCCCCACACACCATCCAGGGGAGCCCTGCTTTCTTGGTGTGGATACCACCCCACGACCAGGCCCTTTGGAGCACTTCCTACTTAAAAACTCCTGTATGGCACCCCAGAGGATCTTGCCCTATACAGAATTCCACTCTGTAGGAAACGGTAGGACGGCAGATTTCCAGTGTGCTGTGTAGTTTTTCAGATTCACGTGAGGGAAGAGCTGTCTTAGCTCAGAGTTTCTCCCTTTCAACTCTAGTTAGATGAAAGGTAAATCAGCAGAAACAATCACCCTTTGTGTTTACCACTTTTTAGTTTCTTTTGTTGTTTCTGTTAACAAAAATAATGTGCTCACTGTGAAAATCAGTAAAATGAAGGAAGCTAGAAAGAACATTAAACCCTAGTTACCTGATACTCTGTTAACAAGTATTTTACTCTATCTTTTTTTTTTTTTTTTTAATTTGCGTTACGCGGGCCTCTCACTGTTGTGGCCTCTCCCATTGCGGAGCACAGGCTCCAGACGCGCAGGCTCAGCGGCCATGGCTCACGGACCTAGCCGCTCCGCGGCATGTGGGATCCTCCCGGACCAGGGCACGAACCCGTGTCCCCTGCATCGGCAGGCGGACTCTCAACCACTGCGCCACCAGGGAAGCCCCTGCCTATCGTTTTTATACATAGTTGGCATCATACTCTGTATGTCGTTTAGTATCTTGTTTTCCCCCCATTTAAAAAAAAAAACTCTTGGTCAAATAATTTTAATTATCAGCATAATATTGCATATTAAAATCTGTTGGATTTTTTTAAAACAACATTCCTCATACCTTTTGCAGGGTCAGCTTTATTAAGATACAGTTTACATACAATATGTCATTACTTTTAGGTGTACAAGTTGATGAATTTTGACAAATATGTACAGTCAAATAACCATCACTGTGCTCAAGAAATAGAACAGTTATTCCAGAAGATTCCCTCGTGCCCCTTTGCAATCAGCCCCTTCCCATCCATAGATCCCAGCAGCTGCTGATCTGCTTTCTATTCCTGTAATTTTGCTTTTTTCAGAAGGTCATTTAAATGGAATCATTCAATAAGTAAGCCCTTGAGTCTTGCACTTAGCTTAACACATTTGACGTTTGTCTGTGTTCTTGCCCATGTCACTGGCTCATTCCTTCTTTCTGCTGAGTAGCAGTCCATTTTATGGACATATCACTGTTCATTTATCCATTTTGCCTGTTGACATTTAGGTTGTTAGCAACTAAGAATCTAGCAGATATAAACATTTGTGTATAAGTTTTTGTGCGAACTAAGTGTTCATTTCTTTGGGAAAATACCTAAGGCTGGAATTACTGAGTCGTGTGGTAAGTGTATGTTTAATTTTATAAGAACCTGGCACGCTGTTTTCCAAAGTGGCTGCAGCATTTTGCATTCCCACCAGCCGGGCATGAGGGCTTAGTGGCTCTGTACCTTCACCAGTGTTGGTATTGTCCTTTTTGCCATTCTAGTGGTATGTACTGGTATCTCATTATGGCTTTGGTTTGAATTTCCCTAATGACTAATGATGTTAAGTATCTTTTTATTTGATTATTTGTCCATTTAAATCTCTTTAATGAAATGTTTGTTCAAATCTTTTGCTCATTTTTTCATTGGGCTGTTTGTTTTCTCCTTATTCAGTTTTAAGAGTTCTTATGTATTCTTACGTATTCAGGATACAGGTCCTTATGGGTGTTCTACAAATTCTTCCAGACTGTGCTTTTCTTTTCATTCTCTTAACAGTATCTTTCAATAGTAGAAGTTTTAAATTTTAACGAAATCCAATTTATCAATCTTTTTCCCTTGGATTATGCCTTTGTTGTCATATCTAAGAAATCTTTGCCTTACTCGATTGCAGAGATCTTCTCTTGTGTTTTCTTCTAGAAGTTTTCCAGTTTTAGGTTTTACATGCAGACATACAATCCATTTAGAGTTAATCTTTGTATGTGATGCAAGGTATGGCCCATCGTAGCAGGAGGCAGATGTCCTGAAGTATCTATTTAAAAAGAAGGATTGTTCCTGAATAATTCTTTGCACTCTAGTAACTAAACAGGGCTGTGAAAGTGAGTTCGCCGGAAAACCGACCATAGCTCTTTGTCCGTTAGCTTTGAGACAGATCCTTCAACGGTCTACAGCTCTCCCTTTCTGGAAGGTGCTAGGACAAACACCAGCAGTGGCGTCCAGCTCCCCTCTGGTCTGGGTCTCCTTTACATGGTTTGTAAAGTTCTGTTTCCTCCGTACACATCATTCTTGCTCAGCAGCTGCGCATTTTAGGCAGCTCTCTGACTGCAGGCTGTTGGCTTCCTGGGCAGCCACCACGTTCAGTGTTGGGCCACCTTATCCCTAAGGGAAGGGGCCTAACGTGCATTAAAAACTTGCTCTAGGGCTTCCCTGGTGGCGCAGTGGTTGAGAGTCCGCCTGCTGATGCAGGGGACGCGGGTTTGTGCCCCCGTCCGGGAAGATCCCACATGCCGCGGAGCGGCTGGGCCCATGAGCCATGGCCGCTGAGCCTGCGTGTCCGGAGCCTGTGCTCCGCAACTGGAGAGGTCACAACAGTGAGAGGCCCGCGTACTGCAAAGAAAAAAAAAAGAAAAAAAAAAAACTTGCTCTGTGCCAGGAACCTGGCTGAATCTCAGAAGTCCTGGGTGGCATAAAGTAGCATCGAGTCCATCTTATAGATGAGGCACTGAGAGTTGCTTGGAGTCTTACAGCTAGTGAGATGGTCAGGCCAGACTTGCCTCACTTCACAGCTTTTGCTTATTCTGTTATTTCTCACTAGCTCATCACAGAGTCGCTCCTGTGTGTTTGATGGCGTACCACCAGACTCACATATACTCCCGTCCAGCTAACCACGGGTGCGATTATAAATATGACAGCGCTGTTGCTTTTAGCCATTTATCTTTTTTCCTCTCAGCTAGTTTTAATTTATTTCAGCTCCCCACATTTGGCGTTGTGGCTTTTACCTTTAGAATGGCAGATTGGCTGCTGTAATATTTCTTTGATATGTGAATTGTAAAAATGCCCTTATTGATGTTTATTTTCCTCCCTACAATTAGGTGTTGTGTGAATGTGTGGTGGAGGAGGGGTCAGGCTGGTTTCAGTCTTATCATGGGCCGTCTGTAGTATTTAGTTGCTCTGGGGAGGGGAGTGTTTGTGTTTGTGTTTTGTTTCATTTTTCAATAACCTTTATTCCTTTTCTAACTGGATCATGGCACTCTTTGTCACATGGACCATCTCCTGCCCATCTTCACTTCTCAGGAGCAGTCCGAAGAGATGCATGTGCAACACAGCCACGAGACTTGGGGCAGAACACTTCAAATGACCCCTCGCCTGCTCTTCTTATCCTGTCTGTCTGGACTTTATCTCAATAAATGAGCAGAAGTGGGAATTCTCACTCTAGTGGAATTCCCTGTGTTATTTCATGTGTTTGGACCTAGTTACCTTTAGGCATTCCTGTCACTGGCAGTAGCCACTGCCAGCCGAGCGAGTTCCCCTCTGTTTTTAGAAGTTACTCTCCACTTCAGGCATCATCACAGACCTCCCCCCTTTTGAACTCTTGGTGTGTTAGCGGCTGGGGCTGGCTTTGCCCTTTTCCCTGCCAGCCCTGCTCTAGGGCTTAAATAATGCATGATACCACGGGTATGGGAATGCCCGGTCGTGCATTTTCCATCGTGAACACGCTGTTTCCTGACTTAATTCCCATTCACTCGGATCTGGACATTTGTGGTCCAGGCCCTGACCCAGTGCTGCTGCTGCTGTTGCAGAAAGTAGCTGAATGCAGAAGGGCTTCTAACTTCGGGGTGAAACTGTTTGTAACGGAAGAGACCCTTCAGTCTGAGAAGACTGTAGCCAGTGTTGCTGAAATTGGAAAAAGCTACAAGCTGCTTTTGCCCCTTTTGGGATCTCTGAACTCCCACTGGTAGGCTTCCCGCCACTGTCTAGCTGCCAGCCCCTGATATTTCTCATCTGGGTGCCGGTCACCACGGCACAGAGGAACCCAGCCACCTTGGTGCTGCGGAAGGATCCAGACCCCATCTCAGCCACTCGCTAGATGTCTTGTATCTGTAAAATGGGGATATTGGTACCCCTGAACTGGGCTTTTATGAAGATTAAATGAACTAAGTGCCCAGCATGCTGGCTAGCAAAGAATACAGAGTGTGTTCTCACTGAGAGATACTGTCACTCCTGTAAAATCAAGAGAGTCACCCAAGCAGGGAGGCACTTCCTCGGCCCTGCCGTGATGTTTCCGCAGTGTGGCCTCTGTTTGCCGGGCACTGCTCTCCATAGGCAAGGCCCACCCATGGACTCTCTCCACTTGTGGCCGTGCCACCACCCGGCCCTGGCCCTGGTCAAAGCTGTCTTTGCAGCTGGTCTTTTTGTTTTCCCCCCCGGGGTGGTCCTCTCCTTGTTCACCTTGTTTTGTCCTCTCCCACCAGGAAGCATCTCGGACAGCTCAGCCAAGCTCTTTGAGGTCCCTGACACGTGGTAACCAAGACCTGAGTGGAACAAACCGCTGGTGCTGTTGCTGAGAAGGAAAGAAGCAGCCGGCATTTTTGGAAGCCATACTGTGTTTAACTGAATCCAATGTGGTGCAGGAGGGGTTTGAAACCAAGTGTGTGTCTCCTGAAAAATCCCAGTTTTTATCGTCAAGGCTGTGTTCCTTCCTCTTTAGCATCACCTGTCTGCTGGCGCTCAGCATGTCGTTGGCTGTCATGTGTACGTGATTAACCAGGTCATTACTTGTTGCTCATGTGAAACCCTTCCTGTCATGAATCTGTGTTTAAGAATCCACCTGATGGGGAAGGTTGGCCGTGAGATTTCACAGAAAGAGCCAACACTCTTAGGTGCTGTGATCCTGATTTGGGGTTGCACTCTTTCCTGCTTTGAGAGGTTCTCATCCACCATCTCATGCTCAGTCCTGGGGGCAGCCCCAGCGCGTGGGTATGTCTCCCAGTAGAGAATTCGGTTGTGTCTGCCTGCTTTCCACCATCGCTGCGTGAAAATATGAGGCTCTCAAGCTTGTTTTCCCAGTAGGAAAATCTCTACCGCTGTCAACACCTGCCTTGACTTTTGGGGCATATTTATTTAGAGTTTTCCCCCTAAGATATGAGTTTCTCATGGTGGAGTGTACGAGTGAAAAGTTAATTTCTGTTTTCCCATGTAGCGCTGCTTTCAGTTTTCGTTATCTTAGCCTGGTGTCTTCTCTGTTTGGTGGCATCTGGGGGTGAGGTGGCGTGTGTGCATGTGTGTGAAATCATGACAAATCGACACCCTGTACCAGCCCTTTCTCTGTTGAAACAGGTCACAACAGGGACAGAATCTCGTGGATCTGCTTCAGTAGATCTGCTTCATATAGATCATTGTTAGATATTTAACATTTTTGTATCGTGGAAATAAAAATGAAAAATGTATTTCCAAAAGATGAAAATTAAAGAAATTTTCATAGGATTTTGTTTTTTTCCTTTCTCTTCTTTTATAAGTGAATGACATACTTAATCTCTACGTAGACATATTTCTCTCTAAAGATCACCCTTGAAAAAGCCCTGTAAGTCACTAAGCCTGTTGCTTATGGTTTTCTCTTTTTTCTTTTTTAACCTCTAACCCTTTCACCTGCCTTGATGTGTCAGATGCCTGGTGCTGGAGTGGAGCCCGTGGTAAATGGTGTAGGAGGGGCTGCATCTTTTTCTGGTAGGAAGGATCTGAGTTGTTACAGGTCTGATGAGAATCCCAGGTGTCGTGGGAATTCAGATTTGTAAAACATTTTCCCCAATTAAGGGCCTCTTAACATCTTCCCTTCCCCCTCCCCCTTGTCCCCAAAGTTACAAACCCAGACTTGGCACGAGGAGCTCCCACCCCTGCTCAACGCGGTCGCCAGGCACAGCCCAGTGGGAAAGTGTGACAGGAGGGTAAAGACAAAGGAGGGGGTTAGAGGGCGCTGCTGGACTCTCCTGAGTCATTAAAGCCTACGGGTAGAAACAGGTAGTACCTGACACTTTTTTAAAAAATTTTTTTAACGTCTTTATTGGAGTATAATTGCTTTACAATGGTGTGTTAGTTTCTGCTTTATAACAAAGTGAATCAGTTATACATATACATATGTTCCCGTATCTCTTCCCGCTTGCGTCTCCCTCCCTCCCACCCTCCCTATCCCACCCCTCTAGGTGGTCACAAAGCACCGAGCTGATCTCCCTGTGCTATGCGGCTGCTTCCCACTAGCTAGCTATTTTATGTTTCGTAGTGTATATATGTCCATGCCACTCTCTCACTTTGTCACAGCTTACCCTTCCCACTCCCCATATCCTCAAGTCCATTCTCTAGTAGGTCTGTGTCTTTATTCCCGTCTTACCCCTAGGTTCTTCATGACCTTTTTTTTTCTTAGATTCCATATATATATGTTAGCATACGGTATTTGTTTTTCTCTTTCTGACTTATTTCACTCTGCATGACAGACTCTAGGTCCATCCACCTCACTACAAATAACTCAATTTCGTTTCTTTTTATGGTTGAGTAATATTCCATTGTATATATGTGCCACATCTTCTTTATCCATTCATCTGTTGATGGACACTTTGGTTGCTTCCATGTCCTGGCTATTGTAAATAGAGCTGCAGTGAATATTGTGGTACATGACTCTTTTTGCATTATGGTTTTCTCAGGGTATATGCCCAGTAGTGGGATTGCTGGGTCGTATGGTAGTTCTATTTTTAGTTTTTTAAGGATCCTCCATACTGTTCTCCACAGTGGCTGTATCAATTTACATTCCCACCAACAGTGCAAGAGGGTTCCCTTTTCTTCACACCCTCTCCAGCATTTATTGTTTCTAGATTTTTTGATGATGGCCATTCCGACCGGTGTGAGATGATATCATTGTAGTTTTGATTTGCATTTCTCTAATGATTAATGATGTTGAGCATTCTTTCATGTGTTTTTTGGCAATCTGTATATCTTCTTTGGAGAAATGTCTATTTAGGTCTTCTGCCCATTTTTGGATTGGGTTGTTTGTTTTATTGTTATTGAGCTGCATGAGCTGCTTGTAAATTTTGGAGATTAATCCTTTGTCAGTTGCTTCATTTGCAAATATTTTCTCTCATTCTGAGGGTTGTCTTTTGGTCTTGTTTATGGTTTCCTTTGCTATGCAAAAGCTTTTAAGTTTCATTAGGTCCCATTTGTTTATTTTTGTTTTTATTTACATTTCTCTAGGAGGTGGGTCAAAAAGGATCTTGCTGTGATTTATGTCATAGAGTGTTCTGCCTGTGGAGCTGGAAGAATCAGGCTCCCTGACTTCAGACTATACTACAAAGCTACAGTAATCAAGACAGTATGGTACTGGCACAAAAACAGAAATACAGATCAATGGAACACTATAGAAAGCCCAGAGATAAACCCACGCACATATGGTCACCGTATCTTTGATAAAGGAGGCAAGAATATACAGTGGGGAAAAGACAGCCTCTTCAATAAGTGGTGCTGGTGAAACTGGACAGGTACATGTAAAAGTATGAAATTAGAACACTCCCTAACACCATACACAAAAATAAACTCAAAATGGATTAAAGACCTAAATGTAAGGCCAGAAACTATCAAACTCTTAGAGGAAAACATAGGCCTGGCACTTCTTTTAACGGAATGAACAAGAGGGAAAACCAGAGCGAGGCTGTGATTGGTGTACATACGAAACATACATCTAGCCTAATGAGCACGCCTGGCATAGAAACGCAGAGTGTGGGGTCGTCTAAAGATCTCCACGTGTGCAGGGCCTCGGAGGGAGAGAGATTGGACCTGTCGCTCTCAGGTGTTGAGAGTTTTTCATTGTCCCCTGAAGCCCAGTTCTCCCTGCTCAAAAAGCTATACAGACACACAGGTTGCACCCCTGTCAGTACTGGTTCAGAGGGGCTTGCGGGGCTGGGGGGAGTGCTTTCTAGAAAGGGCCTCTGCCCTAGAGCCTCACTGAATGTACCTGCATTCCAGCTCCGGCTGTGTGTTCCTGGGCATTACTTACCCTCTCTGAGGCTGTTTCCTCAACCATAAAAGCAAGATAATAAAACTACCTCATAGGGTGGTTGTGAGGATTAAATGAAGTCATGTCAAACGCCCAGCACACACAAGGGCACAGTGAGTCACACTGATATTGGAAGATGATGCTTTTGATCTGAAACCCTGGTTGGAGCTGACATAGGCATGGTTGGGGAGGTGGGTGTCTGGCTTAGCATTAAATACCCAGCTGAGCCCTGGTATGTGCCCAGACCCCTATTTTCCCAACTGTATCAAATGACTTAAAGCAGGTGAACTGGGTTGACCATCTTCTTGGTACACACACACACACACACACACACACACACACACACACGCACACATGCAGGCTGATGTCTCTTCTGGGCCTGAAACCGTAGGATGCTGCTTTGGATTTTTGATACGGAGGCTCAGGGGCATATTATGATGATGGGGCTGTGGTTCTGGGGTTACGTAAGTACTGTAACCAAACCTGGAGGTGGGCGTGGAAGTGGGGACCTCGGTGTTTCAAGTCATTTTGTAGTTCTTTGATTTTAGAGCTGGGATGGAGATTGAGTGCTGCGGCTCTGTCCTCTTTTTTTTTAACTTTGTATTCGTCCTGTTCCCCCCCCACAACATTTTATTATGAAAAATTTCAAACATACAAAGAAGTTGAAAGAATTGTTCAGCAAACACCCGTTTCCTCCCCACCTAGATTGTACAGCTACCATTTTGCTGTATTTGCTTTATTACATAACCATTCAGCCATCCCTCCGTCCACCCATCAATTCATCTTAGTTTTGGATGCATTTCTAAGTAATTTACAAACATCAGAGCACTCCCCCTCCCAAATCCTTGAGCATGCGTGTCATGAGCCAGAGTTTAATATGTGTTTATATTTGGGGATCACTGGGGATAAAATTTATAGTGAAATGCTCAGATCGTAAGTGTACCATCCGATAGGTTCTAACTAATGCAACACGATCTATCAAGATACAGAACATCGGGCTTCCCTGGTGGCGCAGTGGTTGAGAGTCCGCCTGCCGATGCAGGGGACACGGGTTCGTGCCCCGGTCCGGGAAGATCCCACATGCCGCGGAGCGGCTAGGCCCGTGAGCCATGGCCGCTGAGCCTGCGTGTCCGGAGCCTGTGCTCCGCAACGGGAGAGGCCACAACAGTGAGAGGGCTGTGTACCGCAAAAAAAAAAAAAAAAAAGATACAGAACATCACATCACCATCACCAGAGAATATTCCCTTCTGCTTCTTTCCAGTCCACTCCTACCCACTCCCACCCCCAGAGGTTACCACTGCGCTGAATTTTTTCATCACAGATCAGTCTAACCTTTTCTAGAACTTCATGAAAGTAGAATCATGAAGTCATGCTTTTTGGTGTGAGGCCTGTTTCACTCAGCATGATGTTTTTGAGATTCATCCATGTAGCCGTGTGGATCCTTCTTTACCACCGAGTATGCACATACTACAGTCTGTGTATCCATTCATGATGGACAGATGCTTGGGCTGTTTCCAGTTGGGGGCTATGATGAATAAAGCTTCTGTGAACATTCTAGTACAATCTTCTATTTTATTTATTTGTTTATTTTTAATATTTATTTATTTATTATTTTGCCTGTGCCAGATCTTCATTGTGGCATGCGAGATCCTCCTTGTGGCATGCGGGATCTTTTTTTTTTAGTTGTGGCATACGGGATCTTAGTTGCAGCACGTGGGCTTCTTAGTTGCAGCACAGGAACTCTCAGTTGCAGCATGCATGTGGGATCCAGTTTCCCAGCCAGGGATCGAACCCGGGCCCCCTGCATTGGGATCAGGGAGTCTTACGCCCTGGACCACCAGGGAAGTCCCCATTCTAGTACAAATCTTCTTGAGAACAAAAGCTTTCACTGTGGAGGATAAATACCAAGGAGTGGAATTGCTAGATAGGTATATGTTTAGTTTTATAAGAAACTTGCAGATCTTTTGCCAAAGTGGACGTATCATTTAAACTCTCACCAGTAGCTCTCACCCTTGGCAACATTTGGCGTTGTTGGTCTTTAGCCCTATAGTATATCTCCCTGCAGTTTTCATTTGCATCTCCCTGATGACTAATGATGAGGTACTTACTGGCCATTTGTGTATACTCCTCTGTGAAGTATCTGTTCAATTCTCTTGCCTGTATTTTGTCAAGTTGTTAAGTCTCTCTGCTATTAAGTTGTAGATGTTTATTATGTATTCTGGACATTATTCCTTTGTCAGATAGTTGTTTTGTAGATGTTTAGTCCCAGTCTGTGGCTTGCTTGTTTCTTTTCTTTCTCTTTTCTTTTTTTTTCCAGTTTTACTGAGTTACAATTGATGAATAACATGTGTAAACTTATGGTCTCCAATGTGTTGACTTCATACACTCACACATTGCAAAATTATCACCACCACTGCCATCACATCACATGATCACCACGTCTTTTTTTTTTTTGTGGTGAGAACATTCAGGATCCACTGTACCAGAAACTTCTTTTTTTAATTGAATAAATTGAATGATCATTGACTTACAGTATTAAATTAGTTTCAGGTGTATAACATAGTGATTCAATATTTTTATACACTACAGAATGATCACCATGCTAAGTCTAGTTACCATCTGTCACCACACAAATTGATTACAATAGTATTAACTATATTCCCCAGGCTATACATTACATCTCTGTGACTTTATTTTATAACTGGAAGTTTCTCCTTGTTAATCTCCCTCACCTATTTCACTCATCTTCCCAAACAACTTGTTTGCTTAACAGTATCTTTACTGGGCAGAAGTTTTTAATTTTTTTTTTTTTTTTTTTGTGGTACGTGGGCCTCTCACTGTTGTGGCCTCTCCTGTTGTGGAGCACAGGCTCCGGACGCACAGGTTCAGCGGCCATGGCTCACGGGCCCAGCCGCTCCGCGGCATGTGGGATCTTCCCAGACCGGGGCACGAACCCGCGTCCCCTGCATCGGCAGGCGGACTCTCAACCACTGCGCCACCAGGGAAGCCCAGAAGTTTTAAATTTTGATGAAATCTATTTTATCAGTTTTTAAAGAAATCTCTAAGTTGTGAAGATATTCTTTTGCTTTTCTTCTAGAAATTTTGTAGTTCTAATGTTTATGTTTAATTCTACTTTCCGTCTTGAATGAATTTTTTGGTATATGGTGTGAGATGGGAGTTGAGGTTCCCTAATTCCATGTGAACATCCAGTTATTCCAGCACCATTTGTGGAGAAGACCTTTCCAGTTGAATTGCTTTGGTGCCTTGCTCAAAAATCTGTCGGTCTGATAACAAGTGTGGGTCTTGAGTGTGTGTTTTAAAAGTGTCCTGTTATTATTGCCGATAAGAACAGCAGCACAGAGAGGATCTCACCATTCCTGCGTGTGCAGTTCCCACTTAGACAATTTTGCAGCCCTTCTCTTGATGAGGAGAGGAAAATGCTATGACCCTGGGTTACTGCTGAGGCCAGGCCACTCTCTCCTGACCTGGGAAGCTAGTGCTCATTAAAAATAGTGCCATCTTTTTTAATGCTTTTTTTTTTTTTTAATCTCATGACTTAAGTTTCATAACTTCAATTGAAATCTTTTTTTTCCCCAAATGATTCATGGAGTAAATCTCTGCATCTGATTTTGTCGAGGAGGGGAAATAGAATACCTGAAGGCCAGTTCGTGTTTCTCCTGCTGAGCCATGCTCTCTTCCAAGTTGTCTGGTCCCGGCGGAAAGCAGTTCAGTTTGTCCTCAGCCACTTGCCCATTTCTGCCTCGGCCTCCTGCTTTTTCCGGTCATGTCGTGAACCTGAACTTGATAAAGCTCTTGGTGTGGCTGGGCCTGGTGACAACATCCAGCGGCTGGGAGGTGCTTTTAAAATTGAAATGTTTTAGATAAGATAATCCCATTGAAAAAGAAAGGACCCCAAAAAGGAGCCCCCTTTTTTTCTTTCTTTTTTTGGGAGTGGGGCATGGACCTTAATCTGTGTTTCATAAGAAAAGAGATTGAATCCCCATGTCTGTTTTTCTTAAGTGAGAACAAAGGGAGATATTGGGCCAGATAGCTTGAAGGCAGAGTACCTTGCCTGGTATGCAAATTGTGGATTTGTGCAGAACCCTGGGTGGTGGGAAGCCTCATGCACCCACGCCTGACTTGTGAGACTTGGGTGGAAAGTCTTACGTATTTCTGAGACCAGCTGGAGAACTAGCTACCTGCCTTCTGACGCTTACCTCCTCCCCCAGGAGGATGGGTGGGGGCCAGTAGTCCTCCGCCCGGTTGCCTTGCAGGTGCCTCAAGCCCAGACGGTGGAATCTTCCTTACTGGCAATGGCCAGACCACTGGAAACACTTGGCTGAAAATGGTTCCCTCCCACGTTCCAGCTGGTGATGAGAGTAAAATCTCTTTGCACATCTCCCCTCTGTGCACTGCAGTCCAGTTGCCCCGATGTCATTACCAATACCCAGAATCTGGGAATTCAGAGTCGTTCATTTTACTCAGGAAGGACTAATCCTACCCAAGAGGCGGCCCTCCATTTGTTGAATGGGGTAAAAATTAAATAGCATCTTGGAGCGCTGTGCCTACAAGTTACCTTGACAAATGATCGTGACTCGGAAGGTTAGTCTTCTGCCCACTTTTGAAGGCTGGGTCTAAGTGGGGAAAAAATGGAGTGTCCTTTGGGTGTTTGGGTTGTTTTCACAGCCCCGGAATTCTCCATCGTCCAGGTGACTTCATGTTCCTCCGGGTGTGTGTGAATCACCAGGCACTTGGCGTCCTGATGGATGCCTGATAGGAGCACCCCACCTTACGGAGCCTCAGAGCCCTCATTGTCTCCCTTTTCCATCCTCTCATGCCCAGTCAGGCTCTAGAAGAGTTTCCATTAATAACAGGCGTTGAGGAAACCACACATTAGAGACAGCCTGCTCGGGCGCATGGTGTCTGCTCTCTGTGATCGCACTGCCGCTCACCAGCTGTGTGAGCCCGAGGATGCTGGCTGAGTTCCTGGTGAGTCAGACCAGACCCCCGCCTGCTCCTCACTGGGTCACTGCGAGCTGCTGAGAGATGACAGGGAGTGACCGCTCACCATGGTCTCCCCCCACCCCACCCCATTCACTGCCATTGTTCACTAGGAAAAACCAAGAGTCTCTGGAAGACACCCACCCTCTGCTCTCTAGAACTTTCCACTTTAAACTCCCCCTGCAGTATTCAACCCTTGCTTTTTGAAAGTAAACCTTCTTCTCTACTGCACTGTGTGTTTTTCTGTAATTGATCATGGGAAATGTATATTGGGTGTACTCTTATTCTACACACTTCACAATTTTTCAATGGGTAGGTACTCTCATCCCCACTTGAAGATAAAACTGAGACTCAGGTGGGTTCAGTCACTTGCCCTGGAGGTCACAGTCAGTGGCAGAGCTGGAATTCAAACCCCAGGATGTCTGACTACAATGCCGACATGCCTAACCACGACCTGATACCACCATATGTCCACATGAAGGCCGTGGCCTGGAGGGGAGACACAGAGATGGCAGCGGTGGGGTCAGAATGGCCATCATTAGAAAGCCTACAAATATCAAATGCTGGAGAGGGTGTGGAGAAAAGGGAACCCTCCTACACTGTTGGTGGGAATGTAAGTTGGTGCAGCCACTATGGAAAACAGTATGGAGGTTCCTCAGGAAACTAAAAATAGAATTACCATATGATCAAGCAATCCCACTCCTGGGCATATACCCAGACAAAACTATAATTCAAAAAGATACATGCACGCTTATGTTCACGGCAGCACTATTTACAACAGCCAAGACATGGAAGCAACCAAAATGTCCATCGACAGATGAATGGATAAAGAAGATGTGGTACATGTATACAATGGAACACCACTCAGCCATAAAAAAAAAAAAGTGAAATAATGCCATTTGCAGCAACATGGATGGACCTAGAGATTATCATACTAAGTGAAGTGAGCCAGAAAGAGACAGACATATACCATATGATATCACTTATATGTGGAATCTAAAATACAACTCAAGTGAACCTATCTACAAAGCAGAAACAGAATCACAGACATAGAGAACAGACTGGTGGTTACCAAGGGGGAGGAGAGTTGGGGAGGGAAGGACTGGCAGTGTGGGATTAGCAGATGTAAACTATTATATATAGGATGGGTAAACAAGAAGATCCTATTGTATAGCACAGGGAACTATATTCAATATCCTGTGATAAACCATAATGGAAAAGAATATTTAAAAACAAAAAAAAGGGCTTCCCTGGTGGCGCAGTGGTTGAGAGTCCGCCTGCCGATGCAGGGGACGCGGGTTCGGGCCCTGGTCCGGGAAGATCCCACATGCCGCGGAGCGGCTGGGCCCGTGAGCCATGGCCGCTGAGCCTGTGCGTCCGGAGTCTGTGCTCCGCAACGGGAGAGGCCACAACAGTGAGAGGCCCTCGTACCGCAAAAAAAAAAAAAAAAAAAAAGAGGGAGACGGCAGTTGTGGAAGTGCTGAGGGATCCGGGTGGCCAGAATCCCTTTGCACACCCGAGTCTCATCTGGGCACAAAGGCTCTTGATATGTATGGCCGAATTGCTTTCCAATTTACACTCCTGCCAAAGGACTACAACAGCAGCGTCCAGAAAGCCCTCGCCCTTCTCGTGAGCCAGCGAATCATTTCACTCACAGAGGAGTCCACAGAGCCGTGAAGAGACACGCCCGGGTCTTTGAAGCTCCCTGTTCCCAGCAGCATCAGCATCCCCTGGGAACTTGCTCGAAATGCAAATGTTGAGGCCTCGCCCCAGTCCTACTGAGTCAGAAACTCCAGGGGTGGGGACCAGCAGTCTGGAAACAAGCCCTTCAGGTGTTTCTGGTGCCTGCCCAGGTCTGGGAGCCACTGATCTTGAGGAAGCTGCCTCAGCTGAAGGGGAAAGGAACATAATTGTTGATAAAGCAAACCTGTGCCGGCTGGGGCACAGCCCAGGGCGAGGTCACGCCCATCTCTAGTTCACCTGAAGTGTCGATACCTCTTAGGTCCTTTGTATCTTTACTTTGGATAATTGGGACCATGTGGAAAATGTCACTCTTTCATGTGAAGGGTGTAGCTCTGGTAGACACTTCTTATTCAGACTTAGAGGTTTATTATGTGCCAGGCACGGTATTATTATCCCCTTTGTTCCCTCGGGAGGGGAAAGGGAAGCTTAGAGCAGTTTAGAAACTTCCTAAGGTCACACAGCTAATAAGTGACAGCCCTGAAATTGGAACCCCGTCCGTCTGCCAGAGCCTGGGCTCTGAGCGGCCAGTGGGGATACTTACATAACGTGGGAGCCTTTCAAATGATTGGGTTTGTTGCTGTTGTTCTGGAATGTTCTGAAGCTTGGTCTCCAGTACCTCGAGAAGTGGCTTTCCCCTGCATCTTCTAACCTCAGACCCTGACAAGCCAAAGCAGGTCTTGGGCACACATAGCTCCTGCCTGGTTGACAGTCCCTAGCACGTTAATGAGGTGACCTCTTAACTTTGTGTGTGTGTGTGTGTGTGTGTGTGTAGGAAGATCTAGCATTCCAATTTCGTTTAAATATTTATATAATAATTTTCAGAATTTATTACATTATATACATAAAACAATAAATTGACATGGACATTTTTTGTGCATAAGGTATTGTTTTCTTTATGTTTCCCACCACCACTGTATAATGTTGCTTTAATTGTCTTTCATCTACTTATACTTATTTCCTTCCCACATGTCAGTAAGATACACCTCCACTTGTTACAATTCGACTCGTAGGAATTGCTTCTGGAGTGTTCAGACTCCAGGCATCCCCTGCCAGGTAAGTGTGTCAGTGTGTGTCACTTGCTCGTGACACTTATTTTGGTGAGTTCTCAAATCCTGTCTCAAAGGACATGTGGGGGCCAGAGGCACTTGGCAGGGCGGGGGCTCTGAGGGGACAGGGACACCAAAGCTGGGCCTGGGTGGCTCCTCTGCTCCCACTGTCTCACTCAGGGGTGAGCCTACAGTTTGGGATTCACGCTGGCACCTGGCTACCCCTGGGGCTCCTTGGCTCAGCGTGTGGGCCATGGCGGCGGGTGTGCCAGCAGCCAGATTGGACGAGGTGGGCCTGGCTCTTGCCACCCCAGAGGGTTCCCTGCAGAGCCTCGGGGGGGGCCTGCAATCACGAGAGGCTCCAGATATTCCCTTTTGGGGCTGCGGAAGGGAGGCCAAGCGAAATGTGAAGAGGTGTCTGAAAGCCCCGAGGAAACCGGTAGGCCTTTCCAGAAGTTCTATTTGTGGTAAGAAACCTTGGCATGGGGCAGCCGGCTCGACTGTAAAAATAGACCGAGGTGCTGAGAAACGGCTCAATTCTGGAAGCCAATGCCCCTCTGCAGAGGAAGAGAGCTTGAGCAAGAGTAGGGGAGGCTCTGCCCCTCTCTGCTGCTTCCCTCTGAACCCCAGCACCAAAAAGAGAGAGAGAGACAAAAGCTAAACAGTTTGAAATGAACTCTTGAGTATCACCATGTCTTTCCTGTCCTAAATGGGGCCCCTGGAAACACAGGGCGAAAGGAGGGTTTCATACAAGTGCCTGGAAACCAAATGGGGCCACAGTCCATGTCTGCCAGGACCGGGCTCGCCATCACTATGTTCTTTCTCTCCTTTGCCTCTAAATGAGTGAGATGACTGAAAAAACAGGGTCCAGGGACTTCCCTGGCGGTCCGGTGGTTAAGACTCTGCACTTCCACTGCAGGGGGTCACAGGTTCGATCCCTGGTCGGGGAACTAAGGTCCCACATGCCCCGTGGAGTGGCAAAAAATGAAAAAGAAAAGAAAGGGAGAGAGGGAGGGAGGGAGGACGGAAGGAAGGAAGGAAGAAAATGGGGTCCAACGTGCAGCAGCAGGAGGGAGTGTGGCTAGACAGAAAATGTAGACCCGGAAGGGAGCAAAGACAGGACCCCTGAGAATGGCTGGTCAGGAGACCCTCCTTTACTACACCAGGCTGACAGCCTAATGAGAGGTTAAGATGCAACCGTGAAAGGAGAAAGAGACAAAGACTCCTGAGGTCCTCCCCTGACTCTGGAGGTCTGACATTGCCCTGTCTGTTCCGGGGCTCATGTCGCTCCCCTCTTGGGCACAAACTTCCACTCTCTTAGGAGGGCTGCCCTTGCCTCTCCGCAGCAGTGAGAGGACAGTAACCACCAGCTGCAGACGTCCATCCGATTCCTGACATCACGGTGGAAACAAGCCTGAAGGCGCTCTGGGTGGTCCTGAGTAACCCCACCACATTTTCCAGTACTCCTGGCCACGTTAAGGCTGCTATGAACAGACGTAAATGTGCAGAGTCACCGACAGAGTTATGCTTCTTGGAAAGTGTTGCTTTATCTTATGGCCTGAGACAAGGAGCTTATACCCCATGTATCCTCGACTGGAACTGGGATACGTCAATCAAATCCGCTTGCCACTCCTCCCCCAGAGATGGGTGGGGTCTGCACCTCCCTCCCTTTTCTCTTTTCAGCCAATAACTGTCAACGTCCAGCTGCGGCTTTGCACTCAGCTGCCACTCAGCCTGTTGGAGTTGAAAGGTCAAATGTCATCTGGAATTAGCAGCCCGGCTTACCAGCAGCTCTTCTGTCTTCCGAGAACACGAGGGCAGCTCTCAGAGGGCTTAGGCAGGGACTAGAGAGGGAATTCCCTCTCTGCCAACGGAGGAAGTTCACCCATCCTGGAGGGAAAATGGCAGGATCTGCCCCAGGACCTTTATAGCTGGTTGAGATCCCCATTCAAACAAAGCAGGTGGGAGAATGAAGGAGGTTGTCAGGAAGACAGAAAGAAAGCAGGACAGAGAGTACTGAGGGGGAAGGAGCCCCCAGCCAGGATCAGGAGGGCCAGTGCAGTGAGAGATCCACCTGCAAGCTGGATTCAGTAGGGCACTTGGTTTTGCACGCATGCACAGAAAAACCTTCATCCACATACAACTTTGGACTGAGTAAAAACGGGTTCCTTTTTTTCCGGAAGCATCCCGTTTCTTTGAGCCGAGCTTGTCCAATCATGTAATTCTGGTAGGGCCCTACCATTCACAGCACCCCGCCCTCCTCCGCAGGAGGTGGGCACATGACTCAGGCCCAGCCAATCAGAGTGCTCCCTCGCCCTGGGATGGGCCAATCACTTCCTAGGCAGATGGAGTCGCAGGTATCTCGTGCCTGTTCTGGGCGCGGCACTGGAAGCACGTGGTCTGGGGTTGCAGGCAGTAGACCTTCTCCCAACCACATTGAGAACCCACTTACGAGAGACGGATGAACCAGTTTGAGCGAGCACATGGACGGCAACCCTGGAGTCCGGGATCCATTTGTGCCCAGTGCCAGATACACCCCATCCTTTCCCGGTAAGTAAATCAATAAACCATCTCTATCTTGGTCTGTTACATTTTTGGCTTGCCACCACGAAATCCCTGACTACTACAAGGAATATTTGGGTACAGGAAGGACCCTACAGTCTGTGAAAGAGCTTGCTGGTATGTAGTTATTGTAGCCTTGCACCAAGAGTAAAACAGAAATGTTTAGCTTAACTTGAGAAAGTCGAGTGTCTCCAGCCCCTTGAGGAGCACCTTTTGACCTTAGTGTTCTGTCTGCAGCTACTGCTATAGGTCAGGGTGAGGGAATGAAAGCAGAAAGAAGTACCTCACCCGCGAAAAGGCCACACAGACGTTGAACTGACGAGCATCACTTAACCACCAGCGGAAGGCTGCTTTCTCTGGCAGGTCCTGGGGTTTGAAATGGAGTTCCCTGGTTAGGGGATGGCCAGTCTTGGCCAGAGCTTTCCCTCATACTCTCGTGGGGGTCTGATTAGGCTCTTCTCCACAGGGAGGTGGCTTTGTGCCTGAAGGCATCCGTCTGTCTGACCCTGCTCTGAGAGGGCGTTAACCAAACTCTGCCCGTAGCCTGGGGCAGCGGGCCTTCAAACACAGACCATCTGTTGTGCAGACCTTTCACTCTTTCAGTCCAGCCTTTCCTATCACTTCTGAAATTGGGCACGTTTCCCAAACTGACAATTGCCCGGTCCACAGTGTTCCTTGCTGAGTGTCCCTACAGGAGAGACAGGGAACACACTGGATAAAAACAGCAATCTTTACTCCCTGCCCTAGTAAAAGGACTGTTTTGCCAGGCTGCTATGCATGCCATTCGTGTCTTCCATTTGATTTCACATGATGAAAATTGTCTAGAAGATGGGCAGGAACTCTAGATGATCTCTTTCTAGAAGCATTGGAAGAAGGATGTTTTGTAATGAAGCAAATTGGAAGTCAAGCCCAGGCTTAACCACTTACTTGCTTTTGACCTTGGATAAGTTCTGTGGACCTATGAACCTCAGTTTTCTGCTCCATACTGTGGGAATAATAATACTGCAGTGTTTAAGACTGGGTTGAGTTGTGAGTGACAGAGTTCTGAACTCGGTAGCTTAAAACACTCATGTAAAATACTCCTGTGGATGGTGGTTGCCAGGGACTGAGGGAAGGGGAGAATAGGGAGTTATTGTTTAATAGGTATAGTTTCAGATTTACAAGAGGAAATGAGTTATGGTTGCACAACAGTGTAAATGTATTTAATACTACTGAACTGTACCCATAAAATGGCTAAGATGGTAAATTTTTTGTTATGTGTATTTTAACTCAAAAAGTAAAATAAAATAATTTTTTAAATGTTTAAATAAAACTTAAACATTTTATTTACAATAAAATGTTGAAATAAAATTTAAAACAAGAAGGATTCACTTTGTTATACAGCAGAAACTAACACACCATTGTAAATCAATTATACTCCAATAAAAATGTTAAAAAAAAAAGATGGATTAACCACCTGCTCCCCACCCCAAATTACAAGACTCCCAAGGCAGGCAGTCGGGACTGCTTGGATGAGTCTATGAAGTCATCACAGACAGGCTCCTTCAGTTTTCCCACACCAGCTTCCATTTCAAAGGTCACCTCATAGTCCAAAATAGGTGCTAGAGCTCCAGCCATTATGTTCCAGATTACAAGAAAGAAGAGCTACATTCTGACTCCCTTTTTAGGAGCCTTCCCTAAAATCCACAACAAAACTGCTTATATTTCATTGGCTAGAATTTAGTCACATGGGCATGTCTGGCTTCAAAGGAGTTTGGGAAAGGTAGTTGTGGTAGGAATCCTCTACTTCCTGCTTCCTGGTGTTAACTCCCTTGTGTAATTCCCTCCCCTTGAGTGTGGGCCAGGCCTAGTAACTTTCTTCTAATCAATAGGATATGGAAAAAGTGATAGGTTGTCACTTCTGAGATTAGGTTACAAAGAGATGGTGACTACTGTCTTGGTGCCCTCTCTTGCTCTTTTGCTCTGAGGAAAGTCAGTGCCATGTTGTGAGCTGCCTTGTGCAGAGACCCCCGAGATAAGTAACATGTCTCTGATCAAAAGCTAGTGAAGACTTGTGGCCCTCAGTCCAGCAGCCTCATGAGTGAGCTTGGAAGAACAGTCTCCCCCAGTCTGAGCCTTCAGATGCCTGCAGTCCCAGCGGATATCTTGACTGCAATCTCTTGAGAGACCTGATCCAGAAAACCCACAAAACTGACCCACAGAAACTGTGGGATAATAAACGTTTGTTGTTTTCAGCTAAGTTTTGGGCTTATTTGTTACACAGCACTAACTAACTAATATAGTTTTCCAGGTGGACACATTCCTTCTTCTTAGTAAGAAGGAAGGGGAAGATGGAATTGGGAGGCAAACAACAGTCACTGTCACCTGTACCTACCTCACAGGACTGTTGTGAGGATGAAGTGAGTTAAGTCTACAAAGTGCCCACCTGCAATCTGCCAGCACTCAGGAGGTGCCTAAGGAGAGGTGGTTGGTGAAGGGCCACCAACCAGGGTCTATTTCCCAGGCTTCTCACCAAGCTCTTGTAGGAGACACAGCTGTGCTGTGTCTAATATGTGATTTTCCCGGGCTCCCTCTCCCCTTTCAGACAGTTCAGACCCCCTCTGCAGATCCAACCAGTAGAATGACGACTCCTACAAAACCAAGATCCCCAAGCCAGCTGGTGGGCTCACAGTGAGATTTTAGAGGGAAAGGGGCTGAGAGCCCCTGGAATCCAGTTCCCCCCGCATTTACAGTTTGAACCGGATGCTTGAGATAATTCAGCCTCAAGGCAGAAGTGGAAGCTGGACGCCCCTACCCCAGCAAGGAGAGATACCCCAGGTCTCTGCTCCACCTCCTTTTGCACCACTGTTGCTGAGGCAGAACCCAGAATTTGGAACATTTAGAGAGTTTCCTGTAAAAAGATTGTACTAGTTCAACCGAATTTTCTCTCCCCAAGGGGAGTTGAGGTCAGGTGTATGAGGTAGTTTTGAGTGAATAAGTGTCATATTTCTTTCTAGTTTTCCTATAGGCAATTGGAAGTGATTCCTCTTGTCTGTCTAGAGAGACCTGAAGTCCTTGCAGTCCCCCAAGAGCCTGTCCTTTGTGGGTGTAACTGGGAGAAAATCTAGAGACTGATCCCCTGGGTCCCACAGTAATGTGTGCACCTGAGGCAAGAATTGTCTCCCCCTTGTGTGATCACCCTTCTCCCAGGACGCAGGGACTTTGTCACCCTGGAAGAATGTGTACTCACGAATCATTTCACATATAATGAACTCCCACTTTTTCAGAACAGGTTGAGACCAAGGGCTTTCAGTGAAAACAACTGTTCTGTGGAGGGAAAAAAGCTAATAATAAGTCCCAAGACTTTTTTTTCTTAATCTCCTTCTATCATGATGGGAAGTAAAATGTACCAGTATTCTTGCTCCTGATTTTTATTAGTGAGCTAGGATATACGAGAACTTAATAAAATATTCACAGAAGGCTTAACTGCATTATTAAAAGCCTTCTTTCCCAGGCCTTTGAATTTTGTAAAAGCAGCAATTTCTTTAAAATCAGTGAGTGTGGGCGGAAACGGATGCTCATGTGGGGTATTACTCTTCTTTAATGCTGGGTTAACATGCTTTTAATAAATTTAAAAAATTGATTCTCATAAGTTTCTAGCATGAAGTTGCAGGTGCTTATCAGGGTCCTGCTTGTAAAATGCAAAGGAACCCAACCAATGTCAGAGCTGTATGAGCAGAGACTGCTCCCTAACGTCCCCGGGAGCACCTAACTTGAAAAGTCCAACGTGACCTGGAGGGATAAAGCACGGAGAGGATAAGCACTCTCATTTAGAAAGTTGTCGCAACAAAATGATGCACAGAGAGTTCGAATGCCCTCCCTTGACAGGGAAAGCCAACCGAGCTGTGCGAGCGTTGTGTGTGTGTGTGCGCGCGCGCACGTGCACATGTGTGAAAAGGTGGGGCTTTGGGTGGGAGAAGAGTGTTAAGGAGGAAATTCATACTTTTATTCTGATAAGGAGCATTTATTACACAGTCAGGAGCTGGTATGTGTCCTGCTTAAGACTTCATGATGAGTAGTTGATAGCTGTTTAACTTAGGGACAGAGTTAGGACTGGTACCTGTTTTTCTTTACACCCCGCTCTGCCATTATATTCTCTATTAGTAATTTGATATGCTCAAAAGATAGAGTGAGTTGACTGCTTGCTAACAATGGGCCTCTTTCAGGTAGTGTCATCCACAGGAAACATTACCATTGGGTTTTTGTGACCCTGGCATCAGTATTTAGCTGGTGGCAACTCCCTGACATTCACCTTTTCAGACTTTAGGGGGTGGCCTTGTAAACCCAGAGCTAAAACTGCATGTACAAAGGTCCCTGGTCAAAGTGTGTCTGTGTGGGGACCCAGCACACACCAGGATTCATTGGGTTTGGCTTCCCTGTCTGGGCACATGGCTCTCAGTCTCACTGGCGATCATGTGTTTGCAGTGAACCATGAATATTCTCCTCTCTTATGTCTTCAGAATACGAGAGTCAGCCTCAGCTGGAGAGTAACCAGGGTCTGGATGGATGGCTGTCTCGGGCTGGACGGGGCAATCCAGGTCAGGGAGACCTCTGGTTCATGGGGTGGGTCACAGGATTTGCTGTGTGAAGCTGGAGGAAAAACCTGGACCCTGAAGAGGCTTCTATGGGAAGGCACCAGCTGGGGTCTGCAGGAGGAAGGGGGTAGCCACGGCATGTGGTTACTAAAAGCAATGACACACAGGAAGTGAGTGATTATGAGTAGGCTGTTTGGTCATCAAGTCAGTGGCCCAAGGAGAGAGGTTAGTGATGGGCCGTGTCTGGGACTCACCAGGGCATCTTTACATTTTTCTCCTTACACATTTGGAGGAAAACTTGTTGATTTTTTTTTTTTTCTGTCATATGCTCAGCACTCCCAGAGATTTTTCATCCCAGGAGGCCGTGCTGGTGTTTTAGCAAACTAGGACTTCTCACCTGAAGCTTATAAAGCGCTAGATGGAATCCTAACAGCGATCAGGGCAGGCACTAATGCAGCCACGCTGTGAGCCGGGGATTGTTCTGAGTGCTTTGTGTGTGTTTAAGAGCTGACTCCTGGCTGAGAACAGGCAGAGGGGAGGGTCCAGAGGCTGGGCTGGAAGTAGCCAGGAAGCCTTCCCGGTGGGATTCCCTAGTATTAGTTAGATGAATACGTTTTACTCCACAAACATGGATTTTTAAAATGACAGAATCCTTAAAAAATTTTTTTAATTAAAAAAAATTTTTTTTACTTTAGAAAATTTTCCAGTTTTATTGACATGTAATTGACACATAACATTGTGTAAGCTTAAAGTGTACAACGTTGACTTGATACACTTATATTGCAGAATGATTATACCATCATAGTATTAGCTAACCCCTGCATCACATCGCATAATTATCATCTCTTTTTTGTGGTGAGAATATTTAAGATTTTCTCTCTTAGCAACTTACAAGTATATAACACGGCATTATTAACTATAATCACCATCCTGTACATTAGATCCCCAGAACTTACTCATCTTATAACTGGAAGCATAACTTTTGACCATCTCCCCATTTCCCCCACCTCCCAGCCCCCGGTAATCACAATTCTTACCCTCTGTTTCAATGAGTTCGGCTTTTTTAGATTCCACATGTAAGTGATATTGTGAAGTATCTGTTTTCCTCTGTCTGACTTATTTCACTGAGCATAATGCCCTCAAGTTTCATCCATGTTGTGACAAACGGCAGGATTTCCTTATTTCTCATGGTTGAATCATGTTCCATTGTATATATATATATATATAAAAACCAAATCATCTTTTTCCATTCATCTGTTGACGGATGCTTCCGTTTTTTCCATATCTTGGCAATTATGACTAATGCCCTGATGAACATGGGAGGGCAGATGTTTTCATTTCTTTTGAAGTGAGATTGCTGGATCGTGTGGTAGTTCTATTCTTAATTTTTTGAGGAGCCTCCATACTGTTTTCCATGGTGGCTGCGCCAATTTACATTCCCACCAACAGCGCACGAGGGTTCCCTGTTCTCCGCGTCCTCCCCAACACTTGTTATCTCTTACATTTTTGATGATATCCATCCTAGCAGGCGTGAGGTGATATCTCATTGTGGTTTTGATTTGCATTTCCCTGATGATGAGTGATGTTGAGCACCTTTTCATGTACCTGTGACCTTTTGAATGTCTTCTTTGGAAAAATGTCTATTCAGTTCCTCCACCCATTTTTAAAACAATATTTATTTATTTATTTGGCTGCACTGGGTCTTAGTTGTGGCATGTGGGAACTTTAGTTGCTGGATGCGGGATCTAGTTCCCTGACCAGGGATCAAACCTGGGCCTCCTGCCTTGGGAACACAGAGTCTTAACCACTGGACCACCAGGGAAGTCCCCTTCACCCATTTTAAAATCAAATTGTTTTTCACTTGTTTTACTATTGAGTTGTATGAGTTTGTATATGTTTTGGATATTAACCACTTATCAGATCTATCATCTGCAACTATTTTCTCCCATTTCATAGGTTGTCTTTTCCTTTGTTCATCTTTCTTTTGCTGTGCAGAAGCTTTTTAGTGTGATGTAGTCCTACTTAACTAATTTTTGCTTTTCTTGCTTGTGCTTTTAGTATCATTTCCAAAGGAGTCATTGCCAAGAACAATGATAATTGCCAAGAACAAACTCCTTTTCAAGGAGTTTTTCCCTATGTTTTCTGTAGGAATTTTATGGTTTCAGTTCTTATGTTTGTCTTTACTCCATTTAGAGTTAAGTTTTGTGAGTAAGATAAGGATCCAATTGCATTCTTTTGCATATGGTTATCCAGTTTTCCCAACACCATTTGTTGAAGAGATTATCCTTTCCCCATTGAGTAGTCTTGTCAAATATATGAGAGGGTTTTTTATTTCTGGGCTCTTGATTCTGTTGCATTGGTCTATGTGTCTCTTTTTTGCCAGCACCATACTGTTTTGATACTATAGCTTTGTAATATAGTTTGAAATCAGGAAGTGTTATGCTTCCAGCTTTGTTCTTCTTTCTCAGGATTGCTTTGGCTATTTGGGGTGTTTTGTGGTTCCATACAAATTTTAGGACCTTTTTCTTCTATGTCTGTGGAAAATGCCACTGGAATCGTGATAGAGAGATTGCATTGAATCTATCTATAGATGGCTTTGGGTAGCATGAACAAAATGTCACAATTCTTTATTCCTCTCAATCAAATAGAACGCGTTGTGAGCCACCATCTGTTCAGTACTGGGGCTTCCCACCTTCGCTTCTCAGATTTAGGAGAAAGTCTCAGGAGCAAATGGGGTCAGACATGTACAGAAATGCCCTCCCATCCTGAATCCACACTGAGACTGCTCTGTGCTCCGACCGAAGCATCAGGAGCCCTCAAAGGTGGCAGCTCCACTGCTTCTGAGGCAAGCTTGGGGACCAGGGTCTCTCCCAGGCGCCAGAAGGAGCTGTGTTCCTAGTATTGAGGGCCCTCACCCCCCATCTTCTCTCAGGGAGCTCTGTAAGGCCCCAGGCTCTTCCGAAACTTCCGTCCACCATGCCCACTTCTGTCTCCCCTCACCCCAAAACTCTTCCCTCCAGCATCCTAGAGGGAAGTGTTCCCTTCTTGGGGCTCACCTTCCTGCGTGTGCTTGCAGACTGAAATGCTCAAACTGGCCTTGCCCCTTGACACTGTAATTGTTCTTTATCGCCCATTAAGCAGGGACCAGCTTTGCCTAGCACAGTACCTGCTATATAGTGAAAGCAATGACCTTGGGAAAGTTGCCCAATGATACCGAACCTCAGTTTGGCACTGAGGTCCAGTGTGCTTCGACACCACATGTCGGTTCTCTTTCCCTTGTCCCTGATGGAAAACCAGTTCAAACTGGCTTCAGTAAAAGGGTACCAATTGGCCCATGTTGCTGAAAAATGCAGATGGAGCTATGGCTTCAGGAACAGCTGGATCTAGGTACTCAAACGTGGCATCAGGAATCCCTTCCAGTGTCTCATGAATCTAGTTTTCTCTGTGGTGGTTTCATTCAAGTGCACATTCTCTCCTTATAGTGGCAAGATGGCTGCCCAAGTTTTCAGTTTCCCAGGGGTAAGCTGCAACAGAAGTCCAGGTTGAGTCTTGTTGGTGCTGCTGATTGGGTCGCCTGTCCAGTCCTGAGCCAGTCACTGTGTTGAGTGGAATGCACTGCTTTGATTGGCCAGGCCTGGGACCCACGGCCATCCTCTGAACGAGGAATGCCTTCATCTCTACCCAAACCTTGTGAATTGAGAGTGGGGGAGGGGCAAATCTTCAAAGGAAAACGCAGGCCCTGTTGCCAGGAAGAGGAGGCCAGGAGGCCAGGCAGACTACAACATCAAGTGCCACTGCAGCATCCTTCACCATCAGCTCCTGGCCGGGCCACTGGGGTCCTTAATCAATTGCTCCACCTCTTCCTGCCCAGGTTCACCTACCTTCACCCCAGCATAGGCTGAGGAAGTGGAGTGGGTGAGGGTGTTTCAGCACTTGGGGCCCAGGCCCTGCCCCACCTTCCAGGCATGGTACAGGGGGGTCCCCTGCCTCGGGGGGAGGTCTCTACTGGGTTGAATAGTATGCCTGCCAAATTCGTGTCCACTCAGAACCTATGAACATGACCTTATTTGGAAATAGGGTCTTTGCAGATGTAATCAGGTTATGGTGAGGTCGTACTGGATTAATACAGGCCCTAAATCCAATATCCAGTGTCTTTATGTGAAAAGGGAAATTTGGACACAGATGCACACAGGGAGAAGGCCGTGTGATGAAGGAGGTAGAGACTGGAGTGAGGCTGCCACAAGCCAAGGACACCAAGCATGGCCAGCAGCGCCAGAAGCTGGGAAGAGGCAAGGTAGGATTCTCTCCTATAGCTTTCAGAGGGAGCATGGCCCTGCCGACACCTTGATTTTGGACTTCTAGCCTCCAGAGTTGTGATAGAATAAGCTTCCGTTATTATAAGCTGCCCAGTTTGTGATACTTTGTTACAGTAGCGGGAATCTAACACAGGGCCCTCCTGAGCCTACAGCATTCTTGTCCCACCCCAAGGACTTCAAATGGGAAACTGGCCCCCTCCCAGGAGGAGAAGGAATTCTCGGCTGATGAAAGACTTTAGCAGAAAAGGCCACATTGTGTTTGCAGCTGGGACCACTTCAAAGGGAAGGCCCTTCCCCAGCCCCAAAGCCCAGCCTCTCATCTCCCTCAGGACATCAGTGGTCAGCATGGTCCTCATGGTCCTCATGGTCCTCACTCCCCTCCTCTCCAGCTGCTCCAAGATCGAAAGCCCAGAGAGGGCTCAGCTGAGCCAGTGACCTTGGTCAGCTAGAGCTACGGTGGCCAACGGGTCCCTGTGTGCCCAGGACTGTCTGGTTTTAGCACTGAAAACTCTGCATCCCGGGAACCCCTCGGTTCTGGGCAAGCCAGGAAGGGTGGTGCCTCTTGATAGGGTTGGGGTTGGTTTTAGCTCTTTGGGAGCAGGGGGACTGTGTCTTTTGTGCACATAGGCATTTTTTTTTTAAAGATCTTTTTGATGTGGACCATTTTTAAAGTCTTTATTGAACTTGTTACAATATTGCTTCTGTTTTATGTTTTCATTTTTTGGCCCCAAGGCATGTGGGATCTTATCTCCCTGATCAGGGATCGAACCCCCACCCCCTGCACTGGAAGGCAAAGTCTTAACCACTGGATCACCAGGGAAGTCCCAACCCATAGGCATGTTTTTAAGCCTTAATCGTGTGCCGATTTGTGCCTGGTGCTTTACGAACTATCTGATCCTCATAACACACCCGTGGCGGGGGGCGCGTGCTACAGGTGTTGGCGCTTTATAAGCTGAGGCTCCCAGAGAGGGTAAGTCCCGGGCGTGTAGACGGCAGGTCCTACGCCAGCTGCACCAGTATGGCCGCGGCTTCCCTGTTCCGTGCCCTCTCCGCGGCAGTGGACTCACCTTGGAGGGGATGCCAGTGGGAAAGGCTGACCCCTGCACACCCCCTCACCTGCCAGATCAGGGTCCCCTGCAGATTGGAGCAGCATCTCCCTTTAACATCGCCCTTGCCTGGCCCCTGCTCAGGATCCCACCCGAGGCTCCCGAGCGGCATTGCCGAGCAGTTGGCAGCAAGGACTCGGGGCGCTTACTGCTTGGGTTTAAATTCAGATTGGCCGCCTGCTGTCTACGTGACCTTGGGCAAGGCGCTGCTCTGTGCCTCCTATTCCTTGTCTAAAAGATGGGGGGGTGACGATAGTATCCTCCTTGCAAGGCTGCGTGGGGTTATAGCACAGGTGTCAGGGTTCTTGTGAAGAGGTTATGAGCTGAGAGGTCCTTGGGTCCTGAGCTGAGAGGACCTTGGGTCCTGGAGTCAGAGGGAGCCAGGTGCAAACAGCAGTGACCTCGGGCAGCACTTCACCCTGAACTTGAGCCTCCCATTTGTAAGATGGGGGTCAGGCAGCACTTTCCCCATAGGACAGATGTGAAGACGAAAGGGGACAGGCTGTTGCAGGTGACCCCAGCCAGCTCCAGGGTGAGCATCCGTCAAACGTTCATTGGATTGACACACAGGCTCGAGCCAAGCCTGTGATTAATTTAGACTGTGGGCAAAGTTCCCACAACCTTTTTTCTTCTGGTCCTTCAGTGGCCCCGCTGCACATGTTCTGAAGTGTCCCCAAACTTGTGAGGGGGCCAGCGCTGAGTGGCACTGAGTGGGTTGAGCGTGGGACACTCCCACTAAAGAGTCATTGGAAAGGCCAGGTGGGAGGAAGGGGCAGGGGGTCAGGAGACCCAGGGGCTCGGCTTCATCTGACCTCACGCAGCCTTAACTTCTCAGGCCTCAGTTCCCCATCTGCAAAATGGACAGAACTTGGGGTTTGGCACCTGGGGCTTGGACTGGAGATGGTTTCACCAGCCATTCCCCAGGGTGACTGGCAGGGTAAGTAATCCTCAATATTCATCATTCCCTCGACCAGGGCAGGGTCCCCCTCTGAGAAGGACCCCACGCTGGATTGAATGCTCTGCTGTCACCAACCTTGGAATTCATAATTTTTCAAACAAGGAACCCTGCAGTTTCATTTTTCGCTGGTCTTCACAAATTACAGAGACAGTCCTACCTTTGACAAATCTTTTCTGAACATCGAAGGTGTATGAGGCCATGCGGCAGGTACCAGGGGTAAACTGGTGGAAAAAGTTGACATTGTCTCTGTCCTCATGGAGTTCACAGTCTAGAAGGATTGCCGTGGGTTGGACAGTGGCCTCCCCAAAAGACATGCCCAAGTCCCAGGCAGCTGCGAATGTGACCTTATAGGGAAATAGGTCTTTGCAGATGTAATGAAGTTAAAGATCTTGGGATGGAATCATTCTGGATTTAAGGTGGGCCCTAAATTCAGTGACGTGTACTTATAAGAAAATGAGGGAATTCCCTGGCGGTCCAGTGGTTAGGACTTGGCGCTTTCACTGCCGTGGGCCTGGGTTCCTGGTCGGGAAACTAAGATCCTGCAAGCTGCCCTGTGGGAGGGAGGGAGGGAGGAAGGAACGGAGGGAAGGAGGAAGGAAGGAAGGAAGGGGAGAGGGATATTTGAGACACTCAGACACAGAAGAGAAGCCCAGAGGGAAAGGCCATGTGAAGACAGAAAGGTCAGAGGGATGGGTCTACAAGCTGAGGAACGCCAAGGGGAGGCATAGGATGCATTCTCCCTAGAGCCTCCAGGAGGGGCCAGTCCTGCCGACGCCTTGATCTTGGGCTTCTGGCCTCCAGAACTGTCAGAGAATACATTTCTGTTGTTTCAGGTCACCAAGATCGTGGTGACTTGTTAGGGCAGCCCTAGGGGAATGGATACAAGAGCAGATAGACAGCAATCAACTCATCACACAAACAAACGTGTAATTGCCGGTGTGACAAGGGACGTGCCACGTGCCTGTGTGGGGGAAGGATTGTCTGGGACTTGAGGTTCCAGAAGGAGTTAACTAATGAAATGGGAAGAGCATTTCAGACTGCGGGAACAGCATGGGCAAAGGTCCTGGGGTAAGAGGTACTCGCTGTAAAATGGAGGGGAGACACCCCCGGCAGCTTCAAGCCATATGGGTCTCTGATGTGTTGTCTTGGCCATAGAAGGCTTTAAAAGGCCCCAGAACTGGCCAGGTGTCACTGCTCACGGCAGTAGCAGCGATTTGGCACGTATGGTTTCAGCCCTACTCGTTCCCATTTCACATGTTTTTTGTGTTACCAGTTTGGGCCCCTGAAGGAAATCTGTTTGCCAGGCTCTGACCTGCCCGGAGCCTCAGCCAGCATCTTCTGACCTGGTGGAGCTTGTGCCTGGTGGCGCAGGCTGGAAGTGCCGGGTGTTTGCCGTTCCAAACCAGCAAAGGCGAGACTTTCACTCTGCCTCTCGTGGCTCTGTGAGAGCTCGGCAAGACCTGGCTGAAGATGTGTGGAGGGAGCCAGACCTGAGGTTTGTGGAGCAGAACTTTCCCGGCAGGAGCTGGAGAGGCAGGCAGTTCTGTGGCCCTGGCTGTGGGGAAGGACACAGGCGGAGCCAGAGGGGTTTTGGCTTCTCCAGGAGGCCAGCTTCGTGACCCAGGACATGCCACCTCCATGCCTTTTCTTCTATCAATAGATCCAGAGAAATTACTTTCATCTGCTCCACCTCTGTAAACAGAGTTCCGAATTATACCTCCTTGGTAAAGTAGCTGTGAGAATTGAATGAGATGATTTACTCTTTCATTCAACAGATTATTTTTATTATTATTTTTTTTTTTACTTTTTGGAGTTAGGATTTTTATAACATATTTATAGATAGGTTTGTCTATAAAATATTTTCTGTTTTGGTTTTAATTGAGCTAACACTGGTTTATTACATAATATGTTTCATATTTCTACTACTAGGTACCTACAGCATGCTCACCACCATCAGTTTAGTTTCCATAGGTCACTGCACTGTCCCGGATCCCCTTTACCCACTTCGCACCTCCCCTACCTCCCAGCCTTCCCTTCTGGTAACCCTACTGTTTTGTTCTCTGTGTCTACATGTCTGTTTTTCCACAAATATTTTATGAGCAACTACTAGGTGCCGGGCACTCTTCCAGATGCAAGGGATACCACGGCAAGTAAAAGAAGGCAGAACTACATGCTCTCCTGGAACTGATATTCCAGATCAGGGTTTTACAGACTACAGCCCAAGGATCAGATCTGGCCAGGCATCTGTTTTTGCACAGACTGTAAACCAAGAATGGTCCTTGCATTTTTAAATGGTTGAAAATTAAAAAAAATTATGACATGGGAAAGCTATATTTTCAGTGTCCACATGTGAAGTTTTATTGGCACACAGCCATGCCCGTTTGTTCTTGTATTATCTGTGGCTGCTTTGGGGCTGTAGCCATCACGACAGAGACCACAGGGCCTGCAAAGCTGAGCGTGGTTACTCTCAGGTCCTTTATGGAGAAAGTTTGTCGGCTCCTCTCCTAGAATCTTGCTGTTCACAGTGTGATTTCTGGACTACGGCATCAGCACCACCTGGATGCCTGTTGGAAATCCAGAGCTCCTGAACCAGAATCTGCATTTCAACAACATTCCCTGGAGATGCCTGCCCCTGTTAAAGTGTGAGGCGTGCTGCCCTGAAATGCTAAGCACAGGGCCGCTTAGCTTAGTAAGAGCTCAATAGATCTTATCTGCTGCGGGTAGGCTGATTACTTCTTCCTAATTCCCAGAACCTGTGACTTTGTCAGTTACATGGTTAAAGGGGCGCCGCGGATGAGGTGAAGGATCTCGAGAAAAGGATATACACCTGGGTTATGCCGGTGGGCCCAATGATGTCATCACAAGCGTCCTTCTAAGAAGAGGTAGGGGGATCAAAGGAGAAAAAGCTGTGATGGGGGAGGCAGAGGTTGAAGAGGGAGGAAGGGGCCGTGCAGTGGCTAGAAGCTGGGAAAGGCAGGCAAATGGATTCTCCCTTGGGGCTCCCAGGAGGCGTGCAGCTCTGCCGACATCTTGATTTTAGCCTTCCGACCTCCAGAACGGTAAGAGAAACGTTTGTCTTATTTTAAGTCACTAAGTTTGTGGTACTTGTTGCAGCGGCGATAGGAGAACGCTAGAGCTGCTGTTACTATTGTTATGAGTGTCGTTGTTGTTGTTATTTGTTGAGTGCTGGCTCGGCCATCCACCCACTGACTTGTTTCAGGCAAAGTATTGAATCTCTCCGACCTTCCGTTTCCTGCTCCATAGAATGGAGAGAATGCTTTTTCTTCCTCGAGGCGTGGTGGGGCTTCAATGAGAAGATGTGTGTGACGCGGCTTACACTGTGGGTGGTCATCGTTACTGACCTTGGTGGCTGGGGGCTGGCTCTGGGTGACCCTTCTACCCAGTGGGGAATCATGGTGGGGCCTCCCTCCTGAGGCTCTGAACCGAGACCCCAAGCATAACTCCGGGTCCGGGCCTCACTAAGGAGAACGCAGTTGTGTGGGCGGCCAAATGGGGGAGGGCGGAATCGGATCGCTAAACTGGGGGGGGCCACTCTGAGGTGCTTTGATTCAGGGCACTGGATCTTGGCCCAGCCCAGCTCCTGGGGGAGGAGATCACTTGTGTTCCCTTTCTTGCCCTTGCTCTTCCCTTGAGGGAATATCTGCATCTCTTTGACTTTCACTGTAGCAGCTGCAGACCCACTGAGGGACTTCTGCCCTCATAGGGCTGGGGGTTCATGCCGGCTCCCTGAGGAGGGAGAAAGGGCTGCTGACTCCAGGGCTGCCCTGTGCTGAGGCCCCAGCTCCTCTGGGCCCAGTGGGGAGGCAGCACCCCGAGGCCTGGCCATGGAGCCGGCTTGCTGAGCAGCCTGGCTTTCTCAGGTTTTGCTGCTCCGGGCTCTGGGCTCAGTTAACTTGGAGCATTTATTCCACTGGATTGGAACTGGAGGGGGTTCTTTAAAAGCAAAGACCTGCTAGAGTCAATGCGTGGGCTCCTGGCACCCAGCACAGGGCCTGGCACAGAGAGGAGAGTTGCGGGACCAGTGAAGGAATGACCAAAGGGGCTGAGAGGCCCCAGCACCAACAAGCAGGCAGGAGCCTCTGCCAGCCCCCAGGAAAAGCTGAGTGACCAGGTGTTCCCCCAGAATCTGGGAGTCCCTGAAGTGGCCCTAAACCTCCGAGGACTAGAGGGAGCATTTCTTTTTTTTTTTTAACATCTTTATTGGAGTATAATTGCTTTACAATGGTGTGTTAGTTTCTGCTGTATAACAAAGTGAATCAGCTATACGTATACATATATCCCCATATCCCCTCCCTCTTGCGTCTCCCTCCCACCCTCCCTATCCCACCCCTCTAGGTGGTCACAAAGCACTGTGTGCTATGCAGCTGCTTCCCAGTAGCTATCTGTTTTACGTTTGGTAGTGTATATATGTCCATGCCTCTCCCTCACTTCATCCCAGCTTACCCTTCCCCCTCCCCGTGTCCTCAAGTCCATTCTCTATGTCTGCGCTAGACACCATATCCTCTTACTTGTAGATATTTCATGCAAAGTTTTTTTTTTTTTTTTTTTTTATTTATTTTTGGCTGTGTTGGGTCTTCGTTTCTGTGAGAGGGCTTTCTCCAGTTGCGGAGGGCTGGGGCCACTCTTCATCGCGGTGTGCGGGCCTCTCACTGTCACGGCCTCTCCCATTGTGGAGCACAGGCTCCAGAGCGCAGGCTCACGGGCTTAGTTGCTCCGCAGCATGTGGGATCTTCCCAGACCAGGGCTCGAACCCGTGTCCCCTGCATTGGCAGGTAGATTCTCAACCACTGCGCCACCAGGGAAGCCCCTCATGCAAAGTTTTGATGGAGAGTCCTCTTTGGTTATCTCTTGGGTCATGGGCTCCAAGAGCCCACCAGCCTGGTAGGCGGGGCTGAACTGATTGGCCCAGACGGAGTGTGGAATGAGGAGAGATGGAGGTAGCCAGGCCCCAGCAAGTCAGGCAGTAACAACCCCACCCTGAGGGGCTCCTCTGCCCCTGCCCTGCAAGCCTAGGCCTTGGACACTTGCACGTGGAGACCAGGCCACAGCGCAGGTTAAGCTGGAGGTCTTCCCACTTCCCTTCCCCACCTCCCTCTCTCAGCCTCTGTACCAGAAACCCAAGATGCCCCCTGAGTGACATTCAGGTGGCTTCCGGGTCTCAGTATTATTAACAAGGCGCTTTTTTGGAAATTCACATAAGAAAATTAACTGTTTGAAAGTGAACAGTTCAGCCACCTCTATCTAGTTCACAAATGTTTTTTTTTATCACTCCCCCCCAAAAAAACCTGTACCCATTAAGCTCCCCCAGCCCTCCAGCCCCCAGGCCCTGGCAACCACTAACCTGCTTTCTGTCTCTGTGGATTGACCTATTCTGACCTATTTCATATAAATGGAATCATGCCATGTGGCCCATGCATTGGGTTGCTTTCACTTTGCATCATGTTTTCAAGGTCCATCTGTGTCAAGCCTGTGTCAGGAGCTCATTCCCAGCGAGCATCCTTTCCCATGGCTCCTTGGGCAAATGTTCTTCTAGGGAAACCCCCAGAAGCAGGGTTGCTGGGCTGTAGCAGTGAATACCTCACCTGCCCTCCTGAAGGTCTGTATTGTTTGTCACTGAAAGGGTCATTTCCCAACTTGGTATTAGTGAACGATTTCATTTGGGCCAATCTTAGGAGAAAAAAAAAAAAATCGTATCTCATTATTTCAATTTGCCTTTTCTGATTACCAGTGCAGTTGAACAACTTCAGGAAATCTTCCTCTGTAATAGTGGAATTCTAGGTGCCTGTGGTAGAGGAATACAGGAGATGGGATAATCTGGGAATCAGGAATCTTCTGGATACCCTCAAATCTCACTGAGTGGGCAATCGCTAGGGTAACCAAAGGTCCTGTGTTGTCCAGGACTGTCCTGGTTTTAGCACCAAAATTCCCATGTCCCAGGAAATCCCTGAGTCCCAAACTGGGCATGGTTGGTTATCACCATGACTTCCTGTTGCCCCTGAACTTGGACCATGGGGCTGAGGGAGGAACAGTGACACAGAGTGGGAGCCCAGGAGCTCCTGTTTTGCTGGGGGTCAGGGGAGAGGAGGAGAAGGAGGAGATGGCCCAGGTGTGTACTGCACATGCTGGCATCCTCTAGCAGAAATGCTTTGCACCCAGGCCCAGCTCATCCCGCACCTGTGCTGACCTGTCTGGTCGGGGCCCGACAGCTGAGACAGACGTCTTGGAACAGGGGCTCCAATCCACCCACCCAGCCTGCCGCTGCCCAGCTCACAGGGCTTTCGAGAGACAGGCAGCCTGGCTCCTTGCCACCTACCCAGCGTCCATTCTGGTGCCTCTCCCACCTCTCCACTTGTGCCTTAAATGCCCCTCCCTTTGGGACCTCCTTCCAAGGGCAAAGTTGACATCACCCCTGGGTCAGGTTAGGGGACAGCTGCTTAGCTGTTCGAGATTCAGGAGAATCTGTGCACTGTGTCTAGAGAGCTGGGAGTGGGCCAGGCTTCCACTGTGGGGGGATCCTGGGTGACACCCCGAATAGAGAAGTGGCGTGAAGTGGGGTGAATGGTGAGAGGCTCGCTTCTTTTAAAAAATTTAATTTTATCGAAGTATAGTTGATTTACAATGTTGTGTTGGTTTCTGGTCTACAGCAAAGTGTTTCAGTTTCATATATATATTCTTATTCTTTTTTCTTATTTTTTTCCATTATGGCTTATTACAGGATATTGAATATAGCTTCCTATGCTATATAGTAGGACCTTGTTTATCTATTTTATATATAGTAGTTTGTATTTGCTAATCCCAACTCCTAATTTATCCCTCTCCCACCCCCTTTCCCCTCTGGTAACCATAAATTTTTCTATGTCCGTGAGTCTGGTTCTGTTTTGCCAGTAAGTTCACTTGTATCATATTTTAGATTCCACACATAAGTGATATCATGGTATTTGTCTTTCTCTGTCTGACTTGCTTCACTTAGTATGATAATCTCTAGGTCCATCCATGTTGCCGCAAATGGTATTATTTCATTGTTTTTTTATGGCTGAGTACTATTCCATTGTATATATGTACCACCTCTTCTTTATCCATTCATCTGTCGATGGACGTTCAGGTTGCTTCCATATCTTGGCTATTGCGAATAGTGCTGCTGTGAACATTGGGGTGCATGTATCTTTCTGAATTAGAGTTATCTCTGGATATACGCCCAGGAGTGGGATTGCTGGGTCGTATGGCAACTAAAGTATTTTAAGGAACCTCCATACTGTTCTCCATAGTGGTTGCGCCAATTTACATTCCCATGGACAGTGTAGGATGGTTCCCTTTTCTCCACACCCTCTCCAGCATTTATTATTCGTAGACTTTTTAAAAAATAAATTTGTTTATTTATTTATTTTTGGCTGCCTTGGGTCTTCATTGCAGTGCACGGGCTTCTCATTGCGGTGGCTTCTCTTTGTTGTGGAGCACAAGCTCTAGGCACTCAGGCTTCAGTAGCTGTGGCTCACGGGCTCTAGAGTGTAGGCTCAGTAGTTGTGGTGCACGGGCTTAGTTGCTCCACGGCATGTGGGATCTTCCCGGACCAGGGATCGAGCCCGTGTCCCCTGCATTGGCAGGTGGATTCTTAACCACTGCGCCACCAGGGAAGTCCCTATTTGTAGACTTTTTAATGAGAGCCTCACTTTTTTAATCTGTCTTTCCATTTGTCCTTCTGTCCAGGAGGCATTATTTCCCTGACTCTACTGCCTAGCCCGAGACAGGATCCTGAAGATAAGGCAGGAGGACCAGGCAGTGTCCGGGAGTATATCTGGGGAGAGGGAAGATGTGAACTGTTTGCCCCCGAACAAAACCCCCAGATCAGCAGGCCCGGGGGAGGGGCAGGTGGTAAAACCAGAACTGAACTGGGAGGTGGAGGATTTGGGGAGCAGGCAGCTCTGGGCTTGGCTGCAGGTGTCAGTTTAAATGTCCTCGTCTCGGGAGTGTGGGAAACCTTAGGACAATGACCATGTCTTACTATGTACCCCCTGTATTCCTCGAGCTTATCACAGGGCGTGGCACATCGTAGGTGTTCAGCAAATCATTTCTACACGGACGGATATAAGAATGGGACTAACACATCATGCGACCCTGGGCAAGTCACTTCTTCCCTCTGTGTCTGTTTCATCCTCTGTAGGATGGCAGGGGAATCCCTAAGTTTCCTCCAGTCTACTGTCTTGAGCTGACCCCTCCCACCCCAGTCCATTCTTGGTCTTTGGCCACCCGAGGCCCCGAAGTGGTTTGTGGGCATCACCCTGCCCTTTAGGGGAGGCTTGGCAGTTCCTACATCTGGCCTTGGGATGTGCTGCCTGTGTGCGGGCACCTGGACCAGCCCTGCGCTCCAGAGACAGAGCCTCCCCCGAGAGGGAGCGCTTACGATGCTGTCGGGCCCCAGCTCCACTCCCAGGACTGTTGGAATAAAATCCAAAATCCTGACTATGGCCCAACCCTGGTGAATCTCTAATGCCCCACCCCCATCCCCTCAGTTCTCTCCTGCCTCGGGGCCTCTGCAATGCTGTTTCTGCTGCCTGGAATTCCCCCTCCTCCAATCTTCCTTTCACTGCATCCACTTCACGCTTCAGGTCTCTGCTCAGATGCCGATTTTTTCAGTCTTCCCCTGACCCCACCCCGCCATGACTCTCCATCCAAGCACCCTGTTCTTTTCCTTCACAGGATTATTACAGTTACATTTTCATTATTTGTTCATTTTCTTTTGGGGACAGGGCTGGGTCTGTCTTGTTCCCTCCTGTAGCTGTGTCTGGCACAGAACAGATGCTCAATAAATGTTTGTTGAATGAATACATGAATGAGGACATTACCAGTCTTTGCTCCCATACCACACCACCACCATGTCCTGTTTCCACACTTCTGACTTACTGAGGGCTTCATTGGTGCTGGGCACGGTGCTAAACCTTCTATGTTGCAACCCTATGAGGAAGGTATCCCTAGATCCCATACTTCACAGATGCAGCAGCTGAGGCTCAGAGAGGTGAGGCCACAGGCTCCAGGTCACACAGCATGGAGTGAGGAAGCAGGATCCGATTGAAGTTGCTCCAACCTTCAAGGCCCATGCTCTGAATCTCCACCCAGCCATCCTGAGGTGGGTCCCCGTCCTGGCCCCAGCCCTCTGCAGAAAGAAATAGGAGCTGGAGAATTCCACTGGGCCCCAGATGCTCCACCTGGACAGTGGCCTGGCTTGGGGTAGATCAGCCTTCAGGCTCCGGGTTATGTTCCACTGTTCCTCACTGCCTCCCAAATTAGTTCCACCTTCAGCCCAGGGCCTGTGGTTTCCACTTGTTTTCTGTAACCGGAGCTTCCCCAGCACTTGGCACTGAGATGCAGAACTCAGCACCGTCTCAGCTTCCCAATTTCCTTGGATGTTGAGATGATGTCAAATGATTTCACTGGCAGAGAAAAGCCCAGCTGGGGGTCAGTGGGCAGATCACCCCCCAGCCCGCCCCTTACTCAGGTAGGGAAGAAGCGGAGTGCATCAGCAGAGCCTCCTTTTCTTGTTTCATGCTGGCAACAGATGACGCAAATGAGAGCTCGGAGTGGTTGGGTGATTTGCCCAGTGTCACACGGTAAGTGAGAGGCAGGGCACAATTTATACAAAACACCCAAGCTCTTCCTCCCAGATGCCTTTCCGGGTGGTGGACAGAAGAGGAACCTGGGGACCCGGAGTGGTGAAAACCCAGACCTTGCCCGCGCAGGGCTCTAAGTTGAGCAGAAAAAGACCAGATTGAGTGCAAACAGTGATCAAAGCAATGCCCGCCAGCATGAGACAATATATATTTTTAGACAGTACGTGAGTCAGCCCTTGATGATTCACAGGCCTGGCTGGGCCTGCAGGGTAGCCCCAGGCCGCCAAGGGCAGGGCAGATCAGCCACACCAGGGACAGGAAGGCTAGAAGAGGTTGAGGGCCACCTCATGCAGCCCCTCTTTGTCATCTGTTTTGTCAAGGGTTGGATACTTGAATAAGTGCTTGAAAAGGGCTCATGGTAACGGAGCTAGAAGGTGGTGTTATAAGCAGCTTCACATCACTTTATAACCACCCACACTGGGCTAGACGCTATGCTCCGTGCTGGGGAGACAGCAGCAAAGAACAGGACTGACAGAGCCCTGACCTCCGGCAACTTCTTTGTGGGCCTTCCTGTCTGTGTCGCAGTTCAGCTCTGCTGTTATTTTTTAAGGGAAAAGACGTTTTATTGAGATTTTGCTACATAAATAGCTACAAAAAAGCTGGGAGGGACGAAGGGAGCAGCGGCCGTTTCCCGGTCACTAAGGAACCCACGGGCAGGGGGATTGGGAGGGAGACTGGTCATGGCCAGAAGGAGAAAGGATGCCCTGGTTGCTGTCTGGCACGAAGAGTCTGATATGAGAGAGAGAAAGAGGGAGGGGTAGCAGAAAAGCAGCCGTAGGCAATATGTAAATGAATGGGCATGGTGTGTGCCAATAAAACTTTATTTATAAAAACAGGAAGTGAGCCAGTGTTGGCCTGGGGGCCATAGTTTGCTGGACCCTGTTCTCTAAGATGCTTCCATCCACCCCCTGGCTTCCCTTATTTGCCCCCCGCTGTGTGACTAATAGAACCCCCTCCCCACTGTGAACCACCTGAAACCTGGTCTCCTCCCAGGTAGCTTGCTAGTTCTGCAGGTAAAAACTGCTACAATGCTCTACTTTCAATTTAAAAATGTTCTTGTTTGGCTTCACAACCTCCTACGCACAGGGATTTATGGATGTATTGGACTGTGGCCTCCTGGGGTAGCAACATCCACATGTCTCTCTGTCTAGCCTAGTGCTTGAGATGTGGTAGAGGGTAGAGAAGCCTTTGCAGAACAGACAACCCTAAGGCAGTGCCCAGCCCCATCTGTCTTCTTCACTTTAGGTAGAAACTGGCAAGAAACAAACAAAAAAGAGGTGTGTGACAGGCCAGGGCCCCTTCTGGTCTTCTTCTCTGTCCCCCAGGGAGTCTGGGCAGCCCCAGTGTCCCTCCCCCACCCCAGGTTCACACTACAGGTCCAGCAGGAGAGAGAAGAGGGGCAGTGGGAAGCTCCCTGACCAGGACCCTAGCCCTGTGTGTAGTGGGCACACAGCACTGACCCTCAGCTTCCTCATCTGCAAAATGGACGGAGACGAGGCCCACCCCCCCACCGAGCTTGCTCAGAGGTGCACGGCTTGGCCTCTAAAATCCCAGGTGAAATGTCCCACATATTAATTGCATGTACGTATATATTGGTATATATTCGCGGACAGAAAATCCCCAACTTACAGTGGTTCTACTTACGATGGTTCGACTTAAATTTTTTACTTTAAGTGGTGGGAAAGCACTACAGATTCAGTAGAAACTATACTTCGAATTTTAATTTTGATCTTTTCCTGGGTGAGCGATACATGATACGCTCCTGTCTCGTGATGCTGGGCAGCGGCAGCCACGCAATCCCGAGGGTGAACAGCCGACACCCTTACAACCGTCTGTACTTCACTTTCGGTACTGTATTCAATCAATTACATGAGGTACTCAATTTTATTATAAAATAGGCTCTGTTAGATGCTTTTGCCCAACTGTGGGCTAATGTAAGTGTTCTGAGCACGTTTAAGGTAGGTAAGGCTCAGCTATGATGTTTGGTAGATTAGGTATATTAAGTGGATTTTCCATTTACAATATTTTCAATGTATGATGGGTATATTGGGTTGTAACCCTATGGTAAGTTGAGGAAGATCTGTGTATATATATATGTACATAAATATAGAATATATATAAAATCTCCCTCTCAGGAAGAGGCCTGTCTTAGCAGCGCCACTGTGCTCAGTCATTGGCCCAAAGCAGCCTACAGAAAGATTAACTGCTTCTTCTGCAGCTAAAAATCTATAACATCACTGAGAACTTGCTTTGTGCCAATCTGAGCTAAGCCCTTCAGAGTCTTAGTTTAATCCTCAAACGGTCCTGTGAGTTTGGTACCATTCTTTCCCCCATGTTACAGATAAGGTGCAGAGAGGTTAAGTAAATTGTCCGAGGTCACACAGCCAGCAAGAAGGATGCAGAACTGGACAGCTGGATTCCATGTACACAGCACCCCTCACACAGGGCCTGGCAGAAAGTGGTAGTAATAATAGCTAGTGTGTTTTTCCCAAAAGGTGGACCCAGGCCTGTGTGGACACAAAGTGCACCATACTATGGGAGATGACTACATTATTAGCTCCAAGAAAATTAACAGAATTTCAGTATCATCCAGTATCCAGTGTACAGTCAGATGTTCCCAGTTGTCCCAGTCTTTAAAAATATATTGCATAGCTGCCTTTTAAAACCAGGATCCTATCACACCCAGTTCACACCTTGCATTTGGTTTTGTCTTTTCAGTATTTTAGTGTATTTTCATCCTGCATCTTTCTTTTCTCCCATGACATTGACTTCTAGAAGGATCTAGGTCTTTCATCTTATAGATGATCTCAAATTCATATTGTCTAATTATCTGCTCCTGAGGTTGTTTAATGTTCCTCTGTCCCCGTATGTCCTATAACCTGGAAGGCTTAAGCCTAGAGGCTTAACTGGATTCTGATGCAACTTTTTAAGCAAGAATACCCCATGGGTGACGTTTTGTTGCATCATATCGGGGAACTCACACTAGCAGTTTATATCATTATATCAGTGATGCTGATTTATTAATTTTGGTGTTGCCTCCCAGTTTCTCCATAAACACTCTATTGTCCCCTGTGCAATAGACCACCCATGGGGTGATGTCTTGGCTCCAGGTGAGTATCCTGTACCCGAATGGCCTTTCACCACGGGCTTCCACAGCCAGTAGAGATCCTTACCCAAATCACTTATTGTACTGGGGTCTGCAAAACTGATTTTTCTATCATTCCATCTATGTTTTTAGCTGGTATTCTTCTATAGAAAGAGCTTTTCCCCTCACTTTTTGTTTTTAAGTACAGTCAGTTCTCATTATTCATGGTAGGTAGGTTCTGCAGGGTCACCTTAAACACTGAACCATGGCTCTTAGAGGAAATACAGGGTTAGGTTCCTGTGAGCCTTGGGTCACAATCTTTTGGTCAACCAATCACTATATAACCTTGTTTTATGTGTGTTTCTGTTTAAAAGATTTTTTATTTAATATGTGTTATTGATCCATTAACATTGAATTCATGGCCAACAACACAAAATCTCATGCCTGAGTGAAAGTTATCTAACACATGTTTTCTCTACAACACACATCACAGCCTCTTCTTGGGCTTAGGAATACTAGACAGCACTTCACTATACTTGAGGCCATCTTAAGTAGCAAAATCACCAACAAAACCCACAAAAATGGGGGGAAAAAACCCCCCACGAAAAACCTGGCACTCAGTAGACCACAAAAAAGGACTTTTGTTTATGGTCTGAGAGCTGAAACAAGAAGGCAGGGTGTCACCTTGTTTAACTTCACCTGGGAACATGCATGTCAGGGGAATTTTTTTTTTTTTTTTTTTTTTTTTTACCACTTATTGCATGTCCAGGAATGACTGTGACAGTTGCTGAGAGTATTGATTTGGGGATTACAAATGAAGTTTAGCAAGTAGACAAACTTGCAAATACTGCCTCTGTGAATGATGAGGATACACTGTATCAGTATGGACACAGGAATATTTATTGACTGAATACCTTGCAGTTTGTTATAGTCACTACTTTTTTTTTTTTTAGATGTTCAGAACTCTCAGTTTAGCCAAGGTGAGTCCCTTTAATCTGGCTTTTGTGACCTTTGACATGATTTTTTTTTTTTTTTTTTTTTTGCTGTACGCGGGCCTCTCACTGTTGTGGCCTCTCCCGTTGCGGAGCGCAGGCTCTGGACGCGCAGGCTCAGCGACCATGGCTCACGGGCCCAGCCGCTCCGTGGCATGTGGGATCCTCCCGGACCGGGGCATGAACCCGTGTCCCCTGCATCGGCAGGCGGACTCTCAACCACTGTGCCACCAGGGAAGCCCCTGACATGATTCTTTTTGTCTTTGATAGCTTTCTTGCTTTTCAGTACAAGATATCCTAAGCCCACCTGGAATCAGCCATTTGTCCAAAGAGCCTCAGTTCTCAGTTAAGAAGAAATGATATTTAGGGCTTCCCTGATGGCGCAGTGGTTAGGAATCCGCCTGCCAGTGCAGGGGACACGGGTTCGTGCCCTGGTCCGGGAAGATCCCACATGCCACAGAGCGGCTAGGCCCATGAGCCACAACTACTGAGCCTGCACGCCTGGAGCCTGTGCTCTGCAACGGGAGAGGCCACGACAGTGAGAGGCCCACACACTGCGATGAAGAGTGGCCCCCGCTCGCTGCAACTGGAGAAAGCCCTCGCACAGAAACGAAGACCCAACACAGCCAAAACTAAATATTAAATAAATTAATTAATTTAAAAAAAAGAAGAAATGATATTTAGAAACCATGACCTGAGTACTAGGTGTGCTTATTGCTACTGGGGTGTCATTGCTCCTAGACCATTTCAGTGGACAGAGATAGAAAATGTATTTGTAAAAATCATGTACACATATTGATACATATTGATAATCCCAATTCAAATTTCACATATCAAGAGTATTTTCTTTTTTTTAAATCTCTTTTTTTTAAATGAATTTATTTATTTATTTTTGGCTGCATTGGATCCTTGTTGCTGAGTGTGGGCTTTCTTTAGTTACAGCGAGTGGGGGCTACTCTTCATTGCAGTGCGCAATCTTCTCATTGCGGTGGCTTCTCTTATTGCGGAGCAGAGGCTCTAGGCATGTGGGCTTCAAGAGTTGTGGCACACGGGCTCTTGAGCACAGGCTCAGTAGTTGTGGCACACGGGCTTAGTTGCTCCACAGCATGTGGAGCTCCAACCCATGTCCCTTGCATTGGCAGGCGGATTCTCAACCACTGCGCCACCAGGGAAGCCCAAGAGTATTTGCTTAATTATTTTTTATTGTGATAAAATATTTATAACATAAAATTTACCATCTTAACCATTTTTAAGCAAACAATTCAGTGGCATTAAGTACACTCACATTGTTTTGCAACTATCACCCACCATATCTCATCCCAGAACTTTTCATCATCTCAAACTGAAATTCTATACCTGTTAAACAATAGCTCCCCATTCCTTCTTTTTCAAGGCAGAATAATATTCCATTGTATGTTTATACCACATTTTGTTTATCCATTCATCTGTGTTTACGGAGATTTAGTTTGTTTCTGCCTTTTGGCTATTGTGAGTAATGCTGCTGTGGACATGGGTGTACAAATACCTATTCATCTTAACTACTTTTACATTATATTTGTATTTCTCGTCTGTTACACTGAAAAATCTAGGCTCCTAATAACATTAGTTTTTACTCTTTGCTTTATCTTACAATATGTATAGAATCGTTGCAAAATTTTAGTAGTGGTGACTTCTAAAAATAAACCTACAGGGGACAAAAAGCAGATCAGTGGGGGAAGGGGAATGAGGAGTGCCTGCTTAATGGTTTTGGGGTGATGAAAATGTTTTAGTGGGTGTGTATTTCTGCCTTCCTTCTGTCTTAAGTAAACAAACTTTCTTTGTGTGCTGTCCCACACCTTATGCTGTCTCTGATAATAAACTTTTACAAAACAAAAACAAAAGAAAAGTTTCAGAAGTAGGTAATAGCGATGGTTGCACAACGTTGTGAATGTACTAAGTGCCACACTGAATTTTAATCTTTAAAATGGTTAGTTTTATGTTTTCTGAATTTCACTTCAATTTTTTAAAAAACCCTACTGGGTGCCATTTAAGATTCCTTTGCATTTCTTTTTGTCCTTAGAATGTATCACTCTGAGGAAATGCAGTCAGATCACTGTGTTCAAAAGTTCTGAGATACACTTTTCTTAGTGTGGTTATCAATCTGGTACACAGTTAGGTTCACTTGTTTCTCTTTTGTATTCACATTTGGCGTTTGCTTTTTTTCTTTTTAATTTCTGGAGTATAAAGCAGTACACGAATAAAACAAAGTTAAAAAGCCCACCCCCATCCCGATCCCCTCTATTCCAATCCCAACCAGCTGCCTTTGAGTGACTGTTTTCATTGGTTTCTGTTCATTTTCTTTTCTTTTTGCAAAAATAAACATAATAGGTAGACACAGATATTCCTATTTCTTCTTGTCTAACACAAAAAGTACAATACTGTGTTCACCATTATATGATTTGTTTTTTCCACTTAAAATTAGAAGAAATAATAATTTATCAAATGTTGTAAATAGTTTTTTTTCAGAGTTTGTGGTTTTCCTTTCATTTCTGTATAGAAACAAAGATCATGGAGGCAAGTTCCCCAAGGCTGTCAGGGATAACTGCTAAGGGGGTTGGAGTGGAGTTTTGAAAATGAAATCGAATTTTCAGGGTGAAGAAGGGGAAAGGCAGTTGGGAACAACATGCAGCAAACCAAAGAGGCATCAGAGGATGGGGTCCAGGACCAAGTCCCTGAGGCAGGGGAAGGGATGAAGTGGTGTCCCCGGTGCCAGGTGCTAGGGAGCCACTGAAGGCTCTAGAGCTGCAGAGTGGCCTGGTGGATCTGGTTTAGTGATAGATCCAGGGCTGGGAAGAGGCAGCTTAGAGGGGCAGCAAAGGCATGTCTGAGAGGTGCCTGTATTTCCCGGAACTCCCTCTGGGCTCTTAGGTTCAGAGCCGAGGGCAACTCTGGTGTGTCCTGAGGCTTCTCTCTCCCCTCCTCCCCCTGGGATGGGCCAGGCAGTGTCTTCACCGTGTGGCCTGAGGTCCTCCTCTGCCCATCCTCCACCCCAGGGCCTCCCTGTACCTCCAGAAAGATCTAGGCCCATGAAAATGATGTGCCCACTTGTGGGGACTTGACCTTCAAGCTCATACCTCCTTCTTGCCCCTTGGCTGCAGCCTTGATGTCTGTTCATGGGATCATCCCAGTGGGCTGGGGGGCAGGTAACCTTGGGCCCTTGAGGAGCTGGGGGAGCACCTGGGAGCAGCCGTCCAACCCAGAGCCCCCCTTCCAAAGCCCAGGAGGGGATCTGAGCCTGGGGACTCACCGAGGACCATGGTGACAGTGAGGGCAGAGAGATGCCTCTGAGGGGAGCAGACAGGAGCAAGGTGGCTCCCAGGCCCCAACCCCCACCAGTTATTACAGAGACCACAGAGGGCCCAGGGCAGGGCGGAGAGGGCTGCCGGGGCTCTGCCTGGGTGCAGGGGCTCCTGTGACTCACTGTCCCAACACTGGTTCCTTGATGTGCTAGCTCAGTGGAGAAATCGCCCTGCCCCTGCCCATCCCAGCCTGGGAGCAGGGTGCCCCTTCCATCTGTGGGGTCTGGGATCACACAAACCTGGTTCCATTCCAGGCTGTGTCCTGCCAGGTGAGCCCCATCACACCTCTGAGTCTCTTTCATCCCCTCCCCCATAAAATAAGGGGATTATTTGACACGTCTGGGACATAGCCTACCTTCTGTACACAGTCACAGGGATGTCCACACAATTCCCTCCTGCCCCTTTATCTTGGCAGAGATGAAGGACCCTGGACTGCTAGAAAGATCAGAGTAGGGGCTAGGAGGTCTGCATAGAGCGTGCCAGATATTCAACCAACAGACGCCCGCCATTCCTGTCCCCCTGGCATCCCCCTGCACAGGTTAAGCATGTCACACACACACACACACACACACACACACACACACACACACACACACACACACACACACACACACACACACACACACACACACACACACACACACACACACACACACACACACACACACACACACACACACACACACCCCCTTCCTTCCGGCCCCAGGCAACAGGAAGCTCCAAGTGACCCTGGGCAAACCTGTCCCCTTCCCGGCCTCACTTTGCTCATCTCTGGGGACAGAGCTGGATCCAGTGGTCTTGAAGGTCCTTCAGTGTCCAAACTCAAGTCTTCTTTTTTTCTTTTTTTTAATTAGTTAATTTATTTTTGGCTGTGTTAGGTCTTTATTGCTGCCCACGAGCTTTCTTTAGTTGCGGCGAGCAGGGGCTACTCTTCATTGTGGTGCATGGGCTTCTCCTTGCGGTGGCTTCTCTTGTTGCAGAGCATGGGCTCTAGGTGCAAGGACTTCAGTGGTTGTGGCACACGGGCTCTAGAGCACAGGCTCAGTAGTCGTGGTGCACGGGCTTAGTTGCTCTGCAGCATGTGGGATCTTCCCAGACCAGGGCTCGAACCTGTGTCCCCTGCATTGGCAGGCAGATTCTTAACTACTGCGCCACCAGGGAAGTCCCTCCATTTTATTTTAACAGTTGTATTCAAATATAATTCATATACCATACATTTCAGCCATTTAAAAGTACAATTCAGTGGTTTTTAGTATATTTACAGATATGTGCAACCATCACTACTATCAATTTTAGAACATCTTCAACATCTCAGAAAGAAACCTGGTACCCATTAGCTGTCAGCCCTCCTACCCCACTCTCCACAGCTCCAGACACTACAATCTGCTTTCTGTCTCCTAGATTTCCCTATTTGGACTTTCACATGTATGGAATCATAGAAGATGCTAAATGGCCGCTTTCACTTAACATCACGTTTTCAAGGTTCATCCATGTCCTGGCCCGTGTCAGTACTTTTTGTGGCTGAATGATATTCCGTTGTATGGATAGACTGCATTTTGTTTGTCTGTTTGTCTGTTGATGGACATTTGGGTGGTTTCTGCTTTCTGGCTCCTATGAATAAGGCTACAGTGAACATTCATGTACAAGTTTTTGTGTGGACGTAGTTCTCTTGGGTACATACCTAGGAGTGGAATTGCTGGATCATAGGTTAACTCTGTGCTTAACTGCTTGAGGAACCACCTGACTGTTCCACCGAGGGTTCCATTCAAGTTTTCCTAACTCCTCTGTTAGAGTTCCTGGGGTTAAGAAGAAAAGCGGCCCCCTGTCCAGCTCTACAGCCTGACGGATTGTTCAGGCCTGTTTGTCCATTCACATCCAGCCCCACCTTCTGGACTCTGCAATGCACCAGCTCTGATGTCAGGAGGAGATCAGAGTGAAGAGAGGATGAGGATGCCAGAAAGTTCCATGTCCATTGCTTTAATCCTTGCCAGAGTCTACCATGCAGGCACTGTAATATCATGGCCATGTTTTGGATAAGAACATTGAGGCTGGACTTCCCTGGTGGCACAGTGGTTAAGAATCCGCCTGCCAATGCAGGGGACACAGGTTCGAGCCCTGGTCCGGGAAATTCCCACATGCCGCGGAGCAGCGAAGCCCACGAGCCACAACTACTGAAGCCCACTCTCCTAGAGCCTGTGCTCTGCAACAGAAGCCACTGTAATGAGAAGCTCGCACACCACAACGAAGAGTAGCTTCCGCTCGCTGCAACTAGAGAAAGCCCGTGCGCAGCAACGAAGACCCAACACAGCCAAAAATAAATAAATAAATAAATTTATTTTAAAAAAAAAGAAACTTGAGGCTCTGAGAAATGATAAAACTCACTGGATATCAAACAGCTACATGGTGGCCAAGCTGGGATATGAACCCAGACTGTCTGAGCCCAGGGTCTGTGCTCGTAACCACCAGCCTACACTGCTAACACCCGTTGTCCCTGCGCTGGTAGGGACTGAGGTGCCCCTCTGCCCTCTGGCATCTCATAGGTACAGGGTTCCTGTTCTGCTCCGAGAACTTGGGGGGTGGAGTTGCGATGCTGATGTCTGTGACCCCAGGGGACAGTAGGGGTGGGGAGGGGCCTGCCCCAGGCCCCTCATCTCAGTTGGCTCCCATGTCAGTTCGTGTTGCTTAAGCCATCTGGCTGATTAGCTATGGCTGTGTTTCCGGGAACATGAAAATGAGCTGATTCCCCAAACAGCTGTGCCCCTTGCTCCCTTGGCTCCCCTGCCTGCCTCCCCCTGGGGTCTGTCCTCAGCTAGAGGGCCTGGGAGGCGGGAGGGGACAGCTGAGCAGGGCCACACTCACGGTCGCCCCAAAAGGGAGGCCCCTTCATCCTACTTTACAGACAAGGAAAAGTAGGAAGGCCACTGGGGGCGTCACACAGGCCGGGTCTGTCCAGGGCATCTCCAGCTACCTCTCTGGGTCCCAGGAGGCCTTCTTTCTAACAGATTTATTGAGATTTACTTACATCCCCCAAAATTCATTTGTTTAAAGTGCACAATTCTACCAATTTTAGTAAATTCAAGAGTTGCGCTATCATCACCACAGTCTAATTTTTCAACACTTTCATCACCCCGAAAAGAAACCCCGTGTCCATTTGCAGTCATTTCCACAGCTACCCCCAGCTCCAGACACCCACTAATCTACTTTATGTTTCTATAGATCTACCTTTTCTGGACATTTTATATACATGGAATCATACAACACGTGGTCTTTTGTGACTGGCTTTTTTCACTTAGCGTGTCTTTGAGGTTCATCCGTGTTATAGTAGGTATCAGAATTCACTCCTTTTTGTGGCTGAATAATATTTCTTTGTGTGAATAGACCATGTTTTGTTTCTCCATTCATGAGGTGATGGACATTTGAGTGGTTTCCACTGTTTGGCTATTGTGAATAGCGGTGCTATGAACATGCTCCTACAAGTCTACGCGGATGTGTGTTTTCGTTACTCTTTCATTTCATAGATAGTCAGGTGTGGAATTGCTGGGTCATATGGTAATTCTCTGTTTAACTTTTTTTTTTTTTACTTGAAGTCTAGTTGATTGACAATGTTGTGCCCATCTCTGCTGTACAGCAAAGTGACTCAGTTATACACAGAGACATTCTTTTTTTATATATATTCTTTGACATTGTGGTTTATCACAGGATATTGAATATAGTTCCCTGTCCTGTACAACAGGACCTTGCTGTTTATCTGTTTAACTTTCTGAAGAACGGCCAACCTGTTTTGCAGAATGGCTGCTCTATTTTACATGAAGTTTCCAGTTCCTTCTATATCCTCGCCAACATCTTTATTATTTGTCTTTTTGATTCTAGATATCTGAGTGAGTGTGAAGGGGCATCTCATTCTAATTCTGATTTGCATCTTCTCTGATGGCTAATGACGCTGAGCATCTTTTCATGGTCTTGTTGGCCTGTTGTAAAGCTTTTTTGGAGAAATGTCCGTTCACATATTTTGCTCACTTTTGATTAGGTTGTTTGTTTTCTTCCTGTTGAACTGTAAGAATTCTTTATATATTCTGGATATAAATCCCAGGAGGGCATTGAATGTCTGTTTCCAGTGCAGGTCCTGGGGGTGGTGAGAACCCACAGTGGGTCTCTGCCTGGACCACTGAGTCAGCTCTTTCTGGAGCCAGAGTCCCAAATGGCTCAGCTGGGGAGGGCTCAGAGGAAAACCTCAGGGCTCCCGGGGTCTATGGGCCCCAGCTGGCTTGGGATTGTGGTCAGAGTCGGGAGTAAGTGGGGGTCTGTTCTTCTGACAGATGGGGAGCTCCTCCCCTCTGACCCCTCACTCCTCACCTTCTCCCTTCGAGTGAGGGGGGTCTCTGTAACCCTGGCCTTGTCTACCTCAGAGCCTCCAAGCCTGACCTTGACCTCAGCTCCCACCAGAGGGCCTCCAAGTGGCCTTTTGGGGTTCATGCCCAGCTACAGAACCCCAGTCTGGGAGCTGTCAGCTCTCCAGGTTACCCTTTCCTCCATCCTTCCCCCACCTGGCCCTCTGAGCATTAGGAGCTGCTGCTTTGCAGATGCCCATGTGAGCCCAGAGGCAACCAGACCCCGTTTTGTTCACCCATCCCAGACACGGGGAGAAGGGGGTGTGTCTGTCCCCCAGGGGCTGTGGCCCACCCTTACTGCTTTGGGCCTGGGTCCCGTGAACGTGTGACCCTTTGCTGGAGAAAGTCCCCCAGCAAAAGGGGCTTTCCAGGGCCTGGGCAGAAGGCCTGGCTTTCGCTCTGGCACCTGATGTGGGCTGGCTGAGAGCAGCCGTGAGAGGCACCCTGAACAGCTGACACGGTCCTGTCCCAGAGTGACGGCGTTAGAAGCCCTGGGTTCAGATTCCCTCCCTGCCCCTTGGCGGATGACACTGTTAACTCTGCACCTCAGTTTCTTCTCCTGCGTGATGGGACGTGATCCATCCCATAGTGCTGGCTGTGGCCGAGGAACCAGAGATAACTGGGACAGTGGTTCTGGGGTGACCCCGTTCATCACCTGACTCCTCCTCCCTGAGCCCCACCTGGGTGTCACCTCCAACACCTCCTCCAGGCGGGGTGATGGAGTTGCCCTTTGGGCTTCTGTGGCCCCATGTATGGCCTGGGTCGCAACACTGGTCACACTGTCTACCCTTGTCTGTCTGTCTCCGTGGCTGATCTGGGGCTCCTGAGGGCAGGGGTGTGCCACGTCCACCTGTGTCCTTAGCTTCTCATCTGACCTGTCCCAGAGTGGGCGACCAGGACCGAATGTCTGAACCAACAACCCCTCCTCCCCTGGTGATCCTGGGTTCAGGGATTCCGTTGGCTGGGCACAGGGTCTCAGGACGGGTGGGCTTCATCCTTGTCTTAGGTGGCCGGGGATGGTGCTGGGCTGGGCTCAGGGCCAGCAGGGGAAGCCTGTGGGGTTGGCCTCTTGTTCTGCGGTCCCTGCCAGTGTGTGGGCGGGGATTTTCTTAGAGCAAGGCCAGCCTGGGCTGGGTGCGTCTGCACGCTGATGCTCTGGGGCCTGGGGCTTCTCACCATCCTGGCTTGGCGCTGATGAGGATTCCCCGCTCAACCCAGCCCTGAGTGGCTGGCGGCTCCTTCTTGCCAGACTAGATGCCCAGTGCAGTTGCCCTCCCTGGCCCTGGGGTTTGCTGTCACGACTCTTCCATTTCCTAAAAGGAATGAAATCTGGTAGGCAGGGGACCAGGACAGGGTGTGTACAGCCGGGACCTGGATGGGTGGCCCAACCTCCCTATTCCCATCCCAAACTCAGCGAGTGTCACAGCACCGTCACACTCTGTGTGTTTCTTCATCTGTAACGTTGAGGTCAAATGCGTGTTAATCACTAGCAGTCAACACCCCCATCCCCCCATCCTGTACCCCCTGTACCAAGATAAGGGATGTGCATACATTTTAAAGGGGTAGTGTGGTGGCCTATCCCCCAGGAGCTGAATTGCCTGGGTTCGAATCCAACCTCGGACCGTCACCAAGCAACTCTCGGAGCCTCAGTTCCTCACCTGTTCTGGCTCTCTCTCGAAGATACAGAGTCATAACGTACATAAGGCACGCTCCGTGTGGTGCCTGGTCCACGAGTGCTCAGTGAATGCAGGTGCCAGGCAGCGGCGGAGGAGCCCCTGCAAAGCCCTGTCTCTCCCAGCCTTCCTCCGATCCTCGGTGTGCTGGCTGTCCTGTGGCTGCCTTCCCTCACGGGTGTGAGGTGACAGCCAGCGGCCAGGGGGCCATCTGCTCCTTGCTCGCTGTCCTGGGTTGGGGAAGCCTTTCTTCCCACAATTGGCTAATGAGAGTCCTAAGTAGGGTTGCCAGATAGACTACAAGACACCCGGTTATTCAGATACACAATGAGTAAATGTTGAGTGTAAGTATATCCCAAATGTTACATGGATATACTTATACTAAAAAAAAATGTATTTGTTGTTGGGCTGCAATTCAAATTTACCTGGGTGTCCTGTATTTTTATTTTTGCTAAATCTAGTCCTGATTGTGCTTCACTCCCACCCGGGGCCTGGGGCCAGCCCTGGGCTAACTAATTTAGGGTGTGCAGGGTTGGGATTGATCTAAGCTAATTAAGGTTCGGGCTGGGGTTGGGAATGCGTGTGGGGTCCATCTCTCACAACTACTGGCCTGAAGGGGCTGCCGACGACATCACGCTGGTTCTCCACAATTGGGAAAGTGCCGGTTACCGCCTCTGCCCACCTAGAGAGAGACTTCACCGAGAATGAAAGGTCTGGAAATTCAGGCGATGTCTGAAGCTCAGTCCTTCCTTGTCCCTCTTTAAACGGGAGTCTCACCCATTTCACAGATGGAGAGACTGAGGCAGGGAGCCTGGGAAGGGAGGTGACCAGCCGGATGGCTGTGGCTTTTCTGACACTGGGACCGCTGAACAGCACCTGTTGGCATCTCTTCATCTGTTAGCATCTGGAATTTCTCCAGGGCTGGATGGTGTTATTCGTGCCTATCAACCATGAGAGTATGAACACCCACCACTTTTGTCCAGGAATGAGGAGGGCATTGCTAGTCATCGTTGTGCCTTCCTGGGGGCCCAAGATGCGCCGGCAGCCCTCCTGGGAGCTTTCAGGAAGTGAAATCCCCTGTGGGAGGGTTATTCCTACTTGCAGTAGAAGCTCAGACTCAGGAAACCACCAGCCCAGGTCACATGGTGACTTGGCCGCAATGCTGGGGCTCAAATCTAGGGCTCCTGGCTTCTAATCTAAGTGGGGTTCTTTCTAGTCAACAGCCCACTGCCCGCTGGACTTGGGTTTCAAGATTTCTTCCCAAGGGAGATATGGGGGCACTCAGCACTGTAACCCCACCTTGAGTGCTGGGTTGAAGGAATGTGCTGGGGCTTCCCCCACCTTTGGAAAGCCTGGAAAGGGAACCTCCAGGGTCTGAGGTTGAGAGAGCAACTGAGACCCTCTTCTCGGAAGCTGGACAGAATGGGGCACTTGTATTCCTGGCGAGGTATATGATGGTTTTAGTTGTGCACGGGTGAGCCGTGTTTTATGTTTATAGTTATCAATTTACCACAAAGCTGTAGGCAGGGGAGAAGTGTAAGTACCCCTCAGAGTGATTTTACCACATAGGGATAGAATATTTCCATCTACAATAAATAAAGAATTGTTTTTAAAGCGGTCCTATTATGAAGGGTATTAGGTAAGTCATGATGGAATGATATGTGTGGATACAGCAGATCTTAAAGGCTAGGGAGCCAGTGATGACGTTGGGCAAAGTGGCCTTGGTGGAAGCAGCTAGAAGCCAAAGCCTCCGCCCTGGACTTCCTGGCTGTGGCCGCAGCCAAGCTCTACTGATGGGGTTGGAAAGAGTGACTCCCAGCTGGCCTGCCTCGGAGGTCAGGGTGACCGTGAGTGGCCAGCAGCTCCTGTGGACCCTGGGGCTTGATCCCCGTGGCCCTTATGTGGGTCAGGGGCCTGGGGCTCCCCATCCCTAGGCTGGGGCCCCAAGGGACAGACTCCCTCTGCTGACATCTGGGGGAACCCCTCAGGGCTGCATCAACTTCCCTCTGGGTCCCCCCACTGCTTGCATCTGGCCCATGTGTGCTCTTTCATCCTCTTGGCAGGACTCTCGGGGGCATGGCGGTGTGAGCTGTGACCCATTTTACAGATGCCTCCTGGCCAACTGGTGTGTCTAAAGCAGCGTGAAGTTCAGACTGCAGGGGACTGGGTTCCAGCTCCACTACCTCCTCGCCGAGTCTCTTTTTTGAGGCCCTGTACAAATTAAATGAGATAAAATAGAAGGGCACATCTAAGCAGGGCCTTGCACACAGCAAGCGCCAGATAAGTGCATATTTTTGGTGTTGCTGTTGTTCAGACTCTGGTCTTCCTTTGTATTTCATGCACACACATTTGGGGAGTATCCCTAGACATCAGGCTTTGGAGGGGCAGAGAGCCAGTTGCGCAGCCAGGTGACCTCAGGGAGGACGGCAGGTGACAGGGTGGTGTTTCCACCCACCCTCCGTGCCTTCCCTGCCCGGGCCTGGGCCAAGCTCAGGTGATGGAATATGATGTCTGGGAGACCAAGAAATGGGACAGAGACCCTTGGGGTCAAGCACTGTCTTAACGAACGGTCAGCTCTGGCTGGGGGGAGGGGTCACCCTTGTCCGTGCTTCACTCTGTGGGTCTGAGGTGCTTCTTCTAGGGGGCGGGTCCCCAGCTAAAGGCCAGGAGGAAGGAGGGGGATCCCTGGGACACGTGGAGACCTGGCATGCATCCCTGGGCGCTGCACAGTGTGCCATCCTTCCATCGTGGGAATGATTTGATAGCAGACATGCCCTTGACCCCTTCCAGGTGTCAGGAGCATGGCTAAAGGTACAGACTTATATATCACTGAACGGGATCCACTTTTAGAGGCACCATGATAGAATTGACACTGGGTCCACAGGAGCTAATTCTACTTGGGGAAGAGGGGGTGGAAAGGGGGCAGGGAGAGTTTCACGGGTGAGATGTCTGCAGAGGACTTGGGACAAAGCAGTAAAATTAGTCTAAAGGGCTACTTATACTACCCACCCCCCCACAAGGTGGAGGGAGCAGCCTGTGCAAGGGCCCTGGGGTTTAAAAGCACTGTGATGTCAGCCCAGTTGGGTGGCATGAAATTCATCAAACTGTTGTTGCTTTATGGATGGAGTAAGGTTGGGGTCAGCTGAGAGATGGGTGGGCTGCCCTTCTGGGACGCTGGGCACTGTGTGTCTCCCTGCTCCCAGCACAGGTTGGAAGATCACGGTTTTTGCAGAAAATGTCTCAGTGGCTTTCTCTCCCTGAGGAACGTTGTCATCTGGGGTCTAAAGAAGAAGATTGAGCCTCTTAGTGCTCCCCATGTTTGCAGACCAGCCAGAAGCGTAGCCCCTCCCCAGGTCTGGGGGCAAAGGTTGTGTCCCCTGTAGGCTGGCCCCTGTGAGCAGAGCTGTCTGTGCGCCAGGCCCTGCCGAGCCACGGCCTGTACGTGTGGATCAAGACACCCCCAGGCCGCCTCTGGGGCCACCCCAGCAGGGTCGCGGGCATCTGGTCCCTGGCCTGCAGCTGGGGCTGCAGTGGGAAGGCTCCTGGCTTCCTGCTGGTTCTTTCCTCATCTCCTTCCCCTCCCCTGGGGCATATAGGGGAAGGTAAATTGGGGGAGTGGGTCTCGTGCCTTTTCTGCTGTGTAATTTTGATGGGAGATCCTTGGCCTCTCTGAGCCTCAGTTTCCTCATCTGAAAAGTCAGGACACCGCAGCCTGCCCCCCCGAGTCTGTTACAAGTGTGAAACGAGGCAGGGTTTGCCTGGAGCCCACAGAGCTGGACTTGGGACTCAGGCAGCTGGCTGTGGGGCAGTGCTTCAACCTCTGCAGAGGGAATCAACGCGGGCATGTCCTGTGGGGTGCAGGGGCGCCCAGGAGGCACTATTTCAGACACAGCACTAAGTGGCTTGCCACTAAGACATTTTTTTTCCTCAGATGTGAATAATTTCTGAAATCTGAGTGTCTTCCGAATAGCACCCCTGTTTCATGGGCACTGGCATTGCATGTGTTTATTGGTGCCCAGGCGCTCGTGGGCCACCTGGGAATGCAGCAGAGAAGGAGACAGATGAAGCCCCTGGCTTTGTGGAGCTCACATCCACGGTGCGGGGAGGTGGAGAGAAAGGAATACATTAGCAAGATTATGTCAGGGAGCCATGAGTTCCAGAAGGAAATAAAATAAGGCAAAGGGAGAGAGAGCAACCAGGGAGGGACCCTGGGGAGACCTGCCCTGGAGAATTTTGGAGGTAAGGATTCTCTAAGGAGGTGACTTTTGAACTGAGCCCTGAAGGGGGAGAATTAATACAGGGTCCAAAGATAGGCATCCCTGGCTGAAGTTGCCTGGGCAAAGGCCCTGAGGTACAAAATAGCCTGCAAGGTTGGCCCAATTGGGTGGCTTGAAGCCAGTGAAGGTGTCACTTTACTAAGGAGTAAAGTTGAGGTCTGCTGAGAGATGTGTGCTCCCCACCAACCACACCCCCAGCTCAAGCTGTGGCAAGATCTGCTGAGAAAGCATTCCAGGCAGAGGGAATGGCGTGTGCAAAGGTCCTGAGGCAGGAGGGAGCTTGGCACATTCAGGAGATGAAAGAGGGTCAGTGAGGCTGTTGCAGAGTGAAATGAGGGAGGGGGTAACACTCAGAGAGGTTGCCAGGGGCCACGTCATTACTGGATCTGTAGGCCTTGGGGATGAGTTGGGATTTGAACCTTTATATATATATATATATATATATCGTCTCTCTAGATGCAGTTATCAGACCAGTAGCGGCTTAGAATGGAAGAAGGGGGTTACTTCAGCCCCGTGTGCCGTGTGCTTTCAGTAGAGGCTCTTGGGGGCCCCGGGGAACCAAGTGCCCTCACCCTGGGGAGCTCAGGGTTGCTGTTCTATGAGGTGAGGCTCCCAGGGTGAGGGGTGTGGAGGCAGCTGGAAACCACTGGCTGTGTCAGGGGAGCTGCTGCTACTTCAGGAGGACAAGAGAAAAGGGAGAGGGGGACCTGGGGAGGTGGCCAGAGGCCGGCCACTAGGGCTGCACTTCATCTGAGGCTGAAGGGCAGAGCCAGCCTCAGACAAGCTGTGTGGCTTGTACAGCACCTAGATTTCTCTGGCTCTGTCTCTCTCTCTGTCTCTGTCTCTGTCTCTCTGTCTCTCTCTCTCTATATATATATATGATTTGCAATGTTTAAAAACCAGGATTTAAAATAATCCAGAATTCTGACGTGCTTGAACAATGGGAAACCTGGCAGCCCTGGACCCACATTCCTGCCTGACAGGCCCCAGTTGGAATTGAGTGACAGCTGCCCAGTGTCGGGGACCTGTGAGGTCCCATCGTCCACAGTCTCCACCATTCCCTGTTGTCTCCCGCCAGCCTCCTTTCACTCCTTGGTCCCTGAGGGCAGGTGAGTTTATGGTTCTTGTTGGGGGCAGTGGGGAGCCACATTAGGGGTGAACCATCGAGGCCAGAGTGGCGACTTGGAGGAGATGAGGGGCGCCAGGAGCCCGGGGCGTGGTGATCACCACCACCCTCCCTCAGGTGCCAACAAGTCTTGAGCCCAGGCAGTGGGCACGGGATGGAAGGATGGTGCGTGCCAGCCTCCAGCCCAGAGTGGTTTCATGACGACACTCCGTGAGTTTGTCTCCTTTCCCCAAGCTGTCTCCATCCCCTGCCCCATCATGCCCTTCTAGCTGACCTTTCATCCCACAAGGGACCTCTTCATGTCTGGATCAGACTGTCCGTAAACTGTGCCGTAAAGCTGGCCGGAAGGCTGTCAGCAGTAATTGAAGGCTTTCAACACCCGCCCCCAACCCCGGGGCCACCCCCTGCGCAGGAGCCTCCTTCCTGGACGCGTGGGTGGCAGGGAGGCCTCTGTACGGTCCCCAGGGCATCGCAACCCCTGCATTCGCCCCACGCCTGCCTGGTCTTTCTTCCTTAGTCATGAACCACTGACCAGGGTTCCCGGTGACTCAGCACTCCGTTGCCGACTGTGGAAACCAACGTTCCCCAGAGCTTTGCAGAAGGAGCCTGCAGGGCCCAAGATGTCATTTCTAGTCTGGGGTCTGCCCTGGCTGCACTGTGGAGGGGGCAGAGTGGCATGGGGCTCTGTGGGCCTCAGTGCCGCAGTCACCTCTACATGCTTCTAGCTACTTCTCTCTGCTCGCACCTGCCCTTGTGTTCTTGCTGGGTGTGGCCTTCTTTGTGAGGAAAGAGTGCTTCAGGGAGAAAGGGGAGATGGATGGCTGCAGAATGAGGTGGGCACTGGCCGCATCTCAAGGCCTCCCAGGCAGTAGGCCTGGCTAGCCCCATTATACAGAGGGGGAAGTTGAGGCTCAGTCCCACAGTGATGCACAAGCAAGTGTTGTTTCTGAGCTTGACAGGCAGGAGTCCTTGCCTCCACTTCAAAGTCTGCACTGTCATCCCCTTGCTCCTCTGTGACATGTCATGTTGAGAAGGCCAGGCACTGAGGTGGGCTGGCGGGGGGCTCCCTTCCTCCCCCACCCCGACTGGCCATGTCTGACTGGTCCTTTCTGGTGGAGTGCTGGTCTTTGGCCTGGGTTCACTGGGCCCTCTAGTCATCTTTCCAGCCCAGCTGGTGGCAGGTTTTCAAGGGGGAACAGAAAGGCGTTTTCTACCCTGTATTTCCCTCCCAACTCATGCTTCAGCTATGAACATGCTTTAAAACGTAAAATCATCCCCATAAATAACATTTAGGTACCGAGGGCCTAGAACTCAATGCTTGACCTACAGGTTCCTGAACGTAACAGCTGTGTGACCTTGGGCAAGTTTCTCAACCTCTCTGTGCCTTGGTTTCTCATCTGGCAAGTGGGGGTGGTAACAGTGCCATATATTGAAGGATTTAACGTGCACAGAGTCCTTAGTGCAGGGCCTGGCACTAAGTCAGCTTTGTGTAAGGCTGTGGCCACCATACTTGACCTTCACAGAAACCCTGTGAGATTTGTGCTGTCATTGGACCCATTTTCTAGCTGAGGACACTGAGGTTCAGAGCAAGTAGTGACTTCCCCCAACGTCAAGCCATCACTTAAAAATCTCAGGAAATAATAATGCCACTGAAGGGATCAGGCAGGGTGGACTGGCACAGCCGCCTGCCCAGGCACACTGAGGGACCACGCCCCCGTCCCCTGCAGTGACAAGCCCCCTCCCCAGGCCTCCCTTTGCCTAGGAGCCAGCTCCTCCCCAGCCCCCAGACTCTGGGGCCGCCTGGGGAAACTGTTGTGGATCTAAGCCCTTCTTGGGAGTCTTCCCCTCCCAACACCCTCTCCCATAAGGAGCCATCTTAGTCACACACACACACCCCCACCGCCCCCAGTTTCCAGAAGATTCTCTATAGGAGTTCAAAACAGCCCTTGGACCCCTTTGAGCCCTGCCCTGCAGATGGCCTGATGGTCATGCGACCCGGTGTGGCTGGATTCCACAACGGTGGTTAAGCGTTATTTATTTCCTTAATGCACATGTATACACATACAGCTGTCTGGAAGGATTCCTGGGCTCGGAGGGGGTGTGAGTCAGGGCTCTCAGAGCACGCCTGCACGCTGGTGTCTGGGCCTACGTGAGCCCGCCCGTGCATATCAGCATTTAAAATTTAACAGCTTTATTATGGAAAATTTCAAAAATGTACAGAAATCAAGAGGTCCAGACAGTGATTCCCTCATCCCCACCCCTTGGCGTCATCATCAGCAATGTTTTGCAATCTTGTTTTATCACCTCCTTGCGGGCTCCCTCTCTTGCTTTTTTCCCTTTATGGCTGGAGTATTTGAGAGCCAATTGTAGACATCATACCATGCGTGCCATTAAAAAAAAAAACAAAAAACCACACTTTTACTTCTGGGATAATTCTAGAGTCGCAGGAAATTGCTAAGACAGTACAGCGTGGTCCTACATACCCTTCACCCAGTTCTAATGGTTACACCTCACATAATTATGCTACAATATCAAAACTGACATTGGTAGAGAACACGCGCGTGTGTGTGCATGCGTGCGTGTGTGCATGCATAGTTCTGTGCCATTTTGTCATGTGTGTGGATTCACTTCACCACTGTCACAATGAAGACTGGAACTACTCCATCATCACAAAGATCTCCTCATACAGTCACACCTGCTGCCCTGCCCCTGACCACCTCTGACCACCTCTGACCCCCTGGCAACCACAAATATGGTCTCCATCTCTATAATTTTGTCATTTGAGAATGTTATATAGATGGAATAATCTAGCATGTGCCCTCTGAGGTTGGCTTTTTTTTTCCACGCAGCACAATGCTCCTGAGATCCATCTGAGTTGTTTTGTGTGTCAGTGGTTCCTTCCCTTTTATGGCTGGGGAGTAACCCACAATGTGGCCATGCCACAGACTGCTTAACCGTTCACCTCTTGAGAGGCGTCTGGGCTGTTTCCAGTTTGGGGCTATTCTGAATAAAGCTGCTGCAGGTTTTTGTATGGATATAAGTTTTCATTTCTCTGGGCTAAATGCCCAGCCAGGAGTGGGATTGTATAAATGTCTGAGTTTATGTTTAGTTTGAGAAATGGACAAGCGCTTTTCCCAAGTAGCTGTACAGGTTTATTGTTTGGAAGAGAGGCACCTATTAGGAGGACCCCAGTGAGGCTGCCCCAGGACCCTGAGCAGCCTGTGTGCTGTGCTAAGTTCCTTTCCCACAAGGGGCGTTTAGTCCCCTCTTTCCAGAAGAGACAGCCAAAGCCCAGAGCTAGCAAGTGGGAACATCAGAATTTGATTCCAGCCCCGTCTGGCTCCAAAGCTGCGGGGTTGGTACCCTCCCTTGCTGGGTGGCAGGAATCGGTGCGGAATGCCTTGGGGAGCGAGCAGTGAGCAGACCAAGGGAGTTGGGGAGGAAGAGCCTGGCCGGGGGAGCACAGACCCTGGTGAGAGGAGGGGAGACAGAAACTGCCCACTCTCGTTGCCAGGCTGAACCAGCTCCCGCCTCCTGGCCTTCACACTGGCCCTTCCTCTCTCCATCACAGATGGGGCTGTTGATCTGTTGCTAACTGGGTCTCCTTGGCCCCAGTGGGTGGCCCTGCCTTCCCTGCCATGTAGGTTCCTGCAGGAGGGGACTCCCCCCCAGCCCCATCTGTGCGCTGGGACCTCCAGCCTTCCCCTATCAGCCTGAGAAGGGTAAAGCACAGAAGACCTGTTCTTTGCAATTCATCCTCCCCTGCAGCGAACTCTGAGCCTCTTTGCTGTGCTTTGGTGTCATGAAGATGCTGTTGGTGGCGAGGACGGCAACACTTACGGTTTCCCAGGCACTGTGGCCGGTGCTTGAATACGCGATTTCGTGTGATGGGCATGACCACCCTGTCGGCAGGCTTCATCACCACCGCTTTAGAGACACGCATGCAGAAGCTCCCACAGTTCACAAGTGGCAGAGCTGGGAGTCAGAACCGTGCCCTCTGACCCAAACTTGGGCATCTCCTGGCTGAGCCAGTTAGGACAGCCTGTCACCAATTCTGCTGAAGGAGTCTTATCTTTTGAGCCCAGGATGGGCGGGGCTGGGGCTCTGAGAGATCTAGACTCCACATGGGGGGTGGGGGGCCCGTCTTCCCAGCTGGGGGTCCATGGTGGTCCAGGTGGCAGTGCAGGGGCCCTAGGGATGAAGTCTCTGCCCGGCCCAGGGTTCCCGGCCTGCCCTTCTCCCCAGCTGGCCACTTCTTACCTTCCTAGCTGTGTGAGCCCAGGTAGGTGACTTAGAGTCTCTGAGCCTCCTTATCGCCTCCATGTGGGGAAGTCAGCCTTTCCCCTCCTGGGCTGGCCTAGCCCCCAGCAGGTTCCTAACCTGGAAAGTAGACAGTTGTTAGAAGGAGGACGAGTGGATTGGCATGTGAGCCCCCTGCCTGGGATCCCAGCCCTGGCCCTGGTCCCAACACTCACTGTGACCCTGGACAAGCCACTTTAGCTCCGGGCCTCTGTTTCCACTTAGCAAACATGGCTACCACGACAGGATTGAGCTGACTCGTGACGGCTCTTTGTGGACCATGATACACGACATAAATATGGAGCTTTTCTGTTCTATCAAACCACAAGTCTAGGGCTCTGTGTTTTTCCTTCTGAGCCTGCTTTGCTTTTGTGACTCCAATTTCATTTTTTAAAGTTGAGTTGGGCAAGTATCTTTCTCATCAGATCACATTTTCTGTACACTGGGGGAGTGGGGAACAGAATCCCCCCTCTGTGTGCTGGCTTTGAGTTCACTGGCATTTCCTGAGTACTTTGAGTGGCAGGCTCAGCGCTGGGGATGGAGACGGGAGCTGGGCATGGTCTCTGTCCGCCAGGGGCCCACAGCCCACTGGGGGGTCAGGAGTGAACAGACCATCATGACACAGGGTGGTCTGTGGGGGGAACCTGGCAGGCCAGGTTAGGGAGAGGAGGACCTCTCAGGTGACTTCCTTGGGACACAGAAGTCCAAGATGAGTCATAAAAGATTGAGTGGGAGATGGACAGGCAAAGAAGTGGAGAAGGGTGTTGTAGGCAGCAGGAACATCACAGGCCAAGGCCTGGAGGCATGTAAGTGCAGTCACACGCCCGCCCACTTCTCCATGAGTCCCAGCTGTGGGAATTGCCCACATCACCGTCCACAGCGCTTTCCCTGCTGGAGGCTGAGGTTTACTGTAAGACGGGCTGCTTCTATCATGCCCAGTCGGCATCTTGGGCCTGCGAAGTGTCTTTCTCTCCTTAAAGATTTATGACTCCACCTGTCTGTTCATCCATTCAGCCACCCCTGCATCCGTCTCTCTGTTCGTCCATTAGTCATCTATTCATCCATCTATCCGTCTTGTCTGTTTATCCATCTGTGCATCTATTATCTGTTCATCCATCCGTGCATCCGTCTGTCTATCTGTCCAACCGTCTATTCATCCAGCCAGCCAGCCAGCCATACATTCAACAAGTATTTATTGAGTGCTGACGACATGCCAGGCCCTGCTGGGCAGAGCCTTCTCTGGGGCGGTGCAGGGCAGGTGATGAGCAGACGTGAGCCGAGGTTTGCTTCACTCCCTGCCGGAACCCTGCCCAAGACGGGCGCAGACTTGCCCCTGGAGTCCCTCCCTCCCCGTCCTGGGCTGCCTGGTCTTGTTAGGAGGGAGGTGGCCCTCGGCTCCCAGCTTGGGAAACCGTCCCTGACAATCTGCTCTTGAGAGCGTCACCTCCTCAGACGAGGGTGAGGAAATCACCCCAGATCCCAGATCCCAGACAGCTGCACACACCCCAAGGATGTGGGCTTCCTGCCACCCTGCTGAGAACCCCACCCTGGCTGCCTTTCTAGGGATGTTAACGCGGGCTCGCTGAGTCACTGCTGATAACGCTTTCAGCTTTGTCTCCCCGCCCCAGGCCTTTGTGTTTCCAGACAAAACCCTGAACGCTCAGCTGCCCATCCAGCATATCGATAGCCCATCCCAGCTGGTCCCAGAGCCTCACAGCAGCCTTTTTAGTTATGTGACTTAAAGCAAGTCCCCAGCAGTAGTGCTTGGGAAAGCCAGAGCTATCACGAACCTCCCTGTGCATCCCTGCTGGCGTCCTGAGCCCAGAGGTCCATGACCTGGGCTCCTATCTGGCCACTCAGAGATTTGGAAAATTTGAGTCCTGTTTTAAAGTAGGGCCATTTCACACAGAAATGTGAACATCCGGCTTGTCCTGTAAACGGGAGGATTGGCCAACACTGCGCCCAGGTGCCAGCCTACGGGGGGAAGGGGGCTGGGGCTCAGCACGACTGCACGTTTAGGGGAATGTGGACGCCCTGGTATCCTGTTTCATGATGGAGAAAAGCGTGGAGGGAGGCAGGACTGAGTTGGTCAAGGTCAAGAGAGAAGGGCCAGCGCTGCCTCCTGCTCTTGGTGACCCCTGGTGTCATGACGTTGCAGGGTTGGGGCCCACTGGGGTGGCTTTATTTCAGCTGGAGGGCCCAACCATTCCTTCTGGGAGGGGTGAGCTTCCTGTAAGGGAGTGAGTTCCCTGTCCCCCAACCTGGTGATAAATCCATCCTGGGCCGAGCATACAGCATGGGGAAGGTAAACCTCAGAAGCAGGGTCAGAAGGGACCTCCTGAGGCTTTGGGGTGTTGTGGGCCTGGATCTCAGGGGGCAGAACTGTGCTCCCCCGCTTTGAGATGGGAGGTGGGTTCAGAGTTAGACAGGTGGGCTTCAGAGGTGCTCTGAAGATGGGCCTGGAGGCTCTGAACAGAGCACCGTCTGTGGCTGGTAAGGGCCAGAGCGGTACCTCCAAGCCCCGATCCCTGGGTACATGGGGTGAAGCCTGACTTGGGCAGCGTGGATGAAGGTTTGACCCTGGGGGCATCCTGGTAAAGTCACTATAATTTGGATGCGTCATGGAAACCTGACTCTGTTATCACGGGCCTTGTCTTTGGGACATAATTTCTCTGATAAATGCTCGTTGCGTACCCACTTTGGGGGTCCTCAGTTCAATCAAAACACCATTCTTGCCTCAGGGGAAACACAGTCGGGGGCATAGGGAAGGCTTCCTGGAGGAGGTGGTACCTTGGTGGGAGTTGAGAAGGCTGCAGTGAGCATTTAGCCAGGTGAAGCCCAAAGGAGAAGGGGCCCAGGCAAAGGGAACAGAAGGGACAAAGGGAGAAGGCACTGAGGCATGATGGCTCCCAGCCTGTTGGGGACAGGAGGACTGAGGTGAATTGGCGCCGGGGGCTGAGGCTGGTGCAGGAAGTGCTCATTGGAGGCTGGATCAAAATGGCCTTGTCAAGAGGCTCACGAAGTAGGAGCTAGAAATTTACCCTGATGCCAGTGGGGAGCAATGAAAGGGTTTTCAGGAAGGGAGCTGGGTGCGTGTTATAGAGCCCTCAGCTGGGTATGGAGAGTAGAGGGTGGGAAGCACCACTGCGATGCCGAGAGGTGGCCATGGGTGGTGAGGAGAGGCGAGATGCGGAAGAAGGAGCCCTGGGGACCACTGACCGGTGGGGATGTCTCCTCTCTGGGAGGTGGGGACACAGAGCCAAGACCTTGGGAGTGACAGACTCGGGGGCAGTTCCCTGGAAGCCTCTCCCCCAAACACCCTACGAAGAGGTCCCGAGATCACTGGTGTTACCAGGTACATGGTGTAGGGAGGCAGGGAATAGTTTAGATCTGAAGGATGATGACGCGCGCATGTCGAGGGGAGAGTAGAGGCATCTTTGGCAGATGACACAGCATGTACTAAGGCCCTGTGGCCACAGAGACAGAGAGGAGAAGGGCCAAAATGTGGCCTGAGTGGCCGAACAGGGAGCGAGGTATGAGATGAAGTGGGAGGGTACAGGCGCCAGACCACAGGGACATGGGGGAGCCACTGAAGTGCTTTAGGTGGTGACGCCATCTGATGTGTCTGCCATGGTCACCAGGCTGCAGGAGGTGACATTCTTAGATCCGTCCAGGAGCTGGAGGTGAAAGGTGAACTCATATGACTCCCATAACCATAAAAAGTCCTGAACTGCATATACATCATATGTATTCATTTCCTTGGGCTGCCGTGACATACTGTCACAAACAGGTGGCTTAAAACAACAGAAATTGGAAGAAATACTGTTCCGTGTTAAAAAAAATAATAAAAACAAAGAAACCCAGAAATTGTTTTGCTCGGAGCTCTGGAGGCTAGAAGTCTGAATTAAGATGCTGGCAGGACCACACTCTCTCTGAAGGGCTGTAGGAAAGGACCCTTCCTTGCCTCTTCTAGCTTCTGGTGTTCGCTGGCAATCCGTGGTGTTCTTCGGTTTGTGGCTGCATCCCTCCTTCATCACATCATGGGTCTTCTTCCCTCTGTCTGTGTCTCTTCTTATACGGATCCCAGTGATTGGATCAGGGCCTATCCGAATCCACAGGGACCTCATCCTGACCCGATTATATCAGCAAAGACCGTATTTCCAAATATGGCCACATTCACAGGTCCCCAGGCTTAGGACGCAGACATACCTTTTGGGGAAGGACACAGTCATCCCACAACGTCAAAGGATCCTGATTTTGTTTCGAAAACACACACGTGGTCACCCACGTTCTGTTTCTTGACGTGGATGCTTGTGTCGCAGGAGTTTTCACTCTGAAAATTGAGCTATACATGTATGATCCGTGCATTTTTCTGCACATGTGTTCTGTTTCAGTTAACACATGAACATATACACACATGCCGAGAACGGAGGGTGGCGGCCACTGTACCATGATGTTAATAGAGGCTTCCCCGGGTGATGGGTGTATGGATTCATTTCATTTTCTCCCCGGATGTTCCAAATTTTCTGCCATAAGCATGTGTTAACCTTATTGCATAATAAATCCATGTGTATCATAAAAGAAGAGCCGGGATGGAACCCTTACTCACCAGTCCTTCCCTGAACCCAAAGCTATTGTAACAGGAGGTGGGGTTTGAACAGGAATTTGGCCTGCCCTTAGAATCTGTTCCAAATAAATATTTTTAGCCTCATTACCCACTGCCTTCAAATGTCCTGCTTATGAGTTGTGGCTCTGATGATCCAAACAGACGTTCTTTGGAGCTTGTGGCTTGGCAGTTACCTCACCTGTGTCCCCTTCCGGAGGGAGGATGAAGGTAATAATAGAACTGACCTCATGGGTGGCTGGGAGGCTTCATTGGAATAATGCACGTGAAACCTTCTGCACAGGGCGGGGCTGCCACGAATACCCTCCTGATTAGGAAATGCCCAGGCTACGGTGGCAGGCATCTCGGTGTCCTAGTTTAATGGTTCAGCTGGTCAGGGAAAGTCCGGTAAATGAGACCTTGCCCCACTGCACGTGGTCATCCCTGGGGAATGGTCGGGGGTGATGGGGGCCTCCCTTCGCGGCATGCTTTCCCGTTTTGCCCCCTTTTAATACAGCTTGGTGCTCTTCCCCCGCTGGCCTCCTTACCTGTTGCAGCTGTGTGCTATTTCATCGCGTTTAAGGCCATGCGCTGCCATGACGGTTAAGTCATCACGGGAAGATTTAGAGGGGGCAGGTGGGGGTGAGGGAGAAGGTGGCTGGACTAGAAGAGCCAGTGTTGGTGGGGTGAGGGGGAGGGGCTCTTCTTTCTGCCCTCCAGACCCCGCCCAATGCCATAGGCCCCATCCACTGCCATGGACCACGCCCCTGGAGATGGTGCCTCGCCAGGTCTTTGCTCCACCCGACCCGCAGCCCGAGGGCTTTGGAGTTTGAGCTGTGCCTTATTTGGAACCTGGTCTTTCCTTTGGTAATATCTGTCCATATTACAAATGCAGAAACCCTCTGTCCCAGCTGGGCTGCTGCCCAACAATAATCCTACAAATAAACTGGAACTCCTGGGACATTATTTATGTACAAGTTATCCTTTGCAACATTGTTTGTAAAAACCAGATACTGAAAACAACCTAGACCCTCCATCAGTAGGGGGCTGATAAAAGACACTGGCCCACTCCATATAAAATGGAATACTGTACTCTGCTGTTGTAAAGAACAGTGAGAAACTGTCTCTAAGCTTTATTAGGTGAGAAAAGCAAGATTCAAGACAGTATATAGTATATACGTCTTTGCTTAAAAAAAGGGAGGGCTGGGCTTCCCTGGTGGCGCATTGGTTGAGAGTCCGCCTGCCGATGCAGGGGACACGGGTTCGTGCCCTGGTCCGGGAAGGTGCCACATGCCGCAGAGCGGCTGGGCCCGTGAGCCATGGCCGCTGAGCCTGCGCGTCCGGAGCCTGTGCTCCGCAACGGGAGAGGCCACAACAGTGAGAGGCCTGCGTACCGCAAAAAAAAAAAAAAAAAAAAAAAAAAAAAAGGGAGGGCTGAGTATATATTTGTATCAGCTAATATTTGCATGAAGAAACTGTGGCTAACCACCGAATGACTAAACGTTACCTGTGGAGGTGGGGGTGAGACTTAGTGGTTGGGGCACACGGGAAGGGGAAGGGACACAGATTTGTTCATAGCCTGTTTTCTTTTTTGGGGACCCATGTGAACGTTCTAGTTTTCAAAATTGCTAATTAAAAAGAAGAAGTAGCATCTTTGAAACAAAGCACATTTTAAAGCAGCAGCTTGGGCTCAAGTGTCCCATTGCATCTCACTTCAGCCTCTGGTAGCTGTGTGACCTTGGGCAGGTTACTCAACCTCTCTGTTTCAGTTCCTTCATCCATGAAATGGGGGTAATAGCAGTTCCAACTTTGGGCTGTTGGGAGGATTAAATGAGATCAATGTGCCCAGTGCCTGGCATGCAGTAAGCAAATAACAAGAGTGAGTTGGTGGCAGAGGGTCGGCTTTCTGAAAGCAGCACAGTTTGGAACAGGCCCCAAGAAGCAGGATGTGAACTCTAGCGCTGCTGTGAGCCCTCTTTCTCTGGTGTCTGTGTCTTCCCTCTGCCGCAGGGGCCCTGGCCTGATGGGAGCCACTTGTTACGTGACAGTGCAGTCTCCTGCTTCCCATCCCCTCGCTCAGTGCAGGCAGCATGGGGACATCTCACAGCCCTGAGTCCTGAGCGTGCATCTTCTGGGAAGCAGGGAGAAGGGGTTGAGTTCAAGCATGTGAGGATCGGTTGGGTTGCTGTGAATAGGGACTCAGAGTGGAGAGTGCCCTGGCTCTGGCCTCCTGCCCTGTCTGACCCATTGGCTCTGCTTCCTGGGGAGCATAAGTGTGAGGAGCCCAGGGTGTAGTTCTTGCATTGAACCCCACGACTGCCCACAGCCCTCATGCTGCATGGAGGATGCCAGCAGAGAGGGCACCGCCTGCCCAAAGTTGAGCCGTGAACACAGAGTGAGCCAGACTCCAGCCCTCGGGTCACAGACCTTCTCACCTCCTGCCCAGGGAGGGTTTTTTCCAGAAGGTTCTACCCACCATGGCTTTGGGGGCTGGTTTCATTGACTAAACAGCCCCTGTGCCTCACTTTGTTCACCTGTGAAATGGGGGTGATTGCCCTCCTGCCTCCTCTTCTTGAGGATAAGGTGAGGCTGGCTGTCACTTTGGAGGGACCAGGGGACCTGTGCCCTCATCTGTGTGTCTGCCTTTTTTTTAAAAATTATTTATTTATTTATTTATTTTGGCTGTGCCAGGTCTTAGTTGCAGCATGTGGGATCTTCGTTGTGGCACGTGGGATCTTTAGTTGCGGCATGTGGGCTCATAGTTGTGGCATGCAGGCTTCTTTGTTGCAGCACGTGGACTCTTAGTTGCAGCATGCGATCTCTTAGTTGCGGCCTGCATGCGGGATCTAGTTCCCTGACCAGGAATCAGACCTGGGACCCCTGCATTGGGAGTGTGGAGTCTTACCCACTGGACGACCAGGGAGGTCCCTGCCTTTACTCAGTGGAGAGAGTCCTGAAGTCCAAGTCAATGTGGCTTCTGTCACGTGACTGCCTTTAAAGTAAAGTGGACTTGTCTACTACATGTAGACATGTAAGACACAGCTCCAGACTCAGGTGTCTTGGAATTTGAGTTTTGTATAAATTCGTTCCATTTCTGTTGATGCCTCCATCCTGCCAGGCTGGTGGGAACGTTTAGCCTTGGTTTGTCAGGGCTAACCCACCTGTGGGAGTGCATGCTGGGCTGCACGGGGCGTGTCAGTGGCCCCTTGAGATCTGGAGGTTTGGAGCTGCTTGGAACAGGACCTTGTGGTCAGGGTCATCCGTTTTCTCTCTTGTGGTCTCTCTGACACTCAGGAATCAGAATGGGTGTCCCTTTCTCTTCTTCTTCCTCTACTCAGCATAATCTTTATCCTATTGCTTCCAACATGTTCCTGGTCCAAACATGGTGGCCTGGCCTCAATTCCCTGGAGGCCCAGAGGGCTAGAACAGGGGTTGGCAAACTTCCTGTAAAGCACCAGATAGTAAATATTTCAAGCTTTACAGGCCGTAGTATAATCTCTGTAGCAACAACTCAACTCCGCCCCTGTGGGTCAAGAGCAGCCCCAGACAATACATAAGCAAACGGGCATGGCTATGTTCCAATAAAACTTTATTTACAAAAATAGCGTAGCAAAAGAAGCAATCAACTTGGGAAACAGTTCAAGAAATTAAAAACAGGGAGATTGGGATTGACATATCACAGTACTGTATATAAAATAGATGACTAATAAGGACCCACTGCATAGCACATGGAACTCTACTTAATGCTCTGTAATGGCCCATGTGGGAAAAGAATCTAAAAAAGAGTGGATATATGTATAACTGATTCACTTTGCTGTACACCTGAAACTAACACAACATTGTAAATCAACTCTACTCCAATAAAAATTAAAAAACAAAACAAAACTGGAAGTGCCACATGATCCAGCAATTCCACTTCTGTGTATGTATCCAAAGGGACTGAAATGAGGATCTCGAAGAGCTATCTGCAGCCCCATGTTTGTTGCAGCGTTATTCCCAACAGTCAATATATGGAAACAAATTAAGTGTTCACTGACAGGTGGCTAGATTAAGAAAATGTGGAATATACGTACAATGGAATATTAGCCTTAGAAAAGAAGGAAATCCTGCCGTTTGTGACACCGTGGATGAACCTGGAAGACATGTTGAATGAAATAAGCCAGTTACAGAGAGATAGATACTGCATGACCCACTTATATGAGGAATCTAAAATAGTCAAACTCACAGAAGCAGAGGGATGCTTGCCAGGGGCTAGGGTGACAGGGAAAGTGGGAGTTGCTGTCCAGTGGGTATAAAGTTTCAGCTGTGCGAGATGAATAAATTGGACAGATCTGCTATATAACATAGTGCCTGTAGTTAATAATAATGTATTGTGCACTTAAACATTTGTCAAGAGGTAGATCTCATGTTAAGTGTTCTTATCACATTAAAAAACAAAAACACACAAAAACCCCAAATCAGCCTGTAGCTGGCTGCTCCCTGGCCTCGACCTTTGCAAGCCAAAGCCTTTATGTAAAAACCCAGAAAGTGTTCCCGAAGCACCGTTGTACTTCTCCTGGAGGCCATGAGCAAGGGCAGGCTCTTTGCTTAGAAAAAAAGGAAAAGGAGAAAATGCCCAGAGGATTGAGACTTTCGTAAGTCAAATACTCCCTAATTTACCTTTCGGTGGGGGCGTGGGAGCGGATACATTTTCCTACAGTGATTTGCCTAAAGCTACCTGTGATTGATCTGGGGTCATCAGATTCTCAAAAGCTCTTTTGTGACCGTCCTCAGTTCTGGTAAGTCCCAAGCATTCCCAGATGTGTGACTAAGGCCTCTCAACGAAAGCCAGTCTGAGGTGGAGTCCTGGTCACATCACTTTCTGCCTTTGTGACATTAGGCAAGATACCCTGCTTCTCTTTGTCTTGGTTGCCTAATCTGTAAACTGAGGAAAGCCACACCACCTCTGCTCAGGGTTTTCCCAAGGCTCACATGACACAGTATCTGTCAGATGCCCGGCACCGAGCCTGGTGCAGGTGGGTGTTTAACGAATGGGAATTGACAACCCAGCCTCACGTTCTAATTATCTTGGGGAGAGACTTTAAGGCAACCGGTAAGAGAGATGCTTAGAAGTAGAAATGGCAGGATTCAGCAAGTGAAATCATTCAAGTCCCGCTTCATTCTGTGTGTCTGTGGGCTCGCTATGTAACTTCCCTGAGCTCAGTTTCCGCATCTGTGAAATGGGGATAGTGAAGAGGACCAACTTTTAGAGGACTTCAGTGAAACAGTGCACAGTGCCTGGCATGCAGTCAGTACTTAATAACTGGGAACTGTTTAGTGTTAACCTCTGCTGGGTCCCTTCCTCACTGCCATGTGCTTATGTTGACTCATCTGGGTTTCCCTAGCAGCCAGTAATCCCTGCAGACAGGCTCCAGGTCTTGGCTGGAGCAGCGAGGGTGCTCCATCCCTCGGATCACTCAGGGAGAGGGTCTTGTGCTGAGGCTTCACTCTCCCAGAGCCTGGACACCAGCATCTGCTGGAATTTATAAAATCATTTCATCTTCATCATCTCTGTTTGCACAGCTACCTGCTACCTATGGCCAATAGTCCAGGCTTTCCACTGTGATAGATGTGTTCTGAGTCCTTTAAGAATTTTTTTTTGGTTTAAAAAAAATGAGTTGATTTCAAGAAAAATATTAAGCAAAGAAAGAGTACCGGAGGAAAAACGTGATTCAAGTTTGGGAAGGCCTGGAATAGTGTAGAGAGCAGGCCTGGGTAAACATGGTGGGGGGGGATCGGGGTTGGTGAAATAGGACCCAGATTTTGCAGGGGGACAGGGTGATACTTCAAGGACTTCTACTTACTTAACATCTCCAGGCCTCAGTTTCCTCATCTGCAAAATGTGGGAGGTGATGATGGTGAGAATTCATTGAGGTCAAGCACATGAAAGGCTTGGCACGTCTAACACTCAGGTGTTAATTTTTAGGGTAGGGAGGGGAGCTGAATGTGACATGGTGTCCTGCATTGGGTCCTGGAACAGAAAAAAGGGCATTCGTGGAAAAACGGGGGAAATCCGAATAAAGTCTGGAGTGTATGTAGTTATAATAATGTACTGATATTAAGGGCTTAGTTTTGACAAAAGCTAAGTCACGGGAGATGTTAGCATTAGGGGAAGCCGGGTGAAGCGTGTGCGGGACCCTCTGTACTATCTTTGCGACTCTTCTGTCAATCCTAAATGTCTCCAAAATAAAGTTTATTTACAAACATCCAAATGAATGGGGGCCAAATGCTATAATCAGAGAAGGGAGGTGCTAAGTCCAGCTTAGGAAATTAGGGAAAGGCCTTCCGGAGAACAGGAAGGCTGAGTCTCAGAGGAGGAAAGGAGGAGGGAACAGCTATCTCTGGGGGAGGAAGCAGGAAAGCGAGCCCTTCCCAGCCTCCTAGCCTTTGCATTTGTTTTCCCCAACCTGGAGCTGCTCTTACCTCCTTCCCTTAATCTGGTTCAAAGCAAGTGTTAGCCCCTCAACAGCTCTCCTGACTCCCTGCCTGGGTCCCCTTCACTGCCACATGCCCTCAGGGGCCCCCGTGCTTTCACTTCTCGGCCCATCTCACCGTTGTGATGAATGAGTTCTGCGTGGGATTCAGGGCCGGCCATGTGGATGGGCATCCTTTGTATTCACTGGTTCACAGCCCCTTGCTCTCAAGGGTCCCACTCTTGGTTGAATGCCCTGATGTCATCAATTCTTAATAACTTTTACCACCAGGCTGGGGGCTTATAATGGCACAGCTTTTATTATCTTACAGTTCTGGAGTCTGAAGTCTAACATGGGGCTGCAGGGCCGTGTTTCTCCTGGAAGCTGTCAGGGAGAATCCTCATCCCTCCTTTCCCAGCCTCTGGAGGCCGCCTGCATTCCGTGGCTCGCGGCCCCTTCCTCCATCTTCAAAGCCAGCAGTGCTGCATCTTCTCTTCCCTGTCACCTCTGCTTCCATCATCACATCTTCTCTCTCTGACTCTGACCCTCTTTCCTCCCTCCTAAAAGGACCTGTGATTAGGCTGGGCCCAGATTATCCAGGATAATCTCCCACCTCAAGATCCCTAATTTACTCACATCGGCAAAGTCCCCTTCTTTGTCTTCAGCCACTCTCCTCCTCACCCACTCTGCTCCCACCTTACTAGAAATTCCAGTTCTCCATCCTTCCTCAGGACCTTTGCTCATGCAGTTGCTTCAACTTGGATTAGTTTTCCTGTAACTCTTTGCATGTCTCTCTGCCATTCTGGTGGATTCAGCTTAAACATCAACTTCGTGGAGAAATCTTTCCTGATCACCAGATCTAAAGTTAATTCATTCCATTATTTTCTCTCCTCAAGGCCTCTTGGTTTCTTTCACAACATTTTTCACAACTTGTCATGGCTTGGTTACTGGTTTACTTTTGTCTATCTTCTTCCCTAAATTTCGAGCTTCCTGAGCTCAGAGATCTGTTGCTTGCTGCCACATACCCAGCACCTAGTATAGTGCCTGTCACCTGGTAGGTGTGCAGCACTTGGTTGCTGTATAAGTGGAACACGTAAGCCAGTGTCCCAGGAACCTACGCCTTCCTTCACATGGATGACCCAGCAGGGTCTTTGTTGGAGTGTGTGTTCCCCGAGGTCCCCACAATCAAGGGCTACATCCTCTTCAGCTCTGTGGTCACAGTCTCTGCCTCTGAGAGGCCCAGATTCTAGAAATGGGAGACCAGGTTAGAACCTTGGCTTCGCCTCTTACAACATGTCTTAGATAGCCTTGGCTACGTGACAAACACCCCCCAAAACATAATGGCTTAAAAACAACAGTTTATTACTTTTCATGATTCTGTGATTAGCTTAGTGCCTCATCTGCTGGTTTTGACTGGGTTCCCTCAGCTGGAGGGTCAGCCGAGCTGGAAGGTCCAGATGGCCTCCCTCGCATGTGTGGCAGCTGGTGCTGGCTGTTGGCTGGGTGGCCTCAGTTGACCTCTCATCTTCCAGTGGGTGAGACCTGCTTCCTTTTGTGGAGGTTTCGGGTCAGCAAAGACAGAAGCTGCCAGGCTTCTTGAGGCCTGAGCTTGGGGCTCGAGCAACACTACTTCTGGCGCATTCTATTAGTCAAAGCAAGTCATGAGGCTAGCCTGGATTTAGGGGAGTGGAGAAGTAGAATCTGCCTCTTGGTGGGAAGAACAACAGGGAATTTCTGGCCATATTTGATCTTCCATAGTAGGCTGTAAAGCCTTAGGTAAGAGACTTAACCTCTCTGGGCCTTACTTTCCCCCCTCTGTGAACTGGGTCTATTGGCATCTATCTTATAGAATTATTTGTGGGAATGAAACATGATGCACACAAAGTGCTTAGCACACAACCTCTCTCATTGAAAGTGCCCATTGAATAGAAACTGTTATTATTGCTGTTAATGTTATTACAGTGTTTATAGTGGGAACTTAGCAAATGATGGATGGATGGATGGGTGCGTGGACGGGTGGGTGGATAGATGGATGGATGGGTGGATAGATGGATGGACGGGTGGATGGATGGAAGGATGGATGGATATGGGGGGGGGGGTGGATGGATAGGTGGATGAACAGACAAATGGCTTTTGGTATTCAAACAGTACGCAACCCTGATGACTTATCTGGAGGTGAGAAGTCATCTCATTTCATGAAGTTCAGAGTAAACAGCAGCTCTTTGCTGTTGAGTTCAAACACTGATTTCTAGAGAGACCTGCCCTCTTGCTCAGTTGACGTTTGTCATCTGTATGTGGGAAGTGGGGAAGGTCAGGCAGTCCTACAGCAGGCTTCGTGCACACTCCCTCTTTCTGTCTCTCACACACACACATCCCCACCTCCTCGGCCTTGGTTAAATGTAACCAAACACTAACACTTGTGACAAACACAGCCAAGCTTCCCACTGGAACGCTGAGCAACAAACCACATGTAGTTGCAGCCCAGGGGGGTTTGTTGACATACATTCCCCCAGGCGCTGGCCGGTGTGGGTGAGGCTGGGACGGGTGGCGGTGAGGGGCTCCCCAGCTGGCTGTTCCAGAGCAGAGCCCGCCTCCTTCTAGGTCCTGCTTCAGGGACCTGGCACATCCCCCTGGAGCCAGAGCCTGTCCCCAGGGCTGCCATGGGCAAAGGTGCAGAAAATCTTCCTGGAAAAGATGGTCTTTAAGAACATTTTGCCTCTGGGATTGGCCAGGTGAATTGTGAGAGGGACCTGCTAGTGACATTTTTTCCTACACCAGCCTGACACCGGGTGTGGGAGAGGTGGGGGGTGGATGGGCAGGGAGGTGCGTGAACTTCCTCGGGCTGCCATAATGGATCACCACAAACCTGCTGGTATAAGACAACAGAAATTTACCCCCTCACAGAGGCGAGAAGTCTGAAATCAGGGTGTCAGGAGGGCTGTGCCCCCTCCAAGGGCTTTAGGGAAGAATCCTCCCTTGCCTCTTCCAGCTTCTGGTGGCTTCCCATAGCCCTTGGTGTCCCTGGCTTGTGGCAGCATCCCTCCAGTCTCTGCCTCCATCTTCACATGGCCTTCTCCCTGTGTGTCTTCTCCTCTTCTAAGGATGTCAGTCATTGGGTTTAGGGCCCACCCTAATCTAGTATGACCTCATTTTGATGACATCTGCCAAGGCCCTATTTCCAAACAAGGTCACATTCTAAGGCTCTGGGTGGACATGAACTGGGGGCAGCACCATGCCACCCAGTACAGGAGGTAAGGCAGAGGCAGACAGGTAGGGATCGGGGAGGGTCAGGATGCTGATAGCAAGGCTTCCACGGTAGCAACCGGAAGGCTGTGAGCAGAGCAACACTGCCTTTACACTCGGCCAAGTCTGGCCCTATGACTTGGAGGGGCCCACACTGGTCCTTCTCCAGCCGGGCCCCTTCCCACAAGGCAAGGAGCCGTGGAGCCAGGGAGATGCGCCCACGTGGTCCCCACGACTCCCCACTTCTGGGCCAAGTCCTAGGTGTCCAGAACTCTGGAACCCCCTTCCTCAGCAGCACTGAGCCACTTCCAAAGGCTGCTCAGGTGTCTCCCCTGGCTCTGCCCTGCTGAGGGCAGGCTGGCTTCCAGTGTGTGCACCCCTAAACCCACGGGAGGCTCAGGGGCAGGCATTTGTGGGGCTTAGGACAGAACTTGGACTTGTAGCCTGGGGTATGTTCACAGGCCCCTCCAGGCAGAGTGGAGAGTGTGGGGAGAGAAGCGGGTGGTCTGTGGAACTCCAAGGAGTCTGGGAGAGTTCTGAGTTCGGATCTGGCCTTCCGGGTCGTGGTGAAGGTGTGTTCCTTAAAGAGGGAGGCTAGGACGTATTTTATTTACATGGTTTCTGAGCTTGATATCTGACTTTAAACCTGTAGACATACAGTGTACATGGGCTCTTGCTCTGGGCCCTAAACACATTACAGACTGTGAGTTGAGATGGAGGCGCCTGGGAGCCTCTGGACTCAGGCTCTAAGAATTACCTTTGGTTCATCACTCCCTGAGTTATGTCGCGCGTGTGTGTGTGTGTGTGTGTGTGTGTGTGTGTGTGTGTGTGTTTAACATTTCGTTGGTCTCCCTTACTAGCATATAAGCTTCATGAAAACAGGGACCTTTTTCTTGTCATCTGTAAAGTGGGATTAATAGTAGTCACTGCAGGACTTCCCTGGTGGCCCACTAGTTAAGAATCCGCCTGCCAATGCAGGGGACACGGGTTCGATCCCTGGTCCGGGAAGATCCCACATGCCGCGGAGCAACTAAGCCTGTGTGCCACAACTACTGAGCCTGCGCTCTAGAGCCCGCGAGCCACAACTACTGAGCCCACGTGCCACAACTACTTAAGCCTGCGCGCCTAGAGCCCGTGCTCCACCAAGAGAGAAGGCACCACAGTGAGAAGCCGGCACACCGCAACGAAGAGTAGCCCCCGCTCGCCGCAACTAGAGAAAGCCCGCGCGCAGCAACAAAGACCCAATGCGGCCAAAAATAATAATAATAATAGTAATAGTCACGGCTTCATAGAGTTACCAGAGGAGCAAGAGAGCGAGAGCGTGTGGATGCGAAGCCGGGAGTGCAGGGCCCGGCCCTCAGCGAGCGCCCTGTGAGCTCTGCTCAGGCTGCTGTTGGTTGTCTCTGGAGCCCCAGCACAGGGGAGGGTGCCCGGGAGGTGCTTTGCAAGTGCTTTGTGGAATAAATGACGGAGCGGCTGAGGGTGCAGGGGACTGTGTCCTCCCCAGCTCTCGGCCTTGCTGACTTTGTTCCTGAAGGCCAGGTTGGACCAAGGGGTTGCGTGATTCTCAGAACGTCCCCAGAGGCAAATGTGTGCTATCAGATCCATAAACGCAGGCTCTCCCGGCAACGCTTTATGACCAGATGGGCATTTTGAGCCCATTCCTCTGGATGCCGAGGGGAGCCATATTGGAGGAGGGGGCAGGCGTGTACGTAGGAGTGTATATAGGTGAACCATGTGGGAGGCGGCTCTACAAGGCCGAGGTTTTGAGAAATGAGGACAGCTTGGGTAGGGGTGGAGAGGTGAACAGGGAAAGGAGTAAACTGCTTGCTTCCAGGGCTGCCGAGCAGGTCGATGGGCAGGACTTAGTGAGGCTTGGGTGAGGCTGGGAGGGGTCGGGGATGACACCTGGTTTCCGGTTAGCCTCACCAGACTGAAGGAGGTGCTATCCCTGAGGTGGGGGGCCCCGGGGGAAATCAGACTCGAGGGGAGGCTCTCAAATTCAGCTTCGGACCAGTTGAATTTGATAAGCCGCCGAGACATCCGTTAGACCAGGTTTGAATCCCTGAGCACATCCTGGCAGTACTGTCTGCACCAGGCTCCCTCACTCCTCTGAGCCTTGGTTTTCCTGTCTGCAAAACAGAATACCTCACCAGGTGATTATAAGGACCCTATGTGGGGATACGTGCAAATCGCCCAACCCAGAACCAGGCACCATGAAGAGAAAACTATGTGTCAGTATTATTCACTCTGTCAGTTATAAGCAACAGACACACAAGGCAAATTGGCTTAAACAGACAAATAATTTACTTCAACTAAAATCCAGGAAATAGATCTGAGATCCCCAGAGCTGCATGCAGAACTCAAGCATCGTCACAGGGGCTCCTTATCTCCCTCAGGCACCTTCCACGTGTGTTCACAGTGGTCACTAGCTCAGCAAATCCAGTGGCAAGAGCGGGGACTCTTTTCCTATAATTCTGGCAAAAAAAAAAAAAGGCACAAGAACAATTCTGATTGACCCAACTTGGTTATGTGCCCATCCCAGAGCCAATCACTGTGGCCAGGCTTGGGTCATATGATTTCCCCTGTGGCATGGCTCCCCTGTCGGGGAAAGATAAAGCTGTGCAAGGAAAACCAGCAGACGTCCATCATGTTCTCTGTCTGTCCGGTGGGAGTTTCAGGATGGGAGGAGATGTGTGTGTAAAGTTTCCAGCACAATAGCCAAGACATGGAGTCAACTTAAATGTCCATTGACAGATGAATGGAGAAAGAAAACGTGGTACATGCAATGGCATATCCAGCCTTAAAAAGAAGGAAATTCTGAACTATGTGAACACTTGGATGGACCTTGAGGACGTTAGGTTAAGTGAAATAAGCCAGACACAGGACAAACACTCCATGGTACCACTTCTGTGAGAAATCTAAAATAGTCAAACTCAGAGAACCAGAGAATAGAATGGGGATTTCCAGGGGGTGGGAGGAGGGGGAAATGGGGAGATATTGGCCAAGGGGTACAAAGCTTCAGGTCTGCAAGATGACTAAGTTCTGGAGATCTAAGGTACAGCACGATAATGATAGTTAAGAACACTGTATTGTACACTTAAAATTTTACCAAGAGGGTAGATCTTATGTTAAATGTTCCTATCACAAGAAAGAAGAATAGGAAAGAAGAATAGGAAAGAAGAATAGGAAAGAAGAACAGGAAAGAAGGTGGGAGGAAATTTTTAGAAGTGATGGATATATCTATGGCATAGATCGTGATGGTAGTTTCACCCGTGTATACTTATTTTTTATTTTTAATTGAACTATAGTTGACAATGTGTTCATTACTGCTGTACAGCAACGTGATTCAGTTATACATATGTATACATTCTTTTTTAACTATTCTTTTCCATTATGGTTTATCACAGGATATTGAATATAGTTCCCTGTGCTATACAGCAGGACCTTGTTGTCTGTCCATTCTATATATAAAAGCTCACATCTGCTGACCCAAACTTCTACTCCATCCCTCCCCCAACCCCCTCTCCCTTAGCAACCACCAGTCTGTCCTCTGTGTCTCACAGGTGTATACTTATCTCCAAACTCAACAAGCTGTATACATTAAATATAGATAGCTTTTTGTATGTCAATCATACCTCAGTAAAGAGGTTTAAAAAATAAAGTTTCTGGCGCAAAGTAGGAGCTCAGTTCACGGTGGCTGCTTGCATCAGGATTCTGGAGGTGAAACACCAGAACGGCCCGCCGTGATGCCCTTACCGTCTACATGTTTTAAAGTCCTTTACAAATGCAGCCTCTCGGCAACAACCCCCCATCCAACGGCACCTACTTTTCCTCAACCCCCTTCAGCCTTTCACCAAGCTTAAGAGATGGCACGGGAGAGGTCAGTCAGGGGAGGATTGAGGCATGTCCCAGCCCATGGCAGGGCACCATGCTGTCATCTTTGGTCAACCATGGACAGGCCGTGGGCTGACCCCAACCTGGAGACCCAGGGACTCCCTATTCCTCCAGGACCAGTGGGAAATTCCAGGACCTCTGGCATCCCCCCAACAGCCTGCACTCCAGAGAGAGGCAGACAAGATCAAGAGAATGGGTTTTGCACAGTTAGACAAAGACTTTGATGGTTCATAACATCAGGGAGAAAATTCCAATACCCCGGGGCAAGCTACGATGTGGATGTTCCTTTCAGCAACCTGCTTCTGATTGGAACTGCCCGGAGCCTCCCTGCCAATCAGCATGGGCGCTGAGAAATTGGAATTTTATAGCTTAGCAACGAGAAATCTGGAGGAACTCTGGAATTAATTTAAGGAAACGGGGAGGAAAAAAAAAAAAAAACGAAGAAGGAAATTAGTAGCCAAATAACCAGACTGTCTGATTTTATTATTACCTTTGTGGCCGAGGCAAGTCATGAACATTTTTGGCATTAAGTACAAGCAGAGAGGGAACCAGCCAGCCATCTTGTCTCAAACTCTGCGATAATGTTTTGTTTTTGTTTTGTTTTCCTGCACTGGTGCTGGGATAGGGATGTGAACAGAGCCAAGAAAGAACAGACAAAACAGGTACAATAATTAAAGAAAAACCACACCCAGTCTTGTCTGCCACAGCTCCGTCCAGGAGCCTCTTGGCCAGTCTTTTTCTGGAATCATCTTCTATCATGTGACATCATGGATACCAGCCTGTCTGAAATGGGAACTGGAGGTCACGGCAGCTATAGAGGGTTTCTGCAATTTCAGATGGAGGCCTAGTCAGAGGTGATGATGGTGTTGGTTGGTCCATTCGATCACTGTTTATTGAGTGTCATTCATGGGTCACTGTTGAGTCAGGGGCTGTAGAACAGAAGTGGATATCACATTACTGGTCCCTGCCCCTGTGGGTGGAGAGTCTAGCTGGGGCGGGGGGGGCCTAGATAGTAATAATCAGTTAATTATATAAGGCATGAAACCCCAGTACTTCTGTGGGGACTTGGTTCTGGTCCTCATGTCCTAGAAAACATCCATTTGGATGCCTCGCTGTGAGACAGCGTGATCAACTCATCCCAGTTGGCCCAGGACTTTCCTGATTTAAGCACCTAAAGTTCCCAATCCTGGGAAGCCCCAGGATGACTGGTCACCCTACCTTGGGACAGGATGAACTGGGAAAATAAGCCTCCCTTACCACGTGGGGCTTCCCTGTACCTTCTCCCCAAGCAGCCTGGACACAGGTTAAACAGCCCATTCAGCCTGCGGCTTGGAACAAGTTACTTGGCCTCTCGGGGCCACTGCTTCCTCATTTGCAAAATGGGGTTTGACCTGGAGAGCTTTTGGCCTCCTGGTAGTTCTGGTTTCCCAGCCCTGCTGCTGCATTTCAGAGCTTAATCAATGCAGACGGCCGAGCAAAGGAGACAGGGCCACGCACCCACGGTGCAGCCGTGGGCAAGTTATCTCACCTTTAATGCCTAGTTTCCTCCTCCATAAAATCGTAGTGATAATAGTACTTACTTCGTGGAAATATGAGCACTCAGTTAAGTGAAAATATTCTATAGGTCTGGCATAGCAGATAGTCAGTAGCTGGAAAGTGTGGATATCCTGGTTAATGAAAAGTATGATTTAGAGTTATGATCTTTCATAAGTAGTGACTGCCAGTTTTCAAAAAAAATTTTTTTAAACATGTACTTTATCACAGTACATACTCTTAAGATTGCCTTTTACCTCCGCGTGTCTAGTTCCATAAGGTGGAGACTAGGTCCTTTTTGCCACTGTCTCCCCCATAATAAAGATTTGTTGAGTTCGTTGAGGTCACATCATGCCCATTTTACAGGTGAGAAAATTGAGACTCAGGGAGGTTAAAGGTCCTGCCATTAAGTGGAGAAATCAAAAATTGAACTTGGATCTGATTCAGGGCCCTGTCTCTCCACTAATTGGTCTCTACTTCCTCAGGGGATGCGTAGGGAGAGCACGAGTGACGGCAAAGGGGTGCAAGGAGGCAGATCTGGTGGCGGGGGGTGGGACTGTGAAGATCTGACTAGGAATTCTCCAAAGGGAGCGGCCACGGTGGGCCGAGCACAACACCAGCAGCCTGGCCGGATCCTCATGTGGACAGGAACCTTTTAGATGCTGCTTTCTCACCTCACTGATTGCCATGGAGACAGGAGAGGGTGTGCACACATGCACGCGCTGAGATGTATCTCAAACCTGCTACCCAGGCTTGCCCAGAGATGCCAGCAGTGGTGGGCAGGTCAAACCAATACACAAGTGCACACAAGAGTAGAGTACATGGTACCATAAACCCCAGCTATCCATCACCCAGCTTCAATAATCACCAACTCTCAGCCAACCTTGTTGCATCTATACCCCCTTCCCCTCCTCCCTCATCCCAGATACTCAGACACTACACAAATTCCAGACACCAACCATTTCTTCTGCAAATATTTTCGTTTATGACTCCAAAAGAAAAAGGATTTTTTTTTTACCACCATCACACCTACTAACAGTAATGCTTTAATATCAGCAAATATCCAGTGTTCAGAATTTTCTGGTTGTCTCATGACTGTTTTCTTTACAGTTAAAATCAGGATTCATATAAGGTTCATACAGTGTGACTGGTTGATACGCCTCTTACGCCTTCTTAATCTGTGGGTTCTCCCTCCCTTCCTCTTTCTTCTCTTGCAATTTATTTGTTGAGGAAACTGGGTTGGTTGTACTGTAGAGTGTTCCAGTCTGGATTTTGCTTATTGCGTCCCCGTGCTGGTGTTATACGTGTTCCTCTGCCCACTCTGTTGCTTGTAAATCAGTAGTTAGATCTAGAAGTTCACTTAGATTCATGTTTGTTTTTTGTGTTTGTATGACTACTTCCTAGTGGCTGTTTTGTATTTCTATTTGAAGGCACATAATGTGTGGTTGTCCCTCTTCATGATGTTAGTAGCCATTGATGATCACTGTCTAGATCCATTAGAGGTTGAAAAGGGTGGCTTACTAATTCTATCCTTCTGTCTTTGTTTGTTAGCTGGAATATGTCTATAAAGAAACTTCCCCTGATCAGCCATTTGGTTACGGTAAAGTATGGTTCATACCAGAAAGGATAAATGCTTGACTCTTTCCCCTGTATTTGACAGTTTTCAAAATAAGAAGTTCATCCCAGGGAGTTCCCTGGTGGCCTAGTGGTTAGGATTCCGGGCTTTCACTGCCATGGCCCGGGTTCAATCCCTGGTCTGGGAACTGAGATCCTGCAAGCCATGCAGTGTGGCCAAAAGGAAAGAAAAAAAAAAAAGTTGGTCCCAACATCCTCCAAAGATGACAAATGAGTTTATGCGTTTCTGTTTTTCTAAGTATCATTGTGAACTTACAGATTTGGACATACATAACACATTTCCATCTGTTGCAGTTATTATTCCTATCGATGCTCACAATGTCCCATCTTTGGCCAGTGGGAGCCTCTTCACGTTGTCTTCCCGCCTCCTTTTTGATATGTCCCCATGACAGCTTCTGAGCTACTTGGATGATAAGGTGTTCCAGGCTCATCTTGCATATCTCCTGCCTCAGACCTCGAATCAGCCCTATCTCCACAGAACCTGCAGAGAGCACTTCTAGTTGGAAGTGGTGTTTAGAGACCACAACGTGGGTGCTGGGAGTGCTCACTGTTAGTGAATTGCCCATTATTTCTAACCTTTTCAGTGGACAGGGGTAGGAGACATGTGCTTTATTTTGTAAGGCAAAATACTGATGCTTCCCATTCAAACTGGGGACTCCAGGTTCTTCACTTCATCTCTGTGATCTTACATCCGCATCTCCTTTCTTCCATGACAGCGTGACAAAGCCTGTTTCTAAAAGCAGAGCTCCCCTTTGTGTCTCCCGCCAAGCAGGAAGCATATGAGAAAGCACTTAAGCCTTTCCCTCAGAAATGAACCCGAGGCCTCTGATTTGGAGGCTTAGAAGTGGCTCTGAGAGAAGCCCATGTCAGGACCCACAAGGGACCACATTCTCATGGCAGACGAACCAGCTCCTCCCACCATCCTGTGTGTGGATCCTCTCATCTAACTGCTCTTAATCCTGGCTGCACACTTGAGTCACATGGGGAATTATAAAAACCCCTCTCAATCACAATTAAGTCAGAATCTCTGGGCCTGGGAGCCTAACATCACTACTGTTTTTTAAAGCGGTCCAGGTAATTTTAATGTGCAGCCAGGGTTTAGAATCACTACTCTAGTCCTTGCTTCTCAGCCAAAGGAAGAGAAGGAAATGAGGGGTATAGCAGATTCTGCCTTCAAAGCCCATTAGCTTGGGATTGAAACCTAGCACTGCCAGTTTCTACCTGTGAAATACCTGGAATGGCACAGAGCAGTGGAACCTTCTGCAGTAATCAAAATCTATATCTGCACCGTCCAATGTGGTAGCCACTAGCCCCATAGGGTTATTACTGCAACCTAGGAAGTGAATTTTTGGATTTAAAAAATTTTAACAACTTACACAGAAATAGCCACAAGTGGCTAGTAGCTACCATCTTGGACAGTGCCACTCTGCAAAATTACTTAACATCGAGGAGCCTCATCTCTGTAAAATAAGGACAAATAAGAGTGACTTCCTTGGGCTGTTGTCAGGATTAGAGATAATGTATATTAAGTGCCTGGTGCACATAAGACATTCGATAAAATGCTGCTTATTTTCCTTATTAACATCAGCCTGTCACTCCTTAAAGAAAAAAAAAAAAAAGCTTGCCTGGAAAATGAGTGCTCAAAAGCACCCCACCACACAGACTAAAAATTCTGAGCTGTTCCAGAGAAACTCACAGAAAATATTCCTTAATTGTAGAAGTTCAATTACAGCAGGAGGTTATCAGTTGCAAGGGCTGTATTTCATTACAGATCTAGCCACAGCTCAATAAATTAAGCAATCACTCAAAATAACATGTTGCTTTAATCCCCTCTTGGAACAAATTCAAGTTGCTTGGTTTTATATTAGCACAGCTCTTGAAAGGCAACTCACATTGGCCTCATTTCTGTTTTCTCAATTCATCAGCCCCTCTCTGGATAAATCTTTGCGTCTGCTGACTAGCAGGGTGGAGGATTCCAAGGCGAGCAGACCTCCTTTTATCAAAACCGGAGTGTTTTCCATCCTCTGGCCTCGACACGTTCCATGTTTCATGCGCTGAAATTACTGGCAAGTTTATCTGCGGCAAAGACAGAAAGAGACCAAGAGGCAAGAGCCCAGTTCTGAAACACCTCTCAGCAGCCCAGTTCGGATGTGCAAAGCAAACAGTGGCGACTTTTCCACCCTCATCTTCTCTCTAGTGGTTTATCCTCTCACAGTAGAATTTCATTTCCCCTAGAAACTTGGCACTGGAGGTGTCAGCCCGGGAACATATTTGTTTGTGTAAATTAAAAGAAGAATATGTTTTGACCATATTTAAGTTCTGACCGCACTAAAGAAATAAACACTGAGTTGCACAATGCATCCGCTGCACGGTTCTGGCCCACCTCCCCAAACTCTGCCTTTGTTTATAAAACCCAAACGAGAACTGTGAATGGCTTAGCACCTCAGAAAGCCACAGGGACAACTTTGGAGGCCGTGTCCACCCTCACCCAGGTCCACATGGAAAGTCCACTTACCTGAGTTTGAGATTTGCTTCCTCCTGACGTGCTGCATCCTTGCCAAGGGGGGCGAGGGTGTTGGAAACAGACACCCTCACTTGTGCATTGTTGATGGGCCTGTGAATGATGCCACCTTGGTGAAGGGCACTGGGCAATAGCTGTAGAAATTTAAAAATGCACATATCCTCTGACCTAGAAATTCCACTTCTAGGAATGTATCTGATGAGGATACTGGGACACATGCCAGAGAGTATGTATGTTACAACTGCAAAATCCTGGAGTTAACTGAAATGCTGGCCAGTGGGGGACAGCTTAAGTATGGTGCATTGCTAGAAGTCATTAGAAAGATTGTGGTGGGACAGAGGGCTGTCATGTCTTCAGGATATATTATAACGCCCAGCCCCTCCAATTTTCTTAATGTTAGGAGCCAAAAAAGTATATGCTCTCGAATATGGTTAGAAAATTTATGAAGATTATGCGGACTGCATACAGTGGTTACATTTAAAAAGTGAAACTGGAGTTAGAGAAAAAATGCAAAGGGGCTCCTTTATTTCCCCTATTTCCTCTGACCAGGGCAATGTAATACAACAATAATACTCTTTTTCATTACGTATCTGTCAGGCCAATGGAGTGGTGGTAGGAATCTTTGCTCTTCTCGTCTTTATGCCAATCATACAGTGGACTGAATGGCGATCCCCAGAGAGAGAAAAGCTATGTCCACTTCTCTCCCAGAACCTTCACAGGTTTCCTCATATGGAAAAAGATGTGATTAAGTTAAGGGTCTTGAGAGGTGGAGTTTACCCTGGATTATTCGGATGGGCACTAAATGCAGTTACATGCATCCTTGTATGAGAGAAGCAGAGACAGACAGACAGAAGAACGTAGGAAGATGGAAGCAGAGATGGGAGTGATGCAGCCACATGTCAAGGAACACTGGAGCCACCAGAAGCTGGAAGAGGCAAGGCATGGATTTTCCTCTGGAGCACCTGGGAGGAGTATAGCCCTACCAGAGTTTGGACTTCTAGCCTCCAGAACTTTGAAATAATAGATTTCTATAGTTTTAAGCCACTCGGTTTGTAGTAATTTGTTATGGCTGCCCTAGGAACCTAATACATCACCTGACACCTGTAAAACACATGAAGTGCATAGGGAGAAACAAATTTGGCAAGACTGTGGTTTTTGGTGAATTCATTCAGTCCACAGATATTTATTGAGCATCTACTAGGTGCTGAGGAGACAGCAGGGAACAAATCAAAGATGGCTGCCCACCTGGAGCTGACATTTCAGTGAGAGAGAGAGGGAGAGAGAGGGGGAGAGAGAGAGGAGATAAAATAAATAGAACATGGAGAAAGACTGATGGTGGTGGAAGGGAACAAGAAAGAGAACAAGAAAGCATGGAAGAGGGGCAGGGGTCAAGAAGGGGACTGGGAGAATGCAGTTCCCAGGTGACACTGAAGTAGAAGCCTGAAGGGGTTGGGCGCACAAGCTGTGTGTCCACCTGAGGGAAGAGTATCTGGCGAAGGAAACAAGTATAGAACTTGACCCTCTGCGTGATCCATCTGTTGACCAGACTCAGTAGGAGGGAGTGACCCTTTCTTCCCTCCTCCTCCTTTCCCTCCCTCCCTCCCGCATTTGCTGCCCACCTGCTGTGTGCCAGCTGCTGGGGGTGCAAAGATGAGTGAGACGCAGGTCCCCAGGCTCAAGGTCATGGGGGGTAACAGTCATAAGTAAATCGTCGCAAATATAATGTGGTGGGCATTGGAGCAGAGGCCACGGCAAGCTGCAGGCTCCATCCTTGGTGGAGAGCAGGGTGGGAAGGGGAGGTGGGTGTATGTTGGGAATGAGGTCGGAGAGAAGCAAGCAAGCAGGAAGAGGGCAGGACTTGAAGTCCAAGAATAAGTGTTTAGCTCTGATTCAGTGGTAGATTAATTGGAGCGGGGGAGCATGGAGATGTGTCTGGGGAATCTCTCATTCCCAAGGACAGCAGGCAAACTTAGGGGAGAATGAGCTCTGAGGATAACCTACCCCTTTTAGATTCACACAATCCGTGAAGAGGGAAAAACAGTTCCCAAGTCCTGAAATGGGATGCTTCGGACCATACGGAAACCAGAGCTGATCTGATTGAGGAAGACGGGAGATTCATTACTCAGGTAGCTATGATGAAGAACAAAAGAGGCTGAGTTGCTCTTGGATCCAGGGACAGAACGCAGCGCCAGTCTCTCTCTCCGCCCCATACTCCCATCCCAATCCTCATTTCTCCCTTCCTCCATACTGGCCTCAGTCTCTGTGGTCACAGATAGCTCTGGAGGCTGGAGAGGGGCTGGGAAAAGCAGCCTTCTCACCAGCTGTAGTTAGGGTAATCCTGGATTGGCCCTGCTTGGGTCACATGACCACACCTGGACCAATCACTGCAGCCCAGCTCAGAAGTGGGCTGCTGTGATTGGTTGTATTTGAGTCACGTGTCTATGCCTGGACCAATTACTATAGCTGAGGCTTGGGTGCTGTAAGCGACCATCTTTGGCCATATTCCCACTGGACATCGTGTCCGTTAACGGAAGCTGGGGGGAGAAAGTGCTGGCAGGTGAAAAAACAAAAATAAAACCCTGAGCCGTCTACCTCCTCCAGAGCCTTCTCCTGGTTGTGCTGCTTCCACATTCACTCTGCTGAGAATTGCCAAAATCCTGTGTTGGGCTTTGCTTTAAGATCCACTGTCTATAAACCCCAAAGCTGCCAGCCGAATTTACTCAGACCTGTTGTTGGTGTTTTTTTTTTGCCGTTGTTATATTATTTTAATCAAATGTAAAATGTTCTCTTCCTCTTTGGTTTATGATTGCCTCTCCTGCCCCTACGGGTAGGAACTGTGTCTGTCGTGTTGACTACTATATTACTCATGCCTGGTACTCAGTCTCTTATGTATAAGTCCTCAAATAATTGAACGAATGAATGAATGTTCACTCATTCATTGAACATGCCACAGAGACAGGAGGCGCTGCAAGGTCCTTATCTGCTCTCTTCAGTGAGTCCCTCTCTTCCACTCTCTCCCTCCTTCTCAGTCGTGTTGGTTCCCCTTCATGACAAGGTTTCGTTAGTCTTAGTGCAACCTTGCAGTGTCATCCCAACACAAACTGCAGGCTCTGAATCTCTAGGTGAATTCTTGGGTTGAGAGTCTAGATAAGCATGAGAAATAAGGTTCATTTGCTTGGTGGAGGCTGTCCTTTGAGAAGGATAATGGAGCTCTCTCTGAGCTGGGAGGGATTGGGTGCCATGATGGTTGCCAGTGTCTACCATGGCCACCTGCCTCTAGTGGGTATCCCTGGTCTGCTACTGCTCTGGATTGGTTGCTCACCAGCAGGCCTCTGTCCTGCAGCCCTGTCATTTGCCGTGATATCACGGTACACTCCGAGTCCAGGACAAACTGGTGTGGCCAAATAAAACAACCGCAGGTTCTTACGGAAGAAGGCTTAAGACAAATGGCTATTTTTTAAAAAGTACTTATAACCCACATGTCAGCTGGGGTCATCTTATTTTTGGAGATTCCAATGGAACGGACTTAAACGCTGTCCCACATGCCATGAGAGACCCAACTCTCCTTTCCAGAGATGGGGGGTGAGGGATGCTCGTGTCTCTCCTAGGCACCCAAAGCTCAAAATTCCTGCAGCCAATCAATGAGTTCTCAGTTCTGCTCGGGCGCCCTTTTGCTGGCCTCATGGGCGCATGACTTGTGCTGTTGTACAGGGTCTACGTTAAGTTTGATGTTCTACTGTTGTCATCTTGAACTTCTTAGTAATTTCTGAACAAACGGCTCCACATTTTCATTTTGCAAATCCTGTAGCTAGACTTGCTTCAGTCAGGAGCATTCCTTTCCCACCCCACACTGACTCACTCTAGACTATGCCCCAATTCCTCCACTGTCCCCAAATTCCATCCACACAAGGATATGGGTATAGGAGACTTGGCCTGAAGGTTTGGGATGAAAGGAAATGTTGACCTCTCAGCCAAGTTAACGGCATAAAGTGCAGTGTATGAACTGGCTTCAAACTACTCAGTGGGGAACAATGGTGGAGGGAAGGCAGGTGAAACAAGACTGGCAAAAGGTTGATCGTTGTTGAACCTGGATGATGGGTGCAGGGTGCTTTCTTATTTTCAGTATGGTAGGAAACTTCTATAATACAAAGTTGAAAAAGGCACTATATGATGTGCCTCCGGCAGGTCCTCAAAATGTTAAAATGGAGTTGCCGTATGACCCAGCAATTCTACTCTAGATATATTACTCCAAAGAAATGAAAACATACGTCCACACAAAAACACATGAATATTCATAGCTGAATTATGCATAACTGCCAAATGTCTATCAACTGACAACTGGATAAATAAAATATGGATGTTATCTGTCATAAAAAGGAATGAAGTTCTGATATGGGCTACAGCATGGATGAACCTTTCTAAAAATTTTTTTTAAAATGTATTTATTTTTGGCTGCATTGGGTCTCTGTTGCTGAGTGCGGGCTTTTTCTAGTTGTGGCGAGCGGGGGCTACTCTTCCTTGCGGTGGCTTCTCTTGTTGCGGAGCACAGGCTCTAGGTGCGTGGGCTTCAGTAGTTGTGACGTGCGGGCTCAGTAGTTGTGGCTCGCTGGCTCTACAGTGCAAGCTCAGTAGCTGTGGTGACAGGCTTAGTTGCTCCACGGCACGTGGGATCTTCCCGGACCAGGGCTCAAACCCATGTCCCCTACATTGTCAGGCAGATTCTTAACCACTGTGCCACTAGGGAAGCCCAGCATGGATGAAGCTTGAGGACACAAATGCTGAGTGAAAGATCAGTAACAAAGGATCACATACTGTATGATTCCATTGGTAGGAAATATGCAGAACAGGCAAATCTACAGAGACAGAAAGTAGATTAGTGATTGTTTAGGGGTGGGGGCTGGGGGAGGGACTGGAAGATTGGGGTGGGGGGTGACTGTTAAAGGGTATGGGGGTTTCTTTCTGAGGGCATAGAACTGTTTTAAAATTGATTGTGATGATGGTCGCACAACTCTGTGAATATACTCAAAGCCATTGAGTTGTGCCCTTGAAATGGGTGAATTACATGGTAAATGAATTATATCTCAATAAAACTGTTGGGGGAGAAAGTCATGTCCTCCCCCCTGACCCCCTTCTCCCGCCAGGAATCCTTAGGCTCCAGCCTCCTGCCTTTGGGAAATCTCTCCCTCCTCCACCCTCTCTCTGCACGCGTGTGCGTGTGCACACACACACACACACAACTTTCCATCTCCCCTTCCTGTTACCTTCTTCTGCCTTAAGACATTTTTCATTCTTTTGCCATTGCCACCAACTACAGAGAAGTGCCTTCCGCAAAGAGAAGTTCCTTCCACAGCCAAAGTGCCCCGTAGAGGTGTTTTCCTAAACACTGTGCTCTTTAAGTTACTCACTTCCCTTTCAGTCCTTGCACGCAGGGGAACAAGGTCGTGAGGAAAGGAGCACGAGGTGTGCTGCCTCCATTTCTTCTGCCTTCGGTTTGTGAGCTTTTCGCAGGGCTTCCAACAGCGCTATGTTGCGACAAAGCATCCGGAGGTTCACAACCTCTGTGGTCCGTAGGAGCCACTGTGAGGAGGGTCCGGGGAAGAATTTACCATTTTCAGTGGAAAACAAGTGGCGGTTACTAGCTGTGATGACTTTGTACTTTGGGTCTGGATTTGCTGCACCTTTCTATATAGTAAGACACCAACTGCTTAAAAAATAATCCATGAGACAGATACAAAGAGGAGCATTTGAAGTGTGCAGTCTCTCTGAAAAAGGATCAAACTCTTGAACTCAGCATCCTAGATATGTTTGTAAATAAACTTATGGCATAAAAAAGTTACTCACTTGACAGCTATTAAAATTACGATTTTAAAGTCCCCGTGGTGATCTATCATGGCAGTCACTAACAAGTCCTAGTAGTTGTAAATTCCAAGAGCTTCATAATCCCAAGGAAAGAGGGGCCAACTCAACTTCTCCCAAGCCCCACTGGTCTCTGTTCTGAAACGTAACTCAGCCACCTCACAGGTGGGGAGAGAGGGTGAGGAAGATCGTTGCCAGGGCCAGGTTCTTGCAGGTTTTGGGGTCTGGAACAGGGTGGGCAAACTATAGCCTATGGGCCAAAATCAGCCCACTTCCTGATTTTGTAAATAAAGTTTTATTGGAACACACAGCCACATCCATTCATTGACTTAATGTCTCTGGTTGGCTTCTTGTTACAACAGCAGAGTGGAGTAGCTGTGACAGGGACTGTATGGTCTGCAAAGTCTAAAAATACTTAGTATCTGGCCCTTTCCAGAAAAGGTTTGCTGACCCCTGACATGGAAGATCCAGGCTTGAACTCCAGCTCATCACATGCTGGGTGTGTGACCTTGGACAAGTCAGTTCCTCTCTAAGCTTGTTTCCTCATCAGGAAACCAGAGGCAGTAACAGTGCCTCCCTTATATGTTGCTTGTGCAATGAAAATGACTTCATATGTGTAAAGTGCTTACTTCATATAAAACACTCAATATATGTTGGTGGTTACGATGTTATTTAGAAAATGAGGGCAGTAACTCCTACTTCGTATGGTAATTATGTGAAGTGATGGAGCTCAAGCCTGTGAAAACAGTTGGCCAAAAACACGTTTATTATTGTTATAAATATCTTAAAGGCTTTTGAGAGGGTTCTTTGCTTCTCAGTAAAGCTACGTTAAGTTTTTTGGGGGAGCAAATTTGGAACTGAGAGTGTAGAAAACTCTAATTTCAGAGGAAAAGAGGACCCTTAACCCTCAGCTGGGACTTGAACCTGCCCAGAACGCAAGTACTCTTTTGGCTGAGCTCGGCATCTTCCCCAATGACAGGTGCTCAGGAATCCAGGCCTGCATGTCTTTAAACACTTGTGTTGCCTCCGAGGTCCCCACCAGAACCTGTTTAAACAGTAATCTGCTACGAGGTATTGGCATGCAGGTTTGCGGCCCGGGTTTGCAGCCAGGGGAGGGAAGAGACCTTTGTCTCTACACCCTTCAGGGGATTGTCCAGAAGCCAGCTGAGGGTAGCCACCACTGATGGCCTGATTTCCTGGACGGTGTTATTTAAATCGGGTTTAGTTCGGGAGATATGGCAGCCTCCCATCCATTCGCTTTGTTTCACAGCGATTAACTGAGTAGCTAATACATGCCAGGCCCTAGGGATACAGCAACGAATGATTCACCCCCTGCCCTTGGCAACTGCCCCCCTTCCTTCTGATGGGGGCGACAATCAAATAGGCATCTGGGCAATTTGGCCCCATAATAAGTCCTGTATTATCCCCAGGATTTCAGTCCCACACTAAATACTGTACCAATGAATTGGAAAACCACTCTGGGCCAGCTGTATGATAGATGGGTGGTAGGAGTTGAGAGTGCCAGCTTTGGAGTAGGTCAGATCTGGGCAGGACTGGCTCTGTAATTTGCTTAATGAAAACGTGGGCACCTTGTTCGAAAATTATTCAAAATTTCAGGATGACAACAGCAGAGCACTGAACTATGCAGGGCCCATGCTGTGAAGCTGGCCCTGTGCCTGGGGTCAAACTGCTTTCCAGCTGGGTACCATCAGACACATCTCTTCACCTGTCTGAGCCTCCATTTCCTCATGTGAACAGAGACGCTAAAGCCAATGTGAGGTCTGGTTGTGGCTAAGTAAGTGAGATGAGGCAGGTACAGCGCTGAGCAGGGAGGGCAGGCTCCGCAACATCACTGCTGTTCTCAGCCTGCAGTGACGGCTGCGTTTCATCCTATGAGAAGAGCGCACATTTATGTTTCTTAGATAATAGCTAAGACTTAGACAGCAGATGGTTGATGCCAGACACTGTCTTAAGTTCTTTACGGATGTTCATTTCTTCCTCATTACAACCCTATCATGTAGAGATGGGGAAATTGAGGCCCAAAAAGAAGAGGGAACTTGCCTGTGATCTCACACCAGTCAGTGGAAAAATCCAGATTCAAACATGGGACATCTGGTCCCTGGGTCTGTGTTCTCAACTGACTACGTGTCCCTGGAGTTGACACATCCCTGACACGCACACTTGCATACACACGCATGTATGCACGTACCTTCTCTGAGATGCTACCACAAAGCGTACAGTGTGGAACTGTCCCCATAAGATGGGATTCTTTCTCTCTCTTTTAAAAAATTAATTAATTAATTTTCTGGCTGCGTTGGGTCTTTGTTGCTGCAAGTGGGCTTTCTCTAGTTGCGGTGAGCGGGGGCTACTCTTCGTTGTGATGCACGGGCTTCTCATTGCTGCGGCTTCTCTCGTTGCGGAGCACAGGCTCTAGGTGCGCAGGCTCAGTAGTTCTGGCACGTGGGCTCAGTAGTTGTGACGCACAGGCTCAGTTGCTCCGTGGCATGTGGGATCTTCCCAGACCAGGGATTGAACCCCTGTCCCCTGCGTTGGCAGGTGGATTCTTACCACTGTGCCACCAGGGAAGTCCCTTTTTCTCTGCTTACTTGCTCTTTTGTCTGTGCCCTGCGACTCAACTTGGAGCCCCATGAGGGCAGACACTGTCTTGCTTCCTGCTCTACCTCTGGCACCTGGCACTGTGCTGAGCACACAGTAGGTCCTCAATAGACATGCACCAGTGAAGGCAGGTGGGAAGCAGGCATCCCGCCAGAGCGCTCTGATCCAGAATCAACAGCCGCAGTTCCCAGAACCTCAAGACTGCGGCCTTAAGAACTTGTTTGGGGGCGATCTCGTGGCTAGAGGAACCATTTCATCCTCTCCTGGCTTTTCTCACTTGGGGTCCTCTCACTGTGCAAGGCAAGGGGGGTGAGAGGCATTAAAGGGGTGCCCTAGGGCCCAGCCCCCATCCTGGCAGGCTGCAGGGTGAGGGCACGGGTTGTGCTCTGGCAGCTGGGCCACAGCTGTCTGCCAGCCTCTCGGTGCCTGCCCCAGCTGGCCAGCTGGGCCCTGATGCCACCCCCCACCCCATGACACAGCAGAAAGTGAAACCAGAGCCCGCCCCTGCTGGCTGGGACCCAGTGCTTGCTGTTTCCCCATCCCAGGGGGTGGGTGGGGAGCTGATGCCCAGGCCTGGCACCGGGTGGCCTGTCCAAGGAATACCCCTCCAGGCCAAGGGTGCCGCTGTGCCCCCTGCCCATCCCAGGGCCTCCGGTGCCCACTGCCTTCTGAGCCGTGCCCTGTGTGTGAACCATCATAGCTGCTCAATTGAGTCCCATTAACCCCTGATCGTCACACTGCTCTGAGACAGGGGGTTAATTATTCTCCCCATTTCACTGAGAAAACTGAGGCTCAAAGAGGTGCCTCGGCCAGGAAGGAGGGTGCTGGGGCAGCAGGATCTTAAAATAAAAGACAAATCAGAGCTATGGGTGGGCATAGGGGCAGAGATCCAAGGGGTCTCACTGGTGTTGGCGAGCAGGGCAGGAGTTTGTGGGGGGAGAAGACACGTGACCCCCAGGTTATCACAGGTCGAGCCCCCTGCAGATTGGAATTGGCAACCTACCCCTCCCCACACCAACTCCATGGGTGCAGAAAATCCCTAAGACAAACAAGAATTCTTAAGAGGTGGACTATGGGGAATTCCCTGGCTATCCAGTGGTTAGGACTCCACGTCTCACTGCCGAGGGCTGGGTTCAATCCCTGGTCGGGGAACTAAGATCCCAAAAGCCATGCCACGCGGACAAAAAAAAAAAAAAGAGGTAGACTTTGACACTTTAGAAAGTATCATCTTGAGTTCTGCCCCATCCTCAGGCCACCCGTACTCTCCTTTGCTTAATATTTTTCTTTCAAGCAACTCACCCTCTTTATCTTGCATAAATTGATGTAAAAAAGAGCCCTTCTACCCCTACCCTAAACTGAAAGCCAACTGCTTGCCATAAGTAGAAATCTGCTGTACAGAGAAATACCTGTTAGAATAATTTACGTCTCTAGCCAGGTACCACTTAAAATCATGTGCATATCAGACTTGGGAAACTTCTATTCCAAAACATAGGTTTCCTACGTGAGGAAATGGAGGCCCAGAGAGGTTGAGTCACTTGCCTGGGGGTGACACTGCGAAAGAGTCGCAGGGCTGGGGCTGCCCGATTCCATGATTCTAGAAACCTGTGCTTACTGCTGGGCTGTCGTCTCTGCTCCTGTCCGAGCTGTCTTAGCATATGAAGCGTGTGTTAGTAAGTATCAGCACTGACAGCTTCCAGTTTCATGCTTGGGCGTCACCACTTTCAAAGCACCTTCTGAGCTTGTCTGTCACTTGAACTCATGATAACACTCTAGGTACAGGTGAGAACCCTTTCAGAACAGAGCATGGGGTGTTGCCCCTCCCTTGCCAGAGAAGGAAACCGAGGCAGAGGGTGGGGAAGTGGTCTGACTCAGGGAGCTGGTGAGCCAATCAGGACTGTCCAGAGCCCCTGCCGAGGTGAGGATCCCAGAGGCCCTGCCGGAAGGCCCAGGCTGAATGTGAATCGCCTTGTCAAACAGGTAACACTTGTTTCTTCCCCACTTTCCCCACCTCCCCCGCCATGAACCCCCAGAGCAAACGCTGACAGCAGCCTCAGCTGCCCTGTTTCCCAAGCCTGAGCTCCAACATTCGGCCCCTGGAGGGCAAAGAGCACGTTTAGGAACTGGTGTCTGCGGATGGCATCTTTTCATTTTTCATGGTGCACCAGTTCTGAGCACTGTGGAGGGGAGCTCTACCAGGGACCAGAAGGGGAGGTTTGGGGGAACATCTTTGTCTCTTCTTTTAGTTGCTGGAGAAACTCAGCTGCCACAGCTGGCCCAGGGACCCCCGAGGAATACTGCAAGAGCAATAAGGATTTTTAGGGGCATTATGATAGCGGAATGGAAACACATCTGCCCCCAAAAGTCCCTCATTTTCCCTGCGGTAATGAACCAGCTGGGCAGGAAGTGGTGGCTCTCGGAACTCCAAGAGCCAAAACTAAAAAGGAAAAAAATGTACAAAGTTAGAGCAAACTTTAAACAAGCCGACGCTTTCCTGGTACACAGGCGGTGGCTCCACCCAGGCTCCCGAAAGGCTGATAATTGGCTAAATGTGTCTCCACACAGTGGCTTCAATATAGATGCGCCTCCTCTGTGCCCAGAAAAACCAGGATCTGGAACCCAGAGCAGGTGGTGAGGATGAGTCCCTAAGGCCAGGTGACTCTCAAGAGCCAGTGCCATCTCCCCAAGACCCCGAATGATTATTCCAAACCCTCGTTAGTAACCCAAGTGAACCACAGACCCTTCAATCCCTCCTCCTTCCTCTGGAATGTGGGAACGTTATCAACTTGGAAACCGGGATGAAAATACCTGTAAAGCAAGCAGCTGTTTCCAGGGCTGTATGAACAAGTGAAGGGCGAGAGCTTGGGTCGGGGAGCCTGGTGGTTATCACTGGTGGGGCCAAAGGGGGAAAATCACAGCTAAGGTCCAGGGTGCCGACTCTCAGGTCCAGCCGCTAACGACTGATTAAGGAGTCAAGGGCAGGGGCTCCCCAGGTTTTGTGGCCTTCAAGGTCTCTGCAGACAAGGCCCTCCCCCAAGCCAGCCAGCACCCCCCCCCCGCCCGCCTTGAAAGGGTTAACACCTCTGCTGCTGCTGACACCCGAGGAGGCGGCCGCTCACTCAGCAAGCTGGCATATCACACTGGGCCATCGCGGAAGAGAGGGGCTGAAAACAGCCTCTGTGAGTTCTGTGAATGGAAGCGGCCTTATCGCCATCAGAGTGAAAAACGGGGCAAAAAGCCTTCCCAACACAGAACCCGCGACCTGGGCGCTCGCTGGCTCCTCGGCACCTGTCGCGTGGCCCCGGAGCTCTGGCAGGGACTCCGGGCGTCTGTGGCGGTGAGCACCCGGCCACCTCGGCCAGACCTGCGAGGGGGCGATTCTACACTTGCCATGTGACCGCCGGCAACCAGGCCTAGATCTCGCCTTTCAAGCAGCACCTAAAATATTCTCCGGGTGAACCTGAGGCTAAATATGGCCTGGCCTACGAGTGCCTGGTCTGGACCTTTTAATGCCACTCGAAGATACAATCAGGAACCCATGGGGCCTTTTGGTGGCCTAGAGTCCAGTTACTGAGGCCAAACGGGAGGCCCGTGGGCTTGGCTGACTCCAGGCTGGGTGCAACCTCCCCCAGAGGCTGCGTCCCGGTGCCAAGGCTGAGCGGGCTTGTCTCCTGCATGTCTTATTCCGGAATGCCCACACAGTTCTCTCTCTGCCGGCCCCCAGGGTGGCTTAGATGTAGGTCCCCTCATCCACCTCCCTGGCCTTCCCTCCAGGCGCTCTGATGGCCTGCCAAAGGCTTCTCCCCCACTTCCAGGCTGCAGCCCTGACCCCCCTGGCCCGGGTTTTCCTTGCACCCTGATTGAAAGAAGAGGGCTCAGCTCCCCAGGTGGACAGGAGGCCGCTGGCTGGAGAAGGCAGGGGAACACACACACCTGCAGGGGGTAGACTGCACGGTAGCTTAGATGTGTCCCTGCTCTGTGGCTGGCCCCCTGCCACATCCCCTCGGCCCACCCTGAACGGCAGGATCGCAGCCCTGTTGCTGGAGGGCAGAGAGAGCTTCAGCCTGGGCTGCAAAAGCACAGCTCTGCTCTGGAACCTGCTAGCCTGGTCTTAGCAAAGTTGGGTTCTGCCCTCACCGGTGGCCACGTGGTAACCGGGACAGTCAAGAGTCTCTGGGGAGGCTGCTCTCGGGAGCCTAACACCCCCCCACACCCCGCTCCCTGCTTTTAGCCGAGAAATGCTGCAGGCCCTGAGGGCCCCAGGAGGAGAGACCCCCTTCCCCCAGCACCTGTCTGGGGCTTGTTTGGGCTCTGGTGGTGGCTCCAAGGCCACGTTCAGGCCTGGGCTGGCAGCGGTCCAGGCTGTTTTGGGCAGAGATGCCAAGAGACCCGGGCACTGATCTCACGCATGATGCCAACAAGAGAGCCTGGTTTTCTGCACGTCTCTCAGAAAACTTTCACACCACAATGCACAGCTACCGTAAGGCTCCTTTCCCCGCCTGGGCCAAATCCTCCAGCAAAGGCTAAATTTGCCTCCCTCTTCTCAGTCCCTTTTGACAATGGCTTTCTTGGGACACCAACATCAGTTTTCATTTTCTTGGTGTGCTTCCCTTTCATGCTAGTGGTGCAGCCTTTCCGGAGACACTGAGAAAGGAGTTTGCTTTGTGGTCCCTTCAACTTGAATGTTTTATATAAGGAAGATGATATAAAATCGGAAACTTGAAAGCTTTGTAAATATCTGCACACGCCCCCCTACAATGGAGGACGCTGGGAAAGCAGCCTCTGAGGACTGGGTGCTTTGGAAAGAGACTCCGAGGAGATGTGGGGGGCTTGGGGTGACAGGGACCCCGAAGTCCCCTCCTTCCAAACTCTCTTCAACATGTACCCTTTTGCCTGAAAAGCCTGCATGGCTACTAGGCCTCAAGTCTGTGATCGTTTTATAACACGTTCGCGTAGGTGTTTTTCTTCAGTGTTTACTTTCACCTTGTTCCAAATATAAGAAGCAAAAAGGACTTTATATTTTCCCAAGTTTGGGATGCTGGGCAAGAAAGAAAGTGGATTATTTTGTTTGGGTATGCCCTTTCTGGCAAGCGGTTCTAAGGACCAAGTTTGCCTTCACTTTCATCAGACCCATTTCTATCCTCATGCCTAAAATAGCTGTATTTACAATATCACAATTACAAGAGGCTGAGCTTCTCTTCTATAAGGTAGTTGTAAGTTTATCTGGCGAGAATCTTCTTTCTGCTCTTAATATAAGTGGGTGGGAGGCTGGGCAGCAAGAAATAGAGGGAGTGCTCCCTTAGGGACTTTTCCAACTTTCACTGGTTTGGGTCAGAAACGCATGTTTTATTTTCAAGGAAGTAGGAGTTTCATTGCAGCCCCTCTCCTAAATATTTTACCCCCCCAGCTATTCCATATTCTTTCTGTTGAAACATTTTTTTCCCTGTGAGAGTCGGCTATGGACTGTGTATTGCTAAGACTGACATTCAAATTTGCTTTTTTTTTTTTCTTTCGAAATACATCCACACTTCCTTGGAGGGAAAAGTAGCAACTGCTTCGTGAAATTTCACACAGAGGGGCAAAAGGAGAAAAGCCAAAATGTATTCAGCAGTTCCACTGCTGAGCTTTTATTTTTTCTTATTGGTTAGGGTCGGGGGGTGAGGGGGAGCAGTGGTCAGAATATGAAAAGAAGCTGTGATTCTTTGCTGAATTAGTGACCACTTCTCACTGCAAAGTAGTGACTTACAATCTCTTCACCGTACAACTCTGCCTGTTTCCAGACTCAGAGGCAGGGGGAGTTTGCTAAATGTATTCATAATTAAGGCACCCTTGCAGAGGGCCGAGTGTAAGCAGGGGCTGTGCTGTTTCGAATGCTCGAATTAAAGCAGCCCCCGGTTCACATTCAGCACTCAATTCTGATTTTCCACACTTGACAATTCAGCAATTTTAACATGCTGCTTCATCGCCACGATTATAGCTCAGTATCTTGGTGCGACATTTGGCGTTCCGGTCTCGTTAATTCACGTAAAACACCCTATTTGTAGAAGTATCATTAGAGGCTAATTTGGTGAGATGTCCTTATTTAGCAAAGCAAATAGGACCTGACAGTCAGCTCTCTGGCGCTACGATGGGGGTGACGATTCAGCAATTCACAACGTGACAATTTCCCATCGCCCAGCCACGCTGGGATTGTGGACTCCTGAAAATTGTGCTGTTTCATCGTGTCCCATAACAAAGGGAAAGAACTCTGAAAAGTAAAGAACTGTTTTTTGCCAAGGCCCCGGGAACACGAATGTCACCAATGTGTCTATGTGCCATGTCTATTCAACACGAATCTTCTATCAGGGACTTGGTGTTCCAGAGTTTTTCAGGTACAGCTCACTTTTCTCTATGCCCTGCCGTGAACACTTGATTGAAATCCAGGTTTGCAAATAAATAAACTTAAGGTATGTGGATGTCTATATAGGTTACAACTGGAGGGTAGGGGTGTGTGTGTGTGTGTGTGTGTAAATTAACAGAACTTAATAAGGTTAATGGGAGGGGCATTTGTACCTCCGCCACCCTTGCCTTAGAGAATTCCCTGACAACAGATTATCCAGCGTTTCTTATAAAATGACTAAGATCAGCGTAGCAAAGAATTGCAGAGAAATACTGCGATTCCACGTGGGAGCAAGCAAGCAAATCTAATGTAACTGCAATTCACGATGTCAGTGATGTTTGATTTTTGAGGGTGTCAAATGGTTTGACACAACCCATGTGTCACTCATTCCCTTAAAATCCTGTTTAAAACATCTCATTAAACCACTGGGGGGCGGGGTGGGGGGAAGTACTTTTGCCTTCTCATACCTTCTTGGCCTCCCAAAGAAAGGCCCTTGAAAACAGCAGGTTCAACAGACTGAGAACACATACACACACATATATAAGAATATCCCCCAGACGGCTTTTCAGTTTTACCAAAAGAAGCAAACCTCCCTGCTTTCCTCTGACCGACCTTCGGAGTGCAGCTAGCTCTCTGCCCCCTTCCTCCAGGGACTGCTGGGGCCTGAATCCCTCGCCGTTTATAATGACCCCAAAAGCGGGACTTTGTGGGCCAGTTGGATAAAACATAAACTCATCTCGCCCTCAAAACCCCGATTCTGGGACCACAGCCTCCAAAACCTCCTTCCTCCAGAAGGGTGTCCCCCTTCTCAGCTCACAGCACTGGGGCAGGCTGCCTTTGAGGCAGGATTTTGGAGAATCCTGGATAATTAAAGGAATCATTACTGGGTTTTCCTGCAGGAACGATGGGATGACAGTTCATCTCATCCAAAAGCCAGAGTTGCATGGTGGGGACGGAGGGCGTATTTGCCTGCCCCATGGGGGTATTTTTTCCCTCCCTTGCCCCCAGACCCATAGCTGGGCCTGACATCTTCCCAGGGAAGACGCTGAGCGTCCAAAATGGCCCTTAGGGGAGCGCAAAAGGAGTGCCTGAGGGGCCTCCTGCAGTGCCCCACCCCCACCCCTTCCCAAATCCAGCTAAAGTTTAGTTATTTGTGCCCTTAATTGTCTTATTAAAGTCAAATTTGCAGCTTGCCCAGACTGGAGGAAGTGATTTCCATCTTAATAGCTCAATTAGCCTCTGGGTTCTGGAAAGGCCACCCCGATACACACACCTTTTCTCCCCATTTTAAACCCCCTCCCTTTTTCACAACTTCTCCTAAAAATAAATTATAAATATGGATGTGTCCTCAGAGGATCTGAGCGGCACATTCCAAAGCTCCCCACGGTGGGGCTTGGAAGCAGGAGAAACCAGAAACGCCACACAGCCCCAGCCCCAAATCAAAAATGCCTTTTCCTTTTTTTCTCCTAACTTTTGCCAGAGCAACTTGGTGTGGTCTCGGGCCCTGACACCCCGATCCGCACCCCGGAACCTAGATTTTTTAAAAAATTTTATTAACTCCTGTCCAGCGAAAGCTACAGCCAACGTGCTATGGCCGCCTACTCCTCGGAGGGAGGGGGCAGCCAACTTTACTTCGGGGAGGTGGTAACTCTCTGGGGACTGTGCTCCCGGCTTTTCCGGACGTCCCCAGGGCCCAGCCCCCGGAGGCTGGCGCTGGCCCCCCTGCCCGTGCCAGCGCGGCCCAGGCGCACGTGGAGTGACGACGAGGTGCGGCGGGCGCGGACGCGCGAGCAGGGCGGCCTGCTCTCCGCGCGGCACTGATATCGGGGTCACGCAGCGAGTCAGTTTCCCGAACCGGCTTTCCGGGGTTGGGGCGGGGTGGTAGGCTTTCAACCCGCCTCGTTAATTTCCAAGCCCCGGCATTAGGGAGGTGGGGGGCTGCCTCGCCCCCATCCCACCTCCACGCCTAACACGCCCCTCTCGGGAGCCAGGGAGGGGTGAGGGGGGGAGGGAGCCCAATCCCGCTGCCTCGGGGTCGGCAGCGGCGGCGGCTTCCCTCCCAGGCAAGCGTCTAGCGCCGGGTCCCGGGAGAGCCGCGCGTTTCCCCCCCGCCGCCACCTCCCTCCCGGCTCGTGTCGCCACCCACCCCCCAGGCAGCCACCCCGCACCCTCTTCTGTCCTGGGGGCCTGGGCACCCACCTGCCGCGGCCCCCTGGCCCGGGGGAGGGGTGCCTTGCAGGAAAAAGGGGGAGACTCACCGCCGCTGCCTCCTCTGGGGGTGCAGGGGGCCCCCCGGGGCTGCGCCTTCCAGGGCTCCCGGGAGGCGTGCGCGGGGTGGGGGGCGCCCAGCCTCCTCCTCGATTGGAGCCCAGCCTCAAATCCTTCACCGTGGTTGGGGGGGTACTTCCAGAAAAAAATCCCCCCCTTACTCAGATCAGATCCAAGTGATGGGCAGGGGGCGTATAAAAGCCTTTTCTGCCGAGAGCGCGGAGCCGACGGGGCTGCACCCGGCCTCCAAGGTCCGCTGCCGCCACAAAGCCGCGCCCCCGCCCCCCCCCACCGGCCCGGCCCCCACCCTCCCCCGCTCCCCACCCCCCCACGCCCTATGGCCGGCCCGGGGCGGGGGCTGGGCCGGCCCGGGGTTGGCCGCGCTGGGGAGGCGGCAGCGGCGGCCCTAGCGGCGGGGCGGCTCCTCCCCGGCCGGGGAGAGAGGGTGAGAGCCTGGAAGACAAGCGCGACCGCCTGCCCGGGGCGGGGGCTGCGGCGGGGCCGGGCGGGGCCGGGCGGGGCGGGGGCGGGGGGGCTTCCTAGAAACCCTCGCCAAATATAGTCAGCGGATAGGGGCATTCCTAGAAATGCGGCGGCGACGTCAGCCTCGACCTATGGGGGCAGAGCCTGGGGTTCTCCAAACTCGGGGGGGTGGGGCGGGGACGGGGAAGAGGGGAGATTCCCCACTTCCAATACCCCGGTGGCCCGGATGAGGGAGCCTAGGCTGGGCCTCCCTCCTGGGGGGCGGACAGGATTCCTCCACATGCGCTCCAGGGATCCCTCAGCCGGGGGTGTCTGAATGGGGACGCATCTACTTAAGATTCTGACTCGCCCCCAGATCCGCCCCCCCCACTTTCGGAACACTCAGTGACAGTGCCAGCCGGCGCTTTTAGCCCTTCCTCCGATTTTTCTCACTCCTCCCTACCCGCTATGAACCAACAGTAGAAGTTGGAGCTGCACCAAGTCTGGCTTCCACACCTGGCCGCTCACCCCTTGGCGGCCCCTAACCTCCTCTGGGATGACTGGAGTCCCTCAGAAGCCCCGCGTCTGAAATTGGATGGACATGCTCTGTTCCCAAGAACTCCCCAAAATACCAACCCACCTTAAGGCCAAAACATAAAGTTGTGCTTCCCCTTCCCCATTCCAAAGTCCCTCTGTTGTTGCTGCTTTCATGGTCCCAGGCTCTGGGAGATAGGCTGGAAATTGGGGGCTGGGGCATGAGGGTACCCTCTCCACCTGGCAAAGATCTGGCCTCTTGTGCTGACACCCGTTCCTCCCATAAGCTCCTCCCCCTCCATAAAGTACATGAGGTTCCAACAGTAAGGGAGAACCCCCTACAGCCCGCCCCCTTCCTGAAATCTGCCCCCCAACCCCGCATCCCTTTCCCAGAACCCCACATCATCCCACAAGTGTCCCCTCTTGCCCAAAGAGGATCCACATAACTGAGACATGACTTGTCCCCTTCGACTGCCCAGCCTCTTTTCAAGTAAACGTGACTGGAATGAGCCTCCCAGGATCATAAAAAATGTATTTGCTGTCCTCTGTTGGCCGACGGGTGTCACACTCAGAAAACACATCACCCAACCCAGTGGGCGCTCCTCATGCCATCAGGGGGGGTCCCGGGGGCCCCAGTCAGAGGAAGTGAGCCACACAGCCCCCTCCTCTCCTCCTGCCTCAGCTGCAGTCCTACCCTGCCCCCACCTCCCTCGGGGGCGGGGGGGGGGGAGGGGGGGGGTGTTCCTGGCTTGCAGCCACTGCCCTGGACTTTGACCCACTGGCCTTGTGGCTCATGTCCCTTCTCTCTCGTTGGATCCCAATTCCAGAAGTCTGGAGGGCTGTGCTCATCGGGAGGCAAGGAAGTCTGCGGTGGGGCCCTCTGGGCTCACTCTGGGCTGGGGGACCCCCAGGGGATGGTTTCTCCAATAGCAGCTTGGAGGGGCAGTGAGAAAAAGGGGGGCTAGGTCAGACCCCTCTTGAGGCAGAGGACTGTTCACTGATAATCATCAATCCCCATTTCCTCCTGAGGACCTACTGTGTGCCAAGCACATGGAATATACTGTCTTACCGACCTCACCGCATTACCTCACGGCAGCCAGACAGGAAGACTGAGGCGTAGAGGTCGGCTGTTCATTGAACCAATGCTTGCTTGCCCTCTGCTGATGCTGGGGCCACAGCGGCAAACAGGACAGGCGCTGCCCTCTGGAACTCATCCTCTCAGGGAGAGACCCACGTCAGCAGGGGATTACCATGCTGCCCTCGTGGTCCAGGGCATGAGTGCTGGAGCCCAGCTGCCTGGGGTCAGGGCACCATGAGAGACTGAGGCTGGGCCGGCACGTCCCTCCTGGGCCTCCCTACTGTCCCACTCAGGGCTGCCTCCGTCAAGTCTGCGTTGTCCTCTGGGTCAGTCCCCTCTTGTGGGGTAGAGCCAGAAAGAGGCTTTGCGTCCCCTCCCACTTCTTGCCCCCTGCCAGGACTGGATGCAAGTCCCTGGGCCTGGTTTAGCCTCTCTGGGCCTCAGTTTCCTCATCTGTAAAACAGGAGTTATAATACCCACCTTATAGGACTTGTAGGGGGATTAAATGAGACAAAGTCCATGTAGGAGAATTTGGCAATCAAAAAATTTGTTTGTCTTGTAAATATTTTCTTTTTATTTTGTGTTTAGAAGCTGCAGTTTTAAGTATATTGACAGAACATGCATAACAAAAGCTTCCTAAGAAGTGGAAAAAAATATTGCTGGAAAAATTGGCCTCATTAACATATTTAGACATTTACTTAATACATACTCCATTGGAAATTAATGATATGACTTATTTATTTTTAAAATTTTTATTGGAGTACGGTTGCTTTAATTGATATGACTTTTTTTTTTTGCGGTACGGGGCCTCTCACTGTTGTGGCCCCTCCCGTTGCGGAGCACAGGCTCCGGACACGCAGGCTCAGCGGCCATGGCTCATGGGCCCAGTCGCTCCACGGCATGTGGGATCTTCCCGGACCGGGGCACGAACCGTGTCCCCTGCATCGGCAGGCGGACGCTCAACCACTGCGCCACCAGGGAAGCCCAATTGATATGACTTTTATACAAACACTAACATTTCCAAATCAGTCTAAATAGGGGGGCGTTTCAGCTCTTTACCGTCTATACCCAAAGTAGAAAATCCCTCAGTTTCTGAATGCAATCCTGACAGACATCAGAAATGGTCACTCTGAGATCCTGCTGACATATTGTTCTGTACCTTCGTCTAAAGATGTTTCTGTTGAGTAAGTGTCCCTATGCTTCTTTTTCTCTTTGCTCTGATCTTCCTGCAGCTTCAGAGTTACATTTCAGATTTCTTCTCTTTTTGCTCTCATTTTTGCGGGAGGAAACCAGTTTGCCAAATTCATATGTAGTTCAAAATTGAGAACTGGATTTCTCTTAGAATCTTAACATTTGATCGAGAAGGGCCTCTGAGTACATTCACCAGATGGTTGGTTGTGCTCTGTGTTACTACCTGGAGGAGGGGATGTCTGCGCTGAGACTGGAAAGAGGAAAAAAACTGGGCCAGCCAGAGGGGTGGAGTCCAGGCCTCAGGTGTAGCACGTGCAAAGCCGGCCCTTCTGGGGAGCTGAAGTAGCTCCCTGGAGCCACAGTAGCCTGGTTCAAGGTCCTGTAGGACGCCCCCGCCCACATCTGTGTGCTGAGCCCCAGGATTCTGGAAGCTCACCTTATCACCCCCAGTTCAGACCCTAAGAGCTGGATGCAGAAGGCGGGCCCATGGGCAAGGTCCCACCAAAGGCAGCGAGGCCCCTGCCTTTACCTTGCACTTTAAAAGATGCCCCGATCCCTTTGAGGCCTGCCCTTGCCCATTCTGGCTCAGCTTCCCATGACTCAAGCTAGTGGCGGGCCTGAAATCCAGTTAAGTACCGGAAGCGCTGCCAGACTCCGGAAAACAACCCGCTCCTCGGCCGGAAGCCCCAGAGGCCCACTCTGGCCTTCTCCCAGGAAGGAGCCCCACCCGCACCCAGGTTTCTGGCCCAGGGAGGATGCCAAGGCCTAGGCCAGAAGTGCAGGGAGGCCACACCAGGAAGAGGGAGCCTTCCAGAAAGGCCTGGACTCCTGGCTCCCAGGCCGAGAGAGAGAGAGAGAGAGAGAGAGAGAGAGAGAGAGAGAGAGAGAGAGAGAGAGAGAGCAGGCTTCACCCTGCCTCTCTGTAGGTTTTCCTCAGGGTGTACAGGAGGGAGAAATGCCCGGTCACTGCCGTCTCCCAAGACTCCTAGAATATCAAAAATGAAAAACTTCCAAAGCAAGCATATAAAAATTATTGTACAATAGGTTTTAAACATTTGCATCAAACAGATGTGGACTTAAAAAACAGGTACACACAAACAGGAATGCAATCATAGCAATGTAGTTATGCTAGACATGGGACAGAATCAGGATTTATGGAAAATAATTTCTGATGTGCATCCACCGAGGTTCGTGGGACATGAGTCTGAAGTGGCGTCATGGTTGTGTTCCTCCCTCAACCCCATCAGGAGGTGGCTGTGACCACCCTTGTGATATCTTGTGGAGATAATGTTAAGAATCTAGCCTAAAAAATCTTCCTGAACACCAGGACTTAGGCCCAGTGGTCCTTACAAGTTAGGTCCAAATCTCCCTGAAAGCCAGAGGTTGCCCCACCCTCATCCCACCCTGGCCTCGGACCCTCAGCAGCGTGCTGAGTGGCAGGAGCAACTCCAGGGCCTTTCATCTGGCCCTGCCCACCTGCCACAGTGGTACCTGTGCCCCGTAGGGAACAACAGGAACTGGGAGCAAAGAGGATGAAAGGGAAAGCAGTTTCCATGGCCCTGCCCCTCGGGCTCTGTGATGTCAGGTGGAGACAGCCCCTGGCCTACCTGGGTTTTCTTAAGGCCACCCAGAGCCACAAGTCCCTGTGGGCCTGGAGCCTTGTGTTTCTTTACGAAACGGAAAAACACGGGGGCAACCTACTCGCTCAGGACCTGTAGCCTTGCTACCCTGCCTTGTCTGGCACATGGTTGGGCAAATTAAAGATTTTTTAGAACATGAATAAGAAGGAAGGGAAAGTACTGGAAGAGAGGTCGTGAGCCTGGGATGTCATTTCCCAGGAGGCCAGGAGGCGAAGAACTCCAGGTCCTGAGTAGACAGAAAGACAGACTGCCATTGGTGAGACCAAGGGGTCTGTGGTTCCTGGTGGGCTGGGAACAAGGTCCTCACCTGCTAAGGGGGTCATGACCCTGGAATCCTCAGTCCTCCTGAATTTGTTTCCTCACTGACAATAATGGGGATGTTGAAAGCATTAAATTTCATGATTTGCATGAAGTGCTTGTCCGGGTCTGGCACATAGCAAGTGCTCAATAAATTGTAGGGATTATCATTAGCTGTTCAATGGGGGTCTTGAACCGGCCATGCCTGGGATGTAGGAATAGATTTACAAATGTGAGGGCTTCTCCTTTAAGATGTGGTTGGTGTCCCTAGCATCAGTTTCATCCTCACCCCTCAGCCCAGGGAAACCAAAGTGGAAGAAGCACCAGGGTCTGGATGGGTGGGCCAACTCAGCTGAGAGTTGGCTTCTTGGAATTTCAACAGGGTGGCCAAATTGTGTCACGAAAATAGTAGAATGCTCCACATCCAGCCCAGGTGGAAATGAAAGAGTTGATCAACATCTCCATCAGCATAGAATTCTTCTCTGGAACCCACATGACTGTGGACCCATCACCACCTCTCAGACCAATACCAACTTTAAAATAAATGCTGTTGGATTTGGAGATTTTTTTTATGAGAGGTTGCAACTGGCAATCCACAGGCTGAGCAGGGCCCACAGATGTGTTTCATTTGGCCTACAGAGGCTTTAAAATAATAAAAATAAATTTGACTTGGTGGCCAACGTTTTTAAATCAGGAAATTTCATATTTAAATAATCCAGACTTCTGGTGTCTTTTAAGAAAATCAGGTGATCAAAAGATTTGGCAGGTGGTGGAGTCAAGATGGTGGCTCAGGAAGATGTGGAGTTCACATCTCCCCACAACTAGGGTGCCTGCCGGATACTGGTGGGGGACATCGACGCCCAAGGAGATGGGAGGAACCCCCAAGCGAGCCGCCGGGGGTCAGGCCAAAGCTCCTTTGGTGGGGGCTCTGAGTCCGAACCACTGGACTAACAGAGAACCTCAGACCCCAAGGAATATTCATCAGAGTGAGGTCTCCCGGAGGTCCTCATTTCAGCACCAAGACCCAGCTCTACCCAACAGCCTACAAACTCCAGTGTCGGAAGCCTCAGGCTAAACAACCAGTTAGACAGAAACACAATCCCACCCATCAAAAAAAAAAAAAGACTTGGCAGCCATGGGCCTGTCTTCCTGCAGAGCAACAGTTGGTTGGAGCAGAACAGTGGATAACAGGATATATTAGTCAGTGAAGGCTAGCTGCTATAACAAACATCCCCAAGGTTTCAGTGGCTCACCACAATACAAGTTCATTTCTTGCTCATATTGTTACCAAGTCTAAGCTCGTACTGCTCACTGACAGGCCAGTAAATCGAAAGACGAATCGTCGGGGCAAGAAATAGCGACTTCATTTGGAAAGCCGGCAGTGTAAGAAGATGGCAGACTTATGTCCCAAAGAACCATCTTGCGTGAGTTAGGGTTCAGGCTTCTTTTATAGTAAAAGGGGAGGGAGTAAAGTCAAACATTTCCTGGTTCCAGTCAGCCTCTGGAGGGGATATGTTAATTTCTTCCTTCCCGTAGTCATTCACAGGTGGGCCTGGTCAGGATGTTTCATGTGAGCTAAACAAAGGTATTTTAGCTTAATGCTTGTTACCTGAGATGCAGAGTTCCCAGAGATGGGCCATTATGTATAATTTAAGCTTGTAGACAACATCCCTTTAGTGATTAACTTGTAATAGAATACAGTTTCTTCCTTATTACAATATCACAGTCCAAGAAGTGGGGGGTGGGGGTGTCCACACATTATTTAGGGAAACAGATGTCTTCCACTTCATGGCTCTGACATCTTCGAGGGATTCATTCTTTCTACATTGAGCTGGAGGATGGTGAAGGAGGTAGTGGGAAAGCAGACCAGCTTTTAACTGTATCAGCTGGGAAGTGTCCCACATTGGTGAGAACCAGTCATGAGGCCCAACAGGGACCCAAGGGGGCTGTGAAATGTGGTGCCTAGCTCAGGGCCCAGGAGGAAGAGGAGAACACAGAAGCTTATAAGCAGCAGCATCTCTGTTTCAAGTGGCTGCCCTACATGCGTTCTCCACTTGGTCATGGAAGTTCTGTTCTTCCCATTGTTCTTCCTCGCCTCTCCCCAGCTCAGCCATTTGGCTCAGGGGAAACTTTCTGTCATTGGTTGGAGAATGGTCATGTGATACAATCCCAACCAATGAGACAAGATGGATTTGGATATGATGCCTAGAACAGCAGCAGCCATTTGGGGACCAGTCTTGTGGTGAAACCAACACAGTGATGGCAGAAAAGAGAGGTGGAAGGAACACGTGTCTCTGGTGGCCTGATGGAACTGCTCAAACAACTAATCCAGAAACCTACCCTACTTCTAGACTTCCTGAGAAATGCATAATAAATTATCTTATTGTTTAAGCCAGTTTGAGCCAGGGAATTCCTGTTCCTTGTAGAATAAAGTATCCAAACCGAGATCGCTGCCTGGCTAGATTCACTTAGGTCACCTGCCTGGCCATGTATGTATTTGAGTTTTTGCCTCTTGACCTAAAATGCTTTCTTTTTCCAATCAGAGCTGAGGTCAATCAGCCAGCTGACCTTCATGGCCTTAAGTGTCTACCACTTAAGGATGCAACGTGCAATTATCAGTGCTTCCTGGGACAACATGGGCCCATCCAGGGTCTTTGTGTCCACCTGCATCTCGGGGATGCAGCAATCCATGCGTGACACCGACCACAAGATTGAGCAGATACGGATTTGAGCCTGGGCTCCACCACTTCTTAGCTGGGTGAACTCAGACAAGCCAGTGAACCTCTCTGAACTTCAGTTTCTGACTGCTGTGAGCATTGCTGGACGATTCGATGACTTGACATGTAAAGGCTCTTCTCCCAGGCTCAGCACCCAGAGGGTTCACAGTAGATGTTGGCTGGTGGCGTGGTCACTGCCCAGCTGCTGAGATCCACTGAATGATCAGATGGTTTGCTCCAACTATTGGCTCACTGGGGTGACGTAGCCCTAAAGTACAAGGCCCATATTGTAGAGCAAGGTTGATTTTCCATGGAGGAGGCATTAGATAGCTCTGAATAACCTAGTAGAAATGTATTCCCCTTTCACTTTTCTTATACGCTTTCTGATCTTGTGAAGGAGAAAATCTCAGTTGGGTGCTGCTCTGTGTTTAACACCTTCCTAACACTTACTAAGCCCCCTGGAAGGGGGCCCAGGCTTCTGGCTCAGAACGTTTCATTGTAGCAGTATCGCTATGCAATGTACAAAGATCATTTTGTTTTCGTCGCATTTTAAAGTAATTATCCATTTATGGCAGATGGTGCTCTTTTTCCATCTGAGGAAGTGAGATAACATTTTCCTTTTGAGATAAAATTGTCCAGGTTATCCAGGTGAGTTAAGTTAAATAAAAATATTAGTGGAATACAATGTAGGAGGTACAAGGTATGGCTGAAATCAAGAAGGTGGGCTGTGAAAGGCTCGAGCTGGGGGCCTTATCAGGGAAAACCATGGGGCCTGGGGGTCCAGCAGGAGAAGGGCCTCTCCGGGTGGTCAGAGGCTGGACTTCATTCCTAACAGGAGTGACGAGAGCTGTGGCAGCCTGTCCCCAGGCCTTTTAAGAGAGTCCCTGAGATGACATTCAAACTGAATTCCATTGGAAGGAAGGAAGGAAGGAAAGTAGGGAGACCCAGCATCCTGGTTTGCCCAGGACTGGGGGGTTTCCCGGGTCACTGGACTTTCAGTGATAAAACTGTAACAGTCCCAGGCGAATGGGGATGGTGGGTCACCCTGGCTGCCCTGGACTGGGGATTTGGGAGGAGCAGAGAGTTGCTGGTTCAGGTCGATGAGAGTGGTCATCCTTGTGAAAAGAAAGAAAGTACTACTTTTTCAATACCCACAGCCTCTCCCCAAAGACTCAGAAGAATTCTATCTTAGCCTTGGGAGCAAGGTTTCCTGGTATGTCCGTCAGGATAATAGGTGAGGGGGATGGGTCAAAAGGAACCTAGACAGGTTGGAGACACACCGGGAAGAGACAGAGTCTGAGGAAGAGAATAGATGGTGTGCGTGACAAGTGTGGAGCTGGTCAGACGGAAGGGAGTCAGCCCGGCTGCGTTGATGCAGAATCTGGGGAGAGGCCAGAGGCAGCTTCCTACTGGGATGGGCGGGCTGTGGAGAAAGGCGGGGGGGCTTTTCAAAGCCATCGAGCTGTGTTATTAGCGGAGCGCTCCCCACCCCACATCCCTTCTAATACCTTGCGGCAGCCCACAGTGAAGGTTGAAATGTCTGGTCACGGACTTCCCTGGTGATCCAGTGGTTAGGACTCCGCGCTTCCACTTCTGGGGGCGTGGCTTCCATTCCTTGTCGGGGAACTAAGATGCTGCACGCTGCCTACTGAGGCCAAAAAAGCTGGTCAGTTCCTTTCCAATGTTGGACGGGTATTGCCTCGCAATGTCACGTTCTGCAAAAAATCAGAGTAAATCTGACCCAGGGAGGGCTGGTTCCAGGGGAATCCTCGGAAGCTGCCTAGGGATGAACCACTCCTGCATCTGCCCACGCTTCTCCAGCCCGGTACCCAACACCAATAATTCCTCCGGGGCCCAGGGTGAGTACCTCCTCTCTCTTTCTCTCAATTACCCCATTTGTAAAGTAGAAGCAGTATTTCCCTCATAATCTCTGTGCCAGGCTCTGAGCTAGGTGGTGAGATGTGGATTAGACCACACTTGACCCACTTTTTTTTTTGGTTTGTTTTTGTTTTTAATTATGAGCTATTTCAGGCCAACCGGAAAGGATGGGAAATAAGTTCACAAACACCTGTGTGCCTACCACCCAGCTGAATTAATACATAAACCACATCCAGATTCAACTAAGACGCTCGTGTGCCCTTTCTCTGACTCAGCCCATCTTCTGACATCCCCATGGATGACACCGTCCTGAGTCTAGGCTTCATCACTCTTGGGCATGTTTCTATGCTTTTACTACCTAAGTAGCCAGAAACAACAAACAGGGTATTGTTTGCATAACGTTAATTCTGTATAAATGGTATCATGGTGTATCATCTTTCTATGCCTGCCTTTTTTTGCTCCTCTTTTTGTGAGTTTTATCTGCCTCGCGCAATGGAATTACAATTTATGCATTTGAACTGCTGAACTTGATTCCACCCTGTGGACCCACCATGGTTTATTCTTCCACTCCCCTTGATGGACACTTAGCTCTTCCCAGCAATGTTGCTCCGAGCAGCCTGGTGGATACAATGAGAATTTCCCCACGGTATACATCTCAGAGTAGGATTCCTGGGTCTCATCTATATGGGACTTTTATTTATTTATTGTCTGCGATGGGTCTTTGTTGCTGTGCGCGGGCTTTCTCTAGCTGCAGCGAGCAGGGTCTGCTCTTTGTTGCAGTGCGAGGGCTTCTCATTGCAGTGGCCTCTCCCATTGTGGAGCACAGGCTCTAGACGCGCAGGCTTCAGTAGTTGTGGCACGCGGGCTTCAGTAGTTGTGGCACGTGGGCTTCAGTAGTTGTGGCTCGTGGGCTCCAGAACACAGGCTCAGTAGTTGTGGCGCACGGGCCCAGCTGCCCCACGGCATGTGGGATCCTCCCAGACCAGGGCTCGAACCCGTGTCCCCTGCATTGGCAGACGGACTCCCAACCACTGTGCCACCAGGGAAGCCCCTACATGGGTTCTTCTGTGGTAGCCTTTCACCTGGCATGTCCTCTCAAGTTTTCCTCTGTCTCCACTAGTCCCTGTTGTCTTGTACCCAAGCAGCTTCAATGTTCACATGATCTGTCTGGCTCCTGTGAGCATTTGGGCTTTCAGCTTCTGGGCTCTTGGGAGATACATGGGCATGTGAGCAAGTAACTGTAACATCTTGTGATAGGTGCTATCAAAATGATACACCCAAGGTGCTGGTGGTACACAGAGGAAATAGCAACTAACTCCAACTAAGAGGTTGAGGAATGATTCAAAATCATAGTTAAGTTAGTAACAGTTAGGCAAGGTTTTGAGGCATGAATAGGAGTTTTCCAAGATGGGGGTGGAGGAAGGGCATTGTAGGCCAAGGGAACAGCATATGCACAGGCACAAATCAAGCTGAATTGACGGAATAACAAAGGCTGGTGTGGCAAGAGCAAGGGGGAGAACGGTAGGAGGGACGCTTGGGGCCTAGAATGCCAGGCTAAGGAGTTGGGATTTATCCTGGTGGCGGTGGTGGGCCTCTCATGAAGGACCAAAGGATGCAAGTGACATGTTCACTGCTGTGTTTGACAGAGGTCAGGTGACAGTGGGAGGAGTTGGAAGAGGAATGAGGCTGAAAGCAAGGGGGACCAATTAGGAGTCTACTGCAATAGTCCAGACCCCAGACATCAAAGGAGAAATGGGACAGGGAGGCAACACAGAGGAGGTGACTGTATGGAGAGAGGTTTGGGCAGTGACCGATGAGATGAGCAGATGAGGAGGAGAGGTGAGTCATGGGTTGGGGGTAGGCAGAATAATGGTCTTCCAAATATTGTCCACACCCTAATCCCTGGAACCTATATGTTGTTTCACGGCAAAAGGGATTTTGCAGATGTAATGAAGGCTTAAATAGAGTGAGGAGTCTGTATTATCCAGGTGGGCCCAATCTAAATCCACGAGCTCTAAAGGCAGAGAACTTTCTTTGGCTCACATGAGAACGATGCAGAAAGGGAAGTCAGAGAGATTTGAAATATGAGAAGGATTTGGCCCAGATGGAGGGACCCCATGTGCATTGACGCAGAGAGGCCGGTAGAGCCCAGGAAACAGAGGATTCCGTTCTGCAGTGCAAGAAAACTGAATTTGCCCAACAACCTGGATAAACCTCCCGATGGTAGCCCATCCGGTCAACACCTTGATGTTGTGAAACCCCCAAGCAGAGTAACCAGCCAAGCTAACGTGAGCCCTGACGTACAGAAGCCGTGCTCTTTTAAGCCGTTAAGGCTGTGGGAACTTGGTACCGCAGGAGGAGAAAATGAACACAAGGATGACTCCCAGGTTTCTTGCTGGGCTACTGTGTCGATGTCACCGTGAACCGCGTGGGGACTCGGACGATCAGAATTTGGTGTTCCCTATCGGACTCTTCCCGCATAATAGTATTACCACTAACTTAGCAGCTTACGACAACACACGTACATAATCTCCCAGTGTTTTGGGTCAGAGTCCAGGCATGGCTCAGCTGGGTCCTCTGCAAGGCTGCAATTAAGGTGTTGGCCGGGGCTGAGTTCTCAATGCCCAGCCAGTGTCCTTGTCGGTTCAATATTACAAAATACTACAAACTGGGTGGCTTAAACAACAAAGGTTTATTTCTCACAATTATGGAGTCTGGGGACTCCAAGCTCAAGGTGTTGGCAGATTTGGGGTCTAGTGAGGGCTCTCGTCCCAGCTTACAGACAGCTGCCTTCTCGCTGAGTCTTCACACAACCCAGAGAGAGCTTCAGATAAGGGGTTAATTCTGCCATAAGGGTCCCATCCTCATGACCTAATCTACCCCTAATCACCTCCCAAAGGCCTCACCTCCAAATTCCATCACATTGGGGATTAGGGCTTCAATACATGAATTTGGGGTGGGGGGGATGCAAACACTCAGTCCACAGCACCCAGGGACGGACTTGGCTTTCACATTCATGTGGCTGTTGACTAAATTTAGTTCCTTGCAGCCTGTTGGACTGAGGACCTTAGTTTTTTCCTGGTTTTCGCTAGATGATGCCCTCTGTTCCTTGTCACATAGACCTCCCTAACACCGCCACTTGTTTTATCACATCAGCAAGAGGAGAGAGTCTGCTAGCAAGATGGGTATTGCCATCTTATGTGACCATCAGAGATGTGACATCATGCCACCTCTACTGAATTCTGTTGGTTGGAAACAGGTCACAGCCCCACTCACACTTAAGAGGAAGGGATTACACAAGGGCATGAATCCTAGAGGGCAAGGGCAATGAGTTCCTTAGAGTCCATTCACCAACACTTCTCCAAGGGACATATGGGCTATCTTATGGGGCCTGTCTCAAGAATTATTACAGATTTTTTCATCCAGTGGGGCCTCAGGTTCAGGGGTTCTTTTTGACCCCTCAGTAAGTAAAAATCAGTTCAGCTCACCTGAGTTAGAAGGGCAGGGCAGGGGCAGAAGGGAACACAGTCTCAGGGAATGTGCGTCACGCGCCAGCCTGGTGATTTGCTAAGCAAAACTCAAGTCGATGTGACATAAACAACGTCTGTTGCTTCCAGGGGCCTGCCACAATATTTTCTTTTAAGTGGTACTCACGCCTGAAATACGCTTCTGGTTTTGAAATGTGGTTCTCTGCTCATGCTCGGCTACAAACCACTCTCTCCTTTAGGAAGCATCCCATTTTTCATTCTTTAATGTAGGTTTACTAAGCACATGATGTCAGCCCAGATGGGAGACGCGCCAGGGCAGTGGAGGGGAGGCTCCCCTTGGAAAGGGTCAGAGTGGAGGACAAGAGCGAGCCTTTCCACTGGACGCTCGGCATCTCAGGGATGTGATGCCAGCTCTGCGTTAACACCTGTGCTGTCCAGAGTCTGCCATCTCTTTCCTCTTTACATTTTCTCTTTTTTCTGTTGTTAATAGTGAATCCAAAGTAACACAGTTTTTCTTTCCAAGGCCACAATATTAGGAAAAAAAATTAGTAACTTTTCCTGCAATTCCTCTCCACTTCTTGCCCCACCTGGAGGTATTCACTGTCAGTAGCATGACGTGGAGCCTTCTGCCTGGGGTATGGGCGTCCTTCACATTCTAAAAAACAATACACACACCACTACGTGTATTGATAAATATTCTTATTTATTTATTGCATCTTATATATGTTTAAAAAAATTTTATTGAAGTATAGTTAATTTACAATGTTGTGTTAACTTCAAGTGTACAGCAAAGTGATTCAGAGATATATATATATATATATATATGTGTATAGATTCATACACATATATATTCTTTTTCAGATTCTTTTCCATTATGGTTTATTACAAGATGTTGAGTATAGTTCCCTGTGCTATACTGTAGGTCCTTGCTGTTTACCTATTTTATATACAGTAGTTATGCTTATTTATTTTTACAAAAACAGGACATCAGTTAGTTATACAAGATGAATGAGCACAACATAGTAAATCAATTATACTTCAATAAAAAATAAATTTAAAAAATTAAAAGATAGAAAGATTAATAAGTTCTAGAGATGTTTTGTACAACGTAGTGCCTATAGGTAACGGTACTGTATGGTATACTTACAAATTTGTTAAGAGAGTAGATCTCATGTTAAATGCTCTTATCACATACACAAAAAAGCAAAGGGATGCAGGAAACTTGAAGGTGATGGATATATCTGTTACCTTGAACGTGGGAATGTATCCCAGGTGTATGCATATGTCCAAATTCATCAAGTTGGATATATATATGTGCCATTTTTTGTTAATCAGTTATACCTCAGTAAAGCTGTAAGACAAAACCCAAAAAACAGGATGTCAGCTTTTCTCAATTAGCTGTATCTCATTATCACCCCTTCAGGTCAATAAATCAATCATTCCTTTCTTTTTTTGATAATTTAATTTATTTATTTGGCTGCGTTGGGTCTTCGTTGCTGCGCATGGGCTTTCTCTAGTTGCGGCGGGTGGGGGCTACTCTTCCTTGCGGTGCGCTGGCTTCTCATTGCGGTGGCTTCTCTTGTTGCAGAGCACGGGCTCTAGGTGCTTGGGCTTCAGTAGTTGTGACATGTGGGCTCAGTAGTTGTGGCTCACTGGCTCTAGAGCACAGGCTCAGTTGTGGCACACGGGCTTAGTTGCTCCGCGCCACGTGGGATCTTCCCGGACCAGGGATCGAACCCATGTCCCCTGCATTGGCAGGCGGATTCTTAACCACTGCACCACCAGGGAAGTCCCGATCATTCCTTTCAATGGCTGCCCATGATGGCATGAGGGATGGCTCTCCATTTACTGAACCATCCTGGCTGGTGGATGTTTACAATATTGTCATCAGATGAACTCCATGAGAGTGGAAGCCAATGAATGTGTGTCACTCCAATTTTATGGAGAAACCAAGGCACAGAGAGGTTATGTGGCTAGTTCATGTCTCCCACTGGTTCTTGTAGATGTGGGGCAGAAAAATAATTCTACTGCTGCTCTTACTTCATGCTGCCACATGGTGTCACAGTTGAAGCTTTCTCCTGCGCAGCCTCTGTTGACAAACAGCCCTTCTTTGCTAACACTAGGATTGTAGCTCCCTCTTCGACTTCAAAAGTCCTATTAGGGGCGCAGTGGTTAAGAATCTGCCTGCCAATGCAGGTTCGAGCCCTGGTCTGGGAAGATTCCCACATGCCGTGGAGCAACTAAGCCCGTGCGCCACAACTACTGAAACCCGTGCGCCTAGAGCCTGTGCTCCACAACAAGATGAAGCCACAGCAATAAGAAGCCCATGCACCACAACGAAGAGTAGCCCCGGCTCACAGCAACTAGAGAAAGCCTGCGTGCAGCAATGAAGACCCAACGCAGCCAAAAAAAAAAAAAGTCCTATTAAATCTTTTTCTGCCACTGACCGTCAGGACCTGTCCTACAGTTCTCTCTAACTTTGGATAACAGGAAGGTGGGTTGGAAGAGTTTAATTTCTTCTTTCCCAGAAAGCCCTGGTCTCCTTCTGCAAATCCACCTTCTCCCCAATGGTCAAGTTTGCACAGTGAGGTCTCAGAGGGTCCCTCTAGGCTCAGTCTGTCTTTCCTCCTAACCCCAGCATCAGGGGCCTTCTCTTCTCTTTATGTTTCTAAGGGAGACTAGAGTGTGATTATAGAACAAAGACCTCTGATTTCAAGGTGACTTTCAGACACGAAATTCATACAGAAGTTACAGAGATCCAAACACGGCTTTATATATTCATGAACACAAGCAGTTTAAATCAACACAAAACGTCTTACTTGTTCAGACACACAATCAGCTTTACCCATTTAAGTGTAAACACGACCTGAATTCAGAATTTTGCTCACTAGTTTCTGATCCTGCAGCCTGTGCCACATTGGTCCTGCAGCTCCGTGGCGTCCCCAGATTTCAACCAGCAGTGATGGTTTTGAGATTCAAGTGTAATCTTCCAGGCTTAAAAACAAAAAACCAAATAAAACAGCAAGCACTTCTCCATATATGAATATATACCCTTAGATATTTTATGCAATTTTTTGTTGTGTGTGTAAATGGAAACCTACAGTACCTTATATAAATTTTCTGAAGTCCATTCTTCACCTGGGGCAGAGAGAGGAGCACCCTGTGTAGGGTGGGGTGGGGTGGGGTGTGGGCAGCAGTGGGGGTGGATGAGAATGGGCTCTTTCTTGGGATGGTGTCCCAGAGGAGTGTTGCTTCATTTTCTGGAGGGAAGGACAGGAAAATCTGTGTGGACAACTAACCAGCGCCACAGATACTGGCCCGCCTGTCGGGGGCAGTGTGGTCTTTTTATTTTTAATGGGGAGGACTATTGGGGGATATTTTTAATAGGGAGGAACGTAAGTGTACTTCTGTGTCACTTAAAAAGAAACGACGAAACACTCCAATGGAGAGCAGAGAACACTCAAGCATTTATATGACTTAATTCTGAATCGTTATAATTTGCCTGTGTTCTAATAGGTTCTTTTTGCCTTTGTGGGTTTTGGAGGTGATTCTGGGGGAAAAAAATTACACACGTAATACAATCATCTGGTAGAAAATCCAAACAATGTGAAAGTTCACGGGGTAAGAAGTGAAGGAATCCTTTCAACAGCTACCCCATCATACTTCCCTCCAGAGAGGCAACAACTGTTATTGTTAGCAACCCCAAGTTCATGTGCCAGATGTACAATGAGGCCAAACAAACAGAAACATCCGAGTTTAGAGCAGAGAAAGGTTTATCGCAGGGCCATGCAAGGAGACAGGTGGCTCGTGTCCCCCAAACCCCCAAACTCCCTGAAGGGTTTCAGCAAAGCATTTTTAAAGGCCAAGTGAGGGAAGGGGGCCGCAGGGTACGGGACCAGCTCCTGTACGGGTCTCTGATTGGTTGATGGTGAGGTAACAGGGCAGTGGCACAGGAGTTAACTTTATTAGTCCTTAGGCTCCAGGAGGCCTGGGGGCTACATGCTCACGGTCATCAAGTAGTTAATAACTTCCATTTGGTGGGTTTTTTCACATCTGTGAAACACTTTCACATCAAACACTTATCTAGGTACTTCAGAGAGGAGCTAAAGCAGAGGATGTGGGGGAAGGCTACCCCGGGAAGGCCCCATAGGGTCCTGCTCCGTTACATTATTTTTGTGTGCGTCCTTCTTCCCCCCTCCCCCCCATACTCAGTGAGGTGTGGGACCAGCGGCATCAGCATCACTAAAACACCAATTAGAAATGCAGATTTTCCGGCTCCACCGCAGACACACAGTCAGACCTAAATTTTAACCTGATCCTCAGGCTGAAGTGTGAGAAGGACTGGTGTTCACTGTTTTTATAGGCACTAACTCACATGTTTGTGTACATGCATACACACGTGCTCCTGGGTTTAGAATGTGGCTTTAGAATATAGCTCTCTTTAGCGGAATGGTTCGCAATGGGTGGTCCCGGAACTAACACCGTCAGCATCACCTGGGAGCTTGTTAGAAATGCAAATGTCAAGCCCCACCACTAACTAACAGAATGCAGACGCTCTGGGGGGTGGGGCCCAGCGCTCGGCATTTTAACTACGGCTCCAGGGGATGCCGATGAACTGCTCACAAGTGTGAGCGCTCTGCTGCAGAGGAGGACTCTTACCCCCCGCCGCTCCTGCCAGGCTCTCCGATCTCCTTCGCATCCATCTCCCCCTCTCTCTGAGTGAACCCACCCTCGTTCACCGAGGTTGCCCCAGACTCCAGCTCCACTAGGCACACACCGAGAGTTCCATTAATGCTTTCTTCCAGTAGGAATCTCGCGCTGATACAGGTTTCCCCAATTTAGGTCAAGCTGGTTTCCAGATTATACAATATGCCAGCTCTTGGAGGTTGAGGTAATTGCATTAACATCTTTAAATGCGTTCGAGCAGCCCCGTGGTGATGCAAAGAAAACGGGTGCCATACGACGGTAGCTCCGTTTACTGAAGCCGCCTCTACAGTCTCTCGTCAGCTGCTTCACAAACGCCAGCGCTGACCAGAGATCCATTTTACTGGGTGGCAAACGGAGGCTCCGAGAGAGAGAGAGGAGAGAGCTTTAGATTTTCATGTCGGACCAGCTCCAAGTCTGGGCAGGATTTCCTCTCTAACGCAGTGCCTACAATGGATTTCCTTTTAAAAATAGCAAGCCAGACACCAGCTGACTCTGGGTGTGGGCTCAGTGTCAGGCAACGGCAGTTCTCTCATTAGTGTGGAAACAATTGGACTTAAACGTTCAGAAAAATGCTTAGTGGCTCTTGAACCGAGGGCCATCCGCTGTAGGTTTTTCTGCGCTAAAAGCATTGCTCGGGCCACGGTTTTCACGTGACCTCCGGGGCCTCGGAGTTTCAGACCCCCGTCTACCCGGAGCCCTCCTCCATCCCGCACAGGACGAGGCGTCCGGGGACTGCAGGGGGGCGCTGTCTGCGGGAGCCAAACGCCCCGCGGGTCAAGTTGGCGGCACAGCAGGGCATGAGGCCGGGCCACCCGGACTTTGACCTGCGCGGGCCGGAGAGAGCCTGAATTTAAACTGAGTGAAAACAGTTGGCTCCGTCGTCTCCCAGAGGCGAAGATCTATTGATTAATACGGGATCCGGAAAGGATAGAACGTCGATGATTACTCTCGAAAAGTGGTCACACCCCTAAAAAGTGGCCCCCTCTAGGGAAGTGAGAATGCTAGGCACGGACGGGGTTCGAACCCGTGATCTTCGGTTTACGAGACCGACGCCTTACCACTTGGCCACCGCGCCTGCGTTAGAATGGCGGCTCGGCGAGCCTCTATCCTGGCGCCACTCCCGTGCGCTCGCCCCACGGGCACGAGCGCGGGCCCCAGCGCACCCGCCCGGCCCCGCCCTTTCGCAGCGGCCGGTGGGGCGGGGCTCAAGCGTGCGCGCGCCGGCCGCTCGCAGCGGACTCACGGCAGCAGAACGGGCAGGGAAGTCCGTCCTACCCTTCGTGTCCGAGTGGGGCCGGGGACTTCGTCTCCGGAGCCCCCAGAGTCCCCACAGGCTCGGCGGGAGGAACTCGTTTGGAGCTCGGGAGCGCTCAGGACGCTCGCAGGCATTTCAGAGCCTGAGGTTCGAATCCCAGCTTCCAGAGAGACTCCGCGACTTTGGACAACCGGTCTCGGGGCCTCAGTTTCCCCTCTAGGGTGAGGCACCCAGGAGGCGGAGGAAAAGGCTGTGGTTCCTTTACTAGCCCGACCCCTCGGGCGGTCCACGGCTGCCCTGCATGGAGCTGACGCTCAACGAGGGTTGTTGAATGAATGTGTAAGTTTTCTGAAATAAAAAGCCCCAAAGCTCCTCTTCCCCCAGATTGCCGCGGTTGAGCCCTGGGTGTGTGCCTGGACCCGGGGCCAGCAGCATCACCTGGGAGCTGGTTAGAAATGCAACTTCTCTGGCTCACCCCAGACCTGCCCAATTAGACCTGCTGGGGGAGCCGGGCAATCTGGGCTTTAACAGGCTCTCCTCCAGATGATGCCGCTGCGCGGGAAAGGCTGAGCCCCAATGCTCTAGACGATTGATACGCATATTCACATTTATGTATTCAAACGTGCCCTTTTATTTTTATTCAAATGGACTGACTTTAAAGTGCACTTTGATTCTCCATTAATTAATGTATGGATGTGTTAACTAATACAGTGGCTTGTAGTACATTTTATAATCACGATAAGTAATAGCATATATTATTTTTAAAATTAACAGTTTCTCTTATACATTAATGTGATGGGTACTATTACAATATTGCATCGTAAATTATATATACTGCATTATATACCATAATATAATGCATGGATGGGATACCTTATTCTCTTTAATAGCTGCACGGTTTCCCATCCAGTGGCTCTATCACAGTTGATTTAATCAATTTCTGGGAGTAAGGCCTTGGGTTGTCTGCAGCTTTTTAGCTGCACAGAACATTCTGCTACGTGCACCTTTGCCGCCTGGTACCAGTGATGCTCGCAGGGTATAAGGAGACATAAATTAAGAATGTCCACAGCCCACTGTGCAGGTGTATAGGCAAATGGGAAACCTATATATGCCAGGAAGTTGTGTCCACCAAGTTGCTTTAAATGTCACGGTTTGGGCAGGTGACTGGAAAAGGCCCTGGCATTTACCCTCAAACAGGAACTCTGAGATACTGCTCCCGGAGTGCTTGAGATCTATGTGCAAATCTCACTGCAGCTCTTTAATTAAAAAAAAAAAAAAAAAAAAAAAAAAATTGAACATTTTCAGAATTAAAATGTATTACTGAGCATTGCCTTTGAATGGTTGATGATAAAATTGATTCCATTGTCCCCCTCCATTTTTTGGTGTTCACTGAGTTGTTGGAATTATTGTGCAGAAGTGATAGGGCTTATAAAAAGTGAAAAGAAATTAGCAAATGAGAGAACATCACATGTGAGCTGAGCCCAGAACTAACTGGCAGGTGGAATGGAAATGAGATTCTAACAGGTGCTTTCTTCAGCTTTGTCTTCTGAGGGGAGGGAGGGGATTAAATGATAGAGGTGCATCTGAATCTTGGTGGGCAGGTGGGATGCCTGAGGTACGCAGGGTCTGGGGTGTCCTGAGGGAGGCTGGCCCTGTGACCTTCTGTGAGCCCTAAAGTAGAGAACACAGGTCTGATCCTACTTCTCTCACAGGTGTAAGGAGCCCTGAGAAGCCACAAATCTTGGACACCTGGCTGGAGGATCTGTCCGTCCTGGCCCCAGCGTCTTAGAGAGGTACCTGCACAGGTAGGTCTTCAAAAAGTATTGTAGAGGAAATTAACATGCGATTCCTTTCAGTGTGGTCCTCCACGTGGTTCTGGAGAACCTCCTTGGCCAGTGCCTTCCAGCTACGGTGCCAGCAGAGTCCTGGCGCTGAACTTCCTAGATAAGCCCTTCCCCGAGATTTTTAATCTGGTGCCCACTGCACTCAAGACTAAAAAATCTGTGAATTCACCAAAAGTGTATGTAAAATGTGTGTGTTTCTGGGAAAGGGATGCCACAGTTTTTATCAGGTTTTCAGAAAGGCTTGCTGAGGGTCCTAGAAACCTTCAAGCCTTTTTACTCCCTCACTCCTCTGAAATGATTCACCCGAACCCCACTGAAATGCAGTGGGTCTAAAAGTGATTAACCACAGTTGAGGTTGCTTGAAAAAATGAAGGTGTCTTGGAGACACTGTCTCCTTCCAGGCAGGACTTCTGCGGCCACCGACTCCTCTGTTGGGGCCGCCCTCAACACCTTCACCCCTGCTTGCTGCCCGCCTCCCCGCCTCCCCGCCCCTCCGCCTCCCCGCCTCCCCCGGCCCCTCCGCCTTCCCCCGCCCCTCCGCAGCAAGGGCTGCATCCATCTTAACAGCACTTCACAGTGTGTGAAGGGCTTTCACCTGCGTTAGCTCCATGGAGCCTTGGTTGTGGCCTAGCACGCTCGGCACTTGAACCTGAACATCTTGGGAAGATGCAGATGGACCCTGCGGTGGGGCTGAGGTTCTGCCTTTCTCACAACCTCCCAGGCTGTGCTGGTGCTGCTGGTCCGGGCCCTCACTTTGAGAACTGCTTTAAAGAGTTCTTGGAGAAATTAATTTTCTTGCAGAGGAGGGAAAAAAGCCCCCTCAGGCTTGGATATTTAGGTTGCCTGAGGTGCTGACAGCAGGCTTTTCTCTGATCACCTAAATCAAGACTTTGCCTGAAGAAGGCTCACTTAGCTACTCAAATAGCTCACTTAGCTATCCCTGCGACTGCATTGTCGGTGACGGACAGTTCAGAACCCAGGGCCAGAGCCAGAGGCCACAGCCCCCGTCATTGCTTTATCTCATAAATTCAGGGTTTTAGAGCAGGCTTGATGAGGCCAGGCAGGTTATATGAACCTGTGAATTGAATGCGTGGAGGACACACGGGATAGGGGCCGAGGACCAGGTGATATGGTGCCATTGTACATTCCCGCCAGAAATATATGCTTTCCAGTTGGGTCACATCTTTCAATTCCTGTCTTTTATTTTCTTCTTCTTATTTTTATTGAAGTATAGTTGGTTTACAATGTTATGTTAGTTTCGGGTATATAGCAAAGTGATTAATTTTATATATATATATCTCTTTTTCAGATTCTCTTCCATTATAGGTTATTACAAGATACTGAATATAGTTCCCTGTGCTATACAATAGGTCCTTGTTGGTTATCTGTTTTATATATAGTAGTGTGTATCTGTTAATCCCCAAAATCCTAGTTTATCCCTTCCCACCCCTTTCCCCTTTGGTAACCATAAGTTTGTTTTCTATGTTTGTGCATCTATTTCTGTTTTATAAATAAGTTCATTTGTGTCATTTGTTTTAGATTCCATATATAAATGATATATAATATTTGTCTTTGTCTTACTTAGTATGATAATCTCTGGGTCCATTTGTCTTTTATTTTGGCTACTCTAGTGGGTATGTGGTGGTACCTCATTTTAATTTGCATTTCCCTGATGACTAATGATGTTAAGCACTTTTTCATGTGCTCATTGGTCATTTGTTACATCGTCTTTTTTATTTATCTATTTATTTTTGGCTGCATCGGGTCTTCGTTGCGGCACACAAGATCTTTCATTGTGGGATGTGGGCTCTCTAGTTGATGTGCACGGGTCAGTAGTTGCAGTGCGTGGGCTTAGTTGTCCTGCGGCATGTGGGAATCTTAGTTCCCTGACCAGGGATCGAACCTGCGTCCCCTGCATTGAAAGGCAGATTCTTAACCACTGGACCACCAGGGAAGTCCCTGTTACATCTTTTGTGAAGTGTCTGCTCAAATCTTTTGCCCATTTTTATAGCTTGTTTGCCTTCCTATTTTTTTTTAAACCCAGTTCTTTTTTTTTTTAAAATAAATTTATTTATTTTTGGCTGTGTTGGGTCTTTGTTGCTGCGCGTAGGCTTTCTCTAGTTGTGGCGAGTGGGGGCTACTCTTCATTGCCGTGCATGGGCTTCTCATTGCAGTGGCTTCTCTTGTTGTGGAGCATGGGCTCTAGGCGCGCGGGCTTCAGCAGTTATGGCACGCGGGCTCAGTAGTTGTGGCTCACGAGCTCTAGAGTGCAAGCTCAGTAGTTGTGGCACACAAGCTTAGTTGCTCCACAGCATGTGGCATCTTCCTGGACTAGGGCTCGAACCCGTGTCCCCTGCATTGGCAGGCGGATTATTAACCACTGCACCACCAGAGAAGCCCACCTTCCTATTTTTGAATCATCAGAGTTCATTGTATGTTCTGGACAGAAGTCTTTTTTCAGATATACGTATCGTTAGTATTTTCTCCTACTTGGTGGATTGCCTTTGCATGTTCTCAGTGGGGTCTCTCAAAGTGCAGAAGTTTTTAATTTTGATGAAGTCCAGTTTATCAATGTTTTTCTTTTATGCTTTTTTGTTTCCTAAGAAAGCTTTGTCTACCTGGGTCACAAAGGTTTTCTCCAAGAATTTTTATCATTTTTGCTTTTACATTTAGGTCTAGGATCCATTTTGAGTTAATTTTTGTGTATGGTGTGAGGTTGGGCTTGATGTCCATTTTTTCCCATATCCAGCACCATCTGTTGAAACGATGATCCTCTCTCCATGCAACTGCCCTGGTGCCTTTGTTGAAATTCACTTGACCGTGTACGTGTGGTCGGTTGCTGTGGTTTGTGTTCCATTGATCTGTATATCTATCTGTATGCCAGTTACCACACAGGCTTTGATTGTATTTTATGGAGAGTACTGAAGTCACGTCTTTTAAATCCTCCAAATTTGTTCTTCTTTTACAAAACTGTTTTGCCTATTCTAGTCCTTTGTTTCCATATGATTTTCTGTATACTTTTTAGAATCAGCTCATCAGTTTCTACAAAATGCCTGCTCGGATTTTGATTGGGATTGTAGTAAAGCTATAATTGAATTTGGGGGAAATTAATGTCTTAACACTATGGAGTCCCCCCATCTATGAATATTTCAGTTGTTTGTTGCTGGTGCCTATGACTCTTGGATTCTAAATTCATTTCGCTGGCATTTCATCATGTGAGATTTCTGTGATTTTCAGTGGAAGAGCAGCTAGAAAGTTCGTGGTACCTGTGTTTACCTTCTTTTGGCACTCCATCCAAGCAGGAATCCCTGCCACATAGAGGCAGTGTGCAGGCCCCTGCAGAACATAGCAGGGTGAGGACTGAAGCAGGATGTGTTGCCTGTGTAACCTCTGAAAAACTGAAGGTCTCCCAGCTTGGAGAGAGAGGCAGTAGTTTTTTCAACTCCCTTTCACAAATAATGCCAACCATACAGAAAATGGTACAAAGAGGAATTCTGCAGAAAAATTACAGCTGTATAGAATGCCCTGATATCACCTCATCAAGTCAATCTTAGAACCTCTAACCCTGGAAAAATAAGTTTAAATTGGTTCATTCCAGAACCAGAATAAGATCAAGCTGGCAGCTATGAACAGTAAAAAGTTTTGTTCTTTCTCTTTTCCCTTTTTTTTTCCGGATACGCTCTGAAAAGGTCAACCAGGTTATCTGAGGCACAAACATTAGTGTGCAGAGTTGGTGACGGTTTTATGGATATAAAAAGCAGTCGACAGTAACAGGATAAATTGCTGTTTCTCTTATTACTTGTCCTGTATTACATGGAGGACTCCCACCCTCTCAGCTCTCAATTCCTTCCTCTCTCTCCTCTTCCTTTTTGAGGTGACCAGTCTTAGGAGTTTTTTTGGATTTTCCCACATCTTTTTCTGTTGATATGTGTTTATACATAGGTAGTGTTTTGGGGGGGTTGTTCTCCTCAACAAATGGTGCATATTTTGTAAACATGTCTTCTTTTTGATGTTAACTCTACAAAGCATCAGAGGTCTAACCGTGTCACTCCCTATGGCTCTAGCTCATTCCTTGTAACCACTGTGTTCTAGTCTGCTCGGGGGACTGCAGCACAGTTTTAATAAATCCCCTATTGCTGGCCACCTGGGTTGTTTCCAAGTTTTCTTCGTTACAAGCAGAGCTGCTCTTGCATCTTTGCACGTGGCTCCCAGTGCACACATGTGGAAGGTTCTTTAGCATAGATGTCAGGGTCATTGCTTTCCTAAGATAACTTTCTGCCGTAGGGTAGCAGCCTTAAGCAAACAGTGCTGCAAGCATCTGCTTGCCGGTGAGTGAGCCGGCCATCAGTGCTACTGGGCTACAGGAGTTGTATTTGCTCTTGCTTGAGGCTCTCATTTTCAACTTTGTGCGGAGGTGGTTTGGACGAGGCAGAAACAATCAGCCACGCACTTTGTGTGATGTCTTGGCCGAGGTCCACCCAATGTGGTGGAGACGTGTTATGGGTGTGAGTGTGTTGGTATCAAACCGAACAAATTCCTTTGGTTTCCAGTATTATGAGCTTGTAAGAAACATTATGTGAATGTCCCAAATGGGTTCCTTCACATATGTTGCCACTTTATATAAAGTAGTACCAGCATCTCACATGAATGATACATGGTGTGTGTTTATTAGTACCGCAAAGAATCATTTATTTTCCTTTAGGTTTATTCATAGTATATGATATTTCAAAAACTCAAACCTTTAATCATTAACCAGGAAGTCATTTTGATAGACAGACAGACAGACAGATAGATAGATAGATAGGATGGATGTTGACCTTTTCCTAGGCCTTGTATTTTAAGATCCTTGTTACATAAGTGACACTTGATCTAATGGGTTTCAAATTTTTTTTTAGCCATTGCAAACTTTTGGAGAATTTATCCTTGTTATTGGGGCATCTTCCAATATACCCCCCCTGCATTTTAAACCTAGGAGTTGAAGCAGTATATACATGGTTAAAGATGAAATATATGTTATGAAGTTAAAAGTGACTATTTAAAGATGTCATCTCCCATCATCAGATGCCAATTATCCTATCCCCAGCTTTTGACGTAGGAGGTGATTATTCCCAGGGATGTTCTTGGCAACTTGAAAAGATAAATGGGTGGAAGGAAACGAGAGAAACTGTGATGATAAATTTACTTACAGAGAAGAACCTACCTTTTGCATTTTCCCCTTGTGGTTCCGCTTTAGTGCTGTAAAACTGTACATATACACGTAAAACTTAGGTAGAAAAATGTTGAACATGAAAGATGACCTTTTCTCTTCTTCCTTGTTCCATTATGGACAAGTTAGAATTGCTTTTTTGGAAACATGAGTAAGATTTTATTGGAAACATTTTGCTGTTCTTCTCTCTCCTTTCATGGTTCTTAAAAAGCTGTCACTGTGTCTTCTTGTGATGCTTTCTGTCTCTGTAACTGCTCGTTGGACCAACTAGAGGCCTTGGAAGTGTGAACGGTTTCTCTGGCGTTTACCTCTGTGTGTTTGCCGGTTGTCACGGTATATTAGTGAGTGCTATTTAATCCCATGCTAGCTCTAAAAATAACACGATGGGAAGTATTTAGAGAAAGTTTGAACACTACGTCCAGATCTCAGCTTATCTCAAATAAAAGCCACTAGTTCCATTCAGGTAAAAAACACTTGTAGAAATCCAGGGTGGCTTTTTTCTTTTGAATTGGGGTTTTGGTTTTTGGTTGTTTCTTCCTGTCCTTTTGTAATCCATCTCCCCCACCCTCCAACAGCCATTCTGCTTTCTGTCACTATCTGTTAGTTTGTATATCCTAGAATTTTATATAAATGGACTCGAAACAGTGTGTATTCTTTTTCTTTTTTTAAAAAAATTGGGGACTTCCCTGGCAGTGCAGTGGTTAAGACACCATGCTTCCAGTGCAGGGGGGCACAGTTTGGATACCTAGTCGGAGAACTAAGATCCCACGTGCCACGTGGTGCAGCCAAAAAAATATATATGTAAAATTGAAGTATAGTTAATTTACAGTGTTGTGTTAATTACTGCTGTACAGCAAAGTGATTCAGTTTTATATATATGTATATATACACATACATTCTTTTTAAAAAAATATTCTTTTCCATTGTGGTTTATCATAGGATATTGAATATAGTTCTCTGTGCTATATAGTAGGACCTTGTTGTTTTATGTATTCTTTTCCTGGCTTTCATTCAGTGTAATTATTTCAAGACCCATCCATGCTGTACGTTATTGTGAACCAAGAGTTCGTTCCTTGTTACTTATGAGTGGTATGGACATTTGAGTTGTTTGCAGTTTGGGGCTATCACAAATAAAGCTACTATGAACATTTGTGTACCAGCCTTTGAAAGGACATTAAAAAGCTTTCCTTCCTTTTGGGTGAATACATAGGAGTGGAATGCCTGGATCAGATGTTTATATTTTTAGGAAACTGACTGTTTTCCAGAGTGGTTGTGCCATTTTGCATCCCCACTGGCAGTGTAGGAGAGTTCCAGTTCCTCCACATTCTCATCAACACGTGGTATGGTTAGTCTTTTTAATTTAATTTAGCCATTCTAACAGGTGGGCAGTGCTATCTCATTGTTTTAGTTTGCATTTCTCTAATGACTAATGAAGTTGAGCATTTTTTTCATGTGTTTATCTACTATTCATCTGTCTTCTTTGGAGAAGTATTCATACGCCTTATGCATTTTTTATTGGGTTGTTTTTCTGGTTTTTTTGGCCGTGACACGCGGATTGTGGGCTTTTAGTTCCCCGACCAGGGATCGAACCCATGCCCCCTGCAGTAGAAGTGCGGAGTCTTTTTTTTTTTTTTTAAATAAATTTATTTATTTATTTTTGGCTGCGTTGGTCTTCGTTGCTGCACATGGGCTTTCGGTAGTTGTGGCAAGTGGGGGCTACTCTTCATTGTGGTGTGTGGGCTTCTCATTGCAGTGGCTTCTCTCATTGTGGAGCACGGGCTCTAGGTGCGCGGGCTCAGTAGTTGTGGCATGCCAGCTCAGTAGTTGTGGCGCACAGGCTTAGTTGCTCTGCAGCATGTGGGATCTTCCTGGACCAGGGCTCCAACTCGTGTCCCCTGCATTGGTAGGCGGATTCTTAACTACTGCGCCACCAGGGAAGTCCCAAGGAAGTGCAGAGTCTTAACCACTGGACTGCCAGGGAAGCCCCCTCATTATTGAATTTTGAAAGTTCTTGATATATTCTGGATACAAATCCTTTATCAGATATATGATTTCCAAATATTTTCTCCCCTGTGTGGCTCTTTTCCTTCTCTTAACAGTGTTCTTTTAACAGCAGAAGTTTTAAATTTTGATAAAATCTGGTTTATCTATTTGTTCTCCTTTGCATCATTCTTTTCTTGTTATATCTAAGAAACTTCGCTTAAGTCAAAGTAACAATGTTTTTTTCCTATGTTTTCCTCTAAAAGTTTTATAATTTGGGTTTTTACATTTAGGTCGATGACCCATTTGTAGTTAAATTTGTATATATTGTGAGTTATGAATGGAAGTTCGCTTTTTTGTATATAGGTATCAAATTGTTCCATTGTCTTTTGTTGAAAAGACCATCCTTTCTCCACTGAATTGCCTTTGCACCTTTGTTGAAAATAAGTTGTCCACATATGTGTGGGTCTATTTCTGGGCTCTGTTTTGTTCCATTGATCTATTTGTCTATTTTCACACCAGTTCCACACTATCTTAACTAATGCAGGTTTATAATAAGTCCTGAAATCAGGTAGTGTTAGTATTCCAACTTTGTCCTTCCTCTTGACTATTCTAGTTCCTTTATATTTCCATGTGAATTTTAGAATCTGGTAACAATTTATACAAGAAGCCTATTGGGATTGCATTAAATCTTTAGGTCAATTTGGAGAGAACTGGCATATTGACACTATTGAGTCCTCCAGTTCCTGGACATGATATATCTTTTGATTTATTTAGGTCTTCTTTAACTTCTCTTAGCAGTGTTTTTGTCATTCCCAGTGTACACACCTTTCACATATTCTGTCAGATTTATTTTTCATATTTTGGAGTATATTATAGATGATATTATTTTAAAATTTCAAGTCCTGATTGTTCATTACTGGTAGATGGAAACGCACTTGCATTTTTTATATTGGCCTGCTATTCTGCCACCTTGTTAAACTCACTTATTAGTAGTCTTTTGGTAGATTCCTTCAGATTTCTATATAGGCAATCATGTAATCTGTGAATAGTGACAGTTTTACTTCTTCCTTTCCAATCTGAATGCTTTTTATTTATTTTTCTTGCCTTATTGTCTAGAACTTCCAGTATAATGTTGAGTAGGAGTGGTGAGAGAGGACATTCTTAGTTTATTTCTGATCTTAAGGAAAAAGCATTCAGTCTTTCAATATTAGGCATGGTGTTCCCTGTGGGTTTGTCATAGATGGCCTTTATCAGGTTAGGAAGTTCCCTTTTATTCCTAATTGGTGAGGGATTTTAAAAAAAATCAGGAATTAATGTCAGCTTTTTCCAAATGCTTCTTCTGTGTCTATTAAGATGATCATGGTTTTAAATTTTTTTAGTTTGTTAATATGGTAAATTACACTGATTGATTATTCAAACATTAAACCATCCTTACATTCCTTGGACAAAACTCCACTTGGTTAGGATATATTATCCTTTTTATATATTGTTGGATTCAATTTTCTAAAATTTGTTTAGAAATGTTCTATGTTCCTGAAGGATATTGGTCAGTAATTTACTTTTCTAATAATGTCTTTGTCTGGCTTTGGTGTCAGGGTAATACTGGCATCATAGAATAAGTTGGGAGGTATTGCCTCCTTTTCAGTTTTCTAGAAGAGTTTGCATATAACTGGTATTGTTTATTCCTTAAATGATTGGTAGAATTCACCAGAAAAGCCATCTGGGCCTGTGGTTTCCCTTATGAAAAGGTTTTTCACTATTAATTCAACTTTTTTAAAATAGATATAGGGTTAATCAGGTTATTTATTTCTTTTTAAGTGAACTTCATGGTTTGACTTTCAAGGAATTGTTTAATCTAAGTCGTTGAATTTATTGACATAAAGTTTTTCATAATATTGCCTTATTATCCATTTCATATTTGTAGAATCTGTAGTGATGTCACCTCTCTCATTCCTGATATTGGTAATTTGTGTCCTCTTGCTTTGTTTTCCTGATTTGTCTGTTGGAGGTTTATCACTTTTACTGATCTCCAGGAACCAGTTTCTAGTTCCATTGATTTTTCTGTATTGCTTTTCTGTTTATTTCATTGATTTCTGCTCTGGACTTCATTATTTACTTTCTTCTATTTTAGGTTTAATTTGCTTTTCTTTTTCTAGGTTTTTTTTTCTTTTTTTAGGGTGGACACTGAGGCCATTGATTTGAGAACTTTCTTTTTTCTAATAAAGGCATTTAGTGCTATAAAAGTTCTCTTCAGATACCGCTTTAGCAGGTTATCACACAACTTGATATATTGTGTTTTTATTTTCATTCAGTTCAAAATACTTATTTTCTCCTTTGGCTTATTTTTTTTTTTGTCCCACAGGTTACACAAAAGTGTGTTAGTTTCTAAATATTTGGGGATTTTCAAAAGGATCTTCCTTTTATTAATTCCTACTTTAACTTCACTGTGGTTGGGGAACATGTGCTGTTGAAAAGAATGTGTATTCTGTTGTTGGGTGAAGTGTTGTGTAAATGTCAATAAGGTCAAGTTGGCTGCTAGTATCGTTTTTGTTTTTTTGTTAAATCCTTACTGATTTTCTGTTGACTTGTTCAGTCAATTACTGAGAGAGGGTATTGACATCTTTGGCTATAATTGTGGATTTGTCTATCCCTCCCTGAATTTCTGTAATTTTTTTGTGTCATGTAGTTTGAATTTGTTGTTAGGTGCATAAACATTTAGCATTCTTTTGACTTCTTCATGAATTTATCATTATGAAATGACCTTCGTTTTCTCTAGTAATATTCTTTGTCCTGAAATCTCTGAAATTTTGTCTTATATAAATGTAGCCATTCCAATAATTGATTAGTATTAGCATGGTATTACCTTTTTCTATATGCTTCCTTTTAACTTATATCTGTGTTTTTATATTTAAGGCGTGTTTCTCATAGGTAGTATAGAGTTGAGTTTTGCTTTTTTAGCCGTTCTGAAAATCTCTGCCTTTTAATTGAATTATTTAGACCATTTACATTTAATGAGACAATTGATATAAGTTTAAATTTATCATCTTGCTACTTGTTTTCTATTTGTCCCGTCTGTTTTTCCTTCCCTTTTCTCTCTTTTTATACAGCTTTGATTTTGTTAGTTTTTATAGTTCCATTTATCACCTTGTTTGATTTATTAGCTATCACTCTGTTTTTTGGTTTTTGTTTTTAATTTAGTGTTTGCTGTAGGATTCATAATATATATCTTTAACTTATCACTGTCTACCATTAAGTGATATTATACCACTTAACATATAACATAAACATTTTACAATAATATGCTCCCATTCTCTCTACCTGACCTTTATGTTTTTGTTTTCATATATTTTACTTTTACATACGTTATAAAGCCCATACAACATTTGTTGTTAATTTTGTTTAAATAGTTAACCTTTAGGAGATTTAAATACTAAGAAAAACTGTCATATACTTATTTACATAGTTACCATTTCTGGTGCTCTTCATTTCTTTGTGTATATCCAGACTTCTATCTGGCACTATTTTCCTTCTGCCTGAAGTCTTCCTTTAACATTTTTTCTTATAAGAATCTGAAGACGGAAAGAAAAAAAAAAGGAATCTGAAGACAGTGAATTGTTGCAGCTTTTGTATGTCTGAGAACATCTTGCCTTCATTTGTTTTAATATAAATTTATTTTTTATTTTTATTTATTTTTGGCTGTGTTAGATCCTCGTTGCTGCGTGTGGGCTTTCTCTAGTTGTGGTGAGTGGGGGCTAGTCTTCGTTGTGGTGCACGGGCTTCTCATTGCAGTGGCTTCTCTTTGTTGCGGAGCACAGGCTCTAGGCACGTGGGCTCAGTAGTTGTGGCACGTGGCTCTAGAGCGCAGGCTCAGTAGTTGTGGCGCACAGGCTTAGTTGTTCCATGGCATGTGGGATCTTCCCGGACCAGGGCTCAAACCCGTGTCCCCCATATTGGCAGACGGATTCTTAACTCCTGTGCCACTAGGAAAGCCCCTGCCTTCATTTTTGAAAGATACTTTTGCATGTTATAGAACTCTAGGTTGACACATTTCTTTCAGAATTTTAAAGATGGTACTTCACTACCCTGTATCATTTCCAACAAATCTGCCATCATCCTTATCTTTGCTCCATTATTCATAATGTGTCTTTTCCCCGTCTGCTTTTTAAAAAACATATTTAATGGTGATAAAATACACATAATGTAAATTTTACCATTGTAACCATTTTTAAGTGTACAATTCAGTGGCATTAAGAAATTCACATTGTGTAACCATCATCATTATTCATCTCCAGAACTATTTGCATCTTGCAAAACAGCAACTCTGTACTCACTAAAACAATAACTCTCTATTTTCCCCTACAGCAATCCCTGGTAACGACCATTCTACTGTCTGTGTGTGAATTTGATTACTCTAGGTATCTCATATGAGTGGAAGCATACAATATTTTAAAAATACTTTTTAAAATTGAGGTATAGTTGATGTACAACATTATACAAGTTTCAAATGTACAACATAGTGATTCACAATTTTTAAAGGTTATACTCCTTTATAGTTATTATAAGATATTAGTTATATTCCCTGTGTCGCATAATATATCCTTATAGTTTATTTATTTTATACATAATAATTTGTACCACTTGTTCTCCTACCCATGTCTTGCCCCTTCCCTTTTCACTCTCCCCACTAGTAACCACTAGTTTGTTCTCTATATCTGTGAGTCTGTTTCCTTTTTGTTATATTTACTAGTTTGTTTTATTTTTCATATTCCATACGTGATATCATACAGTATTTGTCTTTGTCTGACTTATTTCACTTAGTCCCTCCAAGTCCATCCATGTTGTTGCAAATGGCAAAATAGCATTCTTTTTTATGGCTGAGTAGTATTCCATTGTATACATACACCACATCTGTTTTTAAAATTAATTAATTAATTTATTTATGGCTGCGTTGGGTTTTCTTTGCTGTGTGTGGGCTTTCTCTAGTTGTGGCGAGTGGGGGCTCTCTTTGTTGCAGTGTGTGGGCTTCTCATTGTGGTAGCTTCTCATTGCAGAGCATGGGCTCTAGGAGTATGGGCTTCAGTAGTTGTGGCACTCGGGCTCAGTAGCTGTGGTTCACAGGCTCTAGAGCGTAGGCTCAGTAGTTGTGGCGCATGGGCTTAGTTGCTCTGCGGCATGTTTTTGGATATATACGCAGTACTGGAATTGCTGGATCATGTGGTAGTTCTGTTTTTAGTTTTTTGAGAAACTGCTATACTGTTTTACACAGCGGCTGCACCAATTTACATTCCCACCAACAGTACACAAGGGTTCCCTTTTCTCCACGTCCTCGCCAACATTTATTATTTGTGGTCTTTTTAATGATAGCCTTTCTGACAGGTGTGAGGTGATATCTCACTTTGGTTTTAATTTGCATTTCTCTGATGATTAACGATGTTGAGCATCTTTTCCTATGCCTGGGCCATCTGTATATTTTCCTTGGAAAAATGTCTATTCAGGTCTTCTGCCCATTTTTTAATTGCATTGTTTGTTTTTTTGATATTGAGTTGTATGAGTTGTTTATATATTACAGATATTAACCCCAATAATATAATGTTATTGATCATAGCATTAGCAAATATTTTCTCCTTTTCAATAGGTTGTCTTTTTATTCTGTCAATGATTTCCTTTGCTGCAAAAGAGCTTTTAAGTCTCCTTAGGTCCCATTTGTTTATTTTTATTTCCTTTGCTTTAGGAGACAGATCCAAAAAAATACTGGTTTGATTTATGTTGATGAGTTTTCTGCCTATGTTTTCTTCTAGGATTTTTATGGTTTCTAATCTTACATTTAGGTCTTTAATACATTTCAAATTTATATGGTATGAGGAAATGTTCTAATTTCATTCTTTTATGTGTAGCTGTCCAGTTTTCCCAGCACCACTTATTGAAGGGAATGTCTTTTCTCCATTGTATATTCTTGTCTCCCTTGTCATAGATTAACTGACCATAAGCATGTAGGTTTATTTCTGGGCTCTCTATTCTATTCCATTGATCTATGTGCCAGTACCATACTGTTTTGATTATTGTACCATACTGTTTTGATTATTGTAGTTTTGTAGTATAGACTGAAGTCAGGGAGCATGATTCCTCCAGCTCTGTTCTTCTTTCTCAAGATTGTTTTGGCTATTTGGGGACTTCTGTTTCCATAAAAATGCCCTTGGTATTTTGATAGGGAATGTGTCAATTGCCTTGGGTAGTATGGTCATTTTAACAATACTGATTCTTCCCATCCATGAACATAGTATGTCTTTTTTTAAAAATTACTTTTATTTTATTTTACTTATTTATTTGGTTGTGTTGGGTCTTAGTTGCAGCTCACGGGCTCCTTAGTTGTGGCTCGTGGGTTCCTTAGTTGTGGCTCATGGGCTCCTTAGTTGTGGCATGGGAACTCTTAGTTGTGGCATGCATGTGGGATCTAGTTCCTGGACCAGGGATTAAACTCGGGCCCCCCTGCATTGGGAGCACAGAGTCTTAACCACTGCACCACCATGGAAGTCCCCATGACATATCTTTTGGTCTGTTTGTCATCTTCATTTTCTTTCATCAGTGTCTTATAATTCTCTGAGTTCAGGTCTTTTACCTCCTTAGGTAGGTTTATTCCTAGGTATTTTATTCTTTTTGATGCAATGGTAAGTGGGATTGTTTTTCTTAATTTCTCTTTCTGATAGCTCATCATTAGTGTATAGAAATGCAACAGATTTCTGTATATTAATTTTGTATTCTGTGACTTCATCAAATTCATTGATGAGTTCTAGTAGTTTTCTGGTGGTGTCTTTAGGATTTTCTATGTATAGTATCATATCTTTTACAAACTTTGATAGTTTTACTTCTTTTCAATTTGGATTCGTTTTATTTCTTTTTCATCTGTGATTGCTGTGGTTAGGACTTCCAATACTATGTTGAATAAAAGTAGTGAGAGTGGGCATCCTTGTCTTGTTCCTGATCTTAGAGGAAATGCTTTCAGCTTTTCATCACTGAGCATGATGTTAGCTGTGGGCTTGTCATATATCACCTCTATTATGTTGAGGTATGCTGTCTGTATGTCCACTTTCTGGAGAGATTTTATCATAAATGGACATTGAATTTTTTCAGAAGCTTTTTCTACATCTATTGAGATGATCAGATGATTTTTATTCTTCAATTTGTTATTGCGGTGTATCATATTGATTGATTTGTGGATATTGAAAAATCCTTGCATCCCAGGGGTAAATCCCACTTGATCGTAGTATTTGATCCTTTTAACGTATTGCTGGATTTGGTTTGCTAACATTTTGTTGAGGATTTTGCATGTATGTTCATCAGTGATATTGGCCTCTAATTTTCTTTCTTTCTTTTTTTTAATATCTTTGTCTGGTTTGGGTGTCAGGTTGATGCTGGCCTCATAGAATGAGTTTGGAAGTGTTCCTTCCTCTGCAGTATTTGGAGTAGTTTGAGAAGGATAGGTGTTAACTCTTCTTTAAATGTTTGGTAACATTCACCTGTGAAGCCATCTGGTCCTGGAGTTTTATTTGTTGGGAGTTTTTAAATTACTGATTCAATTTCATTACTGGTAATTGGTTTGTTCATATTTTCTATTTCTTCCTCGTTCGGTGTTGAGAGATTGTACATTTCCAGGTATTTGTCCATTTCTTCTAGGCTGTCCATTTTATTGGCATATAGTTGTTCATAGTAGTCTCATAATCTTTTGTATTTCTGTGATGTTGGTTGTAACTTCTCATTTTTCATTTCTGATTTTATTGATTTGGGCCCTCTCTTTTTCTTGATGAGTCTGGCTAAAGGTTTATCAATTTTGTTTATCTTTTCAAAGAATCAATTCTTAGTTTCATTGATCTTTTCTATTGTTTCTTTAGTCTCTATGTATTTCTGCTCTGATCTTTATGATTTCTTTCCTTCTACTAACTTTGGGTTTTGTTCTTCTTTGTCTAGTTCCTTTAGGTGTAAGGTTAGGCTGTGTATTTGATATTTTTCTTGTTTCCTGAGGTAAGCTTGTATCCCTTTGAACTTCCCTCTTAGAACTGCTTTTGCTGCATACCATAGATTTCGGATTGTTATGTTTTCATTTTCATTTGTCTCCAGGTATTTTTAAATTTCCTCTTTGATTTCTTCAGTGATCCATTGGTTGTTTAGTAGCATATTGTTTAGCCTCCACGTGTTAGGATTCTTTGCAGTTTTTTCTCGTAGTTGATTTCTAGTCTCATAGCATTGTGGTCGGAAAAGATGCTTAATATGATTTAAATTTTCTTAAATTTACCAAGGCTTGTTTTGTGTCCTAGCATGTGATCTATCCTGGAGAATGTTTCAAGTGCACTTGAAAAGAATGTGTTGGAATTATGCAGTATGTACATTTTTGTGACTGACTAATTTCACTTAGCATAAGGTCCTCAATGTTCATCCATGTACAATGTGCTGGAATTTCCTTTTTAGTAGGGGCGAATAATATTCCATTGTATGTATATACCACATTTTGTTCATTCATCAGTGGACACTTGGGTTGCTGCCACCTTTTGGCTATTGTGAATAATTCTGCTATGCACAGGAGTATATAAATATCTCTTCAAGACACTGCTTTAAATCCTTTTGGGTATATACCTAGAGTGGAATTGATGGATCACATGGTAATTCTGTGTTTATTTTTTTTTGAGGAACTGCCATATTGTTTTCCATAGCAGCTGCACCATTTTATACTCCCACCAATGATTGCACAAGGATCCCAGTTTCTCCAAATCTTCACCAATACCTGTTATTTTGTTTTTTTTTTTGAAAGAGTATCCATCCTAATGGGTGTAAGATGATATCACATTTGATTTTGATTTGCATTTCCCTAATGATTAATGATGTTGAGCATCTTTTCATGTGCTTATTGACCATTAGTATACCTTCTTTGGAGAAATGTCTGTTTAAGTTGTTTGTCCATCTTTAAATTGGGTTGTTTTTGTCTTTTGTTGTTGTTGAGTTGCAGGAATTCTTGACATATTCTGTCAATGTTTGCTTTATATATTTAGGGTCTGATGTTTGCATATGTTTGTAATTATATTCTTGGTGAATTGACCCTTTCATCATTATATAATGTCCTTCTTTATCTCTTGTAATAGTTTTTTAAATTTAAAGTCTATTTTGTCTGATATTAGCATAGCTATTCCTGTTCTCCTGTGGTTACTATTTGCACAGAATAACTTTCTCCATCCTTTTGCTTTAAATCTGTGCAGGTTCTTAGCTCTAAAGTGAGTCTCTCATAGACAGCATCTAGTTGGATTCTCTTTTTTAATTTGTTCTGCCAATCTGTGTCTTTTAATTGGGGGAATTTAATCCTTTTACATTTAGTTTCTGATAGGGAATTGCCATTTTATTTGCTTTCTGTATGTCTTATACCTTTTTTGTCCCTTCCTTCCATACTGCCTTCCTTTGTGTTTAGATGAATTTTTTTAGTAGTGACATGTTTTGATTCCCTTCTCATTTCCTTTTTCTTTTTTTTTAATAAATAAATTTATTTAAAAAAAGAAATCTGGGACAAGAAGGAAAGTAGATTACCAACTTAATCTAATTTTTCAGATTGCTTCTATTTTTCTTTTTTTTGAATTTATTTTTTTATACAGCAGGTTATTAGTTATTTATTTTATACATATTAGTGTATATATGTCAACTCCAATCTCCCAATTCATCACACCACCACCACCACCCATGCCACTTCCCCCCTTGGTGTCCATACGTTTGTTCTCTGCATCTGTGTCTCAATTTCTGCCCTGCAAACAGGTTCATCTGTACCATTTTTCTAGGTTCCACATATATGCGTTAATATATGATATTTGTTTTTCTCTTTCTGACTTACTTCACTCTGTATGACAGCCTCTAGATCCATCCACGTCTCTACAAATGACGCAATTTCATTCCTTTTTATGGCTGAGTAATACTCCATTGTATATATGTACCACATCTTCTTCATCCATTTATCTGTTGATGGGCATTTAGGTTGATTCCATGTCCTGGCTATTGTAAATAGTGCTGCATGAACATTGGGGTGCACGTGTCTTTTTGAATTATGGTTTTCTCAGGGTATATGCCCAGTAGTGGGATTGCTGGGTCATATGGTAATTCTATTTTTAGTTTTTTAGGGAACCTCCATACTGTTCTCCATAGTGGCTCTATCAATTTACATTCCCATCAACAGTGCAAGAGGGTTCCCTTTTCTCCACACCCTCTCCAGCATTTGTTGCTTGTAGATTTTCTGATGATGCCCCTTCTAACTGGGGCACTGTTATTCAACTATGTTGAATAATAGTGTTGAGAGTGGACATCCTTGTCTTGTTCCTGATCTTAGAGGAAATGCTTTTAATTTTTCACCATTGAGAATGACGTTTGCTGTGGGTTTGTCATATATGGTCTCTATTATGTTGAGGTAGGTTCCCTCTATGCACACTTTCTGGAGAGTTCTTTATCGTAAATGGGTGTTGAACTTTGTCAAAAGCTTCTTCTGCCTCTATTGAGATAATCATATGGTTTTTATTTTTCAATTTGTTAATATGGTGAGGTGATACCTCATTGTAGTTTTGATTTGCATTCTCTAATAATTAGTGATGTTGAGCAGCTTTTCATGTGCTTCTTGGCCATCTGTATGTCTTCTTTGGAGAAACGTCTATTTATGTCTTCTGCCCATTTTTGGATTGGGTTGTTTGTTTTTTAATATTGAGCTGCATGAGCTGTTTATATATTTTGGACAATAATCCTTTGTTGATTCGTTTGCAAATATTTTCTCCCATTCTGAAGGCTGTCTTTTCGTTTTGTTTGTAGTTTCCTTTTCTATACAAAAACTTTTAAGTTTCATTAGGTCCCATTTGTTTAATTTTGTTTTTATTTCCATTACTCTAGGAGGTAGATTAAAAAAGGTCTTGCTGTGATTTATGTCAAAGAATGTTCTCCCTGTGTTTTCCTCTAAGAGATTTATAGTGTCAGGTCTTACATTTAGGTTTCTAATCCATTTTGAGTTTATTTTTGTATATGGTGTCAGGGAGTGTTCTAATTTCATTCTTTTACATGTAGCTGTCCAGTTTTCCCAGCACCACTTATTGAAGAGACTATATTTTCTCCATTGTATATCCTTGCCTCCTTTGTCATAGATTAGTTGACCATAGTTGTGTGGCTTAATCTCTGGGCTTTCTATCCTGTTCCATTGATCTATATTTCTGTTTTTGTGCCAGTACCATATTTTCTTGATTACTGTAGCTTTGTAGGATAGTCTGAAGTCCAGGAGCCTGATTCCTTGAGCTCCGTTTTTTTCCCTTAAGATTGCTTTGGCTATTCGTGGTCTTTTGTGTCCATACAAATTTCAATATTTTTTGGTTCTAGCTCTGTATTGCACTGAATCTGTAGATTGCTTTGGGTAGTATATTTATTTTCACAGTATTGAGTCTTCCAATTCAAGAACATGGTATATCTCCCCATCCGTTTGTATCATTTTTTAAAAAATTTATTTTATTTATTTATTTATTTTTGGCTGCATTGGGTCTTTGTTGCTGCGCGCAGGCTTTCTCTAGATGTGGCGAGTGGGGGCTACTCTTCGTTGCGGTGTACGGGCTTCTCATTGCGGTGGCTTCTCATTGCAGAGCATGGGCTCTAGGCATGTGGGCTTCAGTAGTTGTGGCACACGGGCTTAGTTGCTCCATGGCATGTGGGATCTTCCTGGGCCAGGGCTTCAACCCGTGTCCCCTGCACTGCCAGGCGGATTCTTAACCACTGTGCTATCAGGGAAGCCCCTTGTATCATCTTTAATTTCCTTCATCAGTGTCTTATAGTTTTCTGCATACAGTTTTTTTTCTCTCCAGATAGGTTTATTCCTAGGTATTTTATTCTTTCTGTTGCAATGGTAAATGGGAGTGTTTCCTTAATTTCTCTTTCAGATTTTTCATGATTAGTGTATAGAATGCAAGAGATTTCTGTGCATTAATTTTGTATCCTGCAGCTTTACCAAATTCATTGATTAGTTCTAGTAGTTTTCTGGTGGCATCTTTAGGATTTTCTACCTATAGTATCATGTCATCTGCAAACAGTGTCAGCTTTACTTCTTTTCCGATTTGTATTCCTTTTATTTCTTTTTCTTCTCTGGTTGCTGTGGCTAGGACTTCCAAAACTATGTTGAATAATAGTGTTGAGACTGGACATCCTTGTCTTGTTCCTGATCTTAAAGGAAATGCTTTTAATTTTTCACCATTGAGAATGTTGTTTGCTGTGGGTTTGTCGTATATGGTCTCTATTATGTTGAGGTAGGTTCCCTCTGTGCCCACTTTCTGGAGAGTTTTTTTTTTTTATCATAAATGGGTATTGAATTTTGTCAGAAGCTTTTTCTGCCTCTATTGAAATAATCATATGATTTTTATTCTTCGGTTTGTTAATATGGTGTATCACATTGATTGATTTGCATATATTGAAGAATCCTTGCATCCCTGGGATAAAACCCACTTGATCATGGTGTATGATCCTTTTAATGTGCTGTTGGATTCTGTTTGCTAGTATTTTTTTTTTTTTTCGGTACGTGGGCCTCTCACTGTTGTGGCCTCTCCTGTTGTGGAGCACAGGCTCCGGACGTGCAGACTCAGCGGCCATGGCTCACGGGCCCAGCCATTCCGCGGCATGTGGGATCTTCCCGTACCGGGGCATGAACCCGTGTCTCTTGCATCGGCAGGCGGACTTTCAACCACTGCGCCACCAGGGAAGCCCCGCTAGTATTTTGTTGAGGGTTTTGCGTCTATATTCATCAGTGATATTGGTCTGCAATTTTCTTTATTTGTAGTATCTTTGTCTGGTTTTGGTATCAGGGTGATGGTGGCCTCATAGAATGAGTTTGGGAATGTTCTTCCTCTGAAATTTTTTGGAAGAGTTTGAGAAAGATGGGTGTTAGCTCTCCTCTAAATGTTTGATAGAATTCACCTGTGGAGCCATCTGGTCCTGGACTTTTGTTTGTTGGAATATTTAAAATCACAGTTTCAATTTCATTACTTGTGATTGGTCTGTTCATATTTTCTATTTCTTCCTGGTTCAGTCTTGGAAGGTTACACCTTTCTAAGATTTTGTCCATTTCTTCCAGGTTGTCCATTTTATTGCCATAGAGTTGCTTCTAGTAGTCTCTTAGGATGCTTCGTATTTCTGTGGTGTCTGTTTTAACTTCTCCTTTTTCATTTCTAGTTTTAATGATTTGAATCCTCTCCCTCTTTTTCTTGATGAGTCTGGCTAATGGTTTATCAATTTTGTTTATCTTCTTAAAGAATCAGCTTTTAGTTTTATTGATCTTTGCTATTGTTTTCTTTGTTTCTATTTCACTTATTTCTGCTCTGATCTTTATGATTTCTTTCCTTCTACTAACTTTGGGTTTTGTTTGTTCTTCTTTCTCTAGCTCTTTTAGGTGTAAGGTTTGATTGTTTATTTGAGATGTTTGTTGTTTCTTGAGGTAGGATTGTATTGCTATAAGTTTCCCTCTTAGAACTGCTTTTGCTGTATCCCATAGGTTTTGGATCGTCATGTTTTCATTGTCATTTGTTTCTAGGTATCTTTTGATTTCCTCTTTGATTTCTTCAGTGATCTCTTGGTTATTTAGTAACGTATTGTTTAGCCTCCATGTGTTTGTGTTTTTTACATTTTTTTCCACGTAACTTATTTCTACTCTCATAGTGTTGTGGTCAGAAAAGATGCTTGATATGATTTCAATTTTCTTAAATTTACTGAGGCTTGATTTGTGACCCAAGCCGTGATCTCTCCTGGAGAATGTTCTGTGCGCACTTGAGAAGAAAGTGTAATCTGCTGGTTTTGGATGGAATGTCCTATAAATATCAGTTAAATCTATTTGGTCTATTGTGTCATTTAAAGCTTGTGTGTTTCCTTATTAACTTTCTGTTTGGATGATCTGTCCATTGGTGTAAGTGAGGTGTTAAAGTCCCCCACTATTATTGTGTTACTGTCAATTTCCTCTTTTATAGCTGTTAGCAGTTGCCTTACGTATTGAGGTGCTCCTATGTTGGGTGCATATATATTTATAATTGTTATATCTTCTTCTTGGATTGATCACTTGATCATTATGTAGTGTCCTTGTCTCTTGTAACATTCTTTTTTTAAAAGTCTATTTTATCTGATATGAGTATTGCTACTCCAGCTTTCTTTTGATTTCCATTTGCATGGAATTCTTTTTCCATCCCCTCACTTTCAGTCTGTATGTGTCCCTAGGTCTGAAGTGAGTCTCTTGTAGGCAGCATATATATGGATTTTGTTTTTGTATCCATTCAGCGAGCCTGTGTCTTTTGGCTGGAGCATTTAATCCATTCACGTTTAAGGTAATTATCGATATGTATGTTCCTATTTCCAGTTTGTTAAGTGTTTTGGGTTTGTTTTTGTAGGTCCTTTTCTTGTCTTGTGTTTCTCACTTAGAGAAGTTCCTTTAGCATTTATTGTAGAGCTGGTTTGGTGGTGCTGAATTCTCTTAGCTTTTGCTTGTCTGTAAAGCTTTTGATTTCTCCATCGAATCTGAATGAGATCCTTGCCAGGTAGAGTAATCTTGGTTGTAGGTTGTTCCCTTTCATCACTTTAAAATGTCATGCCACTTGCTTCTGGCTTGTAGAGTTTCTGCTGAGAAATCAGCTGTTAACCTTACGGGAGTTCCCTTGTATGTTATTTGTCGTTTTTCCCTTGCTGCTTTCAATAATTTTTCTGTCTTTATTTTTTGCCAGTTTGATTGCTGTGTGTCTTGGTGTGTTTCTCCTTGGATTTATCCTGTATGGGACTCGCTGTGCTTCCTGGAGTTGGGTGGCTATTTTCTTTCCCATGTTAGGGAAGTTTTTGAGTCTAACCTCTTCATATATTTTCTCAGGTCCTTTCTCTCTCTCTTCTCCTTCTGGGACCCCTATAATGCGAATGTTATTGTGGTTAATGTTGTCCCACAGGTCTCTTAGGCTGTCTTCATTTCTTTTCATTCTTTTTTCTTTATTCTGTTCCATGGCAGTAAATTCTACCATTCTGTCTTCCAGGTCACTTATCCGTTCTTCTGCCTCAGTTATTCTGCTATTGATTCCTTCTAGTGTATTTTTCATTTCACTTATTGTATTGTTCATCTCTGTTTGTTTGTTTTTTAATTCTTCTAGGTCTTTGTTAAACATTTCTTGCATCTTCTCAATCTTTGTCTCCATTCTTTTTCCGAGGTCCTGGATCATCTTCACTATCATTATTCTGAATTCTTTTTCTGGAAGGTTGCCTATCTCCACTTCATTTAGTTGTTTTTCTGGGATTTTATCTTGTTCCTTCATGTGGTACATAGCACTCTGCCTTTTCATCTTGTCTGTCTTTCTGTGAACGTGGTTTTTGTTCCACAGGCTGCAGGATTGTAGTTCTTCTTGCTTCTGCTGTCTGCCCTCTGGTGGATGAGGCTAGCTAAGAGGCTTGTGCAGGTTTCCTGATGGGAGGGACTGATGGTGGGTAGAGCTGACTGTTGCTCTGGTGGGCAGAGCTCAGTAAAACTTTAATCCGCTTGTCTGCTGATGGGTGGGGCTGGGTTCCCTCCCCTGTTGGTTGTTTGGCCTGAGGCGACCCAACACTGGAGCCTACCCGGGCTCTTTGGTGGGGCTAATGGCGGACTCTGGGAGGGCTGATGCCAAGGAGTACTTCCCAGAACTTCTGCTGCCAGTGTCCTTGTCCTCACAGGGAGACACAGCCACCCCCCGCCTCTGCAGGAGACCCTCCAACACTAGCAGGTAGGTCTGATTCAGTCTCCTGTGGGGTCACTGCTCCTTCCCCTGGGTCCCAATGCGCACACTACTTTGTGTGTGCCCTCCAAGAGTGGAGTCTCTGTTTTCCCCAGTCCTGTCGAAGTCCTGTAGTCAAATCCCGCTAGTGTTCAAAGTCTGATTGTCTAGGAGTTCCTCCTTCTGTTGCCGGACCCCCAGGTTGGGAAGCCTGACATGGGGCTCAGAACCTTCACTCCAGTGGGTGGACTTCCGAGGTATAAGTGTTCTCCAGTTTGTGAGTCGCCCACCCAGCAGTTATGGGATTTGATTTTATTGTGATTGCGTCCCTCCTACCATCTCATTGTGGCTTCTCCTTTGTCTTTGGATGTGGGGTATCTTTTTTGGTGAGTTCCAGTGTCTTCCTGTCGATGATTGTTCAGCAGTTAGTCGTGATTCTGGTGATCTCGCAAGAGGGAGTGAGAGCACGTCCCTCTATTCCTCCATCTTGAACCTATCTCCTCCCTTCTCATTTTCTTTTGTGTATATTCTCCATGTATTTTGTTTGTAGTGGTTACATTTAACATCCTAAACTTATAACAATCTATTTAAACTGATAACCATTTAACTTTGCTCACATACAAAAATTCTACTTCTTTACAGCTCCTCTACACCCACCTTTGTTATTGATGTCACAAATTACATCATTACATGTTATGTAATGATCCTTTGTAGATTTAGAATTATTTTTATGCTTTTCTCTTTTAAATCCTATGAAAGAATAAAAAGTGGAGTTAAGATCCAAAGTGACAATAATAGAGGTTTTTACTTGTCCATATATTTATCTTTACCAGAGAACCTTATTTTTCATAGGACTTTGAGTTACTGTCTAGCATTCTTTCATTTCAACTTGAAGGAGTCCCTTTACCATTTCTTGCAGGGCAGGTCTAGTGGTGATAACTCCTTTAGCTTTTATCTGGGAATGTATTAATTTCTTCCTCACTTTTGAAGGACACTTTGTTGTATATAGAATTTTTTGTTGACAGTTTTCTTCATTCAGCACTTTTTCATTCCCCCCCCCCAGTTTTATTGAGGTATAATCAACTGTATATATGTAAGGTATATTTTGATATACCTACACACTGTGAAAGGATAACCATAGACAAGCTAATTATCACATCTATTACCCACATAGTTACCAATTTTTTTTTTGGTGTGTGATGAAAATACTTAAGATCTACTCTCTTAGCAAATTTCAGTACAATACAGTACAGTATTGTTAGCTGTTTTCACCATACTGTATGTTAGGTCCCCGGAGGTTATTCATGTTATAAGTGGAAGTTTGTTCCCTTTGACCAATAGGGCGCCATTCCTTCCCCTGCCCCTGATAGTCACCACTCTACTCTGTTTCTGCGAGTTTGGCCTTTTTAGAGTCCACATATAAGTGAGATCATGTACAGTATATGTCTTTTTCTGTTTGACTTATTTCACTTAGTAAAATGCTCTTGGGTTTTATCCATGTTGTCACAGATGGCAGGATTTCCTTCTTTTATAAGAGTGAATAATATTCTTGCATGTGTGTGTATCACATTTTCTTTATCCATTCATCTGTTGATGGACACTTAGGTTGTTTCTGTATCTTGGCTATTGCAAATAATGCTGCAATGAACATGGAAGTGAAGATATCTCTTTGAGGTACTGATTTCATTTCCTCTGGCTATATACCCAGAAGTGGGCTGGCCAGACCATATGGTAGTCCTATTTTTAATTTTTTGAGGAACCTCCATACTATTTTCCATAAAGGCTGTACTAATTTACATTTCCACCAACAGTACACAGTGGTTCCCTTTTCTCCTTATCAGATACATGGTTTGTAAATATTTTCTATTCTGTAGGTTGCCTTTTCATTTTTTTGATTGTTTGCTGTGCAGAAGGTTTTTAGTTTGATGGAGTTCCACTTGTTTATTTTTGCTTTTGTTTCCTGTGCTTTTGGTATATCTAAAAAGTCATTGCCAAGGCCCATGTCAAGGAGCTTTTCCTCTGTTTTCTTCTTGGAGTTTTATGGTTTCAGGACTTACATTTAAGGCTTTAATCCATTTTGAGTTAATTTTGTGTGTGGTGCCAGATGAGGTGAGGGTCCAATTTCATTCTTGTGCATGTGGATATTGAGTTTTTCCAGTAACATTTATTGAAGACACTGTCTTTCCCCCCACTGTATATTCTTGGCTCTTTTGTCATAGATTAGTTGACCATATATGTGTGGGTTTATTTCTGGGCTTTCTATTCTGTTCCATTGATCTGTGTCTGTGTTTTGTTGTTGTTGTTGTTGTTTGGCTATGTTGCACAGCTTGTGGGATCTCAGTTCCCTGACCAGGGATTGAACCATGGCTGTGGCAGTGAAAGCCCATAATTCTAACCACTAGGCCACCAGAAACTCCCCTATTTATCTGTTTCTATGCCAATACCGTACTGTTTGGATTACTATAGCTTTGGAGTATAGTTTGAAAACAGGAAATGTGATGTGCTTCCAGATTTGTTGTTCTCTCTCAAAACTGCTTTGGCTATTTGGAGATCTTTTGCGGTTCCATACAAATTTGAGGATTGTTTGTCCTATTTCCATGAAAAATGCCATTGGAATTTTGATTGGAATTGTACCTGTAGATTGCTTTGGGTAGTATGGACATCTTAACAATATTAATTCTTCAAGTCCATGAGCATGGAATATCTTTCCATTTATTTGTGTCTTCAGTTTCTTTCATCAGTGTCTTATAGTTTTCAGTATACAGGTCTCTCACCTCCTTGGTTAAATTTGTTTATTTTTAAAATTTTATTTATTTTTGGCTGCGTTGGGTCTGTTGCTGCTCATGGGCTTTCTCTAGTTGTGGCGAGCGGGGGCTACTTTTGTTGCTGTGTGCGGGCTTCTCATTGTGGTGGCTTCTCTTGTTGCGGAGCATGGGCTTTAGGCACACGGGCTTCAGTAGTTGCAGCACGCAGGCTCAGTAGTTGTGGCGCATGGGCTTAGTTAAATTTATTAAATTTATTCTGAAGTATTAGGCTGGCCAAAAAGTTCGTTCGGGTTTTTCCATAACACCTTACAGAACGAACTTTTTGGCCAACCCATTATTTTATTCTTTTTCATGAAATTCTAAAAAGAATTATTTTCTTAATTTTCTTTCTCATAGTTCATTATTGGTGTAGAGAAATGCAACATATTTTTGTATATTAATTTTATATCCTGCAACTTTACTGAATTTATTAGTTCTAACACTTTTTGGTGGACTCTTTAGGGTATTCTCTATAATGACATGTCATCTGCAAATAGTGACAGTTGTACTTCTTCCTTTCCAATTTAGATGACTTTTTTTTTTTTTTTTTTTTTTTTTTTTGTGCAGTATGCAGGCCACTCACTGTTGTGGCCTCTCCCGTTGCAGAGCATGGGCTCGGGATGCGCAGGCTCAGTGGCCATGGCTCATGGGCCCAGCCACTCCGTGGCACGTGGGATCCTCCCGGACAGGGGCACGAACCTGTGTCGCCTGCACCGGCAGGTGGACTCTCAACCACTGCGCCACCAGGGAAGCCCCTAGATGACTTTTATTTCTTTTTCTTGCCTAATTTCTCTGGCTAGGACTTCCAGTGCTATGTTGAATAAGTTGTAAGAGTGGGCATCCTTGTTTTGTTCCTCATCTTAAAGGAAAAGCTTTCAGCTTTTCTTTCTTCTTGAGTTAATTTTTGGTAGTTTGTGTCTGTGTAGGAATTTGTGTATTTTATCTAAGTTAACTAATTTGTTGGCATGCAGTTGTTCAATGTATTCCTGTGTAATTCTTTTTCTTTTTAAGGTTTTTTTTTTTTGGCCGCGCCATATGGCATGCAGGATCCTTGTTCCCTGACCAGGGTTTGAACCTGCACCCCCTAGAGTGGAAGTGCAGAGTCTTAACCACTGGACTGCCAGGGAAGTCCTTTATTTATTATTTTTTTTAAAATAGGAACTATTTCCAACTCACAGAAAAGAATAGGGAGAGGGCTTCACTGGTGGCACACTGGTTGAGAGTCTGCCTGCCGATGCAGGGGACACGGGTTCGTGCCGCGGTCTGGGAAGATCCCACATGCCGCAGAGCGGCTGGGCTCGTGCGCCATGGCCGCTGAGCCTGCGCGTCCGGAGCTTGTGCTCCGCAACGGGAGAGGCCACAACAGTGAGAGGCCCGCCTACCGCAAGAATAGGGAGAATAAAGAAATCAACTGCCAGTAAACAAGTGTTAATATTTTGCTAGATGGCTATAGAATTACTAAAGAAATAAATAGAAAAAATAAATAAAACATTCAATATTAATTGAAGCCTACTTTAATTCCTGCAATCTAATTCCTTTTATTTCCACAAGTATCTTGAATCTTGATATTGACACGAGTCCTTACCACCCATATTTTTATATTTTATATAAAAACGTGAACAGCATTGTTGATTTAAAATGTTACTTGAATTATGTAGGCTTCATTCTGCACTTTTCTTTCCCTCAGCATTTTATTTTGAGATTGAGTTACATTGGCACATTAGATTTAGTTCATTTGTGTAAATTGCTATGTTTAAATGTTCGCAAAATGAAAGGCATACAGGTCGTTTTCAGTGTTTGCTTTGTAAACTATGCTTTCGTGTTAATTCTTGCACGTGATTGCCTGTGGGCATGTGTTTCTCAAGGATGAGTATCAAAAACGTTGAGTTGCAGAGTTTGTATCTTCAACTTTACTAGATATTGTAAAATTGCTCCATGAATGCTGGGTTTTGGGGTGTGCTCAAGTGGCTCCAGGTACCCAGCCCAAGGAGGCAGTTTTGTGAGTCACTGTGTGTGGCCCCACCTGTGGGCTTCACTTAAGATGCCCCAGTCTTGTAACCCAGGTTCTGGTTGGATGCTGTTAACCATCCATCTGAGTAGCTACTTTGTAAAATGTGTGAGATTGAGGAGACTTGAGAGATGCCCAGTTGGGGTGAACCTCATGATTGACAGGAACTAAGTCTGCTATAATCAATTGGTTTTGTCATGTATCTGAACAAAGACGTTGGAGTGAATGTACTGAGTCTACAGAAATGATCTGGGCTCTGGGATGTCAGAAGCTTGGTCTCAAATCCACACTGCTTTCTTTGTAATTTCAGGCAAGACATTTTCCTTCTCTGTCCTTAGTTGCCACATCTATTAAATGGGGATAGGAAGAGTTCCTTGCTCGTAGACTTATTAAACGAGGGTTTTATACATAAAGTGTTTGGCGCAGGGCCTGGCATTTAGCAGCATCTACTGCATTTGCTGCTGTTTCTATTAACCTGTCTCCACTTGAATTCCTGTGCCTTGGCGCTATGTACCAGGGACGTGGGGAGAAGGGTGAGTACGCACTGTGGTTACCGCCCATAGGGCCATGTCAGCAGCTTCCTCCTGGAATGATCTGTCACACGGTCATATCCACCAGGGGCAGTCAGTTGATTAGTGGCCTCGTTTTTTGTCTCAGTATACATTGTGGGTTTAGTTTTAATAACTTGTCATAAAAATTAGCAGAAGAGATAGCCAGGATGTCCAAATGGGGTTTCTTTCTGAAAGTTAATATCCATCAGAAAGGGAAGCTAAGCTATTTGTGGAAGGAGGGGCAAAGGAATGGTCGTGAGGTGACTTGGGAAATCTTCCAGAGGATTATGCGGCACATAAAATTGTTGGTGACATGTGGTTTACATCTGTCCTGAAGCGGGTCTTTCCTAGGTGTCATTCATTTCCAGCCATCACGAAGTGTGTGGGTGTGTCTGTGTTTACAAGTGCTTTTGTAGTCCTGTTGACTCTAGAGCAAGTGTGCTGCAGAGGATTACAAAGGCGCTAAATGATGACTGTGTCCACTATCTAAAAGGCTTTCGAAGGCCTGTATTACCCAAAGAAAACAGAACTATCTCCAGAAGAGTCTTAAGCCCCTTGAGGTCTGGGATTCTTTTTTTTTTTTTTTTTTTTTTTTTTTAAATATTTATTTAATTAATTAATTTTATTTTGGTTGTGCTGGGTCTTAGTTGCAGCAGGTGGGCTCCTTAGTTGCATCATATGTTCTTCTTAGTTGCAGCCAGTGGGATCCTTAGTTGTGGGATGTGTGCTTCTTAGTTGTGGCTGATGGGCTCCTTAGTTGTGGCTCACCGCCTCTTTAGTTGTAGCATGCAAACTCTTAGTTTTGGCATGCATGTGGGATCTAGTTCCCTGACCAGGGATCGAACCTGGGCCCACTGCATTGGGAGAATGGAGACTTAACAACTGTGCCACCAGGGAAGTCCCAGGTCTGGGATTCTTAAATGCTCTGCTGTCGACCCTTCCAGACTGTTTCCCAGCACTTCTTGGCCAGATTCTGTCCTTCAGCCCAACTCCGGCATCTAGCCCTCGGCCTGGCACAGAGCAGGGCCTCAGCCAAAATCTCTTTCTTTACTCTGACCTCACCCAAGTGGTTTTTCTCTGTTTGGAATGTCCTTTACACGTCCTAACACATCTCTTCCAGCACCTTCCCTAAAGCTCCCAGCTCTGTCCCTTGCTCATTCCTGGGACTGCCTGGGGCACTGTCTTTGTTCCCTCGGACATGATTTTCTCTCCCCGAGGGGAGGATCTTGGCTGGTAACATGTGATGTTACAAATGTCTTAGTCCGTTGGAAGCATCATCTACTTACTGGTCTGTTGAGGCTGCTCCCTTGGTCCCTAAAGGTAGCGGATAATGAACATTTTGTTGTATTTAGGCAACCAGTGATCTTTCTTTTCTCCCTCTCTGAGGGTGATATGACACCACTTTCATAGTCAGATATTGATATGAAAGTTTGGGCTGTTAGTCAGGTTTACCCATTACTGTTTTACGTCATCAAAACTCTATTTTAACCATGGGCTTCTGGGTTGAAAATCAAATGCCATCTTACTAAAATAAACTGAATTCTAAAGACCATTTCTTTAGGTCTATAAAAGCACCTGATATAAATAGCTGCTTCTGAAATGTGGCTGCACTGAAGGATTACCCGGGTCTTTTGGGAATCTTGTTGGTGGCTCATTTATTACTGTCAAAGCGAGAGCCAGTTTTCCCCAGGCACGTGTGTACACACCGACCCCCGGGGTCCACAGCCTTCGCCACGTCTCTCATTGGGGGTTTCCTTATGATTGTGGGAGAATGCACACGGTTTTGGTGTCAAATCTTGTCATGGTCAAGTTCAGCTAGGTACCTGTTTCTATTTTGTATCCCACGATCCTGGACCTGGGGGAGGGGATGTGTGCCCTGGATGTGTGATTCACAAAACCTGCCTCAGCACGCCCGCCTGTTGTGTCTGGTGACTGACTGCTGTAAGGCTTGCTCTGAAGGCAGTGTCTCTTCCCCACCTGCCCCCCTCAGCTCTCCTGACCCATAGCATGTGGTCTTTCCTCTGCGTAGTAAGAATCATAGTACATCAAAATGTTTTTATTTGAGACACAAAAATGCAAAATTGCTGAGATATCAAACATTTCCCGATCAGCTACAATACGGCCACTATGTACAAAAGATCTGATGATAAATGTGCACACATATAAAAATACCGTATGCATTACCTATGTACAGTACATGTGCAAAATGTATGGCATTCAAACATGACATGGAATTGATTTCAGGGGTGCAAACAGCAAATACAAAGGCATCATGGTTTTTCTTTTAAAAAAACAACATAAAGGCAATAGATGAATGGACCCCCGATTGCCATAGTTTTTTATTAAACTAGTGCTTTGATAAGCAGGGCTCTGCAGATTGGTATCTTTCTCCTTTTTTTCATAGAGTGAGATGCTAAGACATAATATGACAATGAAAATAAGAAGAGAAACACCTATCACATCGTATTTCTATTGCAAGCAAGAGAAGAAAACTAATTTGTAGGTAGAAAGGAAAAAACTCTGTATTACTGCTAAATACGTATTATTCTTAACCCAACAAAACAAATCTATACTATTTTACATGAAAACAATAGAGAAATATCTACATCTTTGTGAAAATTATAACCTTAAATGGATAATACCTTTTTGGGACTGATTTTTGAGATCTCATTAGTCTCAAATTTTAAATAAAAAGTGCCTCCTTTTGGCAAATACTTGGCAATGCCTTTGGTTCCATTGAAGCGAGTTTGCATTACTATTAGTTATTCGAGGTTAAGTGCTTTTGGTAGCAACTAAACCCTTTCCTAAATGCTTCCTCCTCCTCCTAAATCAGCAAGTTTCCTTACAGCATAATGTGGAGAGGTAATCGTTATGAGTCTCGGTGATTCTATGAACTTGGTTAAAGCTTTGTCTTAGTAGTTGGCACAAAGCTCTGTTGAACACGACAGCTATGTTGAGATCGCCAATGACATGTTTTATTTGATTCCAGACAGCACCTTGCAGATCCGAGATTGCCATCCTCTTGTCACAGAATCGTGACATTTTCCAATGATTCACAGAGCAACGTGTTTGCATGGAGGGGAAGAGCTCTTTTGTAAACATGTGCAGCTTTTTGAATTACAGGCCTCAAATCAGAGATTTCAGGCAGAAACCCTTTGCAATGATGCATTTCCTCAAATACTGCAAGAAAGGGTGAATGGGGACAAACATAGACCTGCTTATTGCCATGCAGTCACTTCACAAGTAAAACCGTAGCTCAGAAACATGGCTGAATGAGCAAGTTATCAAAGGTTTGAACCAGGAAGAAGAATGACTACATATTAATTGTTATTTTCCAGTTTTGACTGAAACCACTTAAAAGATGCGCTGAAATGCAGTTAGGATGCTCTCCAGATACACACTTCTGCACTTGTGAGCTGTGTTCCTTTGATAACCCTGACCTTCCAGTTAGTGTTCTTTGAGAGAGTGGGCTAATTTTGTGGCCTCCAGGCAGGGGACACTTTGCCTGGTGTCCTGCTCTGGTGCCAGTGGTCGGGACTGATGTGGTGGTGACGGATGGCGACACGCAGAGGGCTATCTGCGAACCTGCTGTGGAGCCCCAGGTGGCTCTGCTGGTGGACACTGACAGCTAGTCTCTTGGAAGTTCTTGAAACAGCCCCTGGCTGCCACCTTCCACCTGGCTCATGGCAGGAGCCACCAGATGGGCCCCAGAAACAGCACGAGGGTGTGGCGCAAACCCGGCCAAAGGCTGTTTGTGGACAGTAAAGGGACGGTCCCGGCACTGTTGTGGCTGGTTTCAGCTTGGGAACTGCGGAAGGGCTCTGGAGAAAGCTGTGTGGCCTGGAATGATCTGGGGTTGATCTGGGGTAGAGGAAGCCTGAGTCAGCTTTGGTGACAAAATGGGTAACACTCCTGATCCATCATCACTCGGGGTCCGCCGGCTGCACAGCTTGTGGCGGTGCCCTCTACAGGTGGCAGCTTGGGGGGCGACACCACACCGCCTTTGCCACGATTCTGAAACGGCACTTCCGTGGCTCACACAACCGTGCAGTTTGTAAAAAGGAAATTTTGAGTAAGCTCTCTGTTTGTGCCATAAAGATACTCATATAAAACAACCAAGTAGCATCTGAGCAAGAAGTTCCGTGAATTCAGACTGCATCTATGTACAGACATGTGGCAGATACTATACAGCAGGTTGCACATTGCAGGAAAAACACTAGAACGTGAACCACTCACACTGTCCTAAGAGCTTTCCTAGTACATGCTTTGCTGAAACGTACAAGATGACCACACATGCCTGAAGCTTCGGTGTAACTTTCTATTCCTCGCGTCCTTAATGACAAGGCCTGATACCTATATACACTAGCAGGGTAAGCTTGATACTACTGTGTTTCAGGAATATTTAGGAAATAAGACTGGATAGGAGACCGTGTTTCTAGGAGTTGGTTTTCTGCTCGGCAGTATGCTATTCTGCAGAATGGTACACGACAGCACCGCTTCTAAACCACACACATGAACACCTGAAAATCCAACCAGCGCTTCTGCCCTCTGTTTAAAGGGCTGTGAAGCTCACCTCAAACCCAAGACCGTCCTCTTTGGTAAACACACGCCTTTCCCATTGCGCTTACCGTCACGTTCACTGAGTTAGGGCAGAGGGGCTGTGATCACAGAATGTCACCTTTGGTCACGTCACACGCTGCGCACGGTCTGTGTCCTTGCTCTAACCTGGAACATTAGCTGAGACCCTGGTGAGCAGCACTGGTGTCACAGAGGCCCAGCTGGCTGCTCAAGCCAGGACGGAGGGCCGGGTGGAATGCCGCGAGTAGGTGGCCGGTAGAGTCAGTACTAGAGGCCCCTTGCCTGCCTTTAAAGGAAATGCTGGTACGTGAAGGTCTGAACACACATGTGAAGTGGGCACTTCAGCAAGTTGTAGTCAAGAGACCAGGCTCATGAGATGGCATTCTTTGTAATGCAGTGTGTATTTTTGGAGAGCAACCTTCCTGTGGCATGTTTCAAATCTATTTTAAAAAAGCAATAAGGGGAGCTGAGGGCTAGAGAACAATCTATGTACACAACTCGGGATGATGGAAACAGAAAGTTACTCAACAAGAGCCAGCACCACTAGCTGTTCAGTTGCCTCCTGCTGACTCACTGATATTTGGTGCTAATTTAATAAGCCATTTAAATCTGAATGAAGATGATGCTTAGAGTCTAAGTGTGGACCACATAAGCCCCAGACAAAAACCCAGGGCCCAGACTTCCCCTAAGAAAAGTACCTTTCCGGGTCAGTAGCCCTGCCCCTGGCCACAGGGCCTCCGAAAGGAACTGACTCGAGATGCACGTCATGCCCAGGACGTTAACTGTCCCATTGGGCTTGGTCAGATGGCGGCGCTGTGGTTAACGGTTACTGGCTCCCACATGTTGGATTACCAATTGCTAAACACTCAAAGTACCTACTGCAGACCACACTGTGCATGACTGCCTCTGCTTGAATCATCCAGAAGCACTTTCCAGTTGGGAGGGCTTTCAACTGAGGGCTCGAGGGCTGTGGGCAACTGAATACTGGGAAAATGGACTTTTCTTACATGTAGTAAAATTTACAAACTGAAATAAAAGTATACAGTAAGATCAGTTCTTAGGCAAAACACAAACCCAGAAATGATTCACAGACTGTTTCCAAGTAGTGGGTCAGGTTCCCACAGTGACTTGCAAGAGGCAACTTTCACCATTTAACAACCCAGAGAAAAAACCTGACCATACGTAGGGTTTATACAAGGTGAGGTGGAGAGCACAATGATGTTATGTAATAAAAACCTCCACACTTTGGGGTAGATTTCAGGTGGGTTTTTTTTCAGTTATTTATATTTTATCATATACTTACTTAAATGACTAGCTTGATTGAAATAATCTTGGAACTCCTGTGATAGTTGGCATTTTAGAAAATTATGAAACTACTCAACAAATCTTTTTTCTATATAAAAAACTAATAAAACCTCCAGTTTTTCAATCTTCAGCTTGATGATATAGTGAGAGCTCAGGTATGACATCCAGTTACAAGCCTGTAAAACAGTAACCAGGGATAAGCGACAGAGAAGAGGACGGCCAGGGCTGGGTCCACTGGCCAACCTGGCGACACTGTCTCACCTGTAACCGTTGTAGGAATGTCCTAGGTTGATGACAGACTTCTCCCTTGCCTTCTTTGCAACTCACCAGCTCAGAAATATATTTTATGCTAAAGCCTTTTCTTGGTTCTTTGAGATGGGTCTGGTTACCTGAAAGTTAGTCAGCAATTCTTTAAATACGGAAATACATGTGGCTCAAGTACTCCAGAAATATTTGAGTTATTACAAGAAGTAGGACCACTGGGTACCTAATGCCTTACTCCAGTGTAGGCTGTACACATCACAATGTCAGAGCACACGTACAGATGTCTAAGATACACATTAAAATCAACCTAATCAACCCAGAGGGCTGCAAATAGAATTTTCAGTGTTATCAGTACACCTGACTTCTTACAGTGGCTTGTTTATGACAGTCTTTTGTAGACACTGTCTGGTTATGGTGGAAGATCTTCCATTTCAATTTAAATTTGGAGATCTAAAGTAAGATTCCCAAAAATCACAAAATAAACTATAACACACACAAAAATTACATTGGTTTCTGAATGGAACCAAAAAGTCTTCAGTGGGAAGCTGTCACTGAACTGGCTGGTGCTGACCACTGCCCTTGACCCCTGCTGCATCTGGGGCTGGGCTCAGGCCATTTCTAGGAAATACCCTGTGCAGTGGTCTCTCACCTCCCTTCTTTTTTGAGTGGAGCCGTTTGCCTTTTATTTAGGGTCTCAAAGTGACCACAGAGGTTTAAATGTAGCTGATGACCAGAGGCCCTGGTGTCACCGCCCTGCACACATTACTCTGCTTCATGTTTTTATCTAAAGGTACCTTTTATTCTTTACTGAAGTCTGGAGAAACAGATAAGTCTTCTTGGAGTAGTGTTTTTTCAGAAGGCTCTGTGCTATATTAAATCGTAGACATTCACTGCTGGATGCAATGAAATGTTTTAAAACTTGGTTTCCAGCCTCTGACCATCCCTCCGTTCTTTCTGTGACAACATATTATAATTGCAATGATGCAACTATGGATCTGTCTCTAAAAACTGACCTTCTCCAATCATCTTCATCTTCTTGACTCTCATGGAATCTGGGATGAGAAATCTGTGCTGTTAGTCCCATGGCAGTGGTAGGTCCTGTGGGTCTAGGAAGTCGGCAGAGAACATGCTCGGAGCAGTGGCGCTGAGAGGAGTGAGTCCCGATGACGTGCCGGGCATGGTAATGTCTAACCACTCCATGTTGTCCAGGTTCGAGTCAGAAAGGTCAAGGGACAGGCAGGGAGTACTCGCAGCAAACTGGGCCTCGGAAGTTTCCATGGGTGAGTGTGAGTGGTCCAGCACGCCTGAGTGACTCAGCAGGTCGTTCTGGAGATCCTCTATCAGGGAGAAGGGTTCCCTGTCCTCGCTGCTGCTTTGCAGTGGAGCAATTTCACTGGCTGAAGGCAAAGTGCCATCCAAGAAAGCTTCTAGTTGGTTCTCTAAGCTGGCAGATAAACTGCTCATAGGTTCTAAGGATATGGGCGGTGCCATCTGGACTTGGGGTGGTGGCCGGGACACCACTGTGCTGACTGGCATTGTGGTGATGCTGGCTGTCACTGGTCTCATTTTGGAAATAGGAGAAGGTTCTTCTTTTATAGGAAGGGAAATCTCTGCAAAATAATTGAAATAATTAATAATGATTTAGTACCATTTAAACGTTTTTTATTAATTACCAGGGCAATTATTTTGTATTTTTGTGATGACTTATACACAGTCCATCTCAGAGTTAGGAAGAGGATGCTGTTGGTCAGGTACAGTCCTAGATAATAACCTTTAGGATGATGGATATTTTAGTTAAATAGATAAAACATTTAAGCTGATAACATTCTGATATGCTTTCCATTCTTTTTAGTAAGAGTAAGCGTTAAAAGCAGTCTCTACCACCAGGTGGGAACCGATGGTTTTAGATTATTTGATCCTTTTCTTATTCTCAGTCATTCCAGGCTGAAGACAGGCTCCTGTCTTACCCTCTACCTTGAATCTGCTATTACAGCGGCACACCACCCTTACAGTGAATGTCAAAGTGGATACCCTGAGTTTGTACAGGCATGAAGTACACCCTTAATATTATGAAAGCTCTAATTATATTCTTTTTTTATCATTATAGTTGAACTGTGTGCTGAATTTAGCCATTTACATTCTATATAAAGTCCTTAAAAGATACAATGTTCTCATGTCATTTCTGAGTTAAAGCTAACACATCTTTTCCAAGATGAGGTGGATTACCTTATTTTTCTTTTGTCTCATTTTCTGAGTTCATATAAAATCTTGAGGATTTGGTAAATGTCTTAATAAGCATTAATTACGTGTTATTCCTTGCCAGATCAAGTAGCAAATTAACGGACCATCTGCTATAGATACCAGTGTTCACTTAGCTACATATATTTGAATAAAATATCCTTTCCACTTTCTTGTGAGTATTTGGTTTCATTTATATGCAGATACACTAGGAAACGTATTTAATAATCGCTCTTACAATTCAGTGGTTGGGATGCATAAATAAGTGAGAGAAAGAACTTACAACCTGATTGCTGTATGTGAACTGTACACTGTGGGCACTGCCTGTGTTTAGGACAGTTATGCTGCTCTTCATTACCTGTTGTCACCTCTAGAATTGTTCTGAAAGCTGAAAGTGCAATCTAAATAATTAGTTTTACAATCAACTATTTAAATTTCTGTTCTCATTATTACTGGTATTAGTTAGTATACAATAAGATAAAATAATATACTCATTGGATACTTTGCCATAAAAAATCATCCCTTTTAGAAAATAACTCAATTGTTATTTTGTTACTGTGACTTTGTCATATTTTAATTTCCAAGTTTAGGCTGTAAACATTATTCTTTTTAATCATTTCCAAAAGTATTTTCGCCAGATTTGGCAAGAAGCATTTTATTATTGTTTTTAACCTTAAATTCAGGCCATGGTATATCTATTTGTTTAATTTCCATAGTTTAGATATACATCATGAGTTTAAAAAGAAAATGCTATTTGCACATGTAGATCTATAGTCAAATATGAAGAATTTTCTGTGTTTGTCAAACATTACGACAAAATCATTAACCTCAAAATCAAATAGAACCTGCTATGAATGGAGAAATTTTGATCACTTTAAAAACCTGAATAAAACTCTTTCACCAAGGTAATTTGAGAATACTTTAAAAATATTCCAAAATAGCATCTGAAGCTTTGAAATACTGATTTTATACTTATTTTTAAAGATAATAAGCTGAGGCAGAGAGATCCTTGATTTTTTTTGTGTGGTTAATGTCCCTTATCCCTTTTTAAGATGACAAATTGTAAAAATCTAAGATTTTCAATCATATGTAGAAAGTGCTTGCCTTTGAATTTTAAGAAAGTTACTAGAGCCCAAGCTAGGTAACTAGGTTTTATGAAACTAATGCACAATGAATTTTTATCCCATCACAACAACATTTACGTGGAGTAATTTTGAAGTTTTTCAATGTGGTCTTTAAATCTGGTTCTCCTGAGCTGTTTTGAGGTAGTCTATCAACAGGCATACATCTATTGCTAAGTCTATTAAATTACTGTGTTATAGTGAAACAATGGCTTTTCCTTCATTTTAATCACCTAAATTTAACAGATTTAAAAGAGTAAACTGAGGTAGAATTAGAAGAATATGTTTCTCACTACTCAGATACGCTGTGAGCTCTAGAGGAAAACTTTCATAAACCTGTGATAAGACCCCTATGGGGTCTGATGTGACTTTGACCCACCTCCGCTTTTAATGAGAATGTCAAAGAGGTCGTCCATCTGCTGACTGTGTGCATTGGAAATCTACAACAAAGGAGAATATACGTTAGCTTTCTTTCGTACAAACCTGGAAGCATTAGACAACTGGGAGCACTTACGGACCTTACAGAACATCTAGCCTAATCTATCATTTGATAATTTTGAAAACGCTGAGGTCACCTGAGACATTACACCATTTTCCCAATGTGTCGCAGCTGGTAAGTTGACAGAGTGAGAATGGGGTGAAAAAATTGTAAAAATCTAAGATTTTTTTTTTACCCAGCTCAGCCGACTTACACACTTATTTTCTGTCACTGGCTGCATTTTGAGAGGCCTCTGACACTTTCTTTTAAAAATGTCTTATTCATTTGCATTTATGTGAAAATATAAGGTATGTATAAAGGTGCTCATACTATATTTTTTCAGCTTTATTGAGTTACCTGACCTACAAAAAACTACAAAAGTATACAATTTGATAAGTTTTGACACATGTATACATCGACAAAACTATCAACACAATCAAGATAATGAACACATCCGTTTCCCCAAAAGTTTCCTCATGCTCTTTTGCAATGCTCCTTTCATCCCCAGGCAACCCAGTGATCTGCTTTCCTTGATTACAGATGAATTTACGTCTTCTAGAGTTTTATATAAATGGAGTCATACAGTATGTACTTTCTTTAGCAGGGGGAGGGTAGAGGAGGCTTCTTGCATTCAACATAATAAATTTGAGATTTAACCATGCTGTAGAGTACAGCTGAGGAACAGTTCACTCCTTTTTCTTGCTGAGAAGTATTCCATTGTATGGAAATATCACAGTTTGTTTGGATTGTTGGTATTTTTTGGCTATTACAAATAAAGTTGCTGTGAACATTTGTGTACAAGTCTTTGTATAGACACACGCTTTCTTTTCTCTTGGGTAAATATTCAGGAATGGGATGCCACAATCATAGGGCAGGTGTATGTTCAACTTTCTTAAGAGATGGCTGTTTTCCAAAGTGATCATATTGTTTTATATTTCCACAGCAATGGATATTTCCAGTTGTTCTCCATTCTCGTCAACACTTGGTATGGTCAGTCATTTTAATTTTAGACATCTAACAGGTGAGTAGTGGTATTGCATTGTGGTTTTAATATGCATTTCCCTAATGAGTAATGATGTTGAGCATCTTTTCATGTGCTTACTTGTCATCTGTGTATCTTCTTTGATGAAATGTCTGTTCCCATCTTCTGCTTACTCCAGAAATTCTCATGCATACTGTTTGCATGGTATATCTTTTTCCAATCACTTACTTTCAACCTGTGTCTTTGTATTTAAAGTATGCCTCTTGCAGATGCATATGTTAGTTATCTATTGCTGTATTACAAATTAGTCCAAAAAAACTTAGTGGCTTAAAACACTAAACAGTGATTTTTTCTCACAGTTTCTGAGGGTCAGGAATTTAGGAATGGTTTAGATGGACAGTTCTGGCGTGGGGTCTTATAGGATGTGGTAGTCAAGATGCTGGCTGGGCTACAGCCATCTCAAGGCTGGAGAATGTCCTTGTAAAGGTGACTCACTTCATGACTGACAAGGTGGTGGTGGTTGATGGGAGGCCTCAGTTCCTCTTCACATGGGCCTCTGCAGAGCGCTGCTGAACGGTCCACACGGCATGCTCCCCACAGCCAGCAGTCCAAGAGAGCGCAAGCGGGGTCGCTTTTATGACCTAGTTTCAGAAGCCACACACCATCTCTTCTGCCAATTCTATATGTTAGAAGCAAGTCACTAAGTTCAGCCCAGGGAGGGATGTCAAAGAATTTGCAGATGTATCTTTTTTTTTTTTTTTTTTTTTTTTTTTGCGGTACGCGGGCCTCTCACTGTTGTGGCCTCTCCCGTTGCGGAGCACAGGCTCCGGACGTGCAGGCCCAGTGGCCATGGCTTACGGGCCCAGCTGCTCCACGGCTTGTGGGATCCTCCCGGACTGGGGCACGAACCTGTGTCCCCTGCATCGGCAGGCGGACTCTCAACCACTGCGCCACCAGGGAAGCCCCTTTATTAGTTATTTTAAGTATTATAGCTATATATTTTATAAGCCCCTCAAGACAGTGTCATTTCTTATAATGCAGGTTTTCTAGTAATGAATTCTTAATTTCTCCTTACCTGAAATTCTCTCTAGTTCACTTTCATTCTTAAAGGATATTTTTACTTGATATAGAATTGTGGGTTGACAGAGGCCCCACCCCCAGCCCCCCACAAGAACTTTAAAGATGTTGTTCCATTCTTTTCATGCTTCCATAGTTTCTGATGGAAAGTCAGCCATAAATCAAATACAGTTGACCCTTGAACAACATGAGGGTTAGGGGCACTGCCCACCACCCTCAAGCAGTTGAAAATCTGTGTATAACTTAATTTTTTAAAATTTATTTCTTTTATTGTTTAAAATTTATTTTTGGCTGTGTTGGGTCTTCGTTGCTGCACGTGGGCTTTCTCTAGTCGTGGCGAGTGGGGGCTACTCTTCGTTGTGGTGCGCGGGCTTCTCACTGCGGTGGCTTCTCTTGTTGCAGAGCACGGGTTCTAGGTGCGTGGGCTTCAGGAGTTGCGGTACGCAGGCTTCAGTAGTTGCAGTGCGTGGGCCCTAGAGCGCAGGCTCAGTAGTTGTGGCGCACAGGCTTAGTTGCTCCGTGGCATATGGGATCTTCCTGGACCAGGGCTCGAACCTGTGTCCCCTGCATTGGCAGGAGGATTCTTAACCACTGTGCCACCAGGGAAGCGCCATGTGTAACTTTATAGTTGGCCCTCCATATCCATGGTTCCAGCCAACCACAGATTGTATAGTACTGTACTATGTATTTATTGAAACAAATCTGTGTATAATGGACCTGTGCAGTTTAAACCGTGTTGTTCAAGGGTCAAAGGTGGTTGTTAAAGGGTCAACGGTAGTTGTTACCCTGTGTGTATTGTACTGCTTTGCTCTTGATGCTTTCAAGATTTGGTCTTTAAATTTGGCTTCTAGCAATTTGACTGGGATATGATGAGGCCTTCTGTTTATCCCATTTGGTGTTCATTGAGCATCTCAAAGCTGTAAACTTGTCTTTCATCATATTTGTAAAAAATTTGACCAGTATTTCTTAAAATATTTTACCTGCCTCATTCCTTTCTCTTGTCTCCTGGGACTCCTATCATACCCATGTTAGACTGTTTGATGTTAAATAACAGGTCTCTGAGGCTCTGTTCACCTTTTTTAACACATTATTGACCGGAGATGTATTAATACGTCTTTTGTTACCCGAACATTATTGACTGGAGACGTATTAATACATTTTTAGAGAGTGATACAATTAATATCACTGTGCGAAGTTGTTAGAGCTTAAAATTGATCAAGGGTTCATTATACAACTTACGATTGTCCTTATCATTCACATTTCTTCCTCTGTTAGGTTTTGTTCCAACCTTGTGTCTATTATAAACGTAAAATTTTCAAAAGTGACGCATCGCGAAATTTTGAGTGAAGAGTTTTTCAGTGAATTTTATGCATATACTTTCTCTGATTGTCTGAGCGACATATATACTAGTGTCTCAGAAGTTCTGATAGTACTTCAGAATATAGTTCTGATTCAGATGCTGTGACTGTTAGACCAACAAAAAGACAAAAACCCTTAGTGATGGATACTGATATGGAAAATGAAAATGAAACTCATGGTGCTGGAGAATGCTCCTTTGCTTCTACAGAAAAGTGGATTGAAGACAACATTTCATGAAAATTAGAAGCCTTTACAGTGTGTCAGGTGTAAATACTGAATGTAATACCCCACGAAGTGGTAGTGAAATAACAGAATTAATTTTTGGCCGGCCAAAATAAAAACTGCCAGCCACAGGCATTAATTTCTGCAAAAATCCCATGGTCAGTAATGAGTTAAAATCTTTTTTTTTTTTCCTCTGTTATTCAGATTGGATAAATTCTATTGATCTTTCTTCAAGTTCACTTTTTTACCTCTGCCATCTCCATTCTGCTAAGATCTATAATTTTTTTCATTTCAGACACTGTAATTTTCAGTTTTAGAATTTCCATTCATTAAAAAAAAGCATTTCTATATCTGCTTACGTTCTTTATCTTTTCCTTCATTACAGGTATATTTCTTTTACATTATTGATAGTTATAATAGTTGTTTTAAAATTTTGTGTGCAAATTCTAACATTCAAATCAGCTGGGGGTTGGTCTTAGCTGATTGCCTTTTTCCCTTGAGAAAGGGTCCCATTTTCCTGATTCTTTGTACATTGCCGACTTATGAACGGCTGTCGTGGATATCAAATCGTGGAGACTGTATTCTGTCATTTTTCTCAGATGAATGGTTTCTTTTGTTTTAGTAGGCAGTTAACTTGGGTTGGACTTGAACCTCAAAATGTTTCTTGGGCAGAAGTTCCAATCTCAGGTCAGATCTTTTGTCTTTAGCTGATCTGCTACGACTCTACTCCCTACCTATGTGGCTTAGGGGTCAGCCAGAGATGTGGGCAGACAGAATCTGGGCATCTCCTCTCTCAGTTGAGAGCAACCCAGAAGGCAAGGAACCGGTCCTCTGGTTTCCCAAGGCATAAAGGCTGTGGTTTTTCTACCAGTAACCTCACCACTTAGCTTGACCCCAGAGTAAAAGCAGCAGGAAGAGGGAACTCATGCCCTCTAACTCCCTCCCCTCAGTGCAGACTCCTCATCAGAATATGACTCTTTCTAGTCACTCTTCAATGACTTCACAGGACTGCTTTTTGTGTTATAACCAGACTTTAGAGCTGTTATCTGTGCGAAGACTGAACTGGTAGGGCCTTACTTATTAGCCAGTAGTGGAATTGGAAGTCCGAGTAAATGTATTTTAAAAACCTCAGAATCCCTGGACTTTGATGCTCAGTGGTATATGAAGAGGAACCACAGCTAGCTCCCCATCCGAACAGAACTTGACTCCCTCAGTCTAGATGCATGAACCAGAGACAGACAAAGGGCAGGGATTCCAATCAGCTCTCTCAGGTTATGGTGAGAGGATGATTCTCTGTTGTTGTCACACTGGTGAAGGAAATGGTACAGAGTAACCTATACGTTGAGAGTCAGATTTGGAAGGATTTTCTTGAAGATATGTTCCTTCTGGATGGACCAAGGGGAGCACAGCCTAGGCCAGCACCATTTGTTTCACTTCTTTTTGCAAATATCTAAACCTAGTTTCTGAAATGTGGCTTTTCCTCACATATAGGGGCCCTGGCTGAGTCTGGAACTGAAGGAACATTTTACAGTTAGTCACCTTCCTTCGGCAGTAAGTGGATGCGAAGAAGCACGTGGAAACTGTCTGCTTCCTCGAGGAGGCAGTCTGCCCGGGCACCCTGCGTGCCCTGTGTGAGTGTGCCACACCAGGCACTCTGGCCGCCATGGAGCAGTGTCTGCAGCTGCTCACTGGGGCGACCACATAGGTCAAGGTGGCCACGGCTGCCGCTTGCGCAGGAAGTGCTGAGTCCTTGGCTCCGCACACCCCCCTGCAGGAGGAGGCCCCAGGGAGTTGCATGGAGACTGTGGGAGCGAGAGAAGCAGCACAACTCTACCGGTGCATCTGCTGTGGCTGTGAGAGCAGAAGGTCTACCTCTGATCAGCACACCTCTCCCTCCACTGTCAGCACCCGTGCAGTGGCATCAGGTTCACTCCCTGCATCCTCAGGTTCTTTCTTGAAAGTGAGGTGAGTTTTAAGCTTTAAATAGGCAGCGAGCCCAGGAGGAGCGTTCAGGGTAAGGTCTGATGAGACTGTCCTTCTCGGTGCCCACCGGAGGCCAGGTGCTTTTATAAGCAGGAGCTCTATCTATCTTTTTCCATCTCTGGAATAGGTGCGGCTCCTATTTTATCAAAGCAACAAGGCAGGCTCAGAGGAGAGGGACGCACGGTTACGAGGCGGGAATCAGTACATGGCGGGGCCGGGAGGGCCTCAGTCTGTCCCTTCCAAAGTGCATCTGCTCAAGATATGAGCAGAGTTGCTTGCGTGAGCCTGCCTGCTGGAGCAGAGGGTGATGGGCAGTCTGGAAGGCCATCTGGCCAGGAGAGGGTCAGTTTGATGCTGGCCTGACAAATGGTGGCTTTAGAAAAGGGTCCTGTATAAAATACGTGCCCTGGTCACACATATACACATCTATCCCTAACACAACCCGCCTCTGGCCCCCAGGAGAAGTTAGCTAAAGACAAACACGGAAATTCTGAGTAAACAGGAACTGCAGGTTATATGGCTGCTGAAAACCGCTGGGAGTCTCCAAAGTGAATGATGTTTTGATTTTAAATAGCACTTAAAAGGCAAGCAAGGCTACTAGTCATGAAACTTGTCTCTCTTGAGGCAAGTCCATCTTAGACCGGGGCTTCAAGCTGAAGAGGACCCACCCCATCAGAGCTGCGGCCTCCTTACCTCTGGAAGGGAAGACTGGGCACTGCGCGTCTGCTTGATGGCTTCCTCGTAGCGGGGAGGGTCTTTCGTCTTGGGGACCGGGCTCCCAAACAGAGAGTGCTGGACCGCAAACTGCTGGGGCGGAGGGGGCGAGGCGGGCTGCGGCAGACAAAGGAGGAGAGTCAGCCCGGCGGCAGGCTGGCCCCCCGGGGATCCTGGGGGGTGAGGCTGAGGCGCCGGCGGGCCGGGCCACCCCCACTGTGCTGACGGCTAAGCTGCCCCGGAACAAGTCCTATCCCGGGACTTTCGGCTGCTTCCCCCTGTTAATGCCGACACTCGGCCGTCCAGGCCTGAAGCCTGGGACTCTGGGCTGAACCCGCGCCCTGTACGTGCTGGCACCGCTGCCCCGTGGGCTGGGTTACCTTGTTGGGAGGGTTGGGGCCGTTCTGCAGGGATGGAAGTGGCGTGCTTCTGGGTTGAAGAATGCTGCTGTTTGTCTTGTTGATAAAGGGCTGCTGCACTGCTGGAGCGGGTGGTCTCTGATACGGAAGAACTGTATTGGATGCTGAGTTTGTGAAAACCTGTAATGAATAAATATTTGCCCATCAATTTGTTCTTCTGCTCTTCCTAATAAAGAAAACCACATTTTAGAACAGGGGTTCGGGACTTCCCTGGTGGTGCAGAGGTTAAGAATCTGCCTGCCAATACAGGGGACATGGGTTCAAGCCCTGGTCTGGGAAGATCCCACATGCCGCGGAGCCACTAAGCCCGTGCGCCACAACTACTGAAGCCTGCGCTCTAGAGCCCAAGTGCAGCCAAAAAAAAAAAATAGAACAGGGGTTGGCAAATGTTTTCTGTGAAAGCCACGGAGCATATAGTTTAGGGCCGGGCGCTGTGCAGCAGCTGCTGTAACTGCTTGCCCTGCCCTGCGGCCCCGACACAGCCCGGATGAGAGTGAGCATGGGTGGCTCAGGACAGCTCCACCTACAGACACGGGCGGGGCTGGGTGTGGCCCACAGGCCGCGATTCCCTAGCGTCAGTGGTCTCTGTCGTGGACAGCAGCGGGGACAGTGCGCTGTGGGCAAGCTCAGTATGATTCTCCTCATTTGCTCTCAGGGCTCTTTGGCTCATAGCTGCCAAGCCCCCCTCTCTCTTCCAGCTTTGCTCCCAGGCGCCAAAGCCACACTTGTAACATTTACAAACACACATTTGGGACGTCTCAAAGCTAATACGTTCCATATTAAACTTTCCCCTTTCTTCCCACTGCCCCCCAGCCTCTGCGCAAAAATAATTCTTGGTTTTGCCTTTATTTATTTTTGAAACTTAGGTAAAGGGAGCCCTCAGCGCTCACACGTCTCAGACACACCTCCTGGGTCGGGACCTGTGGTCTGCTGTCCTGATCCAGGTCCTCACTAGCCATCACTGGAAAAGTGCCACTGCTGTCTACCTGCGCCCACCTGCCTGTCAGCCCTCTGCCATGACGACAGTCTCAACACACACACATACACACACACACACACACACACACAGACACAGGCAATCGAGTCCCTCCTACACTCACTGGCTCTTCTTTTTTGGGGTAAAATCCTCCTCTTTGGCTGGCATGTCAACCTTCTCACTACCTGGCCCCTTTTCCATCCTAACTGAAAGGCCACACGTGCTGTGGCCACACTCAATTTTCCACTTTTCTGAAAATTTCTCCTAATCCTTGCAAGGCCTCATTTAAAATCTGCCCCCTTCTGAGAAGCGGTTTTCCGCTTTGTCAGGCAGAGGTGAGAACTTCTTCCTGTGGAATTACAAAGTGTGTTGTTTAGCTCCCATCAAGAGCCAAAGGCTTTAGGGCCTGTGGCAAATGTATGGCCATGATGTTGATTCTGTAACCGTGTTTCCCAGAGCTGGTTTGCTCATAGAAATTTTAATATACTTTATACTACTAGTATTCTGAAAGAGAAAAACTTAACCTATATATTTTTACTGTAAATGTGTATAAGTATTCCTTAAGCATGAAAGTGTGTGTGTGTGTGTGTGTGTGTGTGTGTGTGTGTGTGTGTATCCCTCCAAACAGTACAACTTCTCTGGGTGATAAGTTCTTTAACTATATTCTTCTTATTTATCCATCTATATGTTGTTTTTCTCTCTCCTCCCTCAAAGAAAACTGTCTTACCATTTGAATATTCACTAAGTTTCTTACTAAACTGTTATTTTTGGGCCCACCTCTAACTCCTTGCTCACTGCACTCCTCAGAGGAGATTCCAAGAGAGCATGTGTGTTAACATGACTGTCGCTGTCCCAAGAGGCCATTTCTGTCTGTTCCTCAAGTTGTTTCTGCCTTAGCCCAGAGAGTTCACGCCAGCCTGGGGCATATCTACAGGTGTACCTCATTATCGGGGTTCTTTTACACTGAAGATTAAAACTCTGGGATTAATCATTCTCAAGGATTAAAACAGTAAGATCTACTTTTGAGGCCTTAAGATTTTTCTGGCGAGGAGATGGGCACATAGCTCCACCTACTGGATAAGAGGGAGTCTGGGTGGCTTTTGGGGCTCTTCAGCAGAACTCTTAGTAGAAGTCCTGTAGAGGACAGTGAGCCCTAGATCAGCACCACCATTTTAAAGATGGGGACAATGACACTCAGACGGTACATGAATCCTGCATAAGGCACAACACAGAGGAAGTGGCGAGCCAGAATGCCAGCCAGACCTAGGCCGCCTGGCTCTTAATCCCTGAGAGGGCAAACTCTTAAAAATATGTAAAGATCTCACTCAAGATAAACATTTCAACAAGTGTCTTTTTCACCTTCAAATACCTTTCCCCAGGGCACTTTTCTTCCCCCCACAAAATGATTACTTTGAAAAGAAAATTTAAAACCTAGAAAATTCTATATATGAGGATTGAAAAAATAGTTTTGAAACTTTTCTTGGAAAAGGGGCTTAACTGTTAAGATGAGCTATCTTTTAGTAATAAAGAACTCTTTCTGCAGCCAAATGGCATCTGACCCAAAGCTAACCCGGTGGGAGACGGATCACAGAAAAGAACAAACAGGAGCTTCCCACGGAGGAGGCTCCGATAAAGATGCTTGTTGAACGTTCGGCGGATGATAGTACAAAAACCAGCAACAGTCTGTCACTTATTAGCATTCACCAACCTTTCTGACTTGCTGAGGTTGACTGAGCACATGTGGCGTGAAAGTGTCTTGTTTCTGAGGTGCAGCCTGGGCCAGGCCTGAGGACAAGGTGGCAGTTGCTATCTGAGTCTGAGCCTGGATGCCTGTTTGTGGTGGAGTCTAGGAGGGAAAAAAAAAAAAATCAAATGAATTGTCAAAATCAAGGTTAGAATGAAGAGTTTAGATGTGGAGTAACTGGTCACTTGGGGATCACATCTAAAAAAAAAAATAAGATAAAATGTTTATAGATACACACTCCAATTCACTGGCACATAAATTTGAACCTTCGTTTGAAACCAGAGAGTTAAACACCAGACCAGTTATTTCCATGCTCTTACTGTTTCCTAAGTGGCTAAGATTTTCGTTTGAAAATTTGGGGAAAATAGATGACTGAAGTCAAAAGAACCTATAGCAGCTCTACACATAATAAATAGGTCAGGTGTTATAATAATAATTTTAATAGCAGCAAGGAAATTTGTGAGGCCTGACTGTGCAAATTCCTGCTTTTAAGCTGCAATATGTGCTCCCTATGGGAGAGCCAGCCACGGGCTGGGCGCTCACAGGCCCAGAATAAAACGTAATTCCTGTTCCTCGAACATCAACTCTAATGGAAGAGCTGGACAGGAAAACAAATGTTTAGGAAAGCTGTATCACAGAGCAGACTTTCAGTTTCAGACACTCTAAAGATGAAACAGGGGAGTTAGGACTTCAGAACGTGCCGAGGGCCCTTGGGTCAGGCCTCCTAACCCCGGGGAGGCGGGGGTACAAGACTGCTCCTCTCTGGGTGGTCAGGGTAGAGAAGCAGGACTCCAAATGGTTTCTGTGTACCGTGGCCCACATTTTGTTTAAGAAAACCTTCCATAATCGAGTTGCACAGAAACGGCTGCAGGCAACGCTGGCATAAAAGTCAACTTCATGCTCACCAGTGCTTCATCGTTTCTCAACACCAGCCTCACTCCTGAATCTGTGGTCGCATTCTCCTTAGTTTAGGCATCTTCACCTCAGCGGTGGCTTTTAAGAACTCCATTTAGGAGGCAGAGCACGGGAGTGGGCATGAGAGCAAGAGCTCTGCAGTCCGAGGCCTCGGCTGGAGTGCCAGCTCTGACCTTGGACAACTTATTAAACCTCTGAGGCCCTCGGTTTCCTTTCTAGAAGGGGGCTTTCTCACTTGGGTCTCCTGGGAGAAGGGAGGATTAAAGGAAGCATGCCATCTAAAGTATCTGGTGCTGTGCCTAGAACACAGAAAGCACTCAGGACAGTAGCTGTCATCGTTACGAGAATGCCACCGGTATTTTAAAACGTCTACACAGAATAATACTGTGCTAGGGGTGAAAGGCAGCAGAAAGGGAAAAGCACCCCTTGTGTGTTTTCACTATATAAAAACAGTGCTAGCTGTTTGCGTTTGTGAATAACCCCCAACACGTGCACACGTTTCCTGCAACCGTGAAGCCTGACTTGGCTGCACTTAGGAAGCAGCTCAGCTCTGGAATCTCCATAAGCAATTCCTGGTCCATGCAAACTGTAAGGCAAAGGAGTTAGAAGACACACTTCACACCTGGAGTTTGAGGCTGCCTACTGGGAGCTGCACTGAGGTGACACCGGAGCCCTGGATGGACACGGGGAGCAGCAGCTGCGTGGTGTGCGTGGTCAGTAAAGCCTGTGGCTGAGCCACCCCGGCGGGCGGCTGGCCCTGGGAACTCACGTAAAACTGCGGGACGAGGCTTGGTGGCTCGGCCGGGGCCACGGGGACCTCTTGCTTGATCACTATGGCCTTTTTGGCAACGAGGGTCTGGCCGGCCACTAGGCTGGGGCCGTCGGGGACCAGGGCCTCGTCCTTGGCGGCGGGAGCGGTGCCGCCCCGAGCCTGGTCTGACTTGGGGACTGGAGGGGCCGGGGTGCTGGGCGGGGGCTCCAGTGGCCGCTGCTGCTGCCCTCGTTTCTCCACCTCCAGCTGCATCTTCAGAACTTCCACGAGCTTCTGCTCTTGTTCCAGTTTCCGCTTCAGCTCTTCGATCTGCTTCTCCTTCTCCTGGAGCTTGCGGTCCTTCTCGGCCGCGTCGAGCTCCAGGGTGGACAGCGTGCTGCTGGTGGGGCTGAGGCTGTCCTCTGTACTCGTGGCTCGCAGAGGCGACGAGCACAGGAACTGCGACGGGGACATCATGGTCATGATCTCGGTGAACGTGTCCGCCACGCTTGCGTCCTCGGCGCTGAGACTGGACTGTTCAGAGGGTGCGGGTGAGATGGGCAGCGGGGAGCTAACACTGTCCACGTGGGCTGTGCTGCTGGATCCAGCGGATGGCAGCTCTCCCTTGAAAGTGGAGCCTGAGCTGGTCACCGAGTTCTGCAGTGTTGTCACTGGCAGGGCCATGGTAACTTCTGGGTTACTGGGGACGATGGCAGATGTTGACAGGGCCACGATGCCACCGGTAGCAGCACCACCGCTGTTCATTTCCTGGTAGGGTTTCAGGCGTTCAATGAGGTCCAGTTTGGTGCCTGACACCGGAAGACCCCTTAACTTCAGTTCTGTCTTCAGCTCCGACACCTGAAGTACAAACAAATAAGATCTCTTTTTTCGTATTATGACCTTCTCACAAAACTTCAGTGCACTTTTGAGATGGAAAAGGCGCCTACATCTGTCAGACATCTCCGTATTACTACATATATGAAAGTGGGACAGTTCCTTTTACTTTTTTTTAACACACAAAAACACACAGAGCTGTAGACCTAAAGGACTCGAAAGGCCAGTGATAAAGCAAGGGTTATTAGAGGGTAATTCCTTTACTATATCAAAAGATTTATTACCAGAAATGATGCTAACAGTTACATTTATTGAGTAATTACACTGCCAGAAGTGCTTTACTCTTTCAGTTAATCTTCACATGAGGTCCAGGTATTATGATTCCCATTTTACAGATGGGGAGAGGGTGCATCGCTAGTGCAAGCTACCGCAGATAACAGAAGGCTGAGCGGGGGTAGAGCCCAGGAAGGATGGCCCTGGAGATCATGTTCTTAACTGTTACATTTTCCTGCTTCTCCCAAACTTGGCAATGAATAGGGAAGAAAAAAATCTGCTTCTGGAGTTAGGAGTGGTGTGGTGCTTGCACATGGCGTTTGCTCAATAAGTGGAGATTTATTCCTGGTCATTTTAAAGGAAACTTAATGGACGTAGAAAGAAAGTACCTCTATAAAGGTTATCCTATTGGTGGTAAAGGTGAATATCTATTAGGAACTACCTACACCTGCTAGGCAAATCTGGCAAATCATTTACATTTTTGTGGTACTTATGGGTGAAGAAACCCCACTTGCAATGATCACCTTTAAGTCATCCAAGCTAGAAGGCAGAGGCCCTGGCTTTCTCATAGGAGCAGATGTATTCTGTCTTGGTGTGTTAGATGTGGTGTTGTTCAAAGCTGGATTCCCACTGTTGTTATTCTTGTCATTGAGTGGCCTTCAAAAGAAAAAGAAAGTTAGAGTTTCTAATAACATAATTTCTGGGATTGACATTGCTCCTGCTAACAATCTGTTAACTTACGAAGAGAAAAATACCCGGTCATGGATTGGCAGACTCAATATGGTAGAGAAGTCAGTCAAATTAGACCCCAGTCAAAATCCCTGCAGGTTTTGTGTGTTGTTTGCTTGCTTGGTAGAAATTTAGAAGGTGATTCAAAGCTTTATATGGAAATGCAAAGGACCAAGAATGGCCATGACAGCTTTGAAGTAAAAAAGCAAAGCTGGAAGCATCATACCACCAGATATCAAAATTTATGGTGATGCTGATGCAAGGACAGAACAATAGACAAATGGGAGAGATTAGAGAATCCAGGAACAGACCCCCAAGTACAAGGACCCTCAAGTCATCACAAAGGCGACACTGCAGTGTGGTGGTTCTTCTCATAAATGCTAATTAGGCTAAACTGGATATTCACACAGAGCAGAACAGGGCTCAACCCCTACCCTCACACCATCCCCAAACCTAAATGTGAATTGGAAAACAAACTTTGAGAAGAAAACTTAGGATAATATCTTCATAGCCTTTGATAAGCAAAGATTTCTTAGACAGGACACAAAAAGTACTCACTAAAAAGGATATCTTTCAGAGGGTGAAAAGTCAAGCCCCGGGAGAAGATCTTGTAATATGTATTTCTGACAAAAGCCTCATCTAGAATACACACAGAAGTCTTGCAAATTAGTAAGAAAAAGAAAAGCCCAATGGGAAACTGGGAAAATCATGAACAAGCATATCACAAGAAAGTAGATCCAAATGGTCGATAAATATGTGAACAAGTGCTTAACCTCATTAGGTATGAATTACAGAATAGCCAATAAAAATTAACTGCTGCTGTCTGCATCAGGAAAGATGCATCTCACAAACATAATGTTGAGTGGAACTGACCTATGGGATAGGAGTCAGGACCGTCGCTGCCGGGGGATGCGAGGTAGTGGTCATGGAACGGACAGGGGCTCCGTTTCTTGATTTAGGTGGTTACAGGCGGGATGCGAGGTAGTGGTCATGGAACGGACAGGGCTCCGTTTCTTGATTTAGGTGGTTACAGGGGGGATGCGAGGTAGTGGTCATGGAACGGACGGGGCTCCGTCTCTCGATTTAGGTGGTTACAGGAGTGTGCTTGCCCTGGCATCCATTTTCACTTATGATTTATGGACTTCTCTACCATACACTACATTTTTAAAAGCTTATTTAAAAAATATTGGTGAATCTGTTGCACTCATTTCCCGAAACTCCTTTCCATGTCAAAGCCAGGTCCTCCCGACCCCTTCCAACTGTAATACTCCTGGCAACAATGGCATTTCCTTTTCTGGCTGGTTGATATTCATTAAAGAAAGGTGCACGTGGTGGTTGATACTGTACAGCCAATTCCAGTGCCGCCTCGGGCTTTACTGTCAGTGTGAGCTTTGGTACTGCAGCCAAAGAGACCCTGAATTCCATGTTTTGAAATAGGGATGTAGGTCATGGTGCCTGTGGGGCGAGGCCCATGGCTGGGTGAGCTTTCTCAGATGGGTTTTAGGAAGCCTGTGTTTGAAGCCAGTTCTGGCCTTGTCAGCAGCTAATTCTTGACATACATTTGAGTCTTTTTAAACCTGACTGCATTTTGCTGAAATTAAATACTTGAAGTATTCGAAATGAAGTTTCTTGAAGTTTGGAGGAAATGACAAATATCTGAAAATGTATCACTATTCTTTCTAAAAATTCAACGTTTAAGTCTTATTTTAGAATTACAAAAACATTTTATTTTAATCATTGTTTCTCAGCCTTATATTCATTACTGTCCCCCCGAGAAGCCTTTTTAGACGTTTTTTCCCTAATCGCTCTCCCTATGAAATTTTAATACCGTAGATGTACTGCACTTTTGTCCACATACTATGTACGTAGGTCTATTCTTTATTAAATAAAAAGTGTAAAATTCCCTCCAAGGAACTTTTGCTCCTTTGCGAATGATAGGCTCTCCTTGAGAATGCGTGATTTAAATCAGTTATTCTGTTCATGCTGTCTTTTTGGTTGAGATTCTACAATACTCTACTTGTTACTATGGTTAACAGTACAGTGCTGAATTCAACTTTTAAAATAACTGAAATAAGTTGGTCTATTTTTTTCCCAAATCAACCAGAGGGAAAAAAGGGGGATGGATGCCTGATGAATGTGATCACTGTGCACCTGAGGATCCCGAGGTCCAGAGACCCTCCAGGACCCTTCCTTTCCGTCAGCGTGTGGCCACGCTGGGACTAAGGCCCCATGTCTTCAGGCTCTTGCTTCTTCCAAGATACCAAAGGGCTGTGTTATCAGTAAAATTCCACCGCTGCGGGCACTAGAGAACTGCCACATTCAGTTTCTTGTATGGAATTTCGGTAAAAAGAAACAATGTGTTAGAAAATAACATCTCCATTTTTAGGACCTGGAAATTAAACAAAACTGGCATTCCCTCTTTGGCTGGTGCAATAAGACACAAAAATGAGGCCTCCTTCTTCCTCCTAGTTCTTGGAGCTTTTTGGATGATGCCTTCCTGGGGCAGGAGGCTTGGTTACTTCAGTGGCAGGAATGTCTGAGGAGGAGAGGGGGACTGAAGCCTTCACGGAAACACAAAGAACTTCAGAGTTCAGGTACCTCACACCTCAGATGTTTTCTTCCCATCTACAAAGTTGGCCCCATACAGACAATTTCTTGCATTACAGAAAAGACTATTTCATGGACAGACACCACCTTTTATGGGATTTGCAGTTAATTTTCCTCATCTGGGAACGGGGTCAGGAATAACATCAACTCCTCTGAGGGTCACTGTGAGGAGGATGCTGAGCACACGCTCAGGCACCCAGAGTGGCACCTACACGGGAGCCACCGTTGCCGTTATCCTCACTGGTGCCCAGTGGTGGTGACGGTGGGGGCCGCCTCCCCGGGTCCTGGATGAAGCTGAGAGCAGCGGTGGTTTGTCTCTGATACTCGTCCAGTTCTCTGGCCTTCCCTGGGTCCCTTCCAATGTCAACAGCTCTCTCAGGCCTGCTTGCTCTTAAAATAATAACATGCTACAAAAATTCTTTCTTCCTTCATCTCTGTGCCCTGGTGTTTTCGATTTAAGTACTTCACAGGAAGGCCTGAATGACTAATAGGTCTAATCTTCCTCAAGATATTTGTATCTTACAAGGAAAAAGGGAATTGATAATTATTAGCGTATGAGGAGATATTTCTTAAAGAGAAGCTTTTGAGTAAGTCTTAATCCTTTTCTACTCCTAGAAAATAGGGGCTCTCCATGGAGCAGTGCTCAGCCTACGTGTGGAAAACAGAAGTAAAGCTTCTATAGATCATGTAATCATAAGCTGAGTGCACGGATCACAGAGTATCATTTTTCCCTGTCATGAGATTTTGGATCTTTTTCTAAAGTTCCTTTTCTCGAGTTGACTGTAAATATTCCTTTTTCCTGAAAAGTGAATGAAATGAAGGACAGAGTCCTTGCATTTTTATCTGTTTCCCAGAAAAGTGTACTGAGGATTTGTTACCTAGAGATTTCCTCTAGTACATAATTAAAATTAGCTGTGCATGTCCTGCTATGAATTCAGTCTCAGAAATCGTCAGAACTTACTCCCTTCTGTCCCTCCTGATTGGGCTCAAACTTTGGAAACGTGTTCCTTCTTCACAGTTATCGCTCACCAAGACCTTTTACTGTCTTTTGAAACATCTGTCACCTGTTCCTGCCTTCCCATTATCAGTGCCCTTTCAACTCCTTGCATCCACTTTATCGCAGAGTTTCTAACTGGTTTTCCTATGTCCGGACTCCCCTCCAGTACTGGTGTCAAACTGTTCTTTCATGCATTTTGATTTTACCATGCCACTGTGGCCCTCTGAAACATCCACTGTATCAAGATTAAAGTCGTCCCAACTTCATGTTCCTCTAGACATTGGCTCTACTCAAATCTGTCTTCCTCTTTTCTTAAAAACTAACCACATTCTTTATTCAGGCCTTTTTTCCTCACCATGTAATAAATAGGCATTGTTTGCTCTATACTTGCACTCAGATCATTCCTCTTTGCTTGGAAGGCTCCTTCCCAAGGTTCAGGCCCTTTCCCATGTAAATATCCCGCCTTTTTCATAAAGCTTTCCCTGACCACTGCAGCCTCCAGCTTTTATGCTCCTCCGTCCTTTTTTTCTTTTTTCTTTTTTAAACTGTTTATACCAGGATTACACTTTTTTTTTTTTTTTTTGCGGTACGCGGGCCTCTCACCGTTGTGGCCTCTCCCGTTGCGGAGCACAGGCTCTGGACACGCAGGCTCAGCAGCCATGGCTCACGGGCCCTGCCACTCCGCGGCATGTAGGATCCTCCTGGACCGGGACACGAACCCGTGTCCACTGCATCGGCAGACGGACTCTCAACCACTGTGCCACCAGGGAAGCCCACCAGGTTTACACTTTTTATGCTTTTCTCATAGCATCTAATACTATTCAGGTAAAGAACAGGCAGATCTTTCCTGGATGAATAATTGTGAAAAGTCATTTCTAACTTGAAAGGTTCAGAACCTGTTCTGGAGGACAAAAAATGGACTGGAAGGGAGGCTATTCTCACTGTGCTGACTTCAGACACTGTGTGAGCTTTGATGGTAATAAAATGAAAAGAATCACTGAGCACAAGTAAATCACAACATCCAACCTTTAGCAACTAATGGTCCCTCATCAACAACCACAGTCCACCCCGCTTTAAGGAGCCGGCCTCGACCCCAGTCCGTACTTGAGTGGCGCAGGCAGGATGGTCTGGTAGTTGTAGTGCTGCTGCTGCTGCTGGCTGAGGATCTGCAGCTGCAGGAAGAGCTGCTGCTGCTGGAGCAGCCGGGCGTAGTTGGAGTCCATGGGCGGCTCGCTCTTCTCCCCCTTCTGATCGGGCGGGATGTACTGGTGGTACTTCAGCTTCTTCACCCGGGGCTTCGGGTCCTTGCACTTTTTGCTACGGTGCTTGTCATTTGGATTCTTGGGATGGCTTTGCTATTTTCGAGAAAAAGACAGTAAGAAAATTCTAAGAGAATGCAATCCATTGTACTGTGTGCCTAACTGATTTGAAAAGAAAACGCAACGCACCTTGGAAATCGGTGTCGCTGCTCTGGAGAGCAATATACTAAATACATTTTAAGAGCTGTGAGAACATCCGAGTACTCCCTGTGACCAAAAATCTTGCTCCTAAGGACTTACTTCTCCTGATGCACTGGTCCCTTAGACTAAGGGCAAGATGCTCAGCTCAGCATTATCTATTCAAGTTCAACAAACATTTACTTTGGGTCTCCTGTGTAGATATTGCCTAGTACTTACATATACTATCTCCTAGTGAAAAACAGGTCTCACACTAAATATACAATAGGGAAAAGATTAAGTATACTTCACCATAACTATGTCATATTTTATGGTCATTAAAAAAAAAACTATGGTGAATATGTAAAAGCAGAAAAATGCTTCTAATGGGAATAAAGCAGAATATAAAGCCACGAATTTCTATGGCAAATATGCAGAAAAAAGAATACTGAGTAATGTGAATATGAATTTTTAAAAATTTTTCAAAAATATTACATTTTTATTTTGAAAATGGGGTGTGAGACCCTGTCTTATGATTAAGAATCAGATGACTTTTCTGAGTTCTTTTCACCTCCTCCATTTATAAGTTATCAGATCACTTTCTACTTTTTAGTATTCAAATTGTAAGATAACTTCATCTGAAAAAAAAGTCCACCAACAAAACAAAGCAGCACAAAACCACAAGGTATAGAAAATTATTTCTAAGATGCTTTAGGTAAAATACCCAACTTAGTAAGAAAACTTTGAGAAGTACTAAATTAAATATAGCTATCAGTGTGATCATGTTATATAAGTTCACATTCAAAGAATTAGGACATTGCAAAAAAACCCAGAAAATAGAAATAAAGAAGAAAAGAAAAATCACCATATTCTGTATATCAGAAATCGTCACTATTAATATTTACTTTTTACTGCTTGGCCATCTCTCTTCAGTTGAACTGGCTTCCTTGTTCAGTGACGTTCAATTTTCTGCCCACAGATGTCCTCACAGCTACTCCCTCACCCCCTTTAGATCTCTGCCCAAATGTCATCTGCTTATTTGACCAGAACACTCTACTTAAAACAGAAACGTCTCCCCTTGCCTCCATCCCCGATCTTCACCACCCGGCACACTCTGTGTTTTATGTCTGTTCACCTCCAGCTCCTGTCCAAGGCGGAGGTACTGTGATGTTTTTTCTTCACTGCTTTATCTACTCCTCGTACCCAGAACAGCACCTGGCTGGCACCTTCTGGTGCACACAGAAGGTGCTCTATAAATATCTGCTGAATTAATGAGTGATAAATGTGTATGCTAATTAGAAATCACTTGAATTATCAGGCACTTAAAATACATCACAATGTTAGACAATATTCTTGTCGCTAAAACAGCCTCCTCCTGCAATCTCACAATATTAATCAATTCACTGTCATCTGCTTATTTTATCAATAATAAATTTTATTTCTGATCTTTTCAGACTGATCATAAAATGAATGGGGTCTGGGTTAAGAAGGGTTGACTATAATTGTTATGTAATAAAACAAGACCCAGACACAGTCAAGAAGGGGACAGAAATATAATAACCAGCATTCCTCAGACTAAACTGGCTGTTAGCTGTTAGCCTGCACATGTCTATTCTCTTAGGACTGAGGATGGGAAATAGCTTTCCTCATAGAAAAACCCCAAAGAATTGTGGTCTGTTTCCTAATGTGTACCTATCCTTTCCTCTACTGGCAGAGTTCCCAGGATAGTCTACTCGACCCCTCGGTCTCACATTCTTAAACAATGCCTTTTGCTTTAGAACTAAAGCCCTCCTTAAAGACAGACACTAGTGAGGAGCAGAAATTCAGAGAGCAGGAGAGGCAGCGAACAAATTCTCAGTATCTGCAGGGAAAGACGGGTTGGCATTCGAACCCCCTTTGTGCTATTGGTGGGACATGCTGGGGGTTGTGGGAAGAGGAGGTAAAAGCTGATTTTACTGGCATGGTTACACTTGCCACCCTTTGGGATTTCTGGTGAAGACGGTGAAATACACTGGTACGTGCCCTGAAGGCATGGACACCTGGGCACACGGATGAACAAAAGCGCCTTCTCTCCACGGAGGTCAGGACAAGCACAGGTCCTGGGGACGAGGGGAGTGAGGAACACGCCCCAGGCTAGCTGCCTTCCAGGAGTGCTGCAACGGCTAACTGGGAAGGAAGGATGAAGGCCAGACTGGGATTCGGAGACGGGGTCCTTCTGGCCTTGTCACTTCCTCACTTCTCTGGGCCTCAGTCTCCTCATCTGAAAGGTGCTGAGAGGCTTAGCTAGCTCTCTGAGGTCCTTTTTCAGTTCTAAAAGTTTGAGATCTGTGTTCTGCTAGTTTTGGCAAAAGTCACATCTGAAATGATTAAACTATTCCTCAGTTTGTAACCCCCCCCTTTATTTACCAGTTCTAAATACACGTTAAAAAACTTAAAAAATGTATTATATATTGAAAATTTGAATCTTCCTCGGAACTTCTAACTGAATTATTTTGACCAAGTGAAATGCATGGAACAGTGCCACGAATCTGCAGCTTATCTGAAGAACAAATCAAGCTTGATTTGTTTGTATTGTATTGTATCAGGCCAAATCTGCTAAATCAAAAAAATGTGTTTGCTTCTCAAAAACCTTTAACCTGTCACATATCTGCAGCACCACTGAGTCTGACCTTGTGTATAAAGCCCCGAATCACGTTACCATTACAGGCATCTGCTTGTGAGATTCATGAATCCCAAGTACTATAGATTGTCTCTCTCTCCCTTGTTTGTTTCATCTTAGTGGCCTGGGTGGAAGCAGAATTGGGAACTGCTGATAAAATGATTCCTAAAGTCTTTCTGCACTGCTGCAGTCATTTTATACAGACTGAATTTTGTGCTGTTCTTCTGTGACCATCGAATGAGAGGTCATTTGTTGAAGGTGGTGGTGGTTTCAGTTATGAAGGCCTGGGTGAGCAAGTCCTTCTGTGGTTTTGTTTGCAAGGCTTCAGGCTAAAAGGCAGGCTGGGCAACGTGGACACAGCCTTTGTCCTCTGTGCTCAGGGCTACACACCACAGTTGAAGGTAAAGACGCTCAAAGCAGCGTGCATGCAGGGTACCCACCTTCACCAGTGCTGGCCCAGGCTTTGCTGAGGACACGGTGTTGGTGGGGAGGACAGGCGCTGTGGACCGTGTGGGGGGCTGGTCTGCAGTAGGCGTTTTCAAGAATTCAGGAACTGCTGGGGACACTGAAGTAAACTGGTGGAAAAGGCAGAAAGGGGACAAGTCTGTGAAATCAATGACAGTGAAAAGAGAAAAACCAAAATTATAAGGGGATGACCTCATTTTTTAAAAAGTCCACTAGAAAAGAAACAAAAGAAAAATATAGTGTCATGTCTGAGACCCAGATGGTGGAATAACATGCTTTACGTCCGTCGAGCCAATGATTTAGTCTTTGCCCCGATAGCAATGAAAAGCTAAAGCTAAATAAGGCTAGATTGACAAAACTCTAGTGTTTTCTCAGAAATATGGCCAGAACTGTCCTTTTTTGGCAGAAAAAAGTCCAAGACTCCTGTAAAAATGATCAAAACAGTACATGGTACTTGAAAGGTTTTCTTGCCCTATAGGTCACACTAATCCGGGCTAATTCAGATATGATATTTAGTCTATGAATCCCTTCGACCACACCCCAGATCCACCGTCAGGAAGCCTCTGGTAAGAAAGCTTCCACTTCCTGGAGGCCCACTCCACGCATGTGTCCTTCAATGTGCTTTACAGCTTCTGCTCCCATCTCCAAACCTGACCAGCACTCTTGTCAACCATCCCATCGCCCTCCGCCCCTCCCATTTCTTGCAGCAGGAGAAAACCTGAAGAACATATTGATAGGATTGACCTATGCATTGACAGTCCCCTCACACTTAAAGCAAGAAGTGAATTCGTTGCCTAGGCCAAAATAAGCAGTTACTGAATCTCAACGTGGGGTCATATATTAGTAAAGGAAGCAGCAACAACCCAACGGACTATTCCCACTAGCAATCTTCTTTAAGTAGATTTTAAGAATTCACTCACTGGAAAGAGATAGTACTATTGTAATAAATCAGTTAAACGTTGCACTGATTGCTACTTGGACCCAACAGCCTTATCTTAAAGGAAAATGGCTTTATCATTTCCACTTCCCCGAACAACTGTCCAATTCATTATAATAATCAAAATCGCTTCTCTTGTTGAAGCATTTGGGTTTAAAAAATAGCAAACTGTATTTTCCCTCCTTAAAATAAATGACCTGAAAACTCAGAGGGCTATTAGCAGCAAGAAATATGATGCTTGGCACGTACTAGTTACTTAATAAATATTTGTTTAATGGGTGAATGGAAATTCCTGGTGGCGTTACTCACACTGGGTCACGCCCTCCGGCCCCGCTGAGCCTGGGAGATGTGTGTGGGTGCAGTTGACTGTCCATGCCCATGTCGCCTCTCTCCCTGAGCTTTGTTTTCATTTTGCCACTGATTTCAATTTTAAGTAACTGTTAGTAAGTGCTGATGGTACAAAAGACTTGACTTTTTAGAGATGGCAATTTCATTTTCAAACAGAAATGAAGGAACTCCTCCACGAGTCTTGACACCTATGTTCCAAGGTGACTTCTGTCCCCAAACAGCCCCGAGACAGCCAGCTCCTCAGTGAACCTCCGAGATGTGCAGTGAACGATGACGGCCAGCTGATCCCTGCTTTAAGGGATATGGTTTTATGTTATTTGTTTTCCTTTCACTTTGTACTTTTTTTGGAAACGAGGATACTTATCTCTGGGTCAGTTTTCACGCAGGGGAAGAACATTCTTTGGCTATTAAATAGTTGGCATGTGAAGTAGAACCAGATATTTGAATTCTGAAATATAGATATGTATATATTTCCTTGCAAATAAATTCTACTAACCTGGCAAGCTATTTTTACCAGCCCAGCCCCTGCTGACTGATAATGATAGTAATGATTTATTGGAGAGCAGTCTTAATAATCTGAAAAATAACCCAGGTACGTGAATGTGGTATCAGTTGTAATATCTATGAAAGCGTTTGGCCTGTATTTCTAGACTTTGCCTAACTGACTTCAACCTTGATTACTAATACTCCCATCTTATTAGCTTCTTTGGTATTTTAGTGTGACTCTGCTACCCAGAAAACCACAGACTTCAGCATAATACAAGAATAGCTCAACTGAGATACACTGATTGTTAACTTCACCTAATCTGAAGATAAATTCTGGTTAAAAAGGGAGAAATATCTAAACGCTTCTTTACATTTTGCTGGTCTTTTTTATGTGCCTTAGAAAGGACCGCCCCCTGCCCCCGCCCCAATCTTAGATCATATCTAAATGTTAGAATTCTAGTGGCTAGAATTACCCCCAAAGTCTAAATAGTAATGTTGTTGAAATGATAGTATTCCAAAAAGGACCACAAGAATATCCAAGGCATAGAGGATACTACACTTATTTTGTTCCACAGTAAGTTGAGCAATGTGTTAAAATCTTAAAAGAGTCCTTTAAATATGTTTAAATTGACACCAAGATCTAAATTCACCTTATGGACTATCAAAATTTAATCTCAAAATGATCTTTTCTCCAAAGAAACAAAAAAGCTTAAAACTGTGCTTTGTTTTACTGGATCTGATACACTGTTCTCATCATAATTTCGTCTCATGACGACGGTTCTTTGTCATCATAACACCATGAAAGGAAATGTCAGGAAAACTTTGTTGTTTACCAGTGGATATTTATGCTTTAAATAAAACTCAAAAGAAAGCACTTCAAATTTTAAAGACTGATCTTTCTCTTATTAGAAATTACTATGGAAAAGTTCTGCTACAAAAGAAAAAAGAGCAAATGTTTAAGCTGATTAGAGTTTTATAATATTTCAGGTATCTGCACTGGCTCCTTCTGAAAAGATGATACATTTGCCAAAGACCAATCATTCTTCTCTGGTAAGTTCCTTTTTTATTAGAATTCCTTTATGCAGTCTAGAGGGATAGAAACTAGCTATTTAAAAACAAAACTTTTTTGTACTATAGATTTCAGATCTACAATAAATGTGTTTTTAATTTAGGATGTAGCAGAGATCTTAATTAAGATGGCAGAATGCAAATTAGAAATTCAAGATGCAGTTATTCTTTAAATATTTCCATATTCCAATCCTCAAATAAAATGAATGAGTTGAATACAAATCAGAAACATATGCTTTGTATATTTAGTGGATGGATATTTTACGTAAAATTCTAGCTTTGTTAAAACATATCACCTAGCATTACCCCTTGTTTCTGTAATATATAGTTATAAGTTTAAGTGTTTCATTTATAGAACAAGTAGCTGAACATTAAAATCTACTGGCACGGACTTCCCTGTGGTTCAGTGGTTAAGACTCTGCACTTCCCATCAACAGAGGAATGGATAAAAAAGATGTAGTATACATATACAATGCAATATTACTCAGTCATAAAAAAGGAATGAAATAATGCCATTTGCAGCAACATGGATGGACCTAGAGATTGTCATACTGGGTGAAGTAAGACAGAGAAAGACAAATACCATATGGTATCACTTAAATGGGGAATCTAAAAAGAAATGATACAAATGAACGTATTTACAAAAGAGAAATGGACTCACAAACTTAGAGAATGAACTTAAGGTTACTGGGGGGGAAGGGTGAAGGGAAGGGATAGTTAGGGAGTTTGGGATCGACATGTACACACTGCTATATTTAAAAAGGATAACCAACAAGGACCTACTGTATAGCACAGGGAACTCTGCTCAATGTTACGTGGCAGCCTGGATAGGAGGGGAGTCTGGGGGAGAATGTATACATGTATACGTATGGCTGAGTCGCTTTGCTATGCACCTGAAACTATCACAGCATTGTTTATCGGCTATACTCCAATATAAATTTAAAAGTTAAGAAAAAAAAAAAGACTGTGCTTCCAATGCAGGGGGTACAGGTTTGATCCCTGGTCAGGGAAGTTCCACATGCCGCGCAGCACCACTGGCACAATAGCTAGTGGACTTTTAGTTGGTACTTGAATACCTGATTAGTACTGAGCCTTCATGTATCCCTCATTTTAAAAAATCGATTATTTTTAAAAATTGTGGTAAAATGTACATAAAATTTACCAGACCATTTTAAAGTGTATAACTGTATGTTATTACGTACATCCACGTTGTTCTGCAACCATTACCACTATCCGTTTCCAGAACTTCTTCATCACCCCAAACTGAAACCCTGTGCTCACTAAACAACAATATTCCATTCTCCCCTCCCCGCAGCCCCTGACAACCACCATCTACTCCCTGTATCTATTAATTTAACTACTCTCGGTATCTAATATAAGTGGAATCATACATTTTTCTTTCTGGGACTGGCTTATTTCACTTAGCATAACGTCCTCAAGGTTCATCCATGTTGTAGCTTGTGTCAGAATTCCCTTCTTTTTAAGGCTGAATAATACTCTGCTGCATGTGAACCACATTTTGTTTATCCATTCATTTGTCAATGGACACATGGGTTACTTCTACCTTTTAGCTATTAAATAATAGCCAAATAGTAAATAATGCTGCTATGAGCATGGGTGTACAAATTGCTGTTCAAGTCCCTGCTTTCAGTTCTTCTGGCCATAAACCCAGAAGTGGAATTGTTGGATCTTATGGTAATTCTATTTTTAACTTTTTGAGGAACTGCGATACCATTTTCCATAGCCGTTTGCACCATTTATTTCACAATTCCACCAACGGTACACAGGGGTTCCAATTTTTCCAGATCCTTGCTGAGAACTTAATTTCTGTTCTTTTTGATATTCTAACGGTATGAGGTGATATCTCATTGTGGTTTTGATTTGCATTTCTCTAGTGATTAGTGATGTTGAGCATCATTTCATATGCTTGTTGGTCTTTATATATCCTCTTTGAAGAAATGTCTGTTAAAAGTCCTTAGCCCATTTTAAAATCAGGTTATTTATAGTTTTTGTTGTTGATTTGTGGGAGTTCTTTATATATTCTGGATATTAGCCCCTTATCAGATACATGATTTGCCAATATTTTCTCCCATTCTGTGGGTTGCTTTTCACTCAGTTGATAGTGTGCTTTGATGCAGTTTTTAATTAATTAATTAATTATTTTTGGCTGCATTCGGTCTTCGTTGCTGGGCGCAGGCTTCCTCTAGCTGCGACAAGTGGGGGCTGCTCTTTGTTATGGTGCACAGGCTTCTTATTGCAGTGGCTTCTCTTGTTGCGGAGCACGGGCTCTAGGCACGCGGGCTTCAGTAGCTGCAGCACACGGGCTCAGTTGTTGTGGCTCACGGGCTCTAGAGCACAGGCTCAATAGTTGTGGCACATGGGCTTAGATGCTCCGCAGCATGTGGGATCTTCCCGGACCAGGGCTCGAACCCATGTCCCCTGCGTTGGCAGATGGATTCTTAACCACTATGCCACCAGGGAAGTCCTGCACAGTTTTTGATTTTGATGAAGCCTAATTATCTATTTTTCTTTTGTTTCCTGGTGTCATATCTAAGAGAGCATTGCCAAATCCAATGTCATGAGGATTTCCCCTATGTTTTTTCCCTAAGAGTTTTATAATTCTAACTCTTATGTTTAGGTCTCTGTCCATTTTGAGTTAATCTTCATATATGGTGTTAGGTAAGGACCCAACTTCATTCTTTTGCCTGTGGACATCCAATTTTCTTAACACCATTTGTTGAAAAGACCATCCTGTTTCTATTGAGTAACCTTGACACTGTGTCTAAAATCATTTGACCATATATGTGAAGATTTATTTCTGGGTTCTTTATTCTATTCCATTGGTCTATATGTCTGTCTTCATGCCAGAACCACACTGTTTTGATTGCTGTAGCTTTGTAGTAAGTTTGAAATCAGGAAGTATGAGACCTCCAACTTTATTCTTTTTCAAGACTGTTTTGACTTATTTGGGGTCTCTTGAGATTCCATATGAATTTTAGAATAAATTTTTCCACTTCTGCAAAAAATTGTCCTTGGGATTTTGATAGGAATTTGTACTGAATCTGTATATTGCTTTTGGGTAGTACTGACATCACCACAATATTAAGTCTTCTAATCCGTGAGTGTGAGATGTCTTTCCATTTATGTGTTTGGTTGATTTTTTGTAGTGATTCCTTTCTCATTTCCTTTGTGTACATTCTATAGATATTTTCTTTGTTGTTACCATGGAGATTACACATAACATCCTAAAGCTATGACATCTAACTTATATTGACACCAGCTTCAGTTATTTACAAGAACTACTTTACAGTTATGTCTCCCCACTTTATATTATGTCACTAATTACATTATTATATATCATGTAGCCATTAACATAGATTTATAATTTTTGTGCATTTGTTACTTAAATCCTGTAGAAAATAAAAAGTGGAGTTATACACCAAAATTACAATAATACCATTCCTTATATTTGTCGATGTATTTATCTTTACCAGAGAACTTTATATTTCTGAATGGCTTTGAGTTATTGTCTAGCATCCTTTCATTTCAACTTAAGGGCTCTCTAGCATTTCTTACAGGGCAGGTCTAATGATAATGAACTCCTTTGATTTTTGTCTGGCTTTGTTGTTTTAATTTCTCCCTCATTTTTGAAGGACAGTTCTGCTGGATATAGAATTCTTGGTTGACAGTTTTTTCTTTCAGCACTTAGATATATCATCACAATATGTCTTCTGGCCTGCAGTGTTTCTGCTGAGAAATCCACTGATATTCTTACTGGGAGATTTCCTCTTATATGCGATAAGTGACTTTCCTTGCTGCTTTCAAGATTCTCTCTGTCTTTGACTTTTGACAATTTGATTTTTATGTGTCTCAGTGTGGATCTCTTTGAGTTTATTCTCTTTGGCATTCATTGAGCTTCTTGGATTTGTATATGCATGTCTTGCCCCAAATTTGCAAAACTTTGGGTCATTATTTCTTCAATTCATTTCTCTGCCCCTTTCTCTCTCTTCTCCTCTCGGACTCCCATAATGCCCATATTGATCTGCTTGATGGCATCCCATAAGTCTCTTAGGCTCTGTTCACTTTTCTTCATTCTTTATGTCCTCAGACTCAATAATTTCAAATGACCTGTCTTCAAGTTTGCTGATATTTTTTGCTGTCTGAGTCTGCTGTTGAAACCCTCTAATGGATTTTTCAATTCAGTTAGTGTATTTTTCAGCTCCATAATAAAAAAAACCAATAATTTCTGTTGATATTCTCGTTTTGTTCATATATTGTTTCCCTGATTTCCTTTAGTTCATTGCTTGTGTTTTCCTTTAGCTTTTTGAGCATATTTAAGACAGTTAAAGTCTTTGTTTAGGAAGTCTGATGTGTGTGTTTCTTCCGGGATAGTTTCTGGAGATTATTTTGTTGCTTCGAATGGGCCGTATTTTCCTGTTTTTTGTATGCCTTTTTGTTTATTGGTGGTGGTGGGGTGTTGTATCTTTGGTTTAAAATTGGGCATGTGAAGAAACATCCACCTCTCACAATCTTTGCAGACTGTTGTTGAAGACCTTCACTAATTTTATGGGCCTCTGGGCCTTGGGATTAACTCCGGGTGGAGGCTTAAGGTTTTGTCAAGTCTTTTCTGAGCATGTGTCCTGTCTGGGCCTAAGTGCATGGTTTTTTTGCTTGGTTCTGTTTATTAAATTTAAAAATTTCCCCTCATGCATGCCTGCTTTTAAATGTCTTAATTTCCCAGAGTCTCACCCTAGCTTCTTCTCAGGGCCTTAAAGAGTTCTGCTGCATTCTTTGGCCTGCAATCTACTGCCCTCAGGTGTCTGGGTCTGCAGTTCCTCTACAATTTTCACATGATGTGGCTCCTGCCACTACCTTCTACAGCTTCTGCTAGCCTGAGATCCAAACTATGCAATTTCCCCCGTCTGAGTTCTGAGTCAAACAAGTCAGACACTAGTCCCTTGGCCAGCCCACAACAGGCCAGAATATTGCAAACAAATTCTGCTCTACTCCTTCCATCCTGAGGGAGGGAACTGGGTATTGGGCCACTTCCTCTGACTATGCCATGCTGGGAAGGGTGTGGGCAAGGGTGAGTGAAAACACCATGACATTTTCTACATTTTTGAATGTGGCTTTTTCTTGATTGGGTGTTTGGTTGGTGTAGATATCTGACTGGTTTTCAGAGCTCTTATAAATTTATTTTAGTCAGTCTGTAGTTTATTTAATGCTTCTGTGAGAGAATGAGGGCCTGGACCTTCCTATTCTGCTGTATTGTTGATGTGCAGTATCTTATATAGTGAGACACTGTTAAATATGCAAATACATGCACAAAAATCTCAATGTGAGCCTATTTATTTAGTACTTCTAATTTTTAATAGTTCAATTATAACCAATACTACAACTATTAAAATAATTCCACACGGCAGAAGGGCGATTAGTCAGAGTATCACCAACTACTCTAATCATTAATGAATTTGTTACTTTGGGTGGTAACTTTATAACATAAAAATTTCATTAATACTTTAGGATCAACTTTGGAAAACCTAGAGCCAAAGTCCACCTTATTTAATTAAATACAGTCCTCTTTATAAAGTTGTCACATATTATTTATTACATTCTCCAGAATCATGTAGAATGTCTATTACAACCTTTGTGTGACCATGCTGGTGATTCACAGTTAGTTAAAGTGACCATTAGGGGCCAGAATGTGGAAGCATAATGAATATTAAAATTACTGTTATTCATTTTTGGTAAGTGAATGATGTTACTTGAGTAGACTATATAGTAGAGAAAAAAATGTTATGTATGTTATTTCTTGGGTAATACAAATACCAGTTGTCACTATGAGTCATAACAGGATGAAACAGGATGATGTTCTGGAAAATAGTCTTAAGAAGAATCTCACACTGTTGGCCTAATAAGAACAAAGTCATTAGTTCAAATCCCCTGCAGGCCAGACAGATGCTTTTTCATGATATCTGCCCCCAGATAATATATATAAAGTAAGTCGTTCAGTGCCTGAACAACACTGAAGTAAGTGTAATGGCCAGCAGATGTTGGCCATTATTTATCATCATCTCAGTTATATTCAATAAAGATTTATTTATTAATAAATAAATAGGAAAGGGCTATTCTGCATAATGCACCATTTTAGGCACTTTTCTGTTGGTCACAGGAGAACTGAGTTAAGAATTGGGATGGAACACAGTTTCACAGTTAATGTTGAAAACCAGCTCAAAAATCTATTAATAGTGGCAGACTCCTCTTGATATATAAGTTATAAAAAGCATAACTGAAGGGGTAATCATAGGAATTACAGTCAATATCTTTGATATCCTATTCAGGCCTTTACTGATAAGTGTTTGTAATAAAAGTCTAATTTTGATTATTTAGTATATATGTACACGGCTTACATATTAGACCTTGCTTATTCTGTTAGCTTAAACCTAAAATTTCTCTATTATTTGGCAAAAGGTCATCTACCTGAAAGTTACTTGAAACGATGGTAAAAAATAGTTTGCCAAATTCTCCTAAGCTTGTCTTCCTGAAAATACACAGAATAAGTGTCCAAGAAGTTGCTTTCAGTACTACTTTGAATTTGAACACAGATCCTGTCAGATCATACTTACAGTTAAACATTTGGGTGTTTATAATAAATTATTAATTAAATGACTTAAGAAATCATTGAGAGAAAAAAATCCTCAGATTAAAAGGACCAGTGTCACAGCTTGTGGTACCCATGTGTGGCTTGCTGGTTTTAATTTTCTACAGCTTTCCATTGTTCAAGAGTTGCTTCAGCATAAAGATAAATTGAGCTCCAATATGTGATGTGTGTTTCATTAATATTTTGGCAAACTCCTTTCCAGCTGTACTTTGATCAGAATTAAAAAGATGAGAGGAAAGTCCAAGGAAAAGCAGTTTTAGTCTCTTACAGACCACAAAGGAATAATAGATATTTCAAAGAATTTACATTTTGAAGGAAGGTCGTGGTTGTGTACACTGTTCACATTGTGAGGTCATTAGCTTTTTAGCACTGCGATTGTAAAACAAGTGCCTGAAAAATCTGTTTCTTGCCTAGATATTATGTTAAAATTTTTTTTTTGGTAGGGAATGTTTCCTTTATTTGAACACTTTCCTGTAGGACTTAAACTTCTGGTATCTATCCGTGTGTTCTGAAACAGAATTAAGGAGACTATATGTCATAAGACATTTTGGAATACAGCAAGGCATATGGAAATCTTGAGCCTAATTTTCTCCCAACTAATTATCTTTAAGTATAACTTTTAAAGAACCTAGAAGAAATTCCCTGAATTGGTCTTGAACATTACAGTAAGCCAAGTAGGAAAATAATTGAACAGGAAAATTAGAAAAATGTGTTTAAGCCATAGGATTAAATGCACAGCATAAAATGATGATGAATAACCATATGAAAAAACTTGGTTCAGGTAAACAAGAAGCAAAGTGAAATTTATGTCAGAGCCACTCAAAAGTGTGGTCTGTGGACCTTTGTTACCTGCCAGTGACAAGGACAGGAAGTCTTAGGAAATTTGATGTCATCCCACTACTTTTATTTTATTTTAAAGAGGATTAGTCCACAATGCATTGGAAATTAAACTATATAAAAAAACAAACATATTGGGACTTCCCTGGTAGCACAGTGGTTATGAATCTGCCTGCCAGTGCAGGGGACATGAGTTCGATCCCTGGTCCGGGAATATCCCACAGGCCGCAGAGCAACTCAGCCCGTGCGCCACAACTACTGAGCCTGTGCTCTACAGCCCGCGAGCCACCAACTACTGAGCCTGTGCCCCACAACTACTGAAGCCCTTGTGCCTAGAGCCCATGCTCCGCAACAAGAGAAGCCACCGCAATGAGAAGCCCGTGCACCGCAATGAAGAGTAGACCCTGCTCAATGCAACTAGAGAAAGCCTGCATGCAGCCACAAAGACCCAACGCAGCCAAATATAAATAAAATAAATTAAAAAAAAAAAGAAAATGATTTAAGAATATGATTAACATACAGCCAAGTGCACGATATGTTGAGAATACAGTTTAGTAGTGTTTACAGCAGAATTTCAAATTGTAAAAATAAAAAATAAAAGGAATATACGTATACTTAGGAAAGTTTGTAAGAGGAGTTACGGGTGATTTAAACAAAACAAAACAAAACATATTATTCCTTCACTACAGGCAGTTTGAGGAACACTGGTCTACAGTAACTAAATTAACCATCAAACTCGTATACTGAGTTTCCATTTTAAAGATTAAAAACTAAGAATATCAAAGAACACCCAAAACACAAGATGTTTATGTTGCTCTTTTAAAATGAGGGGCTGTCCCTTCCCTCTGTAAACTTGATGTCCAATGAGAAGGAATCTTTTCAGGTACTTTCCCTTAAACTAGAAAATGTGAAAGTAATTATATTTAGGGAGATAAATATATTTTACATATATATCAAATGAGGTGCCTGGACAAACACTAGATAACGGTGAATATAATTAAAGTATAAAATTTGCCAAAACAGGGCTTCCCTGGTGGCGCAGTGGTTGAGAGTCTGCCTGCTGATGCAGGGGACGCAGGTTTGTGCCCCGGTCCAGGAAGATCCCACATGCCGCAGAGCGGCTGGGCCCATGAGCCGTGGCCGCTGAGCCTGCGCGTCCGGAGCCTGTGCTCCGCAACGGGAGACCACAACAGTGAGAGGCCCGCGTACCACACACACACACACACACACAAAATTTGCCAAAACAAAACCTAATTATCACTTCTAGACACAAAAATCCCGAAGACTTTATAGGCATCATAAAGTTGGCCTCTGCAGTTGATTAAGAAAATAGAAACAGGGCTTCCCTGGTGGCGCAGTGGTTGAGAGTCCGCCTGCCAATGCAGAGGACACAGGTTCGTGCCCTGGTCCGGGAAGATCCCACATGCCGCGGAGCGGCTAGGCCCGTGAGCCATGACCACTGAGCCTGCTCATCCAGAGCCTGTGCTCCGCAACGGGAGAGGCCACAACAGTGAGAGGCCCGCGTACCGCAAAAAAAAAAAAAAAAAAAAGAAAAGAAAACAGAAACAAAACAAATAACATACTTGTGATCTGACATCAATATAGCACAGTTAACATGGAGATGCTTTTTTAATTGCACAAATATAATATTAAGAATCTTTGTCAGAGTCCTTACTTATAAATACTAAAACACAATCAAAAGGAATTTTATAAAGGACACAATTTAAGAAGGTTTCAAGATATACGGTGCAGGAAATGTGTAATGGGTAAAGGTGCAGTAAGCCAGCCCTGATTCTAGGTTCTTTTACTTGAACGTGTAAGTAGGGAGTGCACCATTCTCTAAAGTGGGTCTTTTCCCAAAGGCACTATTGACGGATAAAAAGCAGACTATTAATGGTCTGCGTGTAACAGGCAGAACTGGCATTGCAGCAACACTAAAGAGTGCTATAAAAAATTATGTTTCAGTTCATGAATGACCTGAGGCTTAGTGTGTGCTGCACTGGCAATAAATAGGCTGTATTTATTCTTCAAGAAACACTGCTATTCCTTTTTTCCTTCAAGGAATTCTGGAATGTCAGCCCACTGGGTGGGACAGCCTCCGGTTAAAGTTTCTCACTTATAAACTTAGCTGGAGACCAAGTTTCAAGACCAAAGCTAAGAACGTAATAGTACAAGCAATGCAGGGAAAAGGAGAATGATAGTCTCTTCTTACACAGGTGGAACTGTCATGAAGCCATTACCAGGTAGATGGCTGAGGTGACAAAAATTCTCTATTACTAAAAAGCTAAGGCCATGCTAAGATGTCCTGACCTACTCAGACAGAAACAGAACAAACAACCCAAATGGATAAGTAGAACTGTTTTCTAATGGTATGTACTTACATATTTGACATTCTTTTTACCCCCCCCCCCTTTTTTTTTTTTGCGGTATGCGGGCCTCTCACTGCCGTGGCCTCTCCCGTTGCGGAGCACAGGCTCCGGACGCGCAGGCTCAGCGACCATGGCTCACGGGCCCAGCCGCTCCGCGGCATGTGGGATCTCCCCAGACCAGGGCACGAACCCGTGTCCCCTGCATCGGCAGGTGGACTCTCAACCACTGCGCCACCAGGGAAGCCCTAGCCCTATTTTTAAAGCTCAAAACCAGGGTGCAGCAAATATGGTGAGAACAGTAGGGGCTGGTCTCCCTTCTCTGCTCCTGCCTGCTTAGACCTCAGACCATGGGCTGGTCGCTGACCCTCATCTTTCCTCCAGGCCAGGTTCCAGCGAAGCTGAGGGGCCAGTCACACTTGCCCTGTAAACTCTGACACCAGAATATGAAGTGTAGCTGCCCACACTACCTCTTGTGACTCTAAGAGGGAGAGGCTCTACTCGCAAATGAGAGAACAAAAACACTGCTTCTACAAGCTGGCGTCAGCACTCATGGTGCTGAATGCAATTCAACATTTATTGAGCACTCTTTCTGTACCAGGCCCTGTGCTAGGTTAAAGATAACTCCCCCTCCCCCGCCCCCCTATTTCAGATCATGGTGATAAGTGCAATGAAGAAGATAATGCTGAAAGACACAGTCCCCAACAAATAGATATTCATGAATGAGAAGAAATGCCGTAAGAAAATGTGCAAACATTTTTAATCCCCAAACTTCCATATTTCTCTGAACCCAGGCCTCCCCCTGTGAAAGGGTTAATAAGGCAGATAATTGCTAAATTCCTTTCCAATTCAAAAATTCTATGATGCTGGGCTTTAACAAGAACATTTTCTACTGAACTTGACCAATCCCGTTAAGTAGTTCAATAGTTTGGGCTTTAATATAACTAAATACTATTAAAATTTCAGTAAGGTAGAAACACCATAAAGAGAGAGAAAAAACAACAGATTATGTGCAGCACAGAGTTCTTATAAAACCAAAAGAAACACTAACACTCACTGAAAAATAAGAAATGTAAATTTCCAATGCAATTATCAAAAAATATTAGATCTTTTGCATGCACTAGATTCTAAGTTTCTGACACATAATAGGTGCTTGATAAATATTTGTTGAACAAATGAATTCAATCTAACCAAAATCAAGGGGCCAATTAAAACATTCAAATCTCCAGTGTGCAAGGTTTAAAGTAATGATATTACCTACTTGTAATAAAGACATAGTGAGAGTGGAATAAAGACTGTATTACTTTCCTGGAAGGCAGTTGAGTGCCTACCTTTTGCTTAACAAAAGATTGAAATCCATTTCATTATCTAGTAATTATTCAAAGAAATATTAGACAAATGCCCAACAATGTATGTATTAAAAAACCAGCATGTAGCAAGAATGTGAGAATACAACAGGGGCACTTGTGTGTTTAAGAATGAAGAACAGGAAACAACTCTAGGTAACCAATAACAGGTAACTGGTTAAAAGAGATACAGTGTATCGGTTCAATTAAATACTGAGGTATAAAAGCAAGGAACACATACAGTTACCATATGACACGGCAATTCCACTCCAAGGTATATACCCAAGAGAAGTGAAAACATATGTCCACATAAAAACATGTACACAAGTGTTCATAGCACCATTATTCATAATAGCAAATGTTCACTAGCTGATGAATAAACAAAATGTGGTATATCAACACAATGGAATATTACTCAGCCATAACAAGGGATGATGTACTGATACATGCTACAACATGGATGAACCTTAAAAGCATTACACTAAGTGAAAGAAGCCAGTCACAAAAGGCCAGATATTGTATGATTCCATTTATATAAAATATCCAGAATAGGTAAATCCAGAGACAGAAAGTGGACTCCTGGTTGCTTAGGGCTGAGTGGAGGAGCTAACAGGGAGTGACTGCTGAGGGGTATGGGCTTCTTTTGGGGAAGATGAAAGTGTTCTGGAATCAGATAATGGTGAGAGTTGAACAAGTCTGTGAATATACTAGTAAGCAATGAATTATACACTTTAAAAGGGTGAATTTTCCCAGTGCCATTTTTTTTTTTACAGAAATAGAAAAATCCATCTTAACATTAACACGGAATCTCAAGGGACCCCAAGTAGCCAAAACAGTCTTGAAAAAGAAGAACAAAAGTTGGAGATCTCACACTTCCTGATTTCAAAATTTACTATGAAGCTACAGTAATCAAAACAGTGAGGTACTGACATAAAGACAGAGATATAGGCCAATGCAATAGAATAGAAAGCCCATAAATAAATTCCTTTGTACATGATCAGATGATCTTTGATAAGACTGCCAAGACCATTCAGTGGGGGAAAGGACAGTCTTTTCAACAAATGGTGTTGGGAAAACTGGATATACACACGCAAAAGAATGAAGTTGGATCTTTAGCTTATACCATATTACAAAAATTAAAACCAATTAAAGACCTAAATATAAAACCCCAATCCATGAAAATCCTAGAAGAAAACAGGATCCAATCAATCCAAAACAATCCAATTCATGACATCAGATTTGGCAATGATTTCTTAGTGTGACACCAAAAGCACAGGCAACAAAACCAAAAATACACAAGTGGGAGTAGATCAAACTTAAAAACTTCTGTTCATTAAAGGTTACTATCAACAGAGTGAAAAGGTGACACATGGAATGGGAGAAAGTATTTGAAAATTATATGTCTGATAAGGGGTTAGTTAATATCTAGAACATATAAAGAACTCCTACAACTCAACAGAAAAACAAATGACCTGATTTTAAAGAGGGCAAAAGATCTGAATAGACATTTCTCCAAAGATGATATACAAATGGCCAACAAGCACATGAAAAGATGCTCAACATCACTAATGATTACAGAAATGCAAATCAAAACCACAGGTGAACATACTCAATGTCTTGTAATACTACAATGGAAAAGAATCTGAAAAAAAATATTTAAGTATATATACATACATATGTATTTATATGTATAACTGAATCATTTTGCTGTGCACTTGAAACTAACATAACATTGTAAATTAACTATACTTCAATTAAAAAAAAACATAGTGAGATCACTTTGCACCACTAGAATAGCTACTATCAAAAGAATAGAAATTAACAAGTTTTGGTGAAGATGTGGAGAAATAGGAACACTTGTGCGCTGTTGGTGGGAATGTGAAATGTTGCAGTCAGTATGGAGGTTCCTTAAAAATTGAAAATAGAACTACCATATGATCCAACAATCCTATTTCTGGATATATGCCCCAAAGCACTAAAAGCAGGGTCTTGAAGAGATATTTCCACATTCACGTACTCATCATTATTCACAACAGCCAAGAGATGGAAGCAACCCAATGTCCACTGATGAATGGATAAATAAAATGTGGAATATCCATAAAATGGAATATTATTCAGTCTTAAAAATGAAAGAAACCCTGTCACATGCTACAACATGAATGAACCTTGAGGACACTGTTAAATGATATAAGCCAGTCACAAAGACAAGTACTGTATGATTCCATTTATATGAGATATTCAAAGTAGTCAAATTCATCGAGACAGAAATAGAATGGTGGTTAGCAGGCCTGGGGGAATGGGGAGTTGTTGTTTAATGGGTTTAAGTTTCAGTTTTGTAAGACAAAAAAGTTCCGGAGATCTGTTGCACAACAATGTGAATATGTGTACCACTACAGAACTGTACACTTAAAGTAGTTAAGATGGTTAGAAAAAGGATGGATTTTATGATATGTGAGTTACATCTCAAAAAAAAGTTATATGAAAAAATTTTAAAGTGAGTTATAAATACGAAAAAATTTTAAAGTGAGTTATAAAACTGTAAAATAAAAATATGTATATAGAACAGAAATAATGTAAGAATCTACTGAAAATGTTAGTGGTTGGATTACACATGACAAACGTATATTCTTCTTCACTTTCAGACTTCTCCTCTGGTGAAAACATATTACGTTGATATGTAAAAAACAAGGCACTTTCTCTGTTGAGGGGTAAAAACAAGAAAGGTGATACCTGGGCTGGAGTGTTTGCAGTCACAGGAGATGGCGATTCACTAACTTTTGGCTCACTTGGGGACGCGGCTGACCCCTGCGACTCCTGGCTGGCTGGCTGGTCTGGAGACAAAGCATCACTGCTGTCTTCGTCAAATGAGAAATCGCCCTGAGTTTGGGGATAGTCCTCCTTCCCAACACCTAAAGAAAGAAATGATTTTTAATTTATCTTGGCCTTGGAATACCAAGGTTAAAATGAAAAAGGAGAAATATTATTCATTATAAGGACTTAAGAAGCTGGTTAAAAACAAAATTGAACATAATGTACTTCCCCATGGAAGAACACACCACTATCTAAGATGAATACTTGGGGAAAAATACCCAACCTGAATCAGATCAAGTCTTTGGATCCAAATACTAGTTATAGGAAGTACAGGAGACAAGAAAGTTTTTAATGACACCTAGGGATGCAAGTGCATTCAGAAAAATCTAGTAATGTGGAAATGCTAGAGGATAAAAGCCTGTTCATCAACAAATAAAAAGTAAGGAAAGAAAGGAGGAGGAAGACCCACCCAGGAGATTGACTTAAGAGATACATCAGCTAAAGGCAATGTGTGGACCTTGTCTGGATCCAACTTGGATCCAACATTTGGAATCCAACTGTTAAAAAACATTATTATAAGGCAAAATGGGGCTCTGACTGGGTATCTGTTGATAAGTCCCACTTCACAGAGCAGCCCTGCTGTACTGACATCTTACCTTTTGGGGCCCATTTCTTCGGAATTGAATGGAATCATAGTGAATTGTACTACTTAGAATTACTGACTACAGACTACCTAAGATTTAAATTCATACTAATGCAAAATATGAAGTCCCCATGATTAATGGAAACTATAATAGTTTTTTAAGCAGGATATTAACTTTTCAAAATTGCTTGCTGAAAAAGTGGCATTATTCTGGAAAACAATTTTTTTCTGCTGAAGTTTATGCCAGAAAAAAATGGTAAACATTAGTAACTAAGTATGGTAAGACTGGGATAAAACGGGCAGATTCTACCATTCTTAATGAATACTTCTATACGCATCTGCTATTCACCTTGCTGAACTAAGACCGAACAAACTATTTTTATCTTTCCTAGAAGTAAACTGAACTAAAATAATGAAAAATCTGTAAAAATCGTAAAACAACAGAAACTAAACATAATACAATAAGTTTAACTTAGAAAACATGGTAACAAAATCAGAACTTGAAGACTTAAACATTGTAAAGCAACTATACCCTAATTTAAAAAAAAAAAAGACAGACTTAAACCTCAGATGTAACAAGAGGAATCTCTGTGGTAAGAGATGCTTGTCTTGTAATACATAATATAATAACACTAACAGTAATAATGGGAATCAGTGCAAATGTTAATCAATTTCTAATTTACCCAGAAAACAATAGTCATGATTAGTGCTGGCTTTTTAAATTAAATTTTTCTTATTTAAAACTGATTTTTCTTATTTAAAACTTCCAAGTTTCTTTTTCTCCCAGAAAACAGTAAAATTTTAGAGTCTTGCCTATAATTGCTTCCTTAACACTGGAGTCTACAGGAAGGATGTTTTTCTCTACCAGCTCCATAGGACCAGGTCTTTGAGCAATCTTTTCATTCAGATCATCAGCTAGTCGAGCTCTTTTCAACTTCATCTGAGTAGCCTGCAGGGATGGCTCTGCAAATGTTTCTAAAACAGGAAACACAGTTTTAACCATTACTTGAATTACTATTTCTATTCCATAATGTTATTTCAGGCCAACTAATTTAAACTGGTATAAACAGACTTACGTGTTCCTAACATATTTATGGAGAGACAATGACTGTTTAAGAATGCTCCTGTATACAATTTACATTTTTAGTCCTAGATAGCTTTATACCGTCTATACAGTATGGATGTCCTCAGACTCAAATTAATATGAACTCAAGCCAAAAATGGGGTCCTGCTATTGCTCATTTATGGTAGGAGAGTCGAATTCATATTTATTAGGCATTGGGGATACAGAGGATGAACAAGAGAGATGTGGTTCATGGCTCAAGAAGTTCGCAGTTTTAGATTTGGCTTCATTGGAAAGTCAATTCGTAGAAGGGGAGAAACTGTTATCTCAGGATATAAGCTTCTCTGCAGGAGTCAGTGGGAAGAGCTACAAATCACATCCTTCGATCAATCCATGTGCATCTCAGAGTCCTTCATCATAATTAAGAATTTGGGTTTATTCTGAATACATAACCCTGCGACATTCAATTACATAGTAATTAATAGTCATATAGAAGCATCAACTCATCTACCCACATATGCATAAAGTTGTATAACAGGTGTGATACTATATCATAACTCATTCATTTGCATAATTCTGTCAATTACTTGTGTTTCTGGTAACTCTCATTATTTTATTACATTGTTCTAAATAATGTTTATGACTGATTAAACATAATAATGAGGGGTTAACCCAATACCGAGTTGAAAGTCGTTTGCCCCTTAAATTATTCAGTATAAGGTCTTTTAATGAAATTCCCTGTAAGTAACGTCAGGATTATCTGATGTTCTTCATTCTGTAGGTTAGATGGCCTGGCTGAGGCCCAAAGAGCACTGAGACCCCAAGGGCCAATAAACTACCGTCCAGCACAGCTGATCACTTGTCTTTCTACTGGTTAAGTTATGTGCTTACCAAGTATCAATCTTGTTTGTCTACAAAATAGCTCATCACTAGTGTGACTGCTATTGTCAATACATAATTTAACCAGATGTTATGGGGAAATCATAAACTTCAAAAATAAAATGACTATTTCTTGGAAACCTGAGTTAAATGCTTTGGAATGACTTGATAAAGGTAAGCCATTAAAAAAAAAAATCACTGTCGCATTACTTAGGGCAACTAACAACGGTAAAAGATTTGGGGAAAAATGATAAAATCTAGGATTTTTAAACTCAGATTGCTTTTCAAGTGCCTCTGAGTTTTGTTCCACCATGAATGGAAATTGTAGATGATGTACAATGGCTATGCTTTATACAAGAAAGATGTGAGCTCCATTCGTTAAAGCCTTCCCTGCACGTGAAGGTCCTACCCCTAAGTTGGAATACTGGCAAATAAATTCATGTTTCTATAAGTTAAAGTAACACGTATGCCCATCTCATTTTTATAATTTTCCTGTATAAACAACTCTGGCCCCAATCTTATTAGACAGAACCCTTCTAGCCACACAGGAAGATGATAGGTGGGGGGAAGTAGATCGTGCAAACCACTTTTAGGTTGATGTTTAAAAGCCTTTGTTAAGATCTAGGCAGGAGAGTCTTCTGCCTTTTCCTCTCTTCCACTGACATTATCCAAGTGATATCAGGAATGTTTGGGAAGAAAATATCCCAAAAGTAAATAATTAGAGGCTGGCATTTTGGTATGCTTCTGTTCCTGGTCTGATTGCTTCATCATCTCCATGAGGCCGAGGCTGGCTTTCGGCTGCTGAACTTCAGGAAATAATTTAGACTTTTGCCTGCCAAACATCCAATTCAATCAAAATTGGGATAATGTTATAATAAGTTGGGGGTGGTTTTAAGGTATTTTTGAAATTATAGATGTGACATTCTTTCTTACTTCAAAAGTCTCTACTTTAGAAGAGATGGCCTAAAAACATCACTTATGGTTCATTCATATACATAGATAGGTTTTTAAATGCTGAGTAGTCTCTTTTTGGAAAAAGCAGATATGATTCCTTTTGATAGTTAAATGTATTTGCCTTAGTTTTAATTATATTAATAAAGCCTGTTACAGTTAGAAGGCAAGTTGAAACAGACAGCATCATTCCTACAAAAATGTTCCTTATAGGTCAAGATATTTTGAGGCACAGAAGGAGCCATTTACCAAGTTACTTACCAGCAAATTTGCTTCTCTGAAGATTCACTTATCCCTGACAGCTGGTAGCTGCTCCTACCCTACCACTGGAGTTCTGGAAAAGCTTTTTTAGTCCAGCAGACTTCTGAGACGTTCACAACCCAAAGTAGAGACAGGAACAGACCTCTCACCTCCCATCCCAGACATGAAGATGGTTACATAATCATAGATTATTTGGATTAGAAGAGACACTACTTGGGGTTATAGAGGCCAACTTGATAGCTGGAACTTCTTTACAACATCCTTAATGTGGTTTCAGCCTGTGTTTATTCCCTATCACAGCAGCCTGTTTATTCCCTATAGAGCACTTTTCACAATCTGTAATTTATTTGTTTTGCCTATGTATTATCTGTCTGTGCCACTAGAATGTAAGCTCCATGAAGGTGGGCATCCGTCTGGCTCACTTGGGTCTCTGGTGTCTAGCTTGCAGGCCAGTGTACTAACAGCTCTAATAATGGCAACCGTATCACTTCTTGGAGATTTTATTTTGGACATATCTGACTGACCTTTATGCTGAGCTATATAATCTAATACTCTGTCATATCAACCTAATTCTAATACTAACTCTATCATTAGCCCAGAGAACACAAATCTAATCTTCCTCCTACCTAATAACGGTCTCTAAATGTTTGAGAAGTTTCTGTTTCTGCTCAGGGTTTAACACTCTCAAGACTATCACAGGGTCAAAGCTCCTTAGTCCACAAATTAGTCAGTAAAGCAAAACAATGAAAGAAAATGTAACTCAGGAATTTAATGGTGGAGATACCAGATTTCGAGAATGTTCTGTTTTTAGAGAGAAAAACATCACGGCCTGAGCCACATGTCTCACCAAAGATGGAGTGGAACTGTCCTTACTAGCTTCCTAAGAGATGAGACTCAGTCATCGAGAAAATCTGGTGGGTCAGGTGGAGCTAGTTTGTGATAATGGTCAGATCGAGCTGGATTGTTGTGGGTTAAGTAGCAACGAAGAGAAAATGTCAGGTATGGGCCTTGACCCAGGTAGACCTAACAGGGTCCAAGTCGTTGAAAATCGAGCGTTAGACTTGTGGCTGTCATACCCTTTATGACTTAATGAGCAGGCGCACATCCCTCACTGATGAAGAAATCCTCTGGACCGAAAATGTTTTTCCAGAACAGTATGGTAGAGATACCTATAGCACCCCCAGCTGGCGGGCAAGAGTCAGTCCATCAATTGGCTATTTGGAGAATCAAACCTTCCCCATGTATCTAACATAACATTTTTAGCTTTGGGTCTTCATGTTGCTATCCAGTTTGGAGGATGTCAGCCTGTGGGGTAAAAAGTTATTAAAATGGGAATAAACAGAAATGGTGGAATTCTCACTTCTTTTCTTGAGAAAATGTAGCAAAAGCAGCAGAAATAGAATTTTTACCTTCTAAAATGTGCATCCTGACAAGTTCAGAACGATCTGGTCGGCTCCGAATCTTGTGCTTCAAAAAGTTTTCGGTCTTTAAAAAAGAGAGAGAGAGAAAAATTCTTATCATAAATTGTTTATGATTTATTGTAGTTTTACATTTTTTTCTCAAGGTACTCTATTTAAATAAATTGTATACTCTTTTGATCATGATTTTGAGAGGAAGAGTAGAAATTAGTACTTTGAAAAACTATTATCCAATACATGATTTAAATTGCAGCCTTCAAAGTTGTACAGGGATTTGAAGTGTATGCTGGTATGAAGTAAGCACTTTATAAACTTTTATTTTAAAACTTGGAAAAGGCAAAGGCTCATAATTTTGAAGATGACTTTTGAACAGAGGATTTGAACATTTAAATATCTAAAGTCAATAAAATCTACACTTCAGGTCAAGTAAAAATCCATCTAAGATAACACATTTCCTAAAAATCCTAATGTATTTTCTGTGATGAATTCCTATCTTTAATCATACTTTCTTATTCAGAACTGTACTCAATTCTAAACAATAAGGCTTTAAAATGGGTTTTGTATTTTCTAAGACTCTAAGAGATCATTATTGCATCCTGGGAAAATTCTTAAGGAATTTTTGGAACATGCTTATTTTCATATTGCATGATAGAAGTTTCCTCTAAAACAAAAAGAATAATGGCACTTTTAAAGAAAAATAATAAACACCAATTTAGTGTGCAACTATGATGGAGTCATTTCAAAGAATAAAACAGAGCTGAATATGGCAATATTCCTCATTCAGCCAAATTCTCCCACCCTTGGTCAAATGTACTGCTAACATAGACCCAGGAGGGAAACGAAGGAAGGATCCGGTGTCAGTACATCACTTGGGCTATCTGTCTGCAGAGGTAACAAATGGCAGAATTACTCCATCATTATTCTAAAAACTGTTGTTATGCTCCAAAAGTAAGAAAAAAGTGTGATTTGTCCTATGTACAACACTAGTTTACTAGTTTTAAAAGAACAAAATTTGAATGTCCTGTATTTTCTATAAACCTCCAAGATAAAACTACCCCAGGATATATTACTCTATATGCCATGTTATCCTGAAAATACACTATATTTTCTCTATTGATATACGTAGGAGTAAGACTGTTACTTGTCCACAGGTACTTTAATACAAAAGAGAGAAGCAGAATATTTTAAACTGAAATTCCTTACTCTGGCTCGTTCCAAGCTTTTTATCTGCTCGTGGAATGCCGCTGGGCTCTTCAGGGCTGTGAGAAAAAGAAATCATTTCCATGGTATAAATAGAGGAGTTAATACTTCAGTCAAATGTTACAGCGTATCATGGTGATGTTTTCTCTTAATCTGATTAGTGTGCCTCTACAGTCCCATTTATTTCCTAGCTCCTTTAGGAGATCTGCAAAATTGAAACCTTAAATGTTTCAGAATTAAAATTATGTGTTTTACAAATAAAACAAGTTAACATTCACAACAGAGTTGTATACATAATGGCAATGCATATATCAGGTCAGACTAGTTCCAGCCCATAGCTGGGGCAAATTACCATTACCAAGGGAACTGTTTGATGGTTCCTTAACAGGTCTTTGCTCTTATGGCTCTACAAGTTACTGGGAAAAGCCCACAAGTCCTTAGGGCATTTAACGTTGGAGTGATCTAGCCTTGAACTTGAGGACACTCTGCAGTTCATGTCTAAGAGAGCAGTTACCACCTACTGAGAACCCACAACACACTTAGCGCCTTGCTCTGTGGCCCATCACAATTATATTGCTGCTCATCATCACAACAGCCTTGTGACATAGGTATTAGCCCCAGCACAGATGAAAGGCTCAAAGAGGTTAAATGAATTCTTGAAGTTATACAGCTAGATGGTGGTCAAAGCGGGATTTACATCTAGAATTCTGAATTTGGCAGGTTCATGCTCTTTCTACCATACCACAATGCAACTCACTCTAAAGACACAGTGATTCCTTAATATGTTAACTTCTAGTACATTATTCCAAAGTCCCAGAGAGAGAGAGAGGCAGTGTTTATTAAAACATCACATACTACAGAATTTCCATCAATTATCTTTGCAAAATCTTCTGTGTGTATGTCCACTGCTGTCTGATTACACCCTGCACTTATCACTATGGGCAGTCAGAGAATGTGGATGGAATGCAGGACTAGGCTTAACCTGGGCTATCACCTCCCAATATTGGCCAATCAGCTCTTGGTAACATTCTTTTCAATTCTGGTACTTAAACCATTGCAAAGACTCACAGAAGCCCAGCCAAACAGGTTTGGCCAGGGACCAGCTCCTAAAAGCAGACTACAGCTGGCTTCACAGTGGTATTTAAAGCACCGCACTTTGATCCTGTTTGATTGACTCATATCAGGAATGCAGTGGTGGAGAAATCTGGCAGATTATCAAACCAGCTTCTGATAACTGGTTTTATCACAATGCTAGATTTAAAATATGTAGATACTCAATTATTAGTAGTTCAGAAAAAAAAGTGTTCACAGGGAAAAACATCTCCTCATCACAGAGAAAAATCGTTCCTTATCACAAACCAAAAAAAGGCAATAGCAGTGACTGTGAAGACTGGGAAGCATAAGTACATGTTGTAATTTCTTTCTAGTTTTTTAAGCCAAATAAGTTACTTCTTAGAAAAATCAATTTTTAGACAAAAATCCCCAAATAATGCTAACAGCCTATACAAAACCACCACTCTTCTCCTCTAAAATATAAAATCACCTCCAAATTTGGTGATTAAAGGTAAAGAAGACAACTTGGACAAATATTCTAAAATTAATAGACTCTCAAAAATGAAGGAATGAAGCCTAGAGCTACTTGGGAAAATATCTGTACTTGGGCAAGAAAGATTTTATTAATTATAAATAGAATGCTTATTAGTCCTGTAATTGAGATACATAATTATATAGACTATACTATAGCATCAAAGATAATTAATTTGAATTAAAGTAGAACCAGGTTTTGAATTAACTTATCATGTTACTTTTGCCAGTATCATTGGATTCATTATCTAGTGATTATTTCAGTTATTTTAAAGCTAAAAGTAATGCTGAAGTTTGAAGTAAGAACTGATGTTAGCCTAATTACAGAGCTTTAAAGGTATTCTTTGATAATATAAAATTTGTGTCTATCTTTTAAGTTGCATCTGGTTTCCAAAATGTATTTTAAATGATTGTTAGGTTAGCAATGCTGATGCCTGGTTTTTCCTTATAAATTGTATGTGGATTAAATGGATACCACTGAAAGTAGAGTGTGGAACAGCTTCTTCTTAGACATGCCCATTTTGTTACATCACATTAGAAATGACAGTGACACTTCAGTCTTACGTGGCATGATGCCCTGGTCCACTAGTTGTTCTCTCGTCCTCCTTTGTTGCAGCCTCAGCTGGAGCACTGTGCAAAGGAAATAATCACCATTGGAGTTAACAGGCAAACTGTAGGGTCCAACTTACAAAGTTCCAGAGGAGATACAATTAAGCTTACTTAAAAAGCTTATATTTCATAATTGAATAAGGATACTACCTGGTACCATTCAACCTGTCCAAAAAAAAAAAAAAATCAGTTTGTGATTTCTGCCTTTTGGGTGAACTCTGAAGTTCTCTCAGCTTATCTTTTGTTTAGTCAGTTAATAATCTTAAGTTGATGATTAAAGCTAAGTCTTTGTTGTTTAAATACAATCACATCGTACTCAGCAAATAAACAAAAATAGTCGGCTTATATATTCTTATTAATAAAAAACAGAAATGTGAGATACCTTGACATTCCTTAGTTTTTTTAAAAAAACAAGTTAATAGCAAAAATGTATTTTAAGAAAAGATTAATGTATTTGGAGGAACTCACTCCATCTGGAAAATTTTGTTTGTTTGTTTTTTGCGGCACGCAGGCCTGCCACTGCTGTGGCCTCTCGCGTTGCGGAGCAGAGGCTCCGGACGCGCAGGCTCAGCGGCCATGGCTCACGGGCCCAGCCGCTCCGCGGCATGTGGGATCTTCCCGGACCGGGGCACAAACCCGCGTCCCCTGCATCGGCAGGCGGACTCTCAACCACTGCGCCACCAGGGAAGCCCCTGGAACAAATTTTAAATAGCTTTAATGAAGGCCAACTTCATAATAAAAATTAGACCTATGAGATATTACTAATTACGCAAAGGAAAATTTCTGAATTAAGACTTTGAAGTTTAATAATCTTTGCAAAACATAACACTGCATCTCACTCCAGAAGTTCTAAGAAAGCCACAAATCAATTGGTACCTAATTATTTTAATTAAAAGAGTAAATAAATCATTAAACTTGTAGAAAACAAGGTATACATCACAAAATGTGGAAATCCCGCTTGCCAAATTTAATAAAATATATTTTTTCCTCTAGATTTCTCAAGCAGATTCCTTTCATAGCATCTCTATGTTTTTGTCTGGAAAGTGAGCTGATTTCAAAAAAGAGTAATATATGAAGTAACTTCGAAAAATATTTTCCTTGGTTTGCCTTACGTTCAATTTTAAGTTTCCATTTTAAATTTTTCTTTCAAACCATGGATGAAAACCAAGGTTAGGATTATTAAGGGTCCGCCTAAGGGTTGTCAATATGAAAAAAAAAAATTAGCTATGTGTATTTCTTAAATGGTAGGGAAGGAAGACAATTTTTTAGCAAGGGCGTGATGAGGCTGGCTTGGACCAGGCTCAAATGCAAGGCACATAACGGCTCCTACTTGCAATTAACCCCAAGACCTGAAGATGCAGGGCCTGTGGCCCTCATATCCTTTGCTTTTTGCTTGCCCTTGTGCTGACTGCAGAGCAGAGCCCAATCTTAGATATATTTTAAATATATTTTCATATTCATTGCTAGATATGAATGTTATCCTTTACTTAATACTGAAAAAAAATTTTTATATGCTTCTTTTGGGGGCCACAAAGCTTCACTGACATCCCATTTAGAACTGAAGCAATTGACATAAGATTCTATTACACACAGCAAAAGAAAAACTTAGAGTCAAAAAAATATATGCACGTTTCTCACATTAAAATGTTTTGTGGTTCTCTGAATCAATTATGCTCTAACACAAAGATCTTTTCCCTGATAACTTATAGTTTATTGAGAATAGTATGTTCCCACTGTACTTTACTAAGAACAAAAATAACCAAGGAGATGACCCGTGGATCTGATAGCACCCAAATGCCTGCATACTCCGACATTCTTCTATGAATGCCGAAGTTAATTCTTGTCTGAAATCAAGGTGGTCATATTCGAGAGGCAGAATACCAAGAAAAGGAATACTGAGAGGAGAAAAGGGTCAGAACAATCTCTAGTTCAAAGGCTGACACTTCTGGAACACGGTGGTCCACGTGTGTTGCAGAATCTCTAGCAGTAGTATTTTTCCTTTCTCCCACAGGAGTCTTCAAAGAAAGGAGTAAAATAGAAAGGGTAATGAAAATATCATCAGCCTCTTCTTTGGTTTAAGACAAACAAAGCACCATACTAGTGAGACAAATGTGTCAAACACAATACATATTTCTAGGCGAATGGCATCTTGGAATGAGAGATACATTCGCAACAACATGGTGACAACAGCTTGTTCGTCTTGAAGCATCTCCTGACTGTACGCTGGTCAGCTGCCCTCATGCGCCTTCACAGCAGTCCTGTCAGCTGTATTATCTTTCACCAGAAATTGCATTTTCATGCTGTTGTGCGAAGGTATCTGTTGCCATGAGGGTAATATGCCAAATGAATGCATGTCACCAACCACCAGTTGTTAAAATAAAACAAAACTATTGTGTTTTCCATCCATTTTTCTTCACGACAAAACAATCAATCCTATTTATTTCATACTGCTCGAAGGTAGGAGAATAATCTTCCCGATCAATGCTCTCATTACCTATTAATTTTCCCAAGTAGCAATACCCTCACACTACAAATATTACTCAAAGCAGGTGTGGCAGGCAGCCTTCCCCAGGCATGTTCATTCATTAAGAGCCTATTTATTAGGCGTCTGTTAGTGACTGCAGGGTGCATGCATGGGAAAGAACAGCAGCAGCTGTGAATAGAAGGTCTGTTTTTAGGCAAAGACATTAGGAAGAACATGAATGGAAGAGGAGGCAAATAACCAGCCATGTTGTTAAGACTGCAGATTACCCAGCTTGATTTAGTTTTCATCTATACCAAAAGGTGGGCAGCACGGGACACATTATGTTGAATATAAGGCACTATGCCCTATCGAGAGACTTGGGTACACTGCCACTTTTGGTCAATGTTAAAACACAATTACAGTATTCGTCCATATCAAATACAACCAATCACTCGCAACCTGATGGAGGCTCTTCTGAGTACTAATGATTATAAAAAGTACCTATCAGATAGGTACAGGCTCATAATTTTGGACAATAGCAAACTTCCTTTTACTCTTTTCCACTCATCAAATGAGTGGAAAAAAAGAAAGTTAGCACAATAAATGACAAGCAATACCTGTCCCTTAAAGGCAGACCACCCAGGCCAGGAAGAACAAGGCTTGAATGATGTAGACAGCTGAACTGTCCTGCAACACTAGAAAGCTAGAGCTGCCCAGACGTGGGCAGAGCTTATCCAGACCGTGAAGGGGGAAGAGACCCTGAATAGAGAGGGCCTGACTCTTAACGATCATAGAGGCGTTCACCATTGTGGGCATGTGAGCATCTAAAGATGCTTTATCAAGTTAACCTTGGAGACCATCTTCCTCCCTTTGCAGCCTCCAAACTCACGTCTGTGTGGAGGGCAGGACGGCCCAGATCACTGAATGCTACTGGGCCTGTTGCACAGTTGCAGTTCTTAAGACCAATGGATAACGCGGTAGGCTGGCTGATCCCTGGAAACCTGACATACTCTGCACACGTTCACGAGATTGCACTCCTGTAGCCACAAACAGAAGACCAGACGCTGGTCCAGCACTGCTTTCCTGTGGCAGCAGCGGGGGGTGGTGGTGTATGGCTGCCTAAGAAGCCAACCTCGGGGCAATGGCCTTGTGTCTGAAAACAGACCTGAGAGCATTCGCCCCCAGTGCCTTGCTGAATTGATAAATTGTGCTACTGGGCTGACATCATAGCTTCCAACACATTAGGAAACTGACTAAAATTCAGCAACTCCATGGCCATCTTACAAATAATTACATGCCAGAAAAGAAAACATGTAAATCTACAGAATTCTGGAAGGAAAAACAAAAGAGTTCAAAACACTCAGCGAGTGAGCAGCTACATCCTTTCAGAAAACAAAGGACACAGTACTAATGGCGCTGAAATAGAATCCATGTTACGACTGCTCACATTTGAACATTTTCAAGGAATGTCTTTATCTTTGAAACATGTAGAAATGAAAATAATCTGATACATGGACCTAAGAAGTTCTTACGTTTAAAATGGGTGGGGTTAAACCTGTTTCATTTTCTCAAAGAGGTGTGTGTGTGGGGGGGTGGTGGCACACAGGTGTTAACAGCGTATCTCATTATACAGCTAGCACTGTATTCTCTGTGCAAAAACCGTTACCACAGGCTGAGAAGTCTATAACAGCTCTGTGTTTCCCGATGACAAAACTCACAAGAGGTACACCAAGGACCTCCATTAACAGAAGGAGATGAGGTTACAGAGCCATTTGTTTACCCTTTGTGTCACATCTTTCTTAACTAGCCTGAGTCCAAGGTTTTTATTTTTTATTAAAAAGAAAATAAATCTCTTTACCTATTAAAAGAGTGATATATGTTCATTACAGAAAATAAGGAAATTTTAAAAAGGAGGAGGAAGAAACCAAAAAAGAAAATCACCAATAATATCATCAACCAGAGAGATATACAACTACTGTTACCATACTGGTGTATTCCTCTGTCTCTTAGCTAAGCATAATTTTTTTTTTTTTAAAGAAGATGTTGGGGGTAGGAGTTTATTAATTAATTAATTTATTTTTGCTGTGTTGGGTCTTTGTTCATCGCGGTGCGCGGGCCTCTCACTATCGCGGCCTCTCTTGTTGCGGAGCACAGGCTCCAGACGCGCAGGCTCAGTAGTTGTGGCTCACGGGCCTAGCTGCTCCGCGGCATGTGGGATCCTCCCAGACCCGGGCTCGAACCAGTGTCCCCTGCATTAGCAGGCAGATTCTCAACAACTGCACCACCAGGGAAGCCCAGCTAAGCATAATTTTTGATTCTCTGCTTCTACATACTATGATCACACTGTACAATGATAAATGTTCTTGTTATTTCAATGGCTACATAAAATACTCTGTTGGGTGGACATGCATAGTTTACTAAATATACCCCTATTATTTATCACTTAGGTTGTTTCCAATTTTTACAACTACTATAACTAATGCTACGGTGGGTTTTTTGTGTATAAAGTTTATTCCTTATTTTTAGTTATTTCCTTAATTCCTAAAAGGAGGATTCCCTATGTAGTCCATATAAGGCATGGCCATAAAGTAAGGAGACAAATTTGTATGCAAACCATCATCTTTGAAATTATAGTAGATGTGTGAAAACATGGATACAGACTACTTTACATCTGTTGCATTTAGAGAAAAAATTTTCATTAATTTTTGAATTTTTCCAACATGATGTGTGTTATTATTTCTTAGGGCTAACATTCATGGTTTCTGATTACATTTCAACAACAAAAAAATGCATATAATTTGGAAAATTCTACTTAAGTGTTATGTCTTGTTACAAAAGACAAAAACAATATTCTGTCAACATAAATGTTTTCAACTTGCTCTTTTTTTAATACAAGAAAAGTAAAAACGTAATTTTAACCACCATTCTGAAAAATGAAAGGTAGCTCATCTAATGGCAAAGAGGAAATGTCATTCTTATTCATCATCAGAAATAGTTTAGAATTAAAAAGTATCATCTCTGGGCTTCCCTGGTGGTGCAGTGGTTGAGAGTCTGCCTGCCGATGCAGGGGACACGGATTCGTGCCCCAGTCCGGGAAGATCCCGCATGCTGTGGAGTGGCTGGGCCCGTGAGCCATGGCCGCTGGGCCTGCGCGTTCGGAGCCTGTGCTCCACAATGGGAGAGGCCACAACAGTGAGAGGCCCGCGTACCCCCCCCCCCCCACACACACACTCTATCATCTCTTAGTTCCTTTCCCCTGATTCTTAAGTGGATTAAAGTGCTTTTAGAGCAAAATTTTAGGATTAGTTTCCAATATTAAAAAAAAAAAACCTCAAAATAGAATAATGTCTTTCACATAATATTTACACCCCTTCAAAATTTTTAGCTGCTTTTTGAACCAAGATATGTCTTTTCTCTTTTGTTTCTATAAGTAGAATGTTTGAAATGTTTCCATAATATGACATAAAGTGCCTTTTTACTCTAAAGGAAAAAACCCACATTATGCAGCATTTTAATAACATATAGCAATTTGGCATGAGTTGAACAAGCCAAAACAAAGCACAGTGTTGGGCCAGGGGATTTGCAAGGGGACATCTGAGGAACGTATATAACAAAAACAAGGCAGAAATGACACTTTCTGGGAAGCAGTATGGCAGGCAGCCATGGTCTTAAGAAATTCTTTATAAATAGCTAGTTTCAGTTATGGGGTATGAAGGAGGGTGGGATGAGTGGGGACGGAGCGTGGGGGTGGGGATTAGCAGCTGCCTGCAAGTCAAAGAGAAGATCCAATGTATATTATTTAATTACAGGACACTGGACAGAATAAACTGCAGAATCATGAGGGGAGGAAAAAACACCCCAAAACCCTGAGCCAGTCAAGTAAAGGCTGGGTAAACCAGTGGCAAAAGCAAAGATGGGAAACTGAAAAATACTCTAGAATTGTATGTATTGACTCTGAAGATAATATTAGGCAAAAAACAGACCCTGGTTTCAGTTTTTTAAAATTTGTTTAAAGATGTTTGAGTAGTTAAGAGAATGTAGTTGTACTTTGGCAAAAATTTATTATGCATTGTTTAAAGAGTGCTAATTTAAGGGCCTGGTCCTATAAAAACAAGACAATTTAGAAAAGCCAACATCTTCATATTATCTTTTGAACTTAGATACAGGAGGGATTAACTGGCCCCTAAGTAATACCTTAGAACAGTTACATTTGGGGGCCCCATTCAACCCTGATTTCAGTGTTCTATCAAGCAGCTGGTTCAGCAGTAAAGTTTACAACTGCATTTGTTCAATCAGCTAGGGGCAAATGACATCTTGAAAAAATCTGTATCAAAAGAGCAAAAGACTGATGGACTGCTTTTTCTGTTCCTCAGAAGTAAATGTTTAAAAAGCTGGGCTTCCCTGATGGCACAGTGGTTGAGAGTCCTCCTGCCGATGCAGGGGACACGGGTTCGTGCCCCGGTCCGGGAAGATCCCACATGCCGCGGAGCGGCTGGGCCCGTGAGCCATGGCCGCTGAGCCTGCGCGTCCGAAGCCTGTGCTCCGCAACGGGAGAGGCCGCGACAGTGAGAGGCCCGCGTACCGCAAAAAAATTAAAAAATTAAAAAAAAATAAAACGATTCCCATATTTTTAGTTCTTTGCTGTGAATGGGTATTTTGTAGTCACAGGGTAAGCAGTCACATCCTGAAGGCTTTCCTTCTAAGCCTGGGATTCAGAAATACACAGTGTATGTACCACTAACACCTATATTTAAAAATCCATGTTTTGGGCTTCCTTGGTGGCATAGCAGTTAAGAATCCGCCTGCCAAGGCAGGGGACACGGGTTCGAGCCCTGGTGCGGGAAGATCCCACATGCCATGGAGCAACTAAGCCCGTGTACCACAACTACTGAGCCCACGTGCCACAACTACTGAAGCCCGCACGTCTAGAGCCCGTGCTCCGTAACAAGAGAAGCCACCACAGTGAGAAGCCCGCGCACCACAATGAAGAGTAGTCCCGGCTTGGTGCAACTAAAGAAAGCCTGCTTGCAGCAACAAAGACCCAACACAGACAAAAAAAAACAAAAAAGTTTTTTTTAAAAAAATCCACATTTTATAAAATTTTTCTATTTATTTGTTAAAATAAAAGTGACACATGCACATAAAAAAGGACATTAAAAAAAAGATGAGGGCTTCCCTGGTGGCACAGTGGTTGAGAGTCCGCCTGCCGATGCAGGGGACACGGGTTCGTGCCCCAGTCCGGGAAGATCCCACATGCCGCGGAGCGGCTGGGCCCGTGAGCCAAGGCCACTGAGCCTGCGCGTCCGGAGCCTGTGCTCCGCAACGGGAGGGACCACAGCAGTGAGGGGCCCGCGCAATGCCAAAAACAACAACAACAACAAAAAAGGTGAAAGATATTTTCTTAGATCAGTGTCCCTAGGCAAAAGAAACAAAAGTAAAAATAAACACATGGGACCTAATCAAACTTAAAAGCTTGTGCACAGCAAAGGAACGATCAACACAATGAAAACACAACCTATGGACTGGGAGAAAATATTTGCAAATGATGCGACCAACTATATCCATAATATACAAACAGCTCATAAAACTCAGTATCAAAAAAAAAATCAAACAACCCAATCAGAAAATCGGCAGAAGACCTAAATAGACATTTCTCCAAAGAAGACATACAGATAGACAACAGGCACATGAAAAGATGTTCAACATCGCTAATTATTAGAGGAATGCAAATTAAAACCACAATGACCTCACACTGGTCAGAATGGCTATCATCAAAAAGTCTACAGGGGGCTTCCCTGGTGGCGCAGTGGTTGAGAGTCCGCCTGCCGATGCAGGCGACGCGGGTTCGTGCCCCGGTCCGGGAAGATCCCACATGCCGCGGAGCAGCTGGGCCCGTGAGCCATGGCCGCTGAGCCTGCGCGTCCGGAGCCTGTGCTCCGCAACGGGAGAGGCCACAACAGTGAGAGGCCCGCGTACCGCAAAAAAAAAAAAAACAAAAAAAAACAAAAAAAAAAAACCAAAAAAAAAAGTCTACAGGGAATTCCCTGGTGGTCCAGTAGTGAGGACTCTGCTTTCACTGCCGAGGGTTCAATCTTAGGGAACTAAGATTCCATAAGCTGCACGTCGTGGCCAATAACAACAACAACAAGTCTACAAATAATAAATGTTGGAGAGGGTATGGAGAGAAGAGAACCCTTGTACAATGTTGGTAGGAATGTAAATTGGTACAGTTGCTATGGAAAACATTATGGAGGTTCCTTAAAAAAACTAAAAACAGAGTAACCATGTGATTCAGCAATTCCACTCCTGCATATGTATCTGGAAAAAATGAAAACACTATTCCAAAAAGATACACGTACCCCAAAGCCAAGATATGGAAACAACCCAAGTGACAATCAAGACGACTGATTTAAGAAGATGTGGTACATACAGGATTAACAGATACAAACTACTATAAAAAACAGATAAGCAACAGGATTTACTGTATAGCACAGGGAACTATATTTAGTAGCTTATAATAACCTATAATGGAAAATAATCTGAAAAAATATATGACTGAATCACTTTGCTATACATCTGAAACTAACACAACATTGCAAATCAACTATACTTCAATTAAAAAAAAGTGAAAGTCAGTCCATCCCACCAGAGACCTCCAGTCCTCCTCCATAAAGGTAACCACTATTAAACTTCTATGGCTCTAGAGAATGTTTCGTGAATATTCTGGCAATGTTAAGTATAAAATATGCAAAGGAAATACACGCGGAGGCATCATACCATTCACACAGTTCAATAATCTGCTTAAAAAAAAAACCACCCATGAAATCCAGCTCATTCTTCTTTCTGGTTATCTTAGTGGCTGTATCTAACATATGGATGTGTCAATCATATACATTTAAGTGTCTAGATTTCCTGCTATTATTGTTATTAGTAACAATGCTGCAGTGATTATCTTCATTTTGTGTCATCGTGTGTGTGTATGTATAAACACTTAAAGATATATATATATACACACATATATATACACACACACTTAAAATACACACACACACACTGAAAATTTTGATAGGGACACTTTGCAATCCAAATGGTTGTACCAATCTATATCCCCACTTACAAGGCAAGAGAGAGGACCTTTTTGCTCATCCCTTCCTCATAATATACATCATCATGCTTTAAGGTAATTTTAAATTCAGAACCAAAGATCACTTACTCTTACCTAAGGCTATCAGCAATATTATGCCAAAGTAATAGTAAAATTTGAAATAACTATTAAGCAGTAAGGGACCAATAGATATCAAAAGAATTAGTGAGAGTGATGGGGCTGGGTTTTTGACTGAATGCAGAGATATTTACAGTGGTTGTCATAAGCTCAGGTTAAGCTTTCTCTTGTAAACCACATATTTATTTATAAATTTGGTAGAATTCTTCTCATGTTCCAGGACAGAAACCTAATAAGCTTAAGACTTCTCATTCTTTTTTCTTCAATTCCAACACAGCTGAGAGATGTAATAGACAGATTTGAGAAATACTTAGAACAAAATCAACGCTATGTGCTGAGGGACTGGATGTTGTGTTTGAAGGAAAAAAGATAAAGATGATGCCTGGGTTTCTGGCTTAAGCACGTGGGTGGGCCACTGACTGAATAAAGAATACATCATGGCCATTTACGGAGTTCAGTCTTGGACGTGTCTGAATTAGAAGCTGAGATGTCAGAGCGACAACTGGCTCTACGGGTCCAGATTTCAGAAGGTAGCTCTTGGCAGGAGGCTAAAATTTGGAAGTTGTCACTTATGTAGTACTTGAAGCTATGGGAGTTTGCCAAGGTAGAGAATATAGAAAGAGGAGGCAACAACAAGAAGCACAGGACCAAGTTCCTAGGAAATCCAACAATTAAAAGCCCATTTTTATAGGTCAGATAGGGGATGAAGGTCCAAAAAAGGAAGTGAGAGGAAGCTGCCTAAGGAGGAGGAGGAGCCTGGAGAGTGTGTATAAAAGTGTTTCTAGAAAGGGGTCACGACCAACTGGGTCCGATGCTGCTGTTGTAATACATGAAGGAGCTGCTTTTTGGAGTGATGGATGGAAACCAGGCTGGAAGAGGTTAGGGAGGGGTAAGAGTAAGAATGATAGTAATGGAAACAATGCTTTCAAGATGTTGCCCAGGGGGCTTCCCTGGTGGCGCAGTGGTTGAGAGTCCACCTGCCGATGCAGGGGACACGGGTTCGTGCCCCGGTCCGGGAAGATCCCACATGCTGTGGAGCGGCTGGGCCCCTGAGCCATGGCCGCTGAGCCTGCGCGTCCGGAGCCTGTGCTCCGCAACGGGAGAGGCCACAACAGTGAGAGGCTCGCGTAGCGCAAAAAAAAAAAAAAAAAAAAATGTTGCCCAGGAAGGTAGGAGAGAGGCAAAAGCTTGAGGGGTGTGGAACTTCAGGTTGGAACATACTTGAACAGGTTTACAAGCGATGAAGAGCGAGAGAGAAAAGGGGAGGGGAGAGGAGGGAGAGAATGGGAATGAATGAATGAGAATAAGAGGTAGCAGATCCCTTGAAGGGGAGGGGATTCAGAGCAAACAAGAACAACCTTGTTAAGAGACACTTCCTCTATCATGACAGGAAGGCAATGAGGATTGGATACAGCTGCAGAGAGGTTTATAGATGTGGTCTGGGACGTCCAGAGAGTTCCCAGATGATGGCTTTTATTTTCTCAGAGAAGGAGGAAGAAAGGTCATCTGTTCAAAGTGAGATGAATGAAGGAAACGTCAGTTTTGAGGCTAGTGAAGGAGATTTGAAATAATCATTGCAGACTGCGAAGAACAAGTTGAAAAGAGAAACATGGTTATTTTGTCTTGACATGCTCCAACTAATAATGGCAACAGCTTGGGGGAGAGAAGTCAGTTAGGAAATGGCGAGTCACTCACTGGCTGTGAACGATATCATTTCATCAGAGAAAAAGACCACAAGATACAAAATTAGAACATTTCGCAGTTCTTTCTCAAGCTCATTATATACAATTTTAGTTAAGAACAGTTGCAGGCCAGCAATTCCACTTCTAGGTGAACTGAAGTTAAAACAGGTACTCAAACACACACATGTACACCCATGTTCACAGCAGCACTATTCACAACAGCCAAAAGGTGGGAACAGTCCAAATGTCATCAAGAGATGAATAAACAAATCCTGGTCCATCCATACAGTGGAATATTATTCAGCCATAAAAAGAAATCAAGTACTATATAAGCCCCAACATGGATGAACTTGAAAAACATTACGCTAAGTAAAAGACGCCAGATGGCAAAACATCATATATATGATTCCATAGGTGTGAAACATCCAGAATTGGTAAATACACAGAGACAGAGCTCAGATTGGTGGCTACCTGGAACTGGGGGGAAGTCACTGCTTAATGGCTACAGGGTTTTTTCTTGGGCTGATGAAAATGTCCTGGAACTAGACAGAGGTGTACTTGCACAACACTGTGAATACATTAAATGCCCCTGAATCGTTCACTTAAAATGGTTAATTTTATGTTGTGTGAATTTTACCTCAATAGAAAAAATGGAACAGTTGGCAGAGCAACTGACTTTAAGACACTGATTACTCAAGAATCAAATTTCTTATTTCCCACCCATCGCTAGCTAGCCCCCCTCACCATCATAATTCCGTTAACCACCAACGGTTACTTCATCTTTTAAGGATTTGATAACTACAATAACAGCTATATATTATATTTCCTGTCACACCAAATTCTAGGTTTTGTTGGTTTTTGGGGGGCCTCTAATTCCCCTTCTAAATCTCATCCTTATACTCTAGCACCTTCTACAATGCTCACCATATAGAAGTTTTAATAAACATGTTTTACTTAATTTTGTACGGTATACTTACAAGTATATAACTGAGTTACTATTTTCTGAGGAAAAAGAATTCTAGCCAAGTTTAAGAATAAATCACCAAGAAGATTTTGTATGGGCAAGTGATTATCATGGGACAGAACCAACACTTGTCTTGCTTAGTTGTATGAATTTGAGGCTTCAGATATTTCTGAATTGATGTTGGTGGTAGAAGACAAAATCTAATTATATTGTTTTGAAGGGTAAAAGAAGACTGAAAAAGGGAACACTAAGGGCAAAGGAGTAAAGAAGAGCATGAAAGACTGGTAGACAGTAATTTATTTTCATCTCCATTTACAGTTAATGTGAAATTTAGGCTGCATTAGAGAAGCGTACAAACACTTAAGCACTCTCATAGATGATAAAAAGTAGCAACCGAAGATTACAGACTTTTGGTTGTATTTTCAGGGGTCTGATTTGCCAATTATAAAATAAGGTTCTTCTTCAAGTAATTTAAAATAATGAAATGCAAAGAGGCCAAAAATAAAATGGTGGTGTGTCCTATAAGAGCCATGCTATCTGCGCTCATTAAGCAAACTCCCGTCAACACTCCTGTCTGAAGCAAAAGCAGAGTTAACACAGTATGCACATAAATCTAAACCTCTGATACCACCGAGCGCAAAGGGCGTTCTGATCAGGAATTTTTATATTATGATTATTTTCCATTTAGGAAAAGGAGAGACAACATTAAGTTAATTTTAAAAAACTGTGCAAATCAGTGTTTGAAAGTTAGGTCTTAGACTACCTAGGAAATACTGCCTTTCATCCAGTATCAGAAAGTCTACTGCATCCTTTGACGTCCACTGGGGTGAGGGGTGTGGGGGAAGAGGCAGGTGATACAAACTGTGGAATTCTAAACCACTGTCCCTTGCTGGTAGGGAGGTCACAGTCAAGAATGCAGCATTCACCCTCTATTAGGAATTAAAGAGCAAAAATGAAGTAAAAACTAAAAATGCTAGCAGTCCAGGCTAATGCACTGTAGGTTTCCTGCATTAATCTGCACCATGAGGTCAGGAAGACAATGTTTTCAACACTCAGCCCTTGGAAATTTACAGGTACTTTGATAACTCTCTGGTTGGCTGCTGCTTCTGTTTCCATGGAAACAGGCTGCTAAAAATGGGCCATGTTTCTTTAAACTGATCATACCTTCACACAAATTCCCCTCTCCTTTTTGTCAAAAGTTGGAATGAATTAAGTATGCTTCTCATGGTATGACAACGTGATATCAAGCCAGGGGACCTGGTACAGAATGGCAGGGACAACGTTAGCCTGTGGCAGACATACAGAAAGATATTATACATACCTATGTACATCTAAAAAAATCTCACTTGGTTAAAACGCAGTGGAAATAAATTACACAGTGGAATAAATTGAAGTATAACACAAATAATAGGCACTGCAAAAGTAAAATCATCCACTTAATTGCCTGATCACCAGCAATGTAAAGAGGTTTAAAAAAAACTTGATTTGTTTTTTCAGACAATTAATTTTTAATCTGTAGGACCATGCTGGTTCTATACCTGAATGTCTAGATTTCTTAACCCTCCATGTTTCCAAAAGAAGATAACGTTTATTTTTCTTATTTGGGGGGTAATCAAAAAGTCTATGTTTCACTGCTGCATTAGAATTTCAGTGTGCAGGCATAGGCAGAGGTGCTGACACTTTTTTTTTTAAATCTTTATTGGAGTATAATTGCTTTACAGTGTTGTGTTAGTTTCTGCTGTATAACAAAGTGAATCAGCTATACGTATACATATATCCCCATATCCTCTCCCTCTTGTGTCTCCCTCCCACCCTCCCTATCCCATCCCTCTAGGTGGTCACAAAGCACCGAGCTGGTCTCCCTGTGCTATGCAGCTGCTTCCCACTAGCTATCAGTTTTACATTTGGTAATGTATATATGTCCATGCCACTCTCTGACTTCATCCCAGCTTCCCCTTCCCCACTGTGTCCTCAAGCCTGTTCTCTACATCTGTGTCTTTATTCCTGCCCTGCCACTAGGTTCATCAGTACCGTTTTTTTTAGATCCCATATATGTGTGTTGTGCTGACAGCTTAAAGCTCTTTCCTAATCCCTCTAAATTGGGAAAATGTACGTTGTATAAAAGATTCTGAAATGCCTTAGGGTAAATTCCTAAGGCAGCTTCTCTGAATAAAAAGACAATTAACAATGAAACAGGAAAATAGTGGAATATTATTTACCTCCAGTTTCTCCCAGAATAGTAAGCACATGCTACTCTCTTGAGGTCATTTGATCCTGGCTCAATATCCTGGTTTTTCTTCCCATTTTGTGGATTCAGGAATGGGACATACACACACACACACACACACACACACACACACACACACACACACACGCACACAGAGTTGACTCTTGAACAACATGGCTTTGAACTGCACAGGTCCACTTACACGTGGACTTTTTTTTCAATAAATGCAGTACCTGTATTTTCATTTTACATATCTTTAACTAAGTGGGGGAAAAGTTTGTGTTTGATTAGAGATCACGATATGTGGAATCAAAAGAATTAGGGTCTGAGTCCTGATTTTACCCAAACCGTTTTGGTTTCCTGCCCTTGGTTGAGTCATCTGTCAATTCCTTTGTTTCTGAGGCAGAGAGAACAGTACTCAGATTTTTGACTGCGCATGGCAGGGGGGTGGGAGGCTGGCGCCCTTAACTCCCACGTTGTTCAACGTTATATATGTATACCTACACACACATGTGCCAATTTGCCCACAAAAACACAAGGAGAACAGTGAACTTGGGACACAACTTGTGTGCAATCCTAATGTCAGAGCAACTGTGCACGATGATGCAGATCAAAGGATGAGCTGCGTTGTTCAGGCCAATCGGGTGGGGATGGGGTGGGGATGGGTGGGCAGGCAGAGGCGTTCTGGGAGAGAACAGCTGTGGAGAGAGAGAGAAGTGGCACAGAGGCAGGGCCTCACTTGCTGAAGGCGGCCAGAGTGTAGGCGGAGATCAGCTGGGCAGCTCTATCTCTACTTGAGTAAAGATTCCTGCTGAGATTCTATTTGAGGAAGGGGACCTGGATAAGGGTGGGGCTGTGGTGAAACAGTGCTGTTGAGAAATGAAATATTTTTGAGGTAGAATTGACAGATTCGATAACCAGATTTGGTGACAGGCTATGAGGAGAAGGTCAAGGAAGGTATCAGGGATCACTCCCATTTTGGGTTCCTGCCGTGAGCTAATGGGGGGACGGAGGTGCCACTGACGGAGAGACAGGAAGCCCTGGAGGAATGTGTTTCATGGGAAGAAGTAAGGGGCCTACTGGAGCCGTCAGGGATGTAGATGACCGTGCAGGTCTGAAGCACAAGAGAGACGCCTGGCGCTCAGTCTGTGATCCTCACTCATTTGGACTAAAGCAGAGAGAGGTTTCTTCTGCTATGTCTTTTATGTGTGTGTATATTTTAACTTCTAAATGATCATTCAGTTTCCCACTGCAGGCTGTGAGCTCCCTGAATGCCGTTGCTTATAGAGGTTTACAACCTCTAGAGTGATGCTGTGGAGAAGCACTCAAACTTCTGCCAAACAAAATGATTTCCAATAAAAAGTTAAATTATATAATTTCATCTCAAAGGCAGCATATACCCATTTTTAAAAGACACTGAATTACATCTGGGAAAAAGAATCTTCTACTTTTTCCTTCATACCTGTATGTTGTTTGAATTTATTTTAAGGACCGTATCGTACACTTCAAATTTATTTTTAAAAGACCCATTAATTTAGCAATACCTCACTTGTACAACACTTTCAGTTATGTAGAACACTGGCAGAAAACAAAGAAAGAAGAAATTCCCAAAGAAATAAAAATAGATGCTGCAAAGTTCACGTGCTTTACTTACAGAAGAAGGCTCGGTAGCATTCTCTATTTTAACTGCTTATTTGTCTGCTTCTCCCAGTATGACTCAATAAATCTTAATTGAATCAACAACACAATCACGATTCCACTATTACATTTTGTTTATTTGTTGCTTACTTGGAAGATTAGAAGCAGCAGGTCAGAAAAGCGAAAAGCAGCCGAACGTGGCAGATGACAAAAATCAAATAATAAACAATGATTCTAGTAATCCAGTAATGATCTAGGGATCATTCTGTGCATGGGCAAACAGTTTTATACACCTCAACAATGACTTAAGGCACCAATGCATTACATTTTGGGTTAGCCATTAATTTATAATTGAATTTTAAATTATATCTGAAGGTAACAGTTCAAACTGTATTGTTTAAGAAGGCAGAGAGGGGTATAATATTCTTCAAAAACTTATTGCATAATAGTAATGTATCTTTGAGATGCAGGGCACTGGGAGTGAGGTATAAAAATCATCCAAACAATGACAGTATCTCCAAGAAATATTATGGTCTAATAGTGAAGACAGTACAGACACATACTACAGTAGCAAAAGGTGACATGCCATAAAAAGATGCAGAGCAAGTTACTGGGAGTATATGATAGAGAAGGAATTATTTTTAGCTGATAGGATCAGGTGACTTTCTTTAGGAAGTGGCACAGGGACTGGGTTTCAAGAGACTCTGGACCTGCAAAGCTGGGGTGAGCAGCTTTCCAAGAGAACGTCCAGCAGTGATGGAAATGGTTTATAATCTGCATGGTTCTATACAGAAGCCACTAACCAGGTGTGGCGTCTGAGTAACTGAAATGTGGAGAATGTGGCTGAGGAGGTAGATTTTAAAAAATTTTACTTCATTTTTAATGATTTTAAATGTAAATCTGAACAGCCATGTGAGGCTAATGGACAGTGCAGGTAGAGTATGTATGAGATAATCTGTCACTTAGAAAAGTTTTGGTGCTTTAATAAAGGTATTTATTTAGTCTATTTTCCCTAGGTTGAACTGCTCAGAATATCTCAGACAAATGTGCATTTTTTCCATACATAGATCTCCTATAGCCATGTCCCAGCGCACCCCATTAACCCACTCCGCTGTCTATGATGCAGTCTGCCACAAACTTTCACATGCTTTATCACAACTGTTACTAGCCAGTCTACGACAGAATTGGGAATGTGGTTCCCCAAAGCAGTAGCTCTTCTCCCCACCAGCCACAGCTGAGCCACACAATAAAAGGAGCCCAGATCCCCGAGTCATTTCTTAGAGGACGGCTGACTAGGATAGCTGCCCAACCCACCTGGGACTATGTTTTGAGCAAGAAATGCGCTTTGATTGGTTAAAACACTGAGTTTGGGGGTTGTTTGTTAGAGCAGGTAGTTCAGTCAAAGTAATTAATACACAAGCCAGTTTTCTTTCTTTGGTGTTTCATTTTCACCATTAGAGAGCTCCGTATATCGAACATCAATTTTTCCTCTTTAAATTGATTTGCTACCATTTTGTCTTGGATAAATACGGGATATAACTAGCTGGTAGCACTGGCATTATGATTCATTATCTCAGTAACGCTTCATATTAAACCACTTATCTGAATTAAACATCTCAATTTATTTGATTTTTCCCCTCAAGTTTCATGATTATTAATTTGTAAGTTGTCAAGTCAGTGATGTGTAATATCCTTCAGTTGTTAGAACGAGAAATTAAATTTAAATCTCATCTGTGATGAGCCCTATTAAAAAATGTTCTAAACCTTTTGTGGATAAGTCAAAAGGTGAGATTCCCTACTGCTGCTTTGACAAAAGAAACCAGTCTAAGGAAAATGTTCTATTTTGAAGTTGATCAGAATTCATGACATTTGTTGCCATTTCTCACCTGAAGCAGAAAATAATTAAATTCTCCAACTATATATGTGGGTTGGTATTTATCAAAAAGTTTATATAAGCATTAACAAAACTGTGAGGAGATATGCTTTACTATCCAAAGAATTCTCTGGTATGTGGTGACAGCTATTCACAGGCGGTTGACACTTGGAACATTTTTCCCTTAAACTTTCAACAGGTATTGCTAAATTTTCTTGCTAAGGTGTCACATAAACTTTGAAACCTATGATTATCTGCTTACAAAATCTGTTTTTCCCCCTAATAATAATTTCAGCTAATTAGCACTGTCAACAATAACAGGAATTCTAAAATGTCCCCAAAGAAGCAAGAACGAGAGCAACTACTTGAGAAGCAGAGGTCGACCTCCCACCCCTCGCAGCAGACACCATCACGAATGCCAGAGACCTGGCTGTGTCGCTACGATTAGAATGGAATGGACCAAAATCTATTCTTCCCTCATTACCTGAAAACTTTTGATTCAGACACTGCCACAAATGAGTGGAACATCAAATATTATTTATGTGAAAGGTAGTATTTTAAATTAGTATCCCTTAACATGAGGCATAAACCACAGACATGACTAAATAGTCAGAAATTTGTCTTTTGACAAGACAGCATAGGATCTAATTAGACTCTGGGGCATTTTAGTGTTTGAACATTGCTGCCGTATAAATAAGCTTTCACAGATTAATAAAACTGACATATGACCCAGGACCTAGCAGCAGAAGAAGCTCAGCAGTGGCCTGTCCCAAGAGTCTGATAAGGTCACCACTGGTGCTCATCTGCAGGCAGTGACTGTGACACACTGAATTCCAGGAGTTCAACCCTGCAAAGGAACGTAGTCATTTTCGGAGGACACCAAGGAAAAAAAGTAGCTTTCTGCAAAATTTCTCCTATTTTTTCTGCTCTAATTAAACTCAGGTCTAATCCTCTTTCGGTGTCACTACCTTTGAGGTACAGATCACCTTTGATATCTCTCTTTTTTTTTTTCCCCCCTCAGCCCTATCGCTAGCAAAAAATAAGTAGACATACAGTCTGTTGAGATAGAAAGCGAAGCCTAGTTCAGTGCAACTGTGGTGAGGTAGATGAATTTTATCATCCAGTCATTTCTGTGGAGTGTTTAAAAATATGAAAGTTCTCTCCCTGTACACCTCTTTATACTGATGAATTTACATGACAGCAAGATATGTAAGTACTTCTCTACTTTGCCAATATACACAAGATTTTAAAAATTAAATTTTAAATAGAAAGGAAAAGTAACAAAGGGTTAAAAAAATTAGAAGAGGGGTGGCAAACTGGCATGAAACTGGGTATCTCATAAAGACACTATGAAGTAGGTATTGTTTATCTTCATTGTACAAAGGAGGAAATTAAGGCTCAGAGCAGTGAACTTGTCTAGGGTCACAGAGCTAGAAAATGGGATTTGATCCCAAGTATATCTCACTTCAGAGTCCATGCTCTTGCTTTGTGACATTATACTACAGCACATGTATAAATTCAAAGCATGGTCACAACTGTTAGGGAAAGAATCGATACATTACGTAATCATCTCAAGGCAGTTTTGCTGTTCCTGTTGATAATTCTCCTACCCTGTTTTTATATTTTTAATTCTTGCTCTCTACACTCGTTATCATACTGTTGTTGTAACATCTTTTTATTTCTCCAATTGCATTTTCCTCCACTTTTCCCGGTTTTTCAAGTAGCGTAAAAATTGTTAAAAATTTATGATGTTAATAGGAGCTTAACACTAGAACTTGACTTAAATGATATATAGATAATCCCCTTTTTAAGTTACTGATTTAAAAAAATTAAGTTCTCCTCAGTGAGTCTCTAGAACGTGCCCTAGAAGCTCTACCGGTGTTGATTTTACGAGAGTCTACAAGAAGACCTGCAGCGCACAAGCGGGGGCAACCCCGCTGTCTGGTTCCTGGCAGCAGCTATTGATACTTCATTGTGTGTCCTTTGTTTCCATCTACATGTTTGTTTCAACCAGTACCCAAAAGAAGTTCAACTCCAATAAGAAAACAACTATCGTTCCTTCTTCTTATTGTTTAAATATGCAACGATCCGTCACCACATTCTCCTTTTCTAAATGTATGAAAAAGAAAAGAAGGAATATCATTTTGGAAGAAGCTCAGACTGCTGCTTGGGCAGACAACTGTATTTACTGTCTGGGTCTCCAGAAGACGAGGAAGAGCCGGTGGAGAGGTGAGGGGGCAGCTGATGGTTATTGTGGGGAGTTTTCCTCCCAAAGAACACTAGAAAATCAAATTTCAAATTAAACAAGCATCGAGAGGGGTGACTTTCATATCTCAAATTCAGAAAAAACTTATTCTCTGAAGATTCTGAATTTCTTACTCCATGGTCCCTGGTCTCCAGCTGCTGTAGTAAAGCACACTGGGCACTGGTCTTGCCACACTTCAGTGTACCAGGACACAGGACAGCAGTGCCCAGAACTTTGGACATTTTTCTTAAATCAGCCAGGGAGGTACCTGCGTGGTGGCCACTAACAATCACTGACAGCATTCTTAAGCTTACTCTTTGCTTTGTTAAAAAACGACAAAACTATGCAATGTGCCTAAAAAACAAAACAAAATGATGGTGCAGTGTGCATTATAACCAATTAAACCAATCATTTAAGGATACAATTAAGACAGAGCCAGCTACCTTCCTGCTTTTAAACAATAAAAACCATAAACATGTTAACTGGAAAAAGAAATCATTTCCCTGGAACTACGTGTTCCTCAATGTAAAAGAAGCAGGGTTCTGCATAACACTGAAAAGGAAATGGCCTCTCCTAAAGTGAGGTGGGGGGAAGCAAAAAAATTAGAGGACATGAGAAAATCGACAGAACAAACCTGGCAGGATTTCACCGAAATGAGGACTGGCTTCGTAAGTCCCCTTACTCTATCAGTTACTGCCCCCTCCCTGGAGTCCTATCAGTGAATGAATCTTCAGAAAGGGCTACCAAGAACAGCATTAAGCTTTCATTTCAAAGAACTTAGAGCGTGTAAGGTACGTGAGTGGAGAGAGAGCAGACACACGGCATGGGAAGCAGACACACACGCTCAGCCTGGTTGATGAGAGTATGAATTTGGCAGTTCTGCCCCTGTCCACAGACAGACTGACCTTCCTTGAGACTTTTCTGGTTGCTCCCTTCAAGGCATTCCTTTTCTTTTAGTGGCTCGAAATCGCCAGCAGCTAAAATCTCCGGGAAGCCCTGTTGCTGCTTCTTGGAGCTATCGATCATGGTGAGAGGCTTCTGGAGACAGGCAGCATCAAGCAAGAGAAAAACTCAGTCTGCCAAACAGCAGAGGCCAGCGCTCGGAATCCTCTGGTCCCGGGGTCCTGGGTGGCTCCTCACAATACCCCGATCACTGGGCAATTATGTCTTCAAGCAGCTGAAGGAGCCGTTACCCTTTAGCTGCCAGCTGGACCTGCGAATCGACTCCTGCTGCTGGAAGCCCGAAACTCTCTCCCACGTTGGGAGGCAGAGGCACGGAAGCACGATGATGCTGAAATCCCACCCCTTTTCCCAGCCAGCCCAGCTTCCCCCGCACTGGGGACTTCAATCTGCAGTTTGATGGTCCGCGTCATCTGACAAACACTGACTCAAGCAGTTAAAAATAAATCCTCTAGTTGTTAAAAGACAAGACTTTGCTGATACCTAAGAAGACAAATTGCTGCCTGTGGTCTCTCTCCGGCTCTCTATAAACACAGCCACAGGCTGTGGAAATACTTTCTATCAGCCAGCCAAGCACATCCATTACTCATTAAGTTCTCCAGCTAAACAAACGGCGGTCTAAAGCACCCGAAGGAAGAGGGTCTTATCTTAGCAGAGGCACCACACTGAATAAACATGTTACTAGCATATCTGGATAAAAACAGAAGCATGTCACCACCACACTGCTTTCGTGGTGTGCTTTTTGCCGTTGCCGGCTCTCCCAGCCACAGCCGGTTCTCTCTGTCACAGGGAATGACCGTAACTGCAGCTCTCTGCCTTCGCCAATGCAGACCCGGGCGGCAGTTTTCCTTTGTGCCACTAGTCGGCCGAGAGAGTTAACATCGCCATGATTGTGCTAAGGAAGAAAATCTCCTCCCCTGTATTAAAGGCAGACACTGAGAGCTTCTAGTTCATAACAGGTTCCACCAGCAAGCAGCCAAGTTTAATTTCACGTGAGCTATCAACGGGCACCGTTTCCCCAGGTCACCTGGCCGCCCACTAGGCACAGGGACGCTGCCTGAAGGAAATGTGCAGGTAAGGCAACTCCAGGCAAAGTGGAAATGCCTGCTTTCCTACACACCAAACATCTATCTGTCTACCGCTGTAGCCAAAAGAATCTGATTTTCATGGTTTGAAGTATGCTCCTTTGCAAAGAGGTCCCATAAAACCCATTAGAGGTTGTAAGCACAGGAGACTGAATCCTCCCTCCATGACAGATCTGCTTTTGCTTTGTTCACTTTTTAAATAATCAACATCTAACAGAGTGCCTGGAATATTAGGGAGTTCTCAACAAATACTTGTTGCATGACTAAGTGAATGAATGAAAGCAGAAGATAATACTCAGAGCTCTTCTTTTGATAATTACTCAGAGTTCTAAAGAAGTCCTAGGTCAGTGACCAAGAGTCACTAATTTTTAGATGAACAGCTATGTGTTCTTTAAAGGAAGCACATTTTCTCTTTAAAAGAAAATACACGCATGCACTTTGAATGTGCATGTGACATGATCCTTTTGTGGGATAAAGAAAGGCTTCCATTTTTACAGCCAGAAAAACCAATATTCTCTTCAACATATAACAGAGATGGGGACTGGATGAAGATTCTTTCCTTTGTCCCTGCTTCCAAGGCTGGTGTGCACTACATCTGTGCTGTTCTAGAAAGATAGTTATCTATCCTTCTCCAGCATCTCTCAAGAATGGGATTACACAACACACGACATGCTTCTTGTCAACTGAAATTCCTTCTGAGGCGATTTAAGTCCATCGTTGGTAGTCTAAACCCCTGCAGGAACAAACTGCGACAACCTTAACACACTTCTCAAAAAACGCCCTCAAATGCTCTGCTACTACTTCTGATCCTAAGGCCTCCATTCTTCTAAATTAACTGTTCCTACACCTTTAAAGGAGTAAGAAAAAACCCCATCATTTTCCGTGGACATTCTTTGGGTCGGTGTGCCGAAAGTTTTACCAAGTTTATCTCATTTAACCCCTAATAGCCCTTTGTGATCACTATGATTATTTGTACATTCTAGACATTCTACAGACCAAGACCAAAGTTACAGAGCCTGTAAGCAGCAGATCTGGAATTCAAACAACATCTTAGTTCTCCAAAGCCCACATCTTTTTTCTATGGCATTGCAATGCCTGCTGTCTTCTAAAACATGCTCCATTTCCACGCTTTAGTTTGATCTTGGGACAGGTTTAAGAGCAGAGACCATGACTTTCATTGCCTTCATGTAATTCTACTCCTGGTGAGGGAGAAGGAAGGCAACATAATCATACTAGAGTGCTTTTATGAAAGCAATTTAACTTTTCCTGAAATAATAACAATAGCAGCCAACTTTGTTTAGTGCTCTAAACAAAGTTGTAGTGCACAACACCGTCTAAGTGCTCTTCATATATTATCTCATTTATTCTGTTGACAGACCTGTGAGTTCAGTGTTGTTATCCTAATTTACAGATGAGAAAACTGAGGCACAGGAAAATCAAATATTTTGTCAGAGACCACATATCTCGTAAGTGGTGGCCAGGATTCCAAACAGGCAGCTTGGTTCCAGAGCCTACATTTTTAATTGCTTTGCAAAAAGAACAACAAAAACAATAAACCCCAACATTCTCCTTTTCAGGATGTTGTTTATAAAATTGTACCCAATTTTTTGGCCACAAGTTTAGAAACCTAAGTAAATCCAGAGCTACACCATCCATTTAAAAATTCTTTATTGGCCATGTGAATGTGTGTTTAGTATGTTAAAAAGTAATACAATTCTCTTTTAAGGATCCTCTGTAGTCTTATTATTTTTGTTTCTAATAAATATAAAAGATCTCAATAAGGAAACATTTTCTGGCTGTAGATTTGTATGAAAAGTCTTGCCTTTGTAGTTTTGAAAGGGAATAATAATTTCTCTAGTGGTGAATATGCCTAAAAGAACAATTTATTTTGCTATTTTAAAAATTCTGAAATAATTTCAAATTCAAAAAGCCTTTTTCCCCCGAACCATCTGCGAGAAGGCTCTGACACGATACCTCTTTACCCTAAGTGCTCTGGTTTATAATTCCTACAAACAAGGCTATTCTCCCACATAACCGCAATATGACCATCAATACCATGAAATTAACACTGATATATCATTGCCACCTAATCCACAGACCCCATTCAAGTTCTACCAGTTGTCCCGACAGCATCCTTTATAGCAGAAGGACCCAAAGCAGAATCACATATGGCACTGAGTTTTCAAGTCTCTTTAGTTTTCTTCCATCTTGAACAGTTAGTTCCTCAGTCTTTCTTGATATTTCTTTCCTTGACTTTTGAAGATTACAGACTGGTTACTCGGTAGAATTACTCTCAGTTTGAGTTCGTTTGATGTGTCTTCGTGATTACATACCAGTCGTGGCAGGAATATCTTTGGCAGGAATACCACAGAAGCAATGTAGTGTGTTCTTTGCATCCCATCAGGTAGTGCACAAATTCAATTTGTCTCATAGCTGATGATGTTTAATTTATTAAAATGGTATTGGCCAGGTTTCTTCACTACAAAGTTAATTTTTCTCTTTGCAATTAATTATTTCATGGGGCTGAGCTATTTATTACTAGAATGACTCCAAATGATGATTTTGAAAATTCTATCATTCCTTCTACATTTATTAGTGGCACACCCTACTGTGAGAAAAAATTCTCTTTATTCAGTTTATGTTATCTGTTGATATCAGCATGGACTCACGACTCCTACTTCTTTCAATGGGTTATAACATGTTCCTATCATTATTTATTTTGATGCTCAAAAATAATTCAAATAATTCCAGGTTTGGCCAGTGGGAATCCCTTTGAGCCGGCTTCAGCGTCTTACTGTTCTGAGCACTTTGAGCACTTGCTTACTTCTCGGCATGAGATGTTCCAGGCTCGCCTTTTACTTTTCCTGCTCTGTTGAGAAACCAAGCTAGGTGTGCTCAATGCTACTTGGGTGTCACTGTTCCCAGGCCTCTTCTGTAGTCAGAGGTAGGAAATATGTGTGAGTTTACGTCTCTGTGTGTGTAAACACAAACATATTTACGTCTCTATTAACAGATGTAAATACAGACCTGTATTTAAGTATGTACATCTGTATTTATGTATATTGAAAACCATGAGTTCACCCCAATGCCTCCAATTCCAGTCCAACCCCACAGGGTCATTCTCAGTTTCTTTCTTTTCTATATTTGTAAACTCCTCCTCCTATAGTGAGAATCTTGTCCCATGGTCTCTGCCACCCCACTCATGGATACCCTGCCCACCCCATTACTGTCACTGCTGTGGCCAAACCCAAGGCAGATGTCTGCTCACCCACTGGCTCTGAAGCGTGGCACTGGACTGCTGCCCCCACTCCCACGGGGCAGCTGCCTTGCTCAGCCCCACATAATGTCTCTTGGATTGAATTAGGGCTGGAGGGAGGAAGGAGACCTGCCTTCTCTCCTGGTAGGAGAAGCCCAGAGTTATCATGTGAACTGCTTTCCAGTAGGTCTGCCCTTGTTCCTTATGTGCTACATCATCTTCAGTGGCACTTGGCTCTATTGTCACGAGTGGCGTTTAACGTCAGATGATAGGTGATTACATTCACTTTGCCTCTGATAAATATGCTTCCACAGTGTTTGTGTCTACACTCAAAAGAGCTGTTTTAGTATGAAAGAGAGTACCATAAATCAAGTCAATTTTCCCACTACCCCAAGCATAGATATTTAATAAGCGTGAGAAAAACTGTATGGCTTGGAGACTAGGACAATCCAAGAAAGGCCTCAGGGAATCAAAACAGAAACAAACATGGCTCAAGGGAACTACACAAAAACCTGGCAGAGTCAATATACGTCTATAAAACTGCTGACAAGAAAGACTATCATTGTGAGGGTGCTGTGCTTCAGTAAGGAAAAACCTGAGGATGTTACCAACTGGGCAATGTTCCGCCAACGTAAAAATATTCAAAAATAATGAATAAAATAAAAGTAATAAATAAAATAATTAGTCACAGAATGCAAAGAGACTGCTAAATACTAAGTACTGTCTGTACTTCTCCTGCAGCATTCTGGACCTTGGGATCGAGGAAGATGCCCTTTTCTTTTTGCCTTCCACCTCTGGGTGCTTTGGAACAGGTCCTCAGGTGAACATTCACTGAAGAAGATGCCGGCACTTTGGGGCTTCCTTCACACAGTCTGAGCACAGTATTACAACATTTATGGAGTCATAGTCAGTCAGATTGGACGTATTTAGGGAGAAAAATTTCAGTCCAGGTTACACCTAAATTTTTTTCCTAAGGGTGTCATATTTTCAGTAAAATACATATTTGATCCTTAATTTTCTCCTTTTTAACATTACAAATGCCACTATAAAATATATCTTTAGACAATTACTAAATGGTATGGTAAATTCCAGTAATTTCATAATTATTAAGCCCAGTTTGATAATATTGATAATTTAAAATATTTTTTGTAAACAAGGACAAGTACAGAGTGCTATCTGTGAAATCAGACAGCATATCTTAAAAGTCCTTCATTTTTACCACTGTTTAAATACATGGATATTGAATAGTACTGCAGATATGAAGAGATTATGGAAACGACTGTTTCATGAGGAGGGATACATTTTTCTAACACTTCTAAGATAAGATTTTGAAAGAATATCAGTGATTTGAGCAACTAAGTATTGTAGCATAACCGAACACTACAACAGGGCCAAACAGGCTGAGAGTTGCGTTTGTGATCTGTGCTTATCATAATCTTTCATCCTAGAATGCAGAGGCACTGCCCTCCTGGGTTTGCCTTATCCTCTCTGAAGATGTGAACGGCAGACCTGGCAAGGTTTTTCAGGACTGAATTTGGACCATTAACACTTGGCTGATTAACCTCCGCTTACACTGAGGGGAGAGAGCTTCCTCTGGGGCGGGGCAAGCAGTGGGTGAGGCAGAGGACATGTTTCCTAGCTCTTCCTCAGGCGGGTCCTCACGTGACAACGGCACCACTCAATCGCAGCATTCTGATGGCATCTCAGTTACTGGTGTCCTTTGTCTTCTCCCCCCAACCCCAGATCTTTAGTATGGATAATCAAGAGACGAGAGGATACACTTTATCAGCTTTGAGAAAGTCATCCAAATCCTTTCTCTACTTCTAAGCCTGAGAGTTACTTATAAATGTATAAACACAGACAACTGGCTGGAAGATTTACAACCAAGAGCCTTCCTTAGATTATATTTCTTCAAAGCAGATTTCCTTGAATTCTGAGTTATGGACTATAAGGGAGAATGAAATGACTACAGCTTTGAGGGTTTAGCATAGATGGGAGGAGTGACACGTTAAGAGGATGGAGTCCTAGCGAAGACTGGAAGCACATCATCCAGTTACGACCAGTCTGATGCTGAGGTCAGCGCCTGTAACAAGGAGACTGACTACCATAGTGTTTCTCGACCTTTTTTACATCACAGCTCCTGACCCTTTTTAATATAATTTTTTAAAACATTTTCCATGAAATTGTAGCATCACAGATTTACTGTATTTATGTACTCTACGTGTATCTGTACATTATACATTAAAAAGATTTCTTTGCCTATACCCCAAGGGCCAATTTTCATTCCTGTTGAGAATGCTTAATTTACAAGAGGGAAAGCCAGTATTTCCTATTTTGTTGAGGAAAAAAATAATAAGATAATAAGAAAGAACTGTATGTAGGAAACCCTCAATGAGAAAAGAACAAATGTTCACCGTCTGTGATCATGGTTTTTAGATCACGAGTAAATTTAGCAGGATCTTGAGGATCTTCCTGACCCTCAGCAGCTCTGAGGGAAACACGTATTGATATTTGTTTTGTTAAAAGAGAAAGTGCAGCTCAGCTACGAAATGATGCGTTTTCAAGTCGCTCTGCTGGTGGACACATATCCTTAATCCTGGTTTTCTCACTCCAACATTCTTTTCACCAAAAGCAAAAGCCTGTGGGTTTTTTTTTTCCTGTTTACTAAATTGTCATGTGATTTTCAGAGGCATGTATTTAAGAAAAATTGGTAATTTAATTTCAGCGGGATGTAAGATCACAGATGGATTTTATGAAGGTTAGAGCCAGGATGGTTTTGCGGAAGGAATACAACTTCAGGGTTAAACATAATTCGGCTGTGAGAGCTATGAGGTCTTGGAAAAGTGGCAACATCTTTGTGTCATGGCTGCCTCATCTACAGCAGTGCATTAACGATAACAACAGCAGTAGCTGTTTTCTGTGATTACAAAAATCAGGAAAAAATGCATATAAAATTCCTAGGACAGGCAAAACTGGCACTCCCCAAACGGTGGAGTCTGTCGGGGCTCATTTCTGGAATGATCTCCTTTGTCTGTCTCCCCCATGGCTGCTTGTCTGCTAGGCTTGCGGTTTCTCCGGCAAGACATATACACACAGACATAAGTGCAGACCACCACACTAACCACCACACCACACGCATTCTGTTTTCCAACCCCACCCTCTGAGGCTGCAGCAGGGTGCAGATAAAGTTCATCATTTTTTGGTTTGGCACTTAACACCTTCTGGTGTCTTTCTGCTACTTGAGATTTCATGTATTAGATTAAATCTGAAATTTTTATACTCGCAGAGAACCCTGCTGATACTTTTTCACTTAACTGGAATAATGAAATAGAAAAACCGCCCCAGGTGACTAATCACAGCCAAGTAGTCAGCCATGGGCTCTGAGAACTGGGTAGAACAAACCCGAGGACATACTTTCAGGAATCCAAGGATGGCTTCTTGGATGAGTTCTTCGTGGAAAATTTAAAAATTTCGTGTTTTCATTTTGTTAACCTTGAAAAAAGAATCAAGTGTTGCCATATAAGAATGCAAAGTAAAGCGAGCTGGACCTTGTGGTGATGACATATTCAGGCCTAGAGAAGGCAAAGTGATAGCAGCCTGCAGCGGTCTTAACAGAGAAGCAGGTGGGAGAAGCGAGGCACCGTGGCAGGGGGCAGCACAGGCTTGAGCCTAGGTGACAGCAGTGAGCACCACGGTCAGGCATCTAACAGTCACATTTATGCAGAAATGCAGGTGTCACAGGAAATTAACACCGATTTGAATTTCATTAGCTTTGTAGATTTCTGTAAATAACATACAAAAGTGTTCTTGTTTTGTAGTTGTGTAAGTGCTACTAAGCACAAGGAGTTTATACTTCTTTTACAGTTGTACCTAATTCCGCAACATTACACTAATAAACATTAAGTCATCTCCTAACTGTTCTTAAAGGGTCAGTACATTTCTTAAGTTTGTGAACCACTGCTTTACCGTATAACTCAAACGGGGAGAGGGGACCCATTTACTCTGCTGCTCACCTTCCACAACATTTTCCTGAGGTGAGAATTAAGCATTTGCCTTCGTTTATCTAATCCGACTGGGGATCCTATTTTGCCATCTTGGGAGTCACGACAAAAGGTGGAGATAACACCAAGCATGGCTTGAGAAATTAAGGAGGCAAGAGGACTATGCAATTTCAATATAAAATCATGTCATGCCCTCACCCCTGCTCCAAAATGTTTCCTTTATCTCTTATTGACTCTACTTTGAATTACCGGAGCCACTGTTCCAAAGCATCTCCATTTTCCTCAAGGCAACGCTACATAACCACCCTTTTACCTTTCTCAGCAAGTAACTTGGGATCCTAAGATTTATGAATATTGAGGTCTTCAGACATAAACTCCACTCCACCTTCCAACTCCCATCCCACCTACTGTCTTTGAGGAAAAAGCAATCTTTCTTCTTGCAGAGGGGAATCCAGACAGGACTGTAGTTCCCTCCCACCTACTTACAAAATTGTGATCAATGAATGAACCTTCTCCGCGAGGATCCTTTGTGCCCACTGAGATTGCGCTGGCATCAACCGTCAACCCTAAACACCCACCACTGCACACAGAAACACACGTGCCCTACTTTGCATTCAGGAGCTTCTTGCTTTCTAAACGGCAGTTCCTAAATGAGTTTTCCTTCTGCAGTTAAAATACCCTTGATGTTAAGATTACATGCTCTACTCAGGACGAAATCATCTCTAATTTTGTAAGTTAGGCTTTGCTGGAAAAACAAAGATGTTTGTTTGTTTGTTTGTTTTAAAGGGAAGCAATGGGCTTAGCCTAGACCTCAGGTAGGTCCATAAAACCAAAGCTGTCTCACTCGTCCTCACAGTCTCAGTGCCTGGGACACCGCCTGCACAAGTAATGGTGCCTGGGTAAATAACAGAATGTCACTCAACCGACCCACATTCATCCAGGCCTCTCCCTACCAGTGTAATTCCGCCCACATTTCGTATCTTGGCATTCAAAGCCACTGATGCTTTGTCTCCCACCTTCCTGAGGAGCATTATTAACCCCCGACATGTTGCCTATGCTTCAGCTAAATCAAGCTTCTTTTACCTCCTGATACACTCTGAGTTTTCCTTATCTCTGCTCAAGTTTTTTCTTCTGCCTGAAATTCTCTATTTCTGCCCATGGAAACTGTACCCAAGCAAGAACTAGCTCCAGCATCAATCTCTTTCAGAAGCTTTTCAGGATGTCTCTCAACACCCCCGAAGAGTCAGATCTGAACACTCATGATACCTGTCATGGGAGGACTCAGCCTTCTGTGAATAATAATGAAGATGATGACGACGCTGGTACTAACGTTTATATGTCACTTACTGTGTACTGAAGTGCTTTATTTATACATGATGCTAAGCACTTCACATACACCCACTCAGTTCACTATTCTCAATAACTCTATCTACTACTCTTTCCTTTTTATACTGGGGTACTGAGCGGTTAAGTAACTTTCCAGCTACACAGCTTTTAAGGAGTAGAAGATGGATTTGTAACCTAGGCAGTATGGATACAGACTACTAGCTTTTCTCAGTGGGTTCTGTGAGAGAATTAGGCCCTAATATCCAAAGGTATCCACTGTATAAAATGAATTAACTTCTCTCCTATGTGTCTAGAATGGTACTAGCTATGTCATCCTCGGGATAATTAAGAAAACAGTCACTCTAATCACATGTATAGGGATTAATTTTCTCACAGAACCCTGGTTGAAAAAGAAGTTGTTTGCGCAATTTTTTTTTCAATTAGAAAAGTAAAAAATATTACATAGGTCTTAATCCTTGACAATCAAGTGTATTTACAAACAGCAAGTATCTTCACGTAAACAGTTCTGGTTGGAAGACCCAGAGGGCACTCCTCTGGGGGAGGGGACGCTTTTCACTGCTTCACTATGCTTTCTTTCAATGTGTTTGGATGCTCTTCATATTCCTGATATCCCTTCCCCATCTTAGTAAACCTTACAATCTTCAAAAGCTGCAACTGCATCTCATTCATCTTTTTGTCTCCCATGAGAGCCATCTCAGTGTTTAAATCAGGTTCACATGGTCATGTTTTTCTTTAATTAAGTAAATTCTTACATTCAGTAGTCCAGGCTAGTTGATAAGCATCTTCCTCACAGGAAACTAACAACTAAAGCTACCTGTTATATTTTTTTGGTTGTATCTGACAGGCATTTAAAAATCAAGATTACTGAGGCATAAAGACAATGAGATACACCCATTTAAGGTGTATAATTTGGTGAGTTTTGATGGAGGTACACACCTGTGAAACCATGGTCCCGTGTGAGGTACAGAACATTTTCATCATTCCCAAAAGTTTCTTCCTGCCCCTTTGCAGTACATACTTCTGCTACACCTAGCTTCAGGTAATCACTGATCTACTCTCTATCATTATGGAGTAGTTTGCCTTTTCCAGAATTGCAGGTAAATGAAATCATACAGTATGTAGCCTTTTGTGTTTGAGTTCTTTCACTAAGCATAACGATTCTGAGAGTCATCCATGTTGTTGCATACATCAGTAGTTAGCTCCTTTCTATTACTGAGCAATAATTCATTGTATGGAGAGACCATATTTTGATTATCCATTCACCTGTTGATGGACATTTGGGTACTTTTCAGTTCTGAGCTACTATGAATAATTCTGTCACGAACATTTTTGTATAAATCTTTGTGTATATAATTATACTCCTTTCTTTTAAATAAAGGCTTGGTCATATAGTAGGTATATGCTTAGCTTTTGAAACTATGGTTTCTTCAATAGAACTTTATTGGTAGCTTTATCTGTAATAGCCAGAAACTGCAAATGACCATCCATACATAGGTAAATGAATAAATAAATTTTGGTGTATCCATACAACAGAATACTAATCATCAAAAAAGAATAACAAACAAAGATATGGATAAATCTCAAAATAATTAGGCGGAAGGAATGAAGCCAGACAAGAAAAAGAGCACATGATTCCCTTTATAAAAAATTCTAGAAAATGCGAACTATATAGTGACGGAAAGCAAATCAGTGGTTGCTTGGAGACTGTGGTGGAAAGAAGAACGGTTACAACGGGGCATGAGGAAATTTTTAAGGGTGATGAAAATGTTCTTGATTATGGTGATATCAAAACTCCTCAAGCTGAATACTTTAAATATGTGCAATATATTGTATGTCGATTATACTTCAATAAATTTGTTTTTTTAAAGACAATGGCACTTGTGGAAACAGACAAATTCCTTGATGTGATAGGATAACTCTGAAACAGTCTCTACTGTTTACAAACTTTAATGCAGTAGAAGATTATTTTCCTGGGTGTCTGAACTCTGAAAACAACTGAGCAGCAGAATTGCTCTAAAGAATCTTAAGACAAAAAAACAACAACCTATTAAAGTAAAATAAAATAATTCCCATATATAATAACTGCGTTATTTCTCATGTGCATGCTAGTGGTGTGACCTGGAGCGTTGTGACTGACAGGCCTGCATGATTTGGGTGGACTGATGTGTGTTACAGATGAGGATGGTGAAGGGGTAGTGATCCTGAACACAGAAAACATAAAATTCAAGTGAAAAACATTTTACAGGACAAAGGACATCTTTTAATGCTAAAAGCCGGATTCAACAATGAGGCTATAACAGCTGTGACTATGTACAAAACAACATAATTACTGTTATAAAACAAAAAAGACAGGAGATGCAATGTGACATAGACAAAAACACACAAATAACAGGAGACTTTAATCTCCCAAGCTCAGTACAAGACAGATGAAGTAGACAAAAAATAAGCAAGGATATACAAGGCCAAAACAGCATAAGCAGTAAGGAGATCTTATTGCTATACAGTGAACTTCACACCCTGATGACAGAGAAGACACCTTCTCAAAAAACACGGACTATTCAAAAAACAATCATATACTAGGTCACAAAGAAAACTCCAGTGAATTCCATAAAACAAAAAATATTATAAACAACACTCTGATATCAATGCAATAATGCTAAAAATTATTAATAAAATAAAAAACTAAAAAGTTTTGTCTACCTGGAAATTAATAACATCTTCTATTAACTCACAGAAAAGAGGAAAAATACAAACTGAAATGAAAGAATTTTTTTAAAAAAGATAGTTTTGGGGGGTATAATCAGAATCTGTGGCAAATATTTAAAGCAGTGAGCAGAGAAAATTTCAAATCCATAAACCATTATATCAGTACAAATGAAAGAATGAAAATAAACTATGTGCCTCAGAGAAAAAAGATTAAAAAAAACAAAGAATAGAGTCCTAGAGACGCTTGGGATATCATAAGGTTATGCGCAGCTGGCGTTCCAGGAGGGCAGAGAGAATGAGGCAGAAAACATAACTGCAAATATAATGCCTGAAAACTCCCCAAATTTGATGAAATACATAAAGTACAGATTCAAGAAACCTGGCAAACTTTCAAGGAGGATAAATTCAAGCACATACAGAAATCAACAGGCTTCAGATACACAAGCAAGCCGTTACAGAGCATAATAGTAGAGAAAACTCCATTAATAACAGCAAAAAGACAAAAACTCAGGAGTAAACTTAACAAGAAATGCACAAAACTCCTGAAAAACACAAAAGTAGGCTTGCACACATAGATAATCCTTGTTCATGAATAGGATAAAATACCACATTATTAAAATGTTGGTTGTCTCTAAGTTAATTTACACATTTAATGCAATTTCAATAAAAATAGCAACAGGCTTTTTAATTGAGCTAGACAAGGTGATTCTTAAGTTCATATGGAAAAAATAAAAACACCCAAGGCAAACCAGGAAAACACAGAAAAAAAAAAGTGTCACATAGGGGAGGAAGAAAGAGTCTGATTAGATAAAAATAAACTTGAAGTAGATCAGGGATGAAAATGTTAAAATAAAAAAAAAATCAAACCATGAGTACTGTTTAAGTAAATACTGATGGGATCCTTGGACATAGGGGAAGGTTTTCTATGACCCCGTATCCAAATGCAATAAAAAGAAAAGACTGATAAATTCTGGCCACGTTAAAAACAGAACAAAAACACTGAAGAGGAAGGGCTAATCTCCTTAATACATAAATAACTCTGTAAAAATAAAAGAGTTTAAAAACCCGACAGAGAAATGAACAGATAATTCACACTCTTCTCCAAAAAAAGATTCTGAAATGGCCCTTATGCATATGAAAAGATGTTCGACCTTACTCATAATTAGAGAAGTGCAATTAAAGTTATATCAGAACATCAGATGGCAAAAAAGTATGACAACACATTCTGTAGGTGGGGCTGTGGGGGAAATGTTTATTTCTCACACATTGCTGATTGGGGTGCAAACTGGTACACCCCCTTGAAAGAGGAACTTAGCAATATCTAACAAAACTACAAATGCGTTTACCTTTTGACTCAGCAATTCCACATGTAGGAAGTTACCTGAAGGATACACCTCCAACATTATAAAATGGTATATGCCAAAAGTTATTTACTATAGCAATTTGCTTGTTACTGCAAAATACTGGAAACAACTTAAATGCCCACACACAGGAGAATGGTTGAATAAACTATGGTACATCCACACCACAGAATACTACACAGCTGTAAAAAGAACTAAGGAAGATCTCCATGAACTGATACCAGGAGACCTGCAGAATATGTTAAGTGGAAAAAAAAAAGCAAACTACAAAACAGTATCAATGTTACTTCTTGCATAAGGGAGAAGGGAGAACAATAAAATGTATAGTTATAGCTGCTTCAGGAGGAAAAAAATGAAAGGAAGGGTAAACTAGAAACTAATGAGATTAATCCCCTTCCTTGGGTGGGGAAACAGGGAGGAAGAATTAGGGGATGGAAATGGGATGGGAGGGAGATGTAGGCAGCAACACTTTTCTGAGAACATCATTTTTGGTACAGTTTTTTTTTTTTTTTGCAGTACGCGGGCCTCTCTCACTGTTGTGGCCTCTCCCGTTGCAGAGCACAGGCTCCGGACGCACAGGCTCAGCGGCCATGGCCCACGGGCCTAGCCGCTCCGCAGCATGTGGGATCTTCCTGGACCGGGGCATGAACCTGTGTCCCCTGCAGCGGCAGGCACCACCAGGGAAGCCCCATTTTTGGTACAGTTTTGACTTTCAGAACCTTGTGAATATATCACACACTCAAAATATAAATTAATGAATCTACAAGGATGAAGGAATATCCAAATTGGGCCAGCACTAGCCCTGGGCCCAGGACAGCCCACAAGCAGATGACACCACCTCCAGGATGCCTAGGCCCTGCAGCCAGCCACCCTGTGACCCAAACCTGCCCACCAGCACCAGAACTCCTCGGGCTGTGCATCCAGCCATGCCAGGACCCAGCCCCACTCATCAGTGCCTGGCAGCCTCCATACAGGGCAGGGCCAAGCAAGCAACTGGGTCGGGGCCAATCACCCCTACCATCATGCCCATAGTTGTTCGACCCGGCACAACAGAAGGGCCCATGCAGCCCACTTAGAGGGCATCCCTAGAGCATACGGCCACAAAGGACGTCTCTTACATAAGGACACTTTTCCAAGATCAGAAAATGTAACCAATCTACCAAATACACAGAAATAAATACAGAACTAGGCAAAAAGAGGCAACAGAGGAATGTGCTACAAATGAAGGAACAAGACAAAACTCCAGAAGAACTAAGCAAGATGGAGACAAACAACCTATCTGATAAGGAGTTCAGGGTAACGTTCATAAAGATGTTCAAAGAACTCGAGAGAAGAATGGATGAACACAATGAGAAGTTTAACGAAGAGTCAGAAAATATAAAGAACCAAACGGAGCTGAAGAACACAATAACTGAAATAAAAAATACACTAGAAGGAATCAACAGATTAGATGACACAGAGGAACAGATCAACAAGCTAGACGGCAGAGTAGTAGAAATCATGCAAACTGAACAGAGAAGAGGAAAAAAAAATGAAAACAGTTTAAGAGAACTCTGGGACATAGCAAATGTGCTAACATTCACATTATAGGAGTCCCAGAAAGAAAAAATAGGGAGAAAGGGAAAGAGAATGTACTTGAAGACATAACAGCTGAAAAGTTCCCTAACCTGGGAAAAGAAGACATCCAGGTCCAGGAAACACAGACAATCCCAAATAAGATCAACCTAAAGAAGTCAATTCAAAGACACATTGCAATTAAAGTGGCAAAAATTAAATATGAAGAGAGAATATTAAAAGCAGAAAGGGAAAAGCCACATATAAGAGAGCTCCCAGAAGGCTAACAGCTGACTTCTCAGCAGAAACTCTATAGGCAAGGAGGGAGCAGCATGATATATTTAAACTGATGAAAGGGAAAAACCTACAACCAGGAATACTCCACCTGGCATGGCTATCATTCAGATTTGAAGGAGAGATCAAAAGTTTTACAGACAAGCAAAGCAAAGCCATGAAACTGGCTTTGCAGGAAAGGGACTTCTCTAAGCAGAAAAGGCCACAACTAGAAATATGAAAACTACAAAAGGAAAAATCTCATTGGTAAAGACAAATATAAAGGTAGAAGATTAGCCACTTAATAAAGATAGCTGGAAGGTTAAAAGACAAAAGTAGTAAAATTACCTATATCCTCAGTAAGTAGTTAAGAGACATACAAAACAAAAAGATGCAAAATATGAGGTCAAAAACATTAAATGTGGGTGGTGATGCGGGGAATAAAAATGCAGGGTCGTTAAAATGAGTTTGAACTTTAAAGAACAGCAGCTTAAAATAATTGTGTGTGTGTGTGTGTATATACATACATATAAAACTCACTGGTAACCACAAACAAAAATCTAAAACAGGTACACATACCAAAGAGAAAAGAATCTGAACATAACACTAAATAGTCATCAAATCACAAGGGAAGAGAACAAAATAAGAAAGGAACACAAAAGAACTACAAAAAAGAATACAAACCCCAAACAATTTTAAAAAATGGTGGGCTTCCCTGGTGGCATAGTGGTTGGGAGTCCACCTGCCAATGCAGGGGACACAGGTTCGTGCCCTGGTCCGGGAAGACCCCACATGCCGCGGAGCGGCTGGGCCCGTGAGCCATGGCTGCTGAGCCTGCGCGTCCGGAGCCTGTGTTCCGCAACGGGAGAGGCCACAACAGTGAGAGGCCCGCGTACCGCCAAAAAAAAAAAAAAGGCAAAAAGTACATACATCAATAATTACTTTAAATGTAAACGGGTTAAATGTTCCTATCAAAAGACACAGAAGGGCTGAATGGATACAAAAACAAGACGCATATATATATATATATATATATATATATATATATATGCTGCTTACAAGAGACTTCAGATCTAAAGACACACACAGGTTAATAGTGAGGGGATGGGAAATGGTATTCCATGTAAATGAAAATGAAGAGATAGTTGGGGTAGCCATACTTATATCAGAAAAAACAGACTTTAAAACAAAGACTGTAACAGGAGACAAAAAAGGACATTACATAATGATCAAGGGATCAATCCAAGAAGAATATATAACAATTGTAAAAATATATGCACCCAAAATAGGAGCACCTAAATATATAAGACAAATCTTAACACACATAAAGGGAGAAAGTGACAGTAACGCAATTAATAGTAGGGGACTTTAACATCCCACTTACATCAATGAACAGATCATAAAGAGAATATCAATAAGGAAACACTAGCCTAAGAAACACATTAGACCAAATACACTTAATAGATATAGATACAGAACATTCCATCCAAAAGTGGCAGAATACACATTCTTTTCATGTGCACATGGAACATTTTCCAGGTTAGCTCATATGTTAAGCCACAAAACAAGCCTTGGTAAATTTAAGAAAACTGAAATCATATTAAGCGTCTTTTCCGACCACAAACACATGAGACTAGAAATCAACTACAAGAAAAAACTGCAAAAAACCACTAACATATGCAGACTAAAAAATATGCTACTAAACAATCAATGGATCACTGAAGAAATCACAGAGGAAATTTTAAAATAGCTGAAGACAAATGAAAATGAAAACATAACAATCCAAAATCTATGGGATAAGCAAAAGCAGTTCTAAGAGGGAAGCTTATAGCAATATAAACCTACCTCAGGAAACAAGAAACATCTCAAATACACATCCTAACCTTATACCTAAAGGAACTAGAAAAAGAACAAACAAAACCCCAAAGTTAGCAGAAGAAAAGAAATCATAAAGATCAGAGCAGAAATAAATGAAAAAGACAAAAAAAAAAAAAGGAAAAGATCAATGAAACTAAGAGCTGGTTCTTTGAAAAGATAAACAAAATTGATAAACCTTTATTCAGTCTCATAAAGAAAAAAAGAGAGATGGCCCAAATCAATAAAATCAGAAATGAAAAAGGAAAAATTATAACCAACACCACAGATATACAAAGGATCATAAGAGACTACTGTGAGCAATTACATGCCAATAAAATGTACATCTTAGAAGGAAGGTATGTACAAATTCCTAGAAATATACCATCTCCCAAGACTGAAGAAAAAGAAAATATGAATAGGCCGATTACCAGAAATGAAAATAAGTCAGTAATAATAAAAACTCCCAACAAATAGAAGTCCAGGACAGATGGCTTCACAGGTGAATTCCACCGAACATTTAAAGAAGAGTTAACACCTACTGTCCTCAAACTATTCAAAAAAAAAATGCAGAGGAAGGATTGCTTCTGAACTCTGTACCAGTTTGTACCAGATTGCTTCTATACCAGGCCAGAATCACCTCAATACCAAAACCAGATGAAGCTAACACACACACACACACACACACACACACAAAATTACAGGCCAATATCACTGACGAACACAAGTGCAAAAATCCTCAACAAAATATAAGCAAACTGAACTTAACAATACATTAAAAGGATCACACAACATGATCAAGTGGGATTTATTCCAGGGATGCAAGGATAGTTCAATGTTCACAAATCAATGTGATACACCACATTAAAAAATTGAAGAATAAAAATCATATGATCATCTCACCAGATGCAGAAAAAGCTTCTGACAAAATTCAACATCCATTCATGATAAAAGCTCTCAACAAAGTGGGTATAGAGGGAACATACATCATCATCATAAAGGCCATATTTGACAAGTCCACAGCTAATCTCATATTCAAGGGTAAAATGCTGAAAGCATTTCCTCTAAGATCAGGAATCAGACAAGGATGCCCACTCTCACTGCTTTTATGGAACACAGTATTCAAAGTCCTAGCCACAGCAATCAGATAAGAAAAAGAAATAAAAGGAATCCAAATTGGAAAGGAAGAAGTAAAACCATCACTGTTTGCAGATGACATGACACTATATACAGAAAATCCTAGAAATGCCATCAAAAAACTACTAGGGCTCATCAATGAATTTGATAAAGTTGCAGGATACCAAATTCATACAAGGAAATTGGCCACGTTTCTATATACTAACAACAAGCTATCAGAAAGAGAAATTAAGAAAACCATCCCATTTACAATTATATCAAAAAGAATAAAACACCTAGGAATAAATCTAACTAAGGAGGTAAAAGATCTGTACTCAGAAAATTACAAAGAAATTGAAATAGAAAGAAATCAAAGGTGACACAAATGGATGGAAAGATATACCATGCTCATGAATTAGAAAAAATAATACAGTTAAAATGACCATACTACCCAAGGCAATCTATAGATTCCATGCAATCCCTATCAAAATACCAATGGCATTTTTCACAGAACTAGGACAAATAATTCTAAAATTTGTATGGAAATGCAAAAGACCCTGAATAGCCAAAGCAATCTTAAGAAAGAACAAAACTGGAGGTATCACGCTCCCTATTTCAAACTGTACTACAAAGTTACAGTCACCAAAACATTATGGTACTGGCACAAAAACAAACACACAGATCAACGAAACAGAATAGAGAGCCCAGAAATGAACTCACATTTATATGGTCAATTAAGCTACCACAAAGGAGGCAAGAACGTAGAATGGGGAAAAGACAGCCTCTTCAATAAATGATGGGGAAACTGGACAGGTACATGCAAAAGAATCAAACTGGACCACTTTCTTACACCATATACAAAAATTAACTCAAAATGGACAAAAGACTTAAATGTTAAGACCCAAAACCATAAAACTAGAAGAAAACATAGGCAGTCTGCTCTTTGACATGGGTCTTAGCAATATTTTTGGACCTGTCTCCTCAGGCAAGGGCAACAAGAGCAAAAGTAAACAAGTAGGATTACATCAAACTAAAAAGCTTTTACACAACAAAGGGAACTTTCAACAAAATGAAAAGGCAGCCTATGGAATGGGAGAAGATACTTGCAAATGATATCTCTAATAAGGGGTTAATATCCAAAATATACAAATAATTCATACAATCCAACGTCAAAACAAACAACCCAAGTAAAACATGAGCAGAGGATCTGAGTAGACATTTTGCCAAAGAACATATATAGTGGCCAATAGACACATGGAAAGATACTCAACACGACTGATCATGAGGGAAATGCAAATCAAAACCGCAATGAGATATCACCTCTCATCTGTCCAGAATGGCTATTATCAAAAAGACAACAAATAACAAGTGTTGTTTAGGATGTGGAGAAAAGGGAACTCTAGTACTGTACACTGTTGGTGGGAATGTAAACTGGTGCAACCACTGCAGAAAAACAGTATGGCAGTTCCTCAAAAAATTAAAAATAGGACTACCATATGATCCAGCAATCCCACTCCTATGTATTTACCCAAAGAAAATGAAAGCACTAATTCAAAAAGATATATATATCCCTAAGTTCATTACAGCATTATCTACAATAATAAATATATGGAAGCAACTTAAGTGCCCATCAATAGATGACTGTATAAACAAGGTATGGCACACACACACAACACACACAGGAATATTATTCAGCCGTAAGAAAGTATGAAATATTGCCATTTGTGACAACATTGATAGATCTACAGGATATTATGCTAAGTGAAATAAGTCAGAGAAAGACAAATACTATATGATTTCATTATATGTGGAATCTAAAAATCAAAACAAATGAACAAACCACAACAAAACAGAAACACGGTCACAGATACAGAGAACAAACAGGTGGTTGCCAGAGGCGTAAGTGGGGGATGAGGGAAATAGGTAAGGGAGATTAAGAGGTACAAACTTCCCATTACAAAATAAATGAGTCACGGGTATGAAATGTAGAGTGTAGGGAATGGAATCAATAATTATGTAATATCTTTGTAAGGTGACAGATGGTTGTTAGACTTATTGTGGTGATCATGTTGAATTGTATAGAAATACTGAATCACTATATTGTGCACCAGGAACTAACATAGTGTTGTAGGTCAATTGTACTTTGAAAACAAAGTCACAGAAAAAGAGATCAGATTTGTGGTTACCAGAGGTGGGAGTGGGGGGAGGGGGAATTGGGTGAAAGCCGTGAAAAGGTACAAACTTCGACTTAAAAGATACATAAGTACTAGGGATGTAATGCACAACATGATACATATAATTAACACTGCTCTATGTTACATAGGACAGTTGTGGACTTCCCTGGTGGCGCAGTGGTTAAGAATCTGCCTGCCAATGCAGGGGACACGGCTTTGTGCCCTGGTCCGGGAAGATCCCACATGCCGCAGAGCAACTAAGCCTGTGCACCACACCTACTGAGCCTGCACTCTAGAGCCCTCAAGCCACAACTACTGAGCCCGCGCACCACAACTACTGAAGCCCACACGCCTATAGCCCATACTCTTCAACAAGAGAAGCCACCGCAATGAGAAGTCCATGCACCGCAGCGAAGAGTAGCCCCCGCTTGCCACAACTAGAGAAAGCCCATGCGCAGCAAACGTGCAGCAATGAACACCCAATGCAACCATAAATATATAAATTAATTTTAAAAAAAAGTTGTTAAGAGAGTAAATCCTAAGAGTTCTCATCAAGAGGAAATAATTTTTTTTCTATTTCTTTTATTTTGTATCTATATGAGATGACAGATATTCACTAAACTTACTGTGGTCATCACTTCATGATGTATATAAGTCAAATCATTATGCTGAACACCTTAAACTTACACTGTGAATTTATTTTTCACAGTGGTATGGGTTAGTAATTCTGAAACTACTTTATGTGGATTCAAGAATTAAACACATAATATATTGTGGATGGTGGGACGAGGGGTTCTTCACTGTCAGAGAAGAGCATTAAAAACATGGAAAGGGGGAAGGGTAGAATGAACCCTGTGATGCTGTGTTGAAACTGGAGATATCAGTAAGGATGCCTGATTTTTAATATACACAGTGACACAGACAGACAGGAATAGATATAGATGTATGTGTGTAAATGTGAATACACACATGTATTTCCTATTTCTGCCTACTGAGAGGATCTAGAAGCAATGAACAAACAGAACAAACAGTAGCAATGAATACAGCTCGCTCCCAGATCTTGGTTTATAAATACTGCACTAAAATGAACTGAACTTCCCAGGAGAAAGGGCTGATTCCAGGGCTAGGGCAAAGTACAAGCTGAGCCTGGAACATCTTTCTGTGCCAGGAACATCTTTCTGTGCCAGAAAGCAAATAATTTCTCAAAGAATGAAGGGAACCTGTCAAAAGGTCACAGATACAGCAGAAACTAACACACCACTATAAAGCAATTATACTCCAATAAAGATGTTAAAAAAAAAAGGACGTAGAAGCCAGCTTGAAGGAATTCCCACTGGCTAAATGTAAGACAATCTGAGCAATAAAATAAATAATAGTAAGAGAACTGCTCTTAATACATACTATTATTTACTAATAATTAGAATAAAATAAGATTCCATGATTCCACAATGATATAAATTAACAGATAAAAGTGGCAAAAAAGAAAGCTTGTCTTTAAAGTAGAACGTTGTCTAATAAAATGTAAGGAATGATGAAATTACAAAATCACCACTTAGCAATTACCAGCATAATAATTGTTTTAGGCAACAATTACCAAGGATACTAAAACTATTTAGTATAGGTGAGAGTTGGATGAGGTGAGAGTTTACATAATGTAAAAATATTTCCTTATAACATACTTATTAATTACAAAATTACAAAGGGAAAGCTGAGAAGACACAGCATCACTTCTGTGGTCTTCCTGCCAGAGGGGAACGACCTGATCTAATCACAAGAAGCCAAGAGATGAACCCAAATTTAATGTCATTCCACATAATAATTGACCTATACTCTTCAAAAACATTATAAAAGACAAAAAACAAAAAAGTATAAGATTACAGAAAAGATTCTATTTTAAAGGAGACTGAGAGACCAATTAAATGCAACATGGGATCCTGGACTGGATTGTGAAATGGGGAAAACATATTTTATTTCTTTTGCTACAAAGGATACTATTGGCATGATTTGAATAAGGTCTGGGATTGGTTAATAATGCTGTATCAACGTTAATTTCTGATTTAAATAACTGTACTGTGGTTAAATAAGAGAATATCTCTATTTTTAGGAAACACGCACTTAAGTGTTTACAGGTAAAAAAGCAACATGTCTGGGCTTCCCTGGTGGCGCAGTGGTTGAGAGTCCGCCTGCCGATGCAGGGACTCGGGTTCGCGCCCCGGTCCGGGAAGATCCCACATGCTGCGGAGTGGCTAGGCCCGTGAGCCATGGCCGCTGAGCCTGCGCTCCGCAGTCGGAGAGGCTACAACAGTGAGAGGCCTGCGTACCGGAAAAAAAAAAAAAAAAAAAAAAAAAAAAAAGCAACATGTCTGCAACTTACTCTCAAATGTTCAGGGAAAAAGCATTATGTATAGATATGGAAAGAGCATGATGAAGCAAATTTAATTAAGACATTAACATCTGAGGAATCTGGATGGAGGATATACAGGAATTCTTTGTATTATATTTTGTAACTTTCCTTAAGTCAGAAGTTACTTCAAAATAAAGTTTTAAAAAACTCATCCCACTGTACATATTAGAGCTGTGCATTTCAGTGTATGCAAAACATAACTTCAACTTTAAAAAATTTTAATGACAAACATTTTTCAAATAGATAAGAATGCTGTGAATACTGTCAAACACTGCCAATAAAAGTATAAATTGGTATGTTTCTAGGAAGCTCCAGGAAATATGTTAAAGAACCCAGAAAGAGGTCTAAACTCGTTGACCCTGTAATTCAATATCTATGACTTTATTATAAAAAAATATTCTGGAATATATATAGAAATAAAATGACTTATGTGCAATGCTATTCATCTTAGCATTAACCACAGCAGCAAAGTCCAGGACATGATCTTAAATGTTAAATAAAGGGTGATTAAATTATAGCAAATATATAATGATATACTGTATAGCCACTGAAATAATGGCTTCAAAATAAAAAGTAATTATTGGATGTTTACAGGGAGCTGAAGAAGTAAAAAATGATTTCATTTTCAGAGGAATATTTTAACAACATGGAAAAATGTGCACTATGAGGGTGAGGGGAGAACAGGAGGCCATAAAAATGGACGCTCATTATGGTCCCCATTTTGTTATTCTAAAAATTATATGAATGAAAAAAAGGATTAGGACAAAATACTCTGAGTGGTAGGACTTACAGTTTACTTACATGCTCTGCTTTTTATCCTTCAAATTTTAAAAATGGTCTAAAATGATTATGCACTATATTTATGATGAAAAAACTAAACCTTAACAAGATATTTCTTATATTAAAATATCTTGAAAAAAAAAAAAAAAAAAATAAAATATCTTGAATTGGTACTCCAAACTGTTTCCTCATAGTAACAGCCTGTATGTAATTCACTTCAACAAATCTTAAGGTATTGTAATTCTAGATAAGCAAATATAGACTTCTATAAAAAGAAGCGAGACAACTATTGAGAAAATACTTATTACAATTTTAAAGCGTTTCTATAGATTTAAAATTGAAAAGAAATGAGTATTTTATTTCATCAGACCTCTCAGCAAAGCATTATATTCTGACTCTTTGCAAAATAGGTATTTCCTTACCTCATATGATTCTGATATTGTTCTAGGAAATGACTCATATATTACACACTATCGTCATTCTCTATGATTTTTGGCAAATAAGTTATGCCTGACATTTCTTTTAAAACATTAAGAATGAGGCCACTTGAAAAGAATTAACAAGATTAAATAAAGAAAAAGTTTCTACATTATCGAAGATTGCACCCAGTTTGAGCATCTGAGGGAGAGTCAGGTGACACACTACCAACCCCAAAGCCACAATTCAGTAAAGCAGTCTAGTAATGCTCACTAGAGAAAAACATTTTAATGAAGAGTCTATAAAAACAACAAGCACTCCAGAATTCTGAGCTACAAAATTAATTTACAACAAGAGGACTTTTACCATCTCACAAATTGAAATTTCGTTTACCATGTAAACATATTTTGATGAACCACTCAAATAGAGCAGATGACATTCTAGGCATAATATAAATGAGACTAAATTTCATTGTAACTCCTTTATTCCTATAAAATAGAAACGATTAAATAATAGTAATTATTAGAGACATTTATTGGGAACTCACTGTATATTAGACACTATGCTAGGGGGCTTCCCTGGTGGTACAGTGGATAAGAATCCACCTGCCAATGCAGGGGACACAGGTTCGAGCCCTGGTCCGGGAAGATCCCACATGCCACGGAGCAACTAAGCCCGTGTGCCACAACTACTGAGCCTGCACTCTAGAGCCCGCGAGCCACAACTACTGAAGCCCACGCGCCTAGAGCCCGTGCTCCGTAACAAGAGAAGCCACCGCAATGAGAAACCCGTGCACCGCAACAAAGAGTAGCCCCCGCTCACCGCAACTAGAGAAAGTCGGGCACGCAGCAACAAAGACCCAATGCAGCCAAAAATAAATAAGTAAATAATAAAAATTTTTTAAAAATTAAAAAAAAAGACTATGCTAAGAACTTTGTTTTATTTCATTTTATTTCCTCAACAACCCTAACAGATAAGGATGTTTATTTTACTTTCATCCCAATTTACAGATGACAAAACCATAACAGTGGTAAGGTAACTGGCTGGGATTCTTAACCTCAGAGCTGTCTGCGCCCAAATTCCCTGGTCTTAGCCAGGATACATCTGAAGACTTTACATCAGCTAATAAGGCATACCTTAACAAATGGAATTAAAATGTATTTTAACAATTTCAGAAGTGGTAGTGTATTATCGTATACAAAGATTTTAACCTATGGCAAAAAAAAGGAAAAGCAAAAACAATTTAAGTGTCCAAGAGTGAGGATCTGGTTAACTGAACTACTATGTGATGCACTTACTTGAGTGGATATGAAATGACTAAACTGACGCTTATAAAACAAAATATTAAAAATTACCAAAAACAGTATGTGAAACTGAAAACGAACAAACCCGGGAAACAAATTTATATAAATGACATTTTAAAACCAAAATAGCCTACACAGTAAAGATTAAGGAGATACTAAAAAATTTAAGTGTTATCTGAGTAGTGGGAATATGTATTAACTTTTTTGTTTCTCCACTTCTTTCTCACAAATTTAGCGTAAGTATATACCACTGCCATTTTGAGAACAAATAAACTATTTTCAGAAGAGCTAAGTAACTCAGCAGCGCACATGCACGTGTGCGCGCGCGCACACACACACACACACACACACGCGCGCAAACCAAAGAAAATGCAAAACCAAGAATGAGAAGTGCAAACAATGACTGACAATGAAAACACTTAAAAACTGATATCAGCTTTTTAGTTATGTATGATCACAATGGTTTCTTTTCCAGTATTGTTTGTTGTGGTTTAAATTTTCCCCCTATATACTATTTTTGGAAACATGAATTTTTTTTTTAACCTTAGAGAACACTACTTACATGCTAACCTAAGAAGAGTTAGGAAGTTTCAAAGAGAAGGGTAAGAACTTCTAACAAGGAAAAGATAAACAGGAAAGAAAACAGGAAATAGCAGGGCAAAGCATTGTCAAGGAGAATCATTTTCTTGGTCACAGTGTTAGATACTATTTATACACAGAATACAAATATAACTAAAAAATTTAAGAGAAAAATGAGAAGTGGGATACTAGATGTATTATGAACATTTTATATATACGTATACGTAAATTTATTTAATAAGGAAAGACAAGAAACCTTGGGAAATACCATGACAAAGTACATCTCTACTGTTTTTATTAAAGTACATACAATTGTCAAATGAACCAAGAAAACAAAGAATGGGAAACCAGAATATTCTAGAAATAATCATAAAATAACAGGGCAAATTCTTGAACATGGAGAGCTGTAAAGCACTAAATTGTGTATAATTAAATACGTACAGCTCAGAGTGATATTAATGTTCCCAGCAATCAACAATTCTTTTCAAAATGAGGCTCATTACCACTTCAGAACACTCATAATACCATATAACTTCATGAGCATCACACAACCTGAATATATTCTAGGGCCCAAGCAGGGACTTTTCATTTCCAGAGTGTGGTGCTAGTTCTGTGAGCCAGACGGGGAAAAAAAGCAGATTTCCTAAAGCGTGTGCTAGCTCACTGACAGGAATTTTCAGTCACAAATGGCAATATATATACTTAAGCAATGAAACAAACAGTATACTGTTCAGCAATAACACAGAAGCTCTCTTTTTAACAGATAAGGAATATTTTCAAAAATATATGACGAAAATTAAACCAACTTTCTTGGGTTTCTTTGTATCTGGTTGATCTGTTTCCATAGCAAACAAACCCCAATAACACTTACCAACGGCTGTGGAATGAACTAAACTGTTGGACTGTTTCTTGAGAGGAGAGACTGTAGTTTTCCCCCTTTGCAGCCCTGGCATTTAGTACGAAGTCCAACACTTAATAAATATCTGCTATGTCAATAAACGATAATCATAAAACCAGTTAGGTCAAAATGCATCCACTGACAGCTATCTAGTATTGTTTTTTTTTTAAATATCCATTATCTATACACACTTAAGTGACCATAACATACAGGCACCAATAAACTCACTCTTTTTAGAGGTTTCTAGCAGTTTCGGCAAAATAAATCCTAATCTGAACTGATGCAGAATGAAATGTCTTTCAAAGGGGTTTTCAACTTATGCTTCACAGAAGCGTAAATTAATATGTAACTTCCCACCTCAATAACAATTAGTTAAGGGTTATTAGAAGTCTACAAAATCATCAGCAAAGCAAAACAGAAAGCAGTGTTTAGGTCATAAAGTCAGAGTATCTAAAATGAAATTTGAGAAATCATTTCACTGGCAACATTGTTAAAAATAAATTTATGGATAAGACCTCTACACTAAAAACTAGAAAACTTTGCTGAGAGAAAGGAAGGCAGGCCTATATAAATGGAGAGCTATCATACTGATGGACTGGAATTAACCTCAAATTAATCTATAGGCTCAACACAATCTCAATCATATTCCTGCTAGGTATTTTTTTCTTTTAAAACAAGCTGATTCTAAAATAGAAATGGAAATGCAAAGGAACTAGAATATCCAGAGCAATACTGTAGAAGAAGAACAAAGCTGGAAGACTTACCCTACCTGATTTCACGACTGACTGTAAAGCTATAGTAATCAGGACAGTGTTTCTGGCATAAGGATTAAGAAACAGATCAATGGCACAGAATGGAGAGCCCACAAACAGATCTACCCTTAAATGATCACTGGATTTTAAACAAAGGTGCCAAAGCATCCCAATGGGAAAAGGGAGACTTCTTAACAAATGTTGTTTAAACAATCAGAAATCCATTGAAAACAGATGAGCCTTGACCCCTACTTCACACCAGACACAAAAGTCAATTTGAAGTGCATCACGGACATAAATGTAAAATCAAAAATGATAAAGCCTTTAAAAGAGCATAAAGGAGAATACTTCCATGGCCTGGGGGTAGGCAAAGGTTTCTCAGGATGCAGAAAGCAATCATCACAAAAAATGGATAAATTAGACTTCTTCAAAAATTAAAACTTTTGCTCATCAAAACACACTTTAAGAAAATGAAAGAGTAAGCCACGGACTGGGAGAACATATGTGCAAAACACATTATTTGACAAGTATAAAGCATATATGAAGAACTCCAACAACCTCATAATAAAAAGACAACCCAGTTTAAAAATGAACAGACGTGCTTCAGGCACTACTACTGTGTTTTAAGTAACATTCAGAATCGGGCCTGAGGTGGACCGATTATCATCCCATAGCACATCTGGGCAGGCAGGGTAGGCAACAGATTGAGGTGAAGGAAAATGGGATGGAGAAATATGGATAATTTGTTCTCAAAATAAGGGCATTTTAAATAAATACTGAGCTCTACACTAATGATATATATGCTGATGTCTTTAGGGAGACAGGTACAGATGCCTGCAATTTATTTTGAAACATGTGAAAAAAAAAAGGTAAGACTGACTGATGGCTGGAGGGAGACACGAGTACACACGAGATAAAACAAGCATGGTGAACTATTAATGGTAGAACCCGAGTGGTGTATACTTGAGTGCTCACTGTACAATTCTTGGAAAAAGGCACAAGAGCTTTGGAAAAAATCTTTCACACATACAGCCAATAAGCACATTAAAAAGTGCTCAGTATCATTAGATATTATAAAAATGCAAATTAAAACGACGACAAGACAGCACTGCATACCCACCAGAATGGTTAAAATAAAAAAGACTAACTTTGCCAAACGTTGGTGAGGATGTGGCCCAGCCAGAACTCTCATACATTTTGGGGGTGCAAAATGTACAGCCACTTTTGGAAAAGGTCTGCAGCTTTTTAGAAGATGAAACAAACATCCAGCAATTTTCTTCCCACATATAGAGCTACAGAAATAAATATCTGTACAAGAATATTCACAGCAGCTTTATTCATAATAGCCCCTAACTGGAAAACAGCTCAGGTGTCCTTTAAAAGGAAAATGGATAAACAAATTTTGTGGCACACAATGGAATACCACTAAGCAATAAAAAAGAATGAAGTATTGATACATACCATGAACCCCAAGTGCAAGAAACCTTACCCAAAAGAGTATATATTGTATGATTCCATTTATATACAACTCTCCAAAAGACAAACCTCACCTGTGGTGAACAAAACCAGAACAGTGGTTGTCTCCAAGGGGCTGGGGTGAAGACTGATTGGGAAGGGGCATGAAGAAACTTTTTGGAGTGATGGCAATGTTCTGTACCCTGACTGACATGGGTTTGGGGTACATACGCATATGCAAAAACTCATCGAATGGTGCACTTTAGATTTGTGCATTTCATTACACCTACATGATATGTATTTTGCCTTAGAAAATGTAAATCACTTTTGAACTTTTGATGCTCATTCTGAAGTGTTTAAAGTGTACTAATAACGACCACAACTTTTTTTGAAGTACACGAAAAATTTGATGGATTGGTAAATGAATAGAGGTCGTACAGAAAAAATGTTAATTACAGAATCTAGGTATTTATTAGATTGGGTATTTTGTGTATAATTCTTTCAACTTTTCAGTATGGTTGAATTTTTTCAAAATAAAATGTTGGCCGAAAAATAAATTAAAAACCTAGGATTTTAAAAAAATTTCTGTAATCAGAGAATAATATGTCATCCTATTCTTGTTAATTTTTAGATGATAAGATTGACATGCACACTTGGAAAGAGCCACTCTGTTTTGCACAGAAAGCAAATATTACAATTTCTTCCTTCAAAGTTATTAGGCTCTACTTCTTACTTTCAAGGAAGGGGGAAGGAGAAATAGAAACAAAGTTGCAGAAAAACTGTGCCTCCTGTCTTTTAAAGTAAAACACTCAGAGAAGGTTAAACTACAAAATAGTACCTAAAAAACAGGGAACACTAAATATTTTATATAGCAAAGTATACCAGAACTGAGAAGATGCCCAAATTCAGGTTTAACACTCAAGGCAAAGATTGTTGACCGTTTCACTGCACAGAATGACTAACAGCAGTTGACTCTGAATCATCTAGTTGGATGAAAGCCATTCTATGGTGCAGGGCAAGAAGTAGGAGTGTTGGAAGATGGTGCAACACGAATAAGGTGCGGGTGAGAGGGGCAGAACATGTATAAGAGGCAGACAGAACAACCTGTACAAAAATATAGAGTCCCAAGAGTGAATAATGCACGGGAAAGAGCTAGAGGTTCAGCAGGGCTGGAATGCAGCGTGCAGAACAGCACAAGAAAAGATCGGATAGCTAGGCAAGGTTTGGGCCATAAAAGGACTTAAAAGTCCATAAGGTGTCTGGACTGTATCCTAAAGGCAATGTGGAGTCACTCCACAGTGGGCAAGGGTGTCACACCTAAAGATATGAAGCATAAAGTGTGGTTGGGAGGAGGAACAGAGCAGCTTATTGCAATTTTCCAAGGCAGCAAAGATGGAGGAGGAGGAACAGAAGTCACTTTCCTACGGTTTCTCAGATAATCCTTCTATTAACCATGGGATCTATCCTCAGCTGGTAGTGCTGACTAGATTTCAGAGCAATATATCAAGCAATTAAATTATCTAAACTTTCAACCTACTAATACTATATACATCCTTATCTTAACGGAAACTCAGTATTAGGACAGAAAGATCAGTAATTATCAAGAAAACTATATTTCAAGTCAAGAGAGCAAGCAACAGTTTGATCTTTTTTAGCTTGGAAAGAAGTGCTAAAATCTCAATCCTGAAATTTGAAAAGAAAGGAAGACACAATTCGAAATATTGTTTTTCTTTGTCTTCAGTTTTTTTCTTTTTCATACAGAGCCAATCCTAAATCTCAATTTAAAAATGATTTGACTCTAAGAACACGAAAGATGCTCATAACTGAGCATCTGCATTGGAGTCATAAAGATCTGGATTCAGGGGCTTCCCTGGTGGTGCAGTGGTTGGGAGTCCGGCTGCCGATGCAGGGGACGCGGGTTCATGCCCGGGTCCAGGAAGATCCCACATGCCGCGGAGCGGCTGGGCCCGTGAGCCATGGCCGCTGAGCCTGCACGTCCGGAGCCTGTGCTCTGCAAGGGGAGAGGCCACAACAGTGAGAGGCCCGCATACCGCAAAAAAAAAAAAAAAAAAAAAGATCTGGATTCAGACAAATCCCAACCTGCCATTTCCAGCCATGTAACTTTGGGTACGTTTCCAAATAATAAGGTAATGGTAAGGTAAGTTCCCTATTTGTAAAACAGGAAAGATAACTCTTACCTATCTTGCACAATTGCAGGGAGGATTAAATGAGGCAATGCAAGTAAAAGCACCAGAGCAGTGTCTACACTATAAGAAGCCGTCAACAAACATGGGTGCCCGTTCCATTCTTCTTCATACCTAGAGTTTCCAGTGAAAATAACTAAGAGAAAGAGAATAAAGGTTTGCTTTTTCAAGTACAACATAAATATGTGTGAACTATTTGGAAAATGGTTTTCACATGGGCTTTCTCTCTCAATATCCTCATTAAATTAAAATGTACCTTGGGCTTAGATCTCAAATAAATTGATAGATAATGCTTAAATATTGGGAAATGTATAAACAGAAGTCAAGGCTGTAATGACTACTGATTTCCCTGCAAATTAAAATATTTCTCTTCCTTGGGAAGTTGAACCCCCTCTTTAAAAAGTCTCTTCAAAATGGTCATGCCTGACTTGCTCCCAACTGAGTCCCAAGAAAATCTACCCAAATGATATAAAAATATAAAAAATGGTACACTATGAAATCTATTACCTATTTCAATAACAATAAATAATGTGCAAGGAATAATAATGAAAAAAAAAGCAAAAGGATAAGTGTGAGTGGGGGAGAAGAACAGAAGAGAACGAGTCTGTTCTGAGTATCCTTTTTACTTAACTCTTTGGATCATGGTAATTTTTTACATATTTTTAAAAATGAAATTAAATCAATAAAGATTGGGAACAAATTAAAAATGAATACAAGCAGAAACAAATGAACCTAATTATATATCAAACTGATAATATCACAAGAGAAAGAAAAGAATCCAAGAAACTTTTAAACATAGTCATGATTGTCCACCCTCCATGGGATACAGTCTAAGGACAAAAACAAACTACAAAGAAATTTTGAATTTCATGGGTTTATTGCCAGTAGTAGTATTGGAGTGTAATCCTGAAATCAGTTTGTATATTGTAGGACTGAGCTAATGAGTAAATAGATTGTTTTGGGAATCAAGGTTTTCATTTTGGAGAAAAGATATACAAATAAGAAATGGAGGAAAGAGAGGAAAAAGCCAATGGTGTTAGACTGAAATTAGATTTAGGATTTTTATTTTTATTTTTTTAATTTTTTTTTTTTTTTTTTTTTTACAATGGTGTTAGATTGAAATTAGATTTAGGATTTTTATTTTTATTTTTTTTAATTTTTTTTTTTTTTTTTACAGAGGCCACTGTTGTGGCCTCTCCCGTTGCGGAGCACAGGCTCCGGACGCGCAGGCTCAGCGGCCATGGCTCACGGGCCCAGCCGCTCCGCGGCATGTGGGATCTTCCCGGACCAGGGCACGAACCCGTGTCCCCTGCATCGGCAGGCAGACTCTCAACCACTGCGCCACCAGGGAAGCCCTAGGATTTTTGGTTTTTAACTTTTAATTTTACTGTAATATCCATACAAAAAAGTGCACATTTCGTAAGTGTACAATTTGCTGAGTGTTTACAAATTGAACACACCCATGCAACCAGCATTAGGAAACCAAACATTTCTCGTACCCTAAGAGCTCCTGATTTCTGCTTCCCTTCTATTTTCTTCTCCTGCGATAAGGATAACTACTACTCTGATTTCTAACATCACAGACTACTTTTGCCTGTTTTCGTACTTTATATAATGGAATCATATAGCATGTCCTCTTTTGTGACTAGCTGCCTTTGCTCAATGTTATTTCTGTGAGATCCATGCATGTTCTTACATGTAACTGTAGTCTGCTCATTCTCGTGGCTATGTTCCACTGTGTGACATATCACTATTATAACATTCTACTGTACATGGGTATTTGGGGAGTTTCCAGTCTTTCCCTATAACAAGTAGTGCTGCTATGAGTATTCCAGTAGATTCAACCATGTGAAATTATTGATAGCACCTACAAAAAATGGCATTTCATATAATTCAAATTAATACATCATCTTCTGATGAACATATGTATATATTTCTGTTCAGTAAAACCTAGAAGTGAAATTGCTGATATTAAGAATTACACAAAACCGTTTTCTAAAATGGTTTTATACCAGTTTACATATCCACCAATTGCTCTAAATCCTTGATGAACTGGTGTTTTCTTTCTTGTTGCAGCCATTCTAGTTGCTATGCATAATACGTCACTGTGGTTTTCATTTGCACGGCTCTGATGACTAATGAATATATATCCATATCCATGCACATCATCTGGATTTCTCTTTGGTGAAGTTTGTGTCAAGGCTTTTGTCCATGTATTTATACTGGTTTGTAGGAGACCTTTATATACTCTGGACAAGAATCTTTTGTTAAACGTATGTATTACGAATTATCTCTTCCCACTTTGTGGGTTGCCTTTTCTCTCTCAGTGATGTCTTTAGGTGCCCAAGAGTAATTCATTTAAATATAGCACAATCAGGACTTCCCTGGTGGCGCAGTGGTTAAGGATCCGCCTGCCAATGCTGGGGACATGGGTCTGATCTGTGGTCCAGGAAGATCCCACATGCTGCAGAGTAACTAAGCCTGTGCGCCACAACTACTGAGCCCACGCACCGTAACTACTGAAACCTGGGCGCTCTAGGGCCTGCTTGCCGCAACTACTGAGCCCATGTGCCTAGAGCCCATGCTCTGCAATAAGAGAAGCCACTGAAATGAGAAGCCGGCACACTGCAACGAAGAATAGCCCCTGCTCACCACAACTAGAGAGAAAGCCCATGCACAGTAATGAAGACCTAACGCAGCCAACAAATAAATTTAAAAAGTTTAAAATAAAGAAATGTAGCACAATCTATCACGCTTTTCTTTTATGAACAGTGCTATTTGTGTTCTATTTAAGAATTTTTTGCTCACCCCAAGGTTATGGAGATGTTTTCCCCCAAAAGCTTTCTTTACCTTTCAGAGTTGGAACTTTTTCTGTTTATGGTATAAATTGCAGGTAAATTTCTTTCCACTGGATATTTAACTAACCCAGAACCATTTATTTTAAAAGACCATCTTTTCCTCACTGCCTGCACAGGTCACCTTTGTAATGAATCAGGTGACAGAATATTGTCTGATTTCTCTATTCTGTTCTATTGGTCAGGCTGTTTATCTGTCTAAACTGTTATACTATAGTGCTATAGTAGGTCTTGATATCTGGTGATATAAATCCTCTGGTTTTTTATTAATTTATTCATTTATTTAATTTTTGGCTGCATTGGGTCTTTCTCTAGTTGCAGTGAGCAGGGGCTACTCTTTGTTGCGGGGCGCAGGCTTCTCATTGTGGTGGCTTCTCTTGTTGCAGAGCACAGGCTCTAGGCACGCGGGCTTCAGTAGTTGTGGCACACAGGCTTCGGTAGTTGTGGCTCGCGGGCTCTAGAGAGCAGGCTCAGTAGTTGTGGCGCACGGGCTTAGTTGCTCCGCGGCATGTGGGATCTTCCCAGACCAGGGCTCGAACCCGTGGCCCCTGCATTGGCAGGCGGATTCTTAACAACTGCGCCACCAGGGAAGCCCATTCCTCTGGTTTTATTCATCTTTTTCAAGACTATATGGCTATTCCTGGCTGTATTCATAATTTTAAAAAAATTTCCTAGCTCTGTCTATTGAAAGGGGCTAGAAGCAATGACAGCCAAGTTAACAAGAAGTATGCCTAGCTCTCAGATCTTGATTTCCTCACTAAAAGGAACCAGGGATCTTAGAAAAAGGGCTCATTTCAGGCAATGAAAAGTATAAAGAGATCCTGAAATATCCTGTGCCAGAAGGTAGGTAAGTGCTCAAAAATTAAGGGGGATAAGTCAAAGTGATACAAAAGCCACCTTTAACAGACTCTTTTTTAGCCAAATTTGGGCAATTTGTGTATCAAAAATCATGATAGTAGTGGATAGTACCTCTCCAATTTTAAAAAATAAACAATCTATAAGTCCATAGAGATATTTCCCTTAAAAAAGGTTCTTATTTCCAGAAAAATGCCAGCTAATAGAAAGAAGGAATGTTAGAGAAACATCCATTTCAAGTATCTTTATAATAACTTAGGCAAGAATGATCATCAAAACCATGGATGAAAGATGGCTGGGAAAGAGAATAGTCATATAGTCTCAAAACACTATCTCACGCATTACTTTATAATTAATTATTAATTACAAAGAGGACAGGGTATATTTACATAGGAGAAATAGGAGTTGAGGGGGAACACTACCTTAACCAAGTGGTCAAACTGAGTATCACCAATAATGGAACAAACTGTCATATACGTCCTGATGGGATCCACCAAGTACACAATTCCCACCAAAATGTCTAACCTGGACTGAGCACAAGGACCCAAACAGACAAATTTCCAAACTGAGGGTCACTTTGCCAAATAACTGACCTGGACTCCCCAAAAATGTCAAACGAAATATATGAAGAAAAAAAAAAAAAGAAAGTGGTTGTGAATACAAAATGGTGCAGCCACTTTGGAAGACAGTTTCTTACAAAACTAAACATACTCTTACCATACAATCCAGTGATCACGCTCCTTGGTATTTACCCAGAGGAGCTGAAAACTTATGTCTACACAAAAACCTACACACAAATGTTTATAGCAGCTTTCTCCATAACTGCCAAAACTTGGAAGCAACCGAGATGTCCTTCACTAGGTGATTGGATAAAGAAACTGTGGTACATTCAGACAATGGAATATTATTATTCAGTGCTAAAATGAATAATGCATAAATGTCCATTTATATTTTCATGGCTATCAAGCCACGAAAAGACATGGAGAAAACTTAAATGCATATTACCAAGTGAGAGAAGCCAGACTGAAATATTTTATGATTCCAATCACATGGCATTCTGGAAAAGACAAAACTATGGAGACTATGTTCGGGGAGGGGGGACAGAGAAAGAAGAGATGAACAGGCAGAGTACAGAGGATTTTTAGGGCAGTGAAACTATATGATTTTATAATGACGGATACATGTCATCATATATTTGTCTAAACATACAGAATATACAACACCAACAGTGAACCCCAAGGTTAACTATGGACTTCGGGTGACTTTGATGTCAGCATACGTTAAACCTTGGTAAAAATGTACCACTCTGGGTACACTCAGGGGAGGCTATGCATGTGGGGGGTTATGGGTATATGGGAAATCTCTGCACCTTCCTCTCAATTCTGTTACAAATGTGAAACTGCTTTGAAAAAAATAAAGTCGTTTTTAAAAAAAAGTAGGGGAACTATTTTAGATTAGAGATTAAAGGGAGATGACAACTAAATGCAATAAATGATACTTGATTAGATCCTGTTTTTTTTTAAAAAAAGTGAAGAACATTATTGGGGAAAGTGGGGAAGTATGAACATGGGCTATATAGTAAATATACTTTTGTACCAATGTTAATTTTTGTGAGGGTGATAAATGCATTTTGGCAAAGTGAGAATGTATTTATTCTTAGAAGATGCATGCTGCCATATTTAGATACGCCTACAACTTACTAGTAAATGGTTCTTAAATAAAAGGTTAATAAACTGCTCTAAGTTCAGGAGTTAAAAAGAACACATAAAAAGATTGCTACCCTATTTAGGAAACTAGAAGAGAAAAAATGTCCATTTATATTTTTCCATAGAAAAGATACAAATGATTTATAGCAAGTAGATCTTTCTTTTAGTCTTTTAATGTCAAATACTTTAATATGAAATAAATTGCCATTAACAGGATGATCTATTATTAGGTTCTCAATTTTACTAGCAAATCCGAAAATATATTTAAAAGATAAAAAGGACAAAATGACTATGTGGATATCTTCCACTAGAGGAATTTTTAAATTTTCCTTATTCATTTAGCTGAGTACCTTCAAAGGTACTAGGCTAGAATGTAGAGAGACACAAAACTTACTAGAGTTCTCTCTTCTAAACTATCAAGGTGCGTGTTGCTAAAGTAATTCTTCCTCACGTGGCAATGTCTGAGACAAGTATAAAGTGAAATATGAAGTGAGAGGGAAATACTGAACATGCCTGAGTTTTTCTTTATTTGTATGAACGTCCACGTGAAGAAACTTTCTACAGCACCCATTATACATGCTGGTTGAGTTGAAACGGGAGGTGATCCTGACAGATTCAATGAGGTTGATGGTGACTGCAGAATGTCTTAATCTTCAACAAGTTTTTTAGGTAAAACTATTCTGTTCAAGTAAAATCTTAAACATTTAAAATTTTAGCTTTATAAGTGGTTACATGCATACCTTTTGTTAACTATTTTCTTTATATAAAAGTTAAAAGCAATAGTTTACCTTAAAAATACTTTTAACTGTCTTTCTTCCAAATAAAACTTATCTTTCCTATTGTAATAGTGGTCTTTATAACCCTAGGCCTTACAGCCAACTCCATCTTTACAATTTTACTCCTTTTCAGCTGCTTATCTTTGCATTATTTAATCCCTCTGACCCTCAGTTTACAGGTTCTATAAGATGGGAACAATTAAAACCTACTTCATAAAGTAAAATGTCTTTACCTGTTCAGGGAAGAAAACCTCTCTTCACTGGCAGAATTTAGTACTTTAACTTGGCTATTTACCAATTTGGGTTCCAGGCCCACTGTGTGAGCAAGGGGGAAGAATGAAGAGATGTGCAGAAACACATGGAAGAACACACACAGTGCCCTTGGTGTAGGTGGATTAAAAAACTATGCACTGATTGGTTATATCATAAAAGGGAGTGAGAAAAAAGTGTTTTGTTTTCCTGAGAAGACACAGGGTACTAAAAAGGTCAGATTATAAGTGTTAGGTATTTAATTTACATAATTATATTTCTTAAAAAAGCAAAGGTAGGGAACAGCACTTTATATAAAGTGTACAGCTTAAAAATAAAAATTCTATTGGAAAAAGTTCTATGTTAGTATATTTAAACCACTTAACACATTAATTCAAATAATTATGTTTTCAAACATTTGGGACAAGAAAATGGAGTTGCATATATGAAACATTTGATAAAAAACCAAATATAGTATATTCTAAAGTATACCATATGAGTATATATTGATAATTCTAATTTTCAAAAAATAATGTCTTTTTTTTTTTCAGTTATTCAGTAGTATCTTATTTATTTGGTTTCTATCTGTTATAATCAACAGGTCACCTGGACCAAATAAGAGTGAGAACCAACCCTGACAGCTCTTTAATGGGGCTGCACACCTGCTCCAGGCCTTGTCCTTCTGGGTCTCTGGGGCCAGCTTTGACACGTCAGCCTCATTCACTCCACCCACTACCAGCGACTCCCATCTGTTCTCTGTCTCCTAACCCACTCAGGCTTCCCAGTGACTGAGACAGCCACACAAGGGCACAGACAGGCAGCGAGGGTGGCCCTGTGAACCGAGGTGGGAGCCTTCAGCCACTGAGCCCAAGGGTAAAGTAGGAAGTATGGACTCCGGGAAGCGGGACTACAGAGATTTTCATCAAATTGTGTTTCTATGATTCCCAGATGACCTCAGCGATAGTCTACTTTATTTCTATTACACCATTTACCACCATGATAAAACTCTTTATCAACATAAAGTCTCATTTGAAGCTCTGTTCCTCAACAAAGGATGAGGATCTGTGACGTGTTGTGAAGATTCAACTTGACATTTGCTTGGCTCTAAGTAGAACCCCTCCAATATCTATATAATTGTGAGCCATCAAATCACTATGATATTCCCCATTATATAGCATTTTGCCAAGTTGGATAAAATTCAAATACCGAGGAAAAGAGAATTTTTCTTAATTTCAATATTATAAAGAGAAAATAATGTGAAGAATGAATTCTGCCAACCAATGAAAACTTCTCTCCTTGAGGCTCCAAAAGTTTTTTTAATAACTTTTTAAAAATTGAGGTATAATTGATTTACAACATTATATTAGTTTTCAGGTGTATAACACAGTGATTCAAAATGTTTATAGATTATACTCCATTTATAGTTTTCATAAAATATTGGCTATATTCCCTGTACTGTCCAGTACATCCTTGTAGCATATCTATTTTACATGTAGTAGTCTGTACCTTACTCTCCTACCCCTATCTTGCCTCTCCCCACTTCCTTCTGCCTACTGGTAACCACTGGTTTGTTCTCTCCATCTGTGAGTCTGTTTCTTTTTGTTATATTCACTAGTTTATCTTTTAGATTCCACATATAAGTGATAACATACAGTCTTTGTCTTTCTCTGTCTGACTTACCTCACTCAGCATAATACCCTCCAGGTCCATCCATGTTTGTACAAATGGCAAAATTTCATTCTTTTTTGTGGCTGAGTAGTATTTCATTGTGTGTGTGTGTGTGTGTGTGCGCGCGCATCTTCTTTACCCATTCATCTATTGATGGACACTCAGGTTGCTTCCATATCTTTGCTATTGTAAATAATGCTGCTATGAACCCTGGGGTGCATGTAAAAAGATGAGTTCTTGAACGAAATGAATAACTATGTCATTGGCTCCAAGTGATCTAAGGTCTAACATGTTATCTTTTATGACAATCTTGCTGACCATTCTGTGCCAAGAGCAGAAGCTGGAAAGCTACTTGCCACGAGAACTAACCATAACTATCAGCCTTAGTCTTTAACCGAAAATTTGGTGTCATTCATTCACTGATCAAATAGCCAGGAGCACCTTGGGTGCCCAACAAGGTCTGAATATTCAGGTGGATCCCAAAGTTAAAATGACACTGCTGCTGTAGTCTAGTCAGAAAGCTAAGTTATCTGTATACAGAGAGGAAACATGCTTCAGGGGGAAGGCACAGGCCTTGTTAAAATCCCAACTCCGACTCCCATTTTCGGCTGTTATGGCAGAACAGGACTGCTCTTAACCTGTCACTATAAGAAACTGGAAAAATGGACAAAATACACGAAACAATTGCTTTCCTACATTGGGAAGCAGGTAACACAGGACTGTGACCCTTAAGAGTAGGGAAACAGGGAAGGGGAAGAGTAAGCTGGGACGAAGTCAGAGAGTGGCAGGGACATATATACACTACCAAATGTAAAACAGCTAGTGGGAAGCAGCCGCATAGCACAGGGAGATCAGCTCGCATAGCACAGGGAGATCAGCTCCTGCTTTGTGACCACCTAGAGGGGTGGGATAGGGAGGGTGGGAGGGAGACGCAAGAGGGAGGAGATATGGGGATATATGCGTATCTATAGCTGATTCACTTTGTTATAAAGCAGAAACTAACACACCATTGTAAAGCAATTATACTCTAATAAAGATGTTTTAAAAAAAAAAAGAGTAGGGAAACAAATGAGATGAGCCTTACAACCGCCTTTCTGTCTGGAGGCAATTTCTAGACTGTAACTCAAACAGACTCGCTGAATGAAGACAGAGATGAGAGCTTAGGGGGGCTACGGCAGCTAGAAGTTCCAGTGTAGAAAAGGAGCTCCAGCAGTCTGCATAAGGGTGCCTCTGAGTCTTTGCTGAGTGCTAAGCTATAAGTCTACAAAGTGAAATTTCATAAGGCTGGGCAAGAAACGACCAGGAAACTGCACGGAACAATTCCCAAAGTGCACACACGGTTTGGGAATGTTTGAGCTCCAATCAGCCATAGTGAAAAGTCCTCCCTGAGCAGCTAGTGGGGCATTCAGTAAGATTCCAAAGGGGTTCAAGCCCTAGTAGTTAAGGTACCATCTGTGCAATGAATGCTACCCTAGATTTTTCCTAACAAAGCTTTAAAAAGGCCTTGTGGGTAATCCAAAAGTCTAGCCCTCTTACCAAACCAAAGCCTAACACTTAGGAAGACAACAAAGACAAAATCCAGCCACTCAGCAATGTAACATTCACAATGTTATCTCCAACCAAAAAAATAGGAGACTACTTGCCAGGAGGCAGGAAAATGTCTTTAATAGTAGAAACATTTTGTCAATAAAAACAGACCCAGGAATGACAGAAAAAAAGGAACTATTAACACCTATTATAACTATGTGCAAGTATTTAAAGGAAAACATAAATATAATGAAAAGAGAAATGGACAATGCAAAAAGAGCTAAAAATAGCTAAGATAAACATTTTATTGGATAGCATTAGCAGCATATTATACTTGCATTAGAAAAGATCAGTAAACACCAGAAAAAAAAGAAGCATAGCTAATGAGATGTAAAAACAATAATGAAATACTAAAAAAAAGAAAAACAAAACAGGCAAGAAGAGAGAAATAAAGGAACAGAGGACAAAATGGACAAACATGACATACAACAAAATGACAGATTTAAACTCAATTGTGGTAGGTAGCCTCTAAGACATTCCCCAGTGATCCCAGCCTTCTGATGTTTATGGCCTTGAATAATCCTCTCCCCTTGAGTAATTTGCTTCTAATCAATAGGACAACGTTAAGGAAATGTTGCAAAAATTTTGTCTTGCTAGCATTCTTCTCTCTTACTGCCTTTGATAAAGTAAGCTGCCATGTTGGAGAGGCCCACGTGGCAAGGAACTGAGGGCAGCCTCCAGCCAACAGCCAGCAAATAACTGAGGCCCTCAGTTCAACAGCCCTCAAAGTACTGAATCTTGCCAAGAATGATTTAACTAAGGTCAGAAGTGGATCATTCCTCAGTTGAACCTTCAAGTGAAACCTGAGCCTTGCAGGCTTGTGAGGCAGAGGTACCAAGTTAAGTTGCTCCTGAATTCCTGACCCACAGAAACTGTCAGATGATAAATGCATCCTGTGTTAAGCTGCTAAGGTATGAAGTAGTTTGTTACACAGCAATAGGTAACTAATATACCAGACATATCAATAATTACCTTAAATATAAATGATCTAAACATCGCAACTGGAAGACAGAGATTGTCAAACTAGAGTAAAACAAGAAAAATCCAGCTCTATGCTGTCCATGAGAAATGTACTTTTAATATAAAGGTACAGATGGGTTAAAGGTAAAAGCTGGGGAAGGCTATATCATGCAATGCTAAACATAAGAAACTTAGAGGGGCTATATTAATATCAACAAAGTAGACTTTAGGAGTGGGTCATTACCAAGAATGGAAGGACATTTCATAATGTAAAGGGATCAATTCATCAAGAACACATAAGAGAGCCTCAAAATACATGAAGCAAAAACAATACTGAAAGGAGAAAAGAGAAAGGAGAAACAAACAAATCCACAACAGGAGATCTCTCTGAGTAGTTCATAAAACAAGTAAAAAAAAAAAAAAACCAGTAAGGGTTATACAAGACTTGAACAACCTTATAAACCAACTGGACCTAACTGAATTTACATAACATTCCACTATCAATGGTATATAAAATTTCATGGTCATTTAAGAAATGTACTACATTTTTATGAGAGAGTACACTTTAAATAGTTTCAGTGTAACAGGTGATAAAAACAAAAACCAAAGTATTGTCTAAAACCCCTGGACTCTGAAATTCAGAGTTTAGGACTAAGTTCTTGGATTTCTTTAAATTTCAATTTTTTCAATCCTAATTTGATCTGATGGGAGTAAATTTAAATTCCTTTATTTGGAAAATCCTCCAAATTAAAATACTTGGGTGTCCAAATAAAATCTTCAAATTTTTGAAGGTGTTTGCATTTGTTTCTGTTGAGGGTGGAGAAGGCAGTCAAGCAAGCAGCTTCTCCACTTCTATGCAGGAATAAACAAAACAAGCACACAATTACACAACTAGAGATTTCACTACTTTATTAGCAAGTTATTTAACCAAATTCCCTTTCTTTGAAAAAGAGACTATTTCGCAGAAATAGTGAGCGATCGAAAAATCTACGTTTGAAAAATGTATTAGAAAAGTACTACTTTCTCCTAAGAGCATATCTAGTTAAAATATCACTTTTTAATTCTTGGCTTGAGAAAAATGATAATATAACCATATATATCTTTTTCATCGTATATATTTTATACCTCAATCAAGAGCCACAAAATTCTTTAGTACATTCAATAACTATTCACGATCAATTACTAAGCAACTTTCTATTTCATTTTCATTTCCATTTTACTAAGAAGACCTCTCTTTTTTTTTTTTTTTGGCCACACCATGTGGCTTGTGGGATCTTAGTTCCCCAACCAGGGATGGAACCTGGGCCCCCTGCAGTGGAAGCGCAGATTCCTAACCACTGGACCATCAGGGAATTCCCACTAAGGAGACGTCTTAAACATCCTGGGTTTGTGACAGGTTACTAAAATGTGATAAAATAAGTTTTCTTTTTACTAGTAATTTTAAGAGGCTTGGTTGAGATCATATATTAATTTACTTCCTGTGTTTCATTTTAAAATTTGTTCAAAACATATTACAATCCTATGACAGAATCAGATATCAAAATCATAAGAAATTTTTGACTGTGTACAATTCTTTTATTTAATAGTTAAAACTTTGTACATTCATACAAAGGATTAACTCACTGAAAAGAAACATGCACAGAAGGAAAATAACCATACAAAATCCCCCAATAAACCTGATCCTTCAAATGTGGAATGCTGCTCATCCCTGGAATTTCATACATGCCACTCAGGCTTCAGACTGGGATAACCATGAGGCTATACAGCATTTAAGGCGAACTATAAACCAAATAACCCTAATTACCCATTTCCTTAAGTTGTCCAGCCTTCAAATCTCTTGGGTTCTGCCCTTCTCATTTATTTTTAACATTATATTCTTTTTTTAAAGAAATGTATAATAATATACAAAATATTTTGAGAATTCAGATTAATTGAAAATCAATTTATAGATCTGCTCCCCCCACCCCATGACCTTAAAGCATCATATGAACAACTGTCATCACAGCAAGATATCACAGAATATTCTACAACACTAGATCCGTTTCTGTTTTCACACATTCCAAAGGTCTCTGTGAAACAAGTCATCATATACATGTACATATTTTAATATGTATATTTGTTTTTTAAAAGGTCGTTTCTGATTTTAATGAATTTGTTAAATAATGGGGTTCATAAATGGAAGAATTTTAGTTTAGAGATGTGATTAGGGCATAGATTTCCTGGAATCAAAATGAAAAAGAAAAAAATTTAAAAGACGACTCAGAGCAAGAAGTCTCTTTAAACATAACAAATAACAGTTTTATTACTTCAAAATACCAAAAGTCTTCTGTATAGTACTTATCATATACATCAGATGCCTTAGAAGAGTCTCAGCAACCATATCTACTATCTTAATCTCTTCAGAACAAGTACATAAAGAGAAAAATCTATAAATCAGTCCTTGATGACAGAGGGTTTGTTTAGGGGTTTACCAAATGGAATGACCCTGCTGGAATTCCTTCAAGCGGCCTGTGAAAATGTCAGAACAGAGTCTGTTTTGGAGGTCATAGTCCCTAGAGAGCTCTGAGTTTTGGCCTGTTTGTCTTTTCACATGCTTTAATATTTGAAAATCATTCCTTGTAGACACTGACTGATGCCCAGGGAATGCTAGGATTGTGGGAACTGGCAGTACCAACAAGAGAGACAAACTTCATGGGAAATCCGTGCCTACTACATTTGCCCTCTCAGCTCCCATAGGGTAAGTGCTCTTCAAATGTTATGTAGGTCCATGGCGAGACATTAAAAAACTGCATGTCATTTTGACGTTTTTAAAAAGAAATACTTGTGGAAATGGGGGCAAAAATTACTGGGACTACTGAAAGAAACATTAAGGTATAAAACACCACGATGGAACCCTGAAAAACTATATTCGCTAAGTATTAATTTAAATATTGAATTCTCAAAATATATATAACAAATAATTATAAAGTGCTAATTATATGCCCACATTGTTCTAAATACTTATATGAACTCATTTAATCCTCACAACAATCCCCATGAAGCAGGTACTGTATGATCCGCATTTTGCAGAGGAGGAAACTGAGGCAAAGAGAGGACGACTGATTTGTCTAAGTTCACATAACTAGTAATAGTAGAGCCAGATGGGACGGCTCCAGAGTTGGTGCCCTTAACCACTGTGCATACTTAACCACTGCCTATTTCATGGTATTTTACATCAAGCATGCAGTGCTGGGTGCCCATGGCATGTACTGAGTACTTTACGCTGTGTCGTGTACATGTAGTTACCATCAGTGCTTTATTTCACTTAAGCCTCCCAATAACCTAGGAGGTACATCCAGCATGACCCCTATTTACAGATGACAGACACAGGCTTGTGTGGCCTCACACCACACGTCTAGTGCCACGGAGCAGGTTCTAGGCTTGTCTCTGCACTCACTTTCTTTACAGTTAGGTTCTTCTTCCTCCCAGTTATCTGGGAGAACCATCTCTAAATTAATTTTCTTTACTTGAGAGAATTACTTTCAAAGATCTATGCATGCAACAATTTTATGAGAATATCTTACATTTTGAACTGCCAACACTGTACTAGAGGTATAAGATCTAAGAATTAGTTAGGGTAAGAGACACAATGATCATTCAATAAATGTTTTCTAATAATAAAAAGTAAACCCATTTCCACGCTTGATATACTGATTTCTTTTAAAACTTTGGGAAAGCTGAGTATTCTGATATGGTAAACTTTTCTTTTATATAGTACATGATGGCTGTCTGATCAAGAACTCTAATCGATACATTTCTTAACTTCTATGTCGGGAACAGCGATTGTCAAAGAGCATCTCCTATTTTGTAGCTATGAATCCAAAATCTGCAGACAGTGCTGACAAATTCTAACATCTGTCAGTTTTAAAACTTAACCTACAAGAACCAAAGGCAAGTTGTGAATCAGACTTTTTGCTTTTCTTGTTCTATCTTTACTAAACATAGAGGTCACACATCAAAAATTTAAGTTGGTGAAACAGATACCCAACTATTAGCATTTTCTTAAACAACATAAACAACCAGAAAAGGACATGAATAATTTGGGATTAAAAAAAAAAGTTACAATAGTGTCTTTTAACTGAGTCTGATCCTGTTATAAAAATGGTAACACATACCTGCCAACCCTTGAAAACCAGGAACAGAAGATACTGCGTATTCTAAGTTAGACATATTTTTTTGAGGATAACACAAACTGAGTCAATTTCTTTTCACTTTTAAATATGGGGGGAAGTCTGACTAACTGAGAGAGCTGGCATGTATGTTTACTAATACATCTGTGAGGAACGTATTAAACAGCGACATTAATTCATATCTATGGAAAATTCCATCCGTTAACTGAGATGGAAGTTATCTTCCATTCTTTCTGTTTCTGCTGCCCAATGAACAGTACAAGGCAAAAGTGATAATGAGCTAGCTCTAAGAACACATGATGTAATGAGAAAGGGCAGCCGGAGAAAGACACATGGGCTGAAAGCTACCATACGGATATTACAATGGGCATAACTGTGACACAGAGAGCTCGAGACTTACCCATGCTCACAGACTGAGTCAGCAGAGGAGACTGGAGTCCTGACTCCCAAAAGACTATACTTCCTGTTAATAATAGTGAGGGCAGCAGGTGAGGGAAGCCAGCAGTATGGATTAATTTAAAGGGGTTAGAAAAACATTGGGTATGATATTTGCTAATTAGTTTGGGCGATGATTAACTATAAACCAAAGAGAAAATTCCAGTTCATTTGTAACTCCAACATATCTGTCCTTCTGCTTTCTGTCACAATAGTACTTTATCACTGATGTCTTAAAATAACAAAGAAAAAATCATGGGTCACTTTTTTTTTCAATACACTCTGTGTATTTATCAGGTTTTTTTAGAGTTATGGCAGAGAGCAGGTGTCCCTTATCAACCCTTTCTCTTCCTTTGTAGCTAGAAGAGGTCACTGTGGTTGGGTTAGAGGCAGACGTAAGAAGAGCCCTGACTTAATTTTACAAAGTCTCCCGAACCAGCACAAGGTCTGATTATAAACTAACTATTCAATTCCAAATAGCCTTGAAGGGCCTAAGTAGCTAAGGGGTTACAGTTGAGTAATATTTACTAACTAAGCATTTATACCACATATGTTATTTTAAAAAATTGCTGAGGAACAGGAAAGACTGTTTCTTAATAAATTAGTTTCAGTTTATTCACTGGTCCAGTGCCAGATATACATCACATGGTGGTCTCTAGTTTTATGAAAATCACATCAATCTATACAAAAAAAAAGTATTTCTATGACTCTAGTAACTCTCAGAAAGTCTTGTAAAAATTTTAGGTAAACATTTTTGTAAGTTTAAGATGATGAGGTCTCATGCTGGATTAAACTGTTAATTACTATTATGTTCTAAACCTTGCTTTAAGTAAATGTTAATTGCTGACGCTCCACGGGCATTTTTGCAAGAGTACACAATTTAAAGACTGGATGAATAACTCAAAATGAGGCTTCAAGGGTGCTCTAACTGGGGCCTATGGTCTTGCTGATGCACTTCTGAAACTGTTATAAGCTTCACACACCCCCTCAGCAAAAGCTAAAGCACTCCTAAGTTAGTGTTCTGACACTGCCGGCTGCAAACGCGAGCGGCTGTGAGTTCATGTCCAGCCCCCGCCTTCCCTCTGTCCACATACACTGCCTGGGTGTGTCCAGCAATGCACTGAGTAAATGAAATTCTCAGTAACAGCAAAACTATCGAAATAAGAAACCGATAGTAGAAAAAAGAAGGTGGACAGGGTTACAGGTGCTTATTTACACTGTGGAACAAAACATGCTATTTAATAGGAGACTTTATAGAGACCACTGTGAAAGAGAGTACCTCACCCTTAAGCTACTTACATGGCTTCCTTTTCATTTTGAAGGGTTCAAGAAGCTGTCACAACAAAAAGTATGAGAGTTGGCACAACTAATCAAGAAATCCATTTGCAGCTGCCAGGAAATTCATAGCTAACTTTGAACTTTTAATTGTGTTTAGTATAAGTCCTAAAGCCTAATTTAAAAAATGTATTAGAAACTAAGGAAAATTAGTCAAGGAGTATATATTTCTCTTCTCAGTCTAAGCACTCCTCAGTAACTCCTGAGAGCAGGAAAAGAAACTGTCTAAATGTATCAGAATGTTTATTAGTATCCTTGAGAATTATTTTAAATATTCAAGAACCTAAATACATTAATAATAAAGCCAATGACAAGGCAACTTTACAGAGAAGTATTCATTTCTATTACGTTCAGTTACAGAAAGGGAAAGCAAGAATCCCACAGTTCCACGTCTTGGCTATTTAGCATCTATTTATTTCCTTCCCATTTATGACAATATGAGAATTTCATGTCTGGCTGTTTGCTCCAGAGAAAAATAGAACTATCCTCTCTTTCCCTCACCAACCTCTATTAGTCCATATTAGCTCGTGCACACTCTAAGGAACAGGGTTTACTCAAGACAAATGCTCAACACCTTTGTGCCATTCCCAACACCTGGACTGACAGTTAGTCTAACAGGTTAATGAGGAGGGGGTAAATGTTTTCAAAGTAAAACCCCAAAAAAAGACCAGCTGCAAACACATACAATTTATTTTCTATGGTACAAGGCGAGCAGTTTCCTTCGGCTGGGCTCCATGGCTAGGCAAAGTTCATCTGACTGTTTGCCGATATATTAATACCTGTACTGAATCCAATGAGCCACCTTGATTCCCTTGTGTGCAACAAACTTTGGAATACATTATTTTCTCTCTAGTAAGTGGTCACCCGGAACAGAACAAGAGAAGTCTAAAACTGTTCAGTGACCCATTTAACAGATGGAAAATCTTTAAAAAAGTTTTCAAGATGGGACTATAAGCTCAAAAACCTAACAAGTGCTGTAACCAATGATATCGAAGTTTAAAATATGAATAACAAGTCTCTCCTCTTTATGGAGGCCTAAAACACACTGACTATTTCACAATACATATAGCTTCAAAAAGCCTGCTAATACAGGAAGAGAAAGGTGGCAGATACTCATTTTCCACCTACATGATACTACTAACAGCTAGCCTGTGGTATGTCCGTGGCCATGTTAACATGACTGAGCCTCATCTTCAGAGATGTGCAAAAAAGTATTAAAATACCGAACTGTTTCATAAAGAGAGAATCTATGTCAACTTATTGGCTTACTCTGTGATAATGCTGGCAATGACCTAAAAGCTTAAGTTCGCCAACCAGCATACTTAATTATCAGTCTTGCAAATGACCTCATGAATGAAAAGTTTCTTCCTCATGGTCTCATCTAAGTATGGGCAGAAAGAGCTGTAACTCTTTCAGGTATGTTGTTTCCATCTACTTTGCCTTTCCCTGCTTTTATAAAGTTATATTCACCTTATAGCACCTGAGCTTTTCCTTTTTAAACAATAAAAGGACTAACTCTCCCTTTGACGGATTTCCCTTTTATTCCCGGTGTTAATAATGAAAACGTTAACGTTGAAGCATGAAAATGGATCTGTTACGTGCATAAAATGTCAAAACAAAGCTCAATTTTCCTGTGTATGCATTGTTTTAGTAAAGGTACATTATTTAGTAAAAGTACACCCACTTTCCTTTATGAAGGACTATCTTGTTGGGAAGAGTCCATTGCCTAAATGGTTGCCTTACTATTGAGGTGCCACTAACTATAGAAATATTTTGGCCATGTTCAGGGGTAAAAGGAAAGCCCTAGCTTATCTTTACTAAACATCTTTCATACTTACTCCAGTAGTGAGAATATTCTGTCACTCCACTACCACTGCCAATAGAAGTATTAACCAAAAATAAGGGAAGATCCTAGAATTGTTACTGTACTTAAATATCAACTTCATTTTCCTTGTAAAGTTTAATTATAAACTATTTGGTGACATAATCCTTTTATACACCAATCCCAAATTGAAATATCTTCATTTCCTTCCCCAAAGAAAGTAATTCTGATAAGTGAAATTCAAAGGCTTAGCAACAACAATAAAACACAATCACCAAGAAACTATGTTCAATTACTTCATAATATCTAAACAGTACTTTGTGTTAATTTTGAGGCTAACATCTACTTTTTGTACATGATACGATTTAAACATGGCATTAAGAAGACCTGAAAAGATGAAGAATAAACATTAAAAAATCACTAAGGTAAGAAAGTTATGGTTCTTCCATCTATAGATGGCTTGATGTGGTTCTTTCTACTCGACTCACATTCCTGTATCAAAAACCTAGATTTCTGATAGCTGTACAATTCCATTTACTCCTTCGAATGTATACACAAATTAGGCTAACATATCATAAGCCTGAAATTAAAGTGGAATATGCCTGAATATAAGGTAAGGCTTTTAACTTCCTGAAGTCACTAATTAGAAAAGAGGAGACTGTCTCATATTTGAGTCCTCACACAGTATCTCGTATCATGAGATGCTCTTGCATTTACTTAATATTGAACAAAAAGGTACTTGCGGAAAACGCATTAGCTTAAAAATCAATCTCACTCGAAGCTAGTTTTAGGATGTTTATAGAAACGTCTTAAGAGAAACAAGGGGGGAAAAAAAGAAGAAAAGAACCAACACATTAATTATTCCCAGATAGTAACCTTAAAATTTAAAGTGTTGGATATTGTTACAAAGAAGACTTTGAAACACTGCGTTTAAAAAAGTAGTCAAGAGGGCAGATAGCAGAAGCAAGAAGAACTACAATTCTGCAGGCTGTGGAAGGAAAACCACTTCACAGAAAGACAGACAAAATGAAAAGGCAGAGGACTTTGCACCAGATGAAGGAACAAGATAAAACCCCAGAAAAACAACTAAATGAAGTGGAGATAGAAAACCTTCCAGAAAAAGAATTCAGAATAATGATAGTGAAGATGATCCAGGACCTTGGAAATAGAACAGAGGCAAAGATCGAGAAGATGCAAGAAATGTTTAACAAAGACCTAGAAGAATTAAAGAACAAACACCTAGAAGAATTAAAGAACAAACAGAGATGAACAATACAATAAGTGAAATGAAAAATACACTAGAAGGAATCAATAACAGAATAACTGAGGCAGAAGAACGGATAAGTGACCTGGAAGACAGAATGGTGGAATTCACGGCTGCAGAACAGAATAAAGAAAAAAGAATGAAAAGAAATGAAGACAGCCTAAGAGACCTCTGGGACAACATTAAATGCAACAACATTTGCATTATAGGGGTCCCAGAAGGAGAAGAGAGAGAGAAAGGACCCAAGAAAATATTTGAAGAGATCAGAGTTGAAAACTTCCCTAACATGGGAAAGGAAATAGCCACCCAAGTCCAAGAAGCACAGAGAGTCCCAGGCAGGGTAAACCCAAGGAGAAACACACTGAGATACATAGTAATCAAATTGACAAAAATTAAAGACAAAGAAAAATTATTGAAAGCAACAAGGGAAAAACGACAAATAACATAAAAGGGAACTCCCATAAGGTTAACAGTATAGGATTTCCTTAAAAAACTAAAAATAGGGCTTCCCTGGTGGCGCAGTGGTTGAGAGTCCGCCTGCCGATGCAGGGGACACGGGTTCGTGCCCTGGTCTGGGAAGATCCCACATGCCGTGGAGCGGCTAGGCCCGTGAGCCATGGCCGCTGAGCCTGCGCATCCAGAGCCTGTGCACTGCAATGGGAGAGGCCATAACAGTGAGAGGCCCACGTATCGCAAAAAAACCCAAAAACTAAAAATAGAATTACCATATGACTCAGCAATCCTACCACTGGGCATATACCCAGAGAAAACCATAATTCAAAAAGACACATGCACCCCAATGTTCATTGCAGCACTATTTACAATAACCAGGTCATGGAAGCAACCTAAATGCCCATCGACAGATGAATGGATAAAGAAGATGTGGTACATATATACAATGGAATATTACTCAGCCATAAAAAGGAACGAAATTGGGTCATTTGTAGAGACGTGGAAGGATCTAGAGACCATCATACAGAGTGAAGCAAGTCAGAAAGAGAAAAATAAATATATATTAACGCATATATATGGAACCTAGAAAAACGGTACAGATGAACCGGTTTGCAGGTCAGAAATAGAGACACAGATGTAGAGAACAAACGTATGGACACCAAGGGGGGAAGTGGAGGGGGGATGGTGGTGGTGGGATGAATTGGGAGAGTGGGATTGACATATATACACTAATATGTATAAAATAGATAACTAATAAGAACCTGCTGTATAAAAAAATAAAATAAAATTCAAAAAAAATAAACTAAAAAAGTAGTCATATACTGTTCTCTCAGAAAGCACACAAGTAAGAGTAGTTAATTCTGGAGAAGTAACTGGGTAGCTGAGGGACAAGACTGGGAGGGTGACCTACTTTTCACTGTGTACCCATTTGTACCCCCTACATTTCAAGCCAGGTAAGTGTATTACCTATTCAAAAAAAAAAAGTGATTAAATTCTATAACAGAAATTATAGCCTCATAAAATGTTACGACCAATCACAAATCAAACATGAGTGATGATGACTACCACACTGTAAGACACACAAAAAACCAAAAACAGCCCCACTGTTTTGTGAATGGTACTTGTGGTTTAGACATAAAATCTTCAGTGTCAGATCGTGCATGCATCTAAAAACTGCTGTAACTTAAACAAGAGAGACAGAAATGAAGATACGCCCTGGATTTTAGTGCTAGCTGGATGATGCAGAGGTTTTCTACTGATGATAAAAACACCACACAGATACACAGGCAGAGTCTGGGCAAGATAATTTTATGAAATATGAGTGTGGATAAAGCAATCCTTTTATTTTATTGCACTGCTTCATAATATGTGGTTTTAATTACATACATGTAACTAAATTAATAAATTCTAACTTTTACCATTCATCTACCTCCCTCTAAAAGTTTATAAGGGGAGGACTACCTCGTATTTGGGCTTACCTTATGTTCAGGCATACATATTCAAAAGAACATTCTTGCAAGAGAATGTGGCAAGCTATATCAAGTAAAACTACCACAAAGCATAAGCTTTCCCCTTACACATCCCTCCTCTGCTACGTAGGACCATTTTCTTGAGCAACTGTATATTACTGCAACTTTATACCAGTTCAACTCTTATTTTGGTCTTTTTTTTTTTTTGAGGGAAATAATTTGAATATCATACTGGTCCAAGTATACTGTGTAAATTTGACCAATTTAGTCATGTTTCAGTTAATGTGGTTATACTCTCTCAGCCACTGCCTAAGATAAAGCTAGGCTCCTAACTGATGGAAGGTTCTAAAGCCATCACCAGCCAAACACAGCCTCCTGAAGGCTTTGACAGCTCTGAGCAAGATGTTGCTTTATACCACTCGCACTGGACAAGGGTTGTGCCCAAAACAAGCATCAGACACAAGTATCAGATATCTTGTTGGAAGGGAGAACAAGTACACCCCAAAGACATGCACTGAAGAACTGAGAATAGCAGCATAAGTCTTCAATCCATTTCCCTGAATAAGATAAGGCCATTATTTGAAAAGGATCAGGAAACACTTAGAACCCAGAAGATAAGTAACAAGATACGTAAGGAAGTGCTCTACAGGGAAAGTTTTATTTCTTCTGGCTTTTAAAACTGAAATTAAAAAAACACATTTGGGATTGTAAGACTCATCAGAACTGTGGAAAGCATGGCAAATCCAGTTGAAATTCTTAATTCTTTCCCTGTAATATGTATGCTTGGTGTGCTTGTAAATTTTAATACTTTGTTAGTTTTTATGTTTTAAGTATTAAAAATAGACATATATCATCTATCTCTACTCATTTTTGTTAAAAACTGACAGTACTGTTTTCTGGAGACTCTGGGATGCTTCTGATTAATCAGGAGAATTTCCTGAATAGATAACAAATGAATAGAAGATATTCATTTTGTATACAAGTATGAGCCAGCCGAAGACTGAGAATATGGCCACATCCTATACTCATTAATACAAAAAATACTCAGACAAGAAATTCTTGCTTTCTTAGTGATCATTAAGATAGCTCAAATTTTGCCAATTCTGAAATTAAGGTGCAACACATTGGAGACGGGGAACATGGCAAAAGAATCTAGTCAAATCCACCATCTATTTTCCCTGGAGTCAACATAGGAAGCTGCTTTCCAGTACCATGCTAGCATGAAATCTTCTGCTTGTGCTAAAATGGTTGAACCTAAAGCTTATTTCCAAAGATAACTTTGCTACTTATTGGGGAAATAATGGAAGAACTGGATAGAAAGTGAAACTCTGCCTGTTCCTCAAAACCAGCCAGCACCCCCTGAGGTTCTCTCCTTCGTGACAGGCTGCCCAATGGAACGGACCAAAAAGTTACTACCAAAGAGGGATACGTTTAGCTCACAAAGAGGTAAGCTCCCACCACACACGCTGAACTCACCATTTTTCCTTTCGTTCAGAGGGGGCAGGTGCTGACTGGACTGCAAGGAGAGTTCCTGGAATTCGTGGGCAACGGCTTCACTTTGAGGACTTGGAGCAAGATGGGCTAAAGGTCCCAACTCATCCTCGGTGTCCACTGCCCCTGTGTGATCCATTGTGTCCCAGCCACCGGCAGCAGAGGGTACGAGACGCCTCTTAACTGTGGCCTGTTGAAGAGACTGTCAAAATAAAGAATGTGTAAATAGATGGTACTTTTATTTTTCTCTTATCTGCACGAAAGTATTAAAATGGGAACCCTGGGTTCTAGTTCAGTTTCACTGCTATGTGGCAACTGCCATTCGTTTACCCTCTCTGCATTCAGGTTCCTTGTCTAACACACAGGAATATACCTCCCATCTAAAAAAGTGCTTACTAGATAAATAAAAGTTGAAAGGTATTTTGTATAACTTTTTATACTATGGATCAAAGAAAGTTATAGTTATCGGTGTCATTACTTCATGATTTTAATGCATCCTAAAATGAGATAAAAGTCAACTAATGCTGATGAAAATAAAAAAGCAGTCTGGTTTGAAAAATCTATCTCAACTCCTACAGATCAAACAACTTTACATGAAGTCAACATTCCCAGCAACCAGCAATGTTTCAGATAATGAATCCTCTGTCAGCCTCGGTCTCAGAGTGAGAACAGAGAACAAAACTTTCAGCCAACCCACAATGGACATACAGTTCACAACAAAGAGACAAAACTTCATTTTACGCCACTGAGATTTGGGCTTGTTTACTATCACAGCACAGCCTGGCCCATTCTGACTGATACAGAAATTAGTAACAGAAGTACCAAAGACACAATAAAACCCTAAATATGTGACATTGGCTTATGTGGGGATGAGCAGTGGGCAATAAGAAAACTGTTATGGAAAGCTGAAAGCTAAAAGGATGGTGGTCCGTATTATGCAACGGCAAAGCATCTGATAGGCTACCTGCTTAGCAGCATCCCACATCACAGTGTGTTCATCCATTCACCTATTGATGGATATTTGAGTTGTTTTCAGCTTTTGACTATTACATATAAAGATGCTATGAACATTCTTGTATGAGTATTTATATGTATGTATGCTTCCACTTCTCTTGGGTAAATACCTAGGAGGGAAGTGATTGGATTGTTTGGCAGCTGCATGCATAAATTTTAAAGAAACTAACAAACTATCCTCTAAAATGGCTGTGCCCTTGTGCTTTCCTACCAGCAGTGAATGAGAATTCTACTTGTTCTACATCCTTGCCAACATTTGATTATGGTCAATTTTTAAATTTTTAGTTATTTTAATGGGTGTGTAGTGATATCTCATGGTTTTACGTATGTATGTATGTATGTATTTATTTATTTTGGGCGGCATTGGGTCCTCGTTGCTGCGCACAGGCTTTCTCTAGTTGCGGCGAGCGGGGGCTACTCCTCGTTGCAGTGCGCCAGCCTCTCATCGCAGTGGCTTCTCTTTATTGCAGAGCATGGGGTCTAGGCGCACGGGCTTCAGTAGTTATGGCATGCAGGCTCAGTAGTTGTGGCACACGGGCTTAGCTGCTCTGCAGCATGTGGGATGTTCCTGGACCAGGGCTCGAACCCGTGTCCCCTGCATTGGCAGGCGGATTCCTAACCACTGCGCCACCAGGGAAGTCCCGATATCTCGTGGTTTTAATTTGCATTTCCCTAACGATGTTGAGCATTTTTTTTTTTTTTTGGAGCATGTTTTAATGTGCTTATTTGCCATTTGTATATCTTCTTCGGTTAATATCTGATCAAATATTTTGTTGATTTTTTTAAATAGGTGGTTTATTTTCTTATTATTGTTGAGAGTTCCTTACATATTCTGGACAGAAGTTCTTTATCAGATGTGTGATTTGTAAACATAGGCATACCTTGTTTTATTGTGCTTCACTTTATTGCACTTCGCAGATACTGCATTTTTTAAAAATTGAAGGTTGAGGCAACCCTGCATTGTTCAAGGCTATCAGCACCATTTTTCCAATAGCATACACTCATTTCTTGGCTCTGCATAATTCTTGAAACATTTCAAACTTTTTCATCATTATTAAATTTGTTATGGTGACCTATGATCAGTGATCTTTGATGTTACTGTTGTAACTGTTTGGGGGTGCCATAAACCACGCCCATATAAGATAACCAACTTCACTGATAAATGTTGCGTGTTCTGACTGCTCCACCAACCGGCCATTGCCTGTCTCCTCCTTCTCCTTGGGCCTCCCTATTCCCTAGGACAGAACAATATTGAAATTAGGCGGATTAATAACCTTACGATGGCTCCTAACCCTACAAGTGAAAGGAAGAGTCACACGTCTCTCACTTCAAATCAAAAGCTAGATATGATCAAGCTTAGTGAGGAAGGCCGAAAGCCGAGACAGGCTGAAAGTGAGGCCTTTTAGCCAAAGTTAGCTTAGTTGAGAAAGCAAAGGAAGAGCTCTTGAAGGAAATTAAAAATGCTACTCCAGTGAGCACATGAATGATAAGAAAGCAAAACAGCCTTATTGCTGATACGGAAAAAGTTTTAGTGGTCTGGATAGAAGATCAAACCAGTCACAACATTTCTTTAAGCCAGAGCAAGGCCCTAACTCTCTTCAATTCTATGAAGGCTATGAGAGGTAAGGAGGCTGCAGAAGAAAAGTTTGATGCTAGCAGAGGTTGGTTCATGAGATTTACGGAAAGAAACCGTCTCCACAACATAAAAGTGCAAGGTGAAGCAGCAAGTGCTGATGTAGAAGCTGTAGCAAGTTATCCAGAAGATCTAGCTCAGATAATTAATGAAGGTGGCTACAATGAATAACAGATTTTCAGTGTAGACAAAACAGCCTTATATTGGGAGGATACTTTCATAGCTAGAGACTTTCATAGCCAGAGAGAATAAGTCAAACTCCTGGCTTCAAAGCTTCAAAGGACAGGCTGACTCTCTTGTTAGGGACTAATGCAGCTGGTGACGTTAAGTTGAAGCCAGTGCTCATTCACTACTCTGAAAATCCTAGGGCCCTTAAGAATGATGCTAAATCTACTCTGCCTGTGCCCTGTAAATGGAACAAAACGGCCTAGATGATAGTAATCTATTTACAACACGGTTTATTGAATATTTTAAGCCCACTGTTGAGACCTACTGCTGAGAAAAAGATTCCTTTCAAAATATTACTGCTCATTGACAGGGGACCTGGGTCACCTCAGAGCTCTCATGGAGATTTACAATAAGATTCATGTTGTTTTCATGCCTGCTAACACAACATCCATTCTGCAGCCCATGGATCAAGAAGTAATTTCAACTTTCAAGTCTTACTATTTAAGAAATAACATGTTGTAAGTCTATAGCTGCCATACATAGTGATTCTTTCAATGGATCTGGACAAAAAGTAAATCGAAAACCTCCTGGAAAGGATTCACCATTATAGATGCCATTAAGAACATTTGCGATTCATGAGAAGAAGTCAAAGTATCAACATTAAGAGGAATGTGGAAGAAGTTGATTCCAACACTCTTAGATGACTTTGAGGGGTTCAAGACTTCAGCAGAAGAAGTAACTGCAGATGTGGTGCAAAGAGCAAGAGAACTAGAATTGGAAGTGGAGCCTGAAGATGTGACTGAATTGCTGCAATCTCATGATAAAGGAGTTGCTTCTTTTGAATGGTTTCTTGAGATGGAATTTAATCCTGGTGACGATGCTGTGAAAATTGTTGAAATGACAACAAAATATTTACTTTATTTACATAAACTTAATTGGTAAAGCAGTGGCAGGATTTGAGAGGACTGAATCCAATTTTGAAAGTTTTCCTGAGTAAAATGTTATCAAACAGCAATGCGTGCTATAGAGAAATTGTTCATGAAAGGAAGAGTAATTTGGTGCAGCAAACCTCATTGTTGTCTTATTTTAAGAAATTGCCACAGCCACCCCTATCCTGATCAGTCAGCAGCCATGAACACTGAGGCAAGACCCTCCACCAGCAAAAAGATTACAACTCACTGAAGACTCAGATGATGGTTAGCAATTTTTAGCAGTATTTTTAATTAAGATACATAAATAGTTTTTTAGGCATAATGCTATTGCACACGTAATGGACTACAGTATGGTGTACTTTTATTGCCCTGGGAAACCCCAAAATTTGTGTGACTCACTTTATTGTGAAATTTGCTTTACTGCAGTCGTCTGGAACCAAACCTGCAATTATCTTTGAGGTATGCCTGGACTTTCGCCCGGTCTATGGCTTACCTTTTTGTGCTCTTAATAGTGTTTTGTAAAGAGCAGATGTTTTTAATTTGAGGAAGTCCAATTTATCAATTTTTTTCTTTTATGGATCATGCTTTTAGTGTTGTAGCTAAGAAATCTTTGATTAACCCAAGGTCACAGAGATGATCTCCTATGGGTTTTTTTTAGATATTTTATAGTTTAATATTTTACATTTAAGTCTATGATCCACTCTGAGTTAATTTTTGTATCTGCTGCGAGATACTAATCAAAGTTTTCTGTTTTTTGCATAAAAAAACTGATTGTTCCAGCACCATTTGTTGAAAAGGTTATCTTTTCTCCACTAATTTGTCTTTGCACCTCTGTTGCAAGCCAGCTGACCATGTATATGTGGATCTATTTATTGACTCTTTATATAGTTCCCAGAAAGAACCACAAAGGAGGAGACTCTAAATTCTGTGTATAAACTCTGCTCAAGTCTCTGGCTGACCCCTAAACTATGCACATGCAGGACAGGTTCCCAACTCCTTTTACTAAAGCAAAAATAACAGAACTGAGATCTCAGCTGCTGCTCACCATTGGAAAGACAGAGTTTGCAAAGGTGAGTTCAGCAAAGTTAACTGCCTGCTAAAATAAAATAATACTCTAAGAGGGAAACTTACAGAGTCCAGAATCTCCACAACTGCCCATCCAGAATTCCATATCCAACAAAAATACCCTTTAATAATGAAGGCAAAATTGTCACCAGCAGACACACACTAGAAGAAATGCTAAAAGAATTTCTTCAGGCTGAAGGAAAGTAATGCCACATATTACTTGGGTCTCAGTAATAAAAAGCATCAGAAATGGTAAACATATAGATAAATACCAAAGACTAGTTCTTCCTCTTGATTTCTTTAACATTACCATTCCAAGTAAAAATTATAGCACCGTGTTATGGGGTTTATAATGTATGTAGATGTAATATATATGACAATTATAGCATAAAGGATGGGGGAGGGGTAACCGTATTACTACATTCTTATAAATACTTCTATACATTATAAGGAAGTTGTACCATTTTAACTTGAAGTAGACTGAGAAATTAAGATTGTACGTTGTAATTCCTAGAACAACCATTTAAAAAAAGACATAGTTTTAGCTAAAAAGCCAATAGGGGTATTAAAAAGGAATTCTAAAAATACTCATTCAACTTAAAAAGAAGGAATAGAGAAACAAAAAAGAGATGGGACAAACAAAAGGAAATAGTAAAATAGTAGACCTAAATCCAACCTTATCAATAATGATATTAAATGTAAATGGACTAAACATTATGATTAAAAGAAAGATTGACAGAATGGATTTTTCAAAGTCTAAAAATGTATGTCTATAAGTGACATGCTTTAAATATGAAGACGTAAAGAGATAGAAAAAGACAGGTCACACAACAAGATGCCCAGCAAGGCTGGAATGACTACATTAACATCAATCAAAGTAGACCTCAAAGGATGTGTTAGGTAGGTAAATTTGCATGTAAAATGACTTATTTTGCTATGAAATATTAAAATATGACTCCTAGATTTTTTCAAAATTATGAATTTTCATTTCAAATTATTTATTCATATAAAATAAAATCTGTTAGTAACAAATTAATTCTAAGATACAATACCATAATGCCATTTTAATGGCAAGATGTACAAACTGTGAACATTAGTGCTAATGATTTGGAAGATCCTTTAGGCATACAATTTAAAAATATTTTCATGCACTATTATCTGCACTTCATATCGAAGAATTTTTTTCAACCTATTATTCCTTGACATTATGCTCACCTCAAACTCCCACACATCCCTCCAAATTAAGAACATTATAAGCTAAGAAAATCTTTACAAAATGTAGCAAAAGAAAAAGTGTTCAAAATTTTTAACTTAATATTCATGAACATTATTTATTTATTTTTTTTTTTTTTGCGGTACGCAGGCCTCTCACTGTTGTGGCCTCTCCCGTTGCGGAGCACAGGCTCCGGACACGCAGGCTCAGCGGCCATGGCTCACGGACCTACCCGCTCCGCGGCACGTGGGATCTTCCCGGACCGGGGCACGAACCCGTGTCCCCTGCATCGGCAGGCGGACTCTCAACCACTGCGCCACCAGGGAAGCCCTCATGAACATTTTTAACGGAGTACACACACTCTTTCTATTCTGAAATTCTACTACCAAATTTGCAAGCTGTCATCTAATATCTACTTAAATGCTTGATAATTTTGTTTTGAAATTGAAATTCAACATCAAACATAAAGAAACACTTTCTGTCCAACAGTCTCTAATTGAGATGTTAAAGAAATGGCATTAGAATGAATTCTTTCATTGGGTCATAATCTAGTTATGAAAGTAAAGCAATCATTCAGCTTTAATAATACAAACAGTGATAAAATATTAATTTGTCTAGAACTGACAGAATGAATGACTATGGAGTTAATACGTGACACATCCCAATAATATAACTTCATTCCAAAATGAAACTAATCCAACATTTATCCAATGCTAGGTCAAAGCACAGTACAACACTAGTATAAGATCAACCTGGGATATGGCTTCTGCTCTCAAAAAACAAATCACTTCATTGTCAGATACCACACCAGAGACAGAGAAAATAACACAGGAAAAAACAAGAGGCATCACACTTTCATTTGTCCATCTATTTATTGATTCACTCGTTATCTTTTTTTCTCAGTGGAGTCAAGATAACTGACTTATATATAACTGACTTATATATATATATAATGATCTTATATATTATTTTTTTTTGCGGTACGCGGGCCTCTCACTGCTGTGGGCTCTCCCGTTGCGGAGCACAGGCTCCGGACGCGCAGGCTCAGCGGCCATGGCTCACGGGCCCAGCCGCTCCGCGGCATGTGGGATCTTCCCGGACTGGAGCACGAACCCGTGTCCCCTGCATCGGCAGGCGGACTCTCAACCACTGCGTCACCAGGGAAGCCCCTGAGCTTATGTTTAAAAAGATGCTGGGCCAAGGTAGTTCCCAAATCAGTGCTAACGTTTGTTTTGAACCAAGTGAAGTCCAAAGCCAAATCTCTTTCCACTGTACCTTACGGCTCGTAATGACTAATTCGTGTGAAACATTAATAAGTAAAGTAGTATATAATCATTGCTATATAAAAGAAATGCTAAAAAATAAAGGAGTTCAAAGAATATCAATATCAAACTTAAGAAGTTTAATATATAATCAGCCAAATGCAGACAGGCAGAATATCCAAATACACTCAACAAAAAATGTTTTAGCAACAGCAAAACTGTTGTCCCTGCCCTTAAAGCGCCCCTGAATTACAAATATTAGGGAAACACCTGGCTAACAGCCCGCAAAAATTTATTTGCATTCAAACAAGATAAAACTTGGATCAAGAAGTTCAAAGACAAAGCTGACCACACACAAAAAGTAATTTCTGCATTAGAAGAGTATTTACTATTAAGTCCCATGATCAAACAAATTGAAAATTTTACATCAAACGCACTTTTGAGAAACAGAATTTTTTGTCATTGGGTTGGGTAAATTAGTGATATCAACCTTAATTGATTATTTTATGCTATCAATTCTCCCTTCAAAGCTCCTGGTGGCAATTTGTTAAACATATAATGTTAGAGCTCAAAATTTATTTATGAATATAAGAACAAAACTCCTGTCAACTGTATATGCAAAGATATTTTCTAAATATTATACAGCTGTTTCTGTATTGTGTTCTAAATAAAATTTCTTAATGGTATCAAGAATTCAGGATCAAGTCTGTTTACATTTTTGTATAAGTAACATTCTCCTCCCAGTTTTATAACTGGGGAAAAAAAAACAATCACAAAGAGGAACACTTCATCCAATTTGTCCATATTCACTCGTAACAATTAGGATGGAACCAGAGAATCAGAGTTCTAAAAGCACATGTTTATACACAAATATTATTTTACTACATACTGTTTTCATTAACTATTATTATTATGAAAAGTATTTTTGTTCCCCTATTTTTTCTAATTTAATTCCTGTTTTGATTACTTGAATGCACTTATATGTTCAAAGACTATGGAAGTTCACAGAATAACAGAACATTTTAGCTGAAAGGTATCTTAGAATCTATGCCTAGTAGGTGCTTCTCAACCCTCCTCACAATATGATAATCATTTGAAGAACTTAAAAAAAAAAAATTCCTAATGGGTAGGGGTAAAGGAGAGTCTCTCCATAGATTTTGATACAGTTACTTGAAAAGAATGATTCTAATGTGTAGCCAGTGCTGAGAATCATTGATCTAGTGGAACCCTCTTATTTTATAGAGAGGACAAATCATTTGCCCAATGAGTGAGAAGAGAGGTCAGAACCAAATTATTATAGCAAGTGTGAAAACAACACAATATAAGTAGGTACAAAGTGCTGTGGAAACCAAAAGAATTAAATGTCTAATTGTATTTGGGTAAGTTAGGAAAGTCTCCCAGGATGAAAAGGACTTTGCAGACACAGAAGTTTTTCTTATTAGTAAAAGTACAGTGGCATGAACAGCTATCATCCAATAGCAAAACGTCTGATGGGGCCAGTGTAGAAAGAGCATAACATGGAGAAGCAGAAGACAAGGCTGGTGCAGTGAGTTAAAGCACAGTTGTGAAGAAGTGTTAAGAAACAGTGATATGATCAGATTTGTATTTTAGAAAGATCATTCTGGCAGAGGTATGTTACCGATAAAAATCTCATGTTGAATAATCAATGTTGGCAAGGATGTGGAGAAAAGGGAACCCTCCTACACTGTTGGTGGGAGTGTAAATTGGTGCAGCCACTATGGAAAACAGTATGGAGGTTCCTCAAAAAACTAAAAACAGAGCTACCAGATGATCCAGCAATCCCACTCCTGGGTATATATCCGAAGAAAACAAAAACACTTATTTGAAAAGATACATGCACCCCAATGTTCATAGCGGCACTATTTACAATAGCCACGGTACGGAAGCAACCTAAGGGTCCATCAACAGACAAATGGATAAAGATGCGGTATATATACACAATGGAATACTACTCAGCCACAAAAAAGAATGAAATAATGCCATTTCCAATAACATGGATAGACCTGGAGGGTATTATGTTTAGTGAAATAAGTCAGACAGAGAAAGACAAATGCTGTATGTTATCACTTATATGTGGAATCTAAAAAATAAAACAAGTGAATACAACAAAACTGAAATAGACTCACAGATACAGGTTACAAGCGGGAAGAAGGAAGAGGGGGAGGGACAAGATAGGGGTAGGGGATTAAAAGGTACAAACTACTCTGTATAAAATAAATTAGAAGGATCTATTGTACAGCATAGGGAATATAGCCAATGTTTTATAATAACTATAAATGGAGTACAATCTATAAATATTTTGAATCACTTTGTTGTACACCTGAAACTAATATTGTAAACCAACTATACCTCAATAAAAAAGTTAATAAATAAAATATGGTTACTGATTAGTCCAAGCTGTTATTGGGTTGGCTAAAAAGTTCCTTTGGTTTTTAAGTAAAAATAAAAGACACATTTTTCACTTTCACCAAGAACTTTATTGAACAACGTATTCACTGTTTTGTTCCACTACCTTCGGCCATTTTTCAGGCAACTTCGTAAATCCATCTTCCCAAAACTTTTTATCTTTTTGAGCAAAGAACTGTTCCAGGTGCCTTTTACAGTCTTCCAGGGAATTGCAATATTTTCCATTAAGAGAATTTTGTAAAGACCGAAATAAATGGAAGTCCGAAGGTGCAGTGTCTGGTGAATATGGTGGATGAATCAGAACTTCCCAGCCTAGCTGTAACAGTTTTTGCCTGGTCATCAAAGAAACATGCGGTCTCACATTATCCTGATGGAAGATTATGCGCTTTCTGTTGACTAATTCCAGGCGCTTTTTGTCGAGTGCTGCTTTCAGTTGGTCTAAGTGGGAGCAGTACTTGTTGGAATTAATCGTTTGGTTTTCCGGAAGGAGCTCATAATAGAGGGCTCCCTTCCAACCCCACTGTACACAACATCACCTTCTTTGGACGAAGACCAGCCTTTGGTGTGGTTGGTGGTGGTTCATTTCGCTTGCCCCACGATCTCTTCCGTTCCAAATTGTTGTACAGTATCCACTTTTCATCACTCGTCACAATTTGTTTTAAAAATGGAACGTTTTCATTACGTTTCAGCAGAGAATTGCATGCCGAAATACAGTAAAGGTTTTTTTTGCTTAACTTATGTGGAACCCAAACATCAAAGCTATTCACATAACCAAGCTGGTGCAAATGATTTTCAACGCTTGATTTGGGTATTTTGAGTATGTCGGCTATCTCCCACGTGGTATAACATTGATCGTTCTCAATGACTCAATTTGATCGCTATCAACTTCGACCGTGGAGCATTGTCCAGCAAGAAATCTCCAGTACAAAACTTCACAAACCACTTTTGACACGTTCAATCAGTCACAGTACCTTCTCCATACACTGCACAAATCTTTTTTTTTGCGTTTCAGCTGCGTTTTTACCCTTCCTGAAATAATAAAGCATAACATGCCGAAACCGTTGTTTTTCTTCCATCTTCAATATTAAAATGGCTACACAAAAACCAATTTTGATAAGTTTTTTTTAAATGCACGCTGATATGACAGCCGTCACAAACAATCTAACAAAATTGTTTCAAATGAAGTTAAAGACAACTAAGCGCTACTAGAGCCAGGTTAACAGAAAAAGAAACCGAACGAACTTTTTGGCCAACATTTTTAAGAATCTCACTCATGTTGAAAAGCTGACAGACTAAGTTAAGATAGTGGAAATGCAGAAAGGGGAATAAATTCAAAAAATAATTCAGAGACAACATTTCAAGGCTTAATGACTGGCTCAGTTGAAAGGTAAAGGAGAATAAAGAATTGAAGGTGGCTGACCTGGGCAGCTGGAAAAGCTGGCAGGCAGGGATGAGTAGTGGGGAAGATGAGTGTTCACTGTGAGAGACTATAGGCCCTTCAGAGGGAGCTCTGAGAAAGGCTGTGACTGACGGGATAGCTATTTGGTTTGAAGCAAATCACTTAACCTCTCAGGAATCTGGTTTCCTAATTCAAAAAAATGGAAATGACAAATGAAAAGAAGAAAAGGGAAGAATATTTACTACATTTCTATGTATTCAGTTTGGCACTAAGTTTTTTACTCTATGCTTTCCTTACCTTTGCCCTAATGACCTCCCTGTGGGCAGGTATTACTCTCATTTTACAGGTGAGAAAACCAAGGCTTGGAAAGATTAAACAAAAGTGAGAGATTAGCGCAAAAGCCAGGAGTCCAACTTCAGAGCCCGTAGTCCTTCTAAAATAATACATTTATGTGCCAAAGCTCAAATGAGTTGGAGCAAATGACTGGGAGGGACAGATGTTACTGGGGTAGGAGGAAGTGGTGCAGAGGGGAGAGGCAGCTGTGGAAGGCTCCGTGGGCGCGACTCTTCACACACGCACTGGGGACCCACGGCCAGCTCAGTCACACCTCCGTGTAAAGACCCTGTCCATCAGGCAGTTACGACAGTAAGATGAAGAAAACACTCTCCTCGAGCAAACACTCAAGGTGCAGCTGGAATTAAACTCCAGATTGGAAGAAGATGAAATCTAAAATTGTAGATGTACTGCACATAAACAGGACACGTTTCTGACATCAGGTTATAATTCTTTCAAATAAACAACTTATAAGCAGGGTTTTTATTTGTAGCGGTTGGATTTTTACATGTAGCCATTAAATACATAGCCTAAATGTACTATAAATATACAGAACACGGACAATACACTACATAGAAGAAGTTATATAACTGCTCTTCTGTGCTTGAAGTGGCTGTTATAGCTCTAAACATGCCAATGTGATGGTTTATTTTTTTTTAACTTGCTTACGGCAGACATGTTTCAAACGAACGTAACATGGAGCAAAATGCATACCTAACACTCTCCACAGTGAGACATTCTGAAGTATTGTAACTAACATTTACATAAAGAATGTTTCTGAAATATTCATTGTAATCCATCTATAAATAAAAATATGAATTAGCAAAAGTTTAAAACACATGTGGCTTTTAAATTACTATCTAAAAAGACACAAAGAACTAGAAAATTTTATTTGTTCCCCAAGTAAAACACCCAAAACCCAAGTCTTTTTAGCTTGAACAACTGCATTTTCCAAGTTTATTCAAAATGAGTGATTCTCAGAGAATAAGCACTGATTGGAGGATTAATTTTAAGCTGAGATGATTTCCATATTTATCAAATACTGGGTTAAAAAACTAGTTTTGTTAAACCATAAATTAGCCTTTGATCTAAATGCTAAGAAGTAAATATTTATAAACAGATTAAACAAATGTTTACTTAACAGATAAAAAATATACTGTACTCCTATTTCTAAGGCAGGGAGAGGAGGTAGAAGGGAAGAGGAGGAAGGGAAGAAGGAAAGAGAAAAACAGAGAAAGAAAGGGGAAGAGAAAGGGCCATTAAAAGAAGGGCAGTCTCTTCTTGCTGTTTTCTAGCTCTTTACACTTCTTGGTATTAGAAATCAGTGAATTTGAATTTAAATTTAAACAAAGATATTAAACAAAGTATTGTAAAATACATGAAGAAAGATGAAGTTTAATTTACTTGTCCAAGCTATCTTGACTAGTTAAGTAGCAGAGCTGGGACTATGAGTCCTCCTCTGTATGAGTCCCCCTAACTTATAATCTAGTTCTTTGGTTCCTAATTAATCCCAAGAGAAACCCTCTTGTCTGAGGCAACCATGCCAGATAGTAAGTTGGTAAACTGAAAAACTCAGTTAAATAGAGGAGTCATTACAACTGATACACATAAATCTTAAGACATTTTCTTTTAAGTTAGAATGCAGAGATGTCCATGTGTTTGCCAGTATTCCAACACAGGGTCAAGGCCATCTCTTTGCAGATGTGTCAGCTCTCTGGCACAAACCACCACTATCTATGACTCCTAGTTTCCATTTCTTTAAAGTAGAACAAAAATTTAAAAGATTTTGAGCACAGCGTGTGTCTATATTTTTACAATTCTGAACCCAATTTATTTAGTTTCTCGCCCACACCCAATTCAATAGTATTAAGTAACATGGCTTTGTGGTCCCAGACACTTAACATTTTTGCATTCATAGTTCATCAGTTTACATAATATTTAGTTAAACTGCATAATTATGATTACTACCATTACTGGCATAAACATATTTAGGAATAAACACAGCTGACTTTTGGTTAGTTAGTGAGAGCAGAAATGCATCACCACACTTCAGTGTCACCTCCTCATCACGCCCATTCAGTGTGTCCTGGGACAAAGGGGTTGGAAAAGGCTGGTCATCCCTCAAACCAACCAAGTTTAGGATGGATAAGACAGGTTCCACCCCGAAACATTTTAAAATTGATGTTGATGCCAAGGGCACTTCAAATTGGAAACCTGATCTTTTTAAGTTTTCTGGAGTCTGTTAATACAAATTACTTCATAGATATTATTTCATTACTGTCTAACTTCATGCAAAATGCGTTAATATTGTACTCTGAGACAACAGTTCAGAGTACATACCAAATAAATGTTAATATTCAGAGTTTTATAACAGTACTCTAGCAGATAGTACAATTATACATAAGTTTCTAATGCCGTTAAATACGAAATAATCTATTCTCAGTGTATCACAGTCCTTTCAAAATACCTGTGAATTCTTCTCTCCATTAAACGCACTTTGGCATACATGACAAAACAGCAATTTCAATCAGCTGTGAAACAACAGTTGTGGATAAGTGTTTTTTGTTGTTGTTAATTGAGATATAATTCACATAACATAAAATTCACCATTTTAATGTGTAGAATTCAGTGATTTTTAGTACAGTCACAAGGTATGCAACCATCACTATCTTATTCCAGAACATTTCATCATATCTAAAAGAAATCCCACCCCCATTAGTAGTCACTTGCCAGCCAGGAAGTGACTACCCACCCCCAGCCCTTGCTACCACTCACCTACTTTCTTGTCTCTATGTATTTGCCTATTCTAGACATTTCATTCAAATAGTTTTACTTCCTTTCTAATCTGGATGACTTTTATTTCTTTTCTTGCATTATTTCCCTGGCTAGACACTCTGTACAATGTTGAATAGAAGTGGCAAGAGTGGATATCCTTTCTTGTTTCTAATCCAAGTGGGAAAGCTTTCAGTCTTTCACCATTAGTATGATGCTAGCTGTAGGTGTTTCACAGATGCCCTTTATCAGGCTGGGAAAGTTCTCTTTTATTCCTAATATTTTGGGTGTTTTTATCACAAAAGGGTGTTGGATTTTGTCAAATGCTTTTTCTGTATTCATTGAGATAATTGTGGGTTTCCCGCCTCTTTATTCTGCTATATAGTGTATTACATTAATTGATTTTTAGATGTTAAATCAACTTTGCATTCTTGTGATAAATCCCACTTGGCCGTGGTATATAATCCTTTTTATAAGCTGCTGGATTTGGGCTGTTAGTGTTTTGTTGAAGATTTTTACATTATATTTAGAAGGCATATAGTCTAATTTTCTTTTCATGTGCTGTCTTTAACTGGTTTTGGTATCAATGTAATACTGGCCTCAAAGAATGAGTTGAATGTTTTCTTGTCTTCTATTTTTTGGAGGAGTTTACAAAGAATTGGAGTTAATTCTTCTTTAAATTGGTGGAGCCATCTGGTTCTGGGCTTTTCTTTTTGGGAAGTTGTATGATTACTCATTCAATTTCTTTGCTATAGGTCTATTTCAGATTTTCTGATTCTTCTTGAGTCAGTTTTGGTAGTTTGCATCTTTCTAGAAATTGGTCCGTTTCATCTGGGTTGTCTAATTTGTTGACATGCAACTGTTCATAGTATCCCCTTATAATCCTTTTTATTTCTATAACATCAGTAGTAATGTCCCCACTTTCATTCCTGATTTTGGTAATTTGAATCTTTTCTCTTTTTTTCTTAGTCTAACTAAAGCTTTGTCCCCTTTTTTTAATCTATTCAAAAAACCTACTTTTGGGGCTTCCCTGATGGCGCAGTGGTTGGGGGTCCGCCTGCCGATGCAGGGGACATGGGTTTGTGCCCCGGTCCAGGAGAATCCCACATGCCGTGGAGCAGCTGGGCCCGTGGGCCATGGCCGCTGGGCCTGTGCGTCCAGAGCCTGTGCTCCGCAACGGGAGAGGCCACAACAGTGAGAGGTCCGCGTACCGCAAAAAAACAAAACCAAAACCAAAAACCTACTTTTGGCTTCACTGATTTTCTCTGTTTTCTTTATTATTTAGTTCTGCTCTAATCTTTATTATTTCCTTCCTTCTGCTTGTCTTGGGTCTAGTTTGTTCTTCTCTTCTAGTTTTGTTAAGGTGGCAAGTTAGGTTATTGATTTCAGTTTTTTGGAAAAGATATTCTTAAATTTCCAAACTTTTCACAAAGTGATACAATATACATCTTAATGCACAGTATCCACATTATCCTTACAATGTGTGGTATTCATAAATTTCAAAAAGCACTTATTATGTTCAAACTAGTTAAGCTTAAACGTTCCCAGAAGCATTTCTACAACACCAGAGTATAAGAGGACGAAAATCGCTTCAGATATCAGAACCACCATACCCTGTGCACACGTCGCCGCCTTCTGAACATACCCAATGATGAAAATGTCTCACTCCTCCACAGGCAGTCCTTTTCATCTCAGAGAATTCTACCACAATGCCCTTCCTCACACTGAAAGGAAACCATCACTGCAGTAGGTTGTAGTTTCAAAAAGAAGACATGACACTATCTTCAACCCTACATATTCTTCTTACAATGTGACTTCAGCATTCTTCTCATCAAAAGGTGGGGACTAAGCTGCCTCTGCTTGAATTTGTGCTAGTCTGTGCTACAGGGTAAGGGATGTTACATGACTTACAAGATTAGGTCATAATAGGTCTGCCTAGGTCTCTTGGAATATTCATCTTTGGAGCTGCTGAGATGCCACATAAGCCATCTGACTGCCCTGAGGCTGCTATACGGTGAGAAAACCAAAACTAGCCCATGACTAAGCTGAAGTGAAGAGACAGACAGAGATGCCCAGCCAATCACCAGCTACTTCAGCCACCTTCCCTTGCTGTTGCAGTTTCAGCCACTGTCTGACTGCAACCAAAACAGAAACCAAGCCAGAACTGCCCAGCTGAACCCTCCTCAAATCCCTGATCCACAGAGGTCATAGAAGATATAAGTAATTGTTGTGGGTTTCAGCCACTAAGTTTTGGGGTGATGTGCTACACAACAATAGTAACTGGAATCCTGACTCTAGGCAACATGTACTCCTTAATCCCAGAGTCTACATCTGGGATCATGAAGACTAAGTCCAATTAATTTTTCAACACTGGAAATACTAAAGAAAATCATAGTTGATTCTCAGTCTTCTGTGAGCTTATTAAATCATTTGACAATTTTATTTTAAATCATGGTTTCACTTTTCACAGTCCTGGTCATACTAGCCTGGATTAGTTAAGAGACAGTTTATCTACATTTTCTTAATTATGAGACCCAGAACTATATCCAGTCCTCCAATGACGGTATACATGAACTGTTGAGAAATGTAGGAAGACTGTGTCACTCACTAGCGAGGCTTTTATTAATTTGGTGTGAGTTCCTATGTATAAACTTTGAATAAAATCCTTTTCCACAGGAAATGGTATAGTACAGGATATCAGTTAAGAGTTAAGGTTTTGGAATTAGACAAATACGGAGACAAAATTCAGCACTATCACTAAGAAGCTATATGACCTTCAGTAAAGTGTATAACCTCAATAAAGCTTAATTCTTCATTTATAAATTGGGGTCATAGTACCCAACTCATGGGATTATGACAAAGGTTAAACGTAAGCACACGAGTAGCTACTGTTGTAATGTTTTCTCCAATCACAATGCTCCTCATCCTCTTCCTGTTGAACTGATTTTTTGTCTGTTTTGATCCAAGGTCAGGGCCTCACATCGATCTCTATTAAAGTAGCTCTTATTATATACAGCCCATTGCTTCACTCACTTATGATCTTTTACACAAATAACCGTTTATAGAAGATGTAGTGGAAGAAAAAACCCCATTGATGATAGCAACAAAAAGATAAAATATCTAGAAATAAATGTAACTGGGAATGTATAAAATCTTTATAAGGAAAATGTTAAAACATGACTGAAGAACTCCAGAGAAGACTTGAAGAACTAGAGTGTATTATATTATTGGATAGAAAGACTCAGCATCACAAAGATGTCTGTTCTGCCTAATTCAACTTATAAAATTTAAATGATTGAAATAAAAATACAAAAAAGATTATTTTTCCTTTGGAAGTGGGGTGGGGAACCTAGACAAGTTAATTCTAAAGCCCTTATGGAAAAGAAAAAAACAAAACAAAACAAGCAGAAGTTGTCTGGAAAACCAATGAAAAAGAGGAGTGCTACTAGATCTAGCATATATTAAAATATATTACAATACCTCAATGATTAAAACAGTATGATATTAGTATACGAAGTGAGAGACAGGAAGACAAATGATACAGAAGAGAATGTCTAAAAATTAGATACATATATGCATAGAAATTTATTATATAATGAAGTTGGAATTGCAAATTAGAGTTAAAAACACGGACTTTTTGAAGAAAGGTACTGGGATAACTGAGTAGCCATTTGAGGGAAAAAAAAGTTAGAACCAAACCTAACATAGTTCAGCAGGATAAATGGCTCATGAATCAGAGATTTAAAGGTTAAAATATGAGACGAAAAAGGTTATAGAAGAAAATATGGGAAGTCCTCCATAGCCTTGGAGTTGGGAAAACCTTTCCATCACTCCAACTCCTAAAGCCATAAAACAAGATGGATAAATTATATATGCATATGTATTTATATGTATATTCATATAAACTTTACATGCCAAGAAAACCATAAACAAGATGAAAAGTGACTTACCAGGAAGTCTGTATTTGCAACTTACAATACACAGAAATAAGCTCCTACAAACAGAAAAGGAAAAGATCGATAATCGAGATTTTTAAATGAGCAAAGAATATGAATAAAGCTCAGAGAAAAGGAATGTTCTTTTAAAATATGACAAGATGCCCAACCCTCCTCACGAAGAAAGAAATGTTAAAATTACCACGAGAAACCGATTTCATTTAGATTGGCAAAATTCTGAAAGTTTAAGAACACAGATTGGCAAGACTGGGCCTTACCTCATAAATTAGAGGAATATAAAATGGTACAACCTTTACGGATAAAAATTTGTCAACATCTATTAAAATTACAAATGCACTAACTCTTTGACCTAGCAATTTATCGTCTGGGAATTTACATGTTCAAAATGAAACTGTAGGTGGGACTTCTAGAATGGCAGAGAAAAGAGCTCAGCAAATCCTGTCTCTAACGGCAATGATAAAACAAGACAAAATTGCCAAAAACAACCTTTTCAAAACTCCAGAAATTGATGAAAGGCATATACCAAACGGAGAAGCATTTATTCAATAAAAAAACTACTGAATCTTCATTTAAAAAAACATATTCTGTGGCATTTTGCAAATCACATCTATTTGGTAAGGAGCTCACTGCATCCAGAATATAAAGGATTTAACATTCAAAATAAAAGACAAAAAAATTCCAATTTAAAAATGGGCAAAATATTTGAATAAGCATTTCACAAAAGATATACAAATGCCTGATAAACACATGAAAAGATGATCAGTATCATCAGTCACTAGGGAAAATGCAATTAAAACCACAATGAGATACCACTTGACACTAGAATGGCTACAGTAAAAAAGACAGACAATAAAAAATGTTGGCAAGGACGTGGATGGAGAAACAGGAACCTTCACACAGTGCTGGTGAGAATGTAAAATGATACAGCTACTTTGGAAAACCATTTCATTTGGTAGTTCCTTAAAGTGTTAAATATAATTTTACCATGGGGGCTTCCCTGGTGGCGCAGTGGTTGGGAGTCCGCCTGCCGATGCAGGGGACACGGGTTCGTGCCCCGGTCTGGGAAGATCCCACATGCCGCGGAGCGGCTGCGCCCGTGAGCCATGGCCGCTGAGCCTGCGCGTCCAGAGCCTGTGCTCCGCAACGGGAGAGGCCACAACAGTGAGAGGCCCGCGTACCGCAAAAAAAAAAAAAAGGTAATTTTACCATGATCCAGCAATTCCACTCCTCATTATCTAACCAAGAGAAATGAAAACATAAAATCCACACAAAGATTTGTAAACAAGCGTTTATAGCAGCATTATGCATAATAGCTCAAAACTATAAACAACTTAAATGTCCATTAATTAGTGAATGGATTAACAAAATGTGGTATATCCCAATGGAATATTATTCGGCCACCAAAAAAAAGGAAAGAAATACTGATATAACACAAACAAAACCAAAAAACATTATGCTAAGTGGAAGAAGCCAGATGTCAAAGAACACATGTTGTATGATTCCATTTATATGAAATTTCCAGAAAAAACAAATCTGTAGAGGCAGAAAACAGATGAGTGGTTTTCTAGGGTTGGAGATGGGAATAGGGATTAACTGTAAATGGTCAAAGATTTCTTTTTGGTGTGATGAAATGTAAAATCAGATTGTAGTGATGGTTGCCCAACTCTGTAAATTTACCAAAAACCATTAAAGTTTACACTTTTACACGAGTGAATCTTATGGTATGTAAATGATACCTCAATAAGGCTGCTTTCAAAAAGTATTGTAATCTGTGTGTGAATGCTTATAGGAGCTTTATTGATAATTGCCAAAAACTGGAAACAACCCAAACATCCTTCAGTTTGAATGGAATAAAACAGTGTGGTGCATGTGTATCGCAGAACACCACCGAGCAATAACAGAGATGAGCCACTGACAACTGCAACAATTCAGGCAGAATCTCAGATGTGTTATGCTAAGTCAAAGAAGCCACCCTCAGAGGGCTTCAGTACAGGGACGCTGCAAGAAAGCCAAAGCTACCGGTACAGAGAATGGATCCCTGGCTGCCAGGAGTGGGGCTGATACCAAAGAGGAAAACAAGGGAGTTTCAGGGGGATGGAACTGTTCTGTATCTTGACTGTGGGTGTGGTTACACGACCCTATATATTTGTCAAAAATCAGAACTGTACGTCAGAAACATTGACATATGTGTATATTAAAAATAAATTTAGTGATGCTGTATAAGATTATTCATTGCAGCATGATTTTTAATAGCAACCAATCAGAAACAACTCCAGTCAAGAGCAACAGGGAACGGGTTAAATAAATTACTGTACATCCATACAATATAATACGACACAGTTGTAAGAAAGAATGAGAAGCTCTCCGGGTAATAGAGATGTGGAAAGATATCTGATTTATTGGTAAGTGAAACAGTGAATTAGAAAAAGAGAAAAAGAATATAAACACATTCATTTTTGCTAAAAAGAAACTCTGAATGAAGACACAAGAAAGCAGTAGAGCCGTTTTCAACTATGTGAGTGAGTGTGAATGGGGTGCGCAATGCGGTGGCTGCTGCCAGAGGTGAGAGTGGTTTTTAGTATTGTTTTATTATTATCTTTGAACATGTGAATGTAAAAAGGAAACAAATCAAAACAAAGAATTTTGTGAATATTGTTCCATCCTCCAATATATACATACTCTCATCGCTGTGTCATCCGAAATTTGTTTGCCTTTTGTATATTCTTCTTAGTCAGTGATTAAAATATTGAATTGAAGAGAACTAGGGAAGTCCTTGCAATAAACTAATAAAAATCTTTCTTAAATTAATGTTAATCCATTACCACGCACGATCCCGACTTCATGAGTTGCAATGAAGCTTAACTGTGGGCGAGTTATTTAACTTCCCTAAACTTCTTTGTAAAATGGGTGTAAACGATATCTCCCTTGCGGGGTGCAAATTAAACGAGGCAATATATGTCAAGTGCTTGGAATCGTGCTTGGCACTGAGCAGGCATTCAATAATTGCTCATTGCCTTCGTTTTTAGTTATGGTTGCTTCCTGGCTGATGCATTCATCTAACCGTCACAGCATTCAGCTCGTATTTCATGAGAGACCTTGTCATACAAGACCTGTGGTGGTGAAAGCTTTCTTCTGTTTGCTGGGCTGCCTGGGTTCAAATTCCAGCTCCGAAATTTTCTAGCTGGTGGGCAAACCACTTAAACTTCCAAAGCCACAGGATCTTTAGTTTAAAATGGGGGTGGCAACGGTACTTCTTTCACAGGATTCAAGGGAGAACTGAATGGAGTTGAGGTGCAGAGCAGAGCTTTGAGCACATAGTAAGTAGTCAATAAATATTAGAAATTGGTACTATTATTTTGTCTGCCACATTCCTGGTTCCCTACTATGTGAAATAACGCAAGAAATATTGCAATTATTATCTGAATTTCGTAAGAACTTCATGCTCTCATTTCTAGCTTCTCTTGACTTCCTAATTATACTTCAAACTTCCAAATAAAAAGTTTATTCCTACCAACTCTTCTGACGCACATACACACACAAACATTCTGATGAATAAATGATAATAGGGTTTTTAAATTTCCCTAACACAGGCATAATACAGGCTAGCTCTAAAAGTAACAGAGGTTGAAATCAATATTCATATTTTGTATTGTTTTCTCTAATATTTGAGATTTACCAGGTTTTGGATTTCTAGATACTTGGCAATATAACATGGCTGTATATATATACACCAATTTTTTTCTGAAAGAAAAAATGAAACAAAACTAGGTACCCAAACTAATCTTGGTGATTACAAGAATTTGCCAGAGTCGTCGTTTTTTTTTTAAGTACCATCAGTAAAATAAAAGCTGTCTATGTACTTTTATTCCTTATAACACTGTTATCTCTTTAGCTGTTTCCTAAAGTAGCCAGAAAAGTTCAGGATTTAGAATTTAGTCCTTGAAAGTAATTGTTTAGGGCTACAATTTCTGTACTGGAAATGACTAAACCAATGCAGGGGAAGGAGCTTGGGTTTCTGTGTTCCGCAAGCCCTTTGTTTTTCAAGCAGCATTATTTTAATTATTTCCTATAAATATATCACTGTCCTTAAGAAAAATATTTTTCAGATAAAGATTAAAAATCTTTAATCATCACTTGGAAATGACCTCAGCATATTACAAACCTTCTAAAACAGATTTAGTGCATGAAAACCCATTTGCCAAATAAGAAAAGCAACTATTATATGGAATTTCATTAATCAAATTATTTTAAGAAGAAAAAGACTTTAAGAGTTTTTATCAGATGAGCGGCAACAGAGTATTTTCAGAAAATTGTGGGAGATATGGTAAAAAATCAAAACAACAACAACAACAAAAAACCTGCCATCTGGAGAGAACTGAGGTGTTAGCCAGAGAGGGAGTCTGCTTACCCTCACCCACCCCTACTGCTGCCCTCAACTCCTCTGAGGTTCCCCCTCCAAGCTGCCCCTGTTGGCTGACATAACCATTCTTTCTTTGCCAGGCCAGGATTTCCATTAAACCTTGGGTAGGAATTAAGATTTCCTTTCGAATCCAAGAGAGACCCGGAACCCCAAGTATTTATCCCCAGTGGAATTCTGACCATGAAGCAAAGATGGCCTTTCTGGAAGGGCTGGGCAGAGGGTAACAGGTACGGCTGTTACATACACCTGCCCCCAGGTAGAGGCAGCTGCCCTCGCCAACTTATCTGAGGTAGACAGCAGTGAGCAGACACCCCTGTTAGCACGACATATAGTCTCTTTCTCCTTAGCACACTGCATGGTTAAAGACTGTCAACCTTAAATGGTCCTGGAGGCTGCAGGTAAGTGATTCTAGAGAGGTCTTTATCTGAACTGCTAAGGGGATTCCAGTAAGTACCAAAATACAAAACAAAAGGCAGATTTCTCAGTTTTGAACAACTCAAGCCCATGCACACCAGCAAAGTACTCAAAGAACACACGGTGGGGGGGGAGAAAAAACAGGGAAAAGTGTAGTTATTTTTTAAATATTTATAGAGAAAAACTGAAAATAATCTATTGACCATCAGTAGGTTAAATAAATATTGGTACATTCATTTCACTGAAATTATGCTATAACAAAATAAAAACCACATAGAGCTATACAAACTGAAAAGGGAAAATGTCTATGATATATATATATATATATACATATAAAATTAAGTAGAAAAACGTGGCTACTGAACAGAATGGATTATGTGTGCAGATAACACACACACAGAGCAGTCAAGAGAAAGAATGGGGCAGGTAAGGAGAGTGGCATGTAGGCTGCAGCCAAGGGCAGGCAGGGAGAGTGTGTGTAAGGCGGGCTGAATGCCAAAGAAACAGAGAAGGTGAGAGGAGAAGAGATGGGGCAGGAGACAAAGAAGGAGAAGAAATGGGCAGGAGGCAAAGAGAGATCAAGTGATGCACAGGGACAGACATGGAAGTATACACTCTAAATGGCTATTGCTCTGAGTGTCCCATACAGTGGCCACTAGCCACATGTGTCTATTTAAATTTAAAATCGTTAAAATTCAATAAAACTAAAAATTCAGTTCTGCAGTCACACCAGTCACATTTCAGGTGCTCAGCAGCCACATGTGATTCAGGGCTACTGTCCTGGCAGCACAGGACAGAACGTCCCCATCACTGCACAAAGTTCTACTGGGTAGTGCTGTTCTATACGCTTTGGTATTGTGTAAATTTTTTAATAGTGAGTGTGTTGTACTTTTCTAGTCTGCGAAGAAAATAAAGATATTTCCACTTTGGGAAAAAAACATGTTTTAGGTTTTTTTTCTCATTCTGTACCTCTTTTAATAGTTATTTTTCAAACACCACAGAAGCACCAGAGGTTTCATAAGGGCTTAATGACCTTTATTCTGCCCATTTTCTCCAAGTTATTTGATTCTTACTAATTCAGTTCTACTTAACAAGAGTTCAGATGCCACCAAAAGAAGGAAGACAACGACATATATTTGGAACATCGTGACATTGCTCTCGTTCTCTAAAATCTAAAAAAGGTTATGTTACTCATTCTTAGTAGAAGCAAGCACAGTTGACAGAAAACCCTCTGCAGTTTAGACAAACATTTTAAAGTGAAGGTTTTCTTCAAAAGAATAATAGCACTTAAAAATAGTATTCTTTTTTTTTTCTGATTCAATTCAGTACAAAGTAGAGAAGAAAAAAGAAAACCAGCCTGAAGCTTAAAAAAAAAAAAAAAGTGCCACTTTAACTGAAAAAGAGAATGACAATGCTAAGAATCAGTTTTCAACTGAAGGCTGTAACATCAAAGTGGTGAATGTTCATAATAACCAGTTCCTCAGGGCTTTCTCATGTGATAGAAGTTTGAAGCATCTGGTGAGGTTTTAAGCAGGTAACATTTTTAAAGAAAAGTTAATAGAAAGGTCTCCAGAAAAAAACATAAGGCACATGTACAAGTTTGTGGGGAATGCACAGGTAATACCATTTTGAGACCCTGAGTGCCCTCTGAAAAACCAGACTGCTGCTAGAAGATTGCAGCCCCAGTCCCTGCTGGGATCCCCGTCAGTATCCAGTAACCCACAGGGTCCCACGGCAGATCTAATCTGTGCCCTGAAAGTTCTCCTCAAAACCCTCCACAGATCACCATCCACCTACTTTCCTAACGCAACCACCCACTAGCCTATCACCAGACCTTAAATTCCAATCATAACCATCTATTCAAGGTTCTTACCACAGGGTCATGCATAATATGTAAAGATATAAAGCCACAGTGATTAAGACAGTGTAGAAGTGACACATGGCTATACTAAGGACCAGTGGAGCAGAGCCCATGCATAGTGAGCGATCTGGATACAAACAAACAATCTGGATACAGAAGACAAAGTGGCATAACAAACCAGTGGGGGAGAAGACGGACTCTGCAATCAGAGACGCTGGCCCGTGCAACTAGTTTACATTCACATGGAAAATTGTTCCCTATCTCATACCCACACACAAATAAATTCCATGTGGATTAGACTTATGCTGAAGAGCAGAACTCTTCTTTTGGAAGAAAATACGGTAGGATCTCTTTACGACCCCAAAGTACTCAGAGTACAGAGGAATTTATTAAACATGGTATAAAAAGTACCAACCATACATGAACAGACGAATAAGTATGACTTGATTAAAATGTAAAACTTGTACCCAACAAAGCACACCATAAAGAAAGTGGAAAGATAAGCCACTGGGAGAACATATTTGAAATGCAAAGTATCAACTAAGATAAATAGCCAGAATATATAAAGTACTAAAGATATACAAGGCGGAAAAAATCAAACCAATAAAAAAAACACAAGTCACAAAAGAGAAAAAAAGAAACATACAAGTCACAAAAGAGGCAACTGAAACAGCCAAATAAACATAAGAAATGATGCTCAAACACACCAGAAATCAAGGAAATGCACTATTTCAAATTAGCAAAAATGTCAAAGTCTGGCAATGCCAAGGCTTGGCAAGGATACAGAGCAACAGGAACTCTCAGACAGTGCTGTTAGGGGCTGAAATTTGTACAACTACACTGGGGAATTATCTGGCAACATCTAGTGAAGTCAATGATGCACATGCCCTATGCACCAGCAATGCTACCTCTAGGTACAAACCCTAGAGAAGGTCTTAAATATGCTCAAGAAGACATGTTCACAGTAACACTGTTTAATAGCAAAGCATGAAAATAACCAAAACTTCCACTGACAGAGAAGGAATAAACTATAGTACAATCCTGGAATACCATAGAGCAAAAAGGAAGAATTACTGCTACACACTTCTACACAGATATAGCTCATACATAATGTTAAATGAAAACTCAAGTTGCGGAAATATATACACAAGATCCACAAACTACATACACTGTTTATTAACACATATGCATGTAATGTTAAGTAGAAAGCCAAGCATGGGAATGACACACACCCATTTCAGGATGATGGTTCTCTGCATAAGGAAGATGGGGAAATGTCAGCTGGGAGGGTACACAGGAAGCATCAAATGCGATACACGTGCAATATTTTATTTTATATCGTCTTAAGCTTTTAATGTAAAGCAAAGGTAGCAAAATGTTGAAATTTGACTAAGTTGTTTAAAGATTATATTATTCTCTACACTGTTCTGTATTCATGAAATATTTCAAAAGCATGAAGTAACTTGTATTTTAAAGAAAGAGAAAAAGCAGCAGAGGCTGAAATTTATCAAAATGGTTGTCTTCCGATATTGAGCCCCTGGCTATGGATAACTTTTCTTCTTTCCTTCTTAGTTTTCCATATTTTCTAATTTTCTTCCCATAAGGTCAACCCAGATACTTCTAGTCCAATTTATTCTCTCCCTTCTTACTCCCCAAACCAACACCGTACTTTGTTGCTCCTTTGGTACAGACTTGGTATTGTAGTATGCACTGTCTCCTGCACTGGAATATGGGTTCTTGGAGGGTCCATCACATGCATTCTCATTTTTACAAAAATTATGTACTGTGCCTACAATGCACCAGATACCATGCCAGGAGCTACGGAAGGATAAATGAACAAAACCTACGCTGTTCCTTCCTCCATAGAGTTATAGTCTCAAAGAATAGAAACATTAAACATAGAAAAAAACTATTGATGTATAATTAAAAACTGTAATACTATGAAGGAAAAGAATAGGCGCCACGGGACCACATAATAGAAAGGCCTAATGTAATTTACACTGGATATAGGAGAAATAGCAGTATGCCAGGAAGGGAGGGGTGGAAGGGCCTCCAAGACCCACTAGTGTCTTTCCTACTAGCCTGAAGCAATGATGGCGGGGGTTGCTTCTCACCCATAGCTGTGCCCCCTACTTTCATGGTGCTTTAACAAATGCTTCTTGGTTGGTTCTAAGAAGCCTCTGAGCAATCAGGAGATTCTGTGCCTATAGCTCTAACGCAAGAAAGAAGTCCTTGGGGGATGGCCCAAAAGGCAAAAGAAGCAGTCGTCCAAAGAGGCAGAACAGAGTCTGAGCCCACTGTGTGGTAGCTCAGTTCCTCAGAAAGCACCTGCCATATATTCTCTCATCCTCCTGTCCTGAAAGAGCTAACCTTTCTCTTCAACCTTCCAGCCACCCATCCCCTTCCCTGCGCAGTACCTTCATCCCCTAGTTACTCAATTCAATACATTTAAGTGGACCTACGTGTGCCAAGCTAGGTTTATGAAGGTCCACACAAGCATAGCCTCTGCCTCAAAGAGCTTTCCTTCTAGACCAGTGGATCGACTGGGGGTGACTGTGTCCCCCGGAGGACATTTAACAATGCCTGAAGACATTTCTGGTGGTCACGTGGGGCGGAAGGGAGAGGGTGCTACTGGAATCCAGGGGGTAGAGTCCAGGGATGCTGCTAAACAGCCTATATGAGGCTCGAGGACAGCCCCTCCACAACAAAGAATTATCTGGCCCAAATGTCAGTAATGCCCAGGTAGAGAGACCTGGTGCAGGTTACTTAGAACCACGTCTATAAGTTGACTGCTAAAGCAGGGCAAATGTCAGAGAACGATGGCCAGAGGCCAAGCAGGTCGAGTGTCAGAGGCCTAGGAGAATATTAAACACCAGGTGTTAAAAAAAAAAAAAAAGTCAATAGTGCCGAGGTTACACAGGTGTATTTTTACAAAATGTCAATAGTGTTGAGGTTGAGAAACCTGCTCCAGAGAATTAGCACCATTATTACATCACAATGCAACAGGAGTACAAGGTGTACAAGGAGTACAAGTACAAGGAGTACAAGTACCAGTGTACACCTTGTGTACAAGGTGTACAAGGAGTACAAGTACGAAGGTGAGGAGGTATCTAGTATAGAACCAGGGGTAAGAAAGATTTCCTTGCAAGTGACATCTAATTCAAAACCTGAAAAACAGAGTGAAGTATGGGGTGAAAGGACAGAAGCAGGATAAAGCAGCTTCCAGACAGAAGGTACAGCCAGTAGGCAAGGGACCATGGAATAGAAGAAAAATGTTCATTTGATGGGAACATGGGGAGTGGCTATGGAAGGGCTGAGGAGATAAACGGGCCCAGATCATACTGAGCTTGCGTGACGGGTTAAGAAATGCAGACGTTCTCTTTAGGGCAATAAGAAGCCACCGAAAGGATTTACAGAGGAGGGATATGGACAAAACTTGCTTTAGGACAACCGCCCCAGAGAATGAACTGCTAGGGAACCGAGTAGGAGGGGCTCCTGTGGTTCAGGTGACAGAGGCGTGGCTTTGACCGCATGGTGGTTCTGAGGGCGGAGGGAGGCACTAGGGATGCTCACACACAGGCTGTGATGTGCACCTATCACAGTCCTCCAACTAGCCATTCCAGAGCCCTCAAATTCCAAAGCTAAGTTTTCTGCAATTCATCTGTGGCCCAGCCTACCCAGAATTATGTGGCAGCAACACCAGAACCTGAACTGACTTGAAGCTATTTATAGTACATTTATCCTATTTAATGTGAATGTTTCAAGGCAGAGGATTAATGTTTGACTGCAGGATGCTGCCCCAGACCTCACTGGGTAGCATATTCACTTTTTACAATTCAAAGAAGTCTGTATTCCAAAATGCAGCTGGACCCAAGGGTTTAAGATAAGGGATTGTGGACCTCTATACAAGGTGCTGAATAAACTTTTGTCAAACTACATGAAATTAGGCAAAGTAGGTTACTGAATTATTATTTGTTCAAAGTATTTTTCTAAAAACAGTATGAAACTTCCAGATACCACATATATACATACACATAATTTGGCATGTGATCCTAGCAGAGTCACAGTAGTGGGATTTGGGGAAAGAACTTAAAAAAATTATTTCACAAAAACTTATTTACTTCACAATTCCTCCTCCTGGGATTGCTGCACAGAAGGAAGAGTAGGTATTATCAGTAGCAAGAACCAGATCTCCCTTTTAGTAGAATAATTCCAAGTAAAGCCAGTTGGAAGTTAAAAGAGACTTGAGGTCGCCTTCCTAATCGCCGTTAGCACAGCCGCAAACACATCAGTAACTTGCCTGACGCTTGCTTGATAAAGGAGACCTGGCTGTTTTGTACTTGGGCTGAGTACTGCAAATACGAACAGCTGTGTCAAGTGGTCAGAGGCCACGGCTGCAGGGGCAAGGAGGCACTCACTCTCGTTCATTCATTCCTTCATTCAACACACGTCTGTGAAGAGGTTTCTGTGTGCCCGGCACTGTTTGTTCTAGATGCTGGGGATACAGCGTTCATGAGACCCCTCAGAGGTTATGGATTCTACAGGGGCACACGGACATGAAGCATACAATTACAATCAGGTGTAAAAAGTTATGATGGGAAAGCATAATGACAATATACAGCAGAGGGACCAAATGTAGTAGGAAGAAAAGAATCTAGAAAGACCTCTCTGAGCAAGTGATATTGAAGCTAAGACCTAAAGGATAATTAAAAATTATCTAAAGGGATCTAAAGAGAGTAAGAAATTGAACTGAAGCAAACCAGAAAATTGGAGAAAACCAGAGAATAGAAGACAATAATGCCTGAACTCAGAGACTGCAGCCTCGAGTGTAGGCTCGAAAGAAGCTATTACCCTGAAGAAATCCTACTGGAAATTGGACTACATTTTCTGATGTTCTGGAAGGTACTTTGCACTTAAAGATAGAATAAACGTGGGAAGTGGGGTTTAAAATACTTAAACATTTATTTTATGCTTATTTAGACTAAAGGAAAACAACCCTTCTACGTAATAAAATACACCTAAAATGCACTTCCAACAGATAAATTGAATAGTTGTATATTGGAACATTTAGAGCACTTACAGTGAGTTTGAATAATAAATTAGGTCATCAGCAATATGCTGCCAACTCTGTAAAGCACTATGGTCTGGCACGGTATTTTAAAATAATAAATTTACCAGAAACATAATTGAGATATTCAGATGTCAACTGAGAAGGCTTTGGCAACGTTAAAGGTTCCAACCACAAATACATCAGTGTAAGTCATGTTATATTTTGAACCTATGACAGTTTGAAAAGCAACTGCTTGTATTCTACCCCAAAGACCCGAAGGAACCAGCCATCAATAGTAGCTATTTTTATTGAGAGACTCATTACTCCAGGCCAGAGTACCAGAGTTTTAAAAACTAGTGTTAGTACATTTTCGTTCTATCTGTGTAATACTTTTTATCCTAAAAAAAATTCAAGAGATTTACTAAACCAAAGGCACTCACATTTGACTAGATACACCCGGGAGAATTTGGGGGAAAAAAATCAAGCTTGATGTAAGAGGAGGCAATAATAACTCACAACTGTTACTCAGTATCTTTGTGGGTATTCTTTTTTTTTTAAAACCATCTCCTCCCCAGTTTTTGTTAGGGTCATCTACTGACCACCCAGACACTCCTAAATTCCTTGCTGACTGGGCCTGATTTGTATTTTTTCTTTCTATGTAATCTCTGCCATCATGCTAGAGGAGCTGGAATTCCCTCTAATTATCCACTGTCCCAGTAATTCAATTTCCTCAACAACAGGAACCTTCCCATTCTCTCCAACCTCCCACAAGAACAATCACATCCTAGACCCATCTTAGAACCTGAATTCTGGAACAACCTCCTGTGATGACACTGTTTCCTCGTGCCTCCTGTACCTGTCCCATCACCCCTCCTTTCATCCATCCATCCATCCATCCAACCATTCATTCATTCTACATTCAACTACTGTTCACTAAATATCTGCCTTTTGCCAAGTTCTGTTCTAGGTACAGGTGGAAAAGCAGTATTAAAAATTAAAATATAACAACCCATATAGAAATCTTTGCCATCATGGAATATACAAATAAGTAAATAAGTAAAATATGTGCTGTCAAGTAGTGATAAATGCTGTAGAGGAAAACAGAAAGGCAGGGAAAGGGGTGTGAGTGCTTGGCAAGAGGACACCGTTTCCAACAGGGTGGTCAGAGATGCCCCAAGAAGGAGACAGCTGAATGACCTAGCCCTGAAGGAGGTGAGGGTCAGGCTACAAAGCGTGCCCTGAGTAAGATGGGGATGAGAACACCGGCTTCTACTGTAAAACCACAGCTCTGGCTGCTGGGCTGAGAGCAGACCCGGGAGGAATGAGAGGAGAAGCAGGAGACCTGGATGCCACCTGGCCTTGTTGCAGCTCTTTCACGTGGTGCTGGTTGTCCCTCCCACAGCCCTGGCGCTACTGTGCTGGAGGCAAGGTGGCATCACCCTGGTCATCACTGTGGTTTCCAAACCATTCTCTCCCTCCTCCCTAAGTCTCTCGGCTTTGAACGTCATATCATGAGACTCTGTCGCGACTACCGTGGCTGCTGTCCAACAATTCATCTTTCCTCAGCCACCTGTCCCCACGATCATTCGCCAAACCAGGACTTAGCCTCTGGCATCACAATTTCTGGCACCTACCCTCTGACTACCACCTCTCAGATTCCCAGCTCACTTTCTTTCAAATGCTGGATCCAACAATCCGTTCACCTCCTGGGGCCTCCACGCCACTGACCCCACCACCATTTTACTGCCCCTCATACCTTGATGGTCTCTCCCCTCCTCTACGTCACGGTCGGGCACTCAGCTCCACTACTTCTTTGCGCCTGCTCGGCAGACCCTCAGTGCTGCTTAAACCCATGCCACACCCACTCCACACTTGCCCCTGAACAGGGAAAAACCGATGGGCGGGAGGGAAGCCGAAAGCCAGTGGAGCAGCGCCCTTGGGCAGGTGAGAGGATGGCATCCTGTACAGAAGGAATGCCTTCGACGTGAGTGGAGAACTGCACGCACGGTGAGGGGGGAAGGCTGGGTGCGGGGCACACATCTGACGGGTGCAGGTCCGGCAGGAAAAGGTTGAGGATGTTCTCTTATGGCTGCTTCTCAGTGAATGGGAGTGAGGCCATTAAGTGACTGTGAGGCAAGGAAAGAGGTGTTAGAGGATCGAGAAAAGGAGCAACTAGCAGAGTGAGAGAACGAACACATGTGGCACATCCCTGAGGCTGCAGCTCCTCCCTCTGCTAAGTTAACCAGCCCCTCTGCCCTCACTTGCCTCTGCATCCAGCCCAGAACTGGGTGCAGGGCAGCAGAGGGATAGAGCCACTTCAACAATTATAATATCCAAGTCAGGGTTTCCCCATGTAGATCCCTAAAACCAAGCACTGCTGAACAAATTCAGAAAACGAAATGAGTCCATCACAAACTCATGATAATTCATTTCAACTGGATTCATGTTTTTCAGTAAATACTGTATTCACCTCTGGTAAGGCCCATCCCAAAGCCCAAGACAGGTGGTGGTTTTCTACTTTCTTCAAGTCCCTAGCTTCACGCCCCCCACCCCCGCCCCCATCATTCAGCAGATGAACCTGGCTTCTATTCTACTGAAGGCAAAGGCCACTTGATGGACGTGAGCTTCTTTAAAATTTCCTTTCCCTATGACTGAAAATCTGTGCATGTTTAACCTCTACCTGTCCTCCCCCCTGGCTCCTGAATGTTCTTTCCTTCATGCTATGGCTAAACCACCTCTCTCTCTACCACTCCCATCTCCAAGCTACTGAGCTTTATTCCGTTACCCTACCTTTCTTGCATCTTGAATTTGTTAAATGTATAGGTTATGAAAAGAAAAAAGTATTCCAGATGAAAGAAACAAAATAAACAAGTTATACAGGCAGGAGAGAGTACGGAATGCTTATGAAAACAGTGCTAAAACCAGTCTTATTACATAGTGGGGTGTGTTGGAAAGTGGTAGAAAACAAAGTTAGATGGATAGGGTGAGACAAGATTACAGAGTATCTTACCACAGAGTGTCAGGCTGATGATTTCTAAACGAGAAAATGCTCATGATGAAAGTAGGATTTAAGGGAGATAAGACCCACAGCATGGGATGGGATGGTTTGGGATGGGAAAGGAGGGATTTACACTTGGACCAGAAATAGGATGGGGGTTGGAGGAAAGGAGGGCGAAAGGCAAGAGCGTGAGGCAAACATCCTGACGAGCATGGTGAGAGCCTAGTCAAATTCGGAGGCAGTGAGAAAGATGAAAGGAAAAGAAAAAAGACATTTCTCAGAGAGAAATGAACAGAACCTGGTGACTGACTGCGTACTGTGGAACAATTTCAACCCGAATTCCAGGAGAGGGGCTGTGTAACTGTCACAAGATGGAAGACACGGTGCTACACTGGTGAAGTTCTTAGAATGACAGCATTTGGAGGCTGGTTTGGAGGCTGGGAGGGGCCAGGACTTCTGAGATCATGGGATTCAGCTCCCTCACTTTACACGTGAGGAAGCAGAGGCCCAAGGAAGTGAAGTGATTTGTCTGAAGTCACAAAACTAGTCAGTCGCTGACAGAGTGGGGACTGGACCCCTGTCTCCTGTCTGCCTCCGGAGCTCCTTCCACGACAGCCCTTCCTATTTGCCCACTGAGACCCTTGGTGCCACACTTCACTGACAAACACTACACGATGGAACTAGCCACCTGGCTCTGGCCTCTGCAAATATCCAACCAGAGCTTCAAAGCTGCTGGACTGACTCCATCCAGGACCTTCCTGAAGATAAGCCTGCCTTGTCCTTTCGTGGGGAGCCCAGCTCAGGCACTGTTTTTAACTTTGTAGTAAGTCTCAGGGCAACAGAGTAACTAAGACACAAGCCCTACTCTAAGGGTCATTAAAATGATTTTGAGAGTAAAGGGCAAACCATACTGACCCTTATTGTTTCCTTCTTCCCCTCCTATTCTGATTCAGTAACAGAATTTCAGACCCTGTTTGCCTCATCCGTGATGGAAATCTTGTATGATTCCTTGGCAAAGACCAGAATTTATGTTTGTTATTCCTCATACTGTCAGTGCATAGAACTCTGCTGATAACAAAATGTAGCCATAATATTTCTAGCAGGCCTTCTACATATTTTCCCAGACAATTAGTAAAACTGGAGTTTCTAGGTAATTTGCTAGTGAACTTTGAGCCTTGACAGAAGTTAACATGAATAGAGCTTCCAGTGTTTTATGTAAACCAAGCACGATTACTACAAAAATACAGACAAGTTGGCTATCTCATTTCTTCTGTGTCAAGAAGAACTTTCACAAGCTACCACGGACTTCAGCAAGCAGATACTTATCCATACTAAAGCAGATATTTAGAGAGGACTGCCTGAACTAACTGAAGTCAACAGATAAAGCGGAATAATTTTACAGCAGAATTATTTAGTATTGTTTATTTTTCTCCTCTTGCTATTGCACAGAGTGCAACGAAAAAATTTTTAAAAAGAAATTTAAAAAACAATAAAATACGCCAAATCCTTCTTTGGGAAAACTGACAATTCTGTGTTTTCAAGGACAGATTTTCAAAGTACTAGTCCCTGCAGTGATGACAGTATTGGGATTAAAATGTACACAATTCAGGTATCAAACATGACCCCTTGGTTTGTTTATGCTTTCTTCTGACTATTTCCTCATACTATTCGTTTTGGAATTTATTTTTTTACCACATGCTTTGAGCATCTCAAAAGCTTAAACTGAGTACATCTGTTTGCTTCGCAGCTTCAAGACATGCCCTTTGTGACTAAGTGGCAGGTGCTGTTCAGTTTATTTTCATGCACGTAAACGAAGCCCTTGAACTTGGAGTGAGGAAAAGCACTCAGCTTAAAGTTTAGAAAGGAAGGAACTACAGAACAGCTTCCTTTAGAACAGCCTGCTTTTTCAGCTTCCTGTATGAAAATAGTATTGTATTTTTATAGAAATTGCAAAGAAACAATGAAGAAATTATATTTAAGCCTTTAGACAGTTAAGCTGCAAATCCTTTAAACAATTTCTTCCAATAATTTTGATATTTAAATCAAGCCAGGAACAGAAAAAGAAACTAATAAAATAGAAATGTGGTACACAGTTCTACAATCCATTAAAATGTATTATACATATTTCAGATTACTGTAAGGACTTCACATTTTCTTATAGTAAAGAACAGACATTAAGACTCTTGGCTTTAAAAGTCCCAAATATCAAGCTACCGTAGTACTTGGTAGAGATGATGGGACAAAGCTGTGCTTTGTTGGTGTAGTTGCTGCTATTGTTGTTATGAAACTTTTGACTGAAACACACAAGCACACATACACACACCAAGTTTATTATTAAACACAGCTTTTCAGACTCTAACTGAAGGAGAGATAGGTGAGTATTCTCTTTAAAAATAAAAATAAACGCGTTCAAAATATTGAATCTTAGGGGACACAGAAGTAGCCCCCCCGCCTCAGGGTACAGGCCTTAAATGTTGTCTCCCAAACTTCTAAGAAGTGGCCAAGTCACCCACGGTGCCTTGCTTCCGTGGCCGTCTCTCTCACACGGATTTCAACAGTCAACGTACACAGCCAGAAAGCCGTTCATGCAGTCCATCAGCTCTAAGTTCCCTCCGTGCGTAATTCAGTATGTTACTACTGTGCATTTAGGAATTTTTATCAAGGGCTGTTAAATGAACTCAAGCTTATAATGAAATTCAACCTCCCATCCTCACAGTATTCTTTTCTGAATATTAACCTTTCATCATATTCAAATATTCAAGATTCAAGTGTGTTAAGAGAATTCCAAACACTTGGACTATGTACGAAAGAGCAATACAGACATGCGACACTATAGATACTATGGTTCCCTGGATATCCTTTAACCTGCCCCAGTCCTACCCCTTCATAACATCCAACATCAGGGTCAGCAGTTATTTCAAATCCAGGGCTCAGAGAAGCATATGGCCCTCGTCAAGGAGACTGAAGCCAGTGGACAGCAGCTGGACTCACTGTAAGCTTCCACTCGGGAAGCACTGCAGCTCACTGCTGTGCCCTGGACCCCCTGAAGTAAAGGGCTGCCTGGAGGAGAGGCAGTGGTGGCAGATGTTTGGAATGAGAGCTCAGGGCATCCTGTCTCTGCCTGGAATCAGACACTTGGAGAGGACAACAAAGGAAAGTGTGTCTTGTAGAGTTCCCCAAGCCCCCTGCTATGCCCTCTCCTTGGTGTACTTTGCCACTAACCTTCCTGCACCTTCCTCTCCAGTAACTGCACCCCATGTGCAATACACTTACCTGTTTACCTTTGTCTTTTCACCTGCCCGTAAGATTCTAAGGTCACTGAGGTGAGGAGCTCTCATCTTTACATCTCTGTGTTTATCCCTTGTTTCTAGCAGAGCAGATGGTGCAAGGCAGTTTGCTCTTGAACTTTTTGTCGGGGAGTTGTTAGAGACCAAAACAAAGTCCGACTTCTGGCAATGTTCACCCCCTCCTCAACTGCACCCACCTCCTATTCTATACTTAGCACTCACTCCTATATCTGATCAAAAACTACTATCAGCAGAGGATACAATAAGTCCCTTCATTCTAAAAGAAAGATGACAGATATGTGGTTGACCTCTCAAGGGGCCCTGCAAAATGATGGAATTTCAATTACCCAGATGTGAATGGGAGACAGAATCCAGGCGGCAGCTCTGGAATCACATCATGGGGGCAACTGCTTCCCTCTTACATCCAGCAGGTCCACCACACAGAAAAGTTTTTCCGTTTTTTCTTTTTTTCTGAGTCATCGGTAACTTTGGTTCTGCCTAACTGCTATCTCTACCCTCTGTGCTCTCTCTGGTAACTATGCCTATACCCCCTTGAAGAGTAAGTGGGCCACATAAGTAACTATACAAGCAGACCTCGGAGGTACTGCAGGTTCAGTTCCAGACTACCATGATAAAGCGAATATCGCCATAAAGCGAGCCTCACGAATCTTTTGGTTCCCCAGTATATATAAAATTTATGTTTATACTATAGTCTATTAAGTACATACTAACATTATGTCTAAAAAAATGTACATACCTTAATTTAAAAAATATTTTATTGCTAAAAAATGCTAACCATCATTTCAGCCTTCAGTGAGTCATAATAACATCAAAGATGATTGATCACAGATCACCGTAACAAATATAATAATAATGAAAAACTGAAATATTATGAGAATTACCAAAATGCGACACAGACACCAAGTAAGCAAAGGCTGTTGAAAAAATTGCACCAATAGACCTGCTCGACGCGGGGTGGCCACAAACCTTCGGTTTGTAAAAAAATGCATTATCTGCGAAGAGCAATGAAGTGAAGCGCAGTAACACAAGAGATGCCTGTACTTTAATTAATAGACTGAACATGTGCACAGACAGCCACATAGTACAGTTCAGTGTGCACTCGCTTTCTGTCAGATTTTCCCATTTTCATTCTCAGCTTAGTTGGACACTGCCTGAGGATAGGAGCTGTGCACACTTCCCCACATGGAGTCCCAGCCCAGTGCGGAGCACTCGGTCACTACTCAACGGGACACTACGGACAAGCAAGCGTAGACACAGAACCTTCAGTAACAAAAAGCATTCAAAATTGCCAGACGGCTAGCATGAACATTGATAATGTTGACGCTGTGAAACAGCAATTCACGTTTACCTAGAGCTTACTAAAAGCCAAACTCTGAACTATGCCCTATTCACAAATAGTCTCTCGTTTCATCCTTACAAGGTCTAGAGAGGTTAAATACCTTGGAGTTGCACAGTCAAGTGGGGCAGCTGGCTGGCTGGCTCCAGAGTCTACATTCAACTGGCTCATGAATTCAAAAATTTAAGACTCCCCAAATATTTACTAACAGTATGTATAGTGATTAAAAACAAACAAACAACTCTTCACCTCTTAGCCTCTATCCAGGCAGTTCCTTTGTGGGAACACAATCCTCATCCCACCTCCCTGTCTACCAGGAAATTCCAGACATCCTTAAAGTTACCTCAGGTACTCCCTTCAGCAGCCCTCCCGTTGCACCTTGCACACACCAACGTTCTGTCAATGGTCCTGCTCTGGTCCATGTGGCTGTTTACTATTTCCCTACAAGAATCTGAGCTTCTCAAGGCTGAGAACCTTGTCCTTCCAGCTGTGTACCCGGGTCTCCCACACAGTACCTTCCACACAGCAAGTGTGTGGTCAATATTTGTTCTTGAAATAGTTGTAGGAGTAGCATTAAGATTCTTAGTTTTCAACATCTATCTTTCACAGCAGATCTGTATAGAGATCTACATCATAAATTTCAACTCAATAATTTAAATGTGATTCCATAGCAACTAGGTAAGTTCTAACTTGAGGTTCAACTCACTGAAATACTTCAGTCATCTGCTTTTGTTCTTAGTATGAAGAGAGAGAATGACAGCTTTTAACTTTCTGTAACTTCCTCTCTCTTTAAGAACACTCTAGCTTTACCACTAACAATAAATCAAAACAATTTTTCAAACATAACTAGACTATAATTTCCATAAACAAAGGGACAGAATCTTATTACTTCATAAATCTAAAATATCTATTCAAGAACAGTACACCTAATCAGGCCATAGCTGTATTTCAGACTCCCACAGACCAAAAGATACAAATTGTGACATTTTATTTTTAAAGTAACAAATGCCACTCCTTTCTGACAACTGACTTTTTATAAAATATGTCATGGACAATTCTATATATAAGAAAGAGATTATGGAGAGACCTCTATGGGCTAATTTAAAACATGGCCGGGGCTTCCCTGGTGGCGCAGTGGTTGAGAGTCCACCTGCCGATGCAGGGGACACGGGTTCGTGCCCCGGTCTGGGAAGATCCCACATGCCGCGGAGCGGCTGGGCCCGTGAGCCATGGCCACTGAGCCTGTGTGTCCAGAGCCTGTGCTCCGCAGCGGGAGAGGCTACAACAGTGAGAGGCCCGCGTACTGCAAAACAAACAAACAAAAACCGAGTACTGCAAAACAAACAAACAAGAAACAAAAGAAAACAAAAAAACATGGCCGAAATGAGGCAATGGGGTGTGGTGGCGGTGGAATAAGACATCCTCTGAAGGCCTCTACCAGCTCAGTCATTTTAACTCAAAGGAAAGGAGAAATGGGTTCAATTTTTCATTCTTAATTAGGCTGCTTACTTTCTGAAAGTTTGCTGATTTCCATAATATTAAATTTCAATGTCTGGGCATTCATTCACATCTTATTTTTTCTTTTTTAAAAAAAATACAAGGTCTCCTTCCTCCTAGCCACTACCTTCACTCCTAATTATCTGACCAACAAAAAGCACTGCTGCTACCTTGACAGTCCTAAGTCCTTAAAAGGATAAGATGTTAAAAGGATAACAATGTAGAGATGTAAATACACCTCAGCTCAAAGGCGGGCTAACTATACTCAGCTATAATTTCTTCAGCATGGAAGCCATAAAACATAGTGATTACCTACCCTAACTAGGAAAGCTGTCCAGTGAATGGGACAGCTACCCAGGGAAAATGGACTGTGGTACCTAAGTCCATGAGTTAATTAAATCTTAAAGGAAAAGCTCTCATCTGAAATTTACTAAGTCTCTCATAGCTTACATTTAAAAACCTGTCTTTTTCAAACTTCACCACTGGAAATAACTGTGTGCTAACAAAAACAATTTTCATTTTTTTGGTTTTGATTCTTTTTGACAAATGGGATGCTCTTTGATTTGTAAGGTGAAAGCCCAACAATTTAGTTAATGAAGACTTCAAGTAACACTGACACATTTAAGAGCTAAGATTCAGCTAGATGAATAGACTAACAGAACTTCACTATGTTGTCCTGCTGAGTGAAAAATAGAGAGACATCCATCTACTCCATGAGCCTCATTCATCACATTCACTCGTCAGGTTGCTGCTGCATCTGATGAACATGAACTTCAGGAATAAGTTAGGAGACTGTGTCATGTAGCTCTGTGAAGTCTCTATCAGAATCTCTAAGAAATGGTGAAAAGGGAAGAATGAGAAAATATGCTCAGCCCAGATAATTCAAACAAATTAGGCCTTTACAGGTTCCTCCTGATCTGAATAAACAATGTTCAGTACCCATCGACAGATGAATGACTAAAGAAGATGGGGGTGTACACACACACACACACACACACACGATGGACTACTACTCAGCCATAAAAAAGAATGAAATTTTGCCATCTGCAGCAATATGGATGGACTTGGAGGGCATGATGCTAAGTGAAATAAGTCAGAGAGAGAGACAAGTATCATACGATATCACTTATATGTGGAATCTAAAAAATACAACAAACTGGTAAATAAAACAAAAAAGAAGCAGACTCACCTATATAGAGAACAAACTAGTGGTTACCAGTGGGGAGAGGGAAGGGGGGAGGGGCAGCATAGTGGTAGGGGGTTAAAAAAAGGGTTATTATGGGATTATATGAAATCATGTGTGAAACTTTTGAAAACTGTAAAGCACTACAGAATTTAAAGAATCTTTCATTCAATAAAATAAAAAATAGACTAAAAAAACCAACCAAATAAACAAAAACAGACAATCTTTAGTCTTTCTGGCTAAACTTTGGTTCAGGACCTCGCTGTTCTATACCATGTCAAAATTCATTTGTAATCTGTTCTGTTTTTCTCCCCCATTCTGGTTCGAGAACATCCTTTGAAAAGAAATTGTCATCCATTAACTAGGTAGACTATAAATTAAATAATACATATGTCACGTCATCATGCGATTTCATTGTTTTTTCTTCCAATAATAATCATGGTTTCTATGCCTCAGCATCCAGAAACTAGACAGAACAGAAGTTCTGAAGGGAAGTTAAGTATCACCTGATTGACAGCAGCAGTACTTTAATCCTCTTTCCTATTCCATAGTACGGAAAAGGGGAGCAGGGACCAGTGCCTCTTTAAAATTGCTACTCTTTCAATCTCAATTTCAGCACCTAAGTCACTGCAGCTTTGCTGGACTGGCTTTGTGAAGGTATTGCAGACTGCAGCTGCAGCCAGCTGGCCTATGTATGTGCCTAATGCAGAAGTATAGTTTTTTGCTATTGCTGTAAGATTCCGTTCTCCTACCTGAAGCAGCGGAAATGGGAATTCATGGATGTATCCCAGGGTTCCGCTAAAGCCCCTGGATCGAAGAAGCACAGAGCAATAGGGTGTCAGTAATACTAAGGGTGTTGATGACACTAAGAAAACCCCTGAGCTCATTCTTGTAGCTCAAATGTTTCCTTAGTAAAAACAAAGAACAAAAACAAAAAAATGAGATGAGGCTTGAACATGGAAGAAGAAATACTTTTGTTAGATAAATAGTGTATTCTTATCGTTCTCTGAATGTAATGCACCAAACTCAAGGCTTCCTTCCAAACACAATTTCCCTGAGCACCTTTAATCAGGCTTTTTGCTGGGTGCTGGGATATGGACATGATCAATTCCCTGACTTTAAAGTTTGTTAGGAAGACAGACAAGAAAGCAGAACAATCACAACATGGTGTGGTAAAGAACATTAGATGAGACAAGATGTGATGGGAGCATGGGAGGGAGGCATTTTAACACAACTGGGCAAGAGGATCAGCAAAGGGATTCCAGAGGAAAAAGGAATGGAGCTAAATCCTAAAAAGTAAGAGAGGGGAAGGACAGCAATGTGAGGAAGGAGGGACATTCCAGCAAAGGGAGATTATTTGCAAATGATCTCTCTACACCAAGACTTCTTACCACTCAATGGGAAGTCCTCAATTAGAGGAAAATGCACATTCCAAAGTACCTATCATGAGAGAAAAGCGAGCACCCTCCCCTCGCCCCCCCCACAATGTTATATAAACTTCAAGACTTGAGAGAGAGAGAGAGAGAGAGAGAGAGAGAGAGAGGGAGGGAGGGAGGGAGGGAGGGAGGGAGCCTGCGCCAACACTTGTTTTAGAACATACTGTTTGCTGGTCACATCGTTACAAAGTTTGAGGTCAAACAAAACTAAGAGCTAATCTTTGATGGTTTTAAAGTGATTATCAATGCATGGACATTCAGTTACGTTTGTTCAATTAGAAAAAAATTATAATTCTAAAAGTAGATTAAAAAAACGAAATGATGCCATTTGCAGCAACACGGATGCAACTAGAATTATCATACTAAGTGAAGAAAGTCAGAAAGAGAAAGACAAATACCATATGACATCACTTATATGTGGAATCTAAAATATGGCCCAGGACTTCCCTGGTGGCGCTGTGGTTAAGAATCCGCCTGCCAATGCAGAGGACATGGGTTTGAGCCCTGGTCCGGGAAGATTCCACATGCCATGGAACAACTAAGCCCGTGTGCCACAACTACTAAGCCTGTGCTCTAGAGCCTGCGAGCCACAACTACTGAGCCCACGAGCCACAACTACTGAAGCCCATGCTCCTAGAGCCCATGCTCTGCAACAAGAGAAGCCACCACAATGAGAAGCCTGCGCACCACAACAGAGAGTTAGCCCCCGCTCCCTGCAACTAGAGAAAGAAAGCCCGCATGCAGCAACGAAGACCCAACTCAGCCAAAAATAAATAAATTTATAAAAAAATAAAATAAAATATGGCCCAAATGAACCTATCTACGTAACAAAAACAGACTCACTGACACAGAGAACAGACTTGTAGTTGCCAAGGGGGAGGGTGGATGGGGGAGGAAAGGACTGGGAGTCTGAGGTTAGTAGATGCAAACTATTTCATATAGAATAGATAAACAACAAGGTCCTACTGGGAACTATACTCAATATCGTGGGATAAACCATGATGGAAAAGAAGATAAAAAAGAATGTACCTATGTGTATGACAGAGTCACTTTGCTGTACAGCAGAAATTAACATTTTAAATCAACTATACTTCGATAAAAAAATTAATAAAAAATAAATAAAAGTAGAGTGCATGAGGTGGAATCACTTTAGGAAACAACAACTCTAAGTAGCTTATCTTCATATTACTCTTAATTATTTCCTCTAGTCCTTGAGAAGAGGAAAATGGGTCCCCTACCCAAAGTAGTATTAAACATCTGAGTGATAACCCACACATTTTCTCATTTAAACCACACCAGAAGAAAAGTACCATTAAGCTAAACTCGTGGTTACACAGAGAGCAAAGGAAGGAGGGTGCGTTAGAACTCAGGTTTTCTGACCCAGGAGTCTGGGTTCTGGTCTTGACACCATCACAGCTCGCTGCTTCATCCCATCGCTGTTTTCTCCTCTACAGACTTAAAGGATGGAAAATTTGATAATTTTGAGAAGCAAACAGTTAAAGGAGTAGCTTGCTCTCTCAACCGTATTTTTTTTTTAAAGGCTCAGGTTCACATTGCTGCTTTTTTTTTTAAGAAAAAATAAAATAATACACGTAATTCTCGGCCCTCATGGCCATTTGAAAATAACTCCTCTACTTTTTTCCCTTTTGTTTCTTCTCTACAATTGATCACCAACCCTACTAGTGCCTCCCAGCAAACATGTTATATATTTTTCACAATCCCTAAATATAGTACCTTGATTCAGATTGGAGGGGAACTCAACCTTGTAATACAGACCCTGAGATGTTACTACATCATGTTGGTTTCACTCCATTTATAAAGTAATTATAGAATTAAGGCTTTTTAATGATAAAAGTACTTTTTTTTTTTTTGCGGTATGAGGGCCTCTCACTGTTGTGGCCTCTCACGTTGCGGAGCACAGGTTCCAGACGCGCAGGCTTAGCGGCCATGGCTCACCGGCCCAGTCGCTCCGCGGCATGTGGGATCTTCCCGGACCGGGGCACGAACCCGTGTCCCCTGCATCGGCAGGCGGACTCTCAACCACTGCGCCACCAGGGAAGCCCGATAAAAGTACTTTTTAAAAAAGTTATAATGTGTTAAACAAGGAATAGTTTGTTAGAGAAATATTCATTACTAAGTGAGACTAAGTTTGCAGTGAGATACTGATGTAAATCTTTATAACAATCCCCCCACATTCCACCCCCAGATTTTCCTCCTATTCAACATACTCTTGTCAGCAAAACCTGCCACCACTGTTACAGCTAGAGTTACCACGACCACCACAAACAGTCTTAATAGAAATAAAAAGCAGATCTGTCAATTAAACCCAAGGGAACATTAGGTGTATGCAGAGTTAACTCCTGGAATATTCTAACTCATTTTTCAGAATACAGCAACCAAGAGGGAGATCTGCAACCATTGTAAAATAAACTAATACTCTGGATTTGGTCTCATAGATTTATCCTAGACCTCAACAAAATAAGATCCCTTAGACATCCAATTCTCCAAAGAGGTCCTGTTACGCACTCTTTACAGTCTCACCCCCTCCTTATGTGGTCCCACTGCACTTTTACTTGCCTCTATCACAGCATTTATGACACTAAGAAAATGGGTATAAGGCTATGAATTTTAACTGTTGTCTCAACTTCTCTGAGCCTCTATATCCTCATTTACCTTGGGGAGGAAACAATTTAAATCAAGATCTTTAAAGAACCATATTGTACAAAATTAGAAAAATTTAGCAAAAAGAAAAATAATTAAAATTACACACACACACAGAGTAAGGAGAAGAAAGGAAATAATGAGGATCAGAGAAGAAAACCAAATTTTTAAAAAGAGAAACAAAGGAAACACAAGCTGGTTCTTTGAGAAGGTAAATAAATTTGATAAACCTCCAAATGGACTGATCAGGAAAAAAGACAGACACGAATTACATACCAATATAAGGAATGACAGAGGTGATATCACTATACATCCTACAGATATGAAAAAGATAATAAGGGACTGTAATGAAAAACTTTATGGCAATAAATTCAACAACTTAGATGAAATGGACAAAATCTTTTAAAAATACAAAATACTGGGACTTCCCTGGTGGCACAGAGGTTAAGAATCCACCTGCCAATGCAGGGTACACGGATTCAAGCCCTGCTCCAGGAAGATCCCACATGCTGCGGAGCAACTAAGCTCGTGCGCCATAACTACTGAGCCTGTGCTCTAGAACCTGCGAGCCGCAACTACTGAGCCCACGAGCCACAACTACTGAAGCCTACGCGACCTAGAGCCCGTACTCTGCAACAAGAGAAGCCACCGCAACAAGAAGCCAGCGCACCGCCACGAAGAGTAGCCCCCGCTTGCCGCAACAGAGAAAGCCCACATGCGGCAATGAAGACCCAATGCAGCCAAAAATAAATTAATAAAGAAAAAGAAAAAATACTGAAACCCAGTCAAAAAGAAATAGATAACCTGAATAGCCCTAGACCTATTTTTTTTTTGCCCTACATCTATTTTAAAAATTGAATTATTAGTTTAAAAATCCTCCCGCAAAGAAAACTCTGGAACCAGATGGTCTTATTAGTGAATTCTAAAAAACATTTAAAGAAAAAAATATTACCAATTCTTTCAGAAAATTGAACAGGAAGAAATAATTCCCAATTTATTCTATGAAGCCAGAATTAACCAGATACTGAAGTTAGGCAGACATTACAAGAAGCTATTATGTCCCTCATGAACACAATGCAAAAATTTCAAACAAAATTTTAGCAAATCAAACCCAACAATATATAAAAAGAATAATATATCATGACCAAGTGGGGTTTATCCCAGGAATGCAAGGCTGGTTTACCATTTGAAATATATTCAATGTAATTTACCATATTAACAAACAAAAACTATACAATTATCCCAATAAGTGCAAAAACATATCTAACAAAATCCATTCCTGAAAAAGCTCTTAGTAAACTAAATACAGGGGAGAATTTCCTCAATCTGATAAAGGGAATCCACAAAAAAATCTACAGCTAACATCACACTTAATGGTGAATGACTGAACGATTTCCCTCTAAGATGAGGAATGACATAATTATTTACATAGAAAATGCAACAGACTCTACAAAAAAGCTACTGGAATAAGTGAGTTTAGCAAAGTTGGAGGATATAAGGTCTATATACAAAACTGAATTGTATTTCTATAAATTGTATTGTACTTCTGAATTGTAATGAACAATTTTATATTGAAATTTTTAAAAACACCACTGATAATAAGGCCAAAAGATATGAAACAGGCTAAATCTGGCAAAAGATGTGCAGGATCTGTACTTTAAAACATTGCTGAGAGAAATTAAAAACATAAATAAAGGGTTGGAAGACTCAACACTGTTATAAGAAGTCAATTCTCTCCCAAATTGACATACAGATTCAATATAATCCCAAACAAAATCTCAGCAGGCTGTTTTGTATAAATTGATAAGCTGATTCTAAACTTCACATGGATATGTGAAGGACCTGGAATAGCCAAAACAACTCTGAAAAAAAAAGAACAAAGTTGGAGGACTAACACTACCAAATTTTAAGACTTAGTATAATATAAGGCTACAGTAGTGATTAAGACAGTGTGACAGGGCTTCCCTGGGGGCGCAGTGGTTGAGAGTCCGCCTGCCAATGCAGGGGACGCGGGTTCGTGCCCCGGTCCGGGAAGATCCCACATGCCGCGGAGCGGCTGGGCCCGTGAGCCATGGCCGCTGAGCCTGCGCGTCCGGAGCCTGTGCTCCGCAATGGGAGAGGCCACAACAGTGAGAGGCCCATGTACAGCAAAAAAAAAAAAAAAAAAAAAAAGACAGTGTGATAGTAGCATAAAGACAGACAATGAATGGAACAAAACAGACTCCAAAATAGACCCACAAGTGATTTTTGACTAAGGTGCAAAGGCAATTCAGTGAAGAGAGAATGGTCATTTCAACAAATGGTGCTGGAACAACTAGATATCCATATGCAAAAAATATGTACTCTGATCACACCTTGTACCATGTGCAAAAATCAAGTCAGAATGGACCGTACGCCTACATGTAAAGCCTCAAACTGTGAAACTTCTACAAGAAAACAGGAGATAATCTCTACGATCTAGGATTAAGTAAAGATTTCTTAAATATGATACCAAAAGCATAACCCTTAAAAGGACAAATTGATAAACTGAACATCAAACTTAAGAATTCCTGCTCTTTGAAAGACACTGTTAAGAGAATTAAAAGTCAAGTCAGGGGCTTCCCTGGTGGCGCAGTGGTTGAGAGTCCGCCTGCTGATGCAGGGGACACGGGTTCGTGCCCTGGTCCGGGAAGATCCCACATGCCACGGAGCGGCTAGGCCCGTGAGCCATGGCCGCTGAGCCTGCGCGTCCAGAGCCTGTGCTCCGCAACGGGAGAGGCCACAACAGTGAGAGGCCCGCGTACCGCAAAAAAAAAAAAAAAAAAAAAAAAAAAGTAAAGTCGGTTTGGGAGAAAATATTTTCAGATCATTTATCTGATAAAGAAATCTATATCCAGAATATATAGAGAACTCTCAAGACTCAATAATAAGAAAACAAAAGATACAATAAACACATGGATAACAGATCTGATATTTCACAGAGAAATGGCAAATAAGCACATGAAAATATGCTCAACACATTAGTCGTTAGGAAAATGCAAATTAAAAGCACAATGAGATGATACCGAGGCACACTTATTAGAATGGCCAGAATTAAAAAGACTGACCATACCAACTGCTGACAGAAATGTGGAGCAACTGGAACTCTCATGCACTGCTGGTGAGAAATGTAAAAGGACACAACTACTTGAAAAATAATTTGGCAGTTTTTAAAAAGTTAAACATACACCTACCATATGATCCAGCCATCCCACTCCTAGGTATCTGCCTAAGAGAGAAGAAAGCATATGTCCATACAAAGACTTGTATATAAACTTTCAGATCAGTTTTATTTAAAATAGTCAGTACTGGAAACACCCAAATGGCCATCAACAGTGAATAGATACATACACAAATTGTGGAATACCCATTATTTCTCAGGAATAAAAAGGGAAAAACTACTGATACACTCAACAACATGGATGAATCTCAAAACAGTTATGCCAGGCAAAAGAGTACAGAGTACATGAATGCATTTATATAAAACCCTAGAACAGGCAAACTAATCTAAGCAACAGAAAGTAGATCAGTGGCTGCATGGAGGTGGGGGCAGAGAGGCGTGAGGGTAGGATTACCAAGGGGTACAAAGAAACTTTTGCAGGTGATGTGTATTTTCATTACCCTTACTGTGGTGATGGTTTCAAGGGTGTATACTTGTGTCAGAATAGATTAAATTGTACACTTTAAACACAGGCCATTTATTGCAGGTCAATTATACCTCAATAAAGCTGGGGGAAAAGTAACTGCTTATATTTTACAAAATCCATTTTAAACTGTCCTTTTTTATATTAGCACACTGAAAATCTTTCACTGTAGTGAAGCAATTGAGATAACTGCCTCAAACACCTTTTCTTTTGACCTTTACTCTATATAAACACAACTGTAAAAGTAAATTACTATTGGATGGAAAAGTGAACAGACTGGTCTCCCTGGATTACACAGCAGTCTGTTTACTGGCTTCAAACAAAGCCCGAATGTTTAGCTAAATTACCAGTACTGAATGCTTGGTCACTTAATTCTGAAAATACTATAACCACAACCCACCCTAGAGCAATTCATTAATTCAAATAAACATTTATTGCACATGTACTCTGTCTGGCATTGTTGTACATGGTAGATTTCAGGCAGCCCAGTCAGTACCAAATTACAAAGCCATTCTGCATCTAGCCTGGGAATGTTCTGTAAGGTTTTAGTCATTGCATTTAAATAATACAACTAAAGAATATCAATGGAAATAGGATAATTCTTCTAATATGGTCAAAGTTAAAATAATAAATGCCAGTGATAAGATGATTAAAGAATTGTACGCTGGCAGCTTAAAATTACAGAACAAAGGTATATCTTGAAACCTAAGTGAATTCAGGACAAATACTAAAAAAAAGTACTTCCATACACAGCCAGAGTGGAGCTTGTCATCTTCAAGAGGTCCTGCCAGCTTGGAAGTATAAAAAGATGTGAAAAACAGGTAGACAGACCCATAATTAATTAATTAATTAATTAACTATATATAACAACTAGGCAACTTTAAGTAAATTTCCTATTAGTATCAGAGATGACATTCTACCACAGCACATTCTCTATTGTTTAGAGAATTCCATGCCTATTGGACCAAGGATGGTAATTACGTCTGATGGAAAATATAAGCTTATTTATTCATCATAAATAAAATTCAGTAAGTCCACGTCTCTTGCCACTAATATATAGGAAAATTTTACACTTTATCAAGGGTATCCATTTGAAAACCTATACCGTCTTTTTTCCCCTCCAGTAGTACTTCTCTTTTAGGACTTTTTAAGAAAAGAATCCAATGAACTCATGCAATGGACAAAAAAAATCAGTAATTATCCCTTGTTAGAGAAAACTGTTGATGCATTGTGCTTCAGATTCCCTTAGACATTGTTATTCCTTTCCTAAAACTTTCAGGCTGCCTTTGGACTATCATGTTTTCTGTTCTCAGAGGAACAATTTTACCAAACGATAAGCTTTTAGTGAATTTTGACTGACACAATGATTCCCTGTCACATGTTCTAAACACATCATACCCAAATTCATATCCACATTAAACACTGCTAATCTCCTAAATATTCGGTAACCACGGCATTCCAGACCACAGGTTCTGCAAGCATAGCTTGTGAATATTCTCATTCCCATAGAGAAGCAATAACCATTAAAACAAAAGATGAAAAACAAACCAGAGTATTCAGTCATTTTAACTTCTGGTTTTTGTTTTTCAGATTTGTAAAAATGAAAATGATTTTGTTTTAGGTAAAATGGTAGGAAATATGTCCAAAAAGGAGAGACATTCAACAGCTGTTAACATAAACTTCCCATTATGGAACTTTTCCATCTCTCCTCCAATATTTACTTTAATTAAAATGGTGAAATGACACCTGTTGCGGTTGGAGTTCCACTCAAGCTGAGAACCAAATCTGTGTTTCTTCACAACACCTCCACTGTCCATTAATGCCCTGTTACATTCCCTTTTGGAGGAAAGTATTGTTCCGTCACCTAACATCTACCAACAATTTATAACGTGCCAGGCACTGTGCTAGCCACTTCAGAGGCAGAATTTCCACGAGCCCACACAACAATTCTGTGATGGAGCATTTCACAGCTTGGTAGAGTGTTAATGACCTGAAGAACCTGCCCAAGGTCACAGAGCTATTTCCCTTGACAAACAGCACAGATGAAATCTTACACTCCTCAGCAGTGAGTCTCCCAAGCCAGGCCCCAAGCGGGAGCACACCTGTCTGAGGATGTGGACTGTTGGAACTGTGAGCACTTCGTGTTTGTTTTTTCTCAGTGTGGTTACTATTCTCTAATTCACTTTAATCAGACTGTAAGTTTTAACACGGAAGAGAAACGTCGTGACAGGACTAGGTGTATATGACGATTTCTCTCCCATGCTTTGGTATCGTAATCTTGTCGTCAGGCAAGGTCTCTTTTCTAAGACGACAAGACTGCCGTAGAGCTACGGGGTAGAGTAGCTAGCAGTGTGATTATTACTTCTGACCACGTGTAAAGTGGTGCTGAACATTTAAAACAATTCTGATTTAAAAACGTATCCGTGTTTTTCATATAAGTAAATAATACAGCAGAAAGTTATAAATAGGATACACGAATGAGTACTTTATCCTTCATTCCTCCCCAGGCTTGACCTTTGATTCACGACAGCCTGAACAGCGGTTGCAAATGGTGCTCCTGGAGCCCCTTTGGGGCGCCAGTCAGCCTTCCGCTGCCCTCTGGAGATGAGCTGTTCTATGTACGAGAGTTTCATGGACAACACACTTGTAGAAGAAGTTTACAAACCACGCGCTTCCACCCTTATAGCATTTCTGCACACTATTTTGCTATCTCTGAGATGAAGAATAAAACTGACTTAAATTCAAGCGTTACGAACACAGGAGCAAGAACTGGTTGAAGACCTTCTGCATTCTCTGTCTAGTAAGAAAGACTATTCAGTGAGAGCATAATCAAGATCTATCACTACTTAAACTACAGAAACCACTGCTGAAGTACATTAGAAATGTCTGTTTACATACAGAATACGTATTTATTACTTAGAATCACTTACCAGATTCTTTACAACTGCTAGGCAACACGTTAGCCTAAATTCCACACACTTGATCAGAGGTGCATTTCAATTGTACATACTTTCCACAACCCAGGCAAATTTTTCCCTAATTAGACTAAATGTGAGTAGCAATAAAATATTTGGATTCCCCCCCCATTATTTAATGCTCCTTTTTGAACTGTATTTATCAGTCATCAAAAAATCCAAAAATTAATGGATGGAAATAGTGCATATGTGAAAGCGATCTTGTTTTAGGTGGTGCAGTAGAAGAGTGACCCTGACAAACCCCGAGCCCAGCTGCATAAAGGATTCAGGCCTCTTTCTTCAGGGCCGCTGTTCACCAACATCTGTAAGGGCTGCTGACTCCTTCTCTGACAGCTAGGCTGTGAACTTTTCTAGTTTGAATGATGCTACCTCTGAAGAATTAATTAGTAAACAATGAAGCTAAGTACCTCTTAATAAAAATCATTTCAGAATACAGAATAAGCTAGACTCTATCTGAGGCATATTAACTATTTTTTTCCCAGGAGCTGATAAGGGGTACCTCCAAACATCAACATTCTTTAATTTCAGCTCTGTAACTGACTTCAACAGGGATACAGTTTGCTGGGCTCTGGGGTCTCAACACAGAGATTTTTCCGTATATTATTTCACTAATTTATGCAGGAGTCAAATCCATAATTTTGATCATTAAAATCTGAAATGTATTCTCTTTCCCAGTCTTTGAGCAGTTTTGGTAAAATTCAGAATGCTCAAAGTCTTAGTCTATTAGATATGTGTTGAAACTCCATTTGAAAGAATAAGCATTAATCTATAAACCAAAAGAAAATTATCTGTGTTATATTTTAAATATATACCTTACAGTAATTTAAAAAGCTGGGATGCTATAATCTACTCAATTTGAGTTTTTAGAAATGCTCCTTTAGATTAACTTGCTAAAAGACACTTGCCTGCATTGGGGGGTCAGGCAAATTTAGTGAAAGTTCTTCGATGAAAATTTAAATAAATAAATAAATATGGCTCACCCCTACTGCAGGGAGGAAAGAAAGGAATCTAGGCAATAAACAAAGACACTTAAAATATACGCAATTTACTAGAATATCTTGTCATATGGCAAGGTAGTAGGACGAGAGTGTTTAGCCCACAAAAGTAATACAATTGTATTTACACCTTAAAATGAAAAAAAAAAAGTACAAAAACCAAAAAACCATCGTTCCCAAGTGTCAACATAATATTACTACTTTAGATAAACAAGGCCCTATTTTTCTAATATTTAAATAATAAAAATTACGCCATATCCAAGCTACCAGTGATTTGGTTTTCTTGAATATAGAGGGAAGACAAAGCTGGAAGCACACTCACCTCAAAATTAAAGGGTAAAAAACCAAAGTCAAATTCCATTTCTACACTAGTGTTCCAATGGCTATTAAGAGACACGAATCAGGAGTCAGATTTCAAGATGCCAAGATCTGAAATCTGCAATTCATTTTATTTTTATATAAAAGATGAAACTAAATTAACATCTGCTATTCAGAATACAAAATTTAAGTCTTGACGTGAACTGAGTTCTTACTTTTAAGGTGAACTTCCAGTCTTTTCCATTCACAAATAGGACTTGATTTATTAAGTTCCCTGCTTTGTATCTCCAGAGTTGATCAAAGCACATTTTCTTAGTACAATCTGTATTGTTCCAAGTGTTTTATAAACATCTCTTGTGAGAGTTTACAGGAGTGATCTGAAATCATATCCAAGGTTTCATCCTATGAGTCAGTTATTCTTAAAAGGAAATAGAATCTGTCTTTATCACCTTTATTTCCCTATGTATCACAAATCTAATTCTAATCACAAAATTTTAAAATAATAATTAGCAGAACTGTCAGTAGATAATTACTGACATTAAATACTCGGCAGGACAAAGGAAAAGGCATAAGTTCATTACCTGGACATGAAAATTACAGGTCTATACAATATCTGAGCTTTTATAACAGTCCCTTAGCCACCAGGTAAGCTTGTCCACTATGTAGCCCTATACTGATAACTCCCAAACCCATATTTCCTGTCCTCACCTGAGATCCAGGCTGTCCATCCAGCTGCCTGTTGAACCTGTTCTCCTGAATTCATTCACAAAGATATTTGAGCGAAGAAAACAAGACAGTCCCTGTCTTCAAAGGGCTTCTAACTGTGAAGAAAGCCAAACCAGTCTAATAATCATAAAAATATGTAACATACAAATTGTGATTAGTTCTATGTTCCAGTCTAAGTTGGTCTAAAACTGAACTCAGTTTACCCACTGCACTCCGGTCTGCCTGCTCCCTGAACTCATTCTCGGATGGAAATGTGCCATCACAGGTTACCAAAGTCACAAATGTGGGAGGCATTCCTGGCCCTCCCTTCCTTCTCAGATCTTCTTAATCTCAGTATTTCCAGAGTAGATGTACATGGTTAGCTCTGCCCAGAACAACCTTCTTCCACTTCTTCTGGGAACTGCCAATGAGATGGTGGTAGACAGCTTCCAAAGATCCCAGTGCCTGGTGAAGGCACAAAACCCAAGGCCAAGAGAGCCCCTGGGATTTTAAAAACTAAAGTTGGGAAAGAGGAGCTCTTTCCTCCTCTTGGTTGGAGAGTATGACAATGGCCCCTGCCATATGCAGACGCCCGAGGGAGCAGAGATGGGAGAAAGAATCTCTGTGTTGATGAGACCAGTTCCAATCCACAAGGCCTCTGGCTTTTCCTGGTTTCTGCAGCATTTCATACCTTTTACAACCTTCTCCAGGAAACTTCCAATTAATCTCTCTTTGAACTTAAGATAGTTTGGGGAGGGTTTCTGTTACTTGTAGCCAGGATTCTGGACTAATAGCTCCTAAACACTTTCAGCCTGTGTCTTATCCAACTCTGCCACGAACACCTTAGTTCAGGTCCTCATCACCTCTCACTGGACTAGATCAACAACCTAATGGGTCTCCTGTCCCCAGTCCTGCCCTTGCATCTAGCATCCATAATACAGCAGCCAGAGGGACCACATCACTCTCTCCCTGCTGGAGAGTGGCTCCAGCATCAATACGGGCAAAATCTAACTTCCTTAACAGGGGACACTCAGCTCTCTACAATCAATCTTCCTCTCCTGGCAAGCAACATTTCATGCTCTGACTATATGGAAATACTTGGGCTATGGCTTAGACAGACAGACACACACACACACACACACACACACACACACACACACACACACACACACACACACACACACACACACACACACACACACACACACACACACCAATGCTGAACTGATTGGTAAGCAGGGTATTTTCCTTTCTGAAAATGTGGAAAACCTGAAGAAATTAAAGAAAAGTGGTTTTCTTTAGGCTCACTTCTAGGCATCAAAGTCATCACACCTATGCCTACATTTGCCTACATTTTATTACACTAAGGATGCTAAATACAGCTACTGTAAGATATCTGGCCCAGATATATTGTATACACAGTAACAAGAAACTGAAGGAGAGAATCAATGACCCTAACTAAAAGTTCTGATTGTTACCCACCTTTGTGAATTGAGCACAACACTTTGAATATACTAAAATCCACTGAATGGTATACTTTAAATGGGTGAACTTCATGATATGTGAATTATACCTCAATAGAGCTGCTGTTAAGTGTCCACTCTTCAGTGAGGCATTCTCACCCAGATACAGGAGACTATTCCTTCCTGCCTTCTGTGGACCTCCACTGTCCTCTGTGGATGCTTCTAGCTTGGCGTGTGAGCTCTTGTTCACATGAGGATAGGGCCATGTCTCACTCACCTCTGGATCCCCAAGCCCAATCAAGTGCTCAGTACATACAAAACACTTAAAAACGTTCACAGAATGACGCATGAATTTTGAGCTAGGCAGAACACTGAAAGACATTTTTCTAATTTAGAAAAAAGCACATTCGGTATTAGGTTAGGAAACTTGGTCTTCTCACTTTGAATTAGATGAGAATATTTGAAAAACACGAAAGATATTTAAAACCTCTAACCCACGGTATAGTTAACAGCTGACCATTTAATTTTGCACCAATTTTTAAAATGAGAGATGTGTAGAAATAAGGTGTGATTTTTTTAACTTACAGAAAATCTCAAACAGAGATAAGACTACATAAACAACCAAAGAGAAATAGATAAGCTGGTCTTCATGAAAATTATAAACTTCTTCAAAGAACATTTAAAAAAAAGTGAAAAGACAATTCACAGAATGGGAGGACATTTTTACAATTCATATATCTGATAAGGACATATGCGGGGGGGGGGGTTCATCTAGAATATACAAGGAAATCCTATAACTCAACAATAAAAAGACAACCCAACTTTAAAAATGGGAAAAGAATTTGAATAGGTATTTCTCTAAAAAAGATATACAAGTGGACAAGAAGCACATGAAAAGATGTTCAACATCTTTAGCCATTAGGGAAATGCAAATCAAAACTACGAGATACCACTTTACACCCACTGGAATGGCTACTATGAAAAACAAAACAAAACAAAAAATAACAAGTGTTGGCAAGGATGTGAAGAAACTGGAATCCTCTAACACTGCTGATCAGAACGTAAAATAGTACAGCCGCTTTGGAAAACAGTTTGGCAGTCCCTCAAAAAGTTAAATATAGAATTACCATGAGACCCAGCAATCCTACTCCTAGGTATAAATCCATGAGAAACGACAGCAGATGTCCACCCAAAAAACTTGTACATGAATGTTCACAGCAGCATTATTCATAAGAGCCGAAACATGGAAACCACCTAAGTGGCCATCAAGGGATGAATAAACAAAATGTATATCTCCGTGCCACAGAGTTATTCAGCAACAAAAAAGAATGAGTTCTGATACATGCTACAACACAGATGAACCTCAAAAACATGCTAAGTGAAAGACGCCAGACACAGAAGGTCACACATATTTTATGATTCCATGTATATGACATACTCTAAATAAGCAAATCCACAGATACAGAAAGTAGAATGGTGGCTGCCACGGGCTAACGAGAGGGAAGAACGGAAAGTGACTGCTACTGCGCCTGGGGTTTCTTTTTGGGGTGATGAAAGTGTTCTGGAATTAGACAGTGGGGATCCGTGCACAACTCTGTGAATATACTAAAATCCACCGAATTCTATGCTTTAAACGGGTGAACTTTACGGTATGTGAATTACATCTCAATAGAACTGTTACCAAAAAAAATTACTGCACAAAATCATATAGTGACACCTCTGTGTAGGGGTCTGATTGAATCACTTTGCCTGCTATAGGATAACCTGTCATAAAAGAAAACAAAAAAACACACAATCTGTTCAAACGAGGAAATGATTTATTTTCCTACCACCAAATCCCTACAATGACCAACCATAATATCAAATCCAAAGTAAAAAGAGGAAAGAACGAAAGAGCACACTGCAATTCTCTGGCAGGTATGAAATGGAATTAACCAAAGACTGCACAAAGAAAAATGTTTATCAGAACCACTCACTTCCCTTTGATTACACAGATTTAAACAAGTCCAAGTCCTTTCTAACTCATGAGAAAATGTGCCAGCTTCTTTATTAGCACAGAGCAAGGAAAAACAAGCATTCTCTCCTATAACAAAATTAACATCCCACAGAAGGTCTGTTTGTACTTGGCCGTCGTGAACCTTTCATCTCAGAGCACTGCTAAATTAAACAAGCCTATGTTGTATTGAACACAATGAGCCAGATACCCTGGCAGGCTCCTAAACTTTACCAGTTAATGTTGAAGAACATTAGAAATAAAAGGGAGGGTAAGAATGATGGTGATGGTGGTAATAAAGCAGCTGTGTCTTCATTCCACCCAACATTTCACTAATCTACAATAATGGAAACATTCTAACAACTGTGAGACCCTTTTCTCTGTTGGTGAACACAAGAAGAGCCAGAGAGATCTGGATTCAAGTCATTGCTTTGTTTTTCTTTTAAGCACACTAGCTGAGTGCCGAAGGACAAATCTCATAACCAAGGCCTTCTATTCTCTAAAACTGGAGTGACTGTATCTAGCCTCAGAGAGTCATTAGAGAACAAAATGAGAGAACACACACAAGAGGTAGAGTGCAATGCTCTATACGTACATCCCCACCATAAATATCCTCACTGCTCTCAACTTTTCAACGCAAATACTGATTCTGGAGCTTATATCACAGTGTAAGTAATTGACATCAACCTTTCTTTTCTACCCCAAGGACATCTAAGCAACCGAAATAGTCTATGAAAATTCCATAGTGAATAAATTATTCCCCCTCCCATATAACTGAAAGTAAGAAAGCCATCAATAAAGTCTGTTTTAAATGTATTAAATCAGGGCACGACACAAAGCATTCATTCACCTAAGAGGTATTTAAAAGCAATGAACTGAGAGAGACACACCAAGAGAAACACTTACTATGAGAGACAAATGCCTATTTTCCAGTGCAATAATTGGTAACCTTTCTATAAAGATTGATGCAATCTGATTATAATTCCCAAGTGTCAGTAATCAGTTCTTAAGGTAAAAGAAAAAGGAAGTGGGGTGGTTTCAAGCGCTCCAGAAAAGATGTAGGAGGATATCCCTTCCCACTGACAGCAATTAACGTTTGAGTGATGGCTGCTAGAACACTCAGACTGAAAAACTTTGTTACATTAGAATAGACTGAAATCTACTTAAAACAAAACTTACTGGGTTTAGCAGACACAAACATAACCCTCACCATGAACTAGGTGTCCTCTCTGAACAAACTGGAACGAAGGTAAAGCTTGCATGGACTTCCCATATTTGTCATCACAGTGCTAGAATATGCCATACTCCCATGCTGGAAGTCTACTTAAAGAGAGCATCTAGACCCTGCACCGGGAGACGGTCAGACTCCCTCCGCCCAGCTCCAGACAATGTTCCATCACACCACAACACCAGGAAAAGTTTCTAGGGTTAGCAAGGAGGGAAATGTCTCAAGGGCAATGGGACATTCGGAGGCTGGAGATAGCTATTCCTGGAGAGTTTCCCTAAGCACCACATTCATTATGGAACTTGTGGCCCAAAGCTATTGTTCTCTACCCCTCTTTCCAAAACTCTCCCCTTAAGACTCAGAGTTTAATAAAACCTCTCTGGAGGCTTCCCTGGTGGCGCAGTGGTTAAGAATCCACCTGCCAATGCAGGGGACACGGGTTCAAGCCCTGGTCCGGGAAGATCCCACATGCCGCAGAGCAACTAAGCCCATGCGCCACAACTACTGAGCCCACGTGCCATAACTACTGAAGCCCATGCGCCTAGAGCCTGTGCTCCACAACAAGAGAAGCCACCTCAATGAGAAGCCCGTGCACCACCACGAAGAGCAGCCCCCACTCGCCACAACTAAAGAAAGCCCGTGCGCAGCAATGAAGACCCAACACAGCCAAAAATAAAATATAAATAAAAAATAAAACATTGATCTCACAAGTGAGAAATAATACAGTCCTCTAAAAAAACAAAACAAACAACAAAAAAAAAACCAAAACAAACAACAACAAAAACCTCTGTGAGAGACCAACTCATTACAGATACTACAGGAGTAAGGCCAGAGTGCTGGCTTTGCTAGGGAGCTGTTACCTATATCGCACATAAGCACTTAACAAGTTTTTTGCCCTCCTACTGCAGTTCAGTACTCTCACCCTGACAATGAAACAGTTTCACCTAAATATTCTACCACCACACACCCTGTATATGAAGACAGAACTTCTCCTCTTTCTAACTTTCCAATTCAATAACCACTTACACTGCCAGTCTAGACTTTAGCCTTTATGCCTAAAATAGGAGGAAACTTGCAAATGCACAGAATCCAACCCATTAAATACTAAGAATGTCTTGAAATCTGTTTAAATACAGTATAAAATTTTTTACAAATGCAGCTAAAAGAAGTAAATGATAAAGTCTTAAGTTTAATTAAGACTCCAGTTTTACTACTACTAGTAATGCCTCACTTTCCAGGAGTATTTTTAGAATTGGGGTTTTAAAGCATGCAATTAAAGAAATTAACTCATCAGTGTAATGAAAGTTACAATATAAGCAAATCCCTATACTACTGCAGAAAAGAGATATAAGAACCCAGAACTTTGGGTATTTTAGAAAACGAATACAGAATCATACCGTTCGCCACAATATGATATCAGAGGGTAAAGTCCAGGAAATCTAATTAATTTAGACCCTACTAATGAAGACTCAATAATTTCCTTTCAAGTCTGCCTAGATTTAACTTTAGACTATTTATTAAGGAAGGAGTTGCTAAGAAAATTAAAGTACAAATAAAAACTGCTAGGGGATTATTTAATAAGTTAAATTTTTCTACATGCAATAACTGCTGCTAAAATACTGATTAAAACTAGCACATGCATTCTTTAGAATCCCATACTCTAGTGGAAACAAAATGTATGAAACAAGAGTCCTCAACATTGCTTTAATCTATTAGATAATTGTTTCATTCTCTCTGTTTATTTTGGCTGTGAAAAACTGGTTATGCGTCAGAAAAGCTTAATAGGCGGGATACTTAACAAAGATTTACACATTCTTCTTAATGGCTAGCAATCTATTTATCTACTTTTATTTTTAATAAATGCTGAATCCCAATTAAAATATAACTCAATTTCTCTCCATTATAATTTAAAATATATTTGGGGACATCTACTTCATCCTTGTCTTCAAATAACATAACTGAAAGATATTCCCATGTCTGTAATATGAAACACAAATAGGGTTCTTTAATAAGATCTAGTACCTGACCTACTTCACTTACTTTGCCCTTAACAGCAACAAGAAGAAACAGACAAAAAAGCAGATTTAAAACACAGCAATATATGTGATTCTGCAAAGAAACGGGACAGAATCCAAATCAACAGTCCAAACAAAACATCACAAAATGTTATGGTAGCAAGTGTCACTACAATTATGCATGTCTAGATTTAGATGCATTTAAAAATCACAGATGCTAGTTTTATTCTCCAAGAAATTAAATTTCTTAATTAAAATTTAAGGCACTTCTCATTTACATCTTAATTCTAACTTAACAATGATGATATTCACCAATCATTAATTCCTTCAAAAACGATCTGAGTGTCTGCCATGTACGTGCCAAATATCACATTAGTTGCTGGATGTAAGATGGTGACTAAAACACACTTGGTCCCAGCCTCAACAATGTTAACTTGGAGTGAAAAGTAAAGCACCCACATGAAAGGCATTCTATAAGATGCATTTTACGTCAAGGAAAAAGAGATGAATTTTAACTGGCTTTTTGTTAAGTCAAAGAACAAACAGTAGGTCAATAACAAAGTTGGTATCTGTTCCATGTGAGACCTTCCTTAGGTAACCCTTATTTGATTGAAATAAAATCTAAAACAAACATAAAATTAGATCTCACATTCATATCAGAAACTGGCAAAATCCTTTGGACAGATAAGACTCAACATCAATATTCATAGGTTTACACGTGAATACATATTCACATAACTCAGTAATACTCTGTTATCACCTAAATTTGTAAATCACATTCCGTACGCTATTCTACAATTGGTATTCATGTTTGAAAGATATTAAGAAGTTAGTTTTTAAAGCTTCTTTAAGGTCCAATGTAAGTGAATAAAAAACAAAGGTATTACTCTCTATAAAGGAAAACTTTCAGTATCCAAGACAATTAGTTAGTTGCCAATAATTTCAAATTATTCATAATGAGTTAATCAGGGCAATAGACCTAAAAACAAAGAACTCAACATATTTTAACATTTTCATCATATTTAAAGTCCAAGAGAGTGTCTCACTTCCACATGAGAATCACAGGTATGTGCTCGATGAGGAAATTCTTTATGTAAGACTATCAAATCAAAGAGGTCTTTAAAACATATAAGGTTTACTCCAGTCAAAAACCCTGCTATCTCAAAAAAGATACTGGGGTTTCCCTGGTGGTGCAGTGGTTAAGAATCCATCTGCCAATGCAGGGTACATGGGTTCGATCCCTGGTCCGGGAAGATCTCCCATGCCGCGGAACAACTAAGCCCGTGCGCCACAACTACTGAGCCCGCGTGCCACAACTACTGAAGCCCACGCGCACAGAGCCCATGCTCCGCAACGAGAAAAGCCACCACAATGAGAAGCCCGGGCATCGCAACAAAGAGTAGCCCCTGATCGCCGCAACTAGAGAAAGCCCGTGCGCAGCAACGAAGACCCAATGCAGCCAAAAATAAATAAAGGAATAAAATTAAAAAGAAAAAAAAAGATACCATTTTTTTCTCCTATTGGACTGGCAAGGATTAAAAAGATGAACAAAACTCAGTGTGGGTAGTTATACTTCTAAGAAAATAAATGAACATGTATACAATGATTTAAGTACAGGGTTAATCAACACACTATTATCCACTAGAAACAATCTAAATGGTCATCAAAGGAATGATTCAATAAAGTATGGTGCCTGTAAAACAATGGAATTACATGGTCAGTAAAAATGATCATATATGATTATGCATGTCTCTTAACAATTCATGTGTAGAGATATATAAAAATATTGTTGCATTTAAAAATGACCACCATATACAGTGTAAACCAATTTATTTAAAGATTTGTATATAAATACTTCTATATTCATAGATAAATTTCTAAAAGGATTTTCACCAAAATATTAATATTAATGGCAGCCATTTCTGGGTGGCAGGAATTAGGTGTCATTGAGGGAGGTTTTTTCTTACTATTATAATAAGAAAATAAACAACACATTTTCATTTAAGAAAATAAAGTGTTGCAATCTCACCAAGTGTCTTCAAATCCCTTCAACTCCCTACTTTAAAATCAAAGTTTTCACTGAATGTTGCAAGTATATGTAATCACCAAACAGCTTATGGATTTCCACCTGTGGGACCTCCTTCTCAGCACCATGCTTTAAAACAATGAGATGATGGAAATTTAAAGATTCAAGTCAAAGAAGTAAGGAAGCCAAATGACCTTATTCAAACAGTCCACATTCCTGGCATCTACCTTAAGAACCTCAGGTTCTATGAACTTAAACACTCCTAAAACAATCTCCCTCTTACATCTTAAGAAAGCAGGCTATGGAGAGGAATTTTTTAAAAATAAGAGACATTTCCTTTAAAAAAATTAAATCATAAAAAACTTACCTCAGTAAAAATATTTAATTATTTTCCTGTCTTACATTCTCTTTCTTAGCACCTTCACTGTCAACCTAGAGGGGAAAAAAGTTAAAATTACTTTTAATTGAACATCTACTCATGCCAGGCAGGGTGGTCAGAGAAAGCCTCCTGGAGCACATGAAGTCTGAGAGGGACTGGAAAGAATAAAATACAAGTTACTAAAATGGCACGACTGGGAAGGAAAATGAGCAGGTGTAAGTGGAATTAAATAACTCTTCTTAAATGGTTGGAGGACCTACACATGACTGTATCCAATCTTGCAGCAGGTGAAAAGCTGGGTTGCTAGACTTAGAACACCTGCATCTGAGTCTCAGCTCTACCACTTCCTAGCTTGTCTGATGTTGAGCAAGTCCATAAACCCATGTGCCTCGGTTTCCCCACGTGCATAATAACAGGATCCAACCCACAGGACTGCTGAGGGTTATATGAGATAATCCACATCGGGGACTTCAAAACAGTTCCTGTAACATAATAAATGTTCAATGAACATCAATTTTCGCTTTTATTATTATATGTTCTTATATGAAATAAATCCATTTGCCTCTCACCACCTCCACCACCACCATTATTATTACTGTTACTATTATTATTGAGAAGTGGCATAAGCCTTATCTTCAAGGGGTTTACAATGTACTGGGTGACAGATGAATTACCCAGACACATAATACGAGGCAAAAGAAAGATCAAAGTCAATTATTCATTTACTTATTTTAAAATATCTGAGTGTCTGTTCTTTGCCAGGTATTCTGTATTCTTTGGTGGACATGAGGGACATGGTTTCTCTCCTCACAGTTTCCAGTCCATCAAGGCCAAGCTATAGGACCGACAAGCTACACATGGAGACAGATCGTGTTTTTTACTGGGTGCAGGGCAGCACATATCTAAACTGGTAGAATTAGGTAGCAGAATATTCTGGGTGGAAGGGATGGCGTTATAGGAAACACGGGGCCTTTGGGGAAAGCTAAGCAGCCTCTGGTCAGGGTGCATCGGAGAGGGCAAGCAGCAGCAAGGCTAGAAAGGTAGGCAGGAGGGGCCTCAAATACGGGGCTGAGTTTGTTCTCTTCTCAGTATATTGATCATCCTGCTCCGAGTGAATCACAACTTGCTTTTAACTTCAAGTCTAGCATCATTTTATCATTTTTCTTCTTTTCTTTTTTTGTCTTTTAAAGGTGAGAGGGGAAAGAGGAAGAAAAAGAGCACAGCAACCTCAATCTATGTTGCCGCTGGCAGTGATGGTGGTGGAAGCGGCACTAAGTGATGAGTCCCAAGCTCTTTTTAATTCTCCCAACATTCTTACCAAGCCAGAAATGTTCCTTTTACTGATTAGGAAACTGAGGCTCAGAGTAGTCAAATAGATCCCCAGATGTCCACAGAGCTCATAAATGCAGCCACAGAATTTAACTGTAAGCCTGACTCCCAAGGCTTTCTTTTGTTTTAGGCAAAAATGTATAAAGGATTCTGCAGAATTTAACGTCTGTTAAAAACTACTTAGAACTTCAGGGTATATAAACTTCTGTACTTACACAGAAATAAACAGCCTTCATACAAACAATCAAAACCACTTACAGGGACTTCCCTGGTGGCGCAGTGGTTAAGAATCCGCCTGCCAGTGCAGGGGACACGGGTTCGAGCCCTGGTCCAAGAAGACCCCACATGCCACGGAGCAACTAATCCCGGGTGCCACAACTACTGAGCTTGAGCTCTAGAGCCCACGAGCCACAACTACTGAGCCCACATGCCACAACTACTGAAGCCCGCATGCCTAGAGCCTGTGCTCCACAATAAGAGAAGCCACTGCAATGAGAAGCCAGCACACTGCAACAAAGAGTAGCTCCCACTCAATGCAACTAGAGAAAGCCCGGGCACAGCAACGAAGACCCAATGCAGCTCCAAAAAAAATTAATTAATTTAAAAAACAAACCTTAAAAAAAAACCACTTAGAAAAGATAAAGGAAAAGAAGATCTCACAAAAATATATATATATACATACATGTATATGTGTATACACACACACACACACACACACACACAATAAATTTCATAAGAAATGGGCAAAACCTATATGACAAAAACTTGAAAATGCTCCAGAAGGATTCGGGAGTAAAACCAAACAAATGAAAAAATACACAATGTTCCCGGATAGGAAAATTCAATATCCGAAAGATATCAATTCTCCCTATGTTAGTTTATAAATTTAACACGATCTCAATTTGCCTAAGTTCTTTTTCTTCTGGAACTGACAAATGATTCTAAAGTTCACATGGAAAAATAAACAAGCAAGAATTGCCAGGAAAACGAAGGGCAACAGGTGAAACTAGTTTTACAAGGCATTAAGACATTTTATAAAACCAATAATGTGTACTTGTGCAGGAATAGAAAGACTTAATGGAATAGAACAGAAAGTCCAGAGATGCACCCCAATACATCTGGAAATTCAGAATATAATGAAGGTGTACTGTATTCTGAAACAAATGGGTAAAGATAACTGGTAGCCATATGGAAAAAGTTGAATCTATATATCACTCCTGAACACCAGAATAAATTTTAAATGGATCAAAGGTTTAAGTGTAAAAATGAAACCATAAAAGAAAAAAACACTGAAAGAAAAAAAATGGGCCAAATCCAAATTCTTGGAGGCCTTTCCGTGACTCAAAATCCAGACACCATAAAATATTAACTACTTAAAATTTAAAGAAAAAACTTAAAAGCCTTCTCTATACAAAAATACATGACAGCAATTTTTTTAAAAATGACAATCTTGAGGAAATTGCAACTCACATCACAAAGGGCTAATCTCTCTAATTTATAAATTCCTAGAAATTGGGCTTCCCTGGTGGCGCAGTGGTCGAGAGTCCACCTGCCGATGCAAGGGACAGGGGTTCGTGCCCCGGTCCGGGAAGATCCCACATGCCGCGGGGCAGCTAGGCCCGTGAGCCATGGCCGCTGAGCCTGCGCGTCCGGAGCCTGTGCTCCGCAACAGGAGAGGCCACAACAGTGAGAGGCCTGCGTACCGCAAAAAAATAAAAAAAAATAAATTCCTAGAAATTGATAAGAAAAAAGTGATCCAAAAGAAAAACGCGGAAAGGGCATGAACAGATGGTTCATAGAAAAAGAAACAGAAACCGCCTTTAAGCACGTGAAAAGACGCTCAGCCTCATTCATAATCAAAGTAATGCTCATTAACACCACGAGTAACTTTTCACCTTTCAGACTGATACAAATCCAAAGGCTGGTAAACACTCTATTGGGAGAGGCTATGGAGACAGGTACTCTAGTGCATTACTTGCAGGAGTTCAAAACTGCACAACCCTGAAAGAGGGCAGCATTTATCAAAATTATAAATGCACTGCTCACTGACCCAGTAATCCCACTTCTGGAAAGATATCCCACAGATACACTTCACATATACGAAATGACATGTACACAAGTTTATTCACCACAGGCTGTGACTGGAAGAGACTGGAAGACACTCAAGTATCCATCATTTATTGGGATACTTCATCATTTACTGGGGCTACTTAATAAACTGGCACAGGCCACACAATGGTATATTCTGCATCTGTTAAATAAATGTTTTCTATATACTAATGTAGAAAGATACTAAAGGTATACTAACTGAAAAAAAAAACAGGGTCAGAATAATTTACATTTTATATAAAAAGGAGGGGATATATAGAGTGTACTGGTATCTGCTTGTATCTACACAAAGAAACAGTAGACATCTATAGGAAACAAATAGAAAAAATTATCTGTGGCCGAAGGGAGCATATTAGACCAAGACAGAGTTGGAAATTAGCCTCCTCAAAATACTCCATTTTAGTTTTTGAACCACATGAACATTTTATATATACAAAAAGAATTTTAAAGTGTTAAAAGTATAACTCACAGGACGAAGAGAAAGAGAACTACTTATCACCTAGAGTCAAAATCCAACACGCATTAAAATAGAATTTTTTCCTAAATTAGGAGTTTGGGATTAACAGATACACACTACTATATAAAAAAAAGATAAACAACAAGGACCTACTGTATAGCACAGGGAACCATATTCAATACCTTGTATAACCTATAATGGAAAAGAATCCGAAAAAGAATATATATATATATGTGTACATATGTATATATGTATGTATGTATAACTGAATCACTTTGCTGTACACCTGAAACTAACACAACATTGTAAATCAACTATACTTCAATTTAGAAATAGTAAATAAAAATGAAAGAATTTTTCTCTGAAATTAGATATTAACAAGCAAGATTAGTGTGGCCATCACTAAAAATCATACACGACAATCTGATTTTTTTTCTTTAATCAAGCTAAAGCACATGATTATAATAATCTATAAAAGCGCTATTTGGGGGGCAAGGAATCAGAAGAGAGAATAGGAAAGCGCAACGAGGATGCTTTAGCCTAATGCTTCTCAAAGTATGGTCCCTGGACCAGCAGCATCAGCATTACCTGAGAACCTGGTAAAAATGCAAATTCTCAAGCCCCAGCCCAGACCTACTGAACCAGAAACTCTGCGAGTGGTAGGGAGTAATTCTGGTAATACACACTCAAGTTTGAGAGCCAGTGATCTGGTCAAATGCTTCTTACACATCCTCATGCATCACTTGGAGGAGGATATTGTTAAAAAGCAGATTCTGGTTCAGTAAGTCTGGGGTGAGTCCCTGAGTCAGCATTTCAAACCAGCTCCAGGAAGCTGCTGATGTGCTGCTGGTTTGGGGAGTGCACTTGCGAAGAAAAGCTCCAATCCACCTGGGGAAGAAGGTATGTAGTCTTCACGTGGCTGGGTTTCCTATGAAATTTGCCCTCAGTAGCAGAGTCCATACACAGGTTTCCAGGGTGGGAGACATCATGTAGCCTCCCATATAAGTTCTGTCTTTAACTCGGAATAAATACATTTTCAAGCATATGTCTTATTAAAATAACAGTGAATTGTTGAAATTCAATTTAAGGATGTCTCGTTTGAGACGACTTTCATTTATAAGTGGACCCATGAACCTTCCAGAATGGGGGGAAAAAAACCAAGAAGGCATATTCATAGATCTGCCTGGTTATACTGTCTGATTAACTTTATTTCAAACACATTAACCATACCATCTGCTCTCCATGAAAAATCACCAGTTTGTTTCCTTCTAAACATTTTGAAAATGGTTCTTATATTTACAAACACTGATTCTCCATTTGTTTTACATGGGGGGAAAATCTTTAAAGGCGTCTTCCAAGTAAAGAATTCTAGTTGAAATGGAAGGACCTGGAACTGTTATGTATCTTCATTTTGCAAGTCATCCTTTGTATAAAGTTTTTGGTGTTAAACATTAACCAATGCGCTGAAATTTCTACATATCCCTATCTTACGGCATCTATCGATAAGATGCCATCATTTCCACACACTATTATTTTATGTACCACTAAGAAAGAACAAAAGTTGCCAATTAAACCATCACTTGTCAATTTTAAGATATAGTCCATCTCAGATATGCATCTTAAAAAATATATCAATGAAACAGCTTAATTATAAATCTCAGAGATATGCATATAATAAATTATGCATTTTCATGCACAGAGGCATGGATTTTTGTCCATACAACAATTTGTTCCACGCCTAAACACTGGAACTGTTTCAACTTCCATGCAATATTATTTGGTTCATTTTTGTACATATGAGTATTTTTTTAAAAGGTAGTGATTAAAAAAGAGTGACCTCTTTTTACCCTGGAACACGATACTGCTTGCACAAAGTAATACAAATTAATCACTCAATTTGGATAATTTTCCAATCCAAAAGTATTCAATGTAGCTATCTCTAGGCTATTTATTTATTTCCCCCCACAACAGGTGTTTAATGAGTGAGTAAATAATGTCCCCCTGAAAAGACCCCCACCCCAATTAAAGGCCAACTGCAGTAACACTTCAGGGTTGAAACCCCGCTTCCTTCCTGCTAGGAGGTGCCATGTCATTTATTGAAACAAAACAAAAACAAAACAAAACAGGGCAAACACATTTCTTAATTGCAGTTTGTTAAAGTCCTGTTAAAACATATGGGTCAAGGGGAAGTAAAAATAATCAGAGGATCACTGTAAGAAAAACCTTTAGGTCTGGCACCTGGGAGACCTCTGGAGAGGAGGCAGTGGGAGAAACTTCATGTTCTGAAAGGAAGGAGCCCCCCAACTCCCTTCTTCCCTCTCACCCGATTAATCCCACCAGAAACTACCAAGATGCCCGGATAAAAGGTTTCAAGTTCAAGAGTCACACTCTCTCCAAATACAAAAAGCAGGTACAAAATATACCCTTCTTTTCTGACAAAAGCCTTTACTTACATGCTTGTTTCCATAGCACCTTTCAAAAGTAACAAGCAATGAACAATAAACGAACATCTTATAGCAAAGAAGCAATTTATCTATCCAAGGAAAAGGAAAAATAAACTTCCTTTGTAGATTTAACAAAAGTTGAAGAAATTCATCATGTTACACTGTAGCTATATAATAGTCGGAGATGAACTTTCTCAACTCAATTTGCATTTTCCCCATAGCAGCAAGACTAACAGAGTTTCAAATGAAAAGAATTTCTAATGAATCATATTAGGAGGACTGAGGACAATATGATTATAGGTCATTTTAGTTTTCACCCTTGTACAATATGCATTGACCAAATTCTCTAACATGGATATTAGTTAAGTAGAAAAAAAGAACAGGGAAAAAATGTTCCCAATAAAAATCGTTTGAATGTCAGTTAAATTCTGCCCCCCTCCCTGTTATAACTGACTAGACAACGACGACTGTTCTTTAGAGTGGATCTCAAAGGAGCTAGTACGGTCCTCTAAGAGACGTGTTTAGTTATCAAGTGACTAGGGCACACCACTGGCATTTAGTGTCTGGAAGCCAGGATGCTTGAACTTCTCACAATGCATGGGACAGATCTACATAATGAACATTTATCCTGGTCCTGAGAATCGTTTCAATGACCAGCCAGATTTATCACGGTAACTGGCGATACTTTAGAACACAATACTAAACAGTTTTCACAAGAAACTATGGAAAAACCCCAGTAATTCAGGGGAAGGTAGCTAACGTGAGGGAAGTTGAGATTGAATAATAACTCGTGTCTGAAAATTAGCGACCATTTCCTCACACCATGCATTAACTCAACATATAATTGCAGTGTCACAATACTGAGCAAACCTACACTACTAAGTAACATAATGGCACCGAATCAAACACAAAGCAAAACAAACAAACAAAACCTTTCAATCTAGCTAATATTTTATTCATTATTATCAGTGGTAAGCGGTAGGAATGCAGCATGGTGCCTCGAAGCAGCAGTACCTCCAAGCTTGTGGCACAAAAGCTGCCCTACAATGTCGTTTGAAAACGTGGCGTTCATGGAGGGGTTATATTAATATTATTTACATGTTGATTGAGATAGTCTGTACTTTACCTTGGCATGTTATTCCTAATTCAACCCGGACTTGTTTCTCTCTTCATTATCGTAAAAAGTTTATCCCAACACTCAGGCGTCCCCTACCTCTGTGTCTATCTATCTCTCTGATCTTTCCTTTTCTTGTATGAAACAGCTTCTAATATTTTTACCTCTCTTCAGGCCAAGCTTATTCACTAGAAGCAGGTACAGCACAGCAGTATGTGCTAGATGTGATATGGCAATGCATGTCATATATTGTTCTCCTTTTACTTCTCCCTTACATTTAAATCGGAGCATCACACTGATTTTCAATTATGTATGTAGGTAGGTTACATTACTGACGAAGTTCATTTCAGAGCTGTAATGGGGGCTTTACAAACTTCTGCTGCAAGTGGGAGGAGCCTTGGTCTGACAAAGTTGAGCACCACTGCTCCGAAGAGTGGAATCACGTGCTTAACCAAAAACAAACTTGAAAAGTTTCCTTTGCTTAAAGCAAGCCCTGGGCTGCAATATTCCACTTCCATTCGATCTGACGCCCCACCCCCGGCACACACCGCTGCTTTTAAGCCCACTTCTGCCCTCACACAGGGCCAAACAAAAGTTATTGACCATTTCGGGAGCAGGGAACCTTTTGGGAAATCGACAAAAGCCAAGGACTCTCACCCAATAAACTCATATGCCATGCTGCATTCAAGCAGGGGGAGGGGGTCCCCAGACACACCCTCTGCAGCCCAATAGGGACCGGAGGAGTAGAACTCGAGCCCTAAAACCCAGCGAGTGGGGGTGGGGAGAAGGATGGGAGGCAAGTACGGGGCGGGGCGCTGGACTCGCTGTGCCTGGGCTTAAACCCCGATTCTACCGTGTCCCAGCACGGAGACCCTGGGCAGGGCGCTTCACCTCTCCGTGCAGCCCAGCAGTGGAACCGCGTAAGCGCGGGCAGACGGTTAAGGCTCAATAAATGGTGTTGCCGCGGGCAGCAGCGCCGCGTCCACGGCGCCAACCCGCCGCCGGGGGAAACTGAGGCGCGCCTCGCGGTTGCACCCGCGTGCGGGGACTGGCTGCGAGGAGACCGGCCCTGCGGTCCCGCGGCCCTGGCCCGGCAGCCCCGCCCCGCCCGCGCGGGTCCCGGGACGGCGCGGACCCGGCGGCTCCGCTGCAGCCGCAGGGCCGACTGGAGAGGCCGCCCAGGACACGGGCCGCCCGCCCGGCTGGCTCCCCCGTCCGGCCCTCGGTCTCCGCCGCGCTCACCCGCTTCTCAGCCCCAACGGCAGACGCCGTCGCTGCCGCCGACCGCAGCTCACCTCTTGGGCCGCCGCCGCCGCCGCTGCCGCTACAGCCGCCGCACGATCTCGCGAGACTTCGCTCCCCTCCGCGCTTCCCCGCCCTCTCCGCGGCGCGCGCGGACCCCGGCCTGTAGCAGGCTAGGCGCGCTCCCGAAGAGCCGCCCCTTCGCCTCGGGGTTAGGTCTAGCCGGGCTCGCAACCCCGCGTCCCGGTCTCTGCATCCATTCCGCCCACCTCCGCTCCGTGAAGGTGAAAGGTTAAAAGCCAGGTGCGAGACGGCAGCCTCCCTCTCACCTGGCTGACCGGGTGCGCGTGCGCATGCGCGCGCCCGGGGCCCCGGACCCTGGAGCCTTTGCAAAGGCTGTGACAACAATAATCCCAGCAGCCAGTCTTGGAATGCTTCCTGGGTGCCGAGTACTTTTACAGCTCCTCCTGGGTCCTCACAAGAGCCCCCAAGAAGTGGGTATTACCATCCTATCCGTTTCAGAGAGGATAAAATGGAGGCTTGGCCAGGTTAACAACTGCTACCTCTAGGTCACACAGCTAGGAGTGGGCATCCGGGGTTGTCTGACGCTCAAGCCAAAGCCCAGTTTTCCCGCCTCCATGACAATCCCCAGACCCTGTCCCTGTTCCTTCCGCTGAGGGCACCAAATCTCAGCCCTTCTTTACTTCCCTCCCAAGGTTCACCAAGGTGAGAGGAGGCACTCCTAGGAGGGCGTTGCTACAGTCCCTCTGGTTTTATGGAGCTGCTGTCAGGAAAATGCTTCTCCCCCATTACACGAACTTCCTAAACCTCCCTGTGCCAGACCCTGTACAGGGCCCTGAAAACTACTTATATTCGATGGTCTCCTCTTTATACTGGTGGCGTTTTGATGGTAGAGAGCACAGAAGAATGGGACACAGGACCCAGAACCAGAATGTACATGGATGTCAGGGGGCGCAGAGAAAGGTGTGACTTATTCCTAGGGGCAAAATCTTAACCTTATACATATAATTGTTTCTAAAAAAGAGGGGCTAACATTTATTGAGGGCGTTTCAAGGTCACTACCAATATTCTTCCGAGTCAAGTCATAGGAAAATGGGGACTCAGAGAGATGAAGAAATTGGCCTAAGGCTCCACGGTAAGACAGGGTTTGAACCTGGGTCTGAATCCAGAACTCAGTACTGCCTTGCACTAAAGTCCCATGAGCTAGCATGTATGGGCCAACAAGCTGCTGTAAAATCAAAAGCCTTGGAGTTTCTAGCTATTCCTTAACCTTGCATCAGGGTCTGCAGGGGCTTGCCCAGGCCACCTGACAGTCACATCCATCTCAGCAAACTCTGGCCTGCCCACCCTGCAAGGCTGCTCACTCCCTCCAGAAATAATGCCACTTCCTGCAGGCCAGAGGTAATAAGTGCCCTCCAGGTGTGAACAGCACCCAACCCACCTGGAGGGTATGAGCGAGGAAGGGAAATCACATCTGATGGGCAGCTACAGGGTACCAAGCACTGCTCCAGGTGCTGTCCATTCATTAGCTAATTTAGTCCTCCCAATAATCCCATCGGGAGGGAGGTATCGTTGTCCCCATTTTGCAGGTGAGGAAACCAAGGGCCTAAGAGGGGTGAGAAGTTGCCCGGCCCAAAGATACACACAGGTGGTAAATGGGAAGGCTGGAGTTCCACCAGGTCAGGATGTGCCCAGACCTGCAAACTTTGGCCTCAGGGACCAACAAGTTTCTCCCTGCCCCAAAAGCCTTCATAAAGCTGTAAAGCTAGAAATCCCCTGAGGTCAGGACTCCAATCTAAGATACCATACACATCTGGGTGGACTGTGCCTTGATATTCTCATCTAAAACAGGGGTCCCCAACCCCCAGGCTGCATTCGCGGCCTGTTAGGAACCGGGCCACACAGCAGGAGGTGAGCGAGTGAAGCTTCATCTGCGGTTCCCCATCACTCCCCATCGCTCGTGTTACCGACGAACCATCGCCCCCCTCCCCCTGCACCCCGTCCGTGGAAAAATTGTCTTCCATGAAACCGGTCTCTGGTGCCAAAAAGGTTGAGGACTGCTGATCTAAAATAAAGATATAAATAGGTTTCTGGGAAGAGGACCCAGTTAATGTATGTGAAGCATGTAGAAAAGTACCTTGCACGGATTAACCACTCAGTAAATTATAGCTATTATTACATGTCTGAGTTATTTCTCTCCCCATCTCCCGATATAAACTCCAAATCAATTTGGAGGGTGTGACCTTATATGCTCAGATATGGAAATAAAATTAGTTTCTAGCACACTGGAAACAATCCACTGCTCTTTAGTGGACAAAATGACCCCCGCCTCTCCTCCTGATGGTGGAAAGACACCAGGCTCTCCTGAAGCTCTGATGCGCTCTCTCTTCCCAGTTTCCTGGGAGACTGGCAGCCTGTTTTACAAAAGGTTCCCCTTACATAGTAAAAGCCACCCAAATATTTTTAAGTTGTTGGCAAAAACAAAAAGAAACTTGTTAAGAGAATTTTCGTGAGGTTGGGGGCTAATATAATCACTGTGACATCATGAGGAAAGTTTTTATAGAAACTGAAGCTGCCACTACCCTCAGGCCATGGTACCCCAGGTTAGGTTCCTACCCTGATACAAGGCGTGTCACATGTTCCCATCAATGGCAATGGCTCACTGTGGAAGTGATTCTCACAGGGCAGGGGTGGATGTAATAAGATCCATGGAGGGCATTATAGATGGAGAAAAAAAAATCAGGGTGATTCTAATGTGTATACCTCTAAGTGTTGAACCTGTGGTTTCCAAAAAGCACTATTAAAACGTCTTTGATCCAAGAGGAACTTTATAAATGCCCATAATGGGATTTGTTTAACCCTTGTTCATTCAATAAAAACTTAAGCACTTAAGTGCCAATTACTGTGTTGGTAGCTGTGAGCAAGACACAGTCTATGCTCTCATTGTATTGATAGCCTAGAGGGAAGAGAGGTGTTAATTAAATAACGGAACCAATAAATGTTGAAATGTCATGTGATATATAGAATGAAAAAGAAGAGCAAATGACCAGGAAAAATAAAAGAGGCTGGATGGAAGAGTAGGAAAGAATTTGCCAGAACTCGAGTTCTGGAGGATGCATTAGCGTGAACTAGGCAAGGAGGAGAGGGGAGAGCATTGCGGAGTTAAGGATGGGTCCGTAACAAATAGGTGAGGGTAGGTAACTGGGAGAGCCAGGTGGACTGGGGCCTTAAGAGGCATCTCAGGCAGGTACACACCCTGATCACACGGGGACAGTAGAGAGGAGAGAACCCATCTGGAGACAGATGAGAGTCCCAGGCAACGCCATTGGTCTCCACATACCATCCTTCCCCATTGGTCAATCCAAGCTCATTATGGACTCCTACTGCCTCTGCCCCACCAGTGCTGTGTCAAGGATGGGCAGGCTGTCGTGACACAGCTGTTGTATCTGCAGCTGATCTGTATTTGAGGAGATCTCACATTTTACATCCCACCACCCTAGAGCAGAAATCAGGCTGCACATCTCCTGCCTCCCTTGCAACTAGGACAAGGGATATGACATAAGCTGTGCCAGCCAGATGTACCACGTGAGGCTCGATCTGGTCGTGAGCCTCGGTTCTGTTGATGTGACCGGTGGCCAAAGCAACCAGCTTTGGGGATGGCGGTTGCAGGGCCAAGCTCCCAGTAGAGAAGCCACACGGGTGCTGACGGCAGTGATGGTTGTAGTGACGGCAAACTCAGGCAGGGTGATGGTTAGCTGATCAGGCCGGGGCTGCAGTGTGGTTTGGGGCATTTTTCCTAGAAGCTTAGCCTCAATTTCTTTCCTCCAGCCCTCCCAATGATTCTGTGGGTTACCTAACATCCTTTATTACATTCCCCTTTCTGCTTAAATCGGCCAGCGTTTCCACCAAGAACACTGACCTCTCATAGGCTGAAGCTGGTTGGAGCCAGTGAGACTTGGAGAGAGACTCGCTGGGGCAGTGGCAAAGGGAACTTTCTCTACTGGAAGAGAGAGCCCCGGGAAGCCAGCTTGCTCTCCCTGCCTGGCATGGAATCTCCATTGCCATCAGTGGCTCCTTCCATAACTGCTGGATAAGGTCAAGTCTGCAAGGCAGAGCAGAGGAACCAAAAGATCCTGGGTCCTTGACTACATTACCAAGCTGCTGGACTGATCCCAGACCTACAAGGCCCTGGACATCCCCTTCTCTGAGCTAATGCATGTGGTTAAATCAACCTGAGTTGGCTTCTCTGTTCCTTACAGCCCAAACATTCCCACTGGGGCAGGGAGGAAAGAAGCAACTTATGGGGAACAGGCACTCATCTCTCCTGGGTGTGTCAGGGGCCACCCCAAATCCTGGGACCCTTTGACACCAACCTCCTTCATCCTCACCCAATATCAATCCCACTCAGGTAAGCCCTACCTGGCCCCAAACACTTCATTCCAGAAAACATCTCCTTCCATTGCCCTTCCCAGCCTTTGACTGTCTCTTTGATGGCCACAAAGTGGTTCTGTCACTTGCCCAGCTCACACGTCTGGTAAGTGGCAGAGCTGAAGGTCTGGAGGCAATCCAGATCCCAGGCTTTTAACCACTATGTTTAATGCCATGCACCCTCCAGCCTCACTCCATTAAAAAAAAAAAAAAAAAAAAAAGGATGGCCTTGAGCCAGGAGAAAAACAGAAAAAGAGCTCAAGTCCAGCTCCATATTTGCTATCTGGCCTTGAGCAAGCTTCTTAAGTCTCATTTTGAAATGAAAATGAAGTTAATGATGCCAGCTTCATAGAATCTGGCAGTCATCTGTGTGGCCCACCTCTGGCTCCTCACCTTCTGTGCACACACTGGAACCCACTTCCTGGGCCACCTGTGTGGGGTCCCATGATGAGTCCCAGCCAGGGTGTGTGAATGGAGGGAGTATGTGTCACTTCCGGGCTGCTGCTCTGTTGAGCAGCAGAGCCCCCAGCCAATCCATCATGGACATAGAATCTGAGCAAAAAACAAACCTTTATTGTTTGGGGTTGCTGGTTGTCATAGCATTTACTGGCCTATACTGATCGATACATACAGTACGGTCATTTACTCACTTACTCGAGAAACACTTTTCTGCTATGGTTCTAACCACAGATGGATAAAAGAGAAAGCTCAAGCAGCAGTCCTGAAGGTTCTGGTGCAGTTGTGCTGAGATGGGGCCCAGACCGCTGCAGTTTTCTGGGGCTCCCCCGTGATTCTGATGCACTGGCAAACCTGAGACCCTTGCATTACTATTGACCCACCATGTCATGGTAGAGCCGGACGGGATGCTTACCCCAGAGCGCCACGTAGACTAGGCATGACAATTACAGAGAGAAAAATTACAGTGCAACTATAGTTTAGTGATCTGAAATCTGTAAAATTAAGTGAGAATATATGGGAGCTTTATGAACTGTAAAGTTGTATGTGTGATAGAAAGTAGGTGTGCATCCTGGCAAATCCATTCATCAATGGTGTGATCCAAGATTGGGTACCTGGGCTCTCCATTTCCTCCTCCTAACGTAGATGGTATTATTTGCCTCTCTGTTTTCCAAAGATGAAAACTGAAACTCAGAGAAGTTCTGAAACATCACCCATGGTCACACAGCTAGTACAAGGCTGAACTGGAATCCACACCCAGGTTCTTCTGTATCTAGAGCTGACCTTCTGAAACACTGGGTGTAGCTGGTTCACATAAGGCCCCTGCTTGTCTCTCCAGCTAGAGCTTTTGTCTACCCCTTCACCTAGCCTAGCTTCTAGCCACACCAAACTGCTTGCCTTTCTCGCCCACACTACCAGTTCACACCTCTGTGCTTTGGCTCCTGTTGGCCCCACTGCCTGGCATGCCTTCCCTCTCTTCCCACTACCCTGCCTCCAAACAGCTGCCAGATCTTTAGATAAGTGGTTTGATGAACCCATCCTCCGTGGCTGACCATGCCCCACAGTAGGTCTTACACATGGCCCTGCAAATGCCTCCTCCATTAGATTGCAGCCTGTGGAGGGAGGGCCCCTCGCTTCCTTTCTCTAGGCCGTGTGACTAGCATCGTGGGCACTTCTGCTGATGCATCCGCCACAACCACGCGAATACCTAGCTCCGCAAAACCAAGTCCCTACAGCTTACAGGACAAACCCTCCCAAGAAGACAACACAGCAGAGTATATCAGAAAGCAGCTTCAGGATTCGAATCCAGCCACTTTGTAGCTTGGGGACTGCAAGCCCCGTACGTAGTATCTTGCAAGCCTCAGTTTCTTAGATGAAAAATGGGGCTAATGACAGTACCTGCCTCACACAGTTGTTGTGAGAATTCAATGAGATATGATGTGTACAATAAATTTATGTACACCACCCAGCTCATAAGGAAGAACTGAATTAATTTCCAGCCGATTTCATCGTGGTTAGCACTGGCATCATCATCTCCTTCTTCTTATTTCTATGACTGTGGCTCAGCATGCCCCCAGAGCTATCATTGTTAATATTATTACTCACCACATCCTCCTCCCTTCCCGCCAGCCCTAAGTGACTTTGCTAAGCATTCCTTCCAAGAATAGACAGTATTCTTGGGATTCTCGAAAGCAGTTCTTCATTGTCTCACTGATGGTTCAGTGCCCGCTATGATTTAGCATCCCTGCTACCCCCTAGGAAGATGCCCAGTTGGCTCTTCAGGAAGTTTGTGGCTGCCAAGACCTTTCCATCCAGGCTTCCTGGATACAGCTAAGAAAATATGGGCTCTCCCGAGGCGCTCTCTCTCACTGACTTGACATCATCCCCATCTGGGTTCATTCTGGGTTCATTTTTGGTCAGCCCAGGCCACTGCGAGGGTGCCCCCTCCCCTGGCTATGGGAATGACAGGATACCAGTCAAATAGGTCTGTGGGCTTCTGGAATTGTTGATAACACCAAAAGGAATAATACCTCCAATGGGCTTATTTTTTTTTTCGTGGGGAGCTAAAAGAGTCAGGCTTTTGAGTTTCAAATAAAAAGTGCTTCATATGCCATCAGAGTGAGCCACTCTTGCTACTCCTTGCTTATCTTTCACATATTCAGAGTGTGGAGGGCAAAACATGGGTGTTCAGCAAAGAATTTCTTGAGGTTTCGTGCTGAACAGCTCCAAGCTGTTATGAAAGGACGGAAAAACAGAACATTCCCCCACACCCGAAGTATTACAAGAACAGGGAATGGAAGAGGAAAACCAAACCTCAGACAACAAAATTTTTAAAAATATGAAGTTGGCTTTTCTGATTGAGAAGGTTCTGAAGACCCAGCCGTGAATGGTTTCTGCTGGGATCTGCATTTAAGTGAAAATTCACAAAGTCTGTGGAAATGGAAATGGGAAGTCAGAGGGAAAGAGGACAGCATGCATGTTGGGAGGGACAGAGGGGCAGAAATCAACGAGGAGGTAAGAGGCAAGGTGCTTCCAGGAGCAAGGACAGTGGTCAGGGTAAGAGGACCACTGGGTGAGAGTTTTCTCCAGAGAGAAAAAAAATAGGCAAATTGTTTTTTCCATAACAATGTTGACACACAACTGCTCGAATAAAATTTGCATTCCCATCTGACTCATTTGGCTGGAACAATGAGCTCACATTCCAGAGCCTGGGCTGACCCTCCTGTACCCCACTGCTGATAAAGTATAAAGTGTGTAATTAGTGCTTTCTGCACTAAGAAGGACCATGAAATCTACTGGGTTCTCTTTTGTCTAGCTTCTGACAGCAACCTGTAGCACTCAACGTCCTATTCTCATGTTAGTCATTTCCAGGGGAGAAAAGAAGAGGGTAGGCATGAGAAGGGAACATTTTTCACAATTTATCAAGCTCTTCAATTAAAAAAACAAATGAAGTTACAAATCAGGAAAGTTACAAATAAGCAGGGAGGCATGAATGACCCTATGGTGATGAACTGAAATCAGTAGTATCAGTATGAACTAAAGTTTAAAAAAATAGATAGATAGACAGATAGACAGATAGATACAGATATAAATATAGAAGCGTGTATGCATGGATTAGTTTACACAATATATTTCCAAGCTCCGAACACTGAGAGGACCTAGAAGCAAGGATTCCCCAGTAGCAACAAGCACACTTGGTTTCTAAACACCATTCTTCAATGAAAGGAACCAGGGCTCCTTGGAGAAGTGGTTGATTCCAAAGCTGGGGCAAGGAAAATACAAGATGAGCCTTGAACACCACGTAGCACCAGAAAATAGGGAATTGCTCGAAAAAGGTTGGGGGCTTATTGCAAGGGTATATGAACCAGCCTGAAATAGCTCCCAGTGGTCAAAGCTGGAACAATTGGGGCAAGAAAATTATGATAGGATTGGATTAGAAGCCATAGAATAAAATAAATACCCATGAGTCCATATTGATGGAAGGAAGGAAAGAAGAAAGGAAGTGAGTCTTGCCTTAAAGAAGAATTACAATTAATAAATGTAGAAGGAATAAGGGAAGTAGAAAAATCATGTCCAGAACACCACAGTAATAATTGCCTCAGGTAAAATCCACAGATGGATACTAAAATTTAAGCGGTCAAAATTGTGAGGAGAAACAGGATAGTCTCAAAGTATCTCTCCCCCAATATTTACTAATTACAAAGGGAAAAAGTAGTACATTTACAGTGAAGAAACCCAACAGACACCACATTAACCAAGCAATTAAGTTTAACATCACTAGTAGTAAGTCATGTTTTTAGTTATCCCTGACACGATTCGATGAGAAGCACACTTCATCTTGGTGGTACACTTCCTCAGAACCCCAAATCCCTATCTCATCAGGAGAAAACATTAAAAAAAAAAAAAACAACAAATGGAGGTATTCTACAAAATACCTGACCAGTATTTTTTTTTTTTAATATCAAATTCACACAAGACTAGGAAAGACTGAGGAATTGTCACAGATAGGAGGTCACCAAGGAGACACAAGGACTAAATGCAACGTGAGACCCTGGATAGAAAACTGACATCAGAAGGAAAAACTGGTGAAATCTGAACAAAGTCTATAGGTTAATTAATAATATTGTGCCTATGTTTATTTCTTAGTTTCAACAATTGTACTGCAGTTGTAAAAGATGCTAACATTAGGAGAGGCAGGGTGAAAAGTATATGCAAACACTCTGCTGTTTTTGCAACTTTTCTGTAGGTCTGAAAGAAAAAGTTTTTAAAAACGAGGTGATGAATTTACCTAGTTATTGCTGATAGGGAGCAACCTGGAAATAGTCCATTCTAAGACTGGTATAAGAAGTAAGGCCCGTGTGAAATAGATAGCTAGTGGGAAGCTGCCGCATAGCACAGGGAGATCAGCTTGGTGCTTTGTGACCACCTAGAGGGGTGGGATAGGGAGGGTGGGAGGGAGACGCAAGAGGGAGGAGATATGGGGATATATGTGTATGTATAGCTGATTCATTTCATTATACAGCAGAAACTAACACACCATTGTATAGCAATTATACTCCAATAAAGATGTTAAAAAAAAAAAAAAGTAAGGCCCGTAAGAGCTATCCATTTCTTGGAGGAGGGATTTGAGCAGGTGTTTCATTCAACCTTAAATGCATATTAAGTCCTGTGCTGGGCTCTGGGGATATGATGGTGAACATGAGACATGGTTCCTGTCCTCAGAGAGCTTACCATCTAGGGGATGAGACCAGAAATAAAGTACAAAAGAAAATGAAAATAACTGCTATTTGCATGACAAATAGCATGAAGGAAATCAACAAAGAGGTTTGGGAAAACATTTCTAAGGTGACGACACCAAGGCTGAGACCAATGAGAAGGAGATAAACACGTCAAAAATGGAGAAGAAGAACCCCAAGCAGAGGGGACAACATGTACAAAACCCTGAGCCAGGAGAGGGCTTGGTGTGTTTGAGAAGATGAGGCACCGACCACGAGGAACACTAGGCCATAAGTCGACGTAGAAAAGAATCCTAACCCCACAGTGTCCACCACCACCACAACTACCACTGCATTTCATGTGGATCTCCCAGCAACCCTACCGGGCAGCAATGAATGAAACCATCAACACCACCACCAGGCCAAACCCTCCCTAAATGTAATACCAGACAGCGTAATCATGTGCTGTGCTCTAAATATTTGTGTCTCCCCCACCCCAAATTCGTATGTTGCAACCTAACACTCACTGGGATGGTGTTAGGAGGTGGGACCTTTGGGAGGTGATTAGGTCATGAGGGTGGAGCACCATCGATGGGATTAGTGTCCTTATAACAGAGACCCCACAGTGCTCCCTCACCCCTTCCACCATGTGAGGACACAGTGAGAAGTCAGTGTCTGTGGACCTGGAAGTGGGCCGTCACCAGACACCAAGTCTGCCGGCACCTTGATCTTGGACTTCCAGCCTCCAGAACTGTGAGCAATAAATGTTTTGGAGCCACCCAGTTTATGGCATTTTTGTTATAGCAGCCAGAACAGACTAAGACACCATGCCAGTATTTTAAGGTTGTGTGAGGGCGTGTGGCATAATTCATATCAGTGAGGAAATCAATCTTTCTGCTGCTCTTTTCCATCATGAAACCTGCTATGAGTGGAAGAGGCCAGACCGGAAGGTCTGTTCCTTAGCAGAGCACGTTCGTGAGAGAAAAGACATGCGAGGGGATGTCCAGAGCAGAGCTTGAAATTAGGAAGTTGAGAAGAAAGGAGTTGTTCCTTTAAAAAACAAAAGTGGAGAAGAATATTGGGGGTGGGGTGGGGGTAAAAGAAGGGAGGAAGAGAAGGATATTCCGGGGACTTGTATGGAAGATACCAAGTACACATTTATCAATTGTTTGCATTGAAAACTCCTTCCAGACCCCCAGTCCCTTGTAAAGTCTACCACACACTGAGGCTGACCCTGGGCTGAAAATCCTGACTCACAGAGCAAGAAAATCACCCCTCTTTCAACTGGCTGTCTGTCCTTCTGCTGAGAAAGTCTCTTGCTGGTGCTCCTTTATCTTTAACACCTGGCTGACGCCTGCTAATCTTTTTTTAAAGAAAAATTTTTCCTTTATTTATCAATCGACACTTACCAAGAGCATCACAACCTCAGGCACACTGACTGGAACACACTCTCAAAGCTCTATGTAATTAACCTCTCCAGACAAGTGATGTCATGACATTAGAACAAACACCCCCCCACCCCCACCCCCGCCAAACAATTCTAGCACCATTCTTGAGTTAACTTGCCTATCTTATCGACATAAATATGATGGCGGAAACATGGTATTTTTCCATTTGGTAGACATCTTAATTTTTGTTAACTATTTTAGGAGTAAATTACAAAGTGTTCAACTCATTAGAAACTAACATTAAAGCCCTCCTGAACTTTTAAAAAATTCGAGAACTTTGTCATATTAGAGGTACATTCAAGAGAGATGTTTCATTTGTTTTCTTGCTTTTAATTTTTATTCTGCAAAAAGCCAAACCTACAGAAAAGTTGCAAGAACAGTACAATAGACTGTCTTATACTTTTCACCTAGATTCTCCATTTGTGGCATTTTTGCTTTCTCTGTGCGGGTGTTTATGTATACGTATGTGTACATACACACAAAATAGACACACACATATATACATACATACATATATGTGTATACATATACACACAAACATGCACATATACACACTTTTTAAAAATAGCATTTGAGAATAAGTTGCCAATACTGTGATCTTTTATTCCTAAATATTACATGTATCTCCTAAGAACAAGAACATTTCCTTGCATAGCCACCATAGAGCTACTAAATTCAGGAAATTTAATATTGATACCATGCCAGTATCTCATATGTAGTCCATAGTCAAAGTTTGTGAATTGTCTCAATAAAGTCATTTCAGTAATTTTCGATTTTCGGATCTGGGATCCAATCCAGAATTATATGCATTTATCTGTTACTTCTCTAAACTCCCATTTAATCTGAAACAGTTCCTCAGTCTTTCAAGACATTGACCAAACTCCCCCCACCCCCATTTTTTTTGGCCACACCTCAACATGCGCGATCTTAGTTCCCTGACCAGGGATCGAACCTGTGCCCCCTGCAGTGGAAGCTCAGAATCCTAACCACTGGACGGCCAAGGAAGTCCCCAAACTCCCTTTATTTATTTATTTGGTTGTGCCAGGTCTTAGGTGCGGCATGCAGGCTTCTTAGTTGTGGCACGCAAACTCTTATCTGCAGCATGCATGTGGGATCTAGTTCCCTGGCCAGGGAAGTCCCCAGACTCCCTTTTTAACAAAAGAAAACTCAGAGCCTTGACTAGTCACAATGTCCAGCTAGGATGTAATCAATATTTGAAAGACACTGGTTTCTTTCTTGTGCAATGATAAATGGTTTCTCTAAATGTTTTTTTAAAATTAAAAAGTGAACTAATGTAAAGAGAAAGATTAAGGAAATAATAGAATAGGTATATAGATCTAGTCCAAGTTTCCTCAGCCTCAGCACTGTTGGCATTTGGGGCCAGATGATTCTGCAGTGCGGGGGCTGACTCGCGCGGTGTAGGATGGTTAGCGGCATGCCTGGTCTCTACCCACTAGATGCCAGAAGCAAATCCCGCACTCCTCCTGGTTGTGACAACCAAAAATATCTCCAGACATTGCCGAATGCCCCCTGGAAGGCAAACTCCTTGGTTAAGAGCCACTGATCTAGCCAAAACCCACAAACGTGGAGTGTGAGTGGCAGAAGTTTGGGAACCCTGGAGTAAAGTGCTTGCCTCCATCCTGTTCAGCTCAAGGGATGTTTACCAAGTGCTACCATGTTCCTGGCCTTGACCTAGGTACTGGGAGCACAGAGATGACACAGTCCAGCTCTCCAGCAGCTGCTGTGAAATAAAAAGGGGGGATGGAAGAGATCTAAAAGGCAGAAAAAGTAAACCCGAGAAGAAGGAGCTGGGAAAAACAATACCATCCCCTAGAATTAAGTCTCCTTAAGCCTCGTGACTCTCAAACAGTTCTTCTGCTCCAATAATTCATTTTAAGACGTGAATCAGGTCATTTCACCAACCCCCCCCCCCGATTAAAAGCTTCCAGTAACTTCCCATCACACAGAGAGAAAGATCCAAGCTCCTTAAAGGACCTAGAGACTCCGCATGATCTAACTCTTGTCTTCCTATACACCCTCCGTTTGTCTTGCTCCCCGTGACTTTCATGCTCCAGCCACTCTGGACTTCTCTCTCTCCCAAGACCTCACCATGCTCATTTCTGAATAAGGTTCTTTGCTTTGCTATGTCCCCAGATCTTTGCAGGGCTGGCCCCTAGTCATCAGCTTTCTGTTCAAATGTCCCCTCCCCAAACCAGGAGCCCTCCCTCCCACGATCCTGTTTGGTTTCTTCCATAGCACATTCTGTGTCAGACACTGTTGGTTGGCTGACCTGACTTCCACTGTCAGCATCCTTCTCCTTAGTGACCATCCAGGTGGAGGTGGCCATCTGACCCAGATCTGGCCAATGAGAGAGGCAGGCACTGCCCCTCCCCCATCTTCTACCTTTCTGCTGAATCACAGGGGCTATGACTGGAGCTGTTCAGCCATGCCACAACCATGAGGGAAAGACCTGGCAAATATTGGATTCTTGAGCCATAGAACCAGCACCAGCATCCTTTTACCATCTTTTCCATGGAGAAAAATAAATCCCTAGGGTTTATACCACTGTATTAGGTTATCTGGTACTTGCAGCCTAAAGCATCCCAGCTGAAACAGTGTTTGAAATGAGTGTGTTGACTTTGCTCTTTTCTTTTTGTCCATGTCCTTCTCCTAGAGTCTAAGCACTATGAGACAGAAATTCATGTCTGTTCCTATTCACAACCACATCTTCGGCTCGTAGGCACGGTGCCTGACTCATGATACATTTCAGTAACTATTAAGCTATCTGTTGCCTCACATATAAAATAGGACAGTCACAATACCTTGAAAGACTGTGAGGATGAACTGCGTCCACACATGTATAATGCTCAGAGCAGTGCCTGGCACGTAATCGTTGCTCAAAGATTGCTATTATTTGTTGTCTTAACTAATTAATGTACGGAAGAAAGGGTTCCTTCTCTGTGTGCTTTTGCAGCAGTGTCCTTTGGCTTCCTCCTCTTCAAATCAAAGCTATGTTTACTTGGTGCTGACAAGTCGGGCTATTGATTAAGAAACATGACCGTGGCAGTTGGAAGAAATTCACACCATTTACAGTGAGTGGCTGGATTAGCACCTTTAGCAGGGTAGCGAGGGAGACAGACACTGGCACACAAAAGGGTAGGGTGCATAAAGCCTGTCATATTCCAAAGTTCAGGCCAGGAAATGCTGGAAGTGAAATCTAATATGAGATTTTGCTGTTGTGCACTGTGGGAAGTACAGAGCTGGGCTTTGCCACTGGTGCTCAACCAAAGCCACTCAGAGGTCAGTAGGAGATTGTGGGGACAGAGATTCAACATGCGTTGGGAAGGGTAAACCAAAGGGGTTCATTCATTCATTCACTCAACGAAATACTTATTAAGCACCTAGTCTCTGCCATGCAAAGACGGATCTGGCAAGGAAATGATGAGCACCAAGTTGTCTGCAATGATGACAACTGGGTGAATTCAGAGGACCCCACAGCCTTCCTTCCCTTAATTGCCTTGTAACCATGTAGTTGCCAGTCCGAATTTCAGGTCCCACGGATGTAGTTCATGACCAATATCACTGCTACTAACTAGCATTTTTCAGTACTAGGCACTATGCTGAGATGACTTTACCAACCATGGCAAAGATCATTTGCTAGAAACCTACCCAACACCCACTTTCTTCTTCCCTATTAACAAAAAAACTCATTTTTATTCAGGGTAACACCAAAGAGCACATATCCTCAAATAAAATTGGCACCCAATTTTTACTATTAGCACCCAAACACACATCCTAATGAACACGGGGCATTCTTTTATTTACTTCTCATAAGTCAGTGAGGTAGGGGTTACTATTATCCCCATTTTACAGTTGAGCAAACTGAGGTTCAGAGAGCTTAAGTGTTTTGCCAAAGGTTATCCAGCTTCTAGCTGGTGGAGGTAGAATGTCAACCCAAGAAGTTTGATTCTAGAATCTATCCTCTCTGTATTTTTAAAAAATCTATTCCCATGTGTACAGATAGCATGCATATACATCTCCCATTTAACCCTCCCAAGAGCCTTGGCCGGTAGTGTAACAGGCAAGGTTTTCAAGTATCTGCTGACATACATTTCCTAATCAGTCAGCTGGCTTCCTATCTTGAACCACCTTCCTCCCTACTCCTTAGGGTAACCCCTTTCCAGCCCAGTGGAGTGGAGAGGGTAGAAGGGGGAGAGAGGCCGGCAAGCAGTCAGCTGTGTTGGGATGTCCATCTAGGCAGGACTCCTAGGAGAGGATTGTTACATAGGGTGTGGGAAAAGCCAAAAGCAGAGAAGATTTTACATCCTTTCCCATACAGGACTCTGAGAAGAGACCACATTAAAATAAAATCAGTACACACTATGGTTAGACAAAGGGAGGGCTTGAATTTTGTATCCAGAAGGTTCCGTGTGCCCTGTAGAGGGATACAGAAAACAGCTGACAGTTCTCGTGGGTGAGATTAATAGGAGTTGCCATGGGAGGGGTAAAGTGGCTCTGAGATATAGAGTTACAAAGTGACTAGAGATGACCAGGGGCCAATGGGTGTGGCAGCCAGACCCCAGAGGGAAATTCAGCACCAGAAAGGTCTGAGGTAGGGCCAGCCGGGCGCCTTGAGTGGACTGAGCTGACCACCAATTGTCCCAACCATGACCTGCTGGGACAGTGACCAGCAAAATGGGAATAAAAGATGCCACCTCCCAGGATTATGAGCGTAAAATGAGGGTCAGAGCCAGGAAGGAGCATGACAAACGTTACACACTAGACATGGGAGTTCAAGACTCAGCCGCCCTTCCATCCTGCTGTCTTGCCATAGATGCTGCCATTAGTGATGCCTGGAGCCACTGGGACCCGGATGGCAGCTCAATGACAGGAAAGGAACAGACTTCACTTTTTTCTCTTTTTTTTAATATGCAAATTTTTATTTATTTATTTTATTTTGTTTTTTAAATTAATTTTTATTGGAGTATGGTTGCTTTACAATGTTGTGTTAGCCTCCACTGAACAACAAAATGAATCAACCATACACATACAGGTATCCCCTCCCTTTTGGAATTCCCTCCCATTTAGGTTACCACAGTGCACTAGGTGAGTTCCCTGTGCTATACAGCATGTTCCCATCTGTTGTTGTTCATTTTATACATAGCATCAATAATGTATGTGTATCAATCCCAGTCTCCCAATTCCTCCCACCCCACCCCTTTCCCCCTTGGTATCCATACATTTGTTCTCTACACCTGTGTCTCTATTCCTGCCTTGCAAACTGGTTCATCTGTACCATTTTTCTAGATTCCACGTATATGCTATACTATATTTGCTTTTCTTTTTCTGACTTACTTCACTCTGTATGACACTCTCCAGGTCCATCCACGTCTTTACAAATGACCCAATTTCATTCCTTTTCATGGTTGAGTAATATTCCATTGTATATATGTACCACGTCTTCTTTAAACATTCCTCAGACAGACTTCACTTTAATGAACCTGGACCTGATTTCCTCATCTTGTCACCAATCAGTGTTGATTGAGACTTAGTAGATTGATTGGGTGAATGAATGAGTGAATGAACGATTAAGGTCTTTGCCGGAGAATATGGGAGTCATGGAAACATTTAAGATGGTGTCTTTAGATACATTCATATGCATTGAAAACATATTATAGGAGAGAAGAAATAGTTAAGTGTAAATTTCTTTTTCCAGCACAGAACTGAGGGGGTTCAAGAAAGGAGGTCAGCCAGGGCTGGAGAAGATAGGAAAGGCCTCCCACTGGACATTCCCACTGATGTCATATGAGGCTCTGGCATGCTTTTGGCAGGATCACCTAAATAGCAGAGGGAGTCACTTTTCAGTCTCAGTTCAGATGTTGCCTCCTCCAGGAAGACTTCCCTGATACCCCCACCCTGGTTTAGGTGCCTCCTCTGTGCTCCTGCCTCTCATTGCACTATATATACTGGTCTGTCCACTGTGGTTCTCTCACTTGAAGGTGAGTTCTTAGAGACAAGTTTCTGGCTCATTTCATCTTCCTGTGTCCCTAAAACAGAGACTGGCCCCAAGGAGAGCACTGGGGAAATAACAGGAACCATTGATTGAGTGCTTTCCAAGTACAAAGCACTTACGTGCTTTAGTTGCCAATGTCCTTGACTCTCAATAACCTCGGGAGCCTGGATGGCCTTATCATGCCACTGTACGGTTAAGAAAGCTGAGGCTCAGAGAAGCTAAGAAGCTTTCTCTCTCTTCTTTATTTCTGCATCCTTCTCTGCCAGAGTGCCTGGCCTAGATTCTTGAGGTCTGGGAACAGAATGGAAGCTCAGGGTGATGGGGCGGTCTGTCTGGGTGGGTGACTGGTTGGGTGAGTAGGAAGATGGAACAATGAAGAGGGAACACATGTTAGCAATTGGCATCTGCACCACCTGCCAGACACCAGGCATCCTCCCAGACCATCCGAGGAGAGCTGCCTAGTGGCCTCGGCGACGAGTGTGAGCCATGTGCCCTACAGGCGCCATCTGCTCACTGATTTGGAACAAATGGGTGCAAGGGAACATGTGCTGTTAGATGCATGATGCTTCTGGCAGAAATAATTAGGGAAAAAAACAACAACCTCAAAATCCCAACACATATGGAAGTGTGCAGAGGTGAGCTGACGTGGAAGGTAGGCAGTGACACAAAAATGTCAGAACCAAGAGCCAAGAGGGAAGAACAGTCCACCACCCTGTTACACAGCCAATTGTTTTTTAAATTGGAGAATAATTGCTTTACAATGTTGTGTTAGTTTCTGCTGTACAATGAAGTGAATCAGCTATATGTATACATCTATCCCCTCCCTACTAGACCTCCCTCCCCCCACCCCCCCATCTAGGTCGTCACAGAGCACCAAGCTGAGCTCCCTGTGCTGTACAGCAGGTTCCCACCAGCTATCTATTTTACACAGGGTAGTGTATCTATGTCAAACCTAATCTCCCAATTCGTCCCACCCTCGCCTTCGCCCCCTGTGCCCACATGTCCATTCTCTACATCTGTGTCTCTATTCCTGCCCTGGAAATAGGTTTATCTGTACCATTTTTCTAGATTCCACACATATGCGTTAATATACAATACTTGTTTTTCTCTTTCTGGCTTACTTCACTCTGTATGACAGACTCTGGGTTTATCCATGTCTCTACAAATGACCCAATTTTGTTCCTTTTTATGGCTGAGTAATATTCCATTGTATATATGTACCAGATTTTCTCTATCTATTCATCTGTCGTTGGACATTTAGGTTGTTTCCATGCCCTGGCTATTGTAAATAGTGCTGCAATGAACACTGGGGTACATTACACAGCCAATTTTTAAAATAAAATAAAGTAAAATAAAAATAAAGGTAAAGTAAAATAAAATAAAATGAAGGTAAAATAAAATAAACAAAATAAAGTAAGGTAAAGTAAAATAAAGTAAGTAAAATAAAATAAAAATAAGGTGAGGTAAAGTAAAATAAAATAAAGCTAAAGTAAAATGAAATTAAAATAAAAGTAAAGTAAAATAAAATAAGGTAAAATAAAATAAAATAAAACAGAGCCACAATTTTGCTTTTTGAGGGAGCCCCAGACAGACTCCAGAAGTCCCCCAGGGGATCTGTGCCTTTGTGGGCCTTTCCTGGCTGCACTCTGGGCTACCCGTAAATCTGGCCTTCTTCATGGCCAGCAGGCCTCAAGCACTTGGAGACTCACCGGAGCAAACAACTTCACAAAAACAATCTGTCCCATAAACAAAGTTGGTGGAAAGCGTCCAGCCCCACACAATGGAGCTAATCTTCTGGGCACACATTTCCCGTCCAGGGTATTAGCTTAGACACCACTTCCTCCTAGGTGGAGGTAACGCCACTTGGCCTGAGGATCCAAGAACAATACTGCTCTGTAGACTCCCCACTCGTCAGAGGTGTATCAGGCAGGAATTCAGAAACAAGGAGCTGCTCTCCCCATCTCCTTTCTTTTCTTAAGGAAGCACTGAAAGTTTAAAGGCAGGGTCAGGTACTGGAAAGAACATGGGGGTATGGACCTCATAACCCTGGGTTCTGGTTTGGCTTCACCACTGACTAGCTCTGTGCTTTAGAGCAAGTGACTTTATCTCCCAGAACCATAATGTCTCCATTGCTCAAGTGGGATTATGTAAAATATCCAACCTCTCTCAACTCAGAAAGGTGTAAAATGAAAATGTTGACTGGTCATTATCAAAAACATCAGAAAATAACATGTGTTGGTGAAGACATAGAGAAATTGGAACCCTTGTGCACTGTTGATGGGAATGTGACATAGTGTAGCCCACTATGGAGAACAGAATGGAGGTTCCTCAAAAAATTAAAAATAAAATTACCATGAGATCCAGCAGTCCCACTTACGGGTATATATCCAAAGGAATTAAAAGAAGAGATATGTGTACACCCATGTTCATAGCAGCATTATTCACAATAGCCGTGAGGTGGAAGCAATCCAAATATCCACCTACAGACGAATGGACAAAGAAAATATAGTTTATCCATACAATGTAATATTATTCAGCCTCAAAAAAGAAGGAAAACCTGTCACATGCTACAACAGGGATGAAACTTGAGGACCTCTGCTAAGTAAATAAGCCAGTCATAAAAAGATAAATACCGTATGTTTCTACCTAATGAGTAATCTAAAGTAGTCAAACTCATAGAAAAACAGAGTAGAATGGCGGCTACCAGGGGCTGGAGGGAGAGAGTAAAGGGAGTTATTGTTCAATGGAGTATAGAGTTTCAATTTTGCAAGGTGAAAGAGTTCTAGACGGCTGTTGCACAACTATGTGAATAGACTTAACATGACAAAACTGTGCGCATAAATTGGTAAATTTTATGTTATGTGTTTCTCACCACAATTAAAAAAAACAAAACAAAACATTGAGATACCATATCTCTACCCATCAGATTGGCCAAAACTAAAATGGCCGGCAACATCAAGAGTAAGTAATATTGTGGAGAAATGGAAACACTGTTTTGCAGGGGAGTGTAAATCAGTAAAATCAGTATAACTGTTTTAAAGGGCAATTGGTCCCATTCAGCAAAATACAAAATACACATATTCTATACCTCAGCAATTTCTCTTCTCATTATCTATCCTAGGACATGTATGAGGATGTTTCAGCCATCATTGTTATAAAAGCAAAAAATTGGAAACCATCTAAATGGCCATTAATAGAGGAATGGATAAATGATCATTTAAGGGAACGAACCAAATCTATTTAGAGCAACACAGACTGATCTCAGAAACATATTCTTGAGTGGAAAAAAAGGCAGATTATATATTTATATACAGCATATCACTCATGGAAATTAAATGAGCACAACATATTAATATATATTTTCTCTGTGTACAAATACAGATAAGGTAACCAGAAAGATAGTTAACCAGAAAATAAAACTCTTATTCATTTCTATTGTGTCAGTCTCTGAGCTAGCCCTCAATGATCCTTGCCTCCTGGTATTCATGCCCTCGTGTGGTTCCTTCCCACAATGAATAGGGCTGGCTTGTGCTTTGTTCATTTCACAATCTCCCAATGGGATTGCTGTGGAAATGATGGTGTATGATTTCTGAGGCTAGGACACCAAAGACACTGTGGCTTCTCCTTGCTGTCTTGTTTTCTCCATTGCTCAATCTGGAGGAAGCCAGCTGCCATGTTGTGAGGATGCCCAAGCAGCCACATGACAAGCAACTGAGGGCTCCCTCCAACAACCAGCACCAAGTTGGTTCACTTTCAAGATGTATATCTACCAGTCCCAGTCAAGCCTTTAGGTGATGACACCTCATGAGAAACCTTGAACCAGAACTACCCAGCTAGGTTGTTTCTTAATTCCTGACCCATAAATGTGAATTGTTTTAACCCACTAAGTTTGAGGGTAGCTTGTTACACAGCAATAAGTGACTAATACAGATATGGTTGCCTGCCTATGGCTCTGTGCCTGAGGCCTGCTTTCCATTTGCTCTGGCAAGCGTCAGAAAGGCATTAAAGGCACATTAGTACTGAACCAAATACTTTCTTCCTCAAGTAATCAGAAGAATGGATTGTTCTTTAAGGCTTATTTCTGCATTTGATGTAAAGTCAATTCTAACAGTAGCAGCAGACCATACTTTGGGAAACACTGATCTGGTCTGTTATTGGCTGAATTGGGCCCCCTCCCCAAATTCATATGTTTAAATCTTAATCCCCAATACCTCAGCATGTGACTGTATGTGGAGATAGGGTCTTTAAAGAGGTGATTAAGTTAAAATGAGGTCATTAGGATGGGCCCTAATCCAATATGACTGGTGTCCTGACAAGAAGGTTAGGGCACAGTCACACACAGAAGGACAACCATGAGAAGACACAGGGAGAAGATGTCCACCTACAAGCCAAGGAGAGAGCTCTCATCAGAACCCGACCATGCTGGCACCTTGATCTTGGACTTCCAGCCTTCAGAATGGTGAGAAAATAAATTTCTGTTGCTTAAGCCATCCATGGATGGTGCTTTGTCTTGGTGGCCCTAGCAAACTAAAACACAGTCTAACACATTTGCTTTGCAAATAATGACCCTGGGTGTAAAGGGTGGAAGTGACTTGTCCAAGGTCACAGAGAGAATACATAGCAGAACAGCAATGAGAGCCCGTATCTCCCTAACTGGAGTCCAGGGGTTCTTCCAAAAAGTGAGAATGCTCAGAAAATGCTTGTTGGCATCATTTGAGCGCCTGTACATGATAGAACCTCTGCCGACAGCCTCCATCACCTTTGCCTCACATGCTGCAATTTCTCTCTGAGAACCAGCCCTGGTTTGACTTTCTCTCCCCAGGTTCACCTCCCATCAGAAGATCAGCCATCGGAGAATTGTGCTGTTTTCCAGGAAGCCATGACAGAAAACCTTTCAGACCATCCAACATGAAGGTGTGGCCAGAGGACCATGAACTTTCAGAATTCAGAAAAGTGTATAAAGAGTAAAAAAAGGTCTTACCTCTGTGTAAAGAGAAACTGTCTTCAGTAGAAGACACGCCTCCCCCATATGAAAATCTCCTCCCCCCACGCACATTTCCAATTACCTCTGGACAACTCCATCTGGGTGTCTCCCCAACAACTGAAACTTGACAGGCTCAACATGGAATTAGCTTCGCTGGAACATCTCCGCCTACCACAGCCCTGACTTCATTTAATGTCATTGCCATAACAGTCACTGTGATCTACCACCTACTGAGTGCCAGCAATGTCAGGTAACTTACACAAATCATCCATCCCTCAAATCAATCACGCGAAGTGGGGATTATCATTGCCCTTCTGCAGATGAGGACACCCAGGCTTCTAACGATGACGTGGTCACAGATCTCCTAGGTGGCAGAGCTGGGACACAAAGCCATGCCTGCCCGACTCCAAGGCAAGCTGGTGGGCCACCAGCCACATCTGTTCTGCAGATGGGTTTTGTTTGGCCTTGACAGTGGGTTTTTGTTGCTTTTTTATTTTTAATCCTCATTAGTTGCTAACATTAAAAAAGTCAGGACATTTCACATAAAAAGCCAGATTTCTGGAGTCTCCAAAAAGAGAGAGAGAGAGAGGGAGAGAAAGATGATCTGGCAATGTAAGCTTGACAAGATCATTAACTTTTCTGGACTCAGTAGGGATAGTAAAAAGGAGGCAGTTGCTACTCAGCACTAGAGAGTGTTTGGAGGTGGGGTGGGGCTGGCCCAGAGTGTCAGGATGCTCCTAATGGTGAATGTTTACTGTACACTCATGGTGGGCCAGGAGCACGCACAGTGGAGCTGGAGTGCTGTCCCAGGCCAGATTCTGAAACAGTAAGCCTGTGAAGCCCCAGACCATAACAGATTTAGGTAATCCAGGGACCAGAGATTGGTCTGTGTCCCCTGCTAGATTGTGAGGCTAGCATTCAAGACATCCTTTCTCTGCCTCCGCAGGGGCGGTCCAATACACGTTTGTTACATCACATTGAATAAGAATTGGTGACCAAGACAAAGTTAGTTTATAGCCTGGCTGCTGTTCTGTTCACTAACAGGAGAGGCAAGCAATCAGGGTAAAGATAAAATAATACACGCATAGGCCCTTCGATCCACGAAGTCTACTCTGATGCATTTATCTAAAAGATGTATTCACGTGCATGCAGAAATCACACATGTCTGAGGAAATTCATAGCAGTATAATAGTGGCAAAAGATTGGATGCTGATCAAATGCATTTAGGCCCGTCTATCAACCAGACACTTACATGGGAGGCTGTGACACAGTGAGTAGAGTGCAGACCATGAGTGCAGATTCCAGCTCTGTGGGGCCTCGGGCAGGTGACCACAGGGCCTCAGTTTTCTCATCCGGAAAGTGGGGACATGATAGTACGTACATCATGGAGTCACTGACCATTAATATATGATGAACATTTAGATAAGTGTCTGGCACACGTTTTAGTAACATGATCTAAGCATATCAGTAGACGCGATAGAGGTTATAACAGTATTACTACTGCCCCGTAGCCATCAAAAGGCAAGACGCAGCTGTGCATTTTGCACCAAGTCTGTTTAAACTGCCTATTCAACAATTAACCAAATTTTCAAGAAAGAAAGGCAGGAAGGATGCGGTGGAGCAGATTGGTTAGAATAAAAGCAGATTTGGGGGTCAGAAGATGCACACCTGGGGATCCGCCACCCGTCGGCTATGCCCCGCCGCGGTCACACAACTCCTCTATTCCTCAACCTGCTGGTTTCTAGGAAGGGGACTGTCACACAGCGGGGGAGGAGCACGCTTGAATGCATGCTCTGCCAGGTCATGTTCAACGCAGGGACTGCCACAGTTGTTTAGGGTGTAACTGAGCATATCCTCTGGCAGCTTTGACTACTCTTGGGTTTGGGGGATCACATCCTGGAGTATGGCCACCCCGGAAGTGAAATCTCCAAAGGGTCAAGCCCAGCTACCTCCTGACCATATTTTTGTCTCCACTGATGGAGGGAAACATACCCTTCCTGGAAGCCAAGACAGGGTAGACCCAGCAGAGAGTGTGGAGGAGACTGGGGCCAGGAGAGGGAGGCCGGTGGGTGTGGGGTCCTCCCTTCCCCTCACTGAAACAGGCTGATTAGGAGTTGAAATTGTGTCCCCCCAAAAGAGGTTGAGGTCTAACCCCCCGGTATCTGTAAATGTGACCTTTTTTGGAAATAGTCTTTGCAGATCATCAAGGTAAGATGTGGTCGTACTCGATGACAGTGGGCCCTAATCCACTGAGACTGGTGTTCTTGTGAAAAGGGGGGATCTGGACACAGAGAAAGAAACTTACAGAAGGAAGACCATGTGAAGACACAGGAAGTGCACCATCTATAAGCCAAGGGACGCCCGAGGCTACCAGAAGCGAAGAGAAGCATGGAACAGATTTCCTTCCCAGTCTTGGAAGAAACCAACCCTACCAACATCTTGACCTTGGACATGTAGCCTCCAGATGGTTGGACAACAAATTTCTGTTGTTTAAGTCACCCAGCTGGTGGTACTTTGCCACAGCAGCCCTCAGCAACTAATGTAAGGCCTGAATGACAAAGAGCAGTGGTGAGGCCCTGGCCTGGGACCTCCTCTGCCTTGGTGGGTCCTGGCGAGGAGAGCGGAAGGGTAGGACCACCTGTTAGTGCCAAAACAGACCTTGGCTCACAGCCACACAACAGGGAAGAGGAATACAGGGCATCTTCCCCTTCATCCTCTTGTCTGTCCCCTGAGTAGCAGTGGATTTCCCTTTTAAACTACTTCATGCCCCATCGTGGTTTTTAATGCCTATTTTAAGAACACAAGGGCTTGGGGGATCCCGGGTCCAGAGCTTCCCCACTGTCAGTCATTCCCCAACGATAACTTTACTGATTTCTGCAAACCCACTTACCACTGGCCCTATTACTGAACATTTCTATCCACTTCAAAAACAATCTTAGGGCTTCCCTGGTGGCACAGTGGTTGAGAGTCCGCCTGCCGATGCAGGGGACACGGGTTCGTGCCCCGGTCCGGGAGGATCCCACATGGCCACAGAGCGGCTGGGCCCATGAGCCATGGCCGCTAAGCCTGCGCGTCCGGAGCCTGTGCTCCGCAACGGGAGAGGCCACAACAGTGAGAGGCCCGCATACCGCAAAAAAAAAAATCTTAAATACTTCCTTTACACTCATCTGAAATATCATATTCGTTTGATCGTGGATCTGGTGTGCTAGTCATTTTTCTAGTACATATTGAAATATGTAACTACAGAAATGATGCGTTGTTCCACCTACCAAAGATTGGGAAGCAAAGACCTCATCTAATCCTGGCCTTCCTCCCTTTTATTTTTTTCCCTAGGTGACCCAAAGAGAGGCCCAGGGCTTCAGGACCTTGCCCCATCCTGCAGGCGCCCTGGATGCTCTGCCCCAAATGTCTCATCAGAGACTTGCCCCTGGGTCTCTCCTCACAAGACAGTCCCCTCTTCTTGGATGTTTCTTAACGTTCAGGTCTCTCAGTTGGGGGCTACTGGCATTTGGAGCAGGACAATTCTTTGTGTCTTTCCTGAGGGACATTTCCCATCTCTGGGCCCCTCCCATTACATGCTCGCTGTGGGCTCTGTCATCATGACAAACAGACCCCCCTCTCCATTCACATATCCAAGGCCCTCAGTTGAGAACCACTCCTAGGAGTCTCCTGGTCAAAACAATCCAGTTCCTGGACTCACCCCCACGATGCCCAGCCTCTAAGTCTCACCATTTTGCTGGGAAGCCAATGTCTGTGCACAGCATGACATAACCTTAGATCATCAGCTCTAATCCCCAGTGGCAGAGGAGCTACTCAGTGAGTCGGCGCCTCCATTTCCCCTTCTGTAGATTGACATTGAACTAGCACCTGCCTGTCGGGAGGATGAAGTGAGTTAATACACGCAGAGCCTCTAAATGGTGTCTGGCACACAGGAAGCAAAGGAGGTCAGCTTAATACCCACACAGTTTCATTGTCTACCGTGTTCCAGCTGTGAACCTTGCACACTTTACTTCATCCTCGAAGCAGTCCTGTGAGGTTCATATTATGATCCCATTTCACAGGTGAGAAAATGAAGGCATAGAGTGAGGTCCTCCGCAGGTTTACCTTCGCAGCAAACAAGCGGTGGCATCAGGGGCTGAACCCTGTTATATCTGACTCTGTGGTAACGTGGTGAGAGGGGGAGGGGAGAGCACTAACTGGGAAACCGGGTTTGGGAAGCTGTTTTGCTCCTACCTGTGTGGGGACGTTCCCGACCTTCTATGGATCTCAGTTTCCCCATCAGAAAATAAGAGCTTTGGACTGAACGCTTTCTGAGGCTCCTGTTCTCTCCTAAGACCTGTATCTTCAGGGAGACCAGGCAGCAGGGCCAGAGGGGAAGTCAGCGGCCCTGTGAAGGCAGCAGAAGCTTGTCTTCCAGAACACTGAGTTCTCCTCCGCACTGCGCCCGCTGAGAGGCTGCTGGCTGATCGCAGGCAGGCTTTCACGCCTCGTCCTCCCCTCTCCAGGCCCAGGCATCTACCCTACGAAGCTTAGGGCATCTGAGGACGAGGAGAGTGTTATCTGGCCCAGAACGCTGGGGCCCAGTTTCCAGGGAATGAGTCGGGTGAGGCTGCAGGTAACCCACATAGCCACTGTCTGTGTGGTCCCCAGAGGAGGCTGCCCAGGGGACAGCACACAGGGCAGAGGCCTCGGCTCTGCTGTGGTGGCTGGCCATCGGTTCCTCACGACAGCCACGGGGGTGGAAGAGGAGGCAGTGCCTACAGCTCCAAGCACCTGCGAATTCTGTAACGCCATTCCCTACACGTGCATGCATGCAGTACCCATGAAGACAATGGTGTTGATTGGGAATTAGCATCCCTGCCATTTACTGAGAACCCCCAGGTGCAGGGCATGGTGCTAAGTGTTTTGCATGCAGTATGTTTTTCTTTCCAAATACTTAATGCTCACATAGCCCTCTGAGTTGGGGGCCTTTGTCCCCACTTTAAAGTGTGGAAACTGAGATTCTAAGGCCTTAAATAAGGTGCTGAGGGTTGACACACAGCAAAGCTGGGATGGAATCCAGGCAGCCTGACCCACCACCAGTACGCAGCATCCCAGCACCCTCACCAAAGCCCTGACCACACCCCTGCCCTTAAAGCCTCTTGAGATTGCCTGGGATGCTTGTTTTAACTTACATGCAGCCGGATACAGAGAGAAGTCAGTGCAGTGGATCAGTGGGAAGAACACACCCACCCAGAAGGCCGGGCCCACCTTCTCCATTGGCGCCTGCTGCACGTTACAAACAGGAAAGTGAAAGGTATCCTCTTCCCTGAACAAGAACCTGCCCAGCTCTCAGTCCTTGACCTGAATAATCTCAATGTCCACACAAGAGTCTGGCAAGTTAAGGGGATATTAGTCCCAATTTACAGAATGAAACACTGAGGCTCAATGAGATGGTGACATGTCTCAAGATCACCCAACTAGGAAGCTGCAATGGGGACTGAAACCCAGGCCTAAGAGTCTCCGAGCGGGGCAGTACAGTTCAAAGAGCTGCAGGCAGGCAGTTCAAACAGCCCAAAGCCCAGGCTCATGCCAGGAGAAGAGGCTCCTTCTCCCCGGGGCCATCTACCCAACCCAATGGCCAGAGAGGAACCCTGGGAAGACCGTCCCCTGTCAGTCCTGGGCCAGCGCTGGTGCCCTCTGCCCACCTGTTTGTTGCTCTTCCAGGTGTCTCCAGCTCTGTTGCTCAGCCTCACAGACATCCATCTCTGGCTCCAGGAAACCCGAGCCTCCCTACATCTGCTCAGCCAGGATCCCAGGACACAGGGCCTGGGGGAGGGGAAGCAAGGAGCATGAAGCTCTGGGCTCCTTTTTTCTACCTGCAGAGTCAGACGAGGACAGACATTGCACTAAGCTTCTTCATTTACTCCCCAGTCACTTGTTAAGTTCTTGTGATTTGCTATGCACTGTGGTAGTGGGGAAATAACAGTACATAAGGCAGGACTGCTCCATAAAGATACTTCATCCTTTTTTATGGCTGTATACTGCTCTATCACTGGTCCCAAACTTTCATGAGTAAGCCCCTTTAAACTTTTTGTTTTTAATTTAGAAATAATTTTTAGACTCCTAAGAAGTTGCAAAAAGAACGGAGTTCTCACATATGTTCACCCAGCTTTCTCCAGTGATAACACCTTACATAACCATGGTATACTTTCAAAACCTGGAAACTGGCCATGGTACAATAGGAAACTAAACTACAGAAACTCATTAAACTACAATAGTAAATTAAACTGCAGAACTTATTCAGACTTCAGCAGTTTTCACATGCATTCATTCTATTTTTTTTAGCATAAATATCAACACATACACAGACTTGTGTAACCACCATCTCCATCAGGATAGAGAACGGTTCCATCACCACAAAGAAACTCTCTTATGCTATCCCTTTATGGTTAGGCTCTCTCCAGCCCTAACCTCTGGTAACTACTGGTCTGTTTTCCTGTTCTCCATCTCTATAATGTTGTCATTTCAAGATACTATCTATCTATCTATGCATCTATCTATGCATCTGTCTATCCATCTATCTATCCATCTATCTATCTATCCACACACACACACTGGCTGAGTAGTTGTTCGATCCATTTGCCTGTTGAGGGACATTGGGTTGTTTCTGTGTGGGGCGATTACAAATAAAGCTGCTATGAACAGTCATGTATAGGTTTTTGTGTGGCTCTCATGTTTCAAATGTGCAGGCGCGCAACTGCTGAGTCCTATGGTAAGTGCATGTTTAACTATAAGAAATTGACAAACTTTTTTCCGGAGTCACCATACCATTTTACATTCCTACCAGCAATGTCGCAGAGATCCAGAGCTCTACTTCCTCACCAGCGCTTGGTATGTCAATATATTTTTATTTGAGCCTTCCTGATAGGTGTGTAGTTATATTTCATTGTAGCTTTATTTTGCATTTCCCTAATGGCCACATCTTTTCATGTGATTATTTGCCATCTGTATTTCCTCTTTAGTGAAATGTCTCTCCACATCTTTTGCCCATTTTCTAATTGGATGGGTTTTTTCCACTTTTGAGTCTTTAAAGTTTTTAAAAATCTATTCTGGATCCAAGTCCTTTATATATTCTGGATCCAAGTCTTTCATATATTTTGGATCCAAGATTTTACAAATATTTTTTCACAGTCTGTGGCTGTCTTTTCATTCTCATAACTGGTTCTTTCATAAAACTAAAGTTTCAAATTTTGATAAAGTCCAACTTAACAATAGTTTCTCTTTTATGATTGTTCTTTTGGAGTTATGACTAGAACTCTTCACCTAACTCTAGATCACGAAGATTTTCTCCTATATTTTCTTGCCAGTTTTACATTTCCCCGCTTTACATTTCGATCTAGGATCCATTTTGAGTTAATTTTTGTACAAGGTGTGAGACTTGGATCGAGGATCATATTTTCGCCTATGGATGGCCAGTTGTTTTCATATCATTGTCAAAAATCAGTTGGGCATACTTGTGTGGGTCTACTTCTGAGTCCTCTAGTCTGATCCATTCATCTCTCTACACTGCTATTACTGAACAATTTCAATTACTTTATATAAGCCTTAGCACCAGAGTAAGCATATAACCTCCCACTTTCTCCTTCTTTTTCAATTTGTTTTAGCTATTCTAATTCCTTGGCCTTTCCATGTAAATTTTAGAATCATATTGTCTATATCTACAAAAAACACTGCTGGGATTCTGATAGGAAATAAGTTCAACCTACAAATCAATTCAGGGAGAATTGACCTCTATACTATGTTGAGTCTTTCAATCCATGAACATGCTGTATCTCTCCATTTATTTAGGTCTTTTTACATTTTTTGCATCAATACTTTAAAACTTTCAGCATATAGTTTCTGTACATGTTTTGTTGGGTTTATACCAAAGCATTTTATTATTACTCTTTTGGAGCAATTTTAAAGGCACTGTATGTTAAATCTTGGACCCAGTGGTTCATTGCTATTGTCAGTAACAGAAAAATGATTTCTGTGTGTTGCACTTGCATTCTGTAACCTTGTTATGCTCACTTAGTTGTTCTAGAAGTTTTTTTTTAAAGGTAGCTTATAGCTATTCCAGGAATCCCCAGCTCTGAAGACCTTCATCTCCATGCCCAAGAAACCTGAGCCTCCCTGCACCTGCCCAGCTAGGACCCTAGGACACAGGCCTGGGGGAGGGGAAGCAAGGAGTACAAAGACTGGGCTCCCTTTTCCTACCTTCAGAGTCAGACTAGGACAGACATGCACTAACCTTATTCATTTATTCCCCAGTTCCTGGCCAGTTATTACTATGTGGAAGGTACCTTAATAAACACCAGAGAAACACAAGTAAACAAGACAAAATTGGCCCATAAAACCTACTTCAAAGTCAGACAGAGAAAGAGAAATATCGTATGATATCACTTATATGCGGAATCTAAAAAGAAATGATACAAATGAACTTATTTACAATACAGAAACAGACTCATAGACATAGAGAATGAACTTATGGTTACCAGGGGGGGAAGGGTAGGGGGAAGGGATATAGTTAAGGAGTCTGGGATTGACATGCACACACTGCTCTATTTAAAATGGATACCCAACAAGGACCTACTGTATAGCACAGGGAACTCTGCTCAATGTGTTATGTGGCAGCCTGGATGGGAGGGGAGTCTGGGGGAGAATGGATACAGGGATATGCATGGCTGAGTCCCTTTGCTGTGCACCTGAAACTATCACAACATTGTTAATCAGCTATACTCCAATGTAAAATAAAAAGTTAAAAAAAAAGAGACCTACTTCATCCTTTTTTATGGCTATACACTACTCCATAACTATCTCAAAACTTTTGTGATCAAGAATCCTGAAAGTTTTAAACTTTAAACAACCCTCAGCTGTTGCATATTCCTTTTTTACACATTAAGACATGAGCCACTACATGAATATATTACGTACATTACAAAAAAGAAAAGCTGCTTAGCATAGTGATTAATCCCACTTATTTGGGAGTCAGGTTGCCTAGATTCAAATTTCAGGTCCACTGGGTAACCCTGGGGGAATTACTTAATTTCCCTGTGTCTCACTTTCCTCATAGAAATAGTAATAGTACCAACCTCATAAAGTTGTTGTGAAAATTAAATGAGTAAATAGGGTCTGACTCATAGCAAGTTTGTTCTTATTAACACATGTAAAGTATAAAAAATATGAAATTTAATAATAGAGATAGAAGTTCTACATTTACTTCTTGCACCACCTCTCAGAAGATGCTATGTTTTATTTAACCATTCCTCTTTTGATGAAGGTTTAGGTTGTCCCTGTTTTGCTATTATGAAGGATGCAGCCATGAGCATCCTTCTCTGTGGCTTCTTTGGCGTGTGTGCCAATGTGGCTCTAAGGTGTCTTCCAAGAAGTGAAACTGCTGAGGCATGAGAAGTGCCCATTTTTAATTTTAATACCCACTGCCAGGCTGCCCTCCTCGGTGGCCATATCAATTTACAATGTCTGGGCATTTCCATTTTTCACACCTACAGCAATACTTGATACTGTCAGACTTCAGGCTACGTCTCTCTGGGGAGGAGAGGAAGGGCCAGGAGGAAACACAGTCTCCAAAGGAGACATTAGCTTTATCCTCAATGTTTCCACTTGTTTACAAAATGCATTCTTGATGACCTAATGTAATTAAAAATTAATCATAAGCAACTCCCCTCAACATAATAGCACTGGCGCTTAAATCCAGTGCAAGTAACATACACTGAGCAAACACACAGACAAAAATTGTGGTTGCAAATGGTAAAAAAGGGCTGTGAAGGACGCCAGCAGGATGTGGTGATGTGGGTGCTGACGATAAGGTGGATGATGGAGATGATGGCGGCTGCCACTCTGTGTCAGGCCCAGTTCCAAGCACTTCGCATGTGTAAACTCATTTATTCCTTGTAACTACCACGTGGGGCAGATGTTACTCTCTCTCCATTTTACAGATGGTGGAACTGAAGCATGCAGCTTAAAAACCTGCCCAGGGTCACACAGTAAACAGAGGGACAAGGACTTAAGCGCAAGCAATATGGCTCCAGAGCCCAGATTGTTAACCAACTCTGCCAAAGCGGCCCCTTCCTGCTGGAGAATTACTGGAGGTGGCAGAGGGGCCACCAGACAACATAAGAGCAATTACAGCAATTATACCATGTGACATAAGAACAATAAAAATAACAATGACTCGTATGTATGCTGAATTGATGAAGTGATTTTGTGCATGTTTTATTTAAACTGAAACTGTAAAATGGGATGATGATAGGATTGTTAAGCCTTGGCTCTCATCCCTCCTCTACAGAGGTAGAAGTTGGAATTTAGGGGATTAACAGGTTCGCTCATAGTTACAGTCAATGGCAGAGCAAGAGTGCAAATTCCATTACTCTGTCTCCTTGCCCATTGTGGTGAGCAGAACGGCCTCTCAAAGATGTCCACACCATAATCCCTGGAAACTGTGAAGAGTTACATTACATGGCAAAAGGGACTTTGCAGCTGTGATTAAGGTTATAGATCTTAAAATAGAGAGAGTATCCTGGATTTTCCTGATGGGCTCAATCTAATTATGTGATTTTAAAAAGTCCCTAGAAGCAGAGATCTTTGTCTGGCTGGAGGCAGAGAGATATGGCAGAAGAAGTCAGAGAGAGTCAAAGCATGAGAGAGAGCCATCCCACTGTTGCTGGCACAGGGACACCTGGAGAGCATGAGAAGAAATATGGGCAGCGTCTAGGTGCAAAGACCAGCCCCCAGCTGGAAGCAGATACCTCAGTCCTACAACCATAGGGAACCGAATTCAGCCAGCAACCTGAATGAATTGGAATTGATTCATACCCAGAGCTTCCAGACAGGAATGCAGTCCTGCCAAAACTTTAGTGAGACTCTAAGAAAAAGACTCATCGAACCACTCTGGGTTCTTCATCCCCAAAGCTGGGTTCTTCATCCCAAAAGCTGGTTAAGAAAAGACCTCTGGATTCCACACTCGAGAACAGGTTATTATCCTGGGGATACTTGGACTTCTGATCTACAGAACTGTCGTATAATACATAGATATTGTTTTAAGTAACTAAAGGTATGGTAATGTGTTAGAGCAGCAATAGAAAACGAATATACCCAGTGTTGGTGTCACCACACCTTAGGCAATTTGCAGGGCCTGAGCACTAACTCGGTCTAAAAATATCTCTTCTACGGACCTGCCACACTGACTGATATTCCTGCTGTCAGAGGCACGTCTTGAAATTAAGGCATTTGTTTTCCTTCAAAAGTCTTGTTGAGAATCACAGACACTATCTGAGACGAAGTAATACATTAGTAATCTATCACTCATTAACATGCAACCAGAGGCTTTTCCTGCTCAGGAACATGAAACAGGCATGTTTTGATGCAGAGACCAGAAATTCCAAACAGAAAAAGATACTGCTCTAAAGTGAAAGATCTAGGTAGGAGACATAAGTGAGTCCCAAACAGCATGCAGAGACTAAGGGTACATTAGAAACAGGAAGGGGAGTCACGCACAATAATTTATCTGGAGTCACCATGGTCTTGCAGTTTCCTGCCTTATTACCTTGGCACCTGCTCTTCCCTGTGCTGAGAATGCCTTTCCCTCAGCTCTTCTTGGGCCCGGCTTCCTTTCATCACCTAGGGCCAGATCATCAAAAAGGCCTTCCAGGGCTTCCCTGGTGGCACAGTGGTTGAGAGTCCGCCTGCCGATGCAGGCGACACGGGTTCGTGCCCCGGTCCGGGAGGATCCCACATGCCGCGGAGCGGCTGGGCCCGTGAGCCATGGCCGCTGAGCCTGCGCGTCTGGAGCCTGTGCTCCGCAACGGGAGAGGCCACAACAGTGAGAGGCCCGCGTACCACAAAAAACAAACAAACAAACAAAAACGGCCTTCCACACCATCCAGTTAAAGCAGCATCCCCTTCCTCTAGTCACTCTGATTTTCTCCATGGCATCTCTGAAATGATCTTCTTTGAATTTTAAGGTGCTTATAATTCCCACCCCAACCAGCTATAAGCTCCAAGAATGCTAAGACTTGGTCTCTTTTGAGGTATCCCCAGTGCCCAAACAATGGCTGAAACATTATGGGCATTCAGCAAGTATTTGCTGAATGAATGGAAAACTAAAATTCAAGGTAATGTCTGCCATACACAATAAAAGACATAAAGGATGAGATTCTATAAGAGTATAGAGGAGGATGGAAGAGAACTAACTGGAAAGGACAGGGATGCTTTCATGGTGTTTGACTTAGACAGGATTTGGTCCACAGAAAGGTGAACTAACACAAGCAAAGTCTCAGCAATGGGTGTCAATCTAGTTTGACCAGAGTGAAGAGTGAAGCTTGTTAAGGTTAAGCTTCAGGGTTTATCACTTGCATGGGAACTTCCAAGGCCCTAGCAAGGAGCTCACATGATTGTACATTTCTGTAAAATTTGCAGGAATATGGTAGTGTCACCTTATTCAATTAAGGCCAATATTTCTTTCCACTTGACTTCCCTCTGCCTCATCCATCTCACTTCCTCTTGTGTTGGGGGGCACTGGAGTTTCCGTGGGTATTTTTTGGACCTAGCTAAGGGAAGTTGAGTGGGGGATACATTTAGTTTGGGTTGAGTGGGCTATATTTGTGCAGTTCACAGTCACTTCCTCATATAGTTGAGTAATTGCTAAAACAAGAGGGCAGGATAGTGAGGGAAAAGGTCAGAGGACAGAACCTTGAGCATCATCCTCATTTAACCGGAGGAAAGGAACTAGCATTATTTGCCAGGCATTGTGCAAAGGGCTGGATGTTTACTCTCTGGTTTAATTTTCAAACAACCCTATAAGGCAAGGCAACCCTGTACCCTTTTCACAGACACAAAACTGAAGCTCAGAAGCACTTAGGATTGAACCTGGGTTTATTCTGCTCTAAAACCCATGTCATTCCCACCCAAGAGGAATGAGATGAGAAAGAAGTGCTTTGGGAGCAGTGACAAGGAAGCTGGTGGAGGAGAGAATGTGAGAAAGAAGCAAGCAGTGGCCGATGGGTAGACATCTCACAGAGCCAGAGATGGAAAACTCAAACGCCTGCAGGGCCGAGCAGTTCAGTAAGTGAGTGAGGGTGTTTATAGCATAAAACTCATAATCATAGTCTTTACTTATGCAGATTAATTTACGTTTTCTTTTAAAAAATATACAGCTTCCTTGGTCTAGCTTTCATTTTCCCGGGTACAAGGATGATTTTTTTGACTGAAAGGAATATGACTAAGTATGTGAAATTATCCTGGGCTAGGGATTCCTGGTTTCAGTGCAGAGGATGGATGGGGATTGTGGAAAACTGGAGAACTACTCTAGCTACTCAGCCCCAGCCCATGATGTCAGATGGAAATGTGGACCGGGGATGGTCAGATCCGATTTTCCAAGAGAAGCCAAAGAGTCAGATTTTTGTGTGAACTCTTAATTTCTAAATTTTGTCAATGAATTCATTTTTTTTTAGAATAATGTTTAGCCCACAAGACATATCTATGAGTCAGACATGGAACCATGTTGGATCTAGAATTAATGAGGTCAGTGAGGATAATACATAATGAACCTAACATGATGATGATGAACAGGAGAATATTTAATATATGCCATGCACTGTTTTAAATGTTTGACTTGAATGAACTCATTTAATCTTTCTCACAACCCTGTAAAGTTAGATATTATCATCCCCTTTTTAATCACTGGGGAAACAGAGGCTCAGAGAGGCTCATGTTCATGTAGCCAGGAAGGGTGGAGCTGGGATTTATAACAAGCAGTCTGACTCTGGAACCTGGGTTCTTCATCCCCAAAGCTGGTTAAGAAAAGACCTCTGGATTCCACACTCGAGAACAGGTTATTATCCTGGGGATTAAGGGTGGGGTTAAGAAGGCACATGGACTCCTGAAATTATTTACAAATTTGTATGTGGATACAAGAGTGTGTTTTCACTGGAAAGGAAGTCCACAGCTTTCATTAAGTTCCCAAAGAGATTCAAAAGGTGAGGAGTGGCTGATTTAGGACCGTGTATAACTTTGGGCCAGAGAAGCCAGTTCCATAGACTAAGGTGCAGAAGCTGGATGGTCATGGGTCAAAGAGAGAGTCAGCTGTAGATGGTGGGTATGGGCCCTTCCTAGAATATTGGCAGTGGAGGGAGAGAGAGTGGGGAGTAACTTGAAGAGAAAGCAGGGGTAAGGAAAGATTCTTAAGATAAAGGAGACCTGGGCATTTTGTCTGCTGAGGAAGGGGGCCAGAGTGGAGGGAGAGACTGAGGGATTTATGGTTCTCACAAAGCAAGGAAAATGGCCATCCTTGGCTCTCAAGCTTGAGCACCCCAAGAAGGCTGGTTGAGCTGAACCAAAACAGGGTTTCACAAAGGGGGTGGAGCTTCCCTCCTATTCTCTGCCCACCCCCTCCTCAGGAGTAAAGCTGGACAGCTTTTCCCACCTGCCCACCCTGTCCTGCTCTCCCATGGGGCTCCTGCCAGCAGCCCCCTCATGCTGAGAGAACTGGGGTCAGTGCGCTCAGAGGATCTGCTAGCATATGTCGCTTACACAACCATCCAGCTTCTGCTTCTTTCCAAGACTGGGAAATGGTAGCTGCCTCTTTGCATTCTCCAAGAAAAACAGCCTCCCTGTCACCCTCACACATGTTCTGTTCTTCTGGCATAATCATCAGATTCATTTGATCTCAATGGTATCCTAGCACCACTTCTAACAGGAAAGGACTGTGTGATCATCTCTTGTTGGGACAGAAACCTTCTGAAGTACATCCTGACTTCAGTCTAGGATGAATACATCCACTCAATTCATTCCTCTATCCAAGCTATTTACAGAGTACCTGCACTGGGCTAGGGACCGAGGGTAGTCAAAACACATGGGCTTCTCTGTCCTCATGGAATCGAGAGCCTGGTAGGGAAGACAATTTTTACAACACATAAACTATGAAGAGTAGTGGGTGAATTTAAAGGGACAAGATACTATGAATGCATGCTTTGGACTGAATGTTTGTGTCCCCCTCAAAATTCATATGTTGGAAACTCACCCCAATGTAGTGGTATTTGGAGGTGGAGCTCTGGGGAGGTGATTAGGTCATGAGGGTGAAGCCCCCATGAATGGGATTAGTGCCCTTATAAAAGTGGGTGGGGAGCTCCCTCACCCACTTCCACTATGTGAGGACACAGTGAGAAGGCAGCTGTCCATGAATCACGAAGTGGGCCCTCACCAGACACCAAATCTGATGGCACCTTGATCTTGGACTTCCTAGCCTCCAGAATGGTGAGAAGGAAATTTCTGTTGTTTAAGCTGCACAGTCTATGGTATTTTTGTTATAGTTGCTTGAACGGACTAAGGTGGTGTATAACTCAGGATAGAAATCAGTGTTTGCTTTTCTAGGATACTGTCTTTGAGGTGAGACATGAAGAATTCAAAGTTATTAGGTGAAAAGGTAGAAGGATGGTGGTTAGGATTTGAAGAGCAATTCAGGCAGAGTGAACTGCATGGCCTTGTGAATGGAGAAAGAACACCCTCAACTTGGGGGACAAGTACACAAATGAGAACTAAGTGTCATCATAGCTGTAGACACAGGTCCCATGAGAACACAGAGGTAGCACCTAACTCTGAGTAGGTGTCACGGGTGAGTTAGTGGTAGTAGTGACATCTTAGCAGAATTAGGAAGTTTAATGTACAGTTTCTTGTGCTTTTGGCTGCACCTCTTACATACAATGCCTAGGGAAATTTTCCGACTTAAGGGTCTCTTCCCCTAAAGGTGGAAGCCAGAAACTCACTTACCTAGACCCTTTCAAATAAGACGTGGGTACACTCCAAGCTCGATTATCTGGTCCTGCCGGAGATTACATGAGTTCCTTTTCTTTTCAAAGTAGCTAAAATGAATTCTGTTGTTTGCAACCAAGAGCTCTGACAAATACAGGAAGGATGATTAAGTAAGTAGAGGGAAAAGGTAGGAAAGGAAGCAGAAAAGGAGCCTATGCACAGGGGTGAAAAATAGTCTGACATGGCAAAGAGAACATAACAGCTGAGGATGCCAATTTTGCCAAAGTCTGAGATGGAAGTATCTTCAGCTTGGGGGCAAACAAGCCTTAGGTTTGCTTTGGTATTCCTGACGCTATCGGGAGCTTATTGGGCACCTGCTACTGCAAACAGAAAATTAGGGCTGTGGGGACATGTAAGGAGGATCATGAATAGAGTACTTACCTTGTTCATGAAGTTAGCATGTTACCCACATCTCCTCAGACCCTTAAATCATCTGCCACTGGTATGTACAAAAGAACATACTGTTGAGAACAAGAAGCCCTGGGCTGGAGACCACACACAGCCTGCTAACTGTATGGCCTAGGGCACAAAAGTCACTTCAGTTCTCTGATCCTCAGTTTCCTCATCTATAAAGTGGATAATACATGGTTATATGACACAGCACCAGCAGAAACCCTTTGGAAACTGGAAAGTGCTGAATAAATGTGATAGATGGTTCTCACCATATGTGTGGTGCTAAACTGATGCAAGAAACAAATGTAAATCAAGATGAATAATTTCAGCGGGTCACTCCTGGGCATATATCTGGACAAAACTATAATTCAAAAAGGTACATGTACCCCTATGTTCATAACAGCACTATTTATAATAGCCAAGACATGGAAGCAACCTAAATGTCCATTGACAGATGAATGGATAAAGAAGATATGATGTATATATAAAATGGATACTTCTTAACCATAAAAAGAATGAAATAATGCCATTTGCAGCAACATGGATGCAACCAGAGATTATCATACTAAGTGAAGTGAATCAGAAAGAGAAAGACAAATATCATATGATATCACTTATATGTGGAATCTAAAATATGACACAAATGAACTTATCTGTGAAACAGAAACAGACTCACAGACTTAGAGAACAGACTTGTGGTTGCCAAGGGGGAGAGGGGAGGCGGAGGGATGGAGTGGGAGTTTGGGATTAGCAGATGCAAACTATTACATAGAGAATGGATTGACAACGAGGTCCTACTGTATAGCACAGGAAACTATTCTCAATATCCTGTAATAAACCATAATAGAAATGAATATGAAAAAGAATATATATATATATCAATTTGCTATACACCAGAAACTAATGCAACATTGTAAATCAACTATACTTCAATAAAATAAATTTAAAAAAATAATTTCAGTGGGTCAGTTGGTTTAGATGGGACTTGAGGCCACAGGTTGGAAACAGTCAACATTAAGAGAGGAACAGCTCTTGACAAGGACGTTATGAATAGTGTAGTCAGTCAGGACTCTGTTATGGTTGCAAGTGACACAAAACTCATGCCAAAGTGCCTTCAGAATAAAACGATACAACTTATATCTCACATCATTAAAAAGCTCAATGATTCAGAAACGGTTGGATTTAAGGACTCAAGTAATAAAATGACAACTCCGTCTCTCTATCTCTTTTTCCATTTCTAGCTGGTCATCCTCAGACAAATTCCCTCTTCCTGCTGACATGAGGTCTGCAGCAGCTTCAGCCCCATATAAAGCTAGGTTTTGATCTATGTGAAAGGAACATGGTGGCATCTCAGAAATTCTTGTAAAAAGCTTGCATCTCATTGGCCCAAACTAAATGACATAGTTTGAGGGGGGAATGTGATGATCTAATTGGCCAATTCTGAGTCACATGACCATATCTGGAACCAATCAATACCATATCATTCACTTGGACTGGAAATGGAGCCAGGTGGTTTACACATATAAAAGGAGTTGTTAAAACAACCACACACACCCACCATGGACAGTTACTGACAGAGGGTATTTACTATGCTTTGAAAAATGTAAGCGGGACCCATCTTTTAAAAAAAACAAAATCATGCTTAAAAATGCTGCAAACACTGCAAGTTTCACGTCTTTTTTTTTTTTTAAATAAATTTATTTATTTTTGGCTGCGTTGGGTCTTTGTTGCTGTGCGCGGGCTTTCTCTAGTTGTGGCGAGCGGGGGCCACTCTTTGTTGCGGTGCGTGGGGTTTTCATTGCGGTGGCTTCTCTTGTTGCGGAGCACGGGCTCTAGGCACATGGGCTTCAGTAGTTGTGGCACGAGGGCTCAGTAATGGCTCGCAGGCTCTAGAGCGCAGGCTCAGTAGTTGTGGTGCACGGGCTTAGTTGCTCCGTGGCATGTGGGATCTTCCCGGACCAGGGAATGAACCTGTGTCGCCTGCATTGGCAGGTGGATTCTTTTTTTTTTTTTTTTTTGGGGGGGTACGCGGGCCTCTCACTGTTGTGGCCTCTCCCGTTGCGGAGCACAGGCTCCGGACGCGCAGGCTCAGCGGCCATGGCTCACGGGCCCAGCCGCTCTGCGGCATGTGGGATCTTCCCGGACCGGCGCACGAACCCGTGTCCCCTGCATCGGCAGGCGGACTCTCAACCACTGCACCACCAGGGAAGCCCGGCAGGTGGATTCTTAACAACTGCGTCATCAGGGAAGTCCCAGTTTCACATCTTATTTCTGGATGGGAAGAGCCTTAATCCAGGGGCTTCTAGTAGTTATTCCTCATGAGGGTGACTGGACTCCTGCTCTCTGAATAGATCTTTTACACCTTATAACTCTTCTAATTTTCCACAGAGCTCTTACATCTGTTCCTTTATTTGATCTACATTTAACAACACTCCTATGAGGCAGAGAAGTTAAGTAACTTGCTTAAGTCACACAGTCACCCCAGATTTCTTGCCTCCTGGCTTATAACCAGACCAGTGGGTCTACCCACTCTGATCCTGGTTGCTAACAAGAGATATGGGGAAAATAGGATAGGGGAGAGGCAGGATGACAGGCTAATTTAAACATGAATGTTTCTGAAGGCAGAAGGTGAACCAGACAGACTTGGTCCCTGTATGCATAAGCTCAAAGTCTGGTGTGGGCACAAAGAAGCACACCCTACTGTTCCCTGTACTTAGGACACAGGTAAGCACAGAGCCCTCTGGGAGAATCCAGCCGATTTTGATGGCAACAGCAATCTTCAAGGGAAGACAGGAACGAACAAGTGTGCATCTTTAAGGATCACATAGCCCCCATTTTAATTATTAACTTGCTGCATTATTAACTGACCAGCTGTGTGTGGCAGAAAACCAAGGGTCAGAACTCCACAGCAACGATTCATTCCTGGTGGAACCTCTAGGACCTTCTGAGACCTTCTTAGGGCACATTCAGAACCTGATGAATGATGGCGACCTTCCTTCCAGAATAGGGCACGATTTGTCTGCAATTCAGGATTCAGCTAAGATTATAGCTCTAGGTATTTCCTCCCAGTGTCCTGCGGGGCGAGTGTTGTCCCCCATCAAGGCCTAATGTTGTCCCAAGTCCCCTACCTTTCCTGGTCTCTTTCTCAATAATAAAGACAGCCTTGGGGAAAAAAGAAGGGGAGGAGATTAGGAGGTGGGATTTAACAGCACAGAGCTAAATTATTGTGGAAGAGAGGAAAATAAAGTGTTCTTCACTGAACTGCCTTTCACAAGGCACTGGCCAAACAGAACTCGAAGTGGCTATTCCCAGGGATGAACGTGCACACAGGCTGCGTTCAGACATGCGCGTCCTTATTCATTCCCAAACGTCAATCACGCAGGTACCACCTTCAAAACTTTGGTTTCATTCCACCTGCACTTTTACAATTTTTCTCTAAAACAATACACCTGAACTTAAATTTCTTTTAAAAGGAAACTTTCTATCCCTACCATAAATGGAGAGCCATGACTGTTATTTGAACAAAAAAATGAAACATTCAGAAAACCAAACAGTGTTATCAAATCCTAGTTGGTCTTGGTAACTGTACTTAGCTCTGAGCCCAGAGATGTTCTTTCTGTTCAAAAAAAAGAGGGGGGAGAGTAAAGTGGGGGGTGGGGGGGTGGTAAGGCAGGTGGGGAGGGGATAACAAGTGTAAAATAGATGTTAGAGATGCATTAACACGAAACTTGGATTCTTGATGTTATCAGAGGGACTGCAATGATTGCGAAGGCAATGGCTTTCTCACCAAATGGTTCACTCTTACTTCATTCGCCACCCGGATTCGGAACACCATGATTTATTGAACAAATATTTATCGAGCTGTCTGCTAAGTGTTCTTGGCCACAGAGGAATGGGTATGTGTGAGGAAGAGACATAGGGCTGGGGAAATCCTCATGGGGGAGACAAACGAGAACACGGAACACGGAAAATAAAATAATTTCAAATTGGACTGAGTATCCCTAAACAAACAAAAAATTAAAAAACGACAAGTGTTGCAAGCAAATTGGAGAGGCATGGGATGTACCAGGGTGGACTTCACATACTGAAACCAAGGTCGGAAGGCACTTTGGTCCTTGACTGAGTGAAAGCTGAGTTTCCGGTAGAAAACTCACGTTCAGGATCGGATTCTTAAGGAGTGGGAAAGTGGTTAGCGGCTGTAACTTGATATCCCAGGCATAATCTCAAGGACACCAGAGAGGCCTGCTCTTTGCCCCTGATTCAATCGGAAAGCAAAGCAGATGTTGTCTTAATAGTTTTCCAGTCCAATGGCCAAGAGAAAACAAAATATGTTATACATGTGGTTGTATTTAAAGGCAAGATTACAACACATGTCCAGCCAACGTTGGTTGTTACCAGAGCAAAGGGATTCCATCTGTAACCTCAGCTGAGTTAACCTAATTAACTGCAAATGAAGAGGCCTGTTTTCAAGATCAGCCAAAACGGTCACAAGTACACAGTATTTACAATGGTTTTCCCTCTTTTCTCTTTGTAAGGCCCCCCCAACCTGCCATTCTATTTTTGAATGCCAAAGTGCTGGTGACATGACATGAGGGTTTCTGTTTGCTGTTCTGGCTTGATCACCACACAGGCAAAAGTTCAGTGCCCTTAGGACATGAGATCTGTGAAAAAACAAATTGGTGCAACTGCTTTTGATCACAGTTGATCTGTATCCAGTCCCCGAGATCTGGAGACTACACAATCCACCAATAGGTATCCCCCATTCATGCAATTACTGCTCCACGCCCTGCTTCCTCATCCTTGCTGAGAGCCCAGCCTCCCACCTACCAGCCCGTGCCTCTGGGCTTCACTTAGAGGGCCCTGGATATGGGTGTTGGTCCCTCAAAAACAGTTCCTGAAATCTCAGGATTCACACTGGCCTCTTAAGTGCTGGCGATTCCGGGGGGAGTTAGTGGGAGGTGGAAAGGATGAAAGGCTGATTTTAGCTCTGCTTTTGGGGCCTCTTGAATCATCTTTGAAGGCTGGAGAGGCTGGGGGAGGATAATGGATGAAGCTCATTCCATTTAAAAGAGCTCACTCAGATATAAGGACAAAGCCAGATGATGACAGTACTGGGTTTAGAAACCTCAGGCAGATTGCGCGCCCCCCACCCATCCCCTACAGGATTGATGTTCCAGGGTTGCTACATTTTAGACTCCAAGGCAGAAGGGTTAGGGTATGGGGCTTTGGCTCAGGCAGCCCTGGGTGTAAATTCCAGCTGTATCACCTACTTACTACATGTTGAAATGTGTCTCTGAGCTTCCGTTTCCTCATCTATGAAATGGACATGACACCACCGGCCTCTCAGAGTTGCTCTGAGGATGGGAGATGATGCATATGAAAATGTCAAGGTCAGGGCCTGGCTTGTCGTTTGCATCTGCATTCAGTCACCATAGCTTCTCCGTGCTGCTCTGCACCTTCCCAAGATCTGCCCTCTTCTCTCGCTTCTCTGGTTTTCTCTTGTGGCTACCCCCACTCTAAGCAATCTCTGTGATGTCATCCAACCCTGATCTTTCACATTCTTCCTTAGGTCATACGCTGTTCAGGGACCGCTATGGGTGATGGCCATCAGTATAAGCTGCGGCCCCAGAAAGCGCTTCATCCCTGCGAATGGCGATTCCCAAGTGTGTTCTGTGTAATCATAACTAATGCCTGTGAGCATTTCTTGAGAGAATTAAAAAAACAAAATGGAATTCTGCAGTCATATCAATCTGGGAAACACTTAGAGATTCACAGCGCACATAAGCACTGAAGGAATCATGCAGCAGATAAATTCATTGAGCTTTGTTCACAGTAATTTTCCTACTTCATCTGACCTAGCGGCATCCAATTATTCCTGGTCTTTTCTCTAAGTGCTTTCCTTTTCATCCTCTCAGGTCATCCTCCCAATAATCCCCTCATCACAGTTGCAGAAATGGGGTTCAGAGAGGTTAAATGACTTGCCCACAATGGTCCAGCTGGGTAGCGCCAGAACCAGCTGCTTTGTCTCTGAGTCCAAGGCCCTTTTCTTCACATCTGGAAGAAACAGCTTAATATATCCCTTTCTGGCTAAACAACCACAGAATCTATAAATCACTGGATGGGCTCTTAGGATTACATTGCCCAACAATTTCATTTTCTTGGCAATGAGAAAACCAGAGAGGGGAAGTGATTTTTCCCAAGAATTAGGAGTGGCAGAGCCAGAACGGGCACCGAGCCTACTAACCTCCAAGCCTGGCTGCCTTTACCTAACACCTAGGGCTCACATGTCTGGCGGAAGCTCCTCAGCCATCTTCTTTAATTCCATCTTCCCTCCCTCCAGGACTAGAGCAATGTGTCCAACAGACCTTTTTGAAATGTTGATGGAAATGTCCCATATCTGTGCTGTCCATTCTGCTAACCACAAACTCCATGTGGCTATTGATCACTTGAAATGCATCTAGTACAAATGAGGAACTGAATTTTTAATGTTATTTAATTTTAATTAACTTACATTTAAATAGTCACACGTGGCTAGTGGGTACCATATTGGATAGGGCAACTCTAGAGACCGGAAATCATAGTGAGTCTATAGACCTAATCCATGCAATTATCATATGAGTAGAAGATCCTTGTGATAAAAATCGAGTCTAAACTACCTGGCCCTTGTTAGGGGCAACATTTAGTTTCATTTAATGGCAGGGCACAACCTGGGACAACTTTGCTCAAACCTATTCCTCCCTTCCCTGGCAACATCCTACCCATCCTTCTAATCTAGGTTCAAAAGCATCCTCCTTCAGGAAGCATCTGATGATTTATTTTTCTATCATCAAGCAGAGTGAAGGGGTTCTTCTATGGAACACCCACATTTCCTATACTTGTCCCCAGATGGATGAGAAAGAGGAGAATTCTTGTATTGCTGAAAGCCCTTTGGTGAGCAAGTAGATGAGAGAGGAGAGAGTTGCCTGTGGGGAGAGTGTGGCAGGGGTGCTTGGGGAGTGGTGTGAGACAGATAAGGAAGACTTAATTAAAGGAGATAAGTGATGGGTTTCCCTGGTGGCACAGTGGTTAAGAATCCGCCTGCCAATGCAGGGGACACGGGTTCGAGCCCTGGTCCAGGAAGATCCCACATCCCACGGGGCAACTAAGCCCATGCATCACAACTACTGAGCCTGTGCTCTAGAGTCTGCAAGCCACAACTACTGAGCCTGCACACCACAGCTACTGAAGCCCGCGCGCCTAGAGCCCATGCTCTGTAACAAGAGAAGCCACTGTGATGAGAAGCCCATGCACCACAACAAAGAGTAGCTCCCACTCGCCACAAGTAGAGAAAGCCCACACGCAGCAACGAAGACCCAATGCAGCCAAAAATAAATAAATTTTTTAAAAAAGGAGATAAGTGATATGTGACTTAACCTTTTACTCTATCTCCCCTATAAAATCTTTAGTAAAAGTAGACGTTTCAAACTATAGTGACACATGAATAAATCTCACATACAATGTTGAGAGGAAAAAGCAAATCTCATGCTTCACAATAAAAACACTCAACAAACTAGAAATTGAAGGGAACTTCCTTAGCCAGATAAAGGGCATCTGTGGAAAAACTCAGAGCTAACATCATACTTAATGGTGAAAGGCTGAATCCTTCCCCCTAAGATCAAGAACAAGACAAGGATTCTTGCTCTTGCTACTTCTGTTCAACATTGTACTGGAAATTCTAGCCAGGATGATTATTCAGGGGAAAAAAAAAAAAAGGGCTTCCCTGGTGGCACAGTGGTTTAGAGTCCGCCTGCCGATGCAGGGGACATGGGTTCGTGCCCCGGTCTGGAAGGATCCCACATGCTGCAGAGCAGCTGTGCCCGTGAGCCATGGCCGCTGGGCCTGCGCGTCCAGAGCCTGCGCTCCGCAGCGGGAGAGGCCACAACAGTGAGAGGCCCACGTACCGCCAAAAAAAAGGCATACAGATTGGAAAGGGAGAAGTAAAACTATCTTTATTTGCAGATGACATAATCTTGTGCATAGAAGATCCTAAGGAATCCGTCCAAAAAAAACTATTAAAATTACTAAATGATTTCAGCAGGGTTGCAGGATAAAAGATCAATATACTAAAAGTAGTTATATTTCTTCTATATATTGACAATGAGAAAATTGAGAATGAAATTAAGAAAATAGTTTTATTTCCAATAGCATAAAAAAGCATAAATACTTAGGAATAAATTTAACCAAAGAAGCATAAGACTTTTGAACTGAAAAACTACAAAATACTGTTGAAAGAAATTAAAGACCTAAATAAATGGAAAGACATCCCATGTTCTAGATTGCAAGATTTAATACTGTCAAGATGGCAATACTCCTCAAATTGACCTGTAGATTCAATGCAATCCCTATCAACATACCAGCTAACTTCCTTGCAGAAACGGACAAGCTGATCCTTAAATGCATATGGGAATTCAAGGGACTGAGAATGGTAAAAACAATCTCAAAAAAAAGAACAAAGTTGGAAAACTCACACTTCCTGATTTAAAAACTTATTACAAAGCTACAGAAATAAAGACAGTGTAGAACTGGTATAAGAATAGACATAGAGACCAACAGAATAGAATTTTGAGTCCAGAAATAAACCCTCACGTTCGTAGTCAATTGATTTTTTACAAGGGAGCCAAGACAATTCAAATGGTGGTGAGACAGCTGGATAGTCACATGCAATAGAATGAAGTTGGACCCTTAACTCACATAATAAACAAGGACTAATTCAAAATGGATCAAAGACCTAAATATAAGAGTTAAAACTACAAAACTCTTAGAGAAAACATAGGGCAAATCTTCATGACCTTGGAGTGGGCAATGGATTCTCAGATATAACAACCAAAGCACATGCAACCAAAGAAAAAGTTGATAAATTGGACTTCGTCAAAATGAAAAATTTTGTGTTTCAAAGACAACAACAAGAAAGTGCAGACAAGCCACAGAATGGGAGAAAATTTTTGCAACTCATATATCTAATAAGGGACCTTGTATCTAGAGTATATAAAGAAGTATTACAACCTAATAATTAAAAGACAGCCCAATTACAAAATGAGCAAAAGATCTGAATAGACATTTCTCCAAAGAAGGTAAACAAATGGCCAATAAACACATGAGAAGACGCACAACATCATTAGCTACCAGGGAAATGCAAATCAAAAGTACAATGAGATACCACTTCACACCCACTAGGATGACTATAATAAAAAAAGGCAGACAAAAACCAGTTTTGGTGAGGACATAGAGAAATTGGAACCCTCATACATTGCTGGTGGGAATGCAAGGTGGTTCAGCCACTTTCTGAAAAGTCTGGCAGTTTCTCCAAAAGTTAGTCATAGAGTTACCACATGACTCAGCAATTCCACTCCTAGATATATAGAAGAGAAATCAAAACATGAAAACATGTCCACACAAAAATTTATACAGGAATGTTCACAGCAACATTATTCATAATAGTCACCCAAATGGTGGAAACCACCCAAATGTCCATCCTCTGATAGATGAATAAGTAAAATATAGTATATCCATATAATGGAATATTTGTCAACAATGGAGCACTGATGCATGCTACAATGTGGATGAACTTTGACATCATTAGGCTAAGGGAAAGAAGTCAGACACAAAAGGCCAGGGATTCCATTTACGGAATTCCATATGTGGAATGTCCAGAAAGGGCAAATCTATAGAGACAGAGAGGAGCTTAGTGGTTGCCAAGGTCTGAGGGGGGCGGGGAAGGGGCGTAATGGTTAAGGGGGTGGCAGTGTTTTGTTGTGAGGTAATGAAAATGTTCTAAAATTGACTGTGGTGATGGACACACAGCTTGTGAATACACTAAACATTTGTACACAGATACATTGAATTGTACATCATAAATGAGTGAGTTGTATGGCATCGATAAAGCTGTTTACAAAAAGCAAGTTGCAGATGGATACATATAACATGGTATCATTTATTTCTAAAATTAGAAATGTGCTAACAACACTCTTTTTTAGGAACAACAACACTCTTTTCTAGGAACAAGTACAAATGCGGTGAAAACATAAAGATATGCATGTGGATGAGAAACACACAAATTCAGGATGGTAGTTACAAGCCAGGGAGGGGATGGTTAGTGGATGAGGGAGAATGCAGGGTGCTTCTACTATATTTGTAACATTGATTTCTTAAGCTTGGTGATTGGGTGTTCCTGATATTATTTCATATACATTTTTTGTTTACGTAAATGCTTTGTAAACACTTTTCATAGACATTCACTAACATTTTGGAAGTTGGCCATGTGTGTCTGATGCAGGTAGGTGGGAGGCTGGCCTCAGGAGCCCCGGACTGGGTGAGTACAGGGCCAGACCGAAGAGAGCTGGGCCTCTGTGGGTTCCCCACACCCAGGAGACGTATTTTGAATGGAATCAAACAGGGTACCACCTCTGGAGCATCCTGGCTGGCATTTCTGTGGCAAAGAACTGGAGCTTTGTGGCCAGTCAGCCCCTGGCTTGAATGTCCACTCTGCCGTCCGTCATTAGGGTCCTGACCTTGTGCAAATTACTTGAGCTCTCTGAGCTTTACTTCCCCATCTGCCAAATGGGAAAAATACCACCTACTCCTCAAAACTGGTGCAGATTGAACACATAAGCCCGCACAAGGTGCCCAGATGCCCCGCCTGCTCTGCATGAGGCTCTTGTCTGGACCCCACTCCCCTCCCGTCTGTTCCATCCTTCACTCCTTTTCAGGGTGTGTGATCGGCCATCGGTCAAAACTCGCTGAGTGGAATTAACTTGGAGAGCCAGGCTTCCTTTCTCTCTTCCTCACTACTTTGAAAAGGCCTGTGAAGAGAGCTCCCCTCACTGCTCTTAAAAATGAAGAAATGTATAAATAAGCTGGCTGTGTCATTCTCCATGGGTCATTTTTGTATTCCCAGCTGTTGTTCATCAATTCCCAGAGGCTCGCAGGGCAGGGCCAGCCCCCTGCGGCCAAGGGAAAGGATGATGGTGTGTGTGTGTGTGTGTGTGTGTGTGTGTGTGTGTGTGTGTGTGTGTGTGTGTGTGTGTGTGTGTGTGTGTGTGTGTGTATCTGTCTGGAACCTTCCCCCATACAGCCAGGTGGGCTCTCTCAGCCCTTCTTGGAGGCTAGAAGTTTGGATGCCTTGGTCCAGGCCCTTGGCAGGTAAAATCCAAGTGCATCTCAGCCCTCCCTGCCAGGGCAGCCCAGAACCTGCGGGGAGAGCCAGGCCTCAGAAAGGGGGCCTGAGGGGCTTCCCTAGTGGCGTAGTGGTTGAGGGTCCGCCTGCCGATGCAGGGGACACGGATTTGTGCCCCGGTCCGGGAAGATCCCACATGCCGTGGAGCGGCTGGGCCCGTGAGCCATGGCCGCTGAGCCTGCGTGTCCGGAGCCTGTGCTCCGCAACGGGAGAGGCCACAGCAGTGAGAGGCCCGCGTACCGCAAAAAAAAAAAAAAAAAAGGGGCCTGAGGCCAGGCGGGCAGAAGGGATCTGGGCCTGTGCTGGGAGCTGACCAGGTTGGCTGGTTGTGCTGGAGCAACCGTAGGAGCTGCTGGGGAATTGGTCCCAAGGAGGTAATTCCAGCCACTGAACAGAACCTGGGAAGTGCATTCTCAGAGCTCTGGGCTCAAAGCTTTTGCCTCCAAGTGTCTGTTCCAGTGCAGAGACCTGGCAGGGGGCCATTCCTTTGATTGTTCTGAGACTTGGCTGGTTGGTTTTGGGAGGGCTGTGGTCTCTGTGCTTGGGTTGGGCCTCAGGCCTACCCAAGGTCTGTGGCTGATAGGAAAGGGGAGCAGGGTGGCAGGGCCCCGTGGGACCCAGTGGGTGGTGCACTGCCCAGTGTGGCCCCCAACGGTGCCCACGCATGTCAGAGCACAGGCCCTGTTTGCTCCACTTCCGGCTGAGCTGCAATTATCCCACTGTGACTCCCTGGGGTCACAACTTAGCCTGGAAAATGCTGCATCGCTGTAGCTCTCCCATGGCCCTTTGGGACCACATCTGTCCAGTGACTGACCCTTATTAACTGTGGTCTTCCTGGCCAACAGCGGGCCAGGATGGAATGGGATGGATGGTTTTAGGAACCAAGGAAAAAGTGATGGTTCATTCTCCCTACTCCCAGTCATTGCTCTGGGATCCAGCTGGGCCATTCTCCCCCCAGATGAGGGCCTTCCAGAAGTCAGGGTCCAGGGCTGCCACCAAGCCCTTTTCTTCTCCGAGGGGCTCCTGGGAGTTGCAGCTTACGACCCACAGCCACCGGCCCTCCTCCTGTCCCTCCGCTCTGCTGCCAAAGCCATCCATCTATTGATACAACTCAAATGGGGCTGTGTCACAGGCCTGCCTTCAAAACGCTGCTTTGCTCCCTCTGTGGACTGGAGGCCCCCAGCTGTGTTTCTGCTTGGTTGGCATTGAGTTGTTTAAAAATTAAGCTTTGCACGAAAAGCTGGCTTTTCCAGCTTTTTTTTTGAGACACCGAGCCCTATTCCTGAATAACCACAGTTGGCTGGACTGAGCACGATGCCTCTCTAGGCAGGTGTTCCTTGGGGAACAGTCTCCACCACTCCCTATTGTCTTACAGCCAGTATCCTTCCTCATTACATGACCTGCCTGGTACCTGCATGCTCTTGAGTTTCCTCCTCTAGTCTCCAGGCAAAGGCTTGGAGGGGCACTAGATGACATGATCTCTGTCTGCTTTCCTGCTCAGCCCTCCATTTCCTCCCTCCCCTCAGCCCTACCCCCCAGCATAGTGGCCACACCAATCTCTCTGCACACCAAACCAGCCAGGTACCTACACAGCTCTACATTCCACGCAGTTTCCACTATCTCTATTCCTATATATCTTCATTTAGCAGATATATATTGAGCATCTATTATGTATGGTGGATCCGAGCCAGGCACTGGGGATAGAAAGATAATAAGGCCCAGTGTATTAGTCTGGCTTCTCCACTACAAATTGGCAGTGGAGAGAACTAATAGGATAGATAGATAGATAGATACTTATTATAAGGAACTGGCTCATGCAATTATGGAGGCTGAGAAGTCCAAGATTGACAGTCAGCAAGCTGGAGACACAGGAGAGCCAATGGCATAAGTTCAAGTCCAAGTTCAAAGGCAGAAGACCAACGTCCCAGCTCAGGCAGAGCGAAAGAATTCTTTCTTACTAAACCCTTTTCTATTCAGGTCTTCACTGGATTGGATGAGTCGTCGTCCTCCCTGCCACACACACACACTCTGAGGAGGGCAAGCTGCTTTATTCAGTCTCCTGATTCCAATGTTAATCTCATCCAGAAACATGGGCACAGACACACCCAGGATGGTGTTTGACTGAATGACTGGGCACCCCATGGCCCAGTCAAGTTGACACATAAAATTAGCCATCACATCCAACCCCTGCTCTCCTGGAGCCTACAACTCAGCAGGGTATTCAGAGAGGCTGGAAAAGAATTCCAAAATAAGCCATAAGTGCAGGAGGAATTCTCACTTTTATTTCAAGCCTCCGCTCGAATAGTACCTCCTCCAAATCTTTTCTGATCTCCCCGTATAATCAGTGACTCTCTCTTAGATGCTCCTAGATACATATCTCTCAGGAGAGATGATTGTCTCTCTCTCTCTTTTTACAATACATAAAATGTTCTAAGTCTACAAAAAGGTACAGAGATAATATAACAAAGTCCCATGGACTGACCAGCCAACCTTAAAAGACAAAGCATTGCAGATACAGCACTGCCTAGAGTGGCCAAGTTGTCCCCATCTGCCCAGATTTTTCTGGTTTTAGCACTGAAAGTTCTGCATCCTGGGACCCCTCAGTCCTGGGCAAACCAGGATGGGTCACCCTAGAGCAGCCCTCCTCTACCCTCACCTCCGCGTATACCCTTTCCTTGAAATCATAACCCCCCAAGCTTCCCATCAGAGGAAACCATTGATTTATTAAAATTGAGGGTTATTCCCCTTTGTTATAAAGAAGAAACTAACACACCATTGTAAAGCAATTACACTCCAATAAAGATGTTAAAAAAAAATTGAGGGTTACCATTTGTGTGTCTTTCTTTATACTTTAATCAATCCCTAAATGATATTGGAGTGCTGTTTTGCACACACGCGCACACACACACACACACACACACACACACACACCAGACTGAGTCCAGAAAATTGGATGGCCCTTTCCTGATGGGTGGTGGTGTTACGAGTATGGGAAGCGGTGGGTGAAACTTCCTGCAACTTTGAAGGCAAAAACTAGAAGAGCAATAAACTGCACAGCACAGAAAGCAGAAAGGGGAGAGGGAAGGTGGGGAGGGATGATGTGGGAGAGAGGGGACGAGAGCAGAAGTCGGAGGAGGGAGACAGGCTGTCAGAAAAGGATCAGAGAGTGAGGACCCGGGTGGAGAAGGTCTTCAAGAAAAGAGAAATGTGCAAGGGCTGTCTGGAGCAGTGGCTGCCAGCCTCCTCTTTGGATGCTCCTGTGACATCCTCAGGAAAACCTACAGCCCTTACCAACGTGTAGGGGTAAACAGGTGCTTTCAGGGAGCCCTGGGAAGAGGTACCAGAGCACCACTGCTGATGGGAGGATGAGGCTGCACATGGGGCAGCTGACAGACTCCTAGTGCTTCCCATGGTTTCCAGCTGCTTGTGCCTGCGCCCCACTCAGCTCCGTGAGGGATCCTGACGCATGGTAAGTGTTTGATATTATTTGTGGAAGGAGGAAGGGAGGGAGGGAAGGGGGGAGGGAAAGAAGAGAAAGAAAGAAAGAGAAAGAAGAAAGAAAGGAAGAAAGAAAGAAAGGAAGGAAGGAAGGAAGGAAGGAAGGAAGGAAGGAAGAAAGAAAAAGAAAGAAAGAAAGAAAGAAAGAAAGAAAGAAAGAAAGAAAGAAAGAAAGAGAAAGAAAGAAAGAAAAAGAGAGAGCGAGGGAGGGAGGGAGGGAGGCAGGGAGGAAGGAAGATGGGAAGGGTCCAGCAGTGGTCTTTCCAGCCAGGCCATAAGAGCACGATCTGCAGAACAGGGAGGGAGGTCGCGTGCCATGGCACTGCTGTGGCCCTTGGAGCTGGGAGACACTCAGGGACTGTTCGTTCTCTGATTTCTAAGCCCGGCATGGAGGCAGGGAAGAGCTGGGGTGGGGGTGGAGGGTGGAGAGAGACAAAGGCACAGAGCAGAGGGAAGTGGAAAGGGGTGGAGGCGGGCTGCTTAGCAACCGCAGAAGATTTAGGGAAGTGGCAGGACCATTTCTCCCTGTCCTCTAAGGCAGGATTTTTTTTTAAAGAACTGCTCGCACGCCCACACTGGCTGGTCTGTTGTGGCTGCTCTGAATTGGGCTTCTCTGGAAGTCAGGGCCATCGGAGGAAGGCTGGCGGCCACGTGTGCGGTGGGAAGAGCCACAGGAACTAGGGGAACATTCTCCAGCCCCTCAAGGGAAGGGAAGGAAGGCTCGCAGGAAGATGTGGGGACACAGCCTCACTCTCCTCGCAGCTTTTGTCCGGCTCCTCCAGCTGCCCCTCCTCCTAGGCTGCCAACATCAGGACACGAAGGTGTCTGGGGACCTTTCTTTGCGTTTTCTTTTCCCCAGGACCCTGTGAGCAGCCCAGACCCTGCTCCTTCCTCCCCACTGAGAATTCTCTGTTGCTTTTCTTTCTTAATTTGATTTTCTCTGGCTCAGAATTGAGATCAAAAGAAGAAATTCTTTCCAGCCTTTTAGGAATAATTCCCAGACTCTCCCACTGGAAATGCATACATAATAACCATAATTATTTTAAAAAAATTGTTCGTACTCTCGTATTCATTTATTTTCCATCTCTGCTGCAGGCTTGGGGAGGAGGGGGGAGAGGGGAAGTTTCGAGAGTGCCTTTGGGGTTACAGATCAACCAGTATCAAATAGTGGGCAAGCTGTGAGGCATGGCCCACTCCCTGGCAGTGAGAATTTCCGATGTGCCAGCACTTCAAATCGTTAAACACCACGAAATCACCTGGTGGGAAGTTATTCCCTTTCTAATTTGTTTCAATTGTCTTAATTTCATCAAGTCTGGAGCTGGTGCTGGGTGGGTCCTTAACGCCTCCCTGACACTGGCTAACCTTCCTTTTAACAGCAGACCTCAAGCTTGGAGCACAGGAGAGCAACTGGCTGCAATTTAATAACAGTGTTGCTTTGCATTGTGTTTATTTTGGGGCACCGTCAAGGGACATTTGCATTATGGCTGGTTCCTTTTTAGAGGAAAGACAAATAAGTAGTAAATCACAATGGAGGTGGAACAAGGATTAACGATGGAGGCTTTTGGAAAGGCCCCCAGTTTGTCAGCCTCCCATCCAGGGTGCTGGCTTTGCACCTGGCAGGCTGCAGGTCAGGCTCCGGGAAGGATCCTGTTTTGAGTTCAGCTGGTCCAGTTGGTCAGCAGCTGGCACTGAGGGAGTCTCGGATGAGAGCTTTTAATTTTGGTTGGTGCCAGTTCGCCTGGCTTTGCAGCCCAGCTATAGTCCGTTCTGTTCCCTGGGATTACAGAAGTCCACACATCAATGCCCACTTTGGGATATCAGGCTGTAAAGTGGGCGGTTGCCAGACACCAGACACCAGATTCCCCTCTGGACACCTCTGCTCTCTCCTCTCGGACCTGGGGTTTGAGTGGAGCAGACCCACTCCCGACTCTGGGGCTGGCACGCCATCCGGACCTGTCTCTCTCTGGGCAACTCATTCCTCTGACCACAGTGATGGATGGGTTCAGGGATGGGCAGTGAGATGCATGGAGATTTTTGCTGGGAATGCTGGGGCTGGTTCTTTCCTGCTGGCCTGGATCCTAAGAAGATGAGCCGGGAGCTCCTACAGCCATTTCTGCCACAACGAGGAGGGAGCCAGCAGGGAGGGAAGAGGGCTGAGAAACTGGGAGAGAGAGAAAATTGCTCTTGATGGTTCTGCTTCCATCCCTGGATCCAGCTGTGCCTGCAGTTAGCCTCTACCCTTGGCAGCCTTTAGAGCTCCCTTCTGAGCCAACACATTTCCCTTTCATGTAATCCAGTTAGGATCGGCGTTTCGGTCACTTGCAACCACAAGAGTCTTAACTGATGAAATGGCTCGTGCAAATCCTTGGCCACTGAAAGAAAAAGAGCTCAAAGGGCATGTTCAGTAGATGTGGGTGAGTGGCACTGTCACTATACACAAACACTGGCACAGGAGAAGCTGCCACTGTCCTAGGAAGCTACACATTTCAGATCATTGTGTAGATGATGCGGGTTGAGTACATTGCATGCAATGGCTTATTTAATCCTTGTAACAGTCGTAGCGTGTGTGAATACTTTTATCACCATTTTATAGATGAGAAGATTGGGGCTCAGGGAACCTCCTTGCACTTTAGTGGCAGATCAAGGCTTGTTCCTCAAATTGGGAGATTGGGACTGACACATACACACTACTATGTATAAAATAGATAACTAATAAGAACCTACTGTATAGCACAGGGAACTCTATTCAATACTCTGTAGTGACCTATATGGGAATAGAATCTTAAAAAGAGTGGATATATGTACATGCATAACAGACTCACTTTGCTGTACAGCAGAAACACAACATTGTAAATCAACTACACTGCAAAAAAAAAAAAAAAAAACTCTGTAGTCCCAGCCACCCCTCCACAGTAAACAGTAGTTTGCTCACTGGACTGTACAAAACTCTGAGACTCTGTGATTGGCAGGGAACCAAGGGGGCGGTGCTGTCAGGCAGCACGTGATGATGCTCATGTCACAGGTGATGTGGATGCTCCCCCTACTGTGGTACCCAGCCAACATGGCTGTAGTGGGAGGGCTGGGGCTGCAGAAAGGGAATCAAACTCTTTTTATCCCTGGCCACGGACGGACAGGCAGAAAAGGCCCTGGGTTTAGATCAGAACACATTTGTACTCATTAGCTGGGTGACTCTGGACACTTAATCTTTCCAAGCCCCACTGGTTTTCTCATCTGGAAAATGGAGACCTCCAGTCCCCAGCCTCGCTCATCCCACCCAGCTACTGGAGCATCAAATGAGGGCAAAGATGTGAAAGAGTATTTGCAAAATAAAAAGTAGGGCTGCAGGAAGAAAGGAATAACTTGATTTCCCAGAGGTGGATGGGCAAGTGTGGACAAAGGTAAACCAACCACCTACATCTCCTCCTCCCCATACAGGGCCTGAGGGAGGCCAGCCTTGCGGTGACCTGAAAGGAACCTTTCTGTCCCCAAGGCAGGGAGAGATAAGAACTGTGAAGCAAGAGAAGCAAGCGCTGCTCCCTGCGCTTGGGGGTTTATTTTTACCCTGTTATCTCCGTCCTGAAATGTCAAGCATGGAGCCACCTCACCCCCCAGCCATGAAACGAGGCAACACAGCCTGGAAACAGGCCCGTCTCCCCCTCTGTTCCTCTGCCTCTCCAAGAGAGTCACAGTGCTATGGTGACGGGAGGCATGGAAACCCTGAAATAGAGAAGTGGGAGGAGAGACCTTTTATTTGGGTTCTGGAACAGGCTCACTTCCTCCTAGAGGCCCGGGGTGCAGAGGAGGCCCTTGGCACTGTCAGGTACCTATTCTAAGATTTCCATCATATGGGCTCTTTACATTGCAAGATGCAGAAAGCCTTATTTAAATTGGGTTATGTAATAAAGAACATTTAATTGGCTGAGGCCACTAAAAAGCCCAGCAATAGGTCAGGCTTCAGGCGAGGCTTGATCCAGGGGCTTGATGCCATCACAAGGACTCATTTCTCTCCTCTTGGCTCTGCCTTTTGTGGTGTTGGCTTCATGCTAAGGCAGCATGTTGTGTTCCCCCACAATCTCTAGCAGTTCCAGAATCTTCCTCCGTGGTCGCAAATGGTTGCAGTGGTCCTAGACCTCACATCCATAGACTGGTGCTCCCAAGGAAGAGAGAGGAAAGTTCTTTTTGCCAGAAGGTCCCAAGGAATGTCTTCTTGTGTTTTGTTGGCTCTGACTGGGTTCTGTGCTCATCCCTGAGCCAATCACTTGGATGTAGGGGCAGGAAGTGAAGAATGCACTGATTAGACTGAGACAAACTAGATTGCCAAGAACAGGGAAGCAATGATTTCCCAAAGGAGATTTCAGGCACTGCCCCCGAAAGGTGATGGAATGGAATGCTGAACAACAAGCAGGAGAACGTTTTGTGGCTTATTTACTTTGTACTTTCATCCTCTCCTACCCAGGAAAGCCTCCAAGATTAGGGGTGACTCTTCTTATCCAGAAACAGGCCAACATTAATTTCTTCTCTTTCCATCTATAGGTTTACATGGGGTTCTGAGTTCTAAGACTTCCAGGTCTGTCACTTTCAAAATTTCACCGAGGCAACAGAACCTCCCCCAGGCTGATAGGTAGGTGCAGGCTGAAATGCCATCAGTTTATGTGCCAAATGCTTCCTTTAAATTCAAAATAAAATTCACACTCTAAACCCCAGCTTACCCATCACTCACCTCCCTGAAACACGTTTAGCCACATAAACTACTTATTATTCCTTAAACAAACCAATCACCCTTGTGCCACAGAGCTCTCCTATTTGTTCTTTCTCTCCATCTAGAATGCTCTTCCCTTAAATCTTGTCACAGTTGGCTCCATCTCATCATTCAGGTTCTGCTCAAAGGTCACGATTCCTGAGAGGTCTTCTCTGCTCAGCCTAGCCTGTAAAACCATCTGAAATTCTCCTGTTCCTTGATGGTTTGAGTGGCTCTCTCCCTTCACTAGACTGTAAGCTCCACAAAGCCAGGGCTATGCTGGTCCTACTGATATGTGTACCTTTCTGGTTCTGTGCAGACACATTGTAGGCACTTGATAAATATTTTGGGATCAATGAATGAAAAATCTTTTCTGAATGGCCTTGGAAACTCTTACAGGGCAGGGCAAGTTCTTATATTTTTTCCTTGGCTTTAGCTTGGTGCTTACAAAAACAATGGGCATAAAAGAGATGATACACAATACTATTTTTCAAATAAAGATTTGAAAGGATTTTCTCAAAGTTGTACCCAAATTAGTCCAGAAAGATACCTGGGAGCACTGACTGCTTCTTTGAGGAGGAATTCCCTTTCCAAAGCAGTGCATGTGAACATTTGAAGGCATGAAAGTACAAAGGGGGAAATGGGGCCATCTTCCAATTCAGATCTCTGAGTATGGTGGCATTACTACCATGCACAAGTAAAAGCATGAAAACAACATGTGGGGACTTCCCTGGTGGAGCAGTGGTAAAGAATCCACCTACCAATGCAGGGGCATGGGTTCGAGCCCTGGTCTGGGAAGATCCCACATGCCACAGAGCAACTAAGCCCGTGCGCCACAACTACTGAGCCTGAAATCTAGAGCTCGCGCGCCACAACTACTGAAGCCCACACGCTCTAGGGCCTGCGTGCTGCAACCACTGAAGCCTGCGCGCCTAGAGCCTGTGCTCCACAACAAGAGAAGCCACCACAATGAGAAGCCCACGCACTGCAAAGAAGAGTAGCCCCCGCTCAATGCAACTAGAGAAAGCCCGCGCAGAGCGACGAAGACCCAATGAAGCCAAAAATAAATGAAATTAAAACAAAACCGAACCACACGTGATGATGATACTCTTTATTCCTTGACCCAATGAGACAGAGTAAGACGAATGTCCCATAAGAAAAAGAAGATTTCATCCTGTCCATTGCAGACCCATAAATCAATGTCAAAACCTCAGCAAGCTGATGACTCGGAAGGAACCCCCATGCTCTCCCTGGATGCAAACTCTCCCCAAGGAGGCCTGTAACAGTCCTCAGGACAGCCAGATGACAGTGTGGATGGCCCAGTGCAGGTAATGGAAACTCGAAAACACACCTCCTACACATAGACATCATTGTCTCATTACTTGGTAGACAATACACCATCTGGGGCAACACAAGGATTCTTAGTCATTGCTAATTCTCTGCTCACCCAACCAGGTCGATCCCTCTCTTAGGCTCTGAACTTTGCTCACAGCACCCTGAACTTTGCTCTATAGAACTGGCCAACATTTGTAATAATAATAAATAATAAATCTATATTTAGGTGATTATTTGATTAGTCTCCATCTTCCCCACTGGACTCCAAACTTCTTAAGTGCAGGGATAGCTCTCTTGAGCTCATTACTATACCTAGGCATTCTACCTGTTCTTAACATGTAGCCCGTGTATTTTCCCTATGTGCTTTCTGAATGGAAGAATGGATAAATGAATGGAGCTCAGGGCCTGCTGGGAAGACACCTCACAGCCAGCCTGACTTAGCTGGAAGAGAGTACAGAGGCTGAAGTTTTTTCAATGTCAATCAGACCTCGTCATCACGTGATTACCTTGTCTTCTTCATCAAGGCATCTCCCGTGCCTAGAAGAGTACCTGACACAGAGTAGTGGATCAACACATATTGGGAGAATTAATACATGAATGGACACTTCCCCAAGAAGCTTGGTTACCTTCTTAAGATAAAGTCCTGGAAAGGGAGAATGGGGGAAGCTACAATATGCAACTATCCTGAATTAGACCCCAAAGCACCATTTAGGTCATTCCCTTCAGACTCAGTGGGTCTGGTTCTAGGAGTCACTAAACCAGCAGGTCAGCATGGGGACAGATGGACTGTAAACCAAACTAGTTTTCTTGAGACAATGCTCCCTTGGACTGTGGGCACCATGTCCTGGGGTTACGTACTTACGTACTTAAAGCTTAAGTGAGTTATGGCTTCTGATTCTCATCACACACACTGAAAAACAAAAACAAAAACAAAAAAAAACAAAGCCAGGAATGGTACTGTACCTTAGGAGACAGCCTGCCCCAGTCTCTGCTACCAGGCCGGGAGGGTACGGAAAGGGATCTTTCTTCTCCATTGCCACATCTTCCTTGCTGAGGGATCTGAGTCCAAATGGGTCTCTTTGTGTCTGAAGTTTAAGCAACCAGGGGTGCAGATATTTGGTTGGTGTCCCTCCTTTGAGGGTGAGAGAGGTCCAAGATCTGCTCTTCGATCACCAAACCAAAATCAAACATCAAAAACCTCCCCCAAACCATTATGAAAAACCACCACAAAACCAAATTTCTAAACATGTCTGGGTCTCCAGCCCACCCCAGCCCAGCAAACAAAAGTGGCTCACCTCTGAACTACAGAATCCCTTCCAGAACCACAAGGAAAGGGAAAGGGATTTACGGTTTGTCTCAGAGTTGTAGGCTCTGGCTTGCCCCCAGGATGAGTTCATTATTTATTCTTAGAGACGGGACTCGAATTAAACAAACAGTGCCTATAAATAGAGCAGGATACACTCAGCTCGGTGTCACTGGAAGGTCCTTTTCACAGGGACAGATGCACTAAATGGATGTTCTCAGGTTACCCTGCTGGTACTACGTGGGGAAGGGTTGCCCTCTTTGTAAGCGTGGTTTAGGAGGGGAAAAAAAAGCAGGTGAGTCAGACATTGGGATTCGGCCCATTTCTGTCTTCTTCATCTCTTTTTCTAAACGCTCATTCACATAATAACCGAGAGGGAGCCACAGAGGAAGGATGTCGCTCTATAAACACCCTGGCCGGGCACTTTGGCAGGTCCCCTCTGGGAATGGATCCTGGTTCAAGCTGTATTTGACAGAGCGTCCTGCTCTTTTAGATTAGATTGCAAACTCCCTAAGGGAAGCGACCGAATGCTCAGATTTCTTCTTGGTTTTCCCCATTCTGCCAAGTACAGGGATGACTAGGGTTTCAGACCTTGAGCCATGAATTAAAGGACCCTTTTTAAGCATGGCCAGCTTTACGGTGCGGAGTATGCGTTCCAGGACTGGTGAGGCTTTGCTCTGAATTGCATTGAGCTGTATGCTTGAAAGGTAATCACCTCTCCATGATAGACCAGCGGGGGTGGAAACATCTAGAATAACTGTGAATAAGCATCAAGCAATGTCAAATCACTATAGTAACAACAAAAGCAACCATGGATTCTGCATTTGGCAAGGCCATTTGAGACACTATTCTCATCATTTTGTAGGGGCTTCCCTGGTGGCGCAGTGGTTAAAAATCCGCCTGCCAATGCAGGGGACACGGGTTCGAGACCTGGTCTGGGAAGATCCCACATGCCTCAGAACAACTAAGTCCGTGCGCCACAACTATTGAGCCTATGCTCTAGAGCCTGTGAGCCACAACTACTGAGCCCGCGCTCCTAGAGCCCGTGCTGTGCAACAAGAGAAGCCACCGCAATGAGAAGCCCGTGCACCGCAACGAGGAGTAGCCCCCGCTCGCCGCAACTAGAGAAAGCCCGCGCGCAGCAACGGAGACCCAACAAAACCAAAAATGAAAAACAAAAAACAATAACAAGCGCTTTGTAAAAGCTCATGTAAGCTTTCCAAAAACCCTACGAGGTAGGGACCATTATTATCTCTATTCTACAGATGAAGAAACGGAGGCACTAAGAGATTATGGCCCCTGCTCCAGGTCACACAGCTGGTAAACTGGGATTGGAAATCAGGCAGTTTAGCTCCAGAGCCCGGTCTCCTGTGGTAGAAATTGAGTACTTGGAGTAAAATCTGTTGGTTATACCGCCTGGTGCTGGACTAAGCCCATAACTCCCCATCAACATGGGACCCAGGACAGGCCAATGACAATGAATCTCAGGACATCTGCTGGGAATGCTAGGATGAAGAGGTGCTGAATTTGCCTCTGGAGAGGAGGGCAGCCTCTGGCAGTCCCATGGCCATCCCGGTGCACTGGGGGAGCCTGGATGAGAATGAAAACAGCACTGAGCAATAGCAGAGCTGAAGAACAGAGCCTGCAGACATCATTTGAACCCTGAATCCAGCTGGACCTGATGCCGGAACCTACTCCTCAACTTTGCACTTTCATGAGCCAATATTTTCCCTTTGCCGGGTAGGCCTGTCAGAGTTGATTTTCTATCACTTGTTGTTGAAAGATCCCTCACTGAGAGACGCTGGCCCATAAGAAAACATCATTTGGGTAAACTGACCACCCAGTCCCATCCAGAAGTAAGAGCTAATCCTGCACTCCCTTTCCTCACCCTGTTGGTCTCTTCCAGAAACACATACCATCCTGTGATCATGCACGTGCTCAATGGCTCCATTCTCCGTTTACTGAAATCCCAAATACTGCTTCCCTGACGAGGCTTCCTCTGTCCCATCTCTCAGAATTACCTACGGCCTCACTTGGTTGTCATGCTACGGAGCTTATTCTGCCTTGCAATACAGTTAGCTATTTACAAGTCATTCGTTAACATTTATTGAAAGCTTCCTACGTGTCATATCCTCAGCTCAGTGCTGGGGATTCAGAAGGAATAAAATCAGCATATATCTGAAATCTTTCTCAGTGCCGGGCACTGTGCTTAGCGCTTCACATGCATCAATTATGCCATCACATCTCCTAAAAAACCCCCGCAAGGTAAGTACAAATAACATCTCCGCTTTACATGTAACAGGATGATTAATTAGGAAGTTACGGAGAGATACAGAGATCAAATAGATAGGAAATTGCAAAGGGAGTTACCAGATGAAGATACAGATTTTCACAGCAAACACTTTAGAATTAGGTTCACAACTCTAACCTCTCCAATTTCACAGGTCCCTAATCCACCAAGAGGATAAAAAAGAATCGACAGGTATTCAGAGAGGATTTTACGATGACTTTTTTGGGGGGCGAATACCATGTTGTCCTTCACTTCCCAACGAACACACGCACAGAAGGTGGGCATGCTTAACCCGTTCTTGCACCTCAAGTCTCGTGAGAGCAGCTTCTTCAAGATACTATGGAGAGTTTGGCAAGAGGTTCCTGTATCTGGGGAGATGGAGGCTATCCCCTGAGCAATCCAGAGGGTGAGAGATGTGGCTAGAAAGCCAAGAAGAGGATGAGTATTTCCTAAAGACTATCAACGGACCTCACAGGAGCGAGCTGACTGATGGATCATCTTAGATTTTGTCTCACAGGGTGGCTGAGAAGGGCAATGAGTCCTCATCAGAAGAGGCTGGAGATGAAACACCAGATTCTTGGGCGTGTGAAGGGGCTGGTGGTATGAGTTGCATTAACCCATGCTGGGGACTCTCTAATACCCGTGAACATGACCCTCGGCCATGACCCTGTGTGGTACCTAAGCATACCCAGAGGATGCAACATCTTCTTTTGATTCTAATAGTCAAGTAAGTACAGGCATACCTCATTTTATTATACCTTGCAGATAATTGCATTTTTTACAAATTGAAGGTTTATGGCAACCCTATGTCGAGCAAGTCTATCAGCACCATTTTTCCAACATTTGCTCACTTCGTGTCTCGGTGTCACACCTTGGTACTTCTCGCAATAGCAAAAAGATTATGACTTGCTGAAGGCTCAGATGATGGTTAGCAATTTTTAGCAATAAAGTATTTTAAAATTATGTGTGTATGTAAATTATGTATGTACTTTTTTAAGACATAGTGCTATTGCACACTTAATAGGCTACAGTATAAGTGTACACATAACTTTTATATGCACTGGGAAACCAAAAAAATTCATGTGACTCTCTTTAATGCAATATAGGCTTTATTGCCGTGGTCTGGAACCGAACCCACAATGTCTCTGAGGTCTGTCTGTACCTTCCTCCCCAACCCTTATTTGTCCTGAATTTTCTCTCTTCTACCCCCTTGTGTGTGTTTGTTGGGGGAAGATGGTGAGTGTCTATTTCCCTCTTCCCTGAAGGTCAGTAGCCCATTATGATGGGTGGATGGAGGAAGAGGAAAAACAGGTTTATCTTTAAATATAGTATGAGGTATTATTAATAATTGGATGGGACATTCTAATTTTGGAAATGAGACTAACTTGTGACTTAGAAATCATAGGACTTAAAAAAAAAAACTACGAGTGAAAGGAAAGTCATGGTTCCCCCCTGAAGTTTCCATCCAGTGCCAAGATAAGGACTTAACCCACTGAAACTGCAGAGAGATAAGAGGAGGCAAAACTAAAGTTGGCTTCGTGATCTCATCCCCTAAGTTCTCCTAGACAGAAGGCCAGGCAGGTTAAGTGACCTACTCAGGGTCCCAGAGCCAGTGAAAAAGGCAGAAGCATGTTCTTAACCACATTATTAAATTATTTCCACCCTCAAGGAAATTACTCTCTCTTCTGTTCCTAACGGGCCTATTCTTTTTTTTTTTTTTTTTTTTGCGTTCGCGGGCTTCTCACTGTTGCGGCCTCTCCCGTTGCGGAGCACAGGTTCCGGACGCACAGGCCCAGCGGCCACGGCTCACGGGCCCAGCTGCTCCGCGGCATGTGGGATCCTCCTGGACTGGGGCACGAACCTGTGTCCCCTGCATCGGCAGGCGGACTCTCAACCACTGTGCCACCAGGGAAGCCCCTGTACAGCCCACTTTGCTGTACAACTGAAACTAACACAGTATTGTAAATCAACTATAGTTCAATTAAAATTTTTTTCTAAAAAGAATATGATTCAAAGACCAGCAAATCTGGAGAGTTTCCTATTTCCATCTACCAAATGCTTTCATGATGATTACGATGATATTGGTATTATTAGCATGATCACTGAGACTCACTCAGTTCCAGGCACCAGGATGAGTGCTTTTTACATGCTTTCTGATTAAATCCTAGCAACCCCGGGCAATGGATCCACCTGTGCGTTAGCCCCACTTACACGGGAGGGCACTGAGGCTTGGAGGAGCACCTCACACAAGGATGCATAGGCAGCTAACAGAGCCAGATTTCAAACCAGGCCTGATACTGGAGCCACACTTCTAGCCAGGGTCCCTGGAACCTCACAGCCACCCTCCCCTCATGGCTGGGAGTTACCTGCAGGGAGTTTCCTGCTGCTATGCCTTATTCACTAAAATGGACCCTCTCACACTGTTTCTGTTGGTTTCCAATTAAAAAGTTTATTTGATCAGACCCAGTCACACAAGGCTGTCAGATCTTGAATTTTTTGAGAGCAAAAACATGGGACGTGCTTGGGGAATGGGCAGAGGGATATGATTTGTAGTTATGAAGGTGGTGACAGGACTGAGGGTCTTCTCTACTATTCAGGACATGAGTACATGGGACGTAGTCTAAGGCAGAAGCCAACATTCAGTAGAACTTGGTGACCACAATCTGGATCTCTCTAGACCTGTGATCTATCCCACTGTGGGATCAAGCAAAACCAGTGCTGAAGTTTTTCACCCACACCCACAGTGGGGATGTCTCCAAAAACTATTTATCGACACTATCTAGATGACAACTTTAGTGCAGTAGTTGAGAACACAGCCTTGGGAGTCAGATTGCCTTGGTTCAATACCTTAGCTATGCACCCTCCATCGAAGCACTTAGGTTCTGAACTTTGGTTTCCTAACCTGTAAAATGGTGATGTAATATCTTCTTCTTGGTATTTATGAAAGTCGTTAGTCTATTCACAAATATTCCAACTCCCCTTCCCCTCTAGGTACATGATAAAGTTATTATTATATTTTTCATCCCCTTTGAAGTTAATCATGACCGTGTAATTTGCTGGCCAGCAAAATAAGAATGAAAGTGATTTCTCACTACCAGAGGAAGCTTTAAGAATTGATGACCAGTTTGATTTTTAACTTCAGGTGTTTCCAGTAGCCCCCACCCTGAGGGTCTCTGATGAGCCCTGCCCCTCCTCCCAGTTCTAATCACCACTGGATATGTAGCAGGAGGGAGAAATATATCTTTGTTGTCTTAAGCCAATGAAGTTTAAAGATTGTTTCTTACCACAGAATAACCTAGCCTATACTGACTATTACAGGGTTGGTGGGAGGATTAGATATAAAAAAAATGAAGTTTCACTAAGATACCTCTGTACACCCACAAGAACAGCTATAAACTAAAAGAGAGACAATAGCAAGTGTTAGCAATGATGTGGAGAAACTAGAATCCTCATATGTTGTTGGTAGGAACGTAAAATGGTGCAGCCACTTTGGAAAACAGTTTGCCACTTTCTTAAAAATTTAATCATAAGCTTACTGTACAACTCAGCAACTGAACTCTTAAGTATCTTCCCCAAAGAAATGAAAATATATCTCCACACAAAGACTTGTATTTGAATGTTCACAGCAGCATTATTTTATACGACAATAACTAAGAAGTTGGAACAATCCAAATGTCCGTTATACACAAATGTGGTATATCCATACGATGGAATACTACTCAGCAATAAAAAGGGAACAAAATACAGATGGTCCCCGACATGATGTCTGACTTGTGATTTTTCGATTTTACAGCGGTGCAAAACTGAAATGTATTCTGTAGAAACCATACTTTGAATCTTGACCTTTTCCTGGGCTAGTGATATGTAACATGATTCTCTTTCATGATGCTGGGCAGTGGCAGTGACCACAACTCCTGGTCAACCATGCGATTGTGGGGGTGAACAACAAATACACTTACAACAGTTCTGGACCCAGACAACCATTCTGTTTTTCACTTTCAGTACAGTGTTCACTAAATTACATGAGATATTCAACACTTTACTATAAAATAGGCTTGGTGTTAGATGATTTTGCCCAGTTGTTGGCGAATACGTGTTCTGAGTACATTTAAGCTAGGCCAGGCATGATGGGTGGCAGGTTAGGTGTATTAAATGAACTTTCCGCTTATGAGATTTTCAATTTATAATGGGTTTATTGGGATGTAACCCCACTGTAAAGTCAAGGAAGATCTGTACTGATATATGCTACCACACAGACAAACGTCAAAAACATTGCACTAAGTGAAAGAAGCCAAAAGCCAAAGACTACATATTGCATGATTCAATTTCTATAAAATGTACAGAAAAGAGAAGTTTGTAGAGAGGCAGAAAGTTCAGTGGTTGCCTGGGGCTGAGAGTGGGAGTGAGAATTAACTGTACACAGGTTTGAGGGAGTGTTGGGAAGAGATGGGATAGTCTAAAACTGGATTGTGATAATGACTGCACAGCTCTATGTATTTTCTGAAAATCATTGAATTGTATGCTTACAATGGGTCAATCTTATGGTATGTAAATTCTATCCCACTAAAGCCATTAAGAAAAAACTGAGCACAACATCCGGCACATGGGGAAAGCTCAGGAAATGTTTGTTATTATTCATCATTTTAGGGATGAAATGCTAGGACTGAGCCTCTACAATGAATTAATTAGGAGTAAAGATTTGCACTTAGTGAAGAAGGGAGGTCTGGCGATTGGGGCTTGTCAGGGAACCCCATTCTTATACCCCCCAATTTTGTATGTCCTCTATGCTGACCACCGCCTGTAACAGGCCAGTGGATACCTACACTGTCCTGCACCAAGTTCCACTTGGAGACCAGGGGTCAGGGTCAGGTATCCTAGCCCCAGACTATTGCTGTCCTCTGCTGACATTCCAGGATGCCTTGAAACTGAGCCTTTTCAAAATGCTACAAGCAGACTTAACCTGGCCTGGCTGAAAAGTGTTTCACTCTCCATTGCACCCTATCCTCAAACCTGTATTGTCAACAACAATTCCCTGGTGGTGCAGTGGTTAAGACTCTGCGTTCCCAATGCAGGGGGCCCAGGTTCAATCCCTGGTCAGGGAACTAGATTCCACATGCATGCTGCAACTAAGAGTTCTCATGCCACAACTAAAGAGCCAGAAAGCCACGACCAAAGGAGCTGGTGAGCCACAACTAATGAGCATGCCTGCTGCAACTAAGACCTGGTACAACGAAAAAAAAAAAAAGTTGGAGTGGGGGAAGGGCAGGAAACCGGCCTGGTACACGCAGTTGTCTGTCAAGTGCAGCTGTAGCATTTGCAGACCAGCTGATGAAACTCCAAACAATTATGACTTAGGCCTTAGGGCTCCCCAGGTAAGACAAAACTGATTCAGAGAGGCCTTGAATCCTAGTGGGTTAAAGTTTGAAGGGTCACAGTTACAGTACCACTGATGGAAAGATGGAGTCCAGCACTTCACTAGTCTGTTCAGGCTGCTATAACAGAATATCACAGACCGGGTGGCTGATAAGTAACAAAAATGTATTGCTCACAATGCTGGAGGCTGGGAAGTCCAAGATCAAAGTGTTGGCAGATTTTGTGTCTGTGAGGACCCACTTCCTAGTTCATAGATTGTCATCTTCTCCCTGTAACCTCACATGGTGGAAAGGGTGGGGAGCTCTCTGGGGCCTCTTTTATAAGGGCACTAATCCCATTCATGAGGGCTCCACCCTCAAGACTAATCACCTCCCCAAGGCCCTGCCTTCTAATACCCTCACAGTTGGGGTTAGGTTTCAAACTATGACTTATTTTTAAACTTATTTATTTAATTTATTTATTTTTGGTTGCATTGGGTCTTCGTTGCTGTGCGCTAGCTTTCTGTAGTTGTGGCGAGCAGGGGCTACACTTCATTGCAGTGCATGGGTTTCTCATTGCAGTGGCCTCTCTCGTTGCAAAGCACGGGCTCTAGGCACGTGAGCTTCAGTAGTTGTGGCCCGTGGGCTCAGAAGTTGTGGCTCGCAGGCTCTAGAGTGCAGGCTCAGTAGCTGTGGCGCACAGGCTTAGTTGCTCCGTGGCATGTGGGATCTTCCCGGGCCATGGATCGAACCCATGTCCCCTGCAATGGCAGGTAGATTCTTAACCACTGTGCCTCCAGGGAAGCCCCCAAATATGACTTAACGGGATATAAACATTTAGTCTCTAGCAACTAGAGACCACCATGGCCCTTTGGTTAGCATTCCGCAGGAAGCAACAGTAGAAAAGAGATAATGTGTATAGTAGCATCATCTGAACAACTGGCATTTTGGACCCATAGCCAGGTCCCCAACAGAGAAATGTGTTTTTGATCTTTTCTATTTCCAGGGCCTCAGTCCTAGCTATGACATTCTCACAGTGCATCCATCTCTCTGGCTACTCACTGGAGAAAAGATAAGGTTTAAGTGGTTTTGTTATTCAATAAAAATGAAAATAAAAAGAGCAATTAACTAAACAACTGAGATAAAAACTAATAAATCTAAGGATGGTAGAAGGAAATAAGGAAAGATAAAAGCAGACATAAGCAAATTAGAAAACAGAAAAACGATAGGATTGGTAAGATAAATAAAAAAACGAACTCTTAAAAAACCAATAAAACAGACAATCTTCTGGCAAGGTTACATGAGAAGAAAAGAAAAAATACAAGTAAATAGCCCTAGAAATATGAAAGGGATGAGAAACAAAGACATGAAAGAAGATTACAGTTAAAAGCATACTCTGTTCAAATTTATACTAATAAAATATTAACCAAAATAAGACAATGTAATCCACTCAAGAAGAGGTAGAAAAATTCAAGACAAAAAAAGTCATAGAAGAAGCTGATAAAGAGCTTTCTGCAACTTTGCTGAAATGAGAACTCAGATGATTTGGGTGGGGGTGGGGGAGTGGGCAAATTCTGTCAAACCTTAAGGGAAGAGAGAATTTCTATATGACTGAGCTGGTTCCAGAGCATAAAAAATGTTTAAAAGTGTCTCAGATGATTTTACAAACTAACCCAGCTTTGGTAACCAAATCCTGAGAAGAGAAAAAAAGAGACAGAGACAGAAAACAAGAGCCTTAGACCAAACTTATTTGGGGATAGTGTACTGGGTTGACTATAGTGTCACCCCAAAATCCATATCCACCTGGAACCTCAGAATGTGACCTTAACTGGAAATGGGGTCTTTGTAGATGTAATTATTAAGATGATATCATACTGGATTAGGGTGCACCCTAAATCCGGTGACTGCTGTCCTTCTAAGAAGAGGAGAGGACACACAGAGATGCGCTCGGAAGGAGAAGGCCACGTGAAGATGCAGGCGGAGACTGGAAGGATGCAGCCACATACGAGTCAACGAATGCAAACGTCGCCAGCAGCCACCAGGAGCTGGAAAGATTCTCCCCTGGAGCCTCTGGAGGGAGCATGGCCCCAATGACACCTGGATTTCCAACTTCCGGAACTGGGAGAGAATAAAGTTCTGTTGTTTGAAGCTCCCCAATTTGTGGTGCTTTGTTATGGCAGCTCTCAGAGACTAAGACAGATAGGGATGCAGGTATTTTCCTATTTCTTTGGTAATTTGAGTCATTTTGAAAGCAAAGAGAATACATGGGCTGAATTTACTATCTGGGAAACAAATGAATACGGAAGTCCCTACATTGCTCCCTCCTGTGGGTCCACCCCGGTGGCCTCACGATCACCTGGAGGACTTAGACTCAGCAATGCTTTTTCCCCAAGCAATTATGGGACCTGAGCAAGAGTTTGATGGGAGGCCTGTATACCATATGGCTAGAGTGATTAAGAGATGAAAGTAAGCTAACTGTGCTTAAAAAGTGTTGCACTTCTACCTTGATGGATATACTGTTATAACCACTTGGGAAGCCAAGTTTCAACTGAGAATTCTCCCAGTCTCCTTGGCATTCTAAGATATTATTGAGTGGCATAAGGACAGTTGAACACCCTTTCCTCATGGTCCCCAGCTCCGTCCTACATCATAATGGGCCTATGGGAATACTGTGGACATTTCAGTCCACTTGTCCAAGCTTTGTCCACCCCTCTACACAAGCAGCTGTCCCTGGGACTTCCCTGGTGGCACAGTGGTTGAGAATCCTCCTGCCAATGCAGGGACACGGGTTCAAGCCCTGCTCCGGGAAGATCCCACATGCCATGAAGCAGCTAAGCCTGTGCGCCACAACTACAGAGCCTGCGCTCTAGAGCCTGCGAGCCACAACTACTGAGCCTGCATGCCACAACTACTGAAGCCCACGTGCCTAGAGCCTGTGCTCCGCAACAACAGAAGCCACTGCAATGAGAAGCCTGCGCACCGCAACAAAGAGTAGCCCGTGTTCGCCACAACTAGAGAAAGCCCGCGCACAGCAACGCAGCCAAAAATAAATAAATAAATATTTTAAAATTAAAAAAAACAAATGCAAAAAAAAAAAAAAATCAGTCATCCGTGGTCATTCTTCCAGGCCTGGGAGTGCAAACACGTGCCGTGCTGTCCTCCACTGGAAGAACGGACATAGGAAAGAGGCCTGCACAGGCCCTGGGTGCAGGCTTGGGCCATTTAGGTAGAAGGCAGGGAGCACAGGGCCCAGGCATTCAGTAATCCAGAATTCCCAACCCAAACAGGCCTGCACCCACTTGTAGGACCTTCACCCTGTGGTCTCCTTACCTTCTGCGGAGGAGTGTGGCCAAAAGAGGGACAGAGCAGGGCCCTGTAAATCAAAGGCAGGAGCTGCCCTTGCCTGGGTCCAAGGGTGGTTTTGCATAACAGTTTGTCACATTGCAAAAAAAGACCCAATTCTACAGTACACTGAAGACAACGGATACTTTATTAATAGCTTTATGAGACATCAGAGAAAGGAACCAAATTACAAACCACAGCAGACACTGTGAGAAATCTCGGTCCCTTCCCCCCAGAGTTCTTTCCCCCTCCTCCTCAAAGAGCCTCTAAAAAAGCAAGATTTCTGTACTGAGAAGAATCGAGCTTGAACATTTCTCCCTCAGCAAAACAAAAGCCGAATAATCATCCATCAATCCTCTAGAATGTCCGCGTGGCCATGGTGAAGCTTTACCACCTCGCCCTTCCCTCTAAGTGTCACACTATTTACCCAAGAAAACAAGGAGGAGATAGCGGTGGTCGTGCGATGGAGGCAATAGGTGAGTTTTGCTGCAAAAACAAAACGAAATAGACCTTTTCCCTCCTAGTTTTGTAACTCTTCAATAAGACAGAAAGTGGAATACAACTGTATAAGAAAAGAATAACATAATGTGACTAATTATAGCTTAGTTCCACACATCACAAAGGCAAGGATGGTTCAATATTAGAAAATGTATGGATTCATCACATTCATCCATCAGAGAAGAAAACCATATCAGCTAATAGAATTCAAAGTTCTCTCTTCATATAATATTCCTGTTAGATTGGAGAGAGACGGAGGCTTCACGTGATAAAGAATAACTCAGGAGTCTACAAAATAGCTAACTGGTCAAACAGGATGAGGCAAGAATGCCTGGTATTTCAACTCAATACATTCTTATATTCTGGAAGTTCTAGCCAAAGGGGGTCATACTCTGAGCCTGGGTTGAACCTGACCGTCAGATATTCTATATTTGACTTGCCTGTTGTTTAAAACGTTTGAATTCATTTTCAACACTTAAAAGACTTACAGATTTCACATTTTAAAAAACACCTGATTTTTGGTATATCTTTTTTAAAAATCTGACCACCTGTCAACACCTGGCCTGTTTCTCAAACGGCACAAAATGGCTGGAGCTGAGTAAGAACTTCTCCCTTTAGGTAAGACTTGTGCTCTCCCGTTTGCCAAAGGCCTCACCGGGCCCAGTTCTCTCATTTATGTCACTTGCCTGGGCCCCATAGGCATCTGAATTCCTGAACCCGTACTGAAGCCGAGAACTAGAAAAAGAGGTATAAATGTGGAAAGGGAGACAAAATTATCATTTGGTGGGGGAATGAGCTACCTGCAACATCCAAAAGAAACAATGAAAAACCCTTAAAATGAATAAGAGTTCTGTAAGATGGCCAGTTACAAAATCCATAAAAATTAATATAGCAGAACGACTTGGGGTTGGGGGAGGTAAGAGAGTTTAGTCACCATGTGCAATAACAACAAAAAACTTTGAATTAACTTTGCAAGAAATGTGCAGGATTTGTGTGACTCAAACTTCAAGATACTGCTGAAGAACAGGAAATACAAGTAAAGTAAAACACACCATTTTCCTAATATTGTTGTAAGGATGTCCATTATTACCAAAATAACATAAATTTAATACAATTCCAATAAAAATCTAAACAAAACTTTTTTGGGGAAACTTGACCGAGAGGGTCTTAAATATTTGTCTGGAAGAATAAATGCTTGAGGATAGCCAGCTAGCCAATAAAAATGTCAAAGAGCATAATAATAGGGAAGCATCTGTCCAACAAATAATTAAAATTTATTATAAAATGCTAATTAAACTGATAAGATGTGACTATAGGAACAATCAGCATAACAGGATGAGACTCGAAAGCACAAAAACAGATCCGAATGTGCACATAAATATAGTACAAGTTCTACTTCAAATCAGCAGGTAAAGAAAACATTTTTCATAGAGTTACCATATGATCCAGCAATCCCACTCCTAAGCATATATTGGAAAAAACTCTAATTTGAAAAGATATATGCACCCTAATGTTCACAGCAACACTATTTACAATCACCAAGACATGGAAGCAACCTAAATGTCCATCAGTAGATGAATGGATAAAGAAGATGTGATACATACACACACATACACACACAATGGAATATTACTCAGCCATAAAAAAGAATGAAATAATGCCATCTGCAGCAACATGGATGGACCTAGAAATGATCACACTAAGCGAAGTAAGTCAGAAAGAGAAAGACAAATACCATATGATATCACTTACATGTGGAATCTAAAATATGACAAAAATGAACATATCTACGAAACAGCAGTGGACTCACAGACATAGAGAACAGACCCGTGGTTACCAAGGGGAGGAGGAGTGGGGAAGGGGAGGATTGGGAGTTTGGGATTAGCAGATGCAAACTAGTACATATAGAAAGGATAAACAACAAGGTCTTATTGTATAGCACAGGGAACTATATTCAATATCCTGTGATAAACCATAATGGAGAAGAATATGAAAAAGAATATATATATATGTATAACTGAATCACTTTGCTGTACAGCAGAAATTATCACAACACTGTAAATCAACTATACTTCAATGAAATTTAAAGAAAAAGAAAACATTTTTCAAGAAATGATGTCAGGCAACTAGCTAGCCATTTTGAAAAAGTTAGCTCCAGACTTCCCATCATAAACTGACATCAGTTTCTGATGGAACAGAGATTTAAATGTAGAAAATGAAATAAGAATACTCCCCTACAATTCAGGTGAATTTTACATATCCTCAAATGAAAAGGGAATTTTTAAAATACCAAAACATATCAGATTAAAAAAATCTGAAATGCAAAAGCGTAGAAAAAAAGATAAAAGACAAATCTAGAAAAATGTTTGCAATGTTTATGAAACTGGTTAAAACCCTCAACAGATGTAGTTCTTACAAAGACATAAGAGAAAGAATATTGGGTCAGTAAAAGGGGAAATGACACCAGTAGACAATTCACACACACACACACACACACACACACACACACACACACACACACACACAAAGGGCTGGGGAGGGGGGGTGGGGGTTGGAGAGAGAGAAACAAATGGCCAAGAAACAGATGAAAAAATTAATCTCAATAATAATTGAAGAAATACAAGTTAAAATAGTGAAATGACATTGAACTTAAGAGTACTTTGATAGAAGTCACAATGCTGCCATTCTTAGTGAGTTTGTAGGAGAATGGGTTCTCACATCCTGCTGACGTGAATATCAATTGATAAAACCTTTTTGGAGAGCAAGTCCACTGGATATATCAAAAAGTGAAAACACGTTCTTACTCTTTGATTAGGAATTCCCACGTACCAGAATTTATTCTGAGAACGTTATCATGGATGTGCACGAAGGCTTAGTGTAAATGAGACGCATGTCACCATTTCTTCTAATAGGAAACCATTGGAAACGTAAGGGTCGACAGCACAGAACTGGTCTGATAAAGTCTGGGGCTGATACGAGTGTGGGAGAGCAACTTGGATTGGTTGGTGGTGCTGATGCACATTTGATAAATAGTTTAAATTCCATCCACACAAGGATATACTCTGTACCGCTCAAATAATGATGTGGAAGAACATTTATCACGTTGAAAAACTATATACAATAGCATCTATGGGAAGATTCCAAAACAGAAAACAGCCTAGGATACACGTCAAAATGCCAGAAATGATATCTCTGGCTAGTAAACTTAGATGTAGTGTTTTGCCTACTCTTATTTTCTAATAATTGCACAAGATTCTTAGTTTCTTTAGTAGAAGTTCTTTTTTTTTTTTTTTTTTTAAGTAATTGTCAACCCTGGTGGAAGCTACTCCTGGGTCAAGGATGGTCACATCTAGAAAGTGTCCATGGCTAGGGTCAGGGTACTGGTAGTGAGATAAAGGGTTACAGGCTTTCAGGAGAAAGAGATATGTATATATCAGGAGATTAACATATGAATATGTATAGAAAAATCCCCAAATGAGGGGATTATGGTTGTTATTTTCTACATTCTTTTCTATAGAGCAAATATGATGAGATTATGTGTTGTTTATAATTGGGGGGGGGGAGGGGATGAACACAGTACAACTGGTAAATATTATAAAAGCCTACCAGGGCTGGGCTTCCCTGGTGGCGTGCTGGTTAAGAATCGGCCTGCCAATGCAGGGGACACGGGTTTGACCCCTGGTCTGGGAGGATCCCACATGCTGCAGAGCAACTAAGCCCATGTGCCACAACTAGTGAGCCCGTGTGTCACAACTACTGAAGACTGCACGCCTAGAGCCTGTGATCCACAACAAGAGAAGCCACCGCACTGAGAAGCCCGCGCACCGCGACGAAGAGTGGCCTCCACTCGCCGCAACTAGAGAAAACCCACATGCAGCAACAAAGACCCAACACAGCCAAAAATAAATAAATAAAATAAAAATAAACTGTAAAATGTCATTAAAAAAAAACAAACCCTACCAGGGCTATAAATCCTACCAGGGCCTGGCCTTGCCACCCCCCCATATCCCACCCCCATCCCTCCTTAGGTTGCTGTGCACCAGTGCCTGGGGTTCTGTTGCTTCCTTTTTCCCACCTCTGCTTTCCTAGTTTCTTCTGCCAGGAGAGACTTCTCATTTTTTGTATAAAATACAGATAAATATCTTTTAGATATTGCAATAGGAAAAGATTGATTAGACAATTTCAAAAAAATTTCTTAAATTAAAAGCTTTAGTTACATCTTATGGTTACCAGTGGGGAAGGGGGAGAGGGATAAGTTGGGAGATCGGGATTGACATATACACACTACTATATATAAAATAGATAATATGGGCCTACTGTATAGCACAGGAACTCTACTCAATACTCTGTAATGACCTATATGGCAAAAGAATCTAAAAAAAGAGTGGATATATGTATATGTATAACTGATTCACTTTGCTGTACAGCAGAAACTAACACAACATTGTAAATCAACTATACGCCAATAAAAATTGAAAAAAAAAGAAAATTAAAAACATGCATTAGCTCAAAAAGAGTCATGTACCACAATGTTCATTGCAGCACTATTTACAGTAGCCAGGACATGGAAGCAACCTAAGTGTCTATTGACAAATGAATGGATAAAGAAGATGTGGCACATATATACAATGGAATATTACTTGCCATAAAAAGAAATGAAATTCAGTTATTTGTAGTGAGGTGGATGGACCTAGAGTCTGTCATACAGAGTGAAGTAAGTCAGAAAGAGAAAAACAAATAACGTATGCTAACACATATATATGGGATCTAAAAAAAGAAGAAAAGGTTCTGAAGAACCTAGGGGCAAGACAGGAATAAAGACGCAGATGTAGAGAATGGACTTGAGGACACGGAGAGGGGGGGAAGGGTAAGCTGGAACAAAGTGAGAGAGTGTCATGGACATATATACACTACCAAATGTAAAATAGATAGCTAGTGGGAAGCAGCCGCATAGCACAGGGAGATCGGCTCCGTGCTTTGTGCCCACCTAGAGGGGTGGGATAAGGAGGGTGGGAGAGAGACGCAAGAGGGAGGGGATATGGGGATATATGTATACGTACAGCTGATTCACTTTGTTATACGGCAGCAACTAACACAACTATGTAAAGCAATTATACTCCAATAAAGATTAAAGAAATGTATTAGCTACAAAAGAAAAGATTGATCTATTTTATTATCTTAAGAACTTTTATCCATCAAAAGGTACCTTAAAGAAAGTGAAAAGAAGTACAGCAAACAAAGGATTAGTATTGAGAACATATCAGGGACCGCTTTTATAAGAAAAGCACCAGCAATTGTAGAAAGATGGGCAAAAAACACACAGACACTCTTCAGAAGAAAGGAGGTGTATTTGGCCAATCAAATTCAAAGGGATGCTCACCATCAAAGGTAAAAATGCGAATCAGAGCCACAGTGAGGTATTGTTTCACACACAATCAGTCGGCAAAAATGAAAAAGCCCGAAAACATCAAGTGTCGGACAGGGTGTGGACCCATCACTTCTCACACACATTGCTGATGGGGGTGTAAACTGGGGCAACCATTTTGGGGAACAGTTTGGCTTTGTACTCTGAAATCGAGCACATGTGCACAACCCAACTTAACAATTGTACTCCCAGGTACGTGCCCAAGAGAAATGTTTGCATATGTGTAAGACCCTTACAAGAACGTTCATAAAAGTACCGTTTACACTATCAAGGATCTGTGAATGACCCAAATGACCAGTAACGAGAGGGTTGCTGGATAAACTGTGGGACGCTTATATCATAAAATATTATAGAGGAGCCAAAACAAGCCAAAGGCAGCAACATGCAACAGTAGATGAATCTTAACAGTGTAAGTCCTAAAAAATTGCATACAACACGATGTCTTTTCTATAAAAGTAAGAACAACATATATACACACATATAGACACATACACTTTTCTGAATACATATAATATATATATAAAACTGTGAGGCTAGATAAAAAAGAAAGCAAGGGCATACTGAACACATAAATCAGGATGAGGGTTCGCTTTGGCTTGGGAGAAGCAGGGAAATAGGCTGGGGGTAGATCTGTGTGGTTAGATGTAAGTTATAATCTTATTGTCAATGTTCTAGCTTTTTGGGGGGGCGGGGCGGTAGCTTCATGAGTACTTTCTCATTATTAAAAATAACAAACTAAATAAAGCAGGTCATACATGGATCAATGGCGACGTGTTTCAGGAACCAAGGATTATTAATTAGTTATGCACTGCTGTGCACCGGAGTCCAACAAGAAATAAAAAACCTATGTTAAACGGAAGTTAGAATATGATAAAGGAAACACAATTATTAACCAGAGGAAACATAGGAAGCTTGAATCTGGATGACAGGTTGAAGATTCAGTTTGAAGGCATAGATGGAAGGTTTGAAGCACCTATTACAAACCACATGCAAAGGTATCTCCTAAACTGCTCTAAGGAGTAAGTTATAGAGACCTACCTGGGGCTTGTCTTTCATTTTATAAAAATTCTCTTCCATTTCAAAACCACCCTCTGACACCATTCAGCGAAACCAGGGAATAGTCCAGAGACCTTCAGCAGCTGAGGACATTGTTTCCTTGACTTTTCAAGACAACTCAGCTCTCTCATCGGCTGGAAAGACTCGTCTCATGCTATCTTATTCCTACAAGGCATTAAATGTGAAAGAAGGCCTAGCTGGGCAGTTTGCCACGAAGTCTACTTTTACAGCCTCTGTAACCTATGCTCACGGCATCCCAGAACTCTGTAATGCATATCACAGTGCTTGGAAGGTTTGGTCATTTCCAGGCAATGAGTGCGTGTGTGTTTAATCCAAGTAATATTTACTGTAATTCCATTATTACAAATTCAAAAGTTGGCTCTGCTTTTCAGATTCTTTTAAGATCTGGAAAAAACAACAACCTATAACTCCAGCCCCTGGGCTGTGTTCTGCTTACCGTCTGGCACACAGTAGGTGCTTCATGAGTGTTTGTTGAGTTAACTGGCATTGTTTTCCAAATAATGATTTTGAAGACCCTGGATTTCAAGAGTAAACACTTGCTGAGCCATCCTTTCTACAGATCGTGTTTACACAGGCACACCTCGTTTTACTGTGCTTTGCAGTTACTGCGTTTTTTACAAACCAGTATCAATCACGTCTATTGGCATTTTTCCAACAGCATTTGCTCACATCATGCCTCTGTGTCCCATTTTGGTAATTCTGGCAATATTTCGAGATCTTTCTTTATTATATTTGTTGTCGTGATCTGTGATCTTTGATGTTACTGCCATGACTCACCAAAGGCTCAGATGATGGTAAGCATATTTTAGCAAAGTATTCTTTAACTGAAGTATGTACATTGTGTTTTAGACATAATGCTATTGCACACTTAATAGATGACATTACAGTGTAAACATTACTTTTATGTGCGCTGCACATAAAATTTGTGCAGAAAATTTGTGTGACTTGCTTTATTGTGATATTTGCTTTCTTGAGGTGGTCTGGAACCAAACCTGCGGTTTCTCCAAGGTGTGCCTGTATAGCAAAAAACAGTCTAAAAAGAATGAACGCATTCATGAGGGGTATGTCAGGTAAATAGATGAAATTTGGGACTGTCTCTGGAAATCAAGGACACAGCTAGTATATGTGAGATCAGCCTCTGCGGCAAGGACATACCTTCAAAGTATATGTAGAATCCAGGGAGTCAGAAAATACACACACACATACACACAAGCACCTCCCCCCGCCACAGATTTAGTAACAGAGAGATGAGATTAAAACAAAGCCCTCCTATATTAATGACCTTCTTGTAAAGATGACAAATTTTCCAAATCACTTTGTCCCTTGAATTTGTTCACCAAAAGACAGCAGCCGACATACGGAACTATGAAAGAAATAATTAAAACCTTACCCACAAGGTTATCAGCCAGAAGTAGGTATTATGGAGAGAATCTCTCTAGGAGGAGGAAGAAACAGTCACTTTTCCTGTCCACCACGGGCATGTCATCTGAAAGCAGAAAAGTATCACATACTTTTCAGAAGAAGATCGTGAGCCAGTCCCTGCATAAACTCATATTCATATTTTCCCAATTGAGGTCGATCACATCTAAAAACATCTGGGCTGCCCCTCCCTTCATTGTGGCTCTTTCTTGATTAGCCCCACCTGCCAAACCACTTGGTTTTTCTTTTTTTGTCATCTAAGCACACATGTGTTCCTTTCCCCCTAAATTAACTTGCTCTCGGGTTTGCTGGCGTCCAAGTGTTAAGTCATTTCACCTGTGTGGGATCTGTCGGCACCGCCCATCGGCGAAGCTCCTGGGCGCAGTTATGCTGTTGGCTTGCTCTGACTTGTATTTGCTGAAATGGGAAGGCACCCAGGGCATAAACAGACGTCTCCAGTCTCGAGGCTGCCGGGGAGCAGGTGGAGGCAGGTGCATGGCAGGTCCTTCTTTCTGCCTTTGCTACCCAGCATCTACCCCCTCTCCAAATTTGTTGCCAGTCTATGCTTTACCTGTCTGTGCTGTCTTGGGTCAGTAAAAATAAATAACTCACCTACCAGCACTACTCTGGGCGTGTGGGATCAGCACACCAGTGTTAGGTGGTATGACATCATCATCCTTTCATGCGTGTACACTTCCTCTGTGTTTGCATCCAAATACAAAGCAACAGATGGGTATGGATGGGGTAGTGAGGGCGTATACCAAGAGCTTAAGGATAAATCACCATAAAAATGGGTTGGTCAGGTCTTTTCTTTTTCCACCAAACTGTTAACTGCGTTTATTACTTAAAAAAATCTTTGCGGTGTAATTTACATACAATAAACCGCACACAATTAAAGTGTATACTTTGAATGATAACTGGCATATGTATATGTTGTGACACTGTCACTGCAATATTCCAGACATTTCCATCAACTCCAAATGAGTTTCCTTGTGGATATGGCCAGTTTTTATCTTCAATTTGGAAGCCTTTTTGGTTTTGAGGGAATCAGATCTCACCTAGGAGCCCAAGGCTTAGCATGGGGTCACTGATAGTATTGAAGAAATTAATAGCAAAACACAGCACCCCCACCCACCACCCCCCACCCCTCCACCTCCCCAAATCCACCACTTCCGCAGGGAAAACAATCCCTCTGACCAACAAAAGACTCGGGACTTCCAGTATGACTCACCCTCAGTCCCGGAGCGCATACTCAGGCTCTGATAAGAGGCAGTCAGTCTGTCCTCCGTTTGTTTATGAGTCATGCTGGAAATCAGGCAGCTCCTTTTTTCTCTCTCCCATGTCACGGTTCTCTCCCATGTCACGGACAAGAATCAGAGGCAGATACACCCCATTCAAAGTGCAGTCCTCCTTAAAGTGTCCGGTGACTCAATGGGGACCCCTACCGGTGGAGACAGAGAGGGCCACGTCATGGAGTGGAGGTCTGCCTTTCTCCCCACACTTCAAGGCCAGATCTTAGCGACTTGCAGATTTGCAAGAGACTTGGGAAAAAGCAGCTGAGTTTTCTGTGCATCCTGTTCACCGATTATTAGTGACAGAGTGGGGCGTGAGTCACAGCCTGCAGCCGGTGCCCACACTGGAGCGATTAACCACGTAATTGCTTCAGTGATGAACCTTCCCCCAGCTGCAACCCGCCTCCCCTGGTAGAGCTTTAGGCTGTGAGCCAACAAGTCTCAGTGGTAGGAATAGTGAAGGCCGGGGTTTAAAACGCCCAAGTTGTGATTCCTTTAGCCAGTGCCTTCCTGGCCCCGATTTAAAGTTCCTGCACACAAGTCCTGACGGGAGCAGTGGGGATGTTTCAACTAGAATTAATGTCATGATCAAGTCAACGTAAAGTAGATTGATTTGCTGTTTCAAGGTATTGCGGCAAAGTGCTCTGTTTGGAGAACAAATCACCATAGCAACTCAGCTGCCCCAGTTACAGTAGGCGCAGGACGACCAAAATAAAAATCCTTACCAAGTCACAGGATTGGCTAGTGAGAGCTGCTGAACAGAATATCAGTTTCCAGACGGCATGAGCCAGCACGTATTTTGGCTTCCTAAATCACTGAAAGGGACGCTTTAAATAATAATAAAACTGTCCAGCCAGGTTACAAACAGAGGGGTTCTGGGCCATCCCCCCTCCAGCTTAAACACAAGCAGACTTCACCGCCAAACAGCAGCATTTGTCCTTAAAACAGACTTCGGGAAAGGGCTCATTGTTACTCATTGGGGCTTGCCAGTTCCGTTCCAAGTTGGGAGTAGATGGTACTCTAAATGCTGGTTTTTAAGAAGAGCCAAATCAGTATGAAAACAGGTTTTATGTAGGTGTGAAAAGAAGAAAAGCAAAACCACTCTTTCTTCCCTCCACCCCCTGGACCCCCAGCACCGAGTTCTGGTTCCATTGATTATCTGTTCTCTCTCTAGCATCTTCCTTCTCTCACTCGGCTCTGTTCCTTCCTTCTGATCACCTACAAAATCACCGTGGCCGTGGGGCTTGCCCATTGTTCTCTGCATCCCACCGTCCAGGGCTTCCTTTGGCCCCTCAGTCTGGTGTGTGTCCCGGGATGCCCAGAGCTCTCTGCCTTGCTGCAAACTGAGGCCACCAGTGTTCCTACTGTTCCACTCCTGATGCTGTGGGTCACTCCCTTGAAATTCTCTCCTGCTTTTGATTCTGGTTGCTGCATGATTCAGAATCTTCTTTTTATAGTCTGTCTCCTCTATTGTCTCACTTCCTAAATTTAGGCATTTTCTAAAGTCCTGTCTGTTTCATACTTGCTTTAACCATTTATCTGATGTCTTCAATTCTCATTTCTAAGCAGTTGTCTACCACATCTTCAGCTGAGACTGTCCACCTGACTATCGGTTATCTCAAAACCAACTTGGTCAAAACTGAGCTTAATCTCCCCAACACAATAGGATCCTTCTCCAGACTCTTTGTTTCTGTTAATGGCTTCATCATTTCCTGAGGCTTAAAGGCTAAGTGTTATTTAGACTCTTCCTAGGCAGATATTTTCTTTGCTATGTTCCATAGACTGTCCTTTGATGCTTCTTCCATTTATGTCCTTCTTTCCATTTCCAAAGCTATCATCTGAGTTCTGGCCATCGGCACCTGTTGCTGAGGTTGTTACAACAGCTTCTGAAATGGTGTTTTCACCTCCAGCCCTTCCTTTGAGGTAGCAAGGTATGGTAGAAGGAAAGCAGGCTTTGAGTTGGAGTCCCACCTCTGCCATTTACTTCCACTGTGACTTTAATTTCTTAATCCCTGAGTCTTAGTCTTCTCACCTGTAAAGCAGGTATAATCCGTATATTTCAGGGTGTGAGAATTTAATGGGGTAACATACATAAAATACCTGGTGCACTTTAAGTGCTCAACTGATGTTAGTTCCTTTCCATTTCAAACTCACTACTGCCAGACCGAAATCTTAAGACAGACTTCTTGGTCACGTCCTTCCCTTACTCAAGCATTCGTTTTTCTACTGAAATGAGGACAAACTCCTTGAGCCTAGCACTTGAGAGGCTCCTACGGTATGGCCCCCGTGTCTTGTTCCAACTCTGCTGTTCACGACTCTTTCTTTAAACACCATTCTATTTCCCATCTGCTTCTTTGCTAGTGCTCTGGACTGGGACTTAAGTGCACTGTCTGCATCTCCGTCTGATGAAATTCTAGCTGTTCTTTAAGAGTCATCTTGAATTCTATCTTCTCTCTGAGGCCATCCCTGCTCCCTACCATTGGATATGACATCTTCCTCTGGCCCCTGGAGCACCCTCTCTTGTGGCATTTTTATTATTCTACTTGCTCATGTTCTTTGTTTGACGTCTCTTTACTGCACGACTGAATGTCCTTGATGGCACGGACAGTTACAGCACTGAACCCAGGGAGAGCCCTCTGCCTTCTCTCTCTGCCTTATGCAATAAACGCTTTATGCCAAAACCAAACCTGCCTGGTCACGCTTCTCTTGGTCTACCGAGCTTTCTTCTTCCCTAAGCTTCTGCCGGGTGTCACTTTTCCCAGAAACAAAGTTGCACAGGGAAGCAAATCTCTTACTCAGTGAAAGGCATTCTCTCATTGACACCAAAATTCTGGAGGTTATCATTACAGGAAAAGTGTCCCCAAATATCATCTCAAATATACCGCGTCACCATTTCATCAGACCCAGTTTATTTACTATTTTCATGAACCCCAGGAAATTCCCTTGTTTGAAATCACAAGTTGATTTTGTTTACCTGTCTCCCAGGCCCCCAGGGAGCACTGTTCTTTCCGTGTAGAAATACCTGCTTCATGCAAATGGATCCTTGGGAATATCTGAAACTTCTCTTTTTTCTCATTCATGAATCAAGTCTCTTTAACACTGATAATACGACACAGAAAAGGAATTCAGATTAAAGATTCCATTGAGCTTTTGTAAACGGAATGAGAAAGCCAGGGCCACTGAACCAGCATGTTAAAATGTGTCTATAGTTCTTATTTAATCAATTTATAGTTTTTAATATTAATGTCTTAGTTCCAAAGTACAGTTCTTAAATATATATATGTATATATATATGTAATAAAATCCACCTTCTAATTTATAAGGTTTCATTTTAGGATGAATGAGGCTGGAAATATGGATTCATCATTACATGGGAGCTCATGTGGCAACACCATTTGCAAAGCACAATTTTCAAAAGGTTAAAAACATGACTCTCATACAAATAGAAAAATAACAGAAGTCAAAGATTTTTTTCAATTCAATTAATGAGGAAACCAGTAAGATGTCATGATTGATTCAAGAGAAAATTCAAGGACCTGGAGATTTGTAGTTGGTCAAAGGAATTCAGAATAAATTTGCTAACAAATGCAAAACTGGTTAATGTTCCACTAGGCAATATTCTTTGTGGTGTTACTGTACAAGAATCATTTGTAATGCTATCAGTTTTCTGCAGATTAACCCCTATTCTTATAAGCTTGCAAAATAGCCTTCCTAATCAGTCAGCAAAAGGTTCCCAGCCCTAGAAAATCAGATAATCCCTGGGCAGCAGAGGTCCCTAGGCAACATCCAGGTCTACAGAGTAAGGGTACTCAGTACTCTTTTGGACCGCTTTCCAAGTTTTGCATACCTGCTCTTGACACTTCTGACAGGCATGGAAACAAACCAATCTGCTTTTTCTGTATTTGTCATTAGATTTATGAAAGGGGACACAAAGCACAGTCTCCCACTCTCCACCGGCCCTCCTTTGCCCCCAGTTTTTCATCATGGGCTGTGGAGTCAAACTGCTTGAGTTCCAATCATGGTTCCATTTACTACTGGGTGACCTTGGAAAAATTACTTAACCTCTCTGTGCCTCAGTTTCATCACTGTAAAAGAGGACTTTAAGTAATAGTACCTTTATGGCTTTACCATGAGGATTAAATGAGATAAAGCACAAATGCTAATACATGTGAGTTATATTACTACTGAGTAAGGGTTCATCATTCTACCAGAGTATTCGGACATTAAAACATTTTGAGAAATAAACTGTCTGACACCTTATGTTAAAGAGGGTTTCGGTTCTACATTTCAAGGCAGAAGCAAAATACTTAAATCACTGAAATGAGTCAATTAGTAAACTAATGATTAACTTGTTTAAGAGGCTACAACAAATTCGCAATGTGTTAAAAGAGTAATTTACTTCTTTTAACTTTAAAAGGAATGTTAAAGGAACAAAAATGTATGAGTCAGGGGTGGCAGGAAATTAATCTTTGTTGAGTTAAGGTGTCCCAGGCATATACTTACCCCATATTCATTACATTGTCAACAAATGAGTATTTTCAGAAGGAGAATGGTTTTCCCCCTTCCTTAAGGACACATGCTACAAAATGAAAAACAGTAAAGGAAAATAACCAAAAGAAAAATACTCTGATGCCTTAGAAAGTGGGTTTACCAAGCAAGTCAAATGCCAAAGCAGTGGTTCAAAGTGCATTTCAGCTTTAATCGTTTACTCTGCGTAAAAAAACCAATTAAATATTCTCTGAATTTTAAATTATATTTACCAACACACTGGTAACTATAATGTACTGGGAATATATTCCCTTTCACTATACATGGTTATTTTTATTTTGCCCACAGAATGCTGAGGAGAATACTGAATAAATACACGTTATTAAAACACACACAAACAACTCTGTTACAAATTGATGTAAATGGTTAGGTCTCCCTCCCATACAAATTTTGGCTTATATACCCTTACATCAAAAAAACAAGAGTGGTGTAGGCCACCAAATACCCATGGATAAAGATGGTAACTTAAGCACTGAAGTCCAGAATCAGACAGGAAATAGCTATAAACCAAAATAGAAAGCAAAATAATGAAGAGAAGTGACAACTCATGTCAAAGTCTGGGTAAATTTTAATATGCCCAAGCCTGAGAAAAGAATTTTCCTAAAATGTTGGTTCTTAAGGAGACATTTGTAGGTTAAACTGAACACAAAAGAAAAGGGAATTTCCCTAAAGAAGTTTTCTGAGCCAAAAGAAAATCAAATTATGCTTGAAAAACTAAAGCAAAGACTAATAATTCCTGTCTTTCTCCCCTCACCCACCTCTCCAGATTCGCTTCAGTGTAGGTTTTCCTGCTGGAGGCCATTTATTAACTCTATATTCTGTTATCTCAACACAACTGAATCTAGACTTAACCCTCTGTGTCTCAGTGGGTTGATAAATGAGACAATTATTTTCAGTCCCTCATGAGCTGGGAAACTGCATTCTGGACGTGCCCAAACATACGTAGACATAAAGACATACTAAGCCTCAGATTAAAGAAACACTAACTACTGCCAAAAGGATATTATTTACGGCCACTATTATAAATGATTTCTTCTTATATAACTTTAAGAAAGTATCAAGAGAGACACTGTGAGTTAAAACTGAAAACGACTTCTCACAATATTTCATATGCTCAAAGTTTTATGCAAAAAACTTTTAACCTAGAATAATGTTGGTCTCAAGTTTTTAAAAAAGGTTTTTAAAAAGCTAAGCATGAGTTCATAAGTAAACTGGATGTTCGTGATTTTGAAAGAAAAAGGCAAAGTTAATAAAATGATGCTAGAAAATAAAGTGATATAGTTTCTTGCAACTGCATGCATTTCTAGTTCTTTGCCAAAGATTCTTAGATTGTAAAAATTTTAAAAGAATTTGGCAAAAGTAAATACATGATGGTTGTATTGAGAAGGCTTTCCACAACTGGAGATACTAAAATATATTTTAGTTGGGAGAGGAAGTGGCAGTGAGAGCCTTTCAACTATAATGACCATTTTAGAGTTCATTAGACATTATCGTTCATAATTCAAACACACATGAGTTGGTGCACTGTCTTAAGATGTCTAGTAGGTACAACAGCAAATAACAGAATTTGGGAGACAGAAGACACTGGCTCTCTAAATACAACTAAGACTGTTTTCTATGTTGTAGCAGATAACAAGGACTGTTTAAAATGGTAGCTTTGAGAGCTTATTTTTGAAAACTTAACTTGGAGTGAAACCCTTACCAAAGAATGTGCTGTTAGGATTTTCCTTTTACGTAATGAAAGAATAAAAGGCAGGTGGAATTATACCAGGAGAAGAAAACAGAAATTACATCTCTCAAGCAGAAGTGCTAGGATAGAGTGAAGCAAAATTATAATAACCGTGACTATTTGAGGTGGTATCTATTTTAATGTACTTTTAACTATGACTGAATGCTTAAATAAATAAATGCATACAAAAGTGAAAGTTAACATATGTGCCTGACATTTTTGTTTTCCTATTCTCAAGGGTATATTTTTAACCCTGGGACAAAATTAGTAGCCCAAATCTTTATTCTGCCTTAAACTAATTTTTTGTTTCTTCTCTCCTCTCCAAGTCACTCTACAGAGTTAGACAATAACAAATATGGTTCCTTGATACCCCTTAATTCATTCTTGTGGTATCCTTGTATAGAGTTCAAAATCCATATACTTCAACATATGTCGACATACCAAGAAATCAAGATGAAAGGTTCGGTTTGGAGATGACAGTTGAAAGACTTCTGTTAAAGTTGAAGACCATTTTGCGTTACATGGTCCACTGTCGACTCCGAGTTCCAACAGTGTAACAAATAAAAACACGGCCGACAAAATGTGACCCTATGTGATGTGGCCAGCAGAATTGATGTCTGCAGCAGCTCTTGAGGTAAAAACTTACTACACATCACTAAATATGTGAATAATACCTAAGTTAATAATGTTTCAATATAAAAGTTTAAAAACTGCACAAAGATGCTGTGAATGTCCTGTACATATACTTCAGTAAGGACCAGGAGGAGGTTTGGAATGAGACTGTTTTCTTTATGGATTTTCAAATATATATATATTTCTTTAGGATTTTTATATATTCTATGCATTGATCTTCCATCTCCTTACAACCCTTCTGACTCAACTCATGGAAGGAAAATCAAATCTTAAAGGCTGTGGGTCCCTCCTTTGCTTGTGTGCCAGTCCCCACACAGAGGCGCAGGAGGCTGCTCTGGCACAGGGACGTGGGGGGCGGAGACCCGGCAGAGGACCCGAGCTGGGGGTCCCAGGACAGGTGAGGAGAGGCTGGGAAGGAGGAAGTCTGAGAGACTCTGCTGGGACTTAGGAGGATAAACAGCTATAAAAACGGAGCATTTTCAGGGCTCCTTCACCCACGCCATCCAATTCCGTAAACTGGTAATTCATTTCATGTTTTAAAAATACTGGTTTTGAACAATCCAGTTATAGTTATAGTACGTGCCTCATATCTTCAGGTGATCAGAAGACCGACTGGCCGGTTTTAGAGGTGGCTGCCTTTCTTAAATTAGCAGTAGGAAGTCCCCATGAATTTATCCCAGAGGCAGACAGGTGGGAGAAGCACGCAGCTGAGGAAAACCTGGAGGGGAGAACAGGTCGGCAATGGCAGAGATGTTCCCTTCTCAGTGTCCTGGGAGCCCCTCTGTAGACAGAGGGTAAGAACACGATGGTGCGTTTTCAGTCTGTGGAAGAAACCTAACTTTCTGCATGTTTCAGAAATGGCCTTCTATAAACACCTGCAGACACTTTCCCTGATCCTGACACCTCATGTAAAAATGGAACGTACTAGACCTGGCAAGGATGGTGCAGGGAAGGAGGAGAGCAGGCGCGGGAAGTAAAAATGATTCCTGAACGCAAAGTTCAGAGCCCAGCCTTGGCCTCTGGTCCCCTGACCCAGGAGACAGCCTAATCATTCAAAGACTGGCAGAGAATGAGCTACTGGGCTAGTAATTAATAAAGACCTGTGAGGGCAGGCAAGGAGCAGCTGAGAAGCATAGTCACAGGATAGGAAAACAGGCACCACTGTTCATTTTTCCATTTTCCCTTTGGAGATGACCTCTGCGTAGGAGGTGTGAATGAAGTCATAGAGCTGCCTGGCATTTGCCGCATTCCCCAGCAAGAGCACCAGCTTGTCGAGGGACAGGCTTGCTAATTCGGCGATGTTCTTAATGTTGGTCATCAGGGAGCGACAGTTTTTGGCATTTACCCCTGGCATTTTTAACAAGAAGTCCTGGGGACCGGGATTATACTTCTCTGCCTCGGGGAGGGTCTCGGAATCGGCTGTCACAGCCATGGCCGTCGCCGCGTCCGGCTGTGGCTTGTTCTGCTTCAGCCCCTCAAACAGCTCTGCGGTGGCGTGCGGGGAGGGGCACCAGAGGATCCGGAGCCTGGGGAAGTGCAGCGTGAGGAGCGTGAGCTTGGAGCTGATGTCGTTGCCGGAGATCTCCTGATGGAAGGCACCTCGGGACATGAGAGAGAAAGGCTTAGTGGGGTCGAACTCGATCAGAAGCACCGGCCGCTTGTAGTAGCGGGACATGGAGATACACTGGCTGTAGAGGCGGCCATTGTTCAAAGAGCCGATCAAATCACTGACGCTCTTGCGCTCCACGCACATTTCTGGAGTCAGAACGTAGTCTCCGACCTCTAAGGTCACTGGCTCAATGTCAATGCCCCGACGGTGGATCAGAGATGGGAGTTCGCTTCGAAACTCGCGCATGTCCACAACGATACTTTGCTGGGTACCATTCTGTTCCTGGCCGCCTATGAAGAAAAAGAAGCACTTTAAGTAACGTCACTGAGGAATAACTCTCAAAGGTGGCAGAGCACAAAGTTAAAAATCTATGTTTCCGCTGTTAATCTCCGATGCCTGGTTACACAGTATGACATGTTATTCCACACTTTTCCGTATTATAAAAAGGTTTATTTGCAGTTTAAGGCTATTTCCCTTAAACTAAATAGAGCTGGTAGGAAGTTGGGGTCTCGTGGTACTTCCTTACTTAGAATTCACAAATACCAGCATTTGCCATCATCTTCCCTCTGTGGTTCCTCTACGGCAGCGGTCCCCAAGCTTTCTGGCACCAGGGACTGGTTTCGTGGAAGACAGTTTTTCCACGGACGGGGGTGGGATGTGTGGGTGCGGGGGGGCTGGCTCAGGCGGTGATGTGAGCCATGGGGAGCCATGGGAAACTGCAGAGAAAGCTCCACTCACCCGCTGCTCGCCTCCTGCTGTGCAGCCCGGTTCCTAACAGGCTGCAGACCAGTATCGGTCCGTGGCCCAGGGGTTGGGGACCCCTGCTTTATGGTCCCTCACTGTTGCACTGACCACACTTTACTGATCATCGTTGTCCCAATTCCTAGGACACAGTAGATGCTTAGAAATGTTCTCTGCATAAACTGCCTTGTGGACTGCTGTGAAAAAATTTGGAGCTTTTAGTGCTTGTATCAATGAGTCCAGAGACGGGAAAATGCGAGAAGCTGGGAAAAACAAGAGCACAGAGCTTCTCCCACTAACGTGCATATGAATCACCTGGGATGGAGTTAAAGTACCTACTGTTTCTGTAGGTCTGGAATAGGGTCAAAGACCCTGCGTTTCTAACAGGCTCCCATGTGATGCCAACGCTGCTGGTTGAAGGACTCAAAAGTGCTGTTGTAGGCAGAATGGTGGCCCCCTGATGATGTCCATGTCCTAATCCCTGAAACCTGCAAATATGTTACTTTACACGGCAAAGGTGACTTTGGAAATGTGATTAAATTAAGGCTCTCAAGATTGGGAGATTATTCTGTATCACCCAGGTAGGCCCAAGGGTCTTTATAATGAAAGAGGGAAGCAGGAAGCTCAGAGTTGGAGCTGCTGACCTTGAAGTGGGAGGAAGAAGCCATGGGCCAAGGGATGCAGGCGGCCTGGATAACCTGGAAGAGGAAGGGATTCTCCCCTGCAGCCTCCAGGGGGATCGCAGCCCGGCACACACCTTCATTTGAGCTCAGTGAAACCCATTTGGACTTCGGATTGTAAGATAATAATGGTTAGATAATAAATGTGTGTTGTTTCCAGACACTAAGTTTGTGGCGATTTGTTACAGCAGCAAAGGAAAGCTAACACAAGCGCTTAGAGGACTGAACTCGAAAGCGCAGATTTCTGTGAACAGCTTTCTGTGTGGTACCTACTTGCTCCAAACTACCTCATTCATATTGCCTGACATCCTGCTGTTCTGCATGACATGTCCACAGCCTATTTGAGTTAATAGGAATCTTCTTCAAAAGATACTCTGAGGCAGTGTTTCCCAGTACGGTCCAAGGACCACGTCCATCAGACGCTGACCCCATTTCAGATCTACTGATTCGGAATTGCTACGGACTGGGGTCCGTGAATCTACAGTTTTAACAAGCATCAGAGGTTATTCTTAAGTATGCTGAATTCTGAGACCCACTGCTTTAACTGCGCTGGACCCCACCGAAGGAGAAAAGGGCTCAACTGTATTGTTTTTCCCACGCCTCTTGGCTGAAAGCAGCTGCTGACATGGGAAAACAGGGCCTGGGGCGTGGGACATGGCTAACCCTGCACCATGGTGCACGTGGCATCCAGCAGGTCTTGGTGGAAGCCACTGCTGGGACGCTGCATGGCAGTGAGAGTACCACACACCTGGGATCTGGAAAAGCGCCAAGAAGCAACCAACAAACACAGATATGGAAGTGGGACCGCACCCCAAACAATCCTGAACCTTTATCTAGGGGCAAACTGGCCTCTTCAGGTAAAGGTAAGAACCTAATCACCATTTACAAAAGTTTCTTGGCAAAAGTACATTCTGAATCTCAACCAATGCTGGAGTGTAACTGATTTCCAATGCCGGTGCGTAGATCACAACCCCACTTATCTTACAGGTGAGGAGCCCGAGATCCAGGGAGGACACGTGGCTAGTAAACAGCCAGCTGAGACCAGGGTATGGGAGCAGACAGCCACGTTTAAGAGCTTATTGAGAAAAACCAAGCTTCTGCAGAGAAACTCTGGAACCTAACAGCCTCCTGCACAGGCAGCAGGAGTGCTCGGCAAAGGGCAGGACTCACCGGCTTTGCGTGTGTCGGTGGGAGCACCCGCAGATACACAGCCTCTTACGAGGTCGAGGTTCGTTTCGTCTCTGCCTTCTCTTTCTTCAGGGACAACCATGCTAGCCTTTTCCCTGGGGGTGGGAGAAAAACATCTTCAACATTTCTGAGCTAATTTCAAAATTCCAGATTTTAATCTCTTGTAAATTATAATATACAAAATGATCTACATAACTGTAGTGGTAAAAGAGAATACAGGAAACACTAGAAGTAAATATGCACAGTCAAGTGATGTGTAAAGGAAGCAGAAAGAGCTTCTTGGTTGGGTACTCCTGCTCATCTTCCAGAGTTAAAAAATACTGTTATTTATTTTCTATTCTGTATGTCCTCTAAACACTTTGCGGCATGAAATAAGCATGTGAAAAATGCCAGAGAGATTATTGAGACTTTTTATTAAAATGTGCTAAATGTGTTACTGAACATTGAAAAGGATTCAAATAATTTATATCCCAATATTTTCAGAGTAATCATAAATAGGATGGTTAAAAATCAATGATTAGGGACTTCCCTGGTGGCGCAGTGGTTAAGAACCTGCCTGCCAATGCAGGGAACATGGGTTTGAGCCCTGGTGCAGGAAGATCCCACATGCCACAGAGTAACTAAGCCCGTGCACCACAACTACTGAGCCTGCGCTCTAGAGCCCGTGAGCCACAACTACTGAGCCCATGTGCCACAACTACTGAAGCCTGTGTGCCTAGAGCCCATGCTCCGCAACAAGAGAAGCCCCCGCTTGCCGCAACTAGAGAAAGCCCATGCACAGCAACGAAGACCCACCTCAGCCAAAAAAATAAAAATAAAAAAATCAATGATTAAAGAAATGAAAACAATACATGGTTAAGCTTTGATTTAAAAAACTCCAGGTGGGAGGCCCCATTAAACACCCTCGGTTTTAAAGGAAAATCAAGATTAATATTAGAAAGCAAATTTCCAACAAAAGATTTAAACAAAAAAATCAACATCTCAGGTTATGTAGTAGAGCAGCATCAATTCACTCACTTGTGCGTTTACTTAAAACATTTACAGAGGGCTCCCACATGCTGTGTGAGGTATTTTGGATACAAATACGGTTATTTGTATCCGATAATTCCTGTCTTCAAGGAAGCTCAGTATCTTAAACCCGGTAGATTGACAAGCCTGTACAATCCTAACTCAGATTTGTAATCGAGAACCAGAATCATGGCAAGATCCTCAATAACCACAGGGAGAGGAGGCCAGGTGTGCCACAGTCTTATTTTTCAAAACCAGTAAAAGATGCTATCATCAGTTCAGGAAAGAGCAAGTACTGTGTGTTCCTCTGTGCCAGGCTGACAGAAAAGATGTATAAGGATGGGTCTCTGCCCTCGCTGGGCTTGCAAGTGAGTTTCACGGCAACGTGAAAACCGTGGAACTGACTGACTGCAATAAAAGAGGCCAGGGAAGGTGAAACAAGAGGAATCTTCATCAGCAACTAATGATTTCAACAAGGGCTCAAACAAAAACGATTTTCCAATGAAAGGAAATAAAATCAGATGGAGCAATTCCCCAACCACTCTGGATATGTGATGTTTTAGGGCAGGGCACCACGAAGAGATTCCACCAGAGAACAGAAACTCCAAGTTTAAATTCTTTACTATTTGAAACAATATACAAATGCAAGGTTATTAACAGTATAACATTTTATGACTAGATCGCAAGGAGGCAGGCAATAGTTCCAGTTCTGTGCTCCCTCATCATTCTCAGTACCGCTGTCAAGTGTTGCTGATGAAAGATTCTTTGCAGTGACAATGGCTCTGGCAGCCACTCATTACTGCCCCGTTACACCAACTAGACTCCAGCTGGGGGTAAGGGGCAAACTGTTCAAAAAACTTACTGCTCTTAAATTTCTTTTTCTTTTATATTTGGGATCAACATGGGGGATTTTTTTTCTTCTTTATCTCCACTTACCTTACTGGCTAAGTTATCACACGTGAGGGCATCCTCATTTCCTGATTAATTTGTAACTGTGGCTGTAGAGCATAGCGAGTTAGAATGCAGACTCTGGGCCCATGTTTCGTGAATTGGAAACCACTTACTGGCTGTGTGACTTTAGGCAAGTTGTTTAATGGTTCTGTCCCTCAATTTCATCTGTAAAATGGGGATGATACTAAAATCTAACCTCAAAGAGACTGTTAAAAGGATCACATAATATATGTAAGGCACTCAGAAGAGTGCCTGGCACATAGGAAGCACTATATAAATGTCAGCTGTTATTATAACCGTGCTTTTCTTACACGTAGTAACCTCATCCCCTAATTATCCACGATTATGCTAAAAAACAGAAGATTTTCTTTCAAATGATTCCACAACTGTTTCAGTTAATACTGTTAAAAAACAGCTAGTTTACTATGAAATGTTATAACTGCAAACTGAATCTGAGAAAAAAATATATTCCTGAAATGAAACCAGGGTTGTGAAGAAAATAGTTAAGTCTTCCTAATCAGTAACTCAAATTAGTTTAACAGAAATTTGCCATACTTATATTCAGTCTCTTGCTTTCAACATTTGCATAATTTTTCAAGTTACTCTTTATGATAGACACAAAATAATAATTAAACAATTCAGGTCCCTATTTCCACTTAAAGTACTGTGGTTTCTTAATTTTGCTTTAACATCTTCAGTGATATTTGAATAGCCTGTACAACGTGATAACACAGGGAGGAGACACTGGACTAGAAGTCTCTTCAAATGGGCGTTTATTCAAGCCCTCATGCTAACCCATTTTGTGATATTTTCTAACTGTAAAATTTCAAATAAGCTAATAACCCTTTTCTTTGAAGAGTGGTGACCTCTCCAAAACTATGTATACTCAGAATGTTATTACTAATTTTTTGACGCAGGGAGCATTTTATTAGCAATACTTACAAGTGTAACTTTTTTTCTCTTTACTTGTCATCTGTAATCTACTGATCTCCGGTCCAGTCAAACAGTCCTTTCACTGCCAGTTCGCCTGATTCATTCCTCTCTGGTTATTTTAAATAGTAGCATTGCTTTTCTTCTTACAACATCACTCATGGAGGTCCTGGCAAAAGCACATTCCCTCGGTCTCACATCAAATTTTTCTCTAAGTCCAGGCTTAGTGCAAATGCTCTTTCAGCCATGCACCTCACATATATTTTGCTTTTCAAAACAAACACTTCTCAAATTCCCCAAGTTTTCTGGGAAAGTAAATATCTTAAGATTCTGAACGGCATAACTATCTGTGTAACATGGGAAGATCTAACATAATAAGTAGACAACCACCACTGAGAGTTTATAAAATTATGCCAGACCATAGATAAAATGACATCAAAACCTGGTATGAAAATTACTGTAGAGATTGAAACATAGGAGAAAGTCCATATCCTTGGTTCTGCTGAGTGAAGTTTCCAGTATGTGCCAGGCTTACCCGACCTTTGTCACTGAGCCCTTCGAGTGTAAAGTCACTTGTATAAGCCGGGAATGGCATGTGGTCCCCGATACCTGGCTACAATCCACTGACGGCACTCTTTTTCTGGGCCAGGTTCTGATGCACTGGAGAAGAGGCAGTCACGGGAAGGAGGCCTGGAGCATAAAACTCACCTACTCAGAGCCTACCAGGCCCCCCTTGGCTACAACACTGTGCAGGAAACGGTTAAGGGAGCAGGCCTGGGCTGCTCAAACCCTGCACATTCCCAAGAAAGGCCTGTCTCCTCAGCTTGTCTTCCCAGAAGCCCTTGGCCAGCTTCTGGGAGTTGAGGTCTGAGCTCTTGGAATACAACGCCTGATAAGAGGGTTTTTATAATGCCTGGGGCCACACGGCACCAGTGTGATCAGATGGTTTATGCCAACAGTGTGATTTCTAGCGAATACCTGTTTTTGCTCCAGGGAGCTGGAGTCTGTCACTTGAGTACTATGTCTATATGACTGACTCCCAATAAAAACGCTGGACTCCAAGTCTCGGGTAAGCTTTCCTGTGGACGACACTGAGCGTGTGCTGTCACACACTGCCACTGGGAGAATTAAGCACGTTCCTGCGACTTCACTGGGAGAGGACACTCAGCAGCTTATGCCGGATTTTCCTGGACTTGGCCCCGTGTGTTCTTTCCTTTTGCTGATTTTACTCTGTGTCCTTTTCCCTGTAATAAACCGTAACTACGAGAATACCAGTTTTTCTGACTCCTGGGGGTCCTTCTGGTGAATCACTGAGCCTGAGGGTGGTCTTGGGGACCCTCAACATGAACACCAACAACCTAATCCGAATATTTTAGCTCCACGTGCTCATTTGTGATTTAGAGACAGTTACTTTAATCAGAGAAGCCTTAGGCAAAGGATATTTTAAAAAGAGTGAAGAAGCAATTAGGAGGTACTGGGCCACATCCAGTAGCACCAATTCTTTGATGCCATTTCCTCAATATCTCTTAAATCTGTCCCCTTCTCTCCATCAACCTAATCTTGGCTGCCACCTGTTCTTATCAGACAATTGCAGCAGCTTTCCTGACTACTTCCCTGCTCTATCCATTCCTCAGTTTGATGCCAGAGAGAGCCTTTAAAAAATACTCTATGTCACTTTCCTAATTAGAACTCTTCAGTGCTATCTTACTGGCTACAGAGTCAAGTTCTAAATCCTTAACAGGCCTGGTGCACCTCGGAGCTTTCACACACACCCTTGTTCAACAGAACCCCTGGCCCACCTTGTCCACTTAGCAACCAGCACACATGCTCCACGGGTCAGCTTAAAGGTCATTCCTTCAGTGACACCGTCCCAGACATCCCACACTGAGTCAGATCTCTTTGACAGACTCTCGTAGGATACCCTTTTCTCTTACCTTTGTAGCCCGCCGCCCTCTACCCATGTCTATTTATGATATTATTCATAATCATTCAATGTTTGTCTTTTCCACTAGGGGATAAGCTCTAGGAGGCAGGACAGAGCCTTTTTCTGCACCACTGTAACTCCAGCACTTTAACATTAGCACAGGGGTTGGCTCATAATAGATGCTCAAGAAATATCTGTTGACTGTTTGAGTCTTGGGAGATGAAGGTCTAGGAGACACAGAGAGGCGCTAAAAAGCTCTAGATAAGAAGAGGTAGTCTGCATAATACCTGTTTTTTTATAACACTTTCTGGAATACTTTTTCAAAAAGCGTATGTACACACATATAAACTATCCCATAGAGCACATTAATAGAAAATACATATCTAAGAAATGCAAACAGATTCGCAGACATAGAGAACAGACTTCACAAAGGGGAGGGGGCTAGGGGAGGGAAGGATGGGGAATTTGGGATTAGCAGATGCAAACTAGTATATATATAGGATGGATAAACAACAAAGTCCTACTGTATAGCACAGGGAACTATATTCAGTATCCTGTGATAAACTATAATGGAAAAGAATATGAAAAAGAATGTACATATATGTATAACTGAATCATTTTGTGTATAGCAGAAATTAACACAACTATGCTTCAATCAAAATTGAAAAAAAAATACATATTTTCATAAGCTGAAAGGACTGACCAATAATTGTAGGGCCAATAGCTGCAAGAATCCATGGCTAAGGCATGCCACAATCACAGAGGATAGGAAGGGAAGAGAACTGCCCACGAACCGTGCTGAGTTTCTTCAAAGGGACTCAATGACACTGATTCAATAAGCACTCCTGTTTCTGGGAACGCATGCCCTGGATGAACTGGGGTATCTGCATATTTTAAGCATATACTGAGAGCCCACAGCCAGTGTTGAAGGATGGCCGTCCATTTTGAAATTCTGTCTAGGTCCTGGCTAACTGCCACTAAAAATGATTTCTGCCCTCTCGCTGTCACTGATATGTTGCCAATGTCTGAGGCTTGAAAGACTGGTCTGGCCCAGCCACTGACAGGCCAGGCCATGGTCTCCTCCGGTCTAGCCTTTTCTCTGGCTCGGATCAAGGATGCCCTGTCCAGCCCCCGCCCTGGCTTCTGGGGCTCCTTAGAGAGCATCTGATCCATCTTCTCTCACCAAGCTGCCACTTCCTTGATAACATCCCTTGGGGGAGGCTATTAGATTTCTCAAATGCTTGCAGGAGTAAGAGGTAGCCATGTAGTTTGTGAATATCTCAATTAGAAACATTTTCCTTACATTAAACCAAAAGCTTTTTCTATTTGGATTTGGAACATTAAAGGCTACTTATTCTCAAAAAAACACACATCTGTTCAGACCAATGTCACACCTTTAAAAAAATATTTTTCCCAGAGTGATTCTATTGATCTGAACTGACCAGGTCATAAAAATATTTCCCAGTTGGGCTTCCCTGGTGGCGCAGTGGTTGAGAGTCCGCCTGCTAATGCAGGGGACACGGGTTCGTGCCTCGGTGCGGGAAGATCCCACATGACGTGGAGTGGCTGGGCCCGTGAGCCATGGCCGCTGAGCCTGTGCTCCACAACAGGAGAGGCCACAACAGTGAGAGGCCCGCATACCGCAAAAAAGAAAAAAAAAAAATTCCCAGTAAACAGTAAAACAGTCACCCACCCATGGACAATGGAAACTTTACAAGGGAAAAAAAAATGATTCCAAGGGAAGGGAGAAATCTTGTACATGGGGGAGCGGGAGAGAGTGTTTCAGTTCTATTGCTGGTGTTTTATGTTATATTTCTTTATTAACATAAAAGCAGTTTTCTTCACATTTCTATTCTATTAAACCCCTGAAAAGCACCTGGAGATGGTGGAGAAGCAGGGGAAGAGAAAAGGAAATGTGTATTGATGTATATAAACCCTGGAGTGAATCAGACTACAGGTGTATCTTGATGTGACCCTCCCCAGCAGCTTCCTCTCTCCATCTTTCCTGACGGCTAGTAGATATTCCCCCACTCAGAGAAGCCTCTGGATCTTCAAAGGCCTTTGATTCCTTCATACTGATCTTCTATGTATTTACCTTATGAGTTTTTCAAAAGCTTCCTTTTCTTTCCGCAAAGCAGTGAGATAGCGCTGTTCCTCGGTTGAACCTCCGTATATAAGAAAGTAAACCCTGCAAGTTAAGACAGAACTCTTTTAGGCTGCAAACACATAATTTTTAATCCCTGGAAGGAAGAGCATGGCATTTGAAATCAGCAACCTAGAGTGTTCAAATAATAAATATTTGACTGAGAAGAAAAGGTTCCATTAATCACACACTTACTAAAATTAAGCAGCCTAAACCCCACCTGTTAAAGGTCTCATCACCACATGTTTTTTTTTTTTTCTTCTTTCATCAAAAGGAGGAGCAGAGTTTAGGTAAACACTGAAATATAACAAAGAGGGACAGAATAATGCTTTCCTCATAACTATAAACAAATCAGAAAACACAATCTTAGCGGCTTCTCTTTTTTCAAATTTTTTCTTTGCATCTCTGCCAAACAATCGTTTAAAAAGTTGGATGGTGGTTATAAAGGCCAGCGTATGAAAGTTCATGTTAGGGAAAAATAAACAAATGAAATCTATATGACCTTTACCTTCACAAGTAATTTCTCAGTTCCTTTTTATTCATGTCTTAACAGAACCGAGTCATCACACATTTTATATAAACACACAGACAGAGAAGACATGGATTATATCAAGCTCCTCAAAAAATAATTTGACATATTCTTTTCTCTTAGAAAAGGCCAGCTTTCCTATCTTGTTGGTTGCTAAGAAGCTGAATGAGGCACCTCCTCTGCCCCTTTTCTTCACCTTCTATCAGAGACATTTTCCCTTTTTAGCCCTCGATTTTTCTTTTGGTCTTCATTTTCCTAGTTTATATTTCTTTGAAGTGCGGGCAGGGAAAAAACCATTGGCCAAAGAGTCCAGAGACCTGAGCTCTTCCACGAATGTATCATGTGGCCAAGGGCAAGCCATTCACCATGTCTGGGCCTCAGTTTCCCACTGATGGATCAAGTGGTTGAACTCTGAGGTCCCTTCTGGTTCTGACCTTTTGTTTCTAAATATCACGCTATTCCATATTCAGGCAACAGAGAACTTTTGTGCACACAAGCTATCTCCAATGTTGATCAACAGCAAAGTATGAAAAATTTATCAGCCTATAATTATTTCACCAGCTTTGTCTCATCTCTTCATCCTGCGTTATTTCTGGTCCACCTCCTCCATTCACCTCTACTCTGAAAGGCTGCATTCGTTAAACTGGCTGGAGAGGTTTCTCTTGGCTCTGCTTTTGGTTCAGGCCGAGTTCAGGATATTAACCTTGAGGTTTATTTCCCTCAGATAACTGGAGAGCCGGAACACTATATTCTTTGGGAGGCATCGTTTTCTCATCTGATATTTCTTGAAACTCAAGAATACATGGTACAATAATTCCCCAAATACTTTAGTTTTATGTGGCTGTAACTTAGAGTCACTTTTTCAGATTTACAAGAAAGACGTTTTAGAATTATGAAATTTAGCTGAGTCATAATTACATTAACATTTGGTAGAAGGTAGGATATTGTAAATTTCCTAGGCTTGTTCAGAGACGGTGCCCCATAGGCTACAACTGATGCATAAAGAATATGGCACAGAACAGCAGAAGAGCAAGTAACAAGAAGGGGGGCATTCCCTCAGATTCCTGGATCCACTACAACATTCGACCTCCTTCCCATGCGTACTTCCCACACTGGTACTTCCCAGACTGATCAGAATGCCAAATAAGGTTTCATAAACTCAACCAACATCATAACAATGTAACGTTAAAGATAAGAAAGCCCATGGGCAACTGGTCTATCTGTGCTAAATCCTAAAGAACTGCAAAACTGAAGCCCATGCAATCGCAGTTCATATTCCTTACAACTTGCCTCAGGGGCTTCCCGGGCCGACTTGCCCTGTAAATTTCAAGCTGACGCACGAAGGTCAGCTCTGCGTCGTACAGGACCACGTATCTTGGCTCCACCTCGTGCAGCACCCGTGTCAGAGCGTAGGGGTCGCTGCAGCCCAGGAGTGGGTGGATAATGGTGAGGGGGTCTTTTATGATTCCATACGCGGCATCAGAGGACACGTTTAAATCAAACTCCTCGTGCTTAATTTCTTCTAAGCAGCTTTCGGGGCTACTGCTTAGGTCTCTCGGACAGCCCTCCTCGACACCCCCCTCCTCCTCCAGTTCTTCAGATTGTTCCATCATCTGAGTTAAAGTCAGCCTTGGTTTCTTCTTTTTGACAGCCCTCTCTTTGGCAGAGGCCCTGTCTTTGTTTCGGAGGCCTTTGGGCCTTCTGTTGGATTTCATAATTCCCTTTGAGCCATCCTCCTTCCTAAACCTCATCCACACGTCTTCGGCTTTGCTGTCCTTCTCAAAGGTTTTCCTGTACAGCCTCAACAAGAAGGCCTCTGCTCCGACAGCGATGCACTCTCGCAGCTGGGAACAGGTCCTGTCATCACTTGCGCAAATGAGAACGTGTCCTAAAATTAGAAACAACGTTATGTCCTGATTACCGCACTTGTCGCCCTACCCCACGCACCCCCTCGTCCCTTCCCCCCCAGAGACACAGCTCACCCCTTGGCGCTAAAGATACTTTACAGTTTGTTTAAAAAGGGTCTCGGATGCTCATCAAAGGCTTTCGCCTCCCTGGCAGGATTACTTAAATCTTCTGGGTAAAGGTGAAGCCAGAAATATTTAGAGTCTTACGAAAGTATAGCTGTGGTATAATGGAGGCTTTAAAGAAGCTCTTTTTAATTAATAATTTTCCAGAGGATCTGGAAATAGATCTGGAAATACCAAAATAAATTCCAAATGGATTACAGTCAAATGTTAAATGATACATCATGAAAAAAAAGATGACTATTCTCCACCTCTCCATATGAAGATGATTTTCCAGGCTTACAAGCAATGGAAGAAATCTCAGAGAAGACTGATATCTGTGAGAAGATATCAACTGATCAATCAATTGACTGACTCTATGAGAATAAAAAACTGCATTAAAAAAAGCTAAAGACAGGCTGCTCCCAAGCCTTTTGAGATGGATCACATTTTGCCTATGGAATGTGCATCTCTAAATAAATCCACTTCTTGCCTAAAAAAAAAAAGCTAAAGACAAAAAAACCACTTTATGTAACTATGATAAATGTTAGTGTCTTTAATATATAAAAAGTTGATACAAACTGAGGACACACTCTAAACCAGCAAAGGAAACTAAGACAATTCACAAAAGAAGAAATGCATCTGAGAAAAAACTGAGCTCCCCAAGCATCAAAATTTGAAACAAGATCACATTTTTCTCCAATCAAATGAATAAAATTGTTATACATATGTAATATATGTAGATACACACACAAATATATACAGAATCTCCAGTCATTACTAGCTGGGTAAAAAAAGATAAGCTCTTATACTTTCAAAAGAAATGAAAATTGATAAAAACTTTCTATAAATCAATGGGGTAATATGTCTTGAGAACTTTAAAAATGTCAGTATCATTTGGCTCATTAATTCTATATCCAGAAATTATATCTACACTATAACTTTAACAATGTGAAACAGAAAATACACGAAAGAAAACCAGGAAGGAAATATGCCAATGTTAACAGTGGCTGCTAGATGTAATTTTTTCCCCTTCTTTATTCTTTATGCTTTTTTTCTAAGTACACATGTATGACTCTGGGTCTTAAATCACAGCACCATAAGTTCTGGGATAATATCACAGCATAATTACTCATATAAGGATTATGTGCTTGCCTTTATTGCTTTAAAGGAGTTCAAAGTCTCAACAGATTTTTTTTTTTAACATCTTCACTGGAGCACAATTGCCCCACAATGGTGTGTCAGTTTCTGCTCCACAATAAAGTATATCAGCCACACACACACACACATCCCCACATCCCCTCCCTCCTGCGCCTCCCCCCCACCCTCCCCATCCCACCCCTCCCTCCAGCTACCCATCCTACACTTGGTAGTGTGTATACATGTCCATGGCACTCTCTCACCTCGAACCAGCCCATGCCTCCCCGTCCCCGTGTCCCCAAGTCCACTCTCCATGTCTGCGTCTCCACTCCTGTCCTGTCCCTAGGTTCCTCAGAACCGCCCCTTTTTCTTTCTTTTTTCTATATTCCACACACGTGCGCCAGCACACGGCACCTGCTCCTCTCCCTCCGACCCACTTCACCCCGCATGACAGACTCCAGGGCTGTCCACCCACCACAAACAGCTCAACTTCGTCTCCTCCCGTGGCTGAGCGACACTCCATTGTGTATACATGCCACATACTTCCCTCAATAGATACTTTTTTAAATTTAGTTTTATTTTCTATCTGGTTTTATTTTTAAAACTTAATTCAGGTTCAGTCTACAGTTCAGGTTCAGTCTACTAGTATACTTGTGTTTGAAGAGAGTAGCCCCAAAACTTGAAATTTTTTTAGCACTAGGTCAATGTCATTCTATAATACAGTTGAGGCTTCTTTGAAAAGACACTTGCTGAGAACCTAAAACTTAAGCCCATTAGCTTTCTCCTTGAGGATTCCAAATTTAAAGCCTGGTGAATATATATGTAGAGATTTTGCTGCATCTTTTTTTTTTTTTAATTGAAGTATAGATGATTTACAATGTCCTGTGAATTTCTGCTGTACAGCAAAGTGATTCAGTTATACACACACACACACACACACACACACACACACACACACACACACACACGTTCTTTTTTATATTCTTTTCCATTACGGTTTATCACAGGATATTGAATATAGTTCCCTGTGCTATACAGTAGGACCTTGTTGTTTTTATCCATTCTATATATGATAGTTGATTAGTTGCATCTTTAAATAGAAGTCCTGAGAACCCAACCAGTAAAACAACCTGCTTTCATGAATATACAGTGATTCAACCTGGAGAAAATCACATCAGATGAACAGATAGGCGCTTGTCACTAAGATTTCAGTGTTCATGGGGCACTTACTCTTCTACATTTGATAAAGAAGATAATAGTATAAATTATTTGTAAAGAGCTAATCAAAAAGACTCATTTGCTAGATTTTGAACGCGAATACCATTATCTCCTTTTTTCCTACCTGGACCACCAAGGGCTTCACTCTCCTTATTCTCTGCCTCAATTTCTTTCAATACTTCCGAGAGTGCCTCCCATTTTGGGTTGTTTTCTAGGACCAGTTCCTTTCTTGTTTCTGTATAGAAATAAAAGACAACCTCATTCTATGTGATAATATTTATCTATAAAGTATTCCAAAGGCTTTTAAGACAACAGATAACACAGGCATCACTCCATAAACCCACTCCTTTGTGTGTCTTTCATAATACTCTATAGATAGAATCTGCTTCTTTGAGAAAGGTCTCCTTACGGTCTAAATGAAGACACCTCAAACCAACATTAACACAGGTTCCATAATGCCTTGAGAGAAAGTGATATGAGTGGTCACTAATAAGAGATGATTATGTGTTAGCTGTCAACTGTGACATTATATATAAACTGCTACACAAAATAAAGGACTTGGTATTTATTATTTCTAAAATAACAGTATTTATTATTTCTAAAATCCCTAAGATTTTCACAATCTTGAACATGGGATATAAGCAGACAACAATAAAACTTTTATTTCTGTAAGTACTCAAACATATTACTAACGTATTTAATTAAGTTTTGAAACAGACCTTTGAACTAGGCAGAAAGTAAACATTAACCCTATCCCATGCTTTAAAAAACCAACGATATTTATTACACTTACTAGATGAGTGTGAAATAAAACCCATTATTTGCCTCATTCTAGTATTTATGTCCCCTAAAAGCTAAAAGGGATGTTAAAATGTCCCACTAAGACTTCAAGTGCCCAAATAGTAATTATTCCAAAGTTAAAAAAAAAATCTATAATTCTTATGTAGTAGTAAGAATACTCTTTTTTGCGTTACGTCTTAGTTGCAGCATGCAGGATCTTTCGTTGCAGCACGCGGGCTCCTCACTGTGGTGCATGGGCTTCTGTCTAGTTGTGGCGCAGGGGTTTTCTCTCTCTAGTTGTGGCACACGGGCTCCAGAGCGCATGGACTCTGTAGTTGGCGGCACACAGGCTCATTAATTGAGGCGTGTGAGCTCAGTTGTGGGACGCAGGCTCAGTTGCCCCGCGGCATGTGGGAATCTTAGTTCCCTGACCAGGGACTGAACCTGCGTCCCCTGCATTGGAAGGCGGATTCTTTACCACTGGACCACCAGGGAAGTCCTAGCAAGAATACTCTTGATTGGTATTTGGCATTTGTTATTTGAAATCCCCTGGCAATGAATCCATACCAAATACTTTTACCATACATTATATATGTCACACGCAGTTACACATTCTTCACACAGCCGAAGGAGATTTAAAGTTATACTGTAACTTGATAAGCATTTCCATACCAAATACTTAAATAAAAGACATTTGAAGACTTAAGCATACAAGATACCTTGCTCTTCTTTAATCTCCAGTTTTTCAGGCAGTTTGCCTTTTTTACTCATTTTGGCATCTGGAACATGATAAACCCTTGCTCGAGCATTTATAAACATTGAGGTGCTGGAGTCAAGAAACAGCCAACCTAATAAGTTTAAAAAAAAAAGCCTTCAATTTATAGTTTACTTCAGAGACTCTCTGAAGGTCACATGACCTGTTTATCAACCGGTCACCAGCTTATTCATCCCCCAACCACACCTTCTCCCTTGTTATGGCCTCTGTCACTGTTTGGCTAGACCGTGGTTTTCAAAGTGCAGTCTACAGACCCCTGGGGGCCCCCAAGCTGTTTTTTTCAGGGGAAGGGGGGTCTGTGACCTCAAAGCTACTCTCATAATAATACTAACTCATTATTTGACTTTTTTCCACTGTGTTGACATTTCCAGTAATGGTGCAGAAGCATTGGCAGGTATGGCTGCTGGCGTCCAAGCACAGATGAAGGCAGTGGAACCCAAAGCGTACTAGCAGTCAATATGTTCCTCAATGCCACACATTCGTAGTTTATGACTCGAGAATATTCCTGGTGAAGCAGTTAAGAAACATTATTTGTATTAAATCTTGGCCCCAGGGCCCCTGGACCACACTTTAGAAAACACTGGTTTAGCCAGACAGTGAGAAAGATCATGGTAGTGGGGGAAGGATGTGACTTGTAAAAAAACAGGATGGCGGACAGCCGCGTATGTATGTTTCCCTACAAACCTCTTCTCATTCTTCACCACTTCAGCTGATGAAACTCCATATTCCCTTCCTGTTTCTTCAGGGAATATTAATTTTAAGTTCATAACAACTAAACTTCCAGAACACAACCTATTTCTAAGTTGGGGACTGCCTGTGATATACACAGTCTTTTCTAGAAATAAAATCTCTTGTAATGGATATGAATATTTATTATTATACAGAAGTAGGTGGAAACATTAGCTATCAATAAAACCTACATCCTTGTGCTGTGAACATAAGACGTAATTTGAAATCTTACTATACCATGTAGCTGAATATAGCACTCCCCACACCTGATTCCCCCCAAAAATCCAGTACTTTATTCAAATGAGCTCTTAGGATAAATATTAGTATTTTTATCTCCCACCTGAATTCTGACCAAATGCCTTCTCTGTTGCTTTGAGAGATTCCAGAAGATTAAGAAATGTGACGCAATCATACTGAGAGAGATATTGCAGCAAAGTTCGTAATATCTTCAAATCCTGAACCAAGGATTTAGTCTTGGCTCCAAGCTGGTGCCACAAAGGATCCAGATAATGGCGGATTGTCTAAAACAAGAAAAAAATTAGAACTGCTAGAAGATGTTCAATATAGCTATAATTAATACAAATTATACTTTCAACAAACATTATCCCTTGTATACATAAAAATGGTTAAACTGGTAAACTCTGTTATGTATATTTTGCCACAATAATAAAACATTATCTCCCAAGGAAGTGAATAGAAAATTTAAGTTCATAAGATTCTAAAAATAATGTTTAATTTTTCAAATATGAAGCAGAGTGTCATCACTAGAATCTTTATGATCAGATAGAGTCAATTCATAGTTACCCATATTTACATTATTAGGAGAAAAAAGGCCTGATAAACATCAGATGATCATTTATTTGCTTTTATGAAGAATGAAAGCATGTAGCTCAGATACATTCAATTTCTGCCAAGTTTGGTCGAGACCCCATCCTGGGTGGATAGAGATGTGAGATCCAGCTGCACGAGGAAGCAGAGGACATAAACTAGAGAAACTACATGGAATCAAATTAAATAACAGTGGACCTTAGTCTGTTGGTATAATAAAATATTTAGTTTTTTTCTTTAAGTGTGATTCATGTATGGGAAAATATTTGTTAAATTAACAACTAACTAAATTTGAATACTTTTTAAGATCCTGAAAAGTTGCCTAAAACACAGAACAGCTTTATGTATGTACTATGTAGGTATCTACATATCCACAGCTATATATATGCACGTTTCCTTCACAAGCTGATTCTGTAACTAAAAGGGATAATGTAGCATGATCTGGAAGCAGTTTCACTACATGGCATCTTATCTAACATATTTAATACTGAGCAGGAGTAATATATATTTGGATGACCAAATAATCTATTGTCCAAACTGGAACTCTTGTGAAAATGAAATGACACTATTAATAATTACTCCAGGATAACAGGCAGATACTGGGACTGTCCTAGATAAACTGGGACATATTACTCTTTTGTATATCATCTTTTGTAAAAAATCATCTACATACCTCTTTTGTAAAATCATCTACAAATTTTCTAACAAGTGCAAATTATGTCTTGGTTACTAAAAGAACGCCTAAAACTATACTTTGACTTTCACTGGCCAGGTGATGATAAACAGAAATTTAGTGCAAAACATATCTGGTTATATTTTGGTTTTCTAGGAACATATACATTCTACTAAAAGAATGTGAGAGGGTTTTTTTTTGGTATACCATGCACTAAATTATAATAAACTCTACTTTAAAAACAGAGGCACACAACACATGGAATTACTTTTATGTATCATTAGTTCACAGTAAAATGACTTTGGAAGAATCAGAGAAATGAGGACTTAAATTTTCCTTTTTAAAAATCAATATGCATTACTTCCAGTGACAAAGAGGTTGATTCAGAGTTTGAAAGAAAAGAACTTGTTCTACCAAAATATGAAAAAAAAGCTGCCTGGAATTTTTTAAAAGTCAGCATTTTCTGTATGTACAATTCAATCTTAGACATTTACATATCAGAATTAATATTGATCTATGATGAAAAAATTAGTTAGATAAAAAGTCCTTGCACTAAAGTCTTACCATTTTCTCAATTCAGAATGCAATTTTAAGACAGAGCAAGTTTCACATTCCTCAGTAATCAAAACTCATCCAAATTATTTTTATTCCAAATAAGAGATCATAAATTTGGAAGGATTCTTATGTAAACTCTTCTATCTGTAGCTATCCAAACGTTGCCATTTCAGAGCAAAAGGTTATTCATCGTCCTCTTACATATACTTAAAATAAGAGATAATCACCATATAACTGCAAAAGTCAGAGTTGTGCTTATATGCCAATCAATGTATTCTACTACAAATTACTTTCCAGTAAACCAAAGAAACTATACTTTAAATCACCTCCAATTTAATTTTAAAATAACAGCAAATTCCTATTAAGAACATTGTAAATATTAAAATAACTTGCATTCTTAAAAATTACAACATAACAAATGGTGCTTAAAAAGGAAAAGAAATAAAGAGTACCTTGTCAAAAGGTTTTCCAATAGCATTTTCTAAAGATAAATCTTCAACTTCAAGCGACGGGTTATGGCATTTCAGTTCCTTTAGACATGCATTTAGAATGTCCAGAATAGCAGTCTGTATAGCAAGCATGGCAGGTGTCATAGAAACGTGAATTTCTACGACTTCGGGCTTATGCTGTTCTAAAAATGAGTTTACTGCTACATGGAACCTAAAGAGACAAACATTTTTCAAATATTTCTAGAGTTGCAAGAGCTATGTGTTTCCGGTCTCAGTTTAATACTCTAATAGCTCTTTGTAACTGCAATTAAGAAACAAAACGGAAAGCCAAATGACAGTGTTTTCAGGAATACTTTCAACCTCTATGAATAGAAGTATTACTCAAATAAGGCAGGGATCAGCAAATTATGGTCTGCGCTAAACCCAGTGCCCGTTTTTACAAATAGTCTTATTGGCACGTAGCCACGCCCATTGTTTATGTATTGTCTGTGGCTGCTTTCACACTGTCACGGCAGAGTTGAATAACTGTGACAGGTGCGTGGCCTGCAAAGCCTAAAATATTTACTCTCTGGCCCTTTACAGGAAAAGTATGTCAATCCCTGAAGTAAGGTATAATCAAAAAAGGAAAAAGACTGCAATAACTACTCTCAAATACCATACAGTATAACCAAGATACATATTAGCATAGGTTGCAAAATGTTTTGAAAATTGATACCTTATGTTTTTCCTAGAAATTTACATAGATTTTTCAAAATCTTGGTGCTTTATTTCCCTCAAAGTGGAAGTTGGAATCTTAACCAGTAAATCTGCAGTTCACCTAAAGCTGTTGTGTATGTGAGCCTCTAGATCCCTGCGTGGTTTCACTAAATGTACAAGAAAGTGATAGCCCTGGGCTACCAGAAAAATAACTATCAATCCTCTCTCTCCTGTTAAAAGAATCACAAATGTGGTGACCATTTATTTATATTTGGATGTACTTGTTATGAACCTGACTAGCATGTATCAAGTGCAATGACAGTAAATTTTACATTATAGTGCAAAATTAAATTACGGCAGGTTCTCTCGCAGAAACTGGTCACATAATGCTATTTACCTTGGCCACAGATACAGCTTCCTTATGAAAAGATTTCTCATCACTCTCTCCACATGACAAAAGCCGGTGTCAAAGGCAATAGCGTTGTCTGTGAAAGCTTTAATAAAACCATGTTTGTTTTTCTGTCGGAAGAGGCGCAAGATGAATGCTTCTTGACAAGACTCGATTATTCTGTGAGCTCTGTACACCAAGATGCCTGGGCGGGGGGTGGGTGGGGAGGAGGGCGGGAATCAAAATTTAAAGTACAGAAAAGACATGTCATTTTCATGCTCGCTTTCATTGATTCATCACAGTTTTCTTGAATGCCTACTTGAGCATGGGCAAGCTCTGTTCGAGGTTGGGGATACAGCCATGAACAAAACACGTAAAGCTGTCCTGTGGCATTTACAATAAACAATACAAATAAGTAAAATATTTAGTAGGTTAGAAGGGATAAGTGCTGAGGAGAAAAAACGATCAGAGGAATAAGAGAGGGAGTATGTGTGAGGGGTGGTAGTTTGCAATTTTCTTATTTAATCTTTTAAAAAATTGAAGTACAGTTGACGTACAATATGTTACAGATGTATGATAGAGTGATTCACAATTTTTAAAGGTTATACTTCATTTATAGTTATTATAAAATATCGGCTATACTCCCCGTGTTGTACAATATAGCCTTGTGGCTTATAATAGTTTGTACCTCTTACTTCCCTACCCCTATCTGGCCCCTCCCCTTCCCTCTCCCCACTGGTAACCACTCATTTGTTCTCTGTATCTGTGGGTCTGCTTCTTGTTATATTCACTAGTTTGTTGTATTTTTTAGGGTTTGCAATTTTAGATAGGGTTACCTCACTGAGGTCTTAAGTGAGTAAAGCCTGGATGGAGACGAGGAGGTGAGCCTTGTGACCGTGTGGGCCAAGGGAGTTCTGGGCAAGGGAATGACAGCAAAGGCCTGGGGTGGGGCATGTCTGGCCTGGTGGAGGAAGAATTTCTGAAAGCAAAGCAGGTCACTATTCTTTTAATATATGAATCAGATGTGAACTATGCAAAACAGCTGCCTTTCAGAAGTTTGGGCAACATCTCCATCACTTATTAGAAGAATTCAACTTTCAGAATCAGAGTATACTCAATTGAAAGGTAAATTAGTCCATCTGAAATAAAAATCTTTAATGAATATGCTTAAACATCTGTATTGTGGGGTGGATGTGATAATGACACCCCTGAACCACAAAAACAAGGACGATCATACATGTTTCCTTAATTATAAAATCAGAGTACTGGACGAGACGATCTCTCATATGTGTGTATGATATACACATGCCATTGTGGTGCAGTGGGATTCATGGAAAATTAGGGAGAGACATGAGATGACATGAGAGTGCACAGATGTCATTTCTGGATCAAAAACTCAATTATTCTATGACAACTCTCAGTCTTTTAGACCTAAACCAAGCCAGTTACCATATATATTTGCTATAAATGCACTCACATGTTTTTGCTCCCATGCTCATCGCTCCTAGGATCTGGAAAATGACACCAATAGTAACCCAAGACTCCTAGTAGTTCAATAGATTCAATTCAGCTTCTACTATTTTGGTGTTTAAATTTTAGATTGAGGTGGATAGAGCTAAAATTTATTCTAGCTAAGCAAAATTGTTTTTCAAATATGGTAAAAATTAACAGTGCTATTTAGGACTTTGTATACAAAAGATTTTCAATAACACCAGAACGTGTACATAACTAATCTACTGCTCATAAAATATTCCGTACCTAGCAGGTAGGTTTTTCCAAGTACTCTATTGGGCCAGAGTTCCTGGACTGAAATATGACAAAGTTAGAAATAATAAAAATGGACTTCTAAAGAAAAGGTGAATCTCAAGTTAAGAAAATGGTGTGCTCCAAAAGGTTGTCATTTCTTTTGGAATCTAGAAGAAGGAGGAGAAGAGAACTAATATTCTATCCCAGGCACTGGGGTTAGGTACTTTTATAGACTTTTATTTCATTGAATCCTCACAATAACTCCATGGGGTAGGTATTACTATGAGACCAGGAAAGGGAAGCAACTTGATCAAGGTCACTTCGCAAGTAAATAGGAGACCAAAGGTTCCAAATCATGAGTGTCTGAGAACAAAGCCATGTCCTTCCTGTTAAGTGACATCATCCAAGGACCACACCGCCCCCTTTAAAAAAATACAAGCAGGTTAGGTTTCTGGGGCAATTCTAGTCCCACATTTTTATGCTCCCACAACACTCTGTATCTCATGCTGCACTGTAATTACTTCTCTACACCTGTCTCCTCCACTAAATTGCTTGAGGATCAGAACATCATAAGTAGTAATCAGAGCATGTTTACTATGTGCCATGCGTGATGCTAAGAATTTTACATACATTATCTCAGTTCATCCTCACAATAATCCTAGGAGGAAGGTACTATTACTGTCTCCAATTTACAGATGCGAAAACCGAGTCATACAGAAATGAAGAAACTTGCCCAAGGTAACACAGCTGGTAGCTGGTGAAGGTGAGCTCAAACCCAGAAGCCGCCTAACTCAGGAGAGCACCCTACCGTCCTGTCATCTTTCTGTCTTCAGCACCTACCTCATTCCTGCCAAATAAGGGACGGTTAGTAAACGAAATGTTTACCAACATTTAATGTTAATAATGTTGAATGAATGTAAAGCTGAATTATGCACTGGGTACACAAATCTAACATGTAACTTTTTTTTTAAAGTTTCCCACGGAAAGCGTGTTCTGAGTTCTGTTTAGAGATGTCAGGATCTGTTTTAACAATGAAAGCATCCTCATGCCCCATTCTTTTGAAAGTACAATCTGGGGAGATATTTTCACAGTTCTCTCACTATTGAGGAGTTGTGTTGGCAGGGACGCCTAGGGTGGGGTATGGTGGTGACATTGGGTAGTGACAGGGGAACAAGTTAGGGCTGGTACATTCAAGATTTTCTAGGGGGTTACATGCTTCTGGGACACTCTGGTCCGTAAGAGCTATGGTGAAAGTTCCTACAGGGGCTGGGGGGTTGAGGAGGTAGAGGATGATCCCGGGGGTGTAGCATTTGAAGAAATTCATTTCTGCCACTCATTTACATTCCATTCAGCGAAGCAGCAGTAACAGCTCCAGCTTCATTACTGGCTGGGACTTGATCAGAAACAGGAATGGCATTTTGCCCTTTTTAGTTAGGAACTACCTATAAACTATACTTTGGATATTTCTTTGATTCAGATTGCTCTCTGCCTAATTAGGTTGAAGTATTACTGGGAGACACAGAGTAATACTGACATCTAGTGGTCATTTCAATACATTTTTTTTCATTTTATCAACTGAAAAAATAAGGAAACATAAAGCTAAATTTATAAGAAAGCAGCAAACAGTAAAAGACTTTACAATGTATCAAGATTTCTGGCTATAAAGAGCCAATTTTTTGCTATTATTTATGATTTACTATGTACCAGGCAGTATGCTAAGCAATTATTTATTTTACTTCATTTAATCCTTGATAACTTCACAAGGCACTATTTTCTCAATTTAAGCAATGAGAAAACTGAAGCTTGTGAAAATTAAGTACAGTAGCTTGCTTGTAAGCAGTGGCATTACCCTTCAAAGTCAAGTGAGTCTGACCTCAGCTGTACTGCCCTGCCAGTGCTTATAACAATGAGAAATACAAAAGTATAACAAAACTTTCCAATAATCAGTTCACCACGAACCATATAAAACATTCATTCATACATTTATGCATTAAATATTTCTTGAGAGTCTTCTAGGTTCAGGGCAATGTGATAGATATGGTAGGAAGGACAATTATGAATTCCACAACCTCTCTGCCCTTCGAAAGTTCATTAAAAATTGTCGTACATACATGCATCACTCACCCAATATATATGTGTTTGGTACCTACTATGTACCAGTTACTTGTCCTGGGATGAACAAGTTGTTCCTTACTCTTAGGAAGCTTGTCATCTCATGAGCGAGACAGACAAATAAATAGGCAAATACAGTGTGGTGTTCTGAAGTGCTCTGACTGGGGAGAAGCATGAGGAAATCAGAAAAGGTTTCCAAAAGGACAAATAATCATGAAATATGACTCCTTTTCTATATTAATTCTGGCTAAAATTAAATCATTCTTCTCAAAATAATTAAGCAACTAATTGGTTTAATTTCAATCATGGGAGAGAGGGGGGATCAAGATGGTGGAGCAGGAAGACCCTGAGCTCACCACCCCCCACGAGCACATCAAAACTACAACCACATACGAAGCAACTCTCTCCAAGAACGACCTGAAGACTAGTAGAACGGCTCTTTTACAACAAAGGCTGTGAAGAAAGAACCCCATGGAGCCTGGTAGGAGGGGAGGAAAAGAGATCTAGTTGGGACCCACGCCCCTGGTGGGCGACCCAGCAAAGGAGGGGGATGTCAGAAGCTCAGGGATCCTCCCTAAAGAGTCAGGGGTTTGAGCCCCACATCGATACTCCAGCCTGGGGTCCAGCACTGGGAAGACAGGCCCCCTTGGCTGGTTTGGAAACCAGTGGGGCTAACCAGTGGGCTGTAGGAAACCAAGACTCCATTCTTGAAGAGAGTGAGTAAGCACAGACTTGTTTGCCTCCCAGTCTCAGCAGAGGCAGCAGACTGAAAACTGCCTGGTGCTCTGGTGGCCCTGCCTGACCACCCCAGCCTGCACTGAGCTCTTGCTCCAGCCGTATCCCCCACCAAGGAAGCTCTGCCAGTGGACCCTGGGAGAAGACGCGGCCTGTGCCCTCTTCAGATTCAGCTCTCCCACCAAAACCACCGGGCACACGCAGACTGCACAGGGGCACTCCCACACAGGGACATGGATTCAAGACTGGGACAGGTAACTGTTTTGCCTAACTTCATAGGGACAAACAGAGAAAGTTAAATAAAATGAGAAGACAGAAGAATATGTTCCAAACAAAAGAGCAAGATAAAATCCTGAGAAAAAACCCTAATGAACAGACGTAAGTAATTTACATGATAAAGAGTTTAAAGCAAGAGTCATAAAAATGCTCACTGAACTTGGGAAAATAGAGGAATATAGTGAGAGCTTCAACAAAGAACTAGAAAAATATTTTAAAAAACCAATCAGAACTGAAGAATACAATAACTAAAATGAAAAATACACTAGAAAGACTTAAGTCCTTACTTAAGTAAATTTAAGAAGACTGCAATTATATCAAGGATATTTTCCAACCACAACAGTATGAAATTACAAATCAATTTTGGGAAGAAAAATGGAAAAATACAAACACATGAAGACTTCATAAGATGCTACTAAAAAGCCAATGGGTCAACAAATAAATCAAATAGGAAATTAAAAAATACATTGAGAGGAATGAAAACAGAAACATAACTTTCCAGAATCTATCTGATGCAGTAAAAGCAGTTCTAAGAGGGAAGTTTATAGTGATACAGGCCTACCTCAAGAAACAAGAAAAAACTCAAATAAACAACCTAATTTTCTATTTAAAGGAATTGATCCTTTAGCCAGACTCATCAAGAAAAAAAGAGGAAGGGCCCAAATAAATAAATCAGAATTGAAAGAGACAAACTTACAACTGATATCACAGAAATACAAATAATCATAAGAGAATATACTAAGAGTTATATGCCAACAAATTGGACAACTTATAAGAAATGGATAAACCCCTATAAATACACAATCTTCTAATACTGAATCAGGAAGGAATAAAATATCTAAAGAGACCAATTACTAGTAATAAACTGAATCACTAACAAAAAATCCCAACAAAGAAAAGTCTAGGACCAGATGACTTCACAGGAGAGTTCCACCAAACACTTTAGGAGAGTTAATACCTATCTTTCTCAAACTATCCAAAAAACTGAAGAGGATAGAACACTTCCCAACTCATTTTATGAGCCCAGCATTATCCTGATACCAAAACCAGACAAAGATACTACAAAAAAAAGAAAATTAAGGGCCAATATCCCTGATGAACATAGATGTAAAATCCTCAACAAAATATTAGCAAACTGAATTCAACAATATATAAAAGGATCATACATCATGACCAAGTGGGATTTATTCCAGGGATGCAAGGGTAGTTCAGTACTGAACCTTGATTTGTGGATATTGAACCATTAACAAAATGAAGGATATAAATCACATAGTCATTTCAACAGATACAGAAAAAGCATTGGACAAAATTCAACATCCATTCATGATAAAAACTCTCAACAAAGTTGGTATAGAGGGAACATATCTCAACATAATAAAAGCCATTTATGACAAACCCACAGCTAATGTTATGCTCAACGGTGAAAGCTAAAATCTTTTCGTCTAAGATCAGGGACACGACAAGGATGTCCACTCTCACCACTTCTATTTAACATAATATTGAAAGGTCTAGCCTCAGCAATCAGACAAGAAAAAGAAATAAAAGGCATCCAAATTGGAAGTGAAGAAGTAAAACTCACTATTTGCAAATGACATACTATATATAGAAAACCCTTAAGACTCCACCAAAAAACGATTAGAATATATAAATTCAGTAAATTCAGTAAAGTTGTAGAATATAAGATTAATATAGAAATCTGTTGTATTTCTATACACTAAGAATGAGGTATCAGAAACAGAAATCAAGAAACAATCCCATTTACAACTGAATGAAAAAGAATAAAATATCTAAGAATTTAGGTATTAAATTAAATAAATTAAACCAATTATAAAGTTAATAAGGAGGTGAAAGATCTGTACTCTGAAAACTATAAGACACTGATCAAAGAAACTGAAGACAATACAAATAAATGGAAATATATCCTTTGTTCATGAATTGGAAGAATATTGTTAAAATGTCCACATTACCCAAAGCAATCTACAGATTTAATGCAATCCTCATCAAAATACCTATGACATTTTTCCTAGAACTAGAACAAATAATCCTAAATTTTGATTGGAATCACAAAAGACTCTAAATAGCCAAAGCAATCTTGAGAAAAAAGAACACTGAAGGTATCATGTTCCCTGACTTGAGACTATACTACAAAGTTACAGTAACCAAAACAGCATGTACTGCCCCAAAACCAGACCCAGAGATCAATGGAACAGAATAGAAAGCTCCCAAATAAACTCATGCACATGATCAATTAATCTACGACAGAGTAGTCAAGAATATACAATGGGGAAAAGACAGTCTCTTCAATAACTGGTGTTGGGAAATCTGGACAACTACATGTAAAAGAAAGAAATTAAAACATTTTTCTCACACCATATACAAAAATAAAGTCAAAATGGATTAGAGACCTAACTGTAAGACCTGAAACCATAAAACTCCTAGGAGAAAACATAGGCAGTATGCTCTCTGACATCTGTCTTAGCAATAATTTTTGGATCTGTCTCCTTAGGCAGGGGAAACAAAAACAAAAATAATCAAACTAAAAAGCTTTTGCACAGCAAAGGAAACCAACCAACAAAACGAAATAGCAACCTACTGAATGGGAGAAGATATTTGCAAACAATATGTTCAATAAGAGATTAATATCTAAAATACACCAAAAACTCATACAACTCAACATCAAAAAACCAAAGAACCTGATTAAAACATGGGCAGAGGATCTGAATAGGCATTTTTCCAAAGAATACACACAGATGGCCAACAGACATGGACAATGAGATATCACCTCGCACCTCTCAGAATGTCCATCGTGAAAAAGACAAGAGATAACAAGTGTTTTTTGAGGGTATGGAGAAAAAGGAACCCTCGTGTACTCTTGGTGGGAATGTAAATTGGTGCAGCCACTATGGAAAACAGTATGGAGGTTCCTCAGAAAACTAAAAGGAGAAGTACCATATGATTCAGCCATTCCACTCCTGGGTATTTATTTGAAGAAAACAAAAACATTAACCTAAAAAGATATATGCACCCCAATGTTCACAGAAGCATTATTTACAATAGCCAAGATATGGAAGCAACTAAAGTGTCCATGGATAGATGAATGGATAAAGAAGATGTGGAATATATATACAATGGAACATCACTCAGCCATAAAAAAAGAATGAAATTTTGCCATGTGCCACAACATGGATGGACCTGGAGGGTATTTTGCTAAATGAAGTAGTCAGACAGAGAAAGACAAATACTGTGTTTTCACTTTTATGTGGAATCTAAAAAATAAAACAATGGAAGAAGTACAACAAAACAGAAACAGACAACAAACTAGTGGTTACCAGTGAGGAGAGGGATGGGGCGAGAGGCAAAAGAGGTGAAGGGGAGTAAGAGGTACAAACTATTAGGTATAAAATAAACAAGTTAAGGATGTAATGTACAGCACAGAGAATATAGTCAATATTTATAATAAATTTGTATGGAGCATAATCTATAAAAATACTGAATTACTATATACCTGAAACCAATATAATATTGTATGCTAACTATACTGAAAAAAATTGTTTTGAAAATTTCAAATCATGGGAAAAAATATTCTTTAAAGAGGAAAACCAAACTCTTTTAGGAAATATATAAAGAATATTTATAAACATTTCAAATCTGAGTAGTTTCTAAAAGCAAAATGCCTGTCAATTACTAAGTATTGACTGAATATGAGCTTAGAAAACAAGGAAACGTCAATCTTACATTTAGTTTCTTATTCAGGCCATAAATATTTACTAAGCATCCAAAATGTGTCAGGTATTGTGTTAACACCTGGAAGCACAATGTTGAACAAAAACATCCAATGCTGTTCACAAGAAGGTTCTAGTTTAGAGTTTAGCAGAGGGAACAGATACATACAGAAAAAAAAGAAAGTGCAAACGTATATACAAATAACAATAAGGCTTCAAATTCTTACCGGTAATTAAATCTGAAGGTATTCTATCAGTCAAGAAATCAACCACAAGTATTCGACTTGTTGCAAATATCACACCGCCTTGTGTGTACACCTCATAGCGATTGCTACTTGTGATTTCATTTGTTACTCGGCGAGGGAGATGTTCAACTCCTTCTAACTTCAGCTGATTGATAAAATATTCCTAAATTAAATCAAACTTGATTAGTAGACCGTTTAATAGAGGGCAGTTTTTATTAGGTTACCAGTATTTGTATTTAAAGTGATATGCTGCCTTTTTCAGAGATCATGAACTTAATAATAATGAACATACAAACTAAATTACTTTACGATGATCAACCAAACAATCGACATTTATCTAGGGTTTTGTTTTTGTTTTGGGGTTTGCACTAAGGACTCACTGCACTTGAGATGTTATTAGCAGTTTAACGACAACAAAAGACTTTTAAAATCCTGAGTTGAAAGACTTCTGCTACCTAGAAAATACTGCCCACCAGAGGCAACTCTGCAAGCAAGTGTAAATACCATGTGAGAAGATAACAAGGGAATCCTTTCCCCAGGTGGTGTTTTAGACTATTAGTTCTGTCCTGGTCCACCCTAGAGGGGATTTCATCATGTCAATGGGACCCTTGGTCCTTTAAGTTTGATACCACCTTTCCTGGGGGGGCCCCCATGTTGTGCTAAGCGCTAGTCAAGCACTAGGGATACCTAGATGGATCAGTCAGGGAGTGTGTGGTCACTCTTCTCAGCTGGCATTTTCCTTCTGGCCATCTGCTCTAGATATCTAAGGGCTCATCAGAGTCGTCAGATCAAGCTGTGTCGCCTGTCACTACCCCTCAGCGAAGGTGTATCCCTCTTCTGTCTTCCTCAGTGTTCTCCACTCTCCCTAACCCAGGTACCCTTCCCCAATACCCTCAGCTTCCAGCTCCCTTCCCTTCTGACCCTATGCCCCTCTTCCCACAGCCTGGGTGAACCCCCAGTCCCTCCTCTTCCCTACAGGGTTCTCCCCAACCTCAGCGTCTCCTTTCACGTCTCCCCATTCCCTTCAGAGATTCCTCCATCCCCATCACTGTTCCCTTTTAGAGACCTCACTCCTCTACCTCCAGCCAGTCCCTTAATACCCAACTTCAGGACTGCCTCGTTATTCCCTTCCACATCCTCCACCAGACAACTCCCCACCCTCTTCAGAAACCTCCAATCCTTCCCACCTCCACGCTTCTCAAATGACTCCCCTACTCCTCTCAGAGACCCTCCAACCCTTTCAGGTCCTCGAACCCGTGTCAGGGTCCTGCGACCCCGCCCACCGTCTCAGCGTCCCCGCACCCGCGTCAAGGGCCTGCATCTGTCTCAGGGAACCCTATTCAACGCCTTCCCGCCCGCGTCAGGGACCCGCATCGCCCTCAGAAACCTGGCCTCCGCGCCGAGGCCTGCGTCTGCTACGAAGGCTCCCAGCGTTCCCGGGGTCCCCTCCCCCAGCGCGGGCGGCCGCACCTCCTCGGCTGGCTGCGTGTTGAGCACCAGCACCAGGCACGCCGGGTGGCAGTGCAGCCGGAGGAAGTGGTAGAGGAGCCGGTCTGCGCCGAGGCCACGGGCGCACACCACCAGCCCGTCCGCGTCCAGTAGTTCCAGCACCAGCTGCCGTTCATACTCCAGCAGCGGCGCCATAGCTGTCTCTCGAGCCGGCAAGCCCGGTTCCATGGGCGCCCTTCGGCCGCCGCGGCCGAACGTAGCCGAAGAGAGCCGAGTCCGAGACGAGAGCGAGCAGAGCGCGGCCGAAGAGAGCCGAGCCCGAGAGGACACGAGCCGGCCGAACGCAGCCGAAGAGAGCCGAGCCCTAGAAGACGAGCGAGGCCGAACTCAGCCGAAGAGGAGCCGAGAGGAGCCGAGAGGAACCGAAGATTCGTTGAGTCGCGGGGAGGTGCTAGTGCTCCCAACAGGTGTCTTTTCAGGCTTCAGGCTGCGCCCCAGAGTCTTCAGTTATTTCACCTTCTCTGTACCTTCGATTTGAGAGTCAGGCGGCCTAGACCTAGACCTAGACCTGGACCTAGAACATAAGCTACCACCAAGCGAGAAAGGAGAATTAAACCCAAGGAGCTTAGTTCCCCGACCTTGACAATTGAAAAAGTTAATTGTCAATCTAAGGATTGCGCCTAGAATTGGTAGCACCTGCTTCCCAGGGTGAGGTTTGCGCCTTTCTTTTGCAATGGGCCCCTCTTTTTAAAAAATTTTGAATAAGCAGCATAGCTTACTAACTTTAGGCTCTTGTTTCTCTCGGAAAGTCTTGAATACAATTAGCTATGTGAAAAGTCGCAATCAGGTGTTCCAGCGGCCGCCGCGTCCCGTCTTCCACTAGGGGGACACCTTCGGTAGTATTGGTTCTATACCTAGAAACGCCTGTTAATTTCACTAGAGGAATTGTTCTGTGTCGACGTCCCTTTTCCCCAATCTTCATTGTTAGAAAATTAAAAATACTTTATAAGTAAGCAAAAATAAAAACCACTTCTTATTCCATTACCCAGAAATAACCACTGTAACATCATGATATCTACACTTTTAGTCTTTTTTTTTTTTGGTATATAAAAGCTCTCTCACCACATAGAATTCTTTTGCTGATGTAATAAGTAACCCTGACTTAAATCCCGGGTTTGTCACTATCATTTGACAAGCCTCTGAACATGGTATTTAATATTCTTTTACAAAATCCGTTTATATGGCTGATGAGATTTCTGCAATGAGGATGTACCATACTTATTTACCCAGCTCCTTATTAGTGGACATTTAGTCTGGTTCTGTTCCCCCTGTCATATTATAAGTAATATTTCACTGAGTATCTTTGGACATAAATTCAACCACGCTGCTAAGATGCACTTTAGAAGTGGATACTTACTAGGATAAAGAGAACAAACATATATAAGGCTTTTCATTATATTCATAGTGCCACATTGCCCTCTAGAAAGCCTGTACCAATTTACATTCACATCAGAAGTTTACAAGAAGATCTGTTTCTCTACCTCTTACTGCTTAATCCAGTGTTTTACATTTACATTTTTTCAAGATTAAAACAGTATATAGTAGTTCCTAAATGCTGGTCAAATGGAAAAGACTGTCTGGAGACATTCTCCATACAGTAGTTCCTATGAGACAGATATGAATCCCTCAACTTTTGCAACTGAGAAATGGAGGCTCAGGGAGTTTATGTGACTTGGGCAAGACCACTGAGCTAGTTAGTGTATTTCTTAGATTTAGTTCAGGACATGATAAGTAGGGACTCAACATATGTAGGGTATGCATGTTGAAGTGACAACGCTGAAATTCAAACATGATTCCGCAGCTGTGATATGCAAAGTAATGGCTCTCCAACGATGTCCATGTCCTAATCCCTGGAACCTGTGAATATATTACCTTATGTGGCAAATGGGACTTTGCAGATGTGATTAAGTTAGAGATTTCAAGATGGGGAGATTATCTTGGATTATCAAGGTGGGCCCAATGTAATTACAACAGTCCATATAAGGGAAGAAGAGAGACAAGAGGGTCAGAGTCAGAGAAGGAGATGTGACAAGAAGCAGAGGTTGGAATGGTGTGGAAGAGGCCACAAGCCAAAGAATGCAGCCTTTAGTAACTGAAAAAGGCAAGGAAATGAAGTCTCCTGTAAAGCCTCCAGAAGGAACACATCCCTGCCAACCCATTTTGGACTTCTGACCCCCAGAACTGGAAGATAATGAACTGTTTTAAGCCACGACATTTGTGGTAATTTGTTATGGCAGCAACAGGAAACTAATACACAAACATTCACTATTACTACTACACTGAGCTCTAAAGATGAAGTCCCCAGCTGGTGAAAACAAAACAAAACAAAGCAAAATAAAACAAAGCACATGGGAGTATATAATGAAGCAATAATATTGGAGGGTGCTTGGTCAATATATATAGAAATTAAAAAAATATCTGTTTAGATCCATATACACATGATATCTACCCCACAAATGTTTATTTGGCACCCACTATGTGTCAGTAAACAAAACAGGTAAAATCTGTGCCACCATAGAACTTATATTCTAATGGGGAACTTGTGTATGAAGGTGTTTATTCATCATATAATTTTGTGAACTATCATTATTTCTCAGGCATTTCTCCTGAATTTCCAATACTAGGAGACTAGTCAGAACTTCTTCCTGCATCCCATAAGTGGGATATCATACAACAATTATAAGCTGTAGGTGACAAGATACCCAATCCATGCTATTACATACTAAAAAAGTAATTTCAAAACAATGATGCATAGGATGGTCCCATTTGTTTAAAAAACCAGCCAACAGATATGATTTCCTTATGACTGCATAGAAAAGCTCTTAACAAAAGGAATTACTTCTGGGGAGTTGAAATGGGTGGTTTGTGTAGGGTGAGACCTTTACATTTCAGTTTACTCCCTTCTGTTCTGTTTGACTTTCTTACCATGAACTTATATTGCTTTTATAATGAAAAAAAAAGAAAAAACTTCCCAGGTACTAAACAAATACATCATCAGCACTGCATAGTATTACCTCGTGAATTCTAGATTTAATGTGTGTGCTGGCCCACAACGTCAAAAGTTGGTATCTGGGGAAACAGAATTTTGTAAATTCTAACAGGTATCTAGACATTGTAGTTTTGTCCATGGGCAAAAGTTTTCCACTTAAGGTAAAGGATTCTTTTTTTCCCCCTATGTCACTGTCACAACAATTCTTCAAACATTTCCTTATTTTTAGATTGTTCTGATCATCAGAGCCATCTCCCCTCCAGATCACTTCGCAAGTTTCAGTTTTGCCCACAAGGACACAGCTCAGGCAGCGGTCCTTTGGTCTTTGGCATTGGGCTGGGAGTGAGATTAAGCATCATTTTCCTCCTGACCGGAGGTAGAAACCAACACACCTCAGTTAACCCTAGCTTGACTGCTGTACGTAGGCCACTGTAATTTCTCTTAGCAACCTCAGTCTTTCACATACATATGGGGAATGCCTACTAAATCTAGAGGATGGGGAAAAGATAAAGAGAACTTTTCCTAGATTTAGCTCCTCTGCTAGGGCCAGATCACCACTGGGCCTCTTAGAGCTTACTTGTGTGGTCTAAGCGTCCATTCAGGCTGTAAGTCAGAAATGAGACAGGCCTGGGACCTGGTCCCAGGTCCCTTTGCTGCAGTGTTGCAATGCTTGCACCTGGACATACCTCTCCTCCAGCAACAAAATACAAAGAAACTATATGGGACTAAAAATAACTGCACGTATGCACAGTTAGGGCAAATTCTGAACAAAGGATACAAAGAGACCAAAAAACCCAACTGCCACTTCTGAAGAGCCTGGAGCAAAAACAGGGTGTTGGGAGCAAAAGTAGGGTACTGAGCATGCCCCCTGCACTCAGCATCACCGGAGGGGTGGGCAAAACACCTAAGCCTGCCCTCCTGCCCAATCCCTGGACACACCCCACCCTCACCCCATGTAAGGATCCAGCTCCCCCCCACCCCCTTGGGGAGCAGCAAGCAAGGGAACCCGTTGCTTGTTCTCACTCCCCCCTGCTGCAGCAGGGGCCCCAGTAAAGCCTTGCCTGAATTTCTTGTCGGGCCTCTGGTCAATTTCTATTGATTGGGGAAGGCCAAGAACCCTGGTCTGTATCAGAAAGACCTGGGCTCGAAAACCAGCACAGCTACCTACCAGCTGTGTGAACTATGTAAGTTATTTAACTTACATAGTTAAATAACTCTCTGTGCCTGAGTTGCCTCATCTTTAAAATGGGGCTGATGTAAAAAAGAATGAAATAATGCTATTTGCAGCAACATGATGGACCTAGAGATTATTATACTAAGTGAAGTAAGTCAGACAGAGAAAGATAAATACCATATGATATTACTTATATGTGGAATCTAAAATATGACACAAATGAACTTATTTACAAGACAGAAACAGACTCACAGACATAGAAAACAAACATGGTTACCAAAGGGGAAGGGGGGTAAGGGATAAATTAGGAGTTTGGGATTAGCAGGTACAAACCACTATATATAAAATAGATAAGCAACAAGGCCCTACTGTATAGCATGGGAAACTATTGGGTTGGCCAAAAAGTTCGTTTGGGATTTTCCGTAAGATGTTACGAAAACGAACTTTTTGGTCAACCCAATATATTCAATAACCTGTAATAAACCATAATGGAAAATAATCTGAAAAAGAATATCTATATCTATATCTGAATCACTTCACTGTATACCAGCAACTAACATAACATTGTAATCATTGTAAATCAACTATACAAAAAATAAATAAATAAAGTAAAATGGGGCTGATAATACAACCTACCTCATGGGGTTGTTGTAGAGACTAATTGAGCCAAAGAATATAACAGGATATGAATATTCAACTAATTTAAAATCAGAAACTTAATGACAACTGCTTTAAGTAATCCAACCCCTTCTAGGACCTGAGGCACACGTACTCTAAGTATGGAAACCAAACATTCTGAGGCTCCTCCCTGCCCTTCAATAAGGGGAAAGTAGCTTGTGGTTGCTAATCTTTCGGGTTCTGGCTTTAAAACACCTTAAGGATGATTGTGAGAGGAAAAGAAGATATTTACATGGAGGAATGATGAGGGTGTTGGCTCAGAACTTGAGGGAAGACTGACTGGGGGTGTGGGGAATGAGGGGCAATCAAGGAGGTTTCTAGGGAAATCCTGGGACTGGCTCTCAGAAAAGATGTCCAGCCCACTGCCTGGAAGGACAGGACTAAAGGAAAAGGCCCACGAGGCCATGAGTCACAGGAACCTCCCACCCAGAGCCTACAGCCTTCCCCTCACCACTCAGTCTATATGGCAGGGGTGGGGTTTGCAATCCCAGCATCCTGTCCATGGCTCAGCCAAGCTGGCTCATGAAATGAATCCTCATAAATAGAATTACAATATATCTGTGGTGTTAAAATATCATGGGGAAGTCCATTAGGAAAAGTAATGTCTTAAAAGGTAATGAACAAAAAGATTGAGAAGCACTGCTCTAGAAGGTGCTTTTAATCATCACACAGGTTAGGACGGCCAATCAGCTAGAGAAGGCAGGCAAGTGACTTAACCATTGTAAAAATAACTAAGTGATACTTATTGTAGGCTTGCTACATGCAGACACTATGGTCAGACTATTACATGCCTGTGCAGGGCATGTCACTAAGCACCGTCCCAGCCCCAACTCGCTCTGTTCTGCTCCTTCCTCCCCTTAGATGGGAGTGGGGGCTCCCTCCACCACCACGATCCCTTTCCTTTGAGATCAAGGTGTCCTGGGTTGGTGTCCACTGAGATAACAAGGTAGGTACTGCTATGTTCACCTTATTTACAGGTGAGGAGAAGAAGACATAGAAGTTAACTAGCTTGTCCAAGGCTACCCAGCTAATCGTGGAGCATGGAACACAGTCCACCTAACTTCTAAACCTGTGTTCTTCACACCTACTGCCTCCTTAGATGCTTGACACTGGAAGGCCTTGAATGCCATCCTGAGTTGTTTAGATTTGAACACGTGGCTCAGATGGTCCCCATCCTTTCCACGCTTAAGCATCCCTTTAACATAAACTCAGAATACTCTTGGATGGATCCTTCAGGAAGGCAGTCGGATTTTTTATGTCTGTTGGTTGGGACAATGCATTTAAAAAGTTACTATGAATTCAGCAATGCTTTCATATGACATTATTTCATATAGATTTTTGACTTATTAATTCCAACAGCATCTACAAACATTTGAGAAACTTTAGTATATGACCTCTATTACTGATTCTGTCTGTGGGAAATGGTTGGTACACACAGGACTGCGGAAGCAGTTGCAATACCTGTAGAGTTCTGCTCACGACCTAAGATCCGTGGGAGATCCATTGGTGTGTATCACACATATCAATTGTCTGAAAATGAAATCACCTGTGTACTAATGCTGTATTGTTAAGTCCACTAAAAGAAGACAGTATTTGGTTGACTAATTTTTACTCATAGAAGCAGAGGGAGTTTAATCATTAAACTAATCTTTTCTCTTGGAAATAAGGACTTTTGATGGATGGTAATTAAAATAAAAATATTATTGCTGCTTTGACAAGCCATTCATCATTAACAGAAAAGGAAAAAAAAAAAGTAAGAATGATGTGGAACACAAAAAGCAATTACCTGCCCCTCTGTGCAAAAAGTAGCCTTTTGTGAAAATGATAGTGGTTCCTATGGGTTAGCAGTTAACCTTTTGTAGGGATTTAGGAGGAACCCCATGGAGGCTTTCCCACGGGGAAAATAATACTTAAATCCCGCAAGTTTTGTGGAGTGTGTTTTTCCTTATTTTTGGAGACATTCTTTTTCCCTTACTGCACCCTCTGTCTTAGAATGCATTCTGAGAAGAGGCAGAGGGCAGTGCAAAATAAAAATTCAGGGCATCTTGTTAAAAAATTGAGAATTTCAAGGTGGTGACCGCAGAGCATTCTACCAAGCATGGGGCCTTCCTGAGCCTGTGTGACGGTACATGCCTTGGAACTGGCTCTGGCAAAGAGGTTTGACCTTGCAAATGACAATGTTCTAAGAGTTATCTGGCTTTGTTAGTAGGCACTGATGACTCTGCTGTTGTAATCCATTTGCCTGATTTGCAGTTAGTCTTGTGGGGGAAAGTTGGGCTAGTGATGGGAGGGGCCATTTCCCTGGGGACCTATTCACAAGGGTCTTAAATGTAGACTTCTGATGTTTTCTCCAAATGTGGTTCTACCTGCCATCTTGTAGAAAAGGGCAGGGATGATAGAAGAAGACATTAAATTTGGGTCTGATTATTGGACCACATTGCCTGTAGCGACTTTTGACTTAATATTAAAAAGAAATAAACCATGTGATTTTATTGTAGGACCTTGTCATTGGGGTGGGGCCTGTATACAGACTTAATTTTGTAATTTATAAGTAATACATAGCTATCATTTTAAGCATACTTGCAATAATACTATGATTATCCAAAAATCCCAAATAATAATATTTTACTGTAAAAAATCCCCCCAAACCCTGTGGTTTTTTATTAATCAAAAATAATTGATTTTGTTGAGTGAAAAAAGCAAGGTGCAGAACAATGTATAAAATATGCTACCTTTTGTGTAAGATAATTTTTGTGAATATAGATTTATGCTTGAATATACATAAAAAAATCTGGCAGGATATAAGAAACTAAGATAGTTGGTTTTCTGTTGAAGGAAATTGGACAGATTGGATTCAGGATGAGAAGGAGATTTTTGTTTTTCATTGTTTATCTTTTAATTCTTTTTGCTATTTTGAATCATATAGTTTAAAAAAGTATTAAAAAATAAAATTAACAAATAAAAATGTAATTCAATAAAAGCTAAATCAGTTATTATACATTGAACCAAATTTTGGGGTTAAAAGCATTAATTTAGTAAATAAATGAATCTAAATTATAGCCATTTGAAAAAAAATCCCATTTTGTCATTTCTTCATGGCCTGGTCCTTTCTTGACCTCTGAGATGCTTGATTTGGAGTTTGCTTCTTATATTTTTCTAAGAAATGCCATCGGGTGAAGGTACTTTCCCAATAAAAAATAGGTTTAGGGAATTCAAAGCTGGCTCATTTCAAAAGTAGAATTGATTGTTATTTAACATAAATCTAATCAGGCCTAGTTTTGCCTCCACAGGGAGATATGATATACAGCATTGACATTTGGAGTGAGAATGATGTTTAGAAGTCAAGACAAGTGCTTGGAATAACAGAAAGGAGGAAATAGTATGATAGTTTGTGTATCATTTTGGTGGGAGAAATGAGATTGTGAATAGCTTATTCATGGAGATTATTCTTTAGGACTAATAAATCAAAAGGTTGGTTCTTTACCCAATCTTGAAAAAAGAATAAATGGCCTTCTTTCTCTCTTCTCTCCTATGTCACTTCCAGATAAATCCTTGAATTTTTTAACCATATCAAATTTTATCATACACTATAGTCAGTGCAGTGGATGCTGTGGTGTGCTTCCTCATACTCCATTCAAAGCAGAAATATTATTTCCTCATCTGCTGGAAATGTTGGAGGCCAACAGTTCTCATCTGAGTCTCTAAGTCTTGCTCTCAGCTGAAGAGAGCTGCCTCATCCCTTCTCCTTCCTGGGGCTAGCCAGGTATGATTGGAATGGATATATTAGGTGTTTGCGAGAGCCCCGCATTGCTTCCCTGGCCTGTGGAGTAAAAACTACCATAGTGGGAGCAGGCCAACTGCAAGTGTCTAAAATGACCCTTCTCTCTCACTTCAGCCAGAATAGTATATAAAAAACAATATTGCAGGGGGTGGCAATCCCCATCATACCTTCATTTAATTCACTGGTCTGTCCCCTACAAAAGTCAGATGAATCCTGGTAGGCGAGAGTGGATACTGCAAACTCAACAAAGTAGTAGCCCCAGTTGCAGCATGGGATGCTTTTGAAACCTACCTGCAAATTCTTTGACACTCTTCCATCAAGAGGTGCTGTTCGGATCCCCTGTCCTTGAATCTAGAGGGGGCTTTGTGACTATCTTGATGATTAAAATGTGGCAGAAGTGATTCTGCTGCATGACTTCCAAGGGTAGTTTAGTAAAGGCCATGTTGGTTTCTTTTGGGACACTCACTCTGGGAGCCTTCAGTTGCCATGTAACCAGTCTGGCTACCCTGAGTCCACCGTGTCAAAACACTACTTCGAGATATGGGTGAGAGAGAGGGAGGAGAGGGGAAGAGAGAGAGAGAGAGAGAGAAGAGAGAAGAGAGAAGAGAGAAGAGAGAGAGAGAGAGAGAGATTGAGACTTGCCTGAGCAACCTTGGATGTTTCAACTTGTAGCTATTTGAGTCATCCCAGCCCAGGGACCAGACATATGAGTGAAAAAGGCTTTGTGATGACTCTGACCCCAGGCGCTGACTAACTGTAACCACATGAGAGACCCTGATTGAGAACTGCCCACCTGAGCTGAGCTGATCTCCAGAATTAGAGCAAAATAAATGCTTGTTATTGTTTTAAGGCATTGAATGGTTTGTTACAAGTAGGTAACTGGAACATAGCTGCTGTGCCAGATATGGTATCTTTTGCTGGAGGAGATCAATATGACCTCAGGTACATGGCATGTGACTACTGATGGAAGAAATGTGCTGATTTTCACCCCTATCAGAAAGGAGGACCAGAAACAGTTTGCATTTACTTAGGATGGACAACAGTATACATTTATTTTCTTGCCCCAGTCTTATTAACTTTCCTTCCCTTTGTCAAAATATAGTCCCAAAGGTCCTTGGTCATCTGGACATCCCATAGAACATCCTATTGGCTCACTCTACTGATGACATCATTGACATACCAAATGGGCAAGAAGTGGCAAGTACTTTGGAGGCGGTGGTATGATATCTATGTGTTGTAGCCTGTTTGGGCTGCTATAACAAGATACCACAGATTGGGTAGCTTATAAACAACAGAAATGTATTTCTCACTGAAGAAATCCTTGGGTGTCTTTTGATACTCATTGGCCCAATTTTGGTTGGCCTGAGAAACACATGTGACCAGGTGCTCAGACTCCTCAGATAAGAGGGTCTAAAGCAGCTGCATAGCACAGGGACATCAGCTCGGTGCTTTGTGACCGCCTGGAGGGGTGGGATAGGGAGGGTGGGAGGGAGGGAGACGCAAGAGGGAAGAGATATGGGAACATATGTATATGTATGACTGATTCACTTTGTTGTAAAGCAGAAATTAACACACCATTGTAAAGCAATTATACTCCAATAAAGATTTAAAAAAAAAAAAGAGGGTCTAGATTGCTCCACCAGATAAGCCACCTTGACCTGCAGAAGTGCTAGCCATGGGTGAGGGGAATCTAGAATGGCTGGTTGGAGGAGGGGGCAAAAAGAGAAGCAGTTTTGGCACTGGGACCTGCTTTAGTGATGGGGGCCATAGTTCATCACATTAATTATCCTGTGGAAATTTGCCGCAGGAAAAGAGACCCAACAGAATCCTGGAGAAGCTGCTCACAGACTTAATTATGTGAAACACATAGATCTGACAAGGGGCAGACTGTAGTGGATACTTTAATGTGCTGACCAGATCACTCCCTTCCAGGACTGAAACATTCATTCTCTCAGCTGCTGGGAATATTGGCAGTTGTAAGTTCTTGGCTGAGTTCCTTTCTAAGAATTGCCTTCAGCTAAAAAGAGGTGCTTTGCTCAAGATTACTCCCTGGCTCTTTACAGGGGTGGCCACAACTAAGGACTGGTTGATGCAGGGGTCGGAAGTTCTCTTGCCCCAATTCAGGCCAACCCAGCTCCAGAACACCTTATAGGATCAGCTGAGGCCTTTGTTGTGACCGCATCACAATTCAACCTCTCCTTTTGATCAGTCTTGCTTTCTTTACTTCCTTATAGGTGTTGAGAACACCCCAATGAATTTCCTGTATGGAAATCTTTTTCTCAAAGTCTGCTCCCTGGAGAATCTGACTTGTGACAGACAGGAAATGCATTTACCAATTATTAAGCACATTTTAACATTATTATACGTATGTTTAGTGCACAAAAATGGGAAAACACAGAACAGTAAAAGGAAGAAGAGAAAAAGTAACCGTAACTATTTTTTGTAGATAGCTTTTGCTTTTGTTTGAATGATATTATACTTATCATATTGCTTTTCACCTAACAATATAATTTGGAGATCAGTGTAAGATAGGTGCTTGAGGGTGAGCAATTGAAATTGATTCTGGTTTATTAAAAAGCAGAAAGCTCTTTGTTGAAAGCTATTCCATGGTTCACAGAATTGCCAGGAAGGCTAGAGAATCAGGTTACTAAGAACAGAAACCAGGGAAATTAGGGACCAAGACCATAGGTAGAGCCACTCCCCAGGAGGAGTATGAGCCACTGTGGCCACCACTGGATGGTGGACACATTCTCCTCTGTCTCTGTTTCTTTGTATCACTTGTTTCACATCCAAAGCCCAAAATGGAGATGTCTGTCCATATCCCCAGCTGCTAGGATGTGGCAAAAGTGTGTAAATGGCCTTTTCATGGTCTGCAAAGAGATGTGACAGCCAGTCTCTGTCTCCTAGAAGTTCCTTTTCCTGCTTCCATCCTGTCTGTTAGAGGCTGTCCTCATGTGCTTGGTGTCTTTCTAGGTCTTTCCTCTTGGGAAGTGTTGTTTTTTGGGAGAAGGATCCACCAGGTTTCTACCTGGGGACACATGAGTCTGGTTTCCAGAGCTCTGGGACTTGGCTGGGAGGTTTCTGCAGAACAAAGTTTAATAATGGTCATGCCTTGCCTTTGGCTTTAGTGAAACTGTTTGTTTCCATTTTAAGATGTTTCTTCTGGTCCGGGGTAGTTTTCGTATATGTTATTTCTCCTTTTTAGTAGTTTATTTAAACTCTGGAATGGATGTTGGATTTTATCAAATATTCTTAAGCGTCTATTGATATGATCATATAATTTTTTTCCTTGATTTATTGAAAAACGTTGAAATTTAGATTTCCTAGTAACAATCCGTTCTTGATTTCCATAGGCATTTTAGCTAATTGGATAACAGCACTTTTGGAAAGTCTATAACAATGTATCTGTGTAACCATAGTAGCCAAAAAGAAGCCTCATTCCAGGAGGTTCAGCCCAATGTACTCACAAAAGCACAGGCCCTGGAACCAGAGAGCTGTATCTTTGAGTCCTGCTTCTGCATCTTACTAATTATATGGCTGTGGCAAATTTCTTGATCCTCAGACTTTTCACCTGTGAAATGGGTATACAGAAAGGAAAGTTAACTCATGGAAATGTTTTGAGGATTAACTGAGTTAATCTGCTGCATAGACAGAGCTCAGTAAATATTAGGCAAAAGATATTTTTGAATGAAGTGTATACCTGCAAGAACAGAGCAACTTGGTAACCATAGATGTCAAAAGACAGTATGGAGGTAGTTTTGTTAGTGTGAGCTGAAGCTTCAAAGAGCTATATTTCATATCAAATTGTTAGCACTCTGAGAAAATACACGTTTCTCCCCCAATCATTTTAATCACCACACATTTTATTCCTAACACCAGTTGCATATTAAAAAATATTATTAAAATTAAATAAAGAAATTATATTTAGATGAAACTTTTCCTTGTTTCTTCCTCCAGAAAAATTACTATGGTTCCAAGAAAGAAGATTGCAAATAAATGGAAATTGAATACTAACTTTTTGGGTGAATTTATTTTGAGTAAGCGTTAAATCCAAGGGAAGGAACTGAAAAATAGACTTATGGATTCAATTCAGTTTAAATATAGATGCATTTTAGATTATATGTGAATGTAGGTATATATATTGTATTGATCTATATGTAATATAGATTATGTATAATATATATTACAGATCTATATAAATCGATATATAATATCTATATAATATACACTGTAGATCAATGAGTTTGAGCTTTGTCAGTATGTAGCACACACAGCATGTGTGGGTATAGCTGCAAAAACTTATTCTTTTTTTTTTTTTGCGGTACGCGGGCCTCTCATTGCTGTGGCCTCTCCCGCTGTGGAGCACAGGCTCCGGACGCGCAGGCTCAGCGGCCATGGCTCATGGACCCAGCCACTCCGCGGCATGTGGGATCTTCCCGGACCGGGGCACGAACCCGCGTCCCCTGCATCGGCAGGCGGACTCCCAACCACTGCGCCACCAGGGAAGCCCCCCAAAACTTATTCTTGATCTGTGTGCATATAACAATTAGTATGCTTTATTATTTTTGTTCTAATTGACTTGTGTAAATACAGATTTCCACCTTGATGAAATCAACAATAAGTTATGCAGGCTGTCTCATCTTTTCATATCCTATTCCCAAATATAACTCCACAAATATAGATAGTGTTTACCATCTTTTGGGATGTGAGCAATTGCTTGTTTATTTTGATGAAGGAAATAAATTACCTTCCCATAATATTAGTGTGAGTCCCTAATCTCATTAGGTAAAGAATTTAAAAGACTCCAAAATGATTCAAGACTAGTTAATAGCATCTTAATTATCTCACATCATTTTAGGAAATACAAAATGTCCCTCTGGGGTATACTTTGCCTTGGTAGGAATAATGACTGATGAGGGTTTAGAGAATGGCTGTGCAGTTATGTAGCAAATTCCTCACAAAGAAATACATGTGACGACTCAAGTCAGATCTGTTGACTGGACCCTGGAGAAGTGGCTTGTTGGAGGCGAGAGGGGAAAACCCTGGTTACCAGGAGGAAGAGGGATAGATGTTAGGGACAGGGTGGAGAGGGCCAGATGAACTGGCTTTCGCTTTAATAAAGCCACATTGGCCAGTTCCATTCTCTGGGAGGAATTTCCCTTACAGGATGAGGGGAAGGAAAGAGTGAGGGAAAGGCTGCCTAAAGTTGAATGTGGAGGAGGTGAACCATGTTTTACTCAAATTCTGAGCCGGAGAGACACACCACCGACACCAGACACAATGGCTTTGACATCGCTGCTCATCACCACAGATATGCAAGCACATAAGACAAACCAACTGCTATATGAAAGAATATCAGATTTCAAAAGAGAGGGATCAAACTCAACAATCAGAACAAAAATTGCCTGGTGAGCTAGAGGTGCTGCAAGAAATGGGAGAATACTCAATGTTTAGAATTTTTCTAAATTATGTTTTAACACAATTCTTTGGAGCATTGCATTGTAAACATTATGTTTGCGGGTGATCTTAAAGAGGAAAGAGGTGGAGATTGGGAAGGATTGTGTGGAGAAAACATACACAATGGATAAATTAAAATCTGTGATGACACAATCATGTATTTATAGGTTGTCTATTGCAGAAAATGGAATCAGTGAAGGGGGAGACATGCTCTAAAATTTCTCCCATAACTCAGAAGAAGAAGATAAAGACATGGACATTGACTTAAGAAAAGATAAAGGAAATGTAGGACAGAGGGAGAAGAATGAGAAGAATTTCAGAAGGAACAAACTGTAAATAGAGAAGGAGTATTTTAAATAAATAATAGAAGATACTTTGATTTTTAGCGGAATAAAGATTTAGGTATTAAATTTATGGTTTACTAAGCATGGGTAAAAATAGACTAATGAAAATAGACTAACAAAGAGTATAACACGTACAGTATTGAGTCTAAGAGGGTTTCATGCTTGGTATTTTTCAGAGGTGTCGATAGAAGGGTTTGCAGAATGATGACACTACTGCCATATGGTAGACGGAAACTGTAAGGTGTATCTCGATTCCAGAGGGTATAAAAATGCAAAAAATTTCATCTTTAATCAATGAAATAGGCTAATCTAGTGAAATGTTTGCATTTTAAGGAGAAGAAAAAGAATATGAAGAGCACTACTTATTACGGAAAAAAGATAAGGTTAAGATTTTTCTTATCTGCAAACCAATGATCAAAGACAATGGAGCAACTTGCACAGAACTTGGAGAGGATGAGATATTGCATTAAGATCGTGATGCCTGCCTCCTCTGCTGTTCATATGAGAATGCAACAGAAAGACATTCTCAGACACGCTCAAGATGTACACCCTTAACCCACACTTCCTGAAAATAGTTACCTGCCATCATATTTCAGACAACCAAAGAATGAATCAAATTAAAGAAACCAAATATGTGGAATTCATGGTATAAAACAATTGGTGGCAAATAATTAAATTACTAATGCTTACATTAAATCTAAATAATTATTGCCCATATTACAACACAAATATTTTTTTTAAATCTTTAAAGTGAAGCATGTAATGTATAAGTGTATTAATCAGAGCTCTTCAGAGAAACAGAACCAATAGGATGTGTGTGTGTGTATATATATATTTATTTATTATAATGAAGTGGCTCACCTGTTTATGGAGTCTGGCCAGGTTCACATCTGCAGTGTGGGCCAGCAGGCTGAAGATCCAGGAAAACAGATGGTGCAGTTCCAGTTTGAAAGCAAGCGATCTGGAGATCTGGAAGAATCGATTGTCCAAATGAAGTCCAGAGGCAGTCTGCTGGAGAATTCCCTCTTACTAGGGGGAAGGTTGTTCTTTGTTTTCTAGTCAAGCCTTCAGTGGATTGGATAGAGTTCACCTACATTATGGAGGGCAATCTTTTTACTCTATTGATTAAACTGTTAATTTTGTCCAAAAACAACCTCACAGAAACACCCAGAATAATGTTTGTCCAAATGTCTGGGTACCCATGGTTAAGTGAAGTTGACACATAAATATTAACCATCACAATAAATGAAAGTTCTTTAATGATCATAACCAAGATCTAAAAGGAGAAGTTGTATCCTTAAAACTGGGAAATGTTAAGGAGTAGACTGAAGGAAAGAAGTGTATACAGTGGTATGCTGACAAACCAGATCTCCAAAAGTAGACGTAGGAAGAGGTGTGTCCACTCAGCTCTGTGAGCCGGTACAGGATGCCTCCAGCACAACCTGTCCATGCAACCTGTCCATTCAGCACGTGTGCTTACGTGCTGAATTCTCACCTACTCTATCTCTCATCCATGCTTCATTTTTGTTTGCATTTTCCTCTTAGGTCTTCCTCAGTTACTTTACTCTTCCTTTCCAAGACATATATATGTTATAAGCAAAATAGAGGGGTTTTTTTAAAGCAAAATAGAGTTTTAGACCTTATTTGAAATTCCTAACCATTTGACAGAGAAATTTAACCCATTTACTGTTACAATAAACATGTTTGGTCTTATATCTGATATTTTGTTTTATGGTTATTGCTTTTGTATTTCTATCTTTCAAAAATATGGATTTTCATTGCTTTTTTTCCTTCTTCTATATTCTTGAGCATTTTCCAAATTTGTTCTCTATAGCACAGTTTTCTATTGTCCCTTATGCTTTAAGTTATCTTCAGTGTGGATTTTAATTCTTCTACTAGAGTTTAGATTTCCTTGAGTTCTTTTTTTTAAATTTCATATGGCTTTTTTTCTTTTGAGGCTCCCTACTTTTGTTTTATAGAGGACTGTTGATTCCTTATCTATCATCTATCTATCTATCTATCTATCTACCTATCAGCTAAGGATAAATGTAAACTTACTTGCTATTTACCAACAAGTATTTTAAAAAATTCTTTCCGTTTCTTTTAGAAAATCACTTTTAAGTTATGCTTTTTCTCTGAGCCTTTAGGGTAATATTATCTTTCCTTACGTGGAAAAAAGTGCCTTTTTATAGGTCTCAAATGTGAATCATAATTTTAAAGAAGCAAATCTTTGCATCATTTAACTAACTATTCCACCAAAATATTGCTTATGAATAATAAGATCTGTGATATTTTATGGCAATGGATTATGGGTCCCAAGTTACAGAGAGCTCAAAAGAAAGGATATTCCGTGTGTTTTTTGAAGTCCCAGAATAAAAGTAGTTTTAAAATAACTTATGATCTCTAGAACTTATTCTCATCTACTGAGAAGAAAGTATAGACATAAGAGGGATTATTAGAAATCTATATAGATGGAAAATATTTGGTATAAAAATTACCTCATTTTGGTAGTAATGTTTTATTAAGTTAGAAAAATAAAGTTTTATTTGAGGCTTCCCTATACCCTACTGAAAGTTTGATATTTTAATCTTAATTCATAACACTTTGGGTAATGACATAAAGAAATTTGAATATTTACAAACTTGTTTCTTGGAGAACTCTCAAAAAAAGCCATGCTTTTTCATAGTTGTCCTGCCTCTTCCTGCCTTTCTCAGGAACAGTGAATTTTAAGTGCATCAGTACCAGAAATTTATGAATATACAAATATTTATGCTCACACATCAGACTTAGCAAATCCCTTGTAAAAGTGGAACAACTTCATATGATGTATGCAGCTTTCCAAATGTTGTTTGTTTCTAACACTTAGAAACAGTCTTAGAAGGCACATACATTTCAGGCACCAGGGGTGAGAAACACCTGCTGGTGTAGGAAGAGCCAGAGATACTTTATTTTGACTTCAGACCAGCTATCAATATTCAACAAGAGCACCTGTGCTGAGAATTAGTCAGATTCTGTTCTCAGCCACTGTGGTGCATGAGTCTGCGATGGTAACTCCTTTTGGTGAGAGTGTGCAGGCAGGGCGTGCTTGATTAATGGGCTTAAATATTAAATATCATTCTTATATATCTGGAGGAATTTCTGCCAATATGATCTAGGTGAGTGTGACCTAGAAGTTCCTCTTAATTTGCTGCTTTGTGGTAGCTCAGTGTCTAAAGTGGCAGTGTGCTCTGGGGACAGAACATGGACTTCAGTCATGTAGATCTGGACTGAGGTCCAGCATTGCCTTAATTAACCACGTGACCTTGGAAGGTCATATAGCCATCATTTATTAAGCATTTTGCCTTCAGTCAGATTCCCCAGAAGCAGACCCTGGGATGAAGATCGCTGTGTGCATCAGCAAGGACTCAATCAGAAAGGCAGAACTACAAAGAGTAATATGGGAAAAAGAATTTATTATAGGGTTGAAAAGTGGGACAACTGAGAAATTATAACCAGCAGCAGCTTCTTCTCAGTCGCTGTGGCCTTATCTGTAAATTTGGGATAATAAAACCTTCCTCTTTGTTGTTGTGGGGGATGAATGAGGAAACATGCTAAACAGCGCAGAGTGGGTGCTCAAAAACAGCTAAAGCAAGTTCTAGGCAAAACCATTAACTAGATCAGGGGCTCCCAGAATCTCATTTTACAGACTGACACAGTAACTTTAAAAAAATGGGGAAAGTTATGGGCAAGTGCCAATTTTTAATTTTGCCAGCTTACGACATTAAATAAGCACTTACTAGCTATGATCACCATCATTTCATAAAAGAAAAGACATTTTAAAACCAAAAAATGTAAAGCCATTCATTACTGTCAACCTAGCAATAATGCCGGACCATACTGTCAATTTAGCTTTACTGTGACATGTTCCTTATGTCAGTGTCATGGACAGGCTGGTGCACAGGTGCATTTTGAGGAACAACTGAACTGAGTAGCAACCGCATATAGTCTCCTCTCCACTTGCCTGCATCCTTTATTCCTCTCTGCTTCCTCCTCATTGGTTTTCAAGAAATCTATTGCCTTCCCTCCACGCACCAAAGGTATTCCACTGTGATAGTCACTATTTCCCATCCTCCTTCTCTTCCTGGGCAACTAAAAGACTACATTTCCCTGCCTCCTCTGGTTGATAAACATGTGACTAATTCTGACCAAGGGGCTGGAAGCATAAATATCATCTGTCACTCCTAGGTGAAAGCATTTAAGAGCCACTGTGTGATTCTCCATCTTCTTTCTCCCGCTGTAGTGAAATGCCTGTTGAAGTGCAAGTGCCACAGATGGAAGCAGCTACCCCATGGAGGGTGGCTTCCCTGGAAAGCTGCCTAGACACAGAGAGCTTTGCAGGAGCAAGAAATAAACTTGTGTAAAACCCTTGAGATGTTGGTACTTCCTCTTACTGCAGCATAACTTGGTCTGCTCTACCCAACACCAGCACAGCACCAAGACCTATTTGACCCAAGCAAGCTCACATCTGATTTTGTTAATAATTACTGCATAGAAATAAATATCAGTCTGGAAAGAAAATAATTCCTGACTTTCAATTTTTTATTTTTTAAAACTCCAATACTTTCTTCCATCTGACCCACACTGGGAAACTCTGTTGAATTCTCCTGTTAATGATCTAAATTAAAATATCATAACTTAATTAGAGGAAAAAATTCAGCCAGCCCTGAATTTCCTTTATTATTGACCAGATGTTTTGTAAAGCTGCTTTGTTCGTGAGCACTTTCAGAGAACCTGAATAAATGACTTCTCTTTTGCATTTCCCTCAGGGTCTTGTTATTCTTTTAAAGCTCCTGTTACATAAGGTTTAAGATAAATACAGCATGATATGTTACTTCAGGCTGTTTTCAAACAATGCAATTGACAGTTTGCTAGTTAACTAGATCCAGGCAAGCAGCCAAGACCATTAATTTGGATATTAAAAAATTAATTTGTTGATTACTACTCATTTGTTTTTTAGGCATTTGTATGTACATACTGAATTCTGGCCTCTGGTAAAAACAGTTGAAAAATGGCAAGTATGTGCCTGAAGTTTAGGATGCCTTGGATCCATACGAAGCGTTTTATTCTGAAGACAACTGTTGCATCCTCACATTCTCATAATTATAGTCCAGTGGAAAGAGAATGTCTTTTTCCCATGAGCTTGGAGCAAATTTCAAGAGTCACCTTAATTGGTCACTGAAGCATTCTGGCTAGAGGAATGGAACCATGCTGATTGGCCAGGTCTCAGTCACATGCTTACTCCTGAACCAATCATCTAGAGCAGGAGGCAATAAATCACAGTCCAAGTTAATAAAGTTTTATTGGAACACAACCACATCTATTCACTTAGAGTGTTGCCTATGGCTGCTTTGATGCTTCAACGGCAGAACTGAGTAGTTGCAACAGAGACCATATGGTCCACAAAGTCCGAAATATCTATTGTCCAGCCCTTTACAGAAAAAGTTTGCCAACCACAGATCTAGGAGCGTATTAGTTTGCTTGGTCTGCCATACAAAGACACAGACTGGGTAGATTAAACTACAGAAATTTCTTCTTTCAAATTCTGGGGACTAGAAATCTAAGAACAAGATGTCAGCAGGGTTGGTTTCTTCTGAGGCTTCTCTCCTTGGCATGTGGAGGGTTGTCTTCTCCCTGTGTCCTCAGATGATCTTCCCTCTGTATGTGTCTGTGTCCGTTTTTTGCGGTACGCGGGCCTCTCACTGTTGTGGCCTCTCCCGTTGCAGAGCACAGGCTCCGGACGCACAGGCTCAGTGGCCATGGCTCACAGGCCCAGCCGTTCCACGGCATGTGGGATCTTCCCGGACCGGGGCACGAACCTGTGTCCCGTGCATCGGCAGGCGGACTCTCAACCACTGCGCCACCAGGGAAGCCCCCAACTTTCTTCTTTTTATAAGGATACCAGTCACATTGGATTAGGGCCAACGCTTATGAACTCATTTTAAACTAATTGTCTCTTTAAAGACCCCCATCTGCAAATCTAGTCGCATTCTGAGGTCCTAGGGATTAGGACTCCAACATATGAATTTTTTTGCAGGGGGGGCGGGGGTGGGGAACACAATTCAGTCCATGACAAGAAAAATATGGGCTCTGATAGGTCATGACTTGGGTCACATGTTCTACAGTGAGGGGAAGGCTAAGAGTGAGGGGAGGTAGTTTTTAAGTGGAGACCAGGATGTTATCACCAAAATACAGGAGAATGGATGCTGGGTGGTAAACAAATTGTTCAGTGATATATTATCATTGCTTTGAATCCTCTAGAAGAGGAAAATGTATGGGTCGATTGGAAAGAACCCTGAAGAAAAAATTCATGTTGGGCGATGGGGTGACCTGACCTGCTGTAGAAATAATGAATCAAAACAATATGTTAGAGTAAAAAATATGTCTCTCTTCAAGTGCAAAATAAAACAGCAAAACCAAAAGCTGTAAACACAACCCCCCACCCCCCTTTTTTTTTGCAACACGATTTTGAGCTATTGTCTGTGAAACCTCTGGCATTAAAGATCAAGGGAAAATAGAAAATGCACAAGATAAAGTGCTCACAAATGGTGGATTTACATTAATTGCATGGATCTCTGCCAGCACCCAAAGTCCATGTTAGCAAGTTGGCAAGGATTCTGATAATGGTAGACATGGAGGGGCAGACTGACAAAAAAGAAAAAAAATCAGGCAAAAGGTACAGTTTGCTATGTCTGGGGAAAGAATTCTTGGCCCAAAAAGCCAGTAAGGGAAAAACAAGAATGACTCAGTCCCCAGTGGCTTGTTTTCTTCACAGTCTTGAAGAAGAAAATTGTCCACATAAATTAGGAATGAACCATTGTAGCGGTTCTCAAAGTCTGGTAGCCAAAGCATCAGCATCAGCTCTACCTGGGACTTGTTAGGAATGCAGATCCTCAGGCTTTACCCCAGAATAACCAAATCAGGAGCTCTGGGGAAGGGCCCCAGCACTCTGTGCTTTAACAAACCCCCTGGTGATTCTGATGCATGCCGAAGTTTGAGAACCACTGAGATAGTGAATTCATTTATATTCATAATAAAATCTTTACGCTAAGGATTGCTTTTTCAGTTAGGATAAGGTTCAGCAGCTGCATGTAAAAGAAAACCAAAATAACAGTGGCTTAAATAAGGTAGGTGTTTATTTTTCTTGTACATAGAAGTGCAGAGGTAGGAGTTTAGAACTGGTCGTGTGGCTTCATGGTCATCAAGGACCTATGGTCCTTACATTTTTTTTCTCTACTAAAATGTCAGCTTTCATAGTCAAAGTGACTCATGGTTCAAAATAGCTGCTGGAACTCCTGCAATTACATCACCTTTTCCAGGCAGGAGGTAGGAAGCAAGGGAGGAGAGAAAAAGGTACAACTCCTAGATGAATCAGCCTTCTTTAAGAAGCCTTCCTGGAAACTCCACCCAACAAGTTATTCTCGTATAATTTTCACTAACTCTGGTGGTAAGAGAGGCCTAGAAATCTTCCTCCTGCTGGTTGCATTGGCCCCTGAAATAAAACTGAAGTTCTTTCCGTAGAGAAGAGAGGAAGCGAGAATTGGAAGAAGATAGTGGCTGTCCTTCTCCTTCCTTTTCTAGAAAGGTGATAAAGATTTGAATAGAGATTTGGAGAAGTTTTGGGGGAGAATTGCAGACCTGAGTTTGGGCAAGCCAGATCAGAAGCAGGGAGTATAACACCTGAAGGATTTTGCTACTTGTGAAGGGTTCATGTCTTTAGATGGCTTCCTTTTGCAACTCAAAGGAAAGCTCTAGCAGTGAGAACTTTAAACATTTCCTTCCTATATTAAAGTTTCCTTCTGCAACTGACCCAGGTCTTCAATAAAGAATGACGACAATGCTGTATCTGCGCACTTTGTGTTGGTGGCCTTGGGGAGAATGAAGGACACTGCAATAAGGGAAAGAGAAGTATTTCAAAGCAGACAGACTTGAGAGTGACCATTATGCACCCAACTACTTGTGGGCAAAGTATGCAACACATTCCTCCCAAGGTACATGAGATGATTTTAGATAGTACACAAAAATAACATCAATAGCACCTAAAAATATTTAACTCAGTTGAATGAGTTGAAAAGCACATCCATTGCCCTTCCACCTTTCCTCCTTTTTTTTCTGCCTGGTACATGGATGTGATATCTGGAGCTCTAGCAGCCATTTTTTGACCATTTTTCCACAACACTGAGGATGGAAGCCACACGCTAAGGACAACAGTGTAAAAAGAAAGCAGGAGCTTACTTTCATAATGTACATCTACTTCTAGCCTTAGTCTGTCTACCTCTGAATTTCTTCTATGTGTGAGAAAAATAAACCCCAAATTTGTTTAAGCCACTGTTATCTTTTAGGGATTTGTCGCTAGCTGCTGAATGCAATTCCTAACTGATGCAGAACATCTTTTGCTATTTGGGAGTGTTATGTGCTTGTAGGCACATTAATCATTGTTGTAATTAATGTGAAAAACTGCAGTGCATTTATTAAGGGGAATTAGACTCTAACATTAAGCTGGTAATATCAATAGTAGGCATTTGTAGTATGCTCTGAAGATAGCTGCAATCTGTCATTACCCTAATAGGAGATGACATTTCCAGTTGCAGCCAGGATCTTGGTGGCAGCTGTAGGATCTGTGTGTTGTTAGAGAGGCCATACGAACTTGGATGAATTGGTAATAACACTCACACTGCATTTGAGAGGTTTTCGTGTGTAAAATAGGGTGATTCGTTTAAATAAAAATGGTGCATGCCAAAGTGAGAAGCAGGCCACGGGGGCACTTTGAGTAGAGATATACAGCCAGCTGACTGGGAGTAAAAATGTAATGGGAGAAATCATTGTATGTATCCAACCTGTGGCCAGGTTTCTTCTCATAAAGCAGAGGAGATGTACTCAAACTGCAACAGCAGGTGGAGAGGGATGAGTGGACCTTGCTTCTACTTCTCATAAAGTGCGTCTCATGGTTGCTCTTGCCTCCAGGGGGGCAAAATCTGGTTCTTGAGTGGGGTGTGTAAACAAATCTTACTTTCCACATATGAGGCACAGATATAGTACACAAACTGATGTATGTTATATGGGTGCTCATAACACCTATATATATATATATATATATATATATATATATATATATGTTATGTGCTCATAACATTTCGTGGCAGGAGGGGAGATCAGAAAAAGAAATTCTAAATGGCTGCCTGGCGGTGACAATGAATACAAGACTGAAAAGCACTGGTGTATCTAGTGTGCTAGGTTACATCATTTGTCCCAGTTCTTCACTCCATGATCCCATTTCTTGACTTTGGGTTCAGCAGTGTCATTTGCTTTGACCAATGGGATTTCAGAGTTTGGGAAGTGAGCAGAGGCTTGCAGTATGCTTGCATAGTTAGACTTGTCCTCTTTCATCCTGGTGACCATGAAACCACAGTCTCTTTAGTTTGGACCCTTGTAACAAACCTGAACGGAACCTATAACCTGGAGGCATCCCGCCAGTTGCAGCCTAGATCAGCCAAACCACACCCAATCTGAAGACCCGTGAACATGAAAATAAATGCTTATTTTTGTAAGTCACTGAAATATTTTTTGGGGTGGGATCTGTTCTGCAGCATTATTATGGTAATAATTACCAGATACATATGCGGGTCACCCCAGTGGAGTCCTGATCCTTGAAATAATCAGTTCCACTTTTAAAATTTGGGGCTTATCACAACAGAATTTACCAAGCGCTACTTTAAACTTGACAGAATCACCACCTCTGATGTAAAATCTGCCTTGCAGTAGTTTTGCCTCTTTCTAGCTCTGGTCTGGATTCCATTGGTGGCTGCCGCTAAGTAGATTGAAGTGAACTATAATTTCATCAGGATGTTTGGATGCTTTGTGGCTTTTGCTGGCTTCCTATTTATCTTTGGATGTTTTAATTCCTGCTTTGTCCTAGCATTCTTTTAAAGACATGATTTAGTGATGTTTTCATTCCATTCTCTCTGAAATTGGAAGGTTTTCTGGCTGGTGTGGGAAACTACGGGTTATGGGTTAATAGGACAGTCCAGTAATGCTTGTAAGTCAGATATGAGATTTTACTTTAATTGATTAAGCATTATTTGGTCTGAGCTCCCTTTTTCCTTGTTGTGAGCAGGACGTGAGGTGAAAATCAGTTACTTGCCAGGATTCTTTTTCCTCTATGTCTTCAAATGTATGTAAATATCCCAAGACTTGACCCAGTATAGACAAAACAGTTTTGCTTCAGATGTTTGTGGATGTCACATAGACACAACCCCATTATAGTATCTTTGAAGAGTCAATTTCAAGAAAATTTTCAAAGAAATTGCTGATGCGTTGGCTTCTAAGAGGAGTTACCATGTATCACAAAATTTTATGGCCTTAAAATATTTTGTGTGCAATAGAGAAAAATATCACTGAGATAGATTATATTTAAAAATGTAATCAGTGAGTAGTCAAATGAACAAATGTATTTAAACCCTAGCCAATAAAACACAAGAGCATGATATATTGATTTTGCATTTCCTTCTAAGCACGATTATAACATAAAAGAAAATTCTCAATTAAATTCAAAATCACAATAACTATAATTTATGACTGGATTCCTGTCATGGAAATGAAAGCGTGCAGTCATAGAAGGAAGGGATGGTATTTGCCTACTACCAACAATTTTTAAAGATAGAAGTATAGGAGCACAGATAAGCTTTGCTTTATCTTCTTGCAGTTTTTATATTAAGAAGCCAAACTTTTCTCATTTCCTAAATGCTGCTCTTGCAATGAGATGTTAGAAAACCTCGTTTGTTTTTAAAGTTGTTAGATTGGAGCTTTCTACCCTGCAGGCCAGTATTTCCTCAGCCTCCCAGCCTGCAGTCTCACTACTGTCCAATATTTTACTATTAAAAGTGTGGCCCACGGACATGCAGCACTGGACTCACTTGGAAGCTTGATAGAAATGCAGAATCTCAGGCCCTGCCCTGACGTACTGTATCAGAATTTGCATTTTAACACAGTTCCCAGGGGATTTGTATGCAGATTAAGTGAGAAGGACCAGAATCTATCTTTAGCTGGGTTGCCAGAACTAAGGCTGGGGCATCAACCACATCACCCGTTTGGTTCCTTCTATGCTCCTGGGCCCACCCATCCTTACATAAGGATACCTGTAAATGTCAAGTGCACTGAAACAAAAGCTCAGCCACATCCTTTGATTTGCATGGCCCTTAAACAGAGAGGATGAGAACTTGGACTTGACTCCAGTTCCCTGAAGGAGGTCTGCTAGGTGGGAGAGAGAATGGCCCCCTGACTACAAATTACTTTGTGTAGAGGAAAACTTGGCCTGAGTGGGCCTAACTTGGGGTGCAGAGATCTGTATGGCAGCATGGTACTGTCCTGATCATCTTGGGGCCCAACTTCCCCTGCAGGGTTGGCTGTCCTGAGGAGGAGTTGGAAGGGGAGACATCCAGGGTCTCTAGGGGCTGAAGAGCTCTTAAAGGGCTGAACTTAAGACACAGGCTGAACTTGAACCTTTTGGCTCAAGTCACCATGAAACAAGACTCATGTCTCATTTATTGAGCACCTACAATGTACCAGGCACCAATCAAGCTGCCTATGTACATCGTCCCCTTTGGTTTGAATCCTTCTGAGAGGTAGCTCTTACTATTACCATTTTATAGACGAGGAAACTGAAGCCCAGAGAGCTTGAGTGGTTGTTCAAGAGCCATTGGCCCATAAATGGAAGAGCGGGATTTGAATTCAAGATTGCCTGACACCAAACCCAGGCTCTTCTTATACCATACAGAACTAAGTACCTGCTGTTTTCAGAGCAGTGAACTAGGGGTTAGGGCTTCAGGGTTTGTGGATACGGTTGTCCCGCCATACAAGGATGATAGTCAAGAGAGATGTGAAATGCAGTTTGCACTAATGGTAAACACTGTGCCTGATGCCTTCTTTCCTCTGTCCTCAGGACTGGACTTCCCTTGTATGTGTGTCTGGGTGAGAAAGTTCTTTCTGGGTGAGAAAGCTTCCTGGACCATCCCTAGAATTCATAGTGTCTGCTGTGTGAGCCACTCTGGGTCCACAGACCCCAACAGCCACTGGAGAAGGAGCCAGGTGCTGTTTTGACTTCTTGTCTCACGACATGGAAAGAGACGTAGGAAGTGGGAAGGGGCCCATCGTGCATGGGCACAGAGGAGAGAGAGGAGGGGTCTGGCTGGTTCCTACCTTTATCACAGGATCTTGCTGACGTGTAAAATGTGCCTGCAGACTGTCTCAAGCTGTCACCATCCAATCAGCAAGTCCTCCTCCCATAGGGTTGGCATGAACAGAAGGGACAGAATTGTTGCGGAGAGAGTCAAGTGTCCTACTCTCTTAAGGCTTGAGGCATAAACATTCCCTCCTCCCCAAACAGGGCCCTTGGGGGCAATGACAAAGATGCTGAAGACATATGCTCTACCCTGAGAAATGTTGGTTCCAGGTGGAAAGCAGGCCATGGGGTGCTGCAACCTGCTGGCGCCAGCTTGCGAGAACCAATGTATTTGCCTTTTCCCAACTCTGCATCTGTTGATGTCGTGACGGTAGTGTTTACACCACAGAAACTGGCAAATGCTACACACCGGGGCATCCTCTCCCCAGAGAGCCTGTTGTTAAACATTTACCAGCACCCCTCTGAGAGTAGGTATGTACAAACACAAAAGATCCAGAGTGGAGCTAGAGGAATTCATCAATAAGTTATATCTAGTGTTCAAGTAAAATCCTCTCACAACCCATATGTAGCAAGAGAAATTTCTCAAACAGATTTCTAAACTCTGGCAACTGGTCTTGCGTGTTTTTCAAAAATAATTCCAGTGAATTCAGGGTTTGTGGTGATGGAAATTGACATGGGTGATCCATCAGACATTGAAAGGGGTTAGAATAGTGCTTATCACCCTGGAACCCGCCTCAGAATCCCCCGGGGGGCTTGTTAAAACTCAGATGGCTTGTCTTCACCTTCAGAGTTTGAGATGCAGTAGCTCTGAGCTGGGGCCTGCGAGTTTGAATTTCTAACATGTTCTCAAGTGATGCTGCTGCGGCTGGTCTGGGGACAGCACTTCGGGCTTTGATAACGGCTAGGTTAGAGGCAGGGATCAATTCCAAAGCATCTCAGCGAGAGTGTGAGTGAGGCCAGGGTTAGAAGGAGGGGAGGGATCTGAAGGCAAAATGAAGGAGTGAAGGAGGCACTCCATTTATTAAGCACCTGTAATGCACTGGACACTAAGTGCAAAGTATTTTACATATATTGTTTCCCTTAGCAGCCTCTCTCATGAGTAAATGCATTCAGAGAGGATGTCATGGAAACACACACAAAGATCTGGGGAAGGGACTTCCCTGGTGGTCCAGTGGTTAAAATTCTGCGTTTCCACTGCAGGGGACGCGGGTTCGATCCCTGCTTGGGGAAATAAGATCCCACAAGCCACAAGGCGAGGCCAAAAAGAAAAATAAAAAGATCTGGGCGAATGACCGTTTTACTCCACTGCGGACAGCTGAAGATGGCAGAGCTAAGGAAGGAGAAATTAGAGTTTCATTTTCCTCTTGATGCCTGAGCTTGGATAATTATGTTATAATCTGTTGGAGATGGGCAAAACACAAAGCAGAAGCTGATGAAATGTGCCCTGTCTTGAATGTCCGCCAAAGGAAGGGAGGTAGTTTCAATTTCCCAGTGCCTGGTCCCAAGGCGCCCGCATCCGGGCAGAGCAGGTGCCGCTTGAAGGAAAGGGAGGGTGGGGTGGGAAGAGCTGCAAATCTGGCACCTTGATGAGCATCCTTTTCAATCGCCACTGCACTCAAGCTTTATGCTATTCCTTTTAATTTTCTCAGTACTGTAATTGTAAATGAAAAGCAATATTGCACCACATCCAATTATAACCAGATTCCTGTCCCCTAGGACTCATCAAAGAGAAAAAAAATGTATTTATGGCTATGAGGAGCCATTAATCTCTGCACTTATGGCTCTACACATGGTAATACAGCAGCTGCAGGACTGGGACTCTTTCCCTCTCTTTTCTTTCTCCAGCGATGCACTTTATCAAGTCCCAGCTGGGTGTTTTATTATAAATTAGGCCCTGAAATATTGGCTTCATAAGCACCTTGGTTAGAAGCCACTAAATAAGATTTCTTCTTCTGTGTGTTTCTGGGGACGTACTTAATCTCTCTGGGCTTCAGTTTCCTCCTCCGTAAAAGGAGAATAACAGTAGTCTCTGTCTCTTAGGGATAGTAGGAGGGTTTGATGAGTTACTCCGTGAAGAGCAGTTGGGGCCATGGCTAGGATCTGGCCCTCAGTATACGCGTGGGCTGTTTTTACAGATGCCAGTCAATGCCTAACTCTGTGCCGGTTGTTGGGAAAACAGGCGCGATGTGGTCCCAACAGCAGGGAGCTGAGCTTCTGGCAGGAAGGTGGCAGGAAGTTCTGAGAGCAGTACATTTTGCCCTGTAAATCCTGTGCTTTTTCATCAGAGATGGAAATGCCAACATCACCAACCTATGAGTCTAAACCCTTAGTTCGGAGATGTTGCTCTTCACTGAACTTTGCTGGCAACATCACGCTGGATAGGTAGACACATCAACACACAAGCGCTGGGCCATTCCACAGTGACATCGTTGGCTGTGCTTTGGCGTTTTTTCAGTCCCTTTAAAGAGACCCCAGTGGGCGGGGGCAGGAGCCGCGAGGGAAATATGTCTGGAAAGAGATATACAGGAGATCATATTTAATGTGGCTCAGTGATAAATCAGTGTTTACTTTGGGCATAAATTTTTGCTTTATGCTGGCATAGTCAGAACAGATGTATTCAAAACAAAACAAAACAAACCTGCAGGAGGAAAAATAAATCAGGAGGTTATTGTCTACTTTGTCACTGCAACAAGCCCAGCCATGGATTCTTCAAGGTGCCTCATTGTTCTGATTCTGATGGGGAAGGAAATGCCCTCGGGTTTTCTTTCTGTCCCTTTCTCCTGCTGCTGTTTTTTCACTGTGTTGGTGCTTTTGCTGTCATCTTTCAGTGACAAATGTGCACCATGTGGGTGTTGAATTTATTCAGCTAGTCCACCTGGGAAAGATTACAATTGAGGAACAGTGTTGGGATCTTCAAAACACGCTTCTAAAAGGAAAGAAACTGTCTTTAGAATGATGCGGGGGTAGCAACTCCTCCAGCTGGGCTCCAAAAAGGACGTGAAATGACACAAATTCAATTCTGATTACTACATATTTACAAAACGAGGCCAAAGGGCAGTAGGAAAGGGAAATACAAGGGGTCTCCCAGAATAGCAATTATGGGCAAACAAATGTGCACTAAATTAATTGACTTGAACTATGTAATATTTGGAAATCATCTGTCATTCCTTTCGTATTTGTCTCTGACCTAAGAAGACTGGAAATGGAGGATGGGTGGCTGAGGAGATAATTCTGCGCAAAAAAATAATTCTTAAAACAAACGTAGCCAAATGAAGGATGCTCTCTCAGCTAAGAGACTTGACATTCAAGAGGCAATGGAGGGAAAGGAATGCAAACAGCTGTTACTTACTGGGCTGTTGACAATAAATCTTGGTCCAAGCTACTAAAAAGTTGCCATAGCAGTGTGGGAAGGCGTCTGCTACTGTCTTCTTGGGAGGGGGCTTGGTGGGAGGGGGAAGAGGGAGGAGGGATCTCAGGGTGAAATGAAAAGCTCTTGTGCCTGCTCTTTCCAACACTGACGTTTGTTGAAAGGCACTGCTGAGGACAGAAAAGATATCTACAGCCCAAGGTGAAGTCACTGCAATCACAGCTATTCTTTATCAGGAATTTGTTATGTGCCCAGCAGTTTCCTTATGGTATTATCTTTAATCATCACAGTATCTGTGAAAGTTAGGTAACATTATCTCTAATTTTAAAATAAACTTTATTTTTAAATTTATTACTATTTTCTTGGCTGTGCCACGCAGCATGTGGGATCTTAGTTCCCCAAACAGGGATCGAACATGTGCCCCCTGCAATGGAAGCGCAGGGTCTTAACCACTGGACTACCAGGGAAGTCCCATAAATAAACTTTCATTTTAGACTAGATTTACAGAAGAGTTGCAAAGATACTGCAGAGATTTCAAGTATCCTCCTCACCCTGTTTTCCCCATTGTCAATCTCACCAGGGTCATGTCAGAACTAAGCAACGGACATTGTTAGGTTACTATTAACCATGTTCCAGGCTTGATTTGAATTTCATCAGTTTTTCCACTAATGTCCTTGTCTTAGTCCACTCTGGCTGCTATAACAAGAAATCCCATAGACTGGGTGGTTTAAACAGCAGAAATTTATTTCTCACAGTTCTGGAAGTTGGGAAGTCTGAGTTCAAGGTGCCAGCAGATTCAGTGTCTGGTGAGAACCCATGTCCTTTTTCATACATGGCCATCATCTTGTTGTGTCCTCCTCACATGTTAGAAGGGACAAAGGAGCTCTCTGGAGTCTCATATAAGGGCACTAATCCCATTCATGTGGGCTCCACACTCATGTCCTGACCATCTCCCTGAAGGTGTCATCTCCTAATACCATCATATGAGACGTTAGGATTTCAATATATGAATTCTGGGGGGACACAAATATTCAGCCTCTAGCAGTCTTCTTTCTACTCCAGGATTCTAACTACATTACACGTGGTCATCATGTTCCCCAGTCTCCTCTGGTCTGTGACAGTCTCTCAGTCTTTCCTTGTTTTTCACATACTTAACAGTCTTGAGGGGTACTCATTATCATTATTTTAACAGATCAAGGAATTAAACCTCAGAGAGGTTAAATGGCTTGTCCAAGTTCAGACAGCTTATAGAGGCAGCACCAGCTTTCTACCAAGCCAGTTCCAAGTCTGTTTCTCAGACTTGAACTTGCATTAGAATCACCAGAAGGGCTTGTTAAGACTCAGACTGCAGGGACCCACCCCCAGAGTTTCAGATTCAGTAGCTCTAGAGTGAAGTCAGAATTTGCATATCTTGAAGTTTCTCAGGTGATGATAATGATGATGATACTGGTCTGGGGACCACATTTTGAGAACTTCAGTATTAAGCCAAGTCCCATTTGAGCTGTTTACCCAGATCAAATTAATTAGATACTTGTCAAATCTCCATTTCACTCTCTGGAGTGTAGAAATGAGATCAGATTCTGATATGTCTTCCCTTCTCTTCCTTCCCTGCTTTCCTCTCTCCCCCTTTTTGAGCATCTCCGAACTAGGCACAAGAAGTATAGTCAAGGGTATTTCTTACCCTGGGTAGTAGAATGGGAGTGGTGTTTGCAGCCTGGCAGAGACGGGCTTGTGCCCTATTCTATCACATCTCAAGTGACCCTGTGACTTCACATGAGTATGTTCGTCTTAGTGTCCTCAACTGAAAAATGCTAATAACGAATTCCTACCCTAGACATTGAACGGAAGCAGTTATTGAAAAAGAGGAGACTGGGCTTCCCTGATGGTGCAGTGGTTAAGAATCCGCCTGCCAATGCAGGGGACACAGGTTCAAGCCCTGGTCTGGGAAGATCCCACGTGCCAGGGAGCAACTAAGCCCCTGCGCCACAACTACTGAGCCTGCACTCTAGAGCCCTCAAGCCACAACTACTGAGCCCTAGAGCCGGTGCTCTGCAACATGAGAAGCCATCGCAAAGAGAAGCCTGCACACCGCTCGCTGCAACTAGAGAAAGCCGCGTGCAGCAGCGAAGACCCAACGCAGCCAAAAATAAATAAATAAAAACAATAGAAAGATATCTCTTTAAAAAAAAGAAAAGAAAAAGAGGAGACTGACAGATAATGTGAAATTCATACATTCTCTTGGAAATATTAACACTTTTTTCTTTCTTCTTGAGAAACTTTCCATATTATTGATTCAAAATTTATTCTTTCTTTCTTGCTTTAAAAAAAAATGCTACTACAGGGCTTCCGCGGTGGCGCAGTGGTTGAGAGTCCGCCTGCCGAGGCAGGGGACGCGGGTTCGTGCCCCGGTCCGGGAGGATCCCACGTGCCGCGGAGCATCTGGGCCCATGAGCCATGGCCGCTGGGCCTGCGCGTCCGGAGCCTGTGCTCTGCAACGGAAGAGGCCGTAGCGGTGAGAGGCCCGCGTACCGCCAAAAAATGCTACTACCAAGCTGAACTGTGCTGAAAGCAAAATGTGGAGATTGTTAACCACCGATTTAAGAAGTCAGCCACTAAAGGCAATGGACAATACAGCCTCACTAAAGAGGTGTACTCATTCACTGAATTTAAGTAGTGAGACGGACGGTGAAGTAAACTTTTATGCCAGTGTAATAATTTCCAGTGCCCTGGCATTTAGTGAAGCCACAGGTAAGGCATTATCACGCCATTGTTAGTCACTTAAAAACCAATTACCTATCTTACATGTTGTTTTCTGGCACATTTTATAAAGGAATAACTCAGGACCGTTGTCCTTCCTTTAGATGATCTTGACCCTAGGGCTATTTTAAATATTTCTTAAAAAGGATCTTGAGGGAGAGAAAAATAAAACTACTCAACCTCCTAGTGTTATCTGAAAAAGTGCTGCAAGTTTTTTGAAACCCTTGAAGAATTTATTACCTTAAGTACTCCCATATTAATGATTCATATTATTTTCAAGCTCTCTCCCTATTTCATATTTTGATTAGAAGCTCAGCTTGACTTTCCAGTTGGGCCGAATTCACAATAAAATATGAAACGTTAGTTACTTCATTTGTTATCCTTCACATCTCTGCCCCTTAATCATTTAAAACACTTCCAAACAATCACAGGTTTTCTAAAACAAAGTACAAATCATCACGCAGACAGCCCTCGGGGGCAGAGAAAAGAATTCTGCGCGTGTTAGCATATTTAATCATCCCATTTTGGGAAGATAATCCATTTTAATTTGCTTAAACCGTGCTCACTGCTTTCATTATTTTCTTTACTTCAGAGATCAACTTGACAACTATTTTTCTTCACAACCAGGCTTATGGTATTCCTCCAAATCTATCTGATTTCATGGCCTTCGGGGTTGCTTTTGTATACTATGAATTTCTCAGTTGGCCGTGTTTATTAGATGGAAACTTACAACTGTTTGTAGAAGTACTATCTTGCAGAAGTTGTTGCTGGTTTTTTTTTCTTTTTGAAAGTGGGAAATAATGTTTTCAGAGGGATGGTGAGGAATAGCTTGCAAAACCTACTCAATAATAGTGCATTGGATCCTACTTCTGCAATATGCACTGTTTTCTTTTTGTTTCCTGTTATTTCTCTCCCACCACTCCCAATTAAGCAGTGAGCCCCTCTGTGTTCTTGCCTCTGGCAAGGTTTGTGACAGACCCATCTCCTTTTCCTCCCTCACACTTCAAAATCCTAAACCCATTAATGAGAATAGGGTTTGAGCACAGAGGCTTTTCCCCAGGCTTGGAAAAGGAGACCTTGTAAAGATTCCTGGGTTTCTGAACTGGCAGAGCAGCAGAGAGAGCTAGTAGATTTTGAAACAGAAATTATATATGGCTGCAAGTGACAGAGACCACCATCTCCTAATAGAGTGACTTAAGCAGAAGTGGTCTAAAAAACACAAAGGAGTCCAGAGGCAAGTAGTCCAGAGCTTGTGTGCCAGTGACACAGAGTTACTGGGGGCTTCTATCTCTTTGTTCCTCCATCCTCACTTCATGGTCTCCATTCTCAAGGTCACCTCACATTCCAAGATGGCTACCAGAGCACCAGCCATCACATCAGCTTTCTTGGCAGAAGGAAGATTGAAATAGTGCTTCTCCCAGGCAAAACAACTCCTTTTGAAAGCTCTGTCCCAGAAGTCACGTATAGTATATCTACTTATATCTCACTAGACAGACCTTAGTCACATGGCTGTATCTAGCTGAAAGGGAGACTGGGAAGTTAGCTTTTATAATAGAGTTCTGTTACTAAGGAAGAAGTGGAGGTAGATATTTGGAGAGCAACTAGCAGTGCATGTCACAGACCTGAAGGGGACAGGGGGGCCAAAGCAAAGTGAACTTCCTGTGTGCTTGATGTAGATCAATGATCAACGGGGATCACTTCGTGTGTGTCCTACATCCTCCTTGATGAATTGGCACAATGTAAAACCAGTAGACCCTTACCACAACCTTGTGGGAGACAGTGGGGAAGCACCTAAGATTTTCAGGCCAAAGAAATGAGGCTTGAAGTAGAAATTAAGCAGAGTTTTATAAAATAAAGCTCTGATTTCTTAAACACCTAAGTTTGGACTGAGATTTATAATTATTATTGAGGTAGGGTATCTAAGAATTCAAGCTTTGATTCAAATACTTTATTTTTTAATACTTTATTTTTTAAAGTTAAGCACCAGGACTTGATTAATTGCCTTTGTTGTAAAAATGCAACATGCTGGAAGGCTTGAGCAGTATTTTTCTAAAATGATCCACTAATTGCTGAGGACAGGGGCTGTAGCTTTTATTTCTTCAGAGTGTCTGACAAACTAAGTCACCTCATGTGTGTTTGTTAAGTGAATGAACAAATAATGGTAATCTAAGAGGTTTTAGTCACCTGTGTTTTCATATCTATTTGTGTGTGTCTGTATCATTGAGAACTCCATTAGATGCAAGTAACAGAAATGGAAGTCAAATTGCTTAAGACAAAAGGTAATTTATCAGTGCTTATTTAAACAGTGGGCTTCAGGCATGGCTGGATCTAGAGGTTAGATGAACTCTGTATAGGCTCCCTTCTCAGGTAGACTCTCCTCTCTTGGTGGTAGAATGATTATGATTAGCTCCATGAAAACTTATCTTTTAGTTTTGAGTCCAGTGGATAAGAATATCTTTTCTCAGGTAGCAGTAGGAACCATCCCTGAGCTAAGTCTCATTAGCTCTGATTGTTCTGACTTGGAATGGAGGGAGAGAAAATCAACCCTTCTCAGAACGCTTCACTAGAATGTGACAAATTTTAAGGCTCATTCTCACTGTGTCAATCAGGGTCCAATCAGGAAAAAGAAAACACACTAATTATTTTAAGAGGAATAATTTAATACAGCTGGGCCAAATCCAGTCCACTGCATCTTTGGCACAGCCTAGAATGCATTTTCCTCTCTGTCTGACAGTGAATCAGTTCTAAACAACACTGTACCTTGCTAACTCTGTTCCTGGGCCCTTGTCTCTGCTATCAGACTTATTTTCATGCTTCTATTATTTATGCTACCCAAGCATTAGCTGTGGCCCCCTGGCCTCCTTAGGATTCAGAGCACGTCAGCTCAAACCACCATTCTGTCTCCCCTTGGAGTCCAAAGTCCTCATCAAAATGTCCACACGTTCTCAGGTAGCTTGTATTCGCTATGTCTGGTTTTCAAATCTGGATTTTGCACACATTTTCTCTGATTTTTGCCATGTTAACCTGGCTATGAAATTAAGCTCTGTCCTCAATGTGGAGCTTGCTATTTTAGATGGGATTTTTTAGAAGTCTACTAAGATTGTTCTTTGTATATAGCAGTGGCCTTTAAACAACGATAAAGGATCAGAAGGTAAATATTTTCAGCTTTGGGGCCCATAATGACTCTTTTGCAACTACTTTTGCTATTGTAGTGCAAAAAGAGCCATAGACCATAGGTAAACAAATGGGTATGGCTGTGTTCCAATAAAACTTTATTGACAAAAATTGGTGGCAGGCAGGATTTGACCAGACCATGGACTGTGGTTTGTCAATCCCTGGTTTGTAAGAAGGCTATGGGTTTTGGTCTATTAAAGTTGTATTTTTAGTCAGTCATCTTATATTCTCCTGTTTGTAATTTTTTTCAGTTGATTTTGAAAACTTGGGTTTTTAAGGGTGTATGAATCATATCGCCTGATGTCTTAGTCCATTTGGGCTGCTATAACAAAATACCACAGACTTAGCAAATACCGTAGGTTAAACAACGAATATTATATTTGAAATAAGTAACTATATTTCTTATAGTTATAGAGGCTGCGAAGTCCAAAATCAATATGCAGCAGATCCAGAATTGGGTGAGGGCCCACTTCCTGGTTCAAAGACACCTCATTGTGTCCTCACATGGGGCAAGGGAGCCCTCTAGGTCTCTTTCATAAGGGTGCTAATCCCGTTTATGAGAGCTCTACCTTCATGACCTAATCACATCACAAAGACCCCACCTCCTACTCCTAATAACATCACATTGGAGGTTGGGATTTCAACATTTGAATTTGGGGGGACACAGACATTCAGTTCAAAACAGCTAACAAGGACTTCCTCCTTGACCAAACGCTAGTCAAGCTCCCTTGTTCCCTCTTGTTGACTAGACCTTGTCCTTGGATGACCATCCTTGGCCAGTGGTCCTTGGTCTGCTGTCTTTGGCCTGCTGAGCCCAGGTCAGCAAGAATCCTGCTAAGCCAGTTTAGCAAGAATCACCCCCTACCCTTGAGACCTTATTAAGTTCCTCCCAATAATTTTCTTTCCAATGATTCTCTCACCCCACCCCACTTGCTATAAATCCCCAGCTGTCCCTGTAGATTTTGGAGTTGAGTTTAATCTCTCTCCCCTATTGCAATAGTCTTGAATAGTCTTGCTTGCCTGTTTAGCATGGCTGGTACAATTTTTCTTTGATACACCTTAACAATTTTTATTTTAACTTCTTTCCCTTTGTCCAGGTTATCAGCTACTGCCTCCTGACCTACATCAAATATAGTGGTGAGAGTGATGTATGGGTCAGTGTCAGTGCAGAAAATAGGGAAGACCCAACAGGACTGATTGACGAGCGTTTAATGAAAAGACTGTTTCCAAAATGTGGGCAAAGCTAAAGCAACAAAACAAGAGATGGTGAAGTACCCCAGGGCTAGGCTGGCAACAGTGGGCTGGCTCTCACATGTCCCCTACACATGAAGGAGCAAGTGAAGAAAGCAGTTACCAAAACTTCATCAAAGCAGGGGAGGAGGGTACCTCACAAGAGCTGTGTCCTAGGTAGAAGAACACAACATTGCTTACTACAGCTAGATGGGAAGGCAGCCTGGTGACTCATGACCCTGACCCCTCTGTTCTCCTGCCCCCTGATCTCCTGCTGGTGGAAGAACTCAACCAGAAACCAAGGGAGGCTGGTGATGGAGTCCAAAGAGGTTGGCCTCCTGGAAAGCAGAGCAGGGAGGAGCTGGGTGGAGGATGGATCTGGGGAGAAGGTGTGGTGAGAATCTGCATCACAATAGATATTGTTGACTTGTGCATACTTTAGTGCGAGAGTTTCCATGTTTGCCAATTAAGGATCATGCCAGTTTGGGGAGTGAAATGGATATTTTGTACCATATTAAGGAAGTTTTTTCTTTTAAAAACAAGAATGGATTTTGAATCTTATCGATGCCTTTTTGTTTTCTGTGCAGATGATATTCTGTTTTTTTCTCTTCTACGCTATTCATATACTGAATTATATTAGTAAGGAGCGTACTTTGAGGAATACTTGCCTGCTTGGGAGAAACCCCACTTGGTCATGGAACACGAGTACTGTTGGATTCTGTTGGTTGGTATTTTATTTAGATTTTTGTGTGGATATTCACAAGTGAAAGAGAATCATCTGTATTTTCTTTTGTGTTGTGTTATCTTTTTCAGCTTCATAAAAATACAGACAATACAGCTTTCCCCTTTCTGTTTTTGAAGAATCTATTCTCACCTTGCGTATTTTTTTCCCTTGCCAGCTGAACTTGGAGATGCATTTGCCCTATAACCTAATTTGAGAAGATATCCTACTTCAACAATGTTGGATCTTCCTATTTTAGATGGGTCAGGATCGTCTGGGTTTAATTTTCAATTCATAGAGTTTGAGGAAAGAGTGGCTTGAAATAATCCTGCAGAGGTAGCAGGGACCTTCAGGCAAATCTTTGCAAAATTTTGTTCTATTTTCAGACAAAAACTAGTGAAGGGTTTTCAATAGGTCAGTTGCACAATCAGATTTGACATTCTAAAGATTTCATGTTGACTTGCTTATCTTGGGAAAATTGCTCTTTTAAGCTTCAGTTTCTACATCTATATATCATAGGAAAAAAAATCTATGTTACAGAGTTTGAGAAAATCATTTGAGGTAAGTGATATCTATAAATACTTATCCCTGAGTCTGTCTGACATGTCATAAACATTTATAAATAAAACTAATATTATTTTTTGTGCGTATTCATTCAAGTTATTCACTTTTTGTGGGTTTAAGCAGTAGTTTTGTAGGTTCTTCATATAAAAAATATACCCTCCTCATAAAGATCATTCCTAGACGCATATGTATACTTTTGGGAATGGAACCTTCTTACATTGTTGGCTTGTGGGAAACGTATTGACTTCTGTATATTTATCTTGTATCCAGCCATCTTACTGAACTCTTTTATGAATTCCTATATTTCTTCAGCTAATTCTTTTTATTTTCTTGGCTATTCAATCACGTTGTTTGCACACACTGTTTATTTCCTTTTAAAACCATTATTTGTGAATTACCTTCAACTTGAATTTGTTTGGAGGATAATATTTATCCTTGGAATCCAAGCCAGAATTTCATATTACAAATAGATTTCTTGGTGGAGAAGTGACCCACAGTTTAAATTACCTCTGAAGTTGAATAGGATGGTAATTGCAATGATTACATAAGACACCATTTGGAAATTAAAAGTTGGATATTTAACTTGCCAGGTGGAATAGAAAACAGGTTATTATGTGTATGATTGAATTTAATGGGCTGTTTATATGTCTTCCACGTTCCCTATGTGTAATCATGTATTTATTCTGTCTTGAACTAAGGAAAGCTCAGAGAGGTTTAATTACATACCTCTTCCCCACACCTTACTGTTGATTTGGAATATAAAATAGGTCTTGATTTCTAGAATTGCTGATTATGCTTGTCACTCAATAAACATTATGTATATTTAAATGCAACGAGCAGCATATAGAGGGAGTACAGTTCTAGTGCAGTTCCTGACATATGATAGGTGCTATAGACTGAATATTTGTGTTCCCCTCAGAACTGATATGTTGAAATATTAACCTCCAATGTGTTTAGGAGTTGGCATTTGGGGAGGTGATTAGATCTTGAGTATGGAGTCCTCATGAATAGGATTTGTGCTCTTTAAAGGAGGCTCCAGAGAGCTCTCACACCCTTTTCCATCACATGAGGACACAGTGAGAAAACAACTGTCTATGAACCAGGAAGCAGGCTCTTACCAGACACTGAATATGCCAGTGGCTTGATCTTGAGCTTCCCAGTCTCCAGAACTGTGAGGAATAAATGTTTGTTGTTTAAGCCACCAAGTATATGAGATTTTTGTTGTAGTAGCCTGAACTGACTATGACAATAGGATACAATACACATAGCTTTCCCTCTCCTCTCTTTTAAACGCGTATGTCCAAGGACTATAGCCCCATAATTTCAATCCCCCAATTTAAGTTCTTCCCATGCTCTACTAAGCCTACACAGTCTGCCTCCTGTCTCCTTTCCATCCTCCTTTTCTACTACTTTCTCCTTGCTTCCCTCACTCCAGCCTCAAAGATCTTGATCTTTGTGAAGCCTTTGAAATTTGAATGAATGAATGTTACAACCTCTAGCACATAATTTGTGATGATAAACAATATAATGATCATGGCTTGAATTAGCAGTATCTGATACCAGATGCTGATATTTCCTGGTCTGGGGGACCCCTGAGAAGCTGAAATTTTAAAGCTTAGGCATTGCTAAGGACCAAATTGCATCCCTTCCAAATTCATATGTTGAGGTCTTAACCTCTAATATGACTGTATTTGGAGATATGGCCAAGAGGAGTTAAGGTTAAATTAAGGTCATAAGAGTTGATAGTGCTGGTGCCTTATAAGAAGAGGGCGGTCTACTAGAGCTCTCTCTCTCCCCACCATGTGAGGACACAGAGGAATGGTGGCTGTCTGCAAGCCAGGAGGAAAGCCCTTACCAGGAATTGAATGGACTGGCACCTTGATCTTAGACTTCCCAGCCTCCAGAACTGTAAGAAGATAAATTGCTGTTGTTTAAGCCATCCAGTCTATGGTATTTTGTTATGGCAGTCCTAGCTGACTAATACGAGCATACAGAGATGTTTATAAATGGTTCATGTGCCCTTCCAGCCCACTGAGAAGAAGTCTGGAACATAGGAGTAACTGTGATTTTAATAGTTAAGAAAACAGACTTGGGATTCAGTCTGTTTCACATGCAACATGTCCTCTCTGAACCAGTGGCTACCTGGATTGTGGTCTTTTTTTGGTGAGTTGCAAATGTGGGATAGAGTGAGCAAAATAACTGATTTCTCTTGAGGCCTCTTTCAGAAACTGACACTCTGTCACTTATGTTCAATTCCAGTGGACAAAGAAGGTCATACCGCTAAGTCACTAACAGTAGGATGGGGAAATATACTCCACCCACTATCATGGAGGTAGTCATGTTATATCAAAGGGTATAGAATTCTAATACAGGGAGGGCATGAAGAATAATAAACAATGATTCAATCTCCCAGAGTTGTTTTATTACTATTATTATCATTTGAGAATGAAGCCAACATAGAGGAAAATAGCCAAGAGAAGAAGAGGATAAGCATTGATGACTTTATTTGGCTCCTGAAGCTTGACCTTCTGGCTCCTGAAGTGACCTTCTCACTTATTCAGATTTTCAATAAGTGAGCCAAAAGACCAGATTTTGTTTTAACTTAAGTTGGTTAGAGTTGGAGTTCTATCCTTTGCTATTGGAAGAATCCTAAGGATTAAAAAAAATGTGGGGTAGAAAAAAATTCATTACTCTAGCAGAGTAATAGATAAGTAGTAAGTCAGTTGATCAGATTCTAGTTTATAACATATTTATATACTCTTGATAGAAGGGACGTACTCCTCACCCACTGATGTTGAGTGTGGCATGAAATATGTTTTGGCCCGTAAATTGTGAATGGAAGAGATAGTGTGAATTTCCAAGCTTAGGCATTCAGAGATGCTGTGTATATTTTCTCATCTCCTGGGTGTTTCCCATCCTTGCCATGAGAAGAACATATGCTGGAAAGTCACTGCTCCTAGGACAAGAGACACATGAGGTGATGACCTGAACCTGGACCAGCTGAGCTCTGTCTAGATTAGCCAAACACAGTCAGTCTAAGATGTATGAGTGAGAGATGAATGTTTCTTGTTGAACTGAGGTCGTGGGGTTGTTTGTTATGCAGCAAAGGATGACTGAAATGTGCAACATTTCCCAAACTTTGATGGTGGAATCCTTTTCTATTCATGGAGAAGTTTCTCAGACAAGTTTGAGCCTTTTCAGTTTGGAGAAATGATGGTCTGCTTATCTTTCAAACAATCCTACATAAATATCCCTTCATCTCCCCAAGGCGTTTGGTGAGAGTTGGACAGGAAAAAAGTCCTACTTAGGGTTTAAATTAAATTGCTTTTTAAAAACTATAGAAAAATCAATCAGTCAAATACAAAGATTTGTACTTCTTTCTAAAATTACTATGAACTTGAATAGGAGGGGGAAGGAAAGATGAGACTCAGCCGTATACTTTTAGTTTGCCAATTAGCAAGATTATACTCTCTCTGGGAAGTGGTTACTGGCAAGGGTTTAGTGGCTCAATAATGTCAGAGTTGATATCTTTGCAATTCTCTTGCCTTTTTCTTCATGATCGCAAGGTGACTCCAGCTCCAGCCATATAATATTCAAAGCCTATTTCTTGTATACTTTTTAAAAAAATAAATAAATTTATTTGTTTATTTTTGGCTGCATTGGATCTTTGTTGCTGCACGCAGCCTTCTCATTGCGGTGGCTTCTCTTTATTGCAGAGCACGGGCTCTAGATGTGCAAGCTTCAGTAGTTGTGGCTCCTGGGCTCTAGAGCGCAGGCTCAGTAGTTGTGGTGCACAGGCTTGGTTGCCCTGCGGCATGTGGGATCTTCCCAGACCAGGGCTCAAACCTGTGTCCCCTGCGTTGGCAGGCAGAGTCTTAACCACCGCACCACGAGGAAAGTCCTCTACGTTTTGATTATAAAAACAAAATCTTTCCCAGAAGATCTACTTGGTACTTTTCCACTTATGTCTGAATCATGTCACATGACTACCTCTCCCTGCAAGGGAGTCTGGGAAGTCAAGCAACTAACATTTCCAGGCTCCGCAGTGGGACATGGCAAGAGATGGAAAAAGTGAGTTGTGAAAGTCTGTTGGTGCAGTCAATCAACTGACTGTTGATATAAAAATTGGAATTTTTACCAGTACTTCAAGCCCCTTGGAGAACATTCTGGGGAGGAAGCTTGCATCCTTATTGCCATTGCTCAGATGTTCTTCCCTGTGGGTGGAGAAGTAGCTTATTTTGTTACTGAGAATGATGAAGATGTGTTTCCTTGTGTATGGTCTCTGCCTGCAGGCAAAGCATGTTTTCCTTCTTTCTTTCCTCTTGTTATCCCTCCTGCTATTTTCCACCTGCTCTGCTTAAGCAAAGGCTAAAAGAGGCAGAAACCTTGGATGCAAACAAAGCAATCAGATCCAGTTACCATTAAGAAGGCTGGTGCTCTGATACTAACAATTTTTAATTGGATCAAATTTTTTAGGTAGAGAAGAGCACCCCCAGACCCAAACACCTCACTTTTTATGCTTTACCAGTTTACATGACAATTTCACATCCTGTTAGCAATAACTTTATGAGTTTGGCATTGCAGGAGCTATTTAACCTCACTTTACAAGTGAGGAAACTGAGCCTGGAAAGGGCAAGTGAGATACACCCAGCTGGTGTCGGCATAGCCAGGACTCAAGCCTGCTCTTTATGTTTCAGTGTGTGACACTGCTATTCCTGTAGCATTTATTCTGCATTCCCTTTGTGCAGTCTCATCAATTCTGCTCATCCTGTAGTATCTGTTTTTGCATCCTGTTGTCAACCATCCTGAATTCCCCTTCAGCCCAGGAGAGTAAAGTCTCAGCAATCAGTCAATGCTAATATGCCAGCAATTTCCCAGAGCTTTGATGTTGAGGAGCCTGTCTTGATTTATTATTCTAAGTGTGTTGCTTAGGCAACATTGATTAATGATCAGTTTCTACATTACAAAGTAATCATAGGGCCTGATGAAACTGTTCAGGAAGCAGAAGCAGCCTTTGAGTAGGTATGAGATGTTCAGCCTTATGCTAGATTGCCTGTGGCTGCCACTCTGCAGACTTTTAGTTGATGCTACACTGACTCTAGTTTTGAGTTTCCAGACTTCTTAAAGGGATATTGGCGATCAGGTTACAGTTTTCTGCCTGGTTGTCTATGAGCGCATTTTTTTTGTTTTTTAAATTTTTATTTTATGTTGGAGTAGTTGATTTACAATGTTGTGTTAGTTTCAGGTGTACAGCAAATTGATTCAGTTATATGTATATACATACGTACATATAATATTGTTTTTCCGATTCTTTTCCCATTTAGGTTATTACAAAATATTGAGTAGAGTTTCCTGTACTATACAGTAGGTCCTTGTTGATTATCTATTGATCATCTATAGTAGTGTGTATATGTTAAACCTAATTTATCCCCTCCCTTTTCCCATTTGGTAACCACAAGTTTGTTTTCAAAGTCTGTGAGTCTGTTTCTGTTTTGTATATAGGTCATTTGTGTCATTATTTTAGATTCCACGTATAAGTGATACATGATATTTGTCTTCCTCTGTCTGACTTACTTATGAGTGCATTTTGGAGCAGGGTGTTGCCAAGTGTGGTAGCATAGCTTTTGGCTCTCTGTTCTTTTTTTTCTAGAGGCAAGCAATGCCTAGCACACAGCAGATGCTTAAACGTTTGTTGAACAAATGAATTAATTAGTGGACCTTTGGGTAGTATGTACATCTTTCTCAGCCTTGGCTGGTCACCACTTTTTGTAGGTTTCCTGGACATTCACACGTACTGTAAGGATTCCAAGAGGCTCCCTGATTCTACAATGCTTAGGCAGCATCCATTCAGTTTGAAAAATTCCTAGAAGGAGGCAATAGAGCACTCTTGTTCGTCACCTCTGAGTTCCAATGGCCTGGGTTTGAATCCTGCCTCTCCCTTCCTAGCTCAGGAACTTTAGGCAAGTCTTTACCCAGTTGAGCCTCAGTTTCTTCATCTGTAAAACAGGAGTTCTATGGTCAACACTTACTTCATGAATAGAGCAAGATTAGATGAATATAATGCAGGGTGAATATTTAACACATTGCCTGTCATCTAGTAAGTCCTTAGTGATTATTAACTCTTATTTCTGTTTGACTCAAGATTTAGTGAAGCGAACCTTAAGGCTGAGAATGACTGAATTCACCCATAGAATGAGAACTTAATAGAGTTTGCTATAGAATTGGTTCAGGTCAAATATTTACAGTAATCATGAAAGGAAGTACAGAGGGATTACCAAGACAATTAGTCGGATGTGGCTAAGAGAGTAGAGTTTACTCTTGTTGGTTTAGAGCTTGCCCCTCTTGTGTCCAACATGCTCTGCTGACCCTATCTGCACTTCTCTCTCTGCTCTTGGACCTCCAGGTCTGTACTGTGATAGTGCTTTGGGCTTGTTTGTTTCTGGGCATTCGTTTTCAGTCTCTGCTTTGGCGATTGGTCAGACTTTGATTTCTAATAAGAAGGACTTTAGCAGCCGTATTCCCAGAGACCTGGCTTCCCTCCAATTCACTCTGCAAAGTGCCTGTGATATTTGCCCAAGAAAGCTTTCAGTTTTTCCTCTGGCTCATTTCTACAGCTCTTAGTCTCATCCCAATCTTGGGACTTACACTTTTTTTTTTTCTTGAGTTTGGCATATGTTTACAGCTATATCATCCAAACTCCTATCAAAATATTGAGCAGTTTCTTCATCCTAGAAAGACTTCATACCCATTTTCAGTCAATCTCCCTTCTCTTCAAAGGCAACTGTTCTGCTTTCTATCTTTATCGATTAGTTTCATATGTTCTTGAACTTCTTTTGCTCAGTATTCTCTCTGTGAGATTTGTCCTTGTTGCATGGGTTAGAAGTTCTTTCCTTTTTATTGCTCAGTAATGTTCCATTATATGAATATTTTGTGATTTATTTATCCATTCTTGTGTTGATGAACATTTGGATTATTTCCAGTTTTTAACTATTAGGAATGAAACTGCAATTAACATTCTTTTACAAGAATTTTTGTGGACATATGTTTTTATTTACTTTTATGGAAATAGAAGTCGAATTGCTGAATCATCAAGAAAATGAGTGTTTATAGGAATTGCCAACCTGTTTTCCCAGCTGCCTGTTCCATTTTGTATTTCCTTGAACTTCAGTTGCTTGGCATCCTCACCAGCACTTAGTGTGCTCAGTCCTTTTTATTTTAGCCATTTGAGTGGATTATGACTAATAATGTTGACCATATTTTTATGTGCCTCGCACTTACAGCTAGTTAACATTTCTCCTATTGACAGGAAGAGTAATTTTCCAACTGAGGTCTAAACTGAACTCTGTTTTCCCCATGACTCCAGGTAATGGATATCACCCAGTTCCCTGGGTAACTTCACTAAACACCCTGTGATAGTTAATTTTGTGTCGGCTTGAGTGGGCCATGGGGTTGCCCAGACATTTGGTCAAACATTATTCTGGGTATGTCTGTGTGTGTGTTTTTGGATGAGATTAACATTTAAATTGGTAAACTGAGTAAAGCAGATTGCACTACCTAATGTGGGTTGACCTCATCAAATCAGTGGAAGGCCTGAATAGTACAAAAGGCTGACCCTTCTATGAGTAAGAGGGAAGTCCTCCTGCTTGACTGCCTTTGAGATGGGACATCAATTTTTTCCTCCTTTCACACTTGAACTGATATATTGGCTTGTCCTGTGTCTCTGCTGGAACTTGTAACTTCAGCTCTTCTTGGGTCTCCAGCTTGCCAACTGGAGATCTTGGGATTTGTCAGTCTCCATAATCACATGAGCCAATTCCTTATAATAAATCTCTTTATATCTATATATCCTATCAATTCTCTTTCCCTTGAGAACTCTGGCTAATACATACTCCTTCCCCTTTCACCATCTTCTCCCAAAGTGCCCCATTTTGGTTCTATTTCTGCACAAGCATTTATACATAACCCTGTGCTGGCTTCGTTATGAAGGCCATAAACATGTGTTCAGTGCTTTCATTTAACATCTTTGGGATTGCAATTAAAATCCTTGCATAGAAGTTATCCAGAGTTATCGTAAGGCATTCAACGCAGCCATATTTGGAAGTAGTGACCTCCCATTAGCATCGCGTGAGACGTAACCACAGGGTGGTGGATCCCTGGCTTTACACTGTTGTTTTTAACAATGTTTTCCAGCTGAAAGATATGATCCGGCAACATAAAAATGAAAGGCCTCTTGCCCTCTTAATAGCAGAGTGACTAATAGAATAACTAGAAGGATGATAAACCTCCACAGAAGGGGAAGATTAAGGATGCTGAGGGATGCAGCAGCACTGCATAGAGATCCGTCTCCACACTCCCACGCTCTGGGATGGATGCAAACCTTGTTTTTTTCATGATGCGGACTCAAGCATCACATTCTGAAAGCAGAAGTCCCATTCATCAAAATCCTGCGTGTAATGCTTCAGAGACTCAAAGGGCATGTTTCTTTCTTCCTCTCTCTTTCCAAGCAACCTATTTATTTACTTGTCTACTAACCTATTCATTGATCTATTATATTTATCTATTATTTATTTGTTTACTTACTAGATATTTTCATTCATTTATTAATTTATTAATAAAAGTGTATGGACTGAGTTACATCCCCACACTGGAGTAAAATATAGCCTCCCCCCTCTTACTTTTTAAATTACACCTCATACTCCATACACATTCAGTATCTTCTTTCTTGAGACATCTAACCCCTCCCCAGGTTATACATGATCCCCAGGGGGAGGCTGCTGGATTTACAGGGGGCCCTTGGGTTTCCAAATATAGGCAAAGAAAGAATTAGCCATTTGGAAACTAGCCCACCAGCTTGGTGCGTCTTTTGTTCACAACCGAGGGTCTTGCTTTGCCTGCAGCAGGGTCTCCCACCACCCGTCTATTTTGCCCTCAGCTCAGCAATTGTTTCCACTGCTGGACTAAAACCAGTCTTTTGCCATCTTCCCCGGGGCTTGATGTGGAGGCCAAGTCACTGTTTCACTAGCCCTCATGGTGAGTATCGTCTGTACAGCCTTGGTGTCTGTTTCTGGAAATTCACAATCTCAGTGCATTCGGGAGAGTCTGAAAGATTCATTATCATCATCAGAGGAGGGGTCACTCTTCATCTTTCTTGTCCCAAACACTCATGATGCTCTTGACGAATTTGCCCACATCCTCCCCAGCTGCCAGATGAAGGGTATCGGAAGAGACAGCACTTGCCAGGCCATGAGGGTCCCGTTCCTCCTCCATCCAGGGTATCAGGTGCCTGTGAACCTGAAACCTGCTCACTTAGGAGTTCAGAGAAGACGCCGAGAAGATCTTCTCCAAGAAGTTCCCTGTGCCTACCTGGCCAAAGTAACTGCCTCTGATTCTCTTACTACAACATCAAAGAAACAACTAACCATAACTTTGCTATGAAACTAACCATAACTTTTCTATGAAAGTAGTCCTTGTTCATGTTAGACACCCCAAGTTAGTGTGCTGGGTGTACAGTGAGGCCAAACAAATCGAAACATCAAAGTTTAGAGCAAGATTTATTGCAGGACCATGCAAGGAGATGGGTGGCTCATGCCCCAAATACCCTGAACTCCCTGAAGGGTTTCAGCAAAGAAGTTTTAAAGGCCAGGTGAGGGAAGGGGGTCACAGGGTATGTGACCAGCTCCTGCACGATTCTCTGATTGGTTGATGGTGAGGTAACAGGGCAGTGGCACAGGGGGTTTACATTATCAGTCCTCAGGCTCCAGGAGGCCTGGGGGCTGTGAGCTCATTGTCATCAAGTAGTAAACGTCTTCCATTCTGGGCGGGGTGTTTCACGTCTGTAAAACAACTCAGGAAATGTGCATTAGCTACTGTTATCTAGATACTTCAGAGAGGACCTAAAGCAGAGGATGTGGGGTAAGGCTGCCCTGGGAAGGCCCTATAGGGTCCTGCTCAGTTTACATTCATTGTATTGTAGGAGACTTAAGAACTACAGATGAATAATGAGAGAAGGTACAATTACTCAATCACCCATTACTCCACCATCTAGCATTACCCAGTGTCGACCTTCCATGTGTATCATTTCAGTCTCTTCCATGTACCTACACATACACGAGACTGAATTATCTGGCATTGTATCATCATCTGGTTTTTATTTTTTCACTTAAGAATATATTATTCATGAACCTATTCAAAGATACTCATTGAGTGGCTACTATGTGCCAGGCACTGTTCTAGGCACTGGGCATACAGCAGTGGAAAAATTCCTGTCCTCAAGCATCTTGCTTTCTAAGTGCCCTGATGGATAATAAATACAACAAATAATTAAAATATGTTATTTTTCACACAATAAACATTAAAGGGAAAATATAAAGGGAGGAAGGGGGATATGAAGAGTGCATATCTGTGTTGGGGTCCAAGGCAGGCTGCCCCCAAATATGCCTCAATGGCATGTTGATTACTTTGAATGAATGCTACTTAAGAAACATCTGATGCAAGAGGGACACTCTGACCCTCCTCTCTGTCTCCCTGAAAGCAGGAAATAAATCTCCCCTGTGAAAGGTGCCCTCCCTGCATCTGGAAGTAGAAGGACACTTTATCACCAGAAATGGGGAATTCGGACTGAGAAGCTTGTATAAACAAATCCTATTACTTTAAAAATTTGCTACCTCAAGCCCAGACTCTGTTTAGACTTTTTTTTACTAATTAATCACCCAAAGCCTAAATTTCTTTGTCTTGTCAATTCTTCACAAATCTATTGTTTCTTTGTCTACAAAGTATAAAAGCTGCCTGCCTTGGCCACTTCTTTAGGTCCCATTTCTATGAGCCCTCTGGGCTCATGAATTTAATTTGTTTCATTTCTCCTGTTAATCTCTCTTGTGTGACTTTTGTTATTAGTCCAGCCACAAGAAGTCAAGAGTAATAGAGGTTTCTAACACATACATATGGAATCTAAAAAAAATAATAATAAAAAATGAAGAAGCTAGGGGCAGGACAGGAATAAAGACACAGACATAGAGAATGGACTTGAGGACATGGGTGGGTGGGAAGGGTAAGCTGGGATGAAGTGAGAGAGTGGCATGGACATATATACAGTACCAAATGTAAAATAGATAGCTAGTGGGAAGCAGCCGCATAGCACAGGGAGATCAGCTCCGTGCTTTGTGTCCACCTAGAGGGGTGGGATAGGGAGGGTGGGAGGGAGATGCAAGAGGGAGGCGATATGGGGATATATGTATATGTATAGCTGATTCATTTTGTTATACAGCAGAAACTAACACAACATTGTAAAGCAATTATACTCCAATAAAGATGTTAAAAAAACAAAAAAAAAAGAGTAATAGAGGGGAGATTTCCTCCGCCTCCCTGCTATGCATGTTGAGGGTGTGTGTCAGGGGAAGTTGACATTTTAGACGGGAGACCTCATGAACAAGGTGGTTTCTGGGGAAGGCTCTGGAGAAGGGGAAGGAGAGGAGCATCTCCAGGCAGAGGAGCAGCCTGAGTCCACAGAGCACCTGGCTTGTTCCAGGAACTGTGAGGAGACCCACATGGGCAAGTGGAAGGAGCACAGGGGAGTGACGGGGGAGCTGGTAACAGATGCCCAGGGTGAAAGTGGCTGACCATGAGCCCCCTCCACTGTCAGGCTCCTTCCTTGTTGTTCTCTGTTTTTCTATGGTAGGATTATGGATTTATGTAGCCCACTGGACTTTTTACTTTGATTCTGGTTTTCCAACAGAATCAACTGTGAGCCCTTGCCGTGATTTTCAATTCCTGATTGTCATGCTCCAAGAAAAGAGAGAGGATGGCAGAAAATGGGCACGTGGTGTCAGCCCATTTCTGCAGAGGGGGGTGAAATTTAGAGTTATTGCCCTTAAGGCCCATTCGTGCTGGGTTTGTGAAGGCATGATGCTGTTGACCTAAAGGGCCAGGAATGGCAGCCTTTACCGCCCTGAGCAAAATTAATGGGATGATGTAATGCCTGATAAATTTACCAGACAGAGGAAGGAGGCAATAAGGAGGGTTGGAAAGGGCAGGAACAAAAAGAGACATACAAAAGGAGACCAGAAGGTAGGGGAGAGCTGGAAATCTTTATAACATTAATAATATTTTTGTTGTTCTGATTTAAAAAGTAGAGCACACACATTAAAGAAAATTTGGAAAGTTTACAAAAAAGTAAATATTTAAGTGAAAGCCACATAACTCCATATCTAGAGATAACAATGAGAAGTTTTATTGCTTTCCATCCAGAGATTCATATAATCATATGTGTATGCAGTTTTGGGTTTTGCTTCTTGTTGTTTAAAATTTTGTCAAGAACATTGACTTACCACCACAGGAATATTAAAAACCATGATTTTCAACCATCATGTAATATTCCACCAATATTGAACCAGTATTGTAACAAATGCTATCAGTTCTTTATGGTTGGAGGCTTTGGTTGTTTTTAATATTGTATTGTTATAAACAGCGCAGCCATGCAATCCTTCATCGGGCATCTTTGACTGTATCTCTGAATATTATATTAAGATGAATTCCTAGGAGTGAGATGACTTGCACCGGCAGGTGAAGTTTTCTTTTTTAAATGCCTGCAGCCTTGAAGGCAAACGGTTGATGATTTTGTGCGATGACATTTGATTTAACTAATCGTGAACAGGTGATTGGCTATTCAGTTCATGATTCTGTAATTTGGGCATTAATATCCACTTGGTGGCTGCCTCTCAGATTGTAACAAAAATACTTTAGAGGAAGCACAGGGCATCTAATATTACATGTTGGACTTAATTTTTTCAGGAAAATCCTACCTCGATCTAAAAGACATACAAATAGAATCAATGTAAAAATATATATATAAAGGAGAATTAGGAGCAATGTGTGGACCTCAATTAATTGTATCTGTTGAAAAACACAACTGCTAAGATGTGTTACATTTATTAGACAATCAGAAATTTGAATGGAGACTGAATTTTGATAATATTAAGATATTGTTGACTATTTACGTGTGATGTTAAAAGATGAGTCATCTCTTAGAAGAATATTTGCAAACACTGAAGATGAAATGATATGATGTCTGGGATTTTCTTCCACATAATTTGGGGGGTAGTTGATGGGACAGCACTGACCATGAATTGATGGTAGTGGGGCTGGGGGCTGGGTCCCTAGGGGTCGTTTATATCAAGGATTAGTAAACTCTGGCCTGAGGGCCTAATCCAGCCTATTTCCTGTTTTTGTAAATAAAGTTTTACTGGAACACAACCATGCCCACTTGTTCATGTATTTTCTCTGGTTGATTTTGCATGGTGATGGTAGAGTTGAGTTGTTGCTACAGAGATTATCTGACCCTCAAAGCCTGAAATAGATACTATTTGGCCCTTTACAGAATTTTCCAACCCTTAATTTATACTATTCTGCCTACTTCTGTTTATGTTTAAAATCATTCACAATAAAATATTTAAAATACAATTAATGTAAAATATCTATACGGTTCCTACGACTACTGCCATAGAATAGTGTTTCTCTACTACACTGTTTCAAATACATTGAATCCCAGCTGAAACACATGGCACACATAACAAATTGCTGAAATATCTGTGGGATTATTCTTCTATTAAAATGTATTCCTCTGTGTGGGCAATACATGCATGGTATAAGATTTATAGGGAATGCTCTGGAAAGTAAGTCTCCTTTCCTCCACGTCTCTCATCCATCTGGGTCTCCTCCCTGGTGTTTCTTGTTTATTCTTCCAGGGATAATTCCTTCACGTACAAACTTAATATAAATTTATAGTGTATTTTCTCTCCCATACAAGGGATAGTATGCAATAAATATGTGCATTTTGTCGGTCAATAATATATCTTGGAGATTTTTCCATGCTAGTTGTATAATGATTCCAAAATTATATATAAGTATATAATTATATATATGCATATATGTATATTCCTGACGTATATATATGTAGGGATATGTATGTATATATCCCTACATATATATGTATGTATGTATACATAGTATAGTATATATGTATACTATAGTATACATGTATGTATGTATGTGTGTGTGTGTGTGTATATATATATATATATATATATATATATATATATATATATATATACACACACACACACATATTCTCAGTTTTTGGAAAGCTTATGGGACACAGAAGCACCAGCCGTGAAATTGAAGCCTGGAGAGAGCATGTGTTTGGTCAGTTGGTCATTAGGGGAGGGTGGGGTGGGCACCTGCTAATACACTCCCCCATCCCCATTCTGAAGAGTTAGTGCAGAAAGAATTCAACAAGTGGAAGTTTGTTGAATGTTTGAAGGTCCATTCTCCTCTTTATCCTTCCTTAAAACACTGAAGAAAGACAGAAATATCAATTAGCGAATCCTATTTGCTCTCCCTTCAAAGTATCTTCAGAACCTGAGCACTTCTCACCTCTCCTCATCCTGGTCTGAGACCCACTCACCTCTCACCTCTGCCCATCACCGTCTCCTCCACTGGGCTCCCCTCCTCTACTCTTGTTTCTCACAGTCTGTTCTCACCACATAGTCAGGGTCATCCTTTTAAGTGAAAGCCAGATCGTATCCCCCCGTCTGCTCAGAATCCTTCAACAGCTCCTCTTATTCAGAATAAAAACCACAGCCTCACAAGGCTCACACGGTCCTACCACAACCCCGTCTCTAGGACCCTCTTCTTTCCTCCCTTCTGCAGCTGCCTTGACCTCCCCATCTCCTCTCCTTGGAAAGATCTTGACCCACCATCCACATTGCTCCTCCCTCACCTTTTTCAAGTTTTTGCTCATATGTCACCTTTTCAAACACTTCCCGACTCCCTCTTTTTAACGTCACCACTCCCCAGAATTTCTGGTCCCCTTTTTATTTTTTAAATTTATTTTTAAAGTTTTTTTTTGATGTGGCCCTTTTTAAAAGTCTTTATTGAATTTGTTACAATATTTATTCTGTTTTGTGGTTTTTTTTGGCCACGAGCCATGTGGGATCTTAGTTCTTCCACCAGGTATCGAACTCGTACCCCATGCACTGCAAGGCGAAGTCTTAACCACTGGACAGCCAGGGAAGTCCCTCCTGTCCCCTTTTTAATGTTTATTGTTTTTATCCATAGTTTTTGTCACTTCTGTGTTAGTGTCCTGTGGCTGCTATAACAAATGACCACAAGCTTGGTGGCTTAAAACAACAGAATTGCATTGTCTACTGGTTCTGGAGTTCAGAAGTCTGAAATCAAGGTGTTGGCAGAGTTGGCTCCTTGTGGAAGCTCTGTGGGAAAATAGATTCCATGCCCCTCTCCTAGATTCTGGTAGTTGCCTGTAATCCTTGGCTTTCCTTGGCTGGTAGACACATCACTCTAATCTTTGCCTCCATCTTCACAATGTCATCTCTTCTCTGGGTACTCCCCTTTGCTTTTCTTACAAGGACACTTATCATTGGATTTCAGGCCACCACTTTAATCCGGGATACAGTAAGTCCCCTACATATGAATGAGTTCTGTTCCAAGAGTGCATTCGTAAGTCCAATTTGTTCATAAGTCCAACAAAGTTAGCCTAGGTACCCAACTAACACAATCAGCTGTATAGCACTGTACAGTACTGTAATAGGTTTATAATACTTTTCACACAAATAATACATAAAAAACAAACACAAAAAATAAACAGTTTTAATCTTACAGTACAGAACCTTGAAATGTACAGTAGTACAGTACAAGAGTTGGCATATAGGGGCTGGCATCAAGCAAACAGGCAAGAAGAGTTATTGACTGGAGGAGGGAGAGGAGGAGGGAGATGGTAGAGCTGGAGGATTGTCAGCAATGGAGATGGAGGGCAAGCTGCAGTTTCACTCATGCCTGACGTTGATGGAACGCACGTTCGCATCTTTGAAAATTCACAACTTGAGGGTTCGTATGTAGGACACTTACTGTAATCTTATCTCCAGCTCCTTTCCTCAATTACACCTGCAAAGACTGTTTCCAAATAACGTCACATTCCCAGGTCCCAGGTGTGGAACCATGCAGGACCCTGTGGGGCTCCTGGGCACAAAAACCTTTCTGTGTCCGCCACTTCTGGATTATAGGAAATAAGCTTCATTTAGCCTCCACGACCTTCCCTGAGTTCCAAAGGGCAGGTTCAAATAGATGCTAATTAGAAAGGGAGGGGAGGCAGAGACAAGGGAGGAACATTTAAGAAACAATAGTGCAGCCTTGGGGCAGGGTCCTGGTTCGCCTTCAAGGGATACACATAACAATATCTTTGAGCTCTTTTGCAGATACTAAAACCCCCAGCAGGTGGGAGAAGTTAACTGTATGCTGCCCACAAGCACATAGACCCCAGACCAGCTGGAACCAGAAGGTTGATGACGCTGACGCCCACTTACTTCACCATCAACCAATCAGAAGAACCTCCACGAGCTGATCACGCCTTCTTTACTGTAAAACTCCTCACTACCCGCTCCAGGTCAGGACACACAGTTTTGAGAGTGTTAACCCACTGTGGTCCCCTTTGCCTGGCAAAGCAATAAAGCTATTCTTTTCTACTTCACCCAAAACTCTGTCTCTGAGATTTAATTCAGTGTCGGGGTACAGAGGCCAGATTCAACATTAGGTGGACATATCTTTTGGGGGACCATCATTCAACCCATTACACCTTCTATCCCTCATATATTTACTGATTCATTTGATATTTATCTTTCTCCCCGCTGTAGGATATAAAAACCAAGAGAGCCAAGTTTTTGGTCTGTGTTTTTACCCCACTGCTCTAGTTAGACTAGACAATGCTCAGCATATGGTAGGTATCCAAAAAGTGTTGGCTGAAAATGAATGAATGAATGATGGTTTTTGCCACCAGTCTTAGCACCAAGAACTGTAGGATATCATGTTTTCTTTCTGCCAGTCCAAGATGCCTTGGTTAATACTTCACTTCCCAATAAAGTAATATGGAATATGAAAACATGATGTGGAATGTAAATGAGTGACATAAATCACAGAGTCCATTTATAAGTAGAATCTTTTGACAGGGAAAACCAACACCTAAAAAGAAATGGCAAATATCACAATCACTGAACATTTTAAGTGATGCAGACAAAAAGTCTGCATTAAAAAATTCCTTAAAAAATTCCTGATTTCCTTTAGGGTCTTGTTATCAGTAACTATGTGAACTCTAAGCATAGTTTTGAACTTAAAAAAATGACTTGCATATACTTTGGCCTTGTAAAATGGTGTATGATCAGAAATAGGGTGGTGGCTCAAAATGGGCAAGTTTGGAGGACTTGCTCCCAGGACAGAGATGGACTGGGGTCCTGGGATCTTGGGGACAGGGCCTCTCCCACACAGGATCATCTGTCTCTTTTCCTGGACCAGGATGAAAGATGCTCCCAGAAATGCTGCTCTGTGTCTGGAAGGAACAGAGAGAGATAACAGGATTTATATTTGGACTCATAGCCTTCGACTCAGGGTTTATGGTCAAAACAGACTCAAGGAACCCTCGTAACTGTCAGCCCATTCAACTCTCAGACCCTTTCCCAGGGTGTCTCCTGTGGGAAAATTGTTCCACTTGCCTAAAGCGTATTAGCACGTTGCCTGAGTCCAAGCTGCAGACGGGTCCCGTGGCTCTGCTCCAGAAAAATGTTCCAGTTTCCTTTGCCTCTAACTGCCTGAGAGGGTCATAGCCCAGGAGGAAGCCTCAGTGGGATCTTCTATTCTTTACAATGTATTATTTTCAGAGATGTTCCCAGCTTTTAAATCCCAAACAGGAGAATAAGGGGCATTGAACATTCTTCTCTGATAATCTTTTTCCCTCAAATATCTTTTTCCCCCTGATTATCAAAGTAATACAGGCTTGTTGTTCAAAAATTGGGAAATAAAAAAGAAGAGAGTGTTAAAAAGACAGTCCAAGTCACCAATAATTCTGCTGCCAGAAATAACTACTACTGTTATTTGGGTTTATTTTATTTTGGTATTATCTAAATGAGTATCTACATATATTACAAAATTATTATAGTTTGCATATAGTTTTTCAACTTTTTATTGTAAAAATATTGTAAACATACAGAAAAATGGAAAGATTGTATAGTGGACATGTATGGATCAACCATGCAGATCTGCAGTTAACATTTTACTTAACTTGCTTTATCATTTCTTTCCTCTTCCCCTCCTTCCCTTTTTCTGCCTACTCCTCCCTCCTTTTATACCTCCATCCATCCATCCATCCGTCCGTCCATCCATCCCTCCCTCCCTCCCTCCCTCTGTTCATTCATCCATACTTCTATTGACCCACGCACCTCATTTTTGTGGTGCTTTTCAAAGTAAGTTACTGACATCTATATCATTTACCCCTAAGTACCTTTGTCCAAACAACTTTGATCATGATTCTTCACTTAACATAATATGAAGTTTCCAATGTTTTCAAATATTCTTCAAAGACCCTTTATAAATTAGCTCATAATATTCTATTGCATAGAGGTACCATAATTTACTATTTAAAATCCCTATTATGAGACATTTTAACTGGTTCGAATTTCCCACTTCAACAAATAATGCTGCAGTGAAAATCTTTGAACATGACCCTTTGGACAGAATCTCTGATATTTTCTTTAGAGTAGAATCACAAAAAGAATATTACTGAGTCAAAGAATATGGACATTTTAAGAAAGCACTTAAAACGTAATTTCTAGTTTTTGTTTTTTGTGACACAGGAGCACACTGTATTATCAAATTCTTTCTGGAGTCCAGGTGGATGGGCTATGTCTAGGTCATAGTGGTGATGGGAGAAAGTGGTGGTGGGGGGGGGCATGACCTTAGATTCCAAAAAGTCTGGCATGGCAGTGGCTGTGGTGAAGGAACACGTCACTATTGAAGGTTCCTTCATGCACTTCTGCCTTGAATAAACAGGGTCAAGGTTGGACTTATGAGAGTCGGCTTATGTGGGTGGACAGGAAGAAAGAAGAAGCAGGGCCTGCCATTCCTTAGGACCTGGGTGTCCATTCCTTTTGCAGTTGAGAGCCGCTCTCCCACCAGAATGTAAGTATATCTGGGAGCGCCACCCCAACTTCCAGAGACTTTCACTGAACACTAAAATTCACTAGGCAAGTGCTAAGGGATTACAAGAGTGAAAATGACAATAGTTCTTAAGAACGCTAAGACTCTCCCTCTGTATGTAAGACTCTGAATAATCGAGGCAGAAACTCAAGGGGGCATAAGAACATTTATGAAACTTGTTTGTGCTGGGTCAGAATATAAAATATAATGCCTAGTGTGGATTGTGATTGATTAACAGAGTTTGGAAAACATGGAGAAAGGCATAAGGCGTATGAGATCCCAGAAGAAAGGAGGGTTGGCAGGGCTCAGGGAAAATGTCACAGAGGAGGTAACATTTTAACTAAATTTTGAAAAATGAGTTGGAAGGTGAGCTGGAAGTAGGGCTTCTCAACCTTGACACTATTGATATTTTGGGCTGGATAATTCTTTATCTTGGGGGAGGGTGGCGTCCTGTGTGTTGTGAGATGTTTAGCAGCATCCCTGATCTCTACCTACTAGATGTCAGTAGCACTCCTCTCACCCCAATTTTGACAACCAAAAATGGCTCTAGACATTGCCAGTGACCCCACTTGAGGATAATTCGATCAGAACAATGCCTGGCATTAATAAATGTCAATTCTTATTAGCAGTTGTTGAGAATTTCAAATATCGAGGTTGGTGGTACAGATTATTACACAGCAGGCCCTCTGTATCTGCAGGTTCCGCACCCACACACTCAACCAATTGTGGGTCGAAACTATTTGGGAAAAAAAAATTCCAGAAAGTTCTAAAAAACAAAACTTGAATTTGCCATGCTGGCAACTATTTACATAGCATTTACATTGTTTTTACAACTATTTGCATAGCATTTATATTATAGTAGGTATTGTAGGCAGACCTCAGAGATATTGTGGGTTTGGATCCAGAACACTGCAATAAAGCAAATATCAAAATAAAGCAAGTCACATGATTTTTTTTTGGTTTCCCAGTACATACAAAAGCTATGTTTACATTATATTTTAGTCTGTTAGGTGTACAATAGCATTATGTCTTAAAAAAATGTATGTGTCTTAATTTAAAATAGTTTATTGCTAAAAATTCTATCATCTGAGACTTCAGTGAGTGGTAATCTTTTCTCAATAGTAGCATCAAAGATCACTGATCATAGATCACCATAACAAATATAATAATAACAAAAAAGTTTGAAATATTGCGAGAATTACCAAAATGTGACACAGAAACACAAAGTAAGCAAACGCTGTTGGAAAAATGGCATGATAGACTTGCTGGTTGCAGGGTTGCCATAAACCTTCAATTTGTATAAAATACAAGATCTGTGAAGAACAGTAAAGTGAAGCACAATAAAGCAAAGTATGCCTACATAAGAAAACTAGAGATGATTTAAAGCATATGGGATACAATAATCAAGACAGTATGGTACTGGCACAAAAACAGAAATATAGATCAATGGAAGAGGATAGAAAGGCCAGAGATAAACCCATGCACATATGGTCACCTTATTTTTTTTTTTTGCGGTACACGGGCCTCTCACTCTTGGCCTCTCCCGTTGTGGAGCACAGGCTCCAGACGCGCAGGCTCAGCAGCCATGGCTCACGGTCCCAGCCGCTCTGCGGCACGTGGGATCTTCCCGTACTGGGGCACGAACCCGTGTCCCCTGTATCGGCAGGCGGACTCCCAACCACTGCACCACCAGGGAAGCCCTGGTCACCTTATTTTTGATAAAGGAGGTAAGAATATACAATGGAGAAAAGACAGCCTCTTCAATAAGTGGTGCTGGGAAAACTGGACAGCTACATGTAAAAGAATGAAATTAGAACACTCCCTAACACCATACACAAAAATAAACTCAAAATGCATTAAAGACCTAAATGTAAGGCCAGACACTATAAAACTCTTAGAGGAAAACATAGGCAGAACACTCTATGACATAAATCACAGCAAGATCCTTTTTGACCTACCTCTTACAGAAATGGAAATAAAGACAAAAATAAACAAATAGGACCTAATGAAACTTAAAAGCTTTTGTACAGCAAGGCAAAACATAAACAAGACAAAAAGACAACCCTCAGAATGGGAGAAAATATTTGCAAATGAATCAACAGACAAAGGATTAATCTCCAAAATTTACAAGCAGCTCATGCAGCTCAATATTAAAACAAACAACCCAATCCAAAAATGGGCAGAAGACCTAAAAAGACATTTCTCCAAAGAAGACATACAGATTGCCAACAAACACATGAAAGGATGCTCAACATCCCTAATCATTAGAGAAATGCAAATCAAAACTACAATGAGGTATCACCTCACACAAGTCAGAATGGCCATCATCAAAAAATCTACAAACAGTAAATGCTGGAGAGGGTGTGGAGAAAAGGGAACCCTCTTGCACTGTTGGTGGGAATGTAAATTGATACAGCCACTGTGGAGAACAGTATGGAGGTTCCTTAAAAAACTACAAATAGAACTACCATATGACCCAGCAATCCCACTGCTGGGCATATACCCTGAGAAAACCATAATTCAAAAAGCGTCATGTACCACAATGTTCATTGCAGCTCTATTTACAATAGCCAGGACATGGAAGCAACATAAGTGTCCATCGACAGAGGAATGGATAAAGAAGATGTGGTACATATATACAATGGAATATTACTTGCCATAAAAAGAAACGAAATTCAGTTATTTGTAAAGAGGTGGATGGACCTAGAGTCTGTCATACAGAGTGAAATAAGTCAGAAAGAGAAAAGCAAATACCGTATGCTAACACATATATATGGAATTTAAAAAAAATGGTTCTGAAGAACCTAGGGGCAGGACAGGAATAAAGACACAGACGTAGAGAATGGACTTGAGGACACAGGGAGGGGGAAGGGTAAGCTGGGACGAAGTGAGAGAGAGGCATGGACATATATACACTACCAAATGTAACATAGATAGCTAGCGGGAAGCAGCTGCATAGCACAGGGAGATCAGCTTGGTGCTTTGTGACCACACAGAGGGATGAGATAGGGAGGGTGGGAGGGAGACACAAGAGGCAGGGGATATGGGGGTATATGTGTTTGTATAGCTGATTCACTTTGTTATACAGCAGACACTAACACACCATTGTAAAGCAATTATACTCCAATAAAGATGTTAAAAAAATTATAAAGTATATGGGAGGATGTGTGTAGGCTATACGCAAATACTACATCATTTTCTATAAGGGACTTGAGCATCTGTAGATTTTGGTGTCCAAGGGAAGTCCTGGAATCAATCCCCTGCAGATACTGAAAGGGACGATTGTATATCCAGGTACCACAAGGGTTGGGCCCTCTGAAGACAAGTACCAAAATTTGTGTAATAATGTTATAAAAGTGATACTAGCCAACACATACCGTGCTTACTATGTGCCGGACAAAGTTCTACGCACTCTATTAACTTACTTAATCCTTAAACAATCCAATGAGGCAGGCTCTTTCTTGATGACAGCCTCTACTGTTTATATTGGTTAATATAGTGATGGGTGAGACTTGAACCTGGGGCAAATTTTGGGCCATGTTGCAAAGGTGTAAGAGTTTTGGGCTCTGCAAGATTTTGCAGACACATGCTCCTCCAACCTGGAAGTACATAATGCCATAATGTGGCAGGCCCAGTAAAGCCAGGAACATTCCCTGAGATTCTGCACACCGGACTTGCCTCCGTTTTCACTGTGTTTGCTCCATTACAGGGGAAGCTACGATTACAGGGGCGGGAGTGGGGAGGGGTTCAGCCATTGATAAAACTTGACCAATAAAGCTCAATTTGGAAAAGAAAATGCCTTTGCTTCTTGACAAAATTCCTCAAACTGCTGTCTCCTCTTCCCAAACACAGCTTTGCTGAGTGCACAAAAAGGAGGATTTTCTGAGATATCCAGCATTTCCTGCAGCTGAAAACAAGAAAGATGAGCCGCTGGGGCTCCAGGTCAGGAGGCTGTGGTGGGATTTTTTGGATCATGGCTCAACTTTAGAGAGAAAATACAGACTGAAGTGCTTTCTTCTCTTCCTCATTCTCGATGGCAGAAAGATGTGCCCAGGAGGTGGCATCCTCCAGGATGAGCCTAGCTTGGAAAGCAGTGTCTTTTTCTTCCTTACCATAAGATGGCATCTGATGTCTGTGTTGTAAGCTGGGCCTTCTGGAGAGAGGGCTCCTTGGGAGACCACACAGGCAGAAAGCCACTGCTCTCATCCACATTTGCTTTACATTTCTATGCTAACACGGTGCAGTAATTTTATTCCAAATGTGTAAATATTATTGAGTTTGTCAGGACTGTTGCCTGAATCCGGGACAGATGACTGATGTTCAGGACCAAGAGAAGACTGGAGAGAGAAGCAGCGCAGGGGAGGAACAGAGAAGCTTGCCCACCCTGGCTTGCTTCAGCTAACAAGTCCGTTTCCTTATGCATTTTGTATTAACACGCTGCAGTGTGGATCTCTTTGGGACTGAGGCTCATGCAGACCCCTTTCTTCTGGCCTCAGAGGTGGGAGGCAATTCTGCCGTTTATGCGAAGGCAAGGATGACGGATTCCAGAAGCAGAGAGCTGGTTGCCCAGTCTGTGGTTTGCCTTCTCTTGGATTTCCAATCCCTTGATTGACTCTCTTTCCTTCTGATTGATTATTATATGATACTTTGTTTAATTGATGGCCTCATTGCGCTTGAAGGTACCTCAAGATTTCACCATTTTAATGAAGGCAGGTCACATCCTGTCTCTGCCCAAGTCAACACCTCCCCCAAGTCCAAAGGATTCTTGAGTCTTATCTGAGTTGTTGAGAAGAGGAGATGCCAGAGGGACTAGTTTTCTCCTTGACCCATTCTCCTCTTTATCTGTCTCTGCTTCAGAGAGATGAGCTTCTCAGGTGCCAGGGAAGCCCAGAGGTTTTCCAGTTTGCTTGAGTTTCTCTCACTCCCCGCTCAGTGTTTTCTTAGGAGCCTGGAGGCCTGGTTTGTAGTAAGAGCTCTATGAATATTTGATTGAATGGATGGAGGGTGGGTAGATGGGTGGATGGATGAATAATCAAATCTCTCTACTGTTAGCTGAAATGGTATTACATGATTTCAGTACCAGATGAGTAGACAGACTGTTGATCTATTGTTATGAAAATTAAAGATCATGTTTAACAGTTTCTGTCCTGAAGAAGCTTGGAGTCTTTTTAAAAATTAATTAAAACTGAAGTATAGTTAATTTACAATGTTGTGTTAGTTTCAAGTGTACAGCAAAGTGATTCAGTTATACATATATATATTATTTTTTCAGATTCTTTTCCATTGTAGGCTATAACAAGATATAAGAAGTTTATAATCTTATAAGGAATTTAAGATAGGCTCATAATTATTAAATGATTGTAAAAACTACCATCGACTGATCACCTGCTTATACCACATTTATATTTATGTAACATATATAGTTATAATATATATCAGACTTCTTTTAAGAGCATATAAATATATATAACTTGTATAAGTTTATATATGTTATATGTAACATATATAATTTATATGCTCTTAAAAGAAGTCTGATAGGAGGTGGGAGAGAGATGGATTGGGAGTTGGGATTAGCAGATGCAAACTATTATATACAAGATGGATAAACAACAAGGTCTTACTATATAGCACAGGGAACTATATTCAATATCCTGTGATAAACCATAATGGAAAAGAATATGAAAAAGAATGTGTGTGTGTGTGTATATATATATATATATATATATATATATATAAAAAACTGAATCACTTCAATAAAAAATAAACAGCTCTAGGAAAAAAAAAGAACTCTGATATTAATGAAATGGTCACCCCTGTGGCCTTCCCAGCACTCACTGTTTCCTTTCTCATTCCCAGTAAAATTCTGCTTTTGGTCAGTTATTCCCCACTCCTACCCAGCTGATCCCTTCCTTCCCAGCTCCATCAGTGGGTTCTATTTAGTCTAAGCCATTTATGATAAATCCAACCCTCTTGCCAGTGTTTGGTTCCAGAACCAGGCTTCAGACAATGAGTGCTCAGCACTCCTCTGGATCCAGGGGTGAGGATGTGACCCAAGTTGGTGTAATCAGTCTAAGAGAAGAACATCCCTGCCAACCCTATCACCAAACTGGGGGGAAACCTTGCGACCTTCTGTGGGATATGAACAGAGAAGCCTGTAGCCGATAGCTTTATGACATCTAGAAGGAAACTGGCCTTAGGATGATATTAATGCTTTGGTTGGCAGAGTAGCGAGATGGAAAGAATCTAGGTTCTTAATGACATCATTGAGTGACTGAATTGACCAGCCCTGAAGCCCATTCAATCTCTGGGCTTCCTGTTACATGAAATACACTAGAATATTTTAATTGTTCAAGCCAGATAAAGTTGGCATTTTGGCTATTTTTAGTTATATTATTGCCTTTTTTTAACAGATAAAAAGGAAACTGAAGTTCAGAGAGGTGAACAACAACAGTAACAACAACAGCAAATAATATTAAGTGACAAAGCCAGGACAGTCTGACTCTACAGCCCATACTCCAAGCTCTGAATCCAAATCCATGGTGTCACTTCCAGTGAATACAATGTAGAAAGTGTTTAGGAGTTTACTGGGGGTTTGGGGAAGGGGAACAGAAAGAACTTACAACTAGGAAGGAAAATATTGGAGAGTGTTGAATGAGACTCCTTATTCCCATAAAACATGGGATGATAGACATGCCAACAGAGGGAAAAATTGATTAGGTCCAAACTCTAGTAGAGATGAATAAGCTTAATAAGGACTTGAAATTCGATATAAAATAAAACTGATGCTTTTGTGTCTTTTTGGTGGAACACACTCTCCCTTCTTTTTTCTTCTACCTGTTTATTTCTTGTTCTGTGACTAGGGCATAGGAAGAGATCATTTATTTTCCTATTTAAAACAAAAAGCCCAACTCCCCAAGGTCTCTTTAGTCCAGAATGAAGGACAGGCTGACAACTGATGACAACTTGATTTTACCCTGGTTCGTGCCTCCTGGAGTGTGACTTCTTTGACCTTTGCCCAAAGTTGGATTTGCTTTTCACTTCAGATGTTGCAAAGAAGCTTTGCAAAAGTGCTCTCAGGGAACTTGCTGAGTGAGGGAATGAATGATGTAGTTGGGGATGAAATTTGCCGAGAGACGAAGTAGAGTGAAACTTTGTCAGAAATATGAAGAAAAATGTAACTGTTTTATTCAAGTAATAGGCTCCACTGCCTGCTGCCAAACTTTAAATTTTTATCTTGAAAAGTTTTAAAAATACAGAACGCTTGAATACACACTTCTCTAAAGAAGGTATACAAAGGGCATATGAAAAGATTCTCAACGTCGTCATTAGGGAAATGCCAATGAAAACAACAACGAAATACAACTTTATAGCTATTAGGATGGCTATAATTAAAAAAAGGAAAATAGCAAGTGTTGGCAAGGAACGTAGAGAAATTGGAACCCTTATGCGTTGCTAGCGGGGATGTGAAATGGTGCAGCTGCTATGGAAAACAGTATGGTGGTTTCTCAAACAATTAAATATAGAGTTACCATAACCCAGCAATTCCATTTTTGGTATAAACTCCAAAAAATTGAAAACAAGGACTCAAATAGATAGTTGTGTGTCAATGTTTAATGTAGCATTATTTGCAATAGCCAAAACGTGGAAACCACCCAAGTGTCTATCAACAGAGGAATGGATAAACAAAATGTGGTATATGCATACAAAGGAATATTATTTGGACATAAAAAGGAATGAAGTTCTTTTTTTTTTTAAGTGTTGGTTTTTTTTTTCAAATTAATTAATTAATTAATTTTATTTTTGGCTGCGTTGGGTCTTCATTGCTGTGCCTGAGCTTTCTCTAGTTGTGGCGAGCAGGGGCCACTCTTCGTTGTGGTGCACGGGCTTCTCATTGTGGCGGCTTCCCTTGTTGTGGAGCACAGGCTCTAGGCACATGGGCTTCAGTAGTTGCAGCACGCAGGCTCAGTAATTGTGGCATGCGGGACCTAGAGTGCATGGGCTTCAGTAATTGTGGCTTGCGGGCTTAGTTGCTCCACGGCATGTGGGATCTTCCCAGACCAGGGCTCAAACCTGTGTCCCCTGCATTGGAAGGCAGATTTTTAACCACTGTGCCACCAGGAAAGTCCCAGGAATGAAGTTCTGAAACATGCTACAACATGGATGAAAACATTATGCGAAGTGAAATAAGCTAACACAAAAGGACAAATATTGTATGATTCCACTTGCACGAAATATCTGGAATAGGCAAATTCATAGAGACAGAAAGTAGATTAGAGGTTACCAAGGGCTGGAGATGGAAATGAAGGGTTATTGCTTAATGGGTACAATTTCTCTTTAGGGTGATGAAAAAGTTTTGGAAATAGATAGTGGTGATGGTTGTACGGCACTGTGAATGTAATTAACAATATTTAAAGAAAAAAATACAGAAAGAGATAGAAGTAGAAAAAATACAGAAAAGAAATAAACAACACCAACTGAATATCTAATAATCACTCGTGCCCATCAGGTAAAATGAACAAATATTAATATTTTACCACATTTACCTTAGGTATTAAAAAGAAAAACATTGCTGATAAAGTTATTCCCTTGTAGCATATGTGATTAATGCCCCCTGCCGCATCTGTGGCCAGTCTCTGAGTCCCCTTGCAGCTAGGGTGGGCAGTCCCCATGCATCCCGACTGCTTGCCATCCAAGGACCTTCATCCTTCAGCTTCTGTGGAGGAGGGCTCCCCCCAGTGGTAGGGACCTTGCTCAGTCTGCCCACAGGGCAATCCAAAAGGGCTCAGAGATGCAATTCCTGGAGGCCAACCCTCATCAATGAGAGACGGAAGCTGGAGAACAAGTATCCCAGATTTCTTGACCCTTGGCGAATCGCTTCTGAGGCATGTTCTCTGTGGCTCTTCAGAGGGTCCGCAATGAGACTGAGCCCCATTTGCCTACAGTTGTAACCCCCTGATTGATACACACCCTATTGGCTTTTGGTCCCTCCCTGTGTCTCTTTCCCCACATCCTCACTGAGCTTCCTGCAATTGACACCCCCCAAAACTACTTGTGCCCCATTCCTTGTTTCAGGCTCTGTTTTCAGGAGAATACAAACTAAGACACCCAGTTCTTTTTTATTCCCCTCTTCACTCATAGGAGGAAATCTCTTACATGAAGTTGGTATAAACTTTTGGTTATCTACATTTTAAAAACTGGTGGCTAATACATAACATATACTTGAATGGATTTAAATAATTTTATGAATGGAATCACTGTGTGTGTATAGCTCTGCAACTTTTCTCACTCAACATGTTTTTGAGATTGCTCCATGTTGTAATAGAGATCTGGTTCATTACGTTCAACTACCGTGTGCAATTTTAACTATTGTAGAGCTGAACCACATTTTATTGGGCCAACTCCCTCATGATGAGCATTTATGCTTTTCCCATATATTTTGCTATTATGAACAATGTTTCAGTGAGCACCCTTATACTTTTGTTTTCTTTTAAAGGAATGTATCAGGAAGTGGAATTGTTGGACTGTAGGCCATACCTAAAAAGTAATATGTAGAAAATTGATTGAGGTGAAATTCGTATAACATAAAATTAACCATTTTAAAGCAAGCAATTTAGTACCTTTCACAATATTGCGCAACTACCACTTCTTTCTAGTTCCAAAACAATTCCATCGCCCCCAAATAAAACCCTGTACATATTAAGCAGTGTCTTTCCCTCCCCTCCTTCTCCTCAGCCCCTTAGCAACCACCATTCTACTTTCTGTCTCTAGGGATTTGCCTATTCTGGGCCAGTCGGCCTGCTGCAAACCTCAGCTCCTCACTTGCTAGCTGTGCAAATTTTCTTGAGTCACTCAACCTCTCTGAGCCTCCATTGCCTCAAATGTAAGATGGAGACGGTTAGTACCTCCCTCACAGGAGTATTTTGAGGATGAAGTGAGATAGCAGATGTGAAGTGTAGAGCATAACGCCTCATCCCCAGTAAGTGCTCAGCAAGTGTTAGCTATTATTGTTATTCCAAAATCAAATACAGGTGACTTGACACAGCAAGAGTTCACTTCTCACTCATGCTACGTCAGCAGTATGGCTCCTCCTTTTACCCGGGAAACCCAGGAATCAATATACTACAATGAGAGCTTTGGGACGGCAGGAATCTTGTCTGTCTTATCTTTGTTGTATTTCCAATGCCCCGTACATACATAGGAGGTGCTCTGTATGTATTTGTCAAATAAAAGAATGAGTAAGTGAAAGTGAAGTGTAGTGGTCATTGGTGCAGTTCACCAAATATTTCCATGATAGCCTCTCACTTCCTTGCTCTCCTGATGTTCAGTGTGACTTGCTTTGGCCAATAAAATGCAAGCAGAAGGGTCATGTGTCTGGGTAGTGGCCTTCTAAGCCAGTGCTGTCCTCACCACATCCCTCCCACAGCCGTGGTGCTCATGGGGATCATGTCGAGATAAAGCTTCCTTTGGCCTGAGTCCCTTGGTCACTCTGATTCTCAGACTCCTTCCCCCACCCTCCACAATCACTGGATTGCATTGTACATGTAGCATGGATGAAGAATAAATTTTTGTTAAGTCGATGAGATTTTGGGGGTTTCTTGTTACTGCTCCTAGCCCATCCAGACTGATATATAGGCCTACCACTTAATGGAAATTCTGGGATGTTATTAAAAAGATACAAACCAAGCATCCCATAAGCATTGTCTTCTTTAAGGCCCTCATTTTGGGATTCTGTGTATTATACCATTACTGTCATCCCTTGAAAGACACTTTCAGAATTGCCACAAGTATCTCCAGCTCATTTATTTCCAAGTCCCTGGAGCTAGCAAATCTTTATTATTTGGAGAAGTTTGTTTGCAACGAGACCATATCAAAAGACACTGCAGTCAGGTCTAGAGAGGAAGGTAAAATCCAGCAGGCAGGGGTCACTTTTGGTCCAAAACCAGATGGGATTAGAAAGAAGTGGGATTTATTTGCTAGATCCATAATCTGGCCTGGAATTACCAGTATTGGCTGTCTGTTGACATGTTTTTTATGTGCTAGGCATGCAGCAAGGCACACCCCTTACAACAGTCCCAAGAGGTGGGTTTGAGGGTCCTCATGTTACATATTGGCTCAGGGAAGTGAAGTTCATGGCTCACCCCACCATGGCCCAGCTGTGAAGTGGACAGCTGGGGTTTGCCCACAGGATTATCTGACCCCAGCACACTCACACTCAAGGGAAGAGAGAACCTGAGCTCCTGATGGACCAGAAGAAAGTGGTAATGAGTGTGTCCCAAGAGACTTTTTTTATCCTAGGGAGGCAGTATGCACAGTGGTTAGTGCTTTGTCTTTGATCCCCTCCATTTCCTCACCTGTGAAACAGAGTAATGATCATCCTATGACCAGGTTATTGTGGGACCAGATGAGCTGTCTGCAAAGCACTTAACATGGGGGCTTTACATATGGTTCAGACTCAATGCCACAACCAACTCCTGTTAATTTGAACACTTACTTCCTACTGGACAGCTGAGAGCATGGAATTGGTAGCCAGGCTGCATGAATTTGACTCTCATCTGTACTCCTCCTGTGGTCTTGGACAAGCCCCTTGACGCCTTGCTTAAATTTTCGCCTCTGAAAAATGGGGTGTTGATTGTACCAGCTTCATAGTATGGATTAAATGAACTAATGCATGTGCAGCTTCTAGAAGCATCCTAACATCCTAACCCTCACCACAACAACGCAAGGTAGATGGCACCCACCCCGTTTGACAGAAAAGGAAACTGAGGGAAGAGGGGACCCAGGATTTGAACTCAGATCCACCTCACTCTAATGCCTGGGCCCTCTCCCTTATAGTACACTGCTAAATAGTTCTTCTTCCCATCTATAGCTTGCTTCAGAACTGCAGAATATCCCAGCTTCCCTGCTGCCTGATTTTGTGTATCATTTGGACTCCAAATGGCAGCTCAGAGCCGCTGCTTCCCTTTTTTATTGGAGTAGTCCATGATGAGATGTATCCCCTTGCTCTGGCAACTGGGGTTGAAAATATTTTTCTTGAGAACTGGGACTTAAATTTCTGCCTGTGTACCTGCTGTAAATTGTTCTCCCCTCTCCTTTCATTTATCACTGTTTGGAATTGCTTCTTTTGGAAAGGGTCTCTGAGTTAAAAAAAAATAATAATAAAATTGGAAATTCAATTGGCACTAGCCCAGGCTAAAGCTCCACCCACTGGCTGCTTAAACTGCCGATTTGCAGGCCAGGAAGCCACGGACTCCTTACAGGAAGTGATCTGGGAGAACCCTGGTGTGTTGTTAGAGAGGGCTTTGCTGTAATGCATTACAGGAAGCTCTGGGGGATGGAGTGGAAGGCTGAAGCAGCCCCGTGTCACTAAGCAGTTTAAAGCAGACCATTTCCAGCACAGTGGAAAGTAAAGGAAAAGGCTTATGCTGCAAAAGTGGGAGTTTAGGAATGCCAATACACAAAACTGCAGACTTTCAGGAGAGCTCTGGGGCCGGGTCTCTTTGTAGAGTGTTTCCAGCAAATGTTTGTTTAAACAGCAGCTAGGCTGGATCCTTGTGGATTTATTTACTGGTTGTTAGCTGCTTGAAGGAGAAGATGGAGAATAATAAGCTGAGAAGTTTCAAATGAAAAGTTAGAAATTTTGCCATCGAATGTGAAGAAATGGATATGAGGAAATTTCTAAAACTCCACAGTAAATTAATCACAAACATTTAAAAAATGGATCCTTTGAACCCAAGTTCTAGTTATAAGCAACGATCTCCAAAGCTCGGCAGGCACTCTTTCCTGTGCTTGGACCACTGTTGGTAGTCACATCTCTGCCCACCTGATCCTAGTCAGTCTTCTGTTTTGCTGCCAGGGCGTCTGGAACATGCGACCTCCAAGCTCTCTGAGGCACACAGTCTCTTAATGGCCTCAACCCAGAAGTGACACGTGTTCCTCCCACCCTATTGGTCAGAACTAGTCACATGGCCCCATCCTAACTGCAGAGGAAGCTGGGAAATGTAGGGGAGGACATGGACCATTTGTTGAGGATTAACAGTTTCTGCTGCATCCCAAGGCTAGCTCAAATTTTCTTCCTATGTGTTTTCAAATCACCCAACCTTAGTATTCTCTCTCTCTCTTTTTCTGGTAATTGCCTGTTTGTTAGCCCACGCAAATCCCAAACCTGTAAACTCTGAGAGAAAGAACTGGAACTCATGCTCTATTGCATCCCTTTTGCCCAACCCAATACAGCCCATGGTGTGAGGATTCACTACCTAATTATTGAATATATGAAAAAAGAGAAGGAATAAATGACCCAGGAATATAACCTTTAAAAAACGGAGGCATAATTGTTTTTAGGTAAATCTTTTACCAGGAGGTTGAATGTTTTATCTGTGGATCAGATCACTTTTAATCTCTTGGATGTCCAAAGAACCATCAGGTTCTTTGACATGAGAATCTTCAGACAAGGGCATTGGAAATCTCCCCTCCCCTAAACTTGTACATGTGGTATATTTAATACTAGGCTCTATTCAAAGCTTCATGACTTTATTCTAGCTTTCCTATGAATCATGACTAGTTTTATGGTTTCCTATCATGCATACACAAGTTAAGGAGAAAAACATGACCCATATTTTTAAAATATTATTATTTATGTAAAAAGTAATCTCAATACTGTGATTTGTAAGAAATACGTATCTGGTAATTCAGATGACCAAAATATTTTTCTCACATATATTTGGTCTTCCAGAGTTCCTGGCCACAGCTCCCAAAACCCTTGGAATTTCCCAAGTGTGCAGAGGGATTAGGGTGTCTTTTGTTATGCTAACCTAAGGCTGCCATGTAAGCTAGAAATTTTTTAATAAGTCACCGATATTTATGGTTTTCTTTTATTATAGCAGCAAGTATCACCCTAAGTACTACATGCCCTAAAGTGTGTTACTCTCTTGGGTTCCGTGTGTGTGTGTGTGTGTGTGTGTGTGTGTGTGTGTGTGTGTGTGTGTGTGTGTGTGTGTGTGTGGGGCTGGGAGAATGGTGCGCCTGGAGAGGGCATGGAAGCCTATGTCCTTTCCCCATGCCTTGCCCTACACATCTCTTCCATGTGGCTGTTCCTGGGTTGTATCCTTTTATAACAAACTGGTAATCTTGTTGTGGGGGTGGGGGGAGAGGAGGGGGACCCCTTTTCCAGGGCCGGAGAGTGGGCTCTTGTCTAACACTCAGAAGTGAATTGTCCCAGGAGACACTTGTACTAACAAAGCAGAAGACTTTATTGAAAAGAGCTGTGGAACAGAGAGCACCTGGGCCAGAGGACCCAGGAGAACTGCTCTGCCTGCTGACTCGCGGTCTCAAGGTTTACGGTAACAGGGTTAGTTACTGGCTTGTCTCTGGCCAATCATCTTGTTCGTACCCATATTTGGTCCGACTCAGGGCCCTTCCTGGTGGAGCACGCATCCCTCAGTCAAGACGGATTCCAGCGCGAGGGTTTCTGGGAGGAATATTATGGGCTGGCGTCTCCTCCCTCCTTTGGCCCCGCCCAGATTCTTCCGGTTTGGCGCCAGCTGGTCAGCACAGCCTTCCTTACCGGAGCCTCCTGTTGAGAAACAACTCGTGCAAGCGGTTATTTTCGCTCCTGGCCATGGCGGGCGGTTTCGGTCCAAGGTTCCCTAACAATCTAGTAAGTCAAATGTTTCTCTGAATTCTGTGAGCCGCTGTAGCAAATTAATCGAACTCGAGGAGGGAGACATGTAAACCTCTGATTGATAGTCGGTCAGAAGCATAAGTAGCCTGGGCTTAGGATTGGCGTCTGAGGTTGTGGAATCTGATTCTGTCTCTGAGATAGTGTCAGAATTGAGTTGAATTCTTGGACACTCTGCTGGTGTCTGAGAATTGCTTGTTGGTGTGGGGAGGCCTGCACACATACACACACACGGAACCCAAGAGAGTAATACACTTTAGGGCATGTATTACTTAGGGTGATGCCTGCTGCTATAATAAAAGAAAACCATAAATATCGGTGACTTATTAAAAAATTTCTAGCTTACATGGCAGTCTAATGTGGGTGTTCTCAGGGGACAGGTAGTCGTTCATGTGGTGAACTGGGGAGCAGCCTCCTCCTATCTTGTGTTCCGTCCTCCACTTCTACTTTGGTTTTTGTAAGGTCGGATCTTAACAAACGGCACCACGAAACAGGAAAGCTTCAAGTGAGCTTTATTAGGGAGCGCTCCCGGGCGAGGTTCACTGGTCCAAGAGAAAGGGGGCCAGAGAAGTCGCACCCAGGTGAGCGTTGGGCAAGATTTTATAGGGGAAGAAGGGAAAGGGGTGTGGTGAATCTGGGAGGGCGCAGGGTATTCCTTATTTGGTGGTCTTTTCGGTTATCCTGGGGGAGCGTTAGTCCCGCCCCTCGAAAGGTGGGAAGGCTGGGCTGGGTTCAAAGTCCCCAGGGCAGTTTCTGGAACTGGGTGGTCCGGAGAGTTTCGGTCTGATGCAGCCTGTGAATCTGATTGTGTTCCCCTGCCTCGGGCCAGTTGGCCTTACAGTTTTCATTCCATTTCATTAGTGAGAACTAGTTATAGGGGCCAACCTAGACACAAGGCAGGCTGGGAAAAACAGTCCATGGCCGGACAACTCCTCCCTAGCAATAGATGTTCCAGGGACATTTGCGAGGCTGCCTCTTCAGCATCCATTTGTTACCACAACAGAAAATACTTTGACTCTCCTTGGTGGAATTCACCCTCTACAATTCTCAAGCCACGTAATTTAGATGAGGTCGTCTCCATTTCTTGCTCTGCTCAGTGTAAGCTAATTAGCAAGTCGTATACCACTGGTCCCAGTAACTGGGTTAGAGGTGAGCACGTCATATATTTCAGGCCAGTGGGAAAAGCAGATCCTCAGACTTGGGCTAGCATAGTCTGTAGACCCTCCCTTTTATTTTGTGTGTGAGTTTGTGAAGTCTGGAACAGCTCCTGTCATTTTGCTATCGTGAGAAAGCCAACTCGGTGCTGTGCGTGTGTCTGTGTAGAGCAGGGTGGGAAGGAGCGTCAAGACCACTGCCTGGAGCCAGAGGATGAAGCCAATGTGTAGAAAGCAGAGCCCCTGAAATAGACAGAAATCAGATTTTTGGCGATCTTATTGTTGGGACTGGATTATGCCTTGCCTGCAACTCACTCTATGTCTTGAACTTTCAGTTACATTAGTCAATTAATTCCCATGATTGTTAAGGCAGTTTGAGTTGGGTGCTTTATTGTGACTGAAAATGTACTAGCCAGTATGGATCATTCTGGTTATATAAAAATATCAAGTAAATTTGGCAAAGCATAAAGGTGACCATAGATAATCTTTCAGAGTTTCCAGAGAAGACATTATATAGTTTTGACATAGTTGAAATCATGTTGCATATGTAATTTAATCCTGCTTTTTTTTCTCTTACCATGATTTGTAAGCATCTCTCCTTGTCATTAAATACTTACTGTAAACATTATTTTAAATGGGTTCAATTTACGTAATGCCAAAACATCTGGTCTTGTCCATCATTCCAGGCAAGAAGTTAGTCCAGCTGATTGCTTGATGTCATGTACAGAAAGCAGGTGACTGGTTAACTGGAGTTTTGATTATGGCTGAATTGGCTGTGTGATGGTGTCATGTAGACTGATGTTATGAGTGGGTACAGAAGTGGAAGAGAGCTAGTTACAGGGAAAAGCAATAAAAAATACGTGAAATAAAAAAAAAAGGGTTCATGTTCTAGTTGGTTACCACTGCCTAACTGTTGGGCATTTAGGTTGCTTTGAATCTTTGCTTCCCTGATTATTTTCCTTAGGATACATTATAGAGGTGGAGTTACTTGGCCAAGGGTAGAGCTGGAAAGAGCTTGATTACAATTGCCAAATTATTTTCTGGAAAAGTCAGGGCAGTCACACTCCCACCAGCGGTGGGCTAGCATCACGGCTCACACTGGTCAGCGGACAAGCATCTCAAACATCTTTGTTAATGCAACAGGGCAAAAGTGGGCCTTGTTTCAATTTGCTTGATTGCCAATAACTTTGAAGTTTTCTTTTTTTTTTCTTTTAACACATATCTCATGGCCTAGTGTTTACCATACGGCTGAGCCTCAGACGCTTGACTTGCTTGCCCTCTGACTCTTGGCCTCTGACATTTGCCCTGCTTTAGCAGTCAGCTTCCAGATGTGGTTCTGAATAACACAGACCAGGGTTTCTCAATCTCAGCACTAGTGACATTCTACTTGTGACACACATACATGTGTTTATATAGATAGCTAGATAGAGATCTCTATCTACATTGTATATATTTTAAAATTTTCTGTATATTATGTCTTGACATCTTAAAAAACCTTTCTTTCTGACTAGGGAGAGACTGCCTTTCCTGTGCTAGCCAATTCTTAGAGATGGCAAAGGGCCAGGTGGAAGGCAGGCCTATAGTATGCAAACTAACCAGGCCAGAGCCACAGCCCTTCTCTCTGGCTCTCACACATGGAGAGACAATATTTCTCTGCCTTTATCATGCCAGGACCAGCTACCAGGCCACTGGAGACCACCACAGAGCTAGCAGGAATGATTCAAAGCAGCTAATCCTAAGCTGTTTACCCTACCTTGCCTTGCTTTTCCCCAGAAACCCCAATAATGGCTGTGGCCTAAATGTTCTCCTCTCCTCTCTCCTACCTTCTGCCTCCTGACCAATTCGATGTCTTCCCCTGTGACCCTGTGTCACGTACAATGAGCCCCTCTCTAGAACCTGAGTATACAGGCATCCCTTGGTATCCACAGAAGGTTGGTTCCAGGATCCCCCAAGGCTACCAGAATCCAAGGATGTTCTATATAAAATGGTCCTCCCTATATGTGGAGAATCTGCGTCCACGGATTCAACGAAACACAGTCTGGTTCCACTGAGGTTGGTTGAATCTGCAGATTAAGAACTAGGGTTTCAGAAGTCGGACTGGATAATAAGCTTTGTTTCTCTACAAGCATCTCCTGTTTCTCCCACACCACCTCTAACCTCTTCCTGGCCATCCTATGAACACACAGTTTAAAGTTTTAACAACCCACTATCTATCTGTCCCACCGGTTCTGCTTCTCTGTTGAACCTTGCCTAATACAACAGGTTTGGATCTATTTCAAAGATCCAAAGAGGCCAACAGGTGTTGCTGATGGTCTGAATGAAGGGGGTGCCAGTACCTTTGGCCTGCACAATTATCCCCCATCCACACTCTTTCAACTTGAAAGAGACAAGGTTTTGCCAATTTCAGGCTGGGACAGCTGCACCTTGTTCCCTTCTAAGTGGTTTCATCCTGTGCCTTTGACATTTTCCCCCAGAACAGAGTTCACCTCTTCAGACCTTACAGAGCTTCCCTGTTCCCTTGCCCATGCTTCATTAGCAGCATTTTCAGGGCAAACCTGCTGGAACCCTCAGCAGAACTCTATGAAGTACAAGTGAGCGTTTTCAGTGCCAATGACTGCAGCCCCCAAATATCTCTAAAGGACATTTTCCATTCCTTTCCCTTGTGTCCATCACCTTCCTCTAGTGCTTAAAGGGTTAGGGACCGTGGTGGGTGGGCTCTGAGCTGTATCTGGAAGGCCCAGATTGGGGGAGACACTGATGGTTCTAAACCAAAATTTCCATATGGGTGGCAGAATTAGAGATGTTACCTGAAGCCTTTCAAAGGAGTGTGGCAGCCATGGCATTGATCCCAGGTGGGAGGACCATTCCTTCTTGTGGAGGATTCATGGGGAGATTGCTCAGCTAACCACAGATCTTTCTGGAAATTTCTAGATGTGATAGAAAATCTCTGCTCTGTGTAGGCAAAGAGGCATCTGGGGAGTGGAAAATTGGGGCAAATGCCCTCACTGGGGCCCGGGAGGGGTCTGTAGTTTCAGATTCTTTTGAGCAGAGAGAGTGACTCTAGGCTGCAGACACAAAAAGTTTAAAAAAGGAAAAGCCAAGTTCATTTATGGTCAGCTCATGACCCTGTTCTCTTTTCCCACCATGAAGGCAAAGGGGGGGCTCCTTTCGCTGTGGCTCCTGCCCCTGTTCAAGGCTTTCCTTGAAAGTCAAAAACACCAGGAAAGAGCCCTCTTCCATTGTAAAAACCATATGCTCATTATAAAAACGAAATCCACACAGTACCGATATATATATATATATATATATATATCTCCAAACTCCTACTACCCAGATAATAAGCAATGCTAACATTTTGATAAATATTCTTCCGGATATTTCTAAATACACATTCTCTCTCTGTCACACACACACACACACACACACACACACCCACACACACTTTTATGCAAATGAGATCACATCATGCTTTTTCTCTTATTCTGTAACCTGCTTTTTTACTCAACATTATGCCATGGTCCTCTTTCTAGGTCAACAAATTTAGAAATATTCTCATCAATTTTAATAGCTGCTTAAAATTCCACTGGGTGGTAAAAATGGGCAATATTTAACTAGTTCCCTATTGGTGGACATTTAGGCTGATTTCGATGTTTATTGTAGAGAATTTTGCTATGAAAATCCCTGTGGTTATATCTTGATCCATACATATAATTTATTGCTCATTTAAACATCTCTCTTTTTTTAAAAGTACTGTACATAATAGTCTTTTCGGGGGTTGAGATGAGAAAATAATGTGGCATTTCCCGAGACTTCTGAATCCTCTAGGAGAGTTCTCAGCATGGAAATAAAACCCAGACGGGACATTTGGTTCATTGCTCTCACTGGGTAAGAGAAAGTCTTTTGAAAGCTCCAGAAAGTTTCGTCTTTCCTAAGAAAAAGGTCTGGGAAGAGAGAACCTGATTTCTTCCTCTGGATGCTTCCTCTGTGTACCTAGAATTGCTGCTGTGGCCATCTGTGGCCACCGGATGATGAAGCCAGTGCTGAAGAGGACAGAGGGAAGAGCTTGAAAGAACCTGGGTTCTTCAGACGTCACTGAGCGGCTGGATCAACCTGCCCTTTGCCTGATCTCTCTGCCAACTTACTGTTTGAGTTGGAGTTTCCATTACTTGCGGCTGGAGTCCCCTAACCAATACATATTCACTGAATCAGAACCTCTGATGATGAACCTGTTCCAGGTGATTCTGACGTACGCCCAAGTGTGGGAACCACTGGAAAGGTGGAGGGGACACCGAGCTGGATGTCACAGGTCCAGGTTCTGGCCTTGGCTCTGCCACTAAATTGCTGAGCCACCTGGGGCAAGTCATATTCCCTTTCTGAACCCCAGCTTCCTCATGTGACAAAGAAGGGATACGCCCTAGAGATTCTATCTTTGTGTTCTCCTATCTTGCTGTAATGTGGTTCTAGGCAAGTAGTGTGGGGACCTTTGTCAGGAGACAACACCAAGGAAGATAGTTCACTAATATTGACATCAGTACAGTAGAGCCAAAAGGAGTATTATTGCTATTTATTGCTTTTCAGCTTTCTAGAAGTATAGCATAATTAACTCAGGAATTCAAAGGTTCTATTGCTTACACAAATGACTTGGTGGCCATTTTGGTTCCAATATGGGGCATGCCCCACCCCCTCCCCCCGCCCCAAACCCAGCAAAGCCTGGATGAATGATAGTGAAACAAGAGAGCCTGGACTTCTCAGTACTGTGTGTTAGAAGTGTGATTGCAACAGAATCTTGCATTTCCAGCAGTCCCTAGAAAAAGAGCAAAAGGGAGATGTGGGGAGTGTCTAACGAAGGAGACGCCTGACAAGATGGACAGTGGTGAGTCAGGGCCTCCAGAGGACGTGGCCAGAGAGAAATTTCCTGGGATGAGGAATGGTCCATTAATGCTAGGACAGGGATGTCTGATGTCCAAACCTGACTTGTCACATGGCCATTTTGTGCTGTAATTCCTCTCCCTCACCCCAAACCTTCACTGAAAGTCTGCAGCACACTTCCTGTTCTTGTGTTTGGGTGCTTTGGGGGAATAGTGAAAGCATTGAGGACAAGTTCAGTGTGATCTGAGGATGTGTAGAAACAGCATGGACATCCCAGGAGGAGATTTTCAGAATCTGTCACCTCTACAGAAGCAGAGAAACTCACAAGATGTGACCAAGTGAACTTAAATCCCTGCTCCAGAGAATCCTCAGAACCACCGGGAGGTGGTCATCAAGTTCAACGCAAGAAGTGGGATGGGGATTTGAGCCATTCTCTAAGAATATTGTAGAGAAGGGTGAGCCAGGATGCTGGAGGGCTGGAGGAACACCCAGGGGGCTGGTGTAACAATGTGAAACTCTTTCAGAGTGTCATATAGGCCCATTAGCCCACGTCATCCTTTACCCTGTGAGATAGATTATTAGACCCAATTTCAGATGTGAAATCTAAGGCTCAGAGAGGTTTCCCCACCTTCCTGATGGTCTTCGTCATTTCCCAACTGGGACTCTCACTTCTGCGCCAACATTTTGCAGCTTGGTTCCCCAGTGCTCCATCAGAGAGAGCGGTGATGAGATTTGATTAAGGATATGAAAAAGAGTAATTGCGGCAAACGAGGAGGCTGCTAATTCAATTGATCGCCTTTTGAAGACATCTGATCAGGCCCTTGGCACCCCCCAATTTTTCCCACTCCTGATGGCTGATGTTTTTAGGTGAAGGAGGAACTCAGATGAAGGTCGAATTTTATGATGTCAGCAACTGCTTCTGAAGGGTGGAAATCTGCTTTCCTGGGCAGTGTGCATTACCTTTAGCAGGTTGGTCTTTGGGAAGCAGACCCAAAGAAACCCTCCTGTGAGACTGGAAGCAGCTTTCTCAGCCCTCCCCTGGGATCTATAAATGACCTGGTGCAGCAGTAATGAAGGCACAGTTGCTAAGACTCAACCAGCTGGAGCTTGCAGTCTGCACTGACATGATGGGGGCAGCCATACACCAAGACCACAGCTGGCTGCAGATCAGATGGCCAAACAATTGTGTGAATGAAGCCGCCGTCTCCTGCAGTCTTACTCAACTGCTCCCTCTCCCACCACTCCTGCTGTCATGTCCTGTTGATTCTGCCTTAGCAATAACTTTCACATTAGCATCCCCTCTGACAGCTTTTCTCCCTGCCACTGGCTTATTAGTTCACACTTTATCATTTCTCATAGAGATTATTGCCATATTCTTTAACTGGTCTCCCAGCCTCCTCTTTCTAAATGCTCTGCATTCTGTAACTGGCTATCAGGATATGTTTTTTGAATTGAAGTATAGTTGATTTACAATGTTGTGTTAGTTTTAGGTGTATAGCAAAGTGATTCAGTTTGTTATACATCTGAAATACTGTTATACATCTGAAATTGTTATATATCTGAAATTTCAGGAAAGAAATCTGAAAAAGAATATATATATATTATAGGTTAATACAAGATACTGAATATAGTTCCCTGTGCTGTACAGTAGGTCCTTGTTTTTTTATCTATTTTATACATAGTGGTGTGTGTCTGTTAATCCCAAACTCCTCATTTATCCCTCCCCCACCCCAAGAATTCCTTAGCTGTCTCTTTTAGGGCCTCCCTCAGCTCTAGGGTCATAATGAATACCCTTTGGCTTTTACTAAATCTCTGTCTCTCCTTCTGTCTCCTTGTTCCCATCACTCACTTTTCTATTACACCTTCATGATATAAGAGCTTTTTAAGACCAGACACCACTTGTAGATTCTAGGGGCAATGAGATAAGTAATAATGGATAGTAACACCCTGGCAAATTTATTTTTTTTACAGCTCAGTATTAACTCACATTAATAGGGACGCAGGCACTAATTTCCATTTGAGTTTTTTTTTAACACTTTTTATTTATTTTTTAAAAAATATAATTTTATTTTACTTTATGGCCGCGCCATGCGGCATGTGGGATCTTAGTCCCCCGACTAGGGATTGAAGCTGTGCCCCCTGCAGTGGAAGCTCGGAGTCTTAACCACTGGACCGCAAGGGAAGTCCATGAGGTTTATTTTTGAGCATGTTCTCTGTGTTGGGCACCAGGACAATTTCTGTAGAATGATGAGTTAGGCAGCCCTTGCTCAAAGGGGCTTGTAGTGTTTGATGATAACTTTTTGTGGGACTTAATACTGTTTTCTAAATTGATAACTACACATCCTGGATTTTCTAGTCCTTGAAAATGTCCAACTAGGGTACCTGAAACCACCTTATTTTGGTTATTTTTTGCTTGTAATACTCAAGTTCCTTCTCTACAGCTGCTATAATTAAGCAAGAAAGACATTTGAGAAACACTTTCTGATGAAGGGCAAAGGAAATTGATTTTTCAGTGTGGTCAGCTAGTCTTAGATTTCATTCGTAACAGTTCTCTTAGAGCTGTTAGAGCAACAAGATAGACTTGTTTTAGAACAACAAGATAAACTTGATTTTTAGTTCTAATAAGGCAAACTTTAAATCATGTTTTATTAAGGTTTAGGGTGGCATGGTATTAAGAGTAATAGAAAATGAGGGTCAGGATTCTGGTTCTGATTTTGCTATGTTTTATGACCTTGGGCCATGTGTCCAATCTGAAAGGATTCAAGGTTCTGACCTGTAAAATAGAAGAATGGTCCTAGAATGAGGGTCATCCAGTAGATTTCACCTCAAATCCACTATTGATGGCTGCTTGAAGTTCTGGGTTGAGAAAAACAGAAGCTGAACACTGTGATCAGTTAGTCGTGTCTGTCATGGCTGCAGGATGGGGAGAAGTGGCACAAGTGCTATGCATTTTCCATCCTTTCTATATGACCTTTAAGTTGCTCTTTTAGCATGTAAAAGTCCTGCTTCTATTCCTACAAAATAATGAACACTCAGGTGCCCTGTTAAACTATCTCCAACGTGTTGTTTACTAATTTAAACCTAAAACAAACTCCGGTCCTGATTCAGCCGTCATGACTTGGAGCAGTGAACTATAGATGAGCTTTGACATTTGGGGTTCATTGTCTACCTTTTTTGGGCTATCAAGACATCTTTTGACATTTAAGAAACTGGCCTCATCTCTTTTTCCTTACTTTTAGTTACAGTTGTCCCTCAGTATCTGTGAGGGGATTGGTTTCAGGACCCGCATCAGATATCAAAATCCATGGGTGCTCAAGTTCCTTATGTAAGACATTGAAGTACAGTGTACGCTTTATATCTGCAGGTTCTGCATCGGTGGATAAGGAAGGCCGACTGTATTTAGAAGTAATCGTTCTTTTTAAAAAAATTTATTTTTAAATTTTTTATTTTTTTATATCAATTATGGTTTATCACAGGATATTGAATGTAGTTCCCTGTGCTATACAGTAGGACTTTGTTGTTTATCCATTCTATATATAATAGTTTGCATCTGCTAATCCCAAACTCCCAATCCAACCCTCCTCTGCCCCCCCTCCCCTCTGGCAATTACAAATCTGTTCTCTATGTCTGTGAGTCTGTTTCTGTTTCGTAGGTAAGGTCATTTGTGTCGTATTTTATAAATTTATTTATTTATTTATTTATGGCTGCATTGGGTCTTCATTGCTGTGTGCAGGCTTTCTCTAGTTGCAGTGAGTAGGGGCTACTCTTCATTGCAGTGCGCAGGCTTCTCATTGCGGTGGCTTCTCTTGCTGCAGTACGTGGGCTCTAGGCGCATGGGCTTCAGTAGTTGTGGCTTGCGGGCTCTAGAGTACAGGCTCAGTATTTGTGGCGCATGGGCTCAGTTGCTCCGTGGCATGTGGGATCTTCCTGGACGAGGGCTGGAACCTGTGTCCCCTGCATTGGCAGGTGGATTCTTAACCACTGCACCACCAGGGAAGTCCTGTGTCATATTTTAGATTCCACATATAAGTGATATCATATGGTATTTGTCTTTCTCTTTCTGACTTCACTTAGTATGATAATCTCTAGGTCCGTACATGTAGCTGCAAATGGCATTATTTCATTCTTTTTTATGGCTGAGTAGAATTCCATTGTATATATGTACCACATCTTCCTTATGCATTCATCTGTTGATGGACATTTAGGTTGTTTCCATGTGTTGGCTATCATAAATAGTGCTGCCATGAACTTAGGGGTGCATGTGTCTTTTTGAATTATAGTTTTGCATGGATGTATGCCCAGGAATAGGGTTGCTGGATCATGTGGCAACTCTATTTTTAGTTTTTGAGCAGGCTCCATACTGTCTTCCATAGTGGCTGCAACAGTTTACTTTTCCACTAACGGGGTAGGAGGGTTCCCTTTTCTCCACACCTTCTGCAGCATTTATCTGTAGACTTTTTAATGATGGCCATTCTGACTGGTATGAGATGGTACCACAATGTTGTTTTAATTTTCATTTCTCTAATAATTAGCAATGTTGAGCATCTTTTCATGTGTCTGTTGGCCGTCTGTGTGTTAGAAGTAATCCTTTTTTTGTTTATAAATTTATTTATTTATTTTTGGCTGCGTAGGGTCTTCGTTGCCGCACGCGGGCTTTCTCTAGTCGCGGAGAGCGGGGGCTACTCTATTGTGGTGTGCAGGCTTCTCATTGTGGTGGCTTCTCTTGTTGTGGAGCACAGGCTCTAGGCACGCGGGCTTCAGTAGTTGTGGCTCGTGGGCTCTAGAGCACAGGCTCAGTAGTTGTGGCTCACGGGCTTAGTTGCTCTGTGACATGTGAGATCTTCCCGGACCAGGGCTCGAACCTGTGTCCCCTGCATTGGCAAGTGGATTCTTAACCATTGTGCCACCAGGGAAGTCCGGTAATCATTCTTAACATGAAAATCATAGGCATATTTATTCTGTGTCTTTGCAAACTTATAGGTACCTGGAAATGTGTGAAGAAAAAAAGGGACCTGAAGGTGACAAAGGTGAAATGAAATAAGAAAGAGCAAACCACGAAGCTCCAGATGACGTATAGAGTTAGATCAAAACTACACTTATGAGCAGAGGGTGTGGATGCAGGGGTCACTGAGACCCTGGGAGATGAAATAATGTTCCCAAGACCTCATGGCTAATAAGTGGCAGAGCTGGGGTTCCTGACTGCCAGGAGAGAGGCTTTTTCTCCTACAGCATGCAGTGCCTAACAATTCACTCCAAAACTTCTAGTAACTGGGATGATCTTTGTCACCAGTGTAGGGTGCAAATATGGGTATATTGTTTCATTTTTTAAACTTAGAATCAAAATCGGTGAGAGCCCCAAAATGAGAGATTAGCCGGAAATTCAATATCTATTTTAGGGGCTCCACTCCAACCCCTCCATGAATTGGCCAAGAAAATTGTGGAATTACAAGGTCTAAGGGAGAGTCATTCAGGCAGGGAGAACCTGAAGCCACAGCAGCCCGCTACTACCGTTACTTCCCACCGCCACACGGTGTCGCTGTGGAGCACCAGGCCACAGTCTGATGCACAAGGCTGGCCCACCTGGATCATGTTCCTTAGGTGATCCGTTAGTCCCAAATCTGGCTGAGGACATCACGGCTTGGTATTCAGTACGTTTGGTCTCAAAGGGAGCTGCACTGGTAATGGGTGGCACAAGTGATCTGGGCACCTGCCCTTCACAAACCTGTGACCACCCTACCTCTCCTTTCCCCTGGGGACCTGTACCCGGAGTGGAGGGGTGGGGGTGGGAGGTAGGGGCAGGAGGCAGTGTTCCCTTTTATTTATTTATTTTTGATGTGGACTATTTTTAAAGCCTTTATTGAGTTTGTTACAATATTGCTTCTGTTTTTTATGATTTTTTGGCCATGCTCCCCAACCAGGAATTCAACCTGCACACCCTGTATTGGAACATGAAGTCTTAACCACTGGATATCCCAGGAAGTCCCCAGTGTTTCCTTTTAAGAGTTCAAAATATCAAAGGATATCAATACCCTTCTTTCTCCAACAGTAGACCTTAATTACCTCCAGGCCTGTGGTTCACACCAGGGGGTGATTTGCCCCCCAGGGGACATTTGGCCAGATGCCCAGGCCAGAAACAGGAAGTGGCTTGCTCACATCCATCCACATGTGTCTGAACTTTGGGCGCCTCCTTCTTGTAGAATCACACCCAGGATCTAGGGTGGGGGTGATAACCTCAAATAGCTACCAGAGCCCGGCAGGTGAGGCAAATGAGGGAGACAGGCAGAGAGGGGCTGCAGAGAACTGCAGAGGGCCTGCCCCATCCTCTGCAATGTGCTGTGTTGGGACGTGAGCCCAGAGAGGCAGACCTTCTATTTTTTTTTTCAAGAGAAGCCATACAATTATATTTTCACTTGAAACTGCTCCCTTTTAAAACATTGACAGTTAGTTAATAATGTTTTAGACATGGTGTGGGGGAAGAAAAGAAAGGAAAAGAAAAATCTGAGGGTTTCCTGAGACCCTGTTCATTTGCTGTGACAGGGCAAGAGCTCCCACATCTTTTGGAAAGTCCGTGGGTTTTGCCTTTCTAGTGTTCGTCTGCCCTCACTAATAATCCACATACCATTCTGAGACAGTCAGCTGTTAATCCAGATGGAAGGGAGGAGTTAGGGCAGAGATTTTGGACGAAACCATTCATTTTATTTCACAACACTTATGTACTGCTCACCATGTTCCAGCCCTGTTCTAAGCACAAATATCAGCTTGTTTCACCCTCATAACAACCCCACAGGGAGCGACTGCGCTTAGTCCCATATTACAGGTGAGAAAACTGAAGCCAGAGACGTTGTGGCACTTTCAGTCAGGCATTTAATAAAGGATGCAGCTAGCATTCAAACCCAGGATGTTTAGACTCCAGAGTCTGTGCCCTAAACCTCTGTCCTATCAGCCTTTCAAAATAAAGCAGAAAAAAAAGCAACCTTTGCTTTCTATTTAATGTAGAATCATCTTTAAAATGGAGGAGTTGAGAAAAGAGAATGCCAATGAGCCAGACTGATCTGGCTCCGATAGCAATTAAATTTCGAAAAAGCTTGGTAAGGACCCAGCTATTTCCTTCTCTGTCTCCATCACGGAAAGCACCCCAGGGTCCTGTGAATCCCCTACCCTCCTGTGTGCTGTAATATGGCTACATTATCACAGGGAGGGGAGATGGCTGCTAAACCCGAAAGACACAGAGAAATGAAGTGAAATATTAGTCTCTCTATAAAAGATAATTAGACCCAGAGAGATGATTTTAAAGGCAGCCTTTAAGAAAAGGCAGACACAGCTGAATGCATTTCCAGTCATCAAAAGTGTTCTTCATAAAATGGGCATCAGAGCAGAGGAGTGGAGGGGATGAAAGGGGCATGCATATTTATGTTTCATCAGGAAAGCTCCAAGTTCGGGGAGATCTGGATGGTGAAGAGGAGCAGCATTTCTGTTTGCTCTATTGGGCACGGATAACAAGGTCAAAATTGCTGAAACTCTGCCAGCAGATAGAGTCAGACCCATAGGCAGGACCCTGTCAGACCCCCAGGCATTACTGTAATAGATGGATAGGGAAACAACCCTGGGTTTTCCAAATGAAAATGAAGTTTCTGCAGGGGCACTGGGAAATCAAAGAGGGTCTCAGAAATTGGGAGGCCTTCAGGTGGTTGAAGGCTGGTTACGTAGTCTGAGATCATCAAGTTCTTGCTTTTGTCTGTTTGATTTTTGCTGGTGGAAAAGAAGATGAAGCCAACTAGCTAACGGTTTTTGTGCATGGTGGGGAGAGATGGGTTTGGTTTCCTAAAAGTTAGGGCTTTGGGGGTCCTGGTAAAGCTGAGTACGGCCTCTGTACCCTGACACTGAATTAATTCTCAGAGACAGAGTTTTGGGTGAAGTAGAAAAGAAAAGCTTTATTGCCTTGCCAGGCTAAGGGGACCACAGTGGGTTAATGCCCTCAGAACTGTGTGTCCTGACCTGGAGGGGGTAGTGAGGAGTTTTATAGTAAAGAGGGCATGATCAGCTCGTGGAGCTTCTTCTGATTGGTTGGTGGTGAGGCAAGTGGGAGTCAGCATCATCAACCTTCCGTTCCAACCCATCTGGGGTCTGGGAGCTTGCAGCAGCATACAGGTACCTTCTCCCACCTGGCGGGGGTTTCAGTCTCTGCAAAAGAGCTCAAAGGTACTGTGATGTGTGTCCCCTGAGGGGGAACCAGGACCCTGCCCCAAGGCTGCACTATTGTTTCTTGACTGCTCCTCCCTTATCTCTGCATCCCCTCTCTTCCCTGATTAGCAAATATTTGAACCTGCCCATTGGAACTCAGGGTAGGTGGAGGCTGAATGAAGCCTATTTCCTGTAATCAAGAAATGCGGGACACAGAAAGGCCCAGGAGCCCCACAGGGTGCTGCTCAGTATCACTGGGAAGAAAAGCCTGGTGGGAAGAAGTTCAGGGGGAGAGTTGGCTAACTTGATTTCAGCTGCATCTCTGAATCTATCTGCAGTTGAGTTGGGATCTCTGAAATAGAGCCCTGGAGCACCTGGAGAAGGCCCATGAATGTCTTATGAAGAAGGAACTGTGGTCCACACTCCCCCGATTTCGTTTGGAAGGTGGAATCCAGAGTATCAATTCAGCTGGTCCAGGGATGAAAAATATGTAGCACATGTGCTGCCCCTTCCCCGTCCTGTACTCATGGCAGACATTGCTAATCAATCACAAGGGGCTGTCCTGGGAGCCTGGAAGGAGCTTCACAGCCCTTTCAACGCTGTGTTCTAAACAGCCACTAACAATGGAATGGACTTGGCTTGAGAGAGGAACCATATTGGGCTTCCTCAGTGCCTTTCCCAAGACCTTGACCATCTCCTCTTCCAGAGGGAAGCGGTATTACCTGTTAGTTGGGTTCTGGTGTCAGACCCCTGGGCTTGGAATCCCAGCTCCGCCTCCTAGTCTGTGTGGTCTTTGTTTTGGTGTTTATTCACACCCAGCCCCAACTTCCTCTCCTGTGAAATGGGGGCAAAACCAGCATCTACCTCATAGGAGTGGTGGTGGTGGTGTTGGTGTGTATGTGTCTGTGTGTGTAGACAGCACGTATCTAGCCCTATGTCTGGCTATGTGCTCCACAAAGGAGGGTCTATTCCTTTCACTCTAAAGAGTCCCACAGATGGGTTTGGGAGTTGGGTTTAGTCCTCAGTTAGAAGGTAGAATTGGAAGGAAATGGGGCAGTCAGTGTAGGGACTTTTGTCTTTTTTTAAAATCAAATGGAGCAGGAGATGAACAGGTTTGGATTCTCAAAGTTCACCGTGCTCCCTCCCACCTTTTGTTCAAGCTTGTCCCCGTTGATAGAAAACTCTTTTCTTATCTCCTGTCTCAAACCCATTCTGCAGCTAGTTAACTTTGGAAGTTTTCCAGATGGCTCTCAGTGGTCACCTCCCCAGAGAGACCTTCCCTGTTCTCCCATCCCCTTGCGTTATATGCTCCCAGGGGTCCACATCCTTAACCTCATAGCACCTCCACCCTTGTAGTCTCACATTTATGTAATTATGTGACAAAGCGGATCTCGTCCACTAGTCTGTGAGCTCTGTTATTTCCTCAGAGCCTCACACGTTGCCTGATACACAGTAGATGCCCAGTAAGTACATCATTTACTAAACAAGTGAAGGGACACAGATCAGTGTTGTGCTCTAGAAATGTTTCTCTGACCACATGGAGGAGAGGACACTGAGCCACAGTGGAGGCAGGGAGACCAGGGAGGAGGCTGATCCTCTAAACCAAATGAAATGTCAAGGTGGCCTTGAACTCAGATGGTGACAATGTGCGTGGAGGGAAGTGGGTGACCTCAAGAGCAAGGAAAGGAAGTTTTGTCTCAATAAATTACCGGCAGGCATTTTTCTTCATTCCTCTTTTCTTTCCTGGAGATTGCAACTGCCTTCTTGCTTAACAGGAATTCCCAAAGGAGAAGAAGCAGCAAAGTAAAATATAAACTATTTTGCAAACTGAGATGGGGGGAAGGCTCCTAATCCCCATGCTAATCAGAAGCGGGCAGAGCCCATCTGGCTAACCCCTTTCCTCCGGGCCCCCCAAGTCTTTGAAATCTGCACCTTGCTCTGCCAACTTGCAGCACGAAATGCCCAGTGTGTCTTATGAGCTCAGTGAATTAACTGCCAAGTGGAGAGGAACACGCTTGTTGAAGTCGGCAAAGCTGAAAGCCTGTTTGAACTGTGCTGTGTCCTGCCGAGCATTTTATGAATATGCAGAATCAAACAGAACTAGTAGGAGCCAGAGGGAGCAGGCAGAAAAAGGCTCTCTTTAAAATCCCAGCCAATGGAGACACACGTTTCAACTCATTAAAACACAACAGGCTGTTACAGACACTTTCAAAAAGAGCTTTCTATTGAGTAATATCCTGGGGGACTTTTATGTATTGTTTTCTTTGTAGAAAGTTTTCCAGGGGCAACACCAAATGTTCTAAGGCAGGCAGCTATCTCAAAGGGCCAGACAGAAGTGGAGGGCAGCTTTCCTGCCGGTGACAAAATCAGATCTCCGATCTGGGCTTTCAAAAGGCCCTTTCCTCCTTTTCCAACTGATCTGTCTAACCTCCCAGATTCATTTACAATTTTCAGTTTGATGGTCTCCAGTTGACAGTGTGGCCCATATGCTTGGGGCTTTTGATGGAAATGGTCCTGCTTGAATTCCCTTATTTAGTTTTAATTTCCTAATTTTAGGTTCAGCTCTGGGTGTTTTAACCACTCGTGAAAGTAAGTGGCTCCCTCTCCTTTTGAATACCTCACTGGAATACTCCCTCCTCCTCCCCAAATCCTGAAGTTCTTGCCTGGGGTCACCTTGAAGATTTCTTGGCAAAAAGCTGATGTTTTGGTAGACCCTCATTGTGGGTTACTTAGGCACCTCCTGGGGCCTCTTCTCTCCTCTGCAGGAGCTGTGATTTTCCTTTTTTAGTATTAAAGTCTTCCCTTCTTCCTTCATTTCCTTGGATATCTGGATCTTTCTTACTTGACATTCAAGCCCACAAGAGGCTTCTGTGTCCATCCTCCCTCTAAATAAAAGCCATTTAAGGAAAAGTTAAAAAAAAAAAAAAACAGTAACTACATTGGACAAATAAATTCTGCTTTCTATTGCCTAAATGCCAGCTAATTAGACCCAAGACTGCCTTTGTTTTCGTTTTCATGGCTGTCTCCTTTGGTAGTTTGTAAAAATGGTACCCCGCCCAAGAGCCACGTCATGTGCCTTTATAGAGCCCTCCCACTCTGACTCTGGACAGCCATGTGACTTGATTCGGCCAATGCAGTGTTAGCAAATGTGACACAAGTAGAGGCATGCAAATGCTTCGTGATTGGTCCTGTCTGCTCTTGCCCTCTGCCACCGCCATGAGAAAGACAGTTCTAGCCTCGCCCACTGGTCCCACGGGGAGGATGAGAGATGAATGGAGCAGAACTGAATCTCCCAGTCCGCAGCTGACATCTAGCCAAGACCAGAAGAACTGCCCAGCCGAGTAGACTCATGAGCTAACATAACTATTTTGTCAAGACACTGAGTCTGGGGGGAGTTTGTTATGCAGCATTATTTTAGCAATAGATAACTGCTATACCCTGAGAATGCAGCTATGAATTAATGATGGTTATGCATACTCCTTCCTGTTGCAGGGAATATAGATTAAATAGTTGGGCATATTGGGAGAAAGCCGTGGCTCAATTGACAAGGGTCCATCAGCTGGGCTGATTTCTTTAGGAGAGATGCTAGAGAGCTTTCAACCAAAAAAAACTCAAAAATTTAACTCCTGGAAGCTGAGGGAAGTCTTCCTTAGTTTCGGCTTTTCTAAAAAAAATTTTTAACCCTTTGTTCTTTTGGTGGGAGAAGGTCTGACTGAGTGGAGATGAATGTCTCTGAGAGTCAGCACACTGCCTGCCTGTTGCTTGTCTGGCAGCTAAGTCTAACAAGCTGATTCCAGTGTGCAAAACAATGATGGCTCTTTTTATGTGTCTTTCAGGCTGTGTTCGGGAATAAAACTCACTGGTATTTGCAGTTTACTGCCCAGTCAAGCCTTGTAATACCTAAATCTTTTAAAACAGATTGTCTTTTTTTTTTTTTAATTTTTATTTATTTATTTATTTTTGGCTGTGTTGGGTCTTCGTTGCTGCGTGCAGGCTTTCTCTAGTTGTGGCAAGCGGGGGCTGCTCTTCGTTGCGGTGTGCAGGCTTCTCATTGCGGTGGCTTCTCTTGTTGTGGAGCACGGGCTCTAGGCACACAGGCTTCAGTAGTTGTGGTGCGTGGGCTCAGTAGCTATGGCTCGCGGGCCCTAGAGCACAGGCTCAGTAGTTGTGGCGCATGGGCTTAGTTGCTCTGCGGCATGTGGGATCTTCCTGGACCAGGGCTCGAACCTGTGTCCACTGCATTGGCAGGCAGATTCTTAACCACTGCGCCACCAGGGAAGCCCTAAAATAAATTATCTTTTTTAGCTACATTTGTTTTTTTGCAGAAGGAATATTGTGTATGTCTCCATGAAAAATCCATTTCCTGATACTTGATTCATAACTGTGATTTTGGATGGTCCTGAAAAGAACTTTTATTTTGTTTTTAAAATATAAAATGAATTTATTTGAGTGATTGGATTTGTTATGGTTGACCCTCCTCACCCCTAACATAAAACAGAATATGAAAGAATGGTTGATCCTAACTGCAAGTTGTGGAGTGTTGGTCATTTCCTGCCCAGAATCTACCATACAAACTTTCTCTGATAGGTGTATCCTAAATTTCCTCTCAGTTATCATCTCTCCCCCACTTTTAGTCCATATGCTTTTTTTTAAAAAATTTATTTATTTATCTATTTATTTTTGGCTGCGTTGGGTCTTTGTTGCTGCATGTGGGCTTTTCTCTAGTTGTTGTGAGCGGGGGCTACTGTTCTTTGCAGTGTGTGGGCTTCTCATTGCGGTGGCTTCTCTTGTTGTGTAGCAGGGGCTCTAGGTGCGTGGGCTTCAGTAGTTGTGGTGCACAGGCTTCAGTTGTTGCAGCATATGGGCTCAGTAGTTGTGGCTCGTGGTCTCTAGAATGCAGGCTCAGTAGTTGTGGTGCATGGGCTTAGTTGCTCTGCGGCATGTGTGATCTTCCTGGACCAGGGCTCTAACCCATGTCCCCTGCGTTGGCAGGTGGATTCTTAAATCCTGTGCCACCAGGAAAGTCCCTAGTCCACGTGCTTCTGGTGGAGTTGACTCCATCATGATGTTCTCCCTGCCTCTCCTCATCCCCCCTCCCTTCCTTCAGAGGTGAGCATGTGACCCAGGCCTGGCCAATCAGACTCTCATATCCTTCAAACCACTGGGGTGTTGTTACATGACCCAAGCCAAGCCAATCAGGTCATTATGATCCTGTTTTAAGACTTTTTGGCTTGCATGGTCAGAAAAGAGGCATGCTTTCTCTTTCCTATTAAAATTGGAGCTCTGAGAATGTAAACCTAGTTTTTCTAGAAGCCATCTTGGAGGAGACTATCTGTCTACAAACAGGCCAATGCAGGGGAGATGCAGACATGAAAGATGGAGGGACACATGGTCCTGATGACATTGTTTGAGCTTCTGGATCCAGCCATACCTGAAGCCTGACTACCCCTGTGATTTACTTTTCATGAGCTAATTTCCTCCTTTTGCTTGCACTTTTGAGTTGAGATTTCTCTCACCAACAGCCAAAAGTTCCTCATTAAGAAATGGTGTTTGGAGAGCACAACTCCTTTTTAAAAATAAGAATCTTCTTGGAGCTTGAGCAAAGATGGAACAGGGACTTGAAAGCTATTTTGAAGAGAGGGAAACAGATATTCTGTAGAGATAAAAGGGAAAAGCAGAGGCTTGGAGATATTGTAAGAGTGGGAGAAATGCCATGTCTGAGTGTTTAAATTGAAAGTGGTTTCCTTGACAAAATAGACTATTACTTTTTTGATAATGAGAACTATGCCACTACCTGTGCCTCCCTTTTTAGTTTTGGCTGCCAAGTAGCTCTCTTGTATTCAGAAATCCACATATGCTCTTGGTGGCCAGCACAGTTGTATTCTCTTCATTCAACTCATTTTGATGAACATATACTGAGCACCCATTCATGCCAACATATACTGAGCACCATTCATGCCAGACCATCAGAGGCTATGGGAATACATAGACGTGTCTGTGGAGGAAAACAGATACATACACAAAGAATTAAAATACAGTCTATTAGTTGCCACCTGCTGTGGACTGAATTTTGTGCCCCCTTAAATATGTTGAAGCCTTAACCCCCAATGTGACTGTATCTGGAGATGGGGTCTGAAGGAGGTAAATAAGCTTAAATAATGTGATAGGGTAGGACCTCAACCTAATAGGACTGGTGTCCTCATAAGAGGAGGAAGAGATGCCACAGATATCTCCCTCTCTGTGTAGGCACAGAGGAAAGGCCATGTGAGGACACAGTGAGATGGCAGCCATTTGCAAGCCAGGAAGAGAGCTCTCACCAGAAATAGCACCCAGAGAGACCCTGATCTGGGACTTCCAGCCTCCAGGACTATGAGAAATAAATTTCTATTGCTTAAGCCATCCAGTCTGTGCTATTTTTTTTTTAAGATTTACTTTATTATTTATTCATTTTATTTATGTTTGACTGTGTCGGGTCTTGGTTGTGGCACGTGGGATCATTGTTGAGGCACGTGGGATCTTTCTTTGTGGCACTCGGGCTCTTTGTTGCGGCGTGCATGCTTCTCTCTAGTTGTGGTGTGCGGGTTTTCTCTTCTCTAGTTGTGGCGCACAGGCTCCAGAGTGCGTGGGCTCTGTAGTTGTGGCGTGCGGGTTCCAGAGTGTGGGCTCTGTGGTTTGCAGCACTCAGGCTCTCTAGTTGAGGTGCGCGAGCTCAGTAGTTGTGGTGCACAGGCTTAGTTGCCCTGAGGCATGTGGAATCTTAGTTCTCTGACCAGGGATTGAACTCGCGCCCCTCTATTGTAAGGTGGATTCTTTACCACTGGACCACCAGGGAAGTCCCAGTCTGTGCTATTTTGTTATGGCAGTTGAATCTGAATAATACACTACCTATTCCTTAATTTCATGGTCCCAGTTCCTTATTATTTATGAATTCATTATTTTATTAAGTGTATTCAGTTCTAGGTCACCACAAATTCTCTGTAAGGTGAGGTGAAGTACAAATAAATATATGTAAAAGCATCTGTTTGAAGTTTTCAGTTGTCTTCAAGGCATCAACCTTAGCTTGGGTCCTTGAAAGCAAACCCCAAGACAGGGACCCAATCAGACAGTTTATCTGGGGAAATGGACCCCATGAATCACATTGAAGGAGGAGGGGGGAAACGAGAGGGAAGGGATCCAGTAAAGTTTCATTCATGAGCACGTTCTTGGGCAACTGGGGCTCCATCCCATTGGGAATCCTCTGAGAAACCATGTGAAACATGCCTCCTGAATTGTCCAGACTAAGAGGCCAGGATGTAGATTCACTGACTGTTTTTCCCAGGGTATTGGATCCCTGGCACTTCTCCCTTCCCTGTGTTGCTGGGCAAACTCCCTGGCTGGGAAGAAGATTTTGGGCAGAGAAGCAGAAAGCTGTGGGTTCCTGAAGTGGGAAGCCATCCACAGGCAGAAAGACCATCGACTTTGTCTACAGGTGAACTCAGAGGTGGGCCAAGGATACATGGGATCGGATGGGCAGCGCCTGCTACAACATCCTAGGTAGTGAAACATGGTGTACAGGCGGCTCTCAACAAGGATTTGAAAGGCCATTAAGCTGAGTCAGATGCCACTCTGTTTTATCAAAAGCCTGCAGATAAACATTTTAAACGAGAGTCGTCAGTTGAGGAAGGTGTGAATGGCAGTGCTTTCTGAAATCTGGCACATAATAATGTTCAACAAATGATTGGATGAGTGCATTTGTTACCACATTTCTTCCCCCAGCTTTATTGAGATATAACATTGCTGCATCATGTGTTACCGTTATTTCTTCATTCCAGAATGCTGCTAATTGAGAGATGAACTATTAAGAGCAGCCTTTTGGGGGGATGGGAAATGACATTAAATATACATATCAGTTACATGATACATCCTGATTTTGGAAGAGTTAGAATGTGAAGTTAAAAAAAAATGCATCTTAGAGACAAGAAAACAGTATATTTAGTTTCATAATACTGACTGCCTACTAAGTACAAAGTTCTAGTCTAAACTCTGATGTGACTTCTCCATTAAAATTAATCAAGTATGTACTTATTATTATTTTTAACATTTATTTATTTATTTTATTTTTGGCTGAGTTGGGTCTTCATTGCTGCACGCGGGCTTTCTCTAGTTGCGGTGAGTGGGGGGCTACTCTTCGTTGTGGTGCGCGGGCTTCTCACTGCAGTGGCTTCTCTTGTTGTGGAGCATGGGCTCTAGGTGCGCAGGCTTCAGTAGTTGTGGTGCGTGGGCTTAGTTCTCCACGGCATGTGGGATCTTCCTGGATCAGGGATCGAACCCGTGCCCCTGCGTTGGCAGGTGGATTCTTAACCACTGCGCCACCAGGGAAGTCCCCATACTTATATTTTATTTAACATCTTTATTGATATATAATTCATATACCATACAATTCACTCCTTTAAAGTTCACAATTAAATGGTTTTTAGTCTATTCACAGAGTTGTGCTGCCATCACCACTTATCAGTTTTAGGACATTTTCATACCCCTTACCAAGTCCCTCCCCAGTCTCTACTCACCCCACCTCCTGGCTACCACTCACCTAGATTCTATCTCTTAAGATGTGCCTATTCTGGACATTTCATATAAATGAAATCATATAATAAAAGTAAACATTTTTTTCACCACTTACTTTATATACCAGGCGCAGTCCTAAGCATTTGAATAGTATTATATAAATTAATCCTTCACAACTGATCTACCAAGTGGAGACTTACCATACCCATGTATCAGATGAGAAGACTGAGGCACAGAGAGGTTAAGTGGCTTCTCCAAGGTCACGCAGCTAGTAAGTGGCAGAACTTGAATTTGTTGCCAGATAGTCTGCCCTGAAAACATTCTTAACCTTTATTGACTAGTACTGAGGAAATATGAGAACTTGGATTATCCTGAGCCACATTCTGGGACTTTCCTTGCCATATGCTCAGTTGCACCCACTCCTCCATGGTGGGGCAACCTCCGTGTGTGAAATCTGATAGTTTCGGATTGTCCTCTGTAATAGGGAAGCCCCTAAGGATTGGAGCCCACCGTGATGGAGAGGTTGCTCTGTGTTCTTCCAATAGCTTGAGCCATTGACCCTTGAGTGAGCTATTCCCTGGCTGGATCATCTATTTTCTTAACTATACAGTGAAAGTTTGAACTGACCCATTTCTAACGTATCATCTGGGGCCACCTTTGACTATTTTCATCTCTATCCTGCTCTCTGAGAGAAGATTATGCTTTAATAAATTAGCATCAATTCCAGTATGAAGATGCCCCTCTAATGAGACAGTAAAGAAGCTGGTTTTGTTCTAGGTTAGTTTCCCAAAGTGAATTTTGAAAAACATGAAATCCATGGTTTAATATTATGAGATGTTAAGCTAAGTTTTAAGAAAAGGAAAATTAAAAAAAAAAAGGAAAATAGGGTTATGATACCATGAGTTTGGGAAACATTGAGTTAAGCAAAAATGGTATAAATGTCTTTATTGCAGGACTTTTCAGAGCCTTTAATGTCCTATAATCTTCACCACAGTGATTTCCTCACTGTAAGGGACTCACACTGGGACACACTGCAGGCTGGGACACCCAGCATCCCTTGCTAGGAACTACCCCTCCTCCTTAGCCATATCATGGTAGCAGGAGCAGCTGTGTAACTAAGTCATCTGCTTCCATGTCCTCAGAGAGTGATCACCCCAATCAAATGGGACAATCACAATATGCTATCCCCTTGAACCAATGGGTTCCTTCTCCCGGAATCTGTACTTGGACCCCAGAGCAAGGAGAGGTAGTCTCTCCCCACAGCATGCAAGATTCAGGAGTTTTCAGTACATTGTACTAAGTACTTAGTACACGGTGTGTTCCAAGATGGGAAGTGAGGATGCAGCTTAGCTCAAACTTACTTGTATTAGCCTTTTAAGGAGCAGCATAGTTTAGGCCTGTGCTCCACTGTTTCCACCTGGACTGTACTCTCATGAGTTTCAGGATATCCATTCAGACTGTATTTTTCTCCTGTAATGAGGATTCCAAATGTAGGTAATTGCTGGCATTGTTTCAATGGTTTCAACACTGTGTGGCTGATATCTCTGTATTCCTCTTGGTCTTTTCCTTACAGTCACAAAGCAGCTGGGCTTCTCCAGTCATCCTTACTTCATTCAAAGCTAGATAATGGAAGAAAAGGTCATGTGAGCTACATTTTAAACTTTTTGCCAGTAAAGTTAAAGCTTACCCAGATTCTAGAAATCCTTACAGCAGAGTTCCCTTATGTCTCAGTAGCCAAAATTGGTCTCATGTGATTCCCTCATGTGCTAAGGAGGCTGGGAAATTTGGAAATAGAATTGCTGTGATTGGCTTAAACCAATCCCGATCGATTGATTGAGGCTGGACGCACAGCTTAATCTAAATTGAGGTTCTATTTTCATGGAAAAAGGAAGGAGTGAGTACTGGGGAGTCAAATAACAGTCTGCCATGTCTACAGGACCTCTGTACTTAGGTGGACATTTATGAGCCTTTGGAAAGCTTCCTGGCGCCCAGAGAAATACTCAAGCATCAATAAGCCAACAACCTTTCTTTCTGTTGTTTACCCTTGAATACTCCAGTTTCTCTCCTAAAGCAAGTGTGTGATATATAAGAATTACAGCCCCAGGCAGAATATAAGCATTTAAGGCAGCTGATCACTTTTACTCTTGATTAATACTCTAACTTGTTCTCACCCTGGCCTGGTTGTAAATGATTTCACCATTCTTCCCTGCTGCCAGTTAGTATCTGTCTATCTATCTATCCATGTATCTATCTATCTATGTATCTATCATCTATCTCTATATATATCAGTTAGTGTATTCTTATACATATTTCCTTGGTGTGCAATTGTTGTCCCTCAAAAAGGATGCTCCTTACTCTATGGCAGGCATTGTTCTAAGCATTTTACAAATACTAACTCATTTTATCTTCATAAGGGTAACAAGAGTACCCCATGATGTAGGTACTGTTATTAACACCACTTCAGATGGGAAAACTGAGGTGCAGAGATGTTAAATAACTTGTGGTTGAGTAAATGATAGAGCCAGATTTGAACCAAAGTTGTCCGGCTCCAGGGTTCACAATCTCAACTTTACTGTAAGCACCTCCACAGTGCAGTGGAGTGTCCATTGCAGGGAGGACACACGGCACATTTTGCCATGAATCATCCCTTCTGTCTTGTACATATGGATTGTAGCAGGAGCATCCATGTTTCAATGTGAGCCCATGTGGTCTCCTGACTCCAGTTCAGCAAATCATGGTATCCCACCTTCCAGAACCAATGACTGCCTTCCCCTGGGACTCTTTACTTCAGCCAGAAGGAGGGGAGTCTGTTAGCCTCCCTTCCCAAAGTACAAAATTCAAAAACTGCTGATGGCTGTGTGACTGGAGACTGGAGGGAAGAGGAGGGATTGTTTTAACCCTTGACTTCCATGGGTCATTCTAGGAAACTTACAAGAATGCTGTGTCTTTCTTCTTTTACTTCACTTGGGATTCAGTTAATGGCAACCCAAAGGCTTTATTAATACTGCATGTGTCAGTTATTTATTGGTACTACAGTGCTGCATAACAAACAGTCACAAATGACAAACTCAATGACATACAATAATACACATTGATTTAGCTCTTAAGGTTCAGGGTTGGCTGATGCCAGCTGGCTTGCTCATGCTCTGTGGTTGGCTGCAAGTTGGGTAAGCAGCTCTGCTGGACTTGGCTGAGATCTTTCACAAGCAAGTCTGGGGGTTAAGTAGGGATTGGCTAGTTTAGGCTGGCTTCTGCTGGGGAGATTGGCAACCAAGTTCTGTTCCATGTGACTCATCCTCCAGCAGACCAACGTGGGCATGTTCTTGTGACGGCAGGAAAGATGCAAGAGTGAGAGATGTGCAAATGCTTTTCAAGCCTCTGTGTGCGTGTGCCATATTTGCTTACATCCCATTGGCCAAAGCAAGTCGCATGGTCAAGCCCAAGGTCAGAGTGGGCTGGCTCTGCAGAGTCATTGGCATAGGGTGCAGATGGATGTGGGTGAGTGTGGAGAATTGGGGCCAGTTTTTCAAACATCAAACATCATGGGATAATGGCTTAGAAAAGGCTGTTTTTGAACAATCCTTGAGCTAAGAAGGAGCTTTACATTGTAAAATAATTATAAAATAATAATAATAATAATTTGTGACAGAGACCATATATGTCCTGCAGAACCTAAAATACTCACTATCTGGCCCTTTACATAGAACGTTGGCCAGCCCCGGGTTTACAGCATGGACTCTAAAACCCAGCTCTGTCACTCACGGGCTGTGTGACCTTGGGAAAATTACTTGAACACTTGGATTCCTCATCTGTAAAATGGGGTTTCCAATAGCACCTACCTCATAGGATTTCCGTGAGGATAAAACAAACTATTGTATGTAAAGTCTTAGTCTAGTGCCTGGCACGTGGTAAGGACCAGGTAAGTCCTACCTAGTAGTATCACCCCCTAGGGGCATTGGGCCAACTGGATGGAGTGAGGAAGAGCTTCTGTTATACTATACTATTGAATAAACTTGGGACTTGGCATGCATACTTCGAGCTTTTAAGTTTGTCTAAGCCAAGCTCTGTTCAGCCCCAGGTGTGTGATGTACTGTGTTCTTAATCACATTTACAGGTGTATCTGTATACATACACAAACACTATAGAGAAATACAGGTGGTCTCATGCCAACAGAACGGCAGGTAAATGGAGACTTGCTCCAGCTGTCCTGTCTCCAAGGTGTCCCTCAGCCGACCCTTGGATCTCCTCAGGCTCTCCTGTCCTGCTCTGACACTGCATGGTTTCTTAGCAAAGGAAGGAAGAGCAGCTGTTTCCAAGAAGTGTTCCAGCAAGCCATGTTTGGCTGGCATCTGGGAGCAGCTGCTGCCACTACTTCATGCTGAGTCACCACACTGCTCTGTCAAAGCCTAGGTAGGCAGAGAGGAAGGTGCCGACTCAGGAACCACCAGAGAAGTTATCACTTTATTCTCTAAAGTGATGGGGTGTTGAGAACTTTTGAATAGGCATTCCAGAGGACCATTCTAGGACCTTGTGTACCACGCTTATTCGTTGGAATTTGTGTGTTATCTTAAAACCACTTTACCTTCCTAAACTTCTGTTTTCCTCATCTGGAAAATGGCAACAATTATGGTGTAATAGGGAAGAACAAATCTGACTCCATATTGGACCCATTTCTTTTACTTTAACCTTTGTATTCTATTGCTTTTGCTATAAGTTAATCACTAAAGAGATGTTGCCTATAAGCTTAAATGCCCACCTCTGGGAACCCTGCCTCCCATGCCTGAGTTTTAAGTTTAAATACCTTTGTTTAAGCTCAAAGGAAACATCCTGACTCAGCCCACCTGTGAATGGCTACAGGAAAGAAGAAATTAACACATCCCCTTTGGAGTCTAGGTGGAACCAGGAAATATTTGCAACACTTACTGCCTTTTTACTTTACCTCCCCACCTCCCCCTCTTTGTTCTATAAAAGAACCTAGCATCCAAACCTGGGCAAGATGATTCTTGGGGACACTAGTCCACTATCTTCTGGGTCTGCTGGCTTTCCGAATAACATGGCTATTCCTCGACCCAACAATTTGTCTCTCGATTTATTGGCCTGTCGTGTGGCGAGCAGTAGGAGCTTGGACTCAGTAACAATGATTCTTGTCTCATATGGTTAATGATAGGGTTACAAGAGGATATTGTAAAGCAGGGAGGGGTTGGCAAACTCTTGCCTACAAGCTAAGAATGGATTTAACATTTTTAAATGGTTGAAAAAAATCAAAAGAAAAATCATATTTCACAACATGTGAAAGTTATATGAAATTCAAATTTCGATGTGCACAAATAAAGTTTTATAGAAACACAACCACACTTATTCCTTTGCATATTGTCTCTACAACTTTGTGCTATAGTGGCAGAGTTGAGTAGCTGTGATAGAACAGCTTGGCTAGCAATATTTACTGTTTGACCCCTTACAGGAAAATTTTGCTGACCCTGATGTGGAACGTTATATTGGTTTGGGTTCCCCCAGGGGCAGGCCTCGAGACAAGGATTTGAATACAACTACTTTATTTGGGAGGTGATCCCATGTAACAACACTGGAGAGTGTAAAGTAAGGAGAGGTAAGGTAGCCAGTAAAGGGTGTGTTATCCAGATGGGTCTTTAGAGCTTAATCCCATTGGGCAGCTCTGGGAATCAGTGTAGAATACAGCCTTTGAGATAGTCTATCCAAGGAGAAGAATCAGTCATTGGTTGAGGGCTGCTCTGGGCAAGGAGGGAAGCATTGATTTCCTGGCATTTATGAGAACAAGCATGCCATCTTAAACGTAGTAAAGGTTCCATAGGTAGAAATTATTAATAAAAAGTAATGAGACAGTCAGCTTCAGAAACTGGCAAAGTGTGTTGGTTGAGTCAGACTCTGTGTGACCTTGGGCAAATACTTAACTTCTCTGAACCTCATTAAGACTTTGGTCAGGATTAAATGAGATAATGCTTGGCACTAAGTAAGTGTGCCATAAATTTTAATTACTATTAATACATATTGGATTGAAATATATTCACATATTGAGTCAGATTCATAAAACTTTAATGAAAATTGTTTCTTTTAAAATCCCTGAGCATGTAATAAGATTCTGTAATTAAAATATTTGAGACATCTGAGAGCCAGAGAAGTCAAATATTAATGAGTTAAGAAAGGAGAACTTAGGCTGATGGTTCTATTTTGTGGGAGTGTTTCCGAAGTGCATGGATGCCTGTGTCTGAGCATAGAAATGTCCTAATGCTTAATTAGTTCCCAAGGACTCTCCTGCAGATCTCATTTTTATGGAAGTTAGAAGGCTCAGGAAGTCCAGGACACATTGCTCAAAATCCTTTTTGTGTCCTTGAGAATTTTCAAACCAGTTTATTTCAACAGACCAATGTCTTGGCACACGTGTGCCAGTCATTGTGTTGGGGATGGAGACACAGAGCTAACAAAGGCAAAGTCTCCATCTTCAAGGCATTCCTAGTCTGCCTGAGCTGTTCTTATCATGAAACACATCAGCATAACTAATGCTAATGAAAATAGAAGGGGGAGGTTGACTCTGAGCATGAGAGTCAGCAAAGGTGTCCCCAAGCTGGTGATAGGTGTGGGCCTGGAAGGATGAGACAGATTTTATCGTCAGGAAAGGGAAGAATGAACAGGTATTTCAGGAAGAGGGAGGGTAAGCAATGAAACAAAACCTTGAAAGAATGCTTACTGACAGAGCATGTTCCATCAGGAATGAGGCTGGAGCCAGAAGGATGGGGTTGGCGTCATCTTGCAATGGCCCCTCCTGTTTGAATTTGAACTGTATTGTATTAGCAGTGGGGAGCCATCTGATGTTTCAGTTCAGGACATTAACATGATAAATTGTTATATTAAAAATTCTTCTGACCCAAGCATGAAGGATTTAAGTGCAGAAGAGAGGGAAGCAGGAAAGAGATTCTTCTAATCCAAGGTCCAGAGAAGAGGCTGGAGTTAGATTAAGTATTGGAAGAAACAAAAAAGTGGGGCATGGGGTGGTTTGAGTCTATTAATAATGAGCTTTCCTCAAGGGTCAGAAAGGAGAAACAGAGGGGGTAGTGGACAAAATGATATATTACTTGTGCTTTTAGATAGGGCTGCTGAGATGCTCAAGACAACCATTCTGCTTTCCCTTCTGGAACCTTCTTTGAACACTGGTTCTTCTTTGTGGAAGGTCTTGGCTTTGTCTTTTGGGTGACTTGATACTTATGAGAGTTATTCACACTTGAACATGATCCAAGAAGGGTGATGGAAGGAGAAAACAAAGAAAAATGGCACTAAGGATAGGAACAGATAGACTCCTTTGAGGGGTGCGGGGAGGGTGAGAGAAAAATAGAGAGATGGCTTGTTCTTTAAAAAAAAATTGAGGTAAAATTCATATAACATAAAATTATCATTAACCATTTTAAGTCTGGCAGTTCAGTGGCATTTAGTTCATCCGCAGTGCTGTGCAACCATCACTTTTATCTAGTTCTAAGACATTTTCGTCACCCCCAAATTCATGGTTAATGTAGTCTGTTACCTCTTGCGGCGACTTGGTACCTTGACTGTTTTTCCTGCCTATTGGTTCCTCTGAGGACGGTCAAGCCCACCCAAAGGAGTTTGGAGGGAGAACAGAAATCACTTAGGCAGCCCCTACCCACGGATGCTTGGTACAGAGATGCTCTCTGTGTGAGGGTTTTTCAAGGCTCCTGGAACCCTGGGAGCTGTTTGTTTAATGTTTCTTCATTTAGGAAAGATTGCTGTTTCTCGAATTGCTTTGTGTCGGTGGCTGCCTCTCCTTCATCTGATTAGTCCTGCTTCTTGGAGACATTCAGAACCATTTTTTGTCCTCTGTGGTACCATACTTTTTCCCTTTGAGTCTGTAGTATTTTATGCTCAAATTCTGGAAATGTGATGTGGCATTTCTCTCCTGATGATTACTAGCAGGTGACCTATCTCAGCAGCTGGTGATGGTGTATTATGGAGAAAGCAGGAAATGCTGATCTCTGTGTGTCTGTAGATCTCTTTTTGACTTCCCCTCCAGAACTATTTCCTTCTCGTGTTTACTGTCCTTTCAGCTCATCTCTTACATGTGCCAGAATTATCTGTTGCTTTGACATCTGTTCAAGGAATTCTGTATTGGTCTGCCTATGACAGAGACACTGGGGCCCTTGGGGGAGTTGAGGTCATATTTAAAAGATGACAATGGAAACATTTATTGAGTCCTGTGTGTGAATCATTGTGCTAAGCATGTTACATTCATTAACTAATTTATTCTGTCCCTAAACCATTTCAGGTACGTAAATTATTATTCCCATTTTGCAGATGAGGAAACTAAGACCAAGAGACTTGCTAAAGACCACAAAGGTAGTGAGGCCAGAATTTGCACGCATACATGTCTGATTCCAGGATTACATTTACTACTTTGACTAGATGATGGTACGTGTGTAGTCCTCAGATACTTTTGTGTTGGTGATTCATTCATATCTGTATTCACCTAATAAAGTCCTGGGAACTACAGAATTCCTGAGTCAACAATGAAGAAGTCCAAAATTTTGGGCTCTGGACAAAATTGTGAGGAAAGGAAATATGTCTGCAGGGTCTTCATCTTCCTCTAATTTATTCAGTTTTTTCTTTAGTTGTTCAGTGGCCTCCTGGTCTCTCCTTTTCCTGTGACTAGGGTACAGATGAATGAAGCTTTAAAATATTGCTTCACAGGAGTATCCACATATTAACTAAATTCGAAACCTCAGTTAAAGAGGCAAAGCTCTGAATGTGGGCTTTCGAGCATTTTCCATTAATTCATTTCACACATGTTCACTGAGGGCTTACCTTGTCCCAGGCACTGCACAGGGCTCTGAGTACACAGAGGTGCAGAGGATGTGGCCCTATTCCTTGAGGAGCTCCCAAGGCAGGGCTGAGACAGGTGTGTACACTATTGTGCACTCTGTGAAGAATGCTCTAATGGCAGAACCATCAGGGAGTTATGGATGCAAAGCTGGGAGCTGATGACTAATACTGATGGGAGTGAAAAGGATAGTCTGGAAAAGGGACAACTGTGGTGAGTCTTTAAGGATGAAATGATGAGTGGGCAAAATAAAATCAGGCATTCCAGCCAGAGGGAAGAGCATGGTGTGATGGGGACAAGGACTTTTTTATTTTTAATTTTTATTATTATTATTTTTTGTGGTACGCGGGCCTCTCACTGTTGTGGCCTCGCCCGTTGCGGAGCGCAGGCTCCGGACGCGCAGGCTCAGTGGCCATGTCTCACAGGCCCAGCCGCTCCGCGGCATGTGGGATCTTCCTGGACCAGGGCACGAACCCGCGTCCCCTGCATCGGCAGGTGGACTCTCAACCACTGCGCCACCAGGGAAGCCCGACAAGAGCTTTTAAAAATGTGTGAGTGTTCCCACTTTTTTCACCTCCTTTCTCCATCTTCATGTTAAACAGAGTTGAGTGTTTCTCAGTTTGGTTACCTCCAGGCTCTTCAGGGTAAAAAAAAGGGGAGGATGGATAAAGAGAGAGACAGAATTGTAGGTGGCAGGAAAGGATTCTTGCCTGAAGCAGAAAGTTGGCAGGGGGAAAGGAAAACAGAGAGGCAACATAAAGAGTAGAAAGATAATGGGGAGAGGTGGGAAGAAGAGATACTTTTTGTAGTATGGAGGTTGGGGAGAGGGTCTGGGAGGTTGGTGAGAGAGAGGGTCTGGAGATGTTTTGAGGTGACAGCAATGTGAGAAGAGGAAATGGTGTTTAGAGAAATCTGGCTGAGGTTTATGACTTGGCTCCCCTTTAATGTTCTCTGAGAGACCCAAGTACAGAATGCAGTTCCTTTTCATTTGCTTTGGCTGCCAGACTGTGCCTCACTATGGTTTTTTTTTTTTTTTTTTTTTTTGCGGTACGCGGGCCTCTCACTGTGTGGCCTCTCCCGTTGCGGAGCACAGGCTCCGGACGGGCAGGCTCAGTGGCCATGGCTCACGGGCCTAGCCGCTCTGTGGCATGTGGGATCCTCCCGGACCAGGGCACGAACCCGCGTCCCCTGCATCGGCAGGCAGACTCTCAACCACTGCGCCACCAGGGAAGCCCCTCACTGTGTTTGACTCCATGTATGGCCTGAGCCCCATGGGTCCTCAGAATTTATTTGGGTTACAGGTGCAAGGGTTCAAAGATATTTCCAAACATGGTCCATAGATTGGAAAGTTTGGGTTGTTACTGGCACATTTCATCATCCAATGCATAGTAATTGTCCCCTTAATGATTGGGATTAATCACTCACTCATTCATTCAACAAATATTTATTGAATACCTGCCAAGTATCTGGTACATTTTAGTCCAGGTGGTTTATCACTCTGCATGCTAAAAGGGTACCAATGAAAGGGAAGGAGGGATGGTCAGTTTCTGTTACAAGGAGTTACTATCAGATGGCCTTGGTTCCCTCAGGGAAGAGTCAACCCAAGGTTTGCCTAAACTCCACTGGAAATTCTTTATGCTTCCATCCAGTGTTGCTGCTGTTTAGATTATAAAATTATGTTTATCAACAACTACTATGTATTAATATTTTCTATATAAAATATGAAAAATGTTTAGTTCTTATCCTTAAGGAATTTACAGATTAGTGGAGAGACACAGACAGAACATGCAATTTCAATCTAATGTGGTAGACACAAGGACAAAAGTAGGAAAGGCATTTAGGCTTGCCTGGGTGTTCATGGAAGTTTTCCTGAAGGAAGAGATGCCTGAGCTGTGTCTTGAGAGATGTACAGAAATTGGTCAGGTAAAAAAGGTGGGGTGGTATCCCTGGCAACAGAAACAGAAAGGGCAAAGTCATGGAAATATGAAATGGCACATCTGTAGGAGCTCCCAGGAATTCATTGTTGACATTAATTCATTCAGCATATGAGTTTCTATAATATGACATTAGAAGGTAGCATATGTATTATGACACTAGAATATAGTATCTACAATATGACAGTATAATGTAGATTGGGTATACTTGGTCTTTCAGGTATATAAATGAAAATTATTTGTAATGATATTATGAGTAATTACAAGTAATGTAATGATAATACCAGTTTTTACAAAGCAAAAATGTACAATTTCTAATTTGTGAAGGAGTAACACTGTAATTCACTTACCAAATCTGACAAAATGTGTCAACAGTTCTCAGTCTTGCCAAACCTCCTGCCATCCTGTGGGAAATAGTAGAGAGAGAAAGTTATAGGTCTGAATTTCACACTTACAAATGGGGATGTCAGGAGAGGTACTCCTTCTCTCTGAACCCCCATTTTCTCTATAAAATGGAGACAAAATACTGCTCACCTCATTGGTTTGTAGGGTAGATTAAATGAAAAGTGGGTAAAACAACCTGTCGAGAGACTGGTCTATCATAGGAGCTCAGAAATGAGTATCCATATATCCACATGGAAAAACGTGGACTTCAGAATCAGACCTGGGTTCCAGTCTCAGACCTACCCACCTGGTTGCCAAGGAGCAAATTCCCTACTCCTCTGGGTCTCTGCTTCCTCATTGCTACAGTAGGCATAACACATAAAGCACTTGGCACATAATTGACACTTAATAACAGCAGCTACTAAAGTGGCTCTGTATGTGCATTTAGTTTTTTTATTTACATTTTTCTTGGACGCTTGTAGGTTGTATCAGGATAGACAAAGCTGACGCAACCAATAGTGCTCAAAATGGGTGGCTTCAACACAAGATTATTTCTTCTCATAGACCAGTCCAAGTCGGATGTTTCTTCCAGCTGGATGGCTTCTTTCAGTGTGGTGGTTCAGGGACCCAAGATCCCTTTGTCTTGTGCCTTTGCATTATCCCTTTCATCATCAGTATCCAGCTGCATCCGTTCATGAGAACCAATCACACAGCCACATCTAACCACAAGACAGGATAGGAAGAAGAAATGAATTTTGGTGAACAGCTAGGAATCTCTGCCACATTGAGTGTCTTTAAAATAAGATTCCTGCCCCCTTGTGTCCCTGTTTACTTGAGAGCGATATTTTCCTAGTCATCACAGCAAATGCTGCTCCTGTAGGGAGGAGACCCATTAGATTCATGGCCCCCTCTGCTTTATTCCCTGCAAGGAGGCTGCAGAGATAATGGCAAAGGCGAAGTTGAGGATTCTGGGTCATCCCATTTGATTCAAGAGAGCTTGCTTGTAAAGGTCTCCTCCATTCCAGGCAATGCGATATCACTGACCAGCCGAAAAAGTTCGAGTCTGTTAACTTCACTACTGAGTGTGTATGTGTGTGTGCGTGTGTATAACAGGGGTTTCAAACTCAATACCTGTGAGGCCCCCCAGACAGGTAATATCAATGAGTGAAGTGGCCCAAGTGTGTACTGTGATGAAATGGAAAGTTCCAGAATGCCACAGTGGGCAGTCATTTTTCAGTCGCAGCAGTTTTGCATTGTGGAAATGTGAGCCTGATGTCAGATTGATATTCTAGAAATGTTGGAAATATAGATTAAAAAAAATTAAAATCTCCTTACTTTTAAATGTTGGCACCTAATCCAAATAAAAATAATACTGCAGGTGAAACAAGACACATCTGTGAGTTCTGTGCAGGCCTGGGAGCTGGCAGTTAGGGACCTCTGACATACATAATGTGAATGGGGAACTCCAAGTTCTTATTTGTCCAGCTGGCTTGAAGCTGCTAGGATGAGCACTGCAGCTGGATGAAGATGAGGAAAATTCATTACTTTCTCTGTCGGGGTTGGGATGTAGCAAAGGAACAACTGTGGGCACCTGAGCCATGAGGGGTTCATCACTGCATGTGTCTTAGCCCCTTAGGACAGATAGGATTTGGATTTCTTCTCTTTGGTCTATTTCTTCTTGTTATTTAGGAAAGTAACAAATAGGACTGAAAGACTGAAGAGATTTATGGAGTAAAGGAGAGAATCAACACCCATTCGCCACCTCCATTATAAGTCATTATAAGGTGGGGGCTTGGTTTGATCTTTTCCTTCATGATCCGGTCCTGGGAGGCAAGAAGCAGTCCGCGCTCTCTGGTGTTAATGGGACCTCACAGCATGGGTTTGCCTGTGATGCAATTTTCAAGTCTAATTCCACTTCGTTCTTGAGCTGCACATCAGGTGATTATAGGACATAATTCTATATGTATTTTTCATGAGCCACTTACCTTAGACGGGGGGTTAAAGAGAGATGGTGGAGAGGGAGAGGTACGTGCCTGAACTAAAGGGCCTCTTTGCCTTCCTTCCCTCATTTACTGGTTATTCAGTGAGCTCCTGTGATGTGCGGGGCTTGGTGACAGGTCCTGGGGGTCTGAGGATGGAATGACAGGCAGGGGCTGTGCTCTCAGAGAGCTCTGTGCTGCTTGGAGGAGGACGCGTCATTTCAGATACCCATGAATGTTTCTGAGACAACAAAGCAGCCAGAATGCAAAGGGTGACTGAGCAGGGGTGACTTTTGAATGGCTTGGGAGGTCCCTCTGCAGAGCTGATATCAGAGCTGAGACCTCAGTGGCAAGAAGGAGCTGGCCATTTGAACAGGTTTGGGAAGGGTGTTCCCGGCAGAGGGAAAGTTAAGGGCACAGTGCCCGAGGCAGGAACAAAGTTGGTGTGTGCTGGAGACAGAAGAAATGCCAGCATGGCCGGAGTGTAGGGATGGGGAGAGCGGTTGGCATTGAGGTCAAAGAGCTAGTCAGGGGCTAGATCATATGGAAAGTCATAGGTCTTGGTTTGGGTTCTGAATGCTATTCTAAGTGTTATGAGTCCCTGGTAAAGTATTATAATCAGGGGAGTGATGCTCTCTTAGGTTTGAAATGATCATGCTGGCAACTGCTTGGATAAAAAATTTTCTGTGGCCTGAATCGTGGACTGAATCGTCCGCCCGCACCCCATTCGTATGTTGAAGCCCTAACCCCCCATGTGATGGTATTGCAGACGGAAGATAATTTGGTTTAGACACATCAGGGAACTTGACCAAGTTCACCAGCTAGTAAGTGACAGAGCCAGGATTGAGCCCAGGTGAATCTGAGGCCAAATTCAATTTCCTCTCCCCAATACATAGTACACTCACCATGGCCTACTGATCAGAGCCCAGACTGTGGCATCAAATTCCTTAGTCTGAGTTCTGGTTTGCTACTTGCTAACTTATACTTAATGTCTCTGTGCCTCAGTTTTCTAATCTGTACCTTGTAGGGTTGTAGTAAGGATCAAATGGGTTGCTTCTCTGAAGCACTTAGAACAGCGCCTGGCACACGGTGGAGTATATAAACATTTGTTAAATAAATAGCAGAAAGGAAAGTGATGTCCAATTCTAGAATCCTGCTGTGCTGATGGACCCTTAGGTATTAGAGGGAAATCACAGGATGTAATTGTGTTGGACACCTGGTAAATCTACCTTTGTGACTCTCTTGGGTCGCCCAGTGGCAACTCTTGATTGCTTGTGAATTAATTTTGAGCACTGACTGCAGCTTCCTCTTCTCCACCGCTTAGATGGGTCTGAGGAATAGGCCAGAGAGGTCCTAGAACAAAGAGGCAAAATTCACTGATTCTCACCCGTGACAATGAATGGAAACATTTCCAGCTGTCGCAACTGGTGTGGTGGGAAGCTGGCATCAAATGGGTAGAGACCAGGGATTCTGCTAAACATCAACCGTGCAAGGACCAGCTCCCAAACAAAGAATTATCCAACCCCAAATGGCAAGAGTGCAGAGGTTGAGCACCTTCACCAAATTTGACCTTGGTTGGACCTTGATAAGACGGCAGTTTTGGAGATACATTTGGTCTCTTCTGAGTTATGGAGTCATTAGAAATCAGCAAGCTTGAAAGGCCTTGCAAACCCCCTCTGCTCCAGGTGAGGCTATTTGAGCTGAGCACCTCTCAATGTTTCTTCTTTGAGTAGAAAATTCTACAGAGGGAGTTGGTGGGAGTTAAAAATCCATCAGTTCTCATTTTACCAGGCATTTAGGAAAATAACTTTTCTCCTGCAGAAGAAATTACATGAATTATATTAAAACGGTGCTAAGGTAATAAAATTACACGCTCAGGACTCTTCTGAAAAACTCCCTTTGTCTGTCAGGGTAATTTGAGTGTGGGAAAGACAGTCTTCCCAGCCACCACACTTTCACATAAAGAGGGAACAGAGGAAATTGAGTCCATCGTGCTCTTGCTGCAAGTACCACTCTGTGAAATTCCAATTTTTTTTTTATCTGCAGATTTAATCACAAGGCAAACTTTCTGATGCAGATCCATGAGAACAATGATTTGGGTTTCATTTTAAAATGCATATTTATAAGAGGAGACTTCAAATCACCACACGAATGGTGGTGCCCAAGACAGGGGAATTGGGAAATTGGGCAGAAATGGACTCTGATGTCCTGCAAATCATCCTCACTTTGGGTGCCGGTGCTCTACTGGTTTGGAAGGAAATGTATAGAAATGCACATGGGATGAGAGAAATCTCTTTTGCTTTCAGTGTGCTAACAATTTTTAGCTCACAAGGAAAAAAAAAAGTCCTCACTTTAATGTACGAGAAAACTGAAATGACGGGGGAAAGAGACAACTGTTCTTAAAATTCCCAGTGAAAACTTCAGTCGTTTAGAGGCAAATTGATGCATGTGATATATTGGCTGAGGCCATGAGGGATGAGGCTATTTGTGATGGGGTTGAAAGAAGATAGACCATGGAGACAGAAGCCCTGGTTAGCATCCTTGCTTGTGTGGATGGTGGGCTTTGAACTTCTAGAATAGTGGTTCTCAGCCAGTGGTGACTGTGCCTTCCCCGGGGACATTTGGCAACATCTGGAGACATTTTTGGTTGTCACATTTGGCAGGAGGGTTCTGCTGGCATCTCATGGTAAGACTAGGGATGCTGTGAAGCATCCTATGAGACACAGGATCTCCTTCCACAACAAAGTCTTATCTGGTCCAAAATATTAATAAAGTCAAGGTCGGGAAAACCTGTATCAGAGCTTCAGTTCCTTCATCTGTAAAATGGGAGTAGCTGCCACATCTCATCCAACTGGTCGTTCTAAGTATTAAAGATGGAAGTTGTGGGAGAATGCTTTCCTTAAGTGGTGGCTATCCTCATTGATTATAGAGATGTCTAGGGCATCCCCCAATTTTATTTCTCTACCTAATCTACCGTAGCCACAGAGCTCTTCCTAAAATGCAAATCTGCCCCTGCTGTTTCTCTCCTTAAAACCTATTTGTGGTTTTCCATTGACTCCTGTAGTATACTGAAACTGATCTTTGCAGCCTCATTTTTCAACCTTGCCCTTCTCCCTTGCACCCCCGATCAGGAATGCAATATAATATGCTGTCACCTCCACATCTTTGCACCTGCTCTTTCCTTTCTTGAACCCTTCCATCACACTCCCTCCCATTTCACCTAGTCAGCTCCTACTTGTTCTTGATGCCCTTAGCTTCCATATCACCTCCTCTGGGAAGTCTTCCCTTATTGCCTCATGGTAGAGAGCCCATCACCTGAGCTCCCATGGTGCCTCATGCTTATCCCATGCCAGAGCTTGTCATACTGTGCCGTAATTGCCTTTTAAAAAATTCCATCTTCTCCCCTAGGCTGTGAGTATCTTGCGCAGTGTTATATTCTCAATGCCTAGTAAAGTACTTGACCAGCTAGTACAGTTCAGTAAACATTTGCTGAATGAATGAATGAATAAATGAATTAATGAGATCTTTGAACATAGCTGTTTCCAGCAGAAAATAATTCACTTTGATTTGTCTTCCTTTTCCCTTGGGTCACTGTTATGGTCATGCTAATGGGTGACAGGCCAAAGAGGAAAGGTTGCTGAGAAGAGCACAGCAGAGGGTCAGGATACTCTTTAACCTTGACCAATGGCCTTGACATAATCCAGAGGGAAGTGTCCTTGCATGAAAATAACCACCTTTGCCTTTAGAGTGAATTAACTGCTATTTTCTGGAAAATAGATTAGTCAGGGAGAGATGAGAACTTAGTGAGTTGCCAGTAGCTCTGGGGCTTGTGGGAGTGTGTGTGTGTCTGTGTGTGTGTATTGCAGACCATTTTTTTATTGTGTGTCCCTGTGAATTTCACATTCTCTGGTGTATAATTAAGCTTCAGGAGGACAGAAACAACACTGGGCATTGTAATGTATATCTTGTCAAAGTGCTTGATAAAATGTACAGCTGCTCCTCCCTTAGCTTTAGTGAGTGGATTCCTCAGTAGCTTTCAAAGTGATCAGTTAAGGTATCTGGGTAGCATCGTGAGCTCACACGTTTATACACATTTACATGTGCGAACTTGTTCTGGTTGTCGTCCTTATTGATGCTCAGGTTGTACTCTAGCCGGTGGGAGCCTATTCAGGTTGCCTTCTGAGAGTCCTTTTGATATAACCTTACTAGTACTTGACGGTGTGTTATCTGATAACGACAAGATGTATCCAGGCCTATCTTGTACGTTTCTGATCCATACTTGGAATTAGCCATTTTCTCCAAGAGTTCTTTTCTTTTATTAAAAATGGTATCTAGAAACCACAGACACACACACACATCTTCCCATAACGACGTGCAGTGTCCCCATTTTACAAAGGAGTAAATTGAATATTCTCAAAGAGGGTAACTGTGTCCATACAGCGAGTTAGCAACTAAACCAGGACTCAAAAAAAAAAAAAAAAAAAAAAGGCATAGCTTCACTGGAGACAAATTATAGAAGCTGCAATGTCTTTAAATTTAGAAAATAAAAGTTAGCTCCTGCCAGAGTTGGGAGGCAGTTTTGACGTCTTCTGAAAGCCACTTCTCCCATCCAATTTTATTCTTAAAAGTAGGAAACAAAAGCTCGCAGGGACACTCCGGTGCGTCTCCCCTACCATTTATCAGTATTTTTGCCTCTCATTATAACCATGGCCTAGTTTTCTTGGGCTCTTTAGACGTCAATGAGAGTATTATACTAGGTATTGTCCTTGAAACTTTTTGAAGTTCTTTAGGCATTATGAACAAGGTCTCCAACTCCAGCTGAGTGCCACCGACTACTTTGGCTCTGCTCTGTTTCCTTAAGAAGTCTAAAGGATGGTGTTGTCATCTTCCAAAACAGAGACTGATAAAGGCTGCCCTCATACTGAGAATTTCCCCCTTTTCTAGGAGGCAGCAGAGAAATTGCTAAAATGGAATTTTATTGTGCAAGATGCTACTGTCTTATAACCAACAGAAAGTTAAGCTGTTAGCTCTGGAAGAATAGGCCATGATTTGGGTGAGGCAAGACCACTGGTGCCGAACCTTGGTAGGGGCGGGGGAAGGAGTCAGCGTTCCGCATTATAATTCCAGGCTGTGCTGGATGGGGAAGCAGGAAACAGCCTGCCTGTGCTTTCTGTGTCCTGGGCACATGGCACCAGGACACTGGATTCTGTCTTTGGATCCAGGTCTCTGGTGACTCTGGGTCTTTCAAAAGGGGATCTGGATCTATGTTTTTCTTCTGCTTGAGGCTTTATCCAGCCCAATATTAAAACGACTGGCAGTTCTCAGCAGACTCCTGTGAAGCTGTTTTGGCATCTTGCAGGGTTGGAGGAGAAGATGGAGGGAGTTTAGCTCCAAGGTTTGGAAGGGAGGAAGGGAGTGTGGAGCTGAGGGCTTGCTCCTGAGTGGGTGGAGTGGGCTCCTGAAATCTAATTTAAGGGGCTCCGAGAAGACTCACTGAAACCCCTTCAGATTTCGGAAATGTCAGCTAGAGCATCCATGACTGCTGAGACGTCCGTCATGTCTCACCACAGCTTCCTGTGAGGGGGCAGCTCATTCAGTCTAGAAGACTTCCACGTGGGAAGCTTTCTCTAGCTAGCTTTCCCTCCTGACTGTAGATGGAGGGTGGTGGGGTGAGGAATGAAGCCAAAAGATACAGAAGAGTGGCTGCCACCGCTCGTGGTCACTGGAAGCTCTTTCAGCCGGCTCTCTTTCTTTTTAACGTACTGATAGATAGCACCGAGGTTTGTGTTTCAGTAGGTTGAGGAACAACGTGAGGTGGTATTCCTTTTAACACTCAGCTTTTTAAAAGTGGGTGATCTGGAGCTGGCCAGCGTGGATTCCCATGCTCGCTCTACCGTTTACGAGCTCTGTGGTCTTGGATAATTGACTCATCCCCTCCGCGTCTCAGTTTCCTTACCTGTAAATGAGAGCACTTACATCGTAGGCTTATTTGAATGATTCAGTTAGAATAACATACACTTTCTCTCCTAGTGCTTGCACACATGTGCAAAAAAGTCCTTGTTACACCCCAATAGTGAGGAGTATGTCAAAGGGGCAGAGGGGCCAAGGGACAGAGCTCCCAAGGGCAAAGCTGGAACACTGAGCACTGAAAAAAAATTAGTATTGGATTATATAACCTGAAGTATCAAATAAATATCCGTGAGTCCGTACTGACATAAAGAAATGTTTGAACAGGTACACAAATGGGGGAAAGAGACAAATCTCCTCAACAGAAGAATTCCAAATAATTTATGTAGACATTTCATCGTCAAGGAGGAGGCACATAGCTGCCCACCACTCCCTTTAGTGGGCTGCTCACGGTGACTTCCTTCCAAAGGGGACTGCGCAAAAGGGGGGAGAATAAAAGAGCAGTTCACACTGGAGACATGTGACAAATGTCAAATGATCTCAGCCAGGTGATCAAGGTTGAAATCAACAGTGATGAATCATGTTAATACTAGGTGCCCTTGATAGGATGTGATAAAAATGGCAGCTTATCTCTGTGGTCTGCCTCCCCAAACCCCGTAACCCTGGATTAATCATGAGAAGAACACCAGACAAATGCCAGTAGAGGGAATTCTACAAAATATGTGACCAGTATTTCTCAAGACTGTCAAGGAATCGGAAACAAGTAAAGTCTGATAAACTGTCATAGCCAAGAGGAGCCTACGGGGACGTCAGCTAAATGTGATGTGGTCCTGGATGGAATCTGGAACAGAAAAAGGACAATAGGTAAAAATAAAGAAGATATGAATAAACCATGGACTTTAGTTAATAACCATGCATCCCTATTGGTTCACTAATTGTAATAAATTACCAAACTAATCTAAGGTATTAATAATAGAGGACACTGGGCTCAAGGTATAGGGAAATTCTTTATGTTGTCTCCTCAAATTTTTTACAAATCTAAAAATGTTCTGAAAAATAAAGTCTATTTTTTTTTTTTTTTTTTTTTGCGGTACGCGGGCCTCTCGCTGCTGTGGCCTCTCCCGTTGCGGAGCACAGGCTCCGGACGCGCAGGCTCAGCGGCCATGGCTCACGGGCCCAGCCGCTCCGCGGCACGTGGGATCCTCCCAGACCGGGGCACGAACCCGTGTCCCCTGCATCGGCAGGCAGACTCTCAACCACTGCGCCACCAGGGAAGCCCCCTAAAGTCTATTTTTAAAAGTTATTATTATTATCCTTATCGTTATTACTTGTTTTCTGGAATTCTCTCTCCTGTGAAATTTCAAGGCTCCCTGTTAAGTCTAAGACATCAGTCCCAGTTGCTACTGCTCTTGCTAGCCAAGAAGTCCTGTTCTTTTTGGTTAGGGTTGGGGGTGGTTCCCACGCGGTACAGCTTGGATGGTCTGGCTGTCTACATGCTCTTCCAGTGGGGCATTGATGGTATAGTGTTGAGCACAGCTGCCTTCTAGGCTCTTCTAGGGGAGCACATATTAACTCTGAAAATGGTAACCTAGCAGCATGACAGGACCCATGTCCACTAAAGAAAAATGTTTGGTGAACTAACGTTCATTCCAGGTAAAATCAGTCGTTTCTTTCTCTGCCAACACCGCCTTGTTATATACCTTGGCTGAATCACTCATCACATTGGATTTCATTATTCATCTCTACCCATCTGTGAACTCCCCAGTGGAAGACAGTTTTCTATTTTCTCTTTGTACTCCCAGGACTTAATCTTATGCCCAGCATAGATGACTCAAAAATTGATGACTGAGTGGAGGACTGGGCAGCTGTGTTTAAACTTGTAGTCCTGAAACTCAATTTCGTTGCCTGTGCCTAAAGAGAAGAGATGATGGGAGAGATTGTATTTTCCAGAGATGGCCGCAGCAATATCTCCCATTCCACTTTCTCTTTATTTTCAATGTGACCTTCACCCTTCTCTCACAGCATGGTGAGGTCTGTGTCCTTTCCCCCTGAAAGGAGTCAACCTTTGTGATTGCCTTGACCAATAGCATATAGCAGAAGGGGTACCATGTGAGTTTGGAGGTTGCATCATAAAAATTCCATGGACTTCTCTGTCTTTCTCTCTTGGGATGATCACTCTTGGAACCCAGCCACCATGCTGTGAGCACGCCCAAGCACGGATATAGAGAGATACCCTTTGAGAGCAACTGAGGTCCTGGTCCCCATCCTCTGCTGAGCTTCCAGCTGAGAGCCAACATCAACTTGCCAGCCATCCTGGAAGTGGATTCTCCAGCCCCCAGCCAAACTACTCCAGCTGATGGCAAGTGGAACAGAGATCAGCCATCCCATCACACCCTGTCCAGTTTGCAGATTCATGAGCCAAGTCGATAACTACTGTTGCTTTAAGCCACCATGTTTTGCAGTGTGTTATGCAGGGATAACCAGAATATGTGGGAAAATAAAAATCTCAGCTGATTGAAAATAAAACTGGTGAGTTATTTTACTTTCCTTCTTATTTCATGCAAAAAGCCTTCTGATGCTGCAAGTTTTTTTTTTTTTTTTTTTTTCCCCCATGAGTGGGAATTGACTGAGGGGATAGAACCACATTTGGAAGTAACCACAAGGATCTCAAAAATGATAACTTAATTAATGCCTTTATAAATAAATTAACTGATTCAGCAATTATTTGAGTACCCATTGTGGTCCAAGCCCCCGGCTAAGTGGTGGGATGTGTCGGTGAATGACCTACATGTGGTGATCTGTCTTAATGAAGCTTAGCATTCTAATGAGAAAACTAAATAAGCAATTACAGAATTATTTAAAATTAGTAATTAATTCAGTCTCAGTGGTGGAAAGAACTGAAGGATATTTATCCTAGAGAGTAGCTTCTTCAAGTATCTAAGGATTGTGCCAAGGTTCACTCACATGGCTTGGGCTTCCTCATAGTATGGTGGCTGGGAGGCTGCTCAGTTCACAACATGCCCTTCTGTGGGATGCTTTTGTACTCCCCAATACACCAGTGGGCTCCCAGCATCAAGATCTGCGGTAGGTGACTCTGCCCCTCTGACCAGAGTTGATTAATCCGGGATCGGGGGAGACCTGACTCAGGCTGAGCCAATCACATTCTTGGAGCTGTGGGTAAGGCTTGTTAATGATAGTGCTAGAGACAAAGGTTTGGTGATTCCTGATGAGGTCAGTCCTGAACCTGCCCTGGATCCTCCATTCCCTGAAGCTGATTCTCCTTCTCTTTCCCCTTCTCTTCTCCCCAACTCTTCCTCCTCCTTCCCCTTCTCCTTCTTCTTGATCTAATCAAATGCCACAAGATCTTTTCAGTTAATTTCCTTTAAGACTAAAGCTTCCTAGAGTTGGTTTTCATTACTTACAATAAACTAAGCCTTCACTAGTACAAACTACAAGAGGGGTTATCCCTGTCCTTTAAGACTCCCATAGGATAGAATTAAAAATAAGGAGCAGAAGCCACAGCAGGAGAAATTTCAGTTGCATATGTGAAAGAACGTTCTAAGGGTCAGAGGTATACATAGACTCAGGTAGTAAGCTTCCTATCCTTGGAGGTTTTCAGACAAAGTCTGGTCAGCCACTTAGATGTGATGTTATCAGAGAATTGAAGCATTAACTCCAAAATTGGGCTGGCTGATGTTGATGATGATGATGATGATGATGGTGATGGTGGTGGTGGTGGCAGCTGACAGTTTTGTGCACTTATGTTTTCCAGGAACCATGATAAGTGTTTAACATGTGTTGCCTCATTTAATCCTCACAATAACTCCATGAAGAAATATCGTTACTATAACCATATAGCAAATGAGGAAGCTGAGCCTCCAGAAGTTAGGTAATCATTCATCCAATAAGCCAGATTTTAAACTCAGACTGTGGGAACACAGGAACAATGCTCTAGTTTTAGGTGAACCTTATTCCACTCCAGCCCCCAAAGCTCATAGGATTTCACCTCCTCTTCTTTATTCCACATCCCAGAATGGCCTCAAAATAAAAAGGTAAAACAAAAATCTTGGGTAGTTAGACCCTGAGTAATAGAGAATACTTTATATGAAAAAAATTCAGGCACACTAGACACACTAGAATCAGATAATAGTAGAAAAAAATGGTCCTCAGAGCACAGTGAGTCCTGTACAGGTGGAGATACTCACTAAATATATCTTGCCGTGTCGCTGCATGTTTTTTTTCTTTATTTCTTTTGTTACTCCTTCCAGTTTGCACATTTACCTGAATCATGCCTACTCTCTCTTTCTGGACTAAATTAGCTTTATAATAAAAATAATAATTATTGTTTTCTTTAGTTTAGAAGCGCAGAGCATCCCTCCCAGTTCTGAATGGTTTGTTTTGTGATGGATATTGCCGCCAACAGAGGGTGTGTGGTGTGGGGGGAAAATTTGAATTGCCAATAGCCTGTTTGACGAGTTTCGCAGAAGCAGACATGATTCAGTTCAGCAGAAGTTTCTTTTAGAAACGTGCCTAAAAAAATCCCCGACCTCTACCTGATCATTTATCATTCTTTTAAATCATAGGGAAAATGGAAGGTTCCTATCATTTCCTTAATTGAATAAAGGAGACAGACTTGCAAGGATCCTACTGAATGCTGAACAGACTCCAAGCACCTAATTAGAGCATTTGCCCAGAGTTGCCTTTGCAGAGGAGGCTCTGAGCCCTGCTTCTCTCTCCACCTGTTTCTGATGTGTTTCTGCCTGCCTGGCAGGTTAACGTGGAGACCAACCCAATGCGCACCTCTTTAATAGAATACTTAAGCGCATTCCTGTTGCAGGGTGAGCAGCAGATCTTCTACAAATCTTTTTGTAGAAGATCTATTATGATGTTTCCAAGGTGATGGGGTCCAGGAGAAGGCCAAGGATGGTGGTTGTGTGTCGTCAGAGCTTGTTTACCCAACTGGGTTTGGAAACTTATTACTTTATTACACATCTCCAGTTCCCCAAGCAAGTGATGTTTGCCTTCAGAAGGCAGTTGTGTACCTTACATGCACCATGTATCTAAAACTCCCTCGAATAAACTATGTCAGATATAAAAAGAGAAACATGTTAAATTCTCCAGACCTAAGGGTCCTGCTGGCTTGACATAAGAGACACTGGTTTGTTAAAGCTGGGATGAAGTTTGAGTCCCAGGCACAGGATGAGGAATACATTTGGGGGGCACCTGGAAGATGTTCATAATAATGGCTAAAGTCTATCGAGTCCTTAACTGTATGCCAGGCACTCTGTTGAGGGGCAGGGGGAGCCCAGGTTAACATCGAGCTTCCATTATTAACAGGGAGAACAACACTTGGGGTCTTTCCATCCCAGAATCATCAAGAATCTGCTCTAACCACAGAGAATAAAGCTGTGAGTACCACAACCCGGTTTACACTTCCTGCCACCACAGGGCAGCTGTTTTTAGGAATATGAGAACCCCTGCAGTCGTAGGCAAAAAAATGACAAATTCCATGACCTGGTGTATGAATCTTTTTTGTTTCTGCTCACTGTTGACTTCTATTACCTAACTTATAGCCTTTCTTATAGCACAGGAGTCAGCACACTTTTTCTGGAAGGAAGCAGATAACAAATGTTCTAGACTTTGTGGGCCATGTGGCCTCTGTTGTGTGAAAGGAAAATAAAAATGGAGTTGGTATTGCTAAAATGGAGCTGGGAGGCCACTGAGGAAGTGTGACTTATGGATGGAATCTGACCTTTTGACCACTTATCTTTTTTTTGTTTGTTTGTTTTTTGCGGTACACGGGGCCTCTCACTGTTGTGGCCTCTCCCGTTGCGGAGCACAGGCTCCGGATGCACAGTCTCAGCGGCCATGGCTCACGGGCCCAGCCGCTCCACGGCATGTGGGATCTTCCCAGACTGGGGCACGAACTGAGAGGTAGAGGTGTTTTCCATTTTGTGATTCTATATTTTAATGCCTTGTTTGTGTCCCAGGGGTTAGCATTGTAGGGACCCAGGGGGACCTGGGATAGAGACCCTATAAGACCTGTTTACATTCTAAACTAATGTAATTATGTAATGTCTGGGCTCCATCCTTCTTCCGGGTCACTTAAATCCCCCTTATTTTGCTGGGTGCTGTGTCTGTCCCAGGCCAATGCCCCGACAAGTGCTAAATCAACTTGAAAGTTGCGTACTGAGGGTTCTAAAGTTTCCACAGGAAATTTCTCTTTTTCCTCCCGTCCACCTTTTCTCCTCTGACTTCTATCTGACCTGAAGTCCATGTGCATTAAAATACAAGCACACTTAGGTTGTATGAAAATGATTTCTTGAGATTAATTGTTCCTAGTCCCTGCATTGAATAGGTAGATGTTCAACAGCTTCAAACAAACACTTGTTGGGTACTTGCTTTGAGTTTAGCATTGTTCTAGATGCTGGGGAAACAGCAGTGAGGGGAAAAAGTTTCCTGCAGTCACAGAGCCAATGTGGAGGCAGACAGCAAAGACGTGGATCAGTAGTGGGAGTGGTTGGCAGAATAATGCACCCCCCACCCCCCAGCAAAGATGTCCCCGTCCTAATCACCAGAACCTGTGATTATGTCACGTTAAATGGCAAGTGGGAATTAAGGTAGCAGATGGAATGAGGGTGACTAACTGATTTAAAACAGGGAAATTACTTTGGATTATGCCAGTGGGCCCAATGTAATCATAAGGTCCTTGACATGTAGAAGAGGGAGGCAGAAATTCAGATTCAGAGAGAGAGCAAGCATAATGAGAAATTGTCGACCAGCCATTACTGGCTTCGAAGATGGAAGGGGATCAAGGGCCAAGTAATGTAGGAAGCCTCTAAAAGCTGGAAAAGGCAAGGAAACGTCTCCTCCTCTAGAGCTCCTGGAAAGGAACCTGCTGACACCTTGGGTTTAGCCCAGTGAGACACATTTTGGACTTCTGGCCTGCAGGACTGTAAGATGCTAAACTCGTGTTCAGCCACTGAGTATGCGGCGATCTGTTACAGCAGCCATAGGAAACTGACACAGATCATGGTTCTTCCTTCTCCATTTTGGTTTTCTCTTTTCTTTTCCGCTTGTAAGAGCTAGTGTCCTGGGCTCTTTAGAAGTCCTCTCCATTCCTGGGGAGAGGCTGGTAGATGCATCACTAAGAGAAACAGGGAGCAAAGCTTGCTGTGGCTTCTCAAACACAAAATTCCCCCCAAGTCCTCGAAAACAACAACAAAAAATGGATGAGCTCTTCAGTGGTACTTTGAATCTCATTTTCTCTCTCTGTGCCTCAGGGTCCCCCACTTAAGAGCCTTGCCATATGACAGTGTTTTCCTGGGCTCCTGTGATGCAGACAGCCGTTTGACAAAAGCCACCCCACTGAGGATGCTGGAGGCTGGGGTGTGCTCAGAGACCTGATTTAAAAGGACTTGAACTACAGCACCGTAGTTTTGCCTGGTGCTTGCAGTCTGTGGAGGGGCATGTAACCTGCTGAGTGGACTGGTGATGGCATGGTACCAGCTAGAAAACAAGAGGCTGAAATTCTTTTTCAAGTGTCTCAACTGTCCCTCCTGATTTTTGTTTATTCATAAAGTAAGACTTTGATACATTTATATTGTGATGTATAACACATTCAGAAAAGGGAAAATAGCCATGCACACACAGCTTAATGAAATATCACAAAGCAAATGGGTTAAACCGTTACCTGGCTAGTAAAATAGAACATTTCTGATATTCAGAAGTCCTGTTGTGCCCCTTCCCGATGACTATTCCCTCCCTTCTTCCCAAACATAACCACTATCCTGCCCTCTCAGGTCTCCTTTTTCTTTTATACATTTCAAAAATAACATTGTAAAAATTCAAACAATATCAGCGCTAAAGCTGATTGATCATTTGTAAGCATTTCTTGTTAGTGACAACACTCTCTATTAAAATTATTATGGAATAAAACATAACAGTGGGCATAATAATATGAGGAACAGCTGGTGCCCAACACAGCTTAAGAAATAAAACATAATCAATACAATTAAAGCCTCACGTGTTCCTTTCCCTGATCCCTCCCTCCCTCCCCCAAGCTGGGTTTTTATTAACTCCATGCATTTTGTTATATTTTTGCTAACTATGTTTGGGTACCTAAATAATATATCATTTTGTTTTGCACATTTTCACACAGTATCATACTGTGCACAGTCTTTTTTGCTCATTGCTATTTGTGAGATTCACCCAGGTTGATACTGGAGCTCTTGTCATCCCTTTTAAAAGCTTTTGCACAGCAAAGGAAACCATGAACAAGACGAAAAGACAACCCTCAGAATGAGCTGAAAAAATTTGCAAATGAAGCAACTGACAAAGGATTAATCTCCAAAATATACAAGCAGCTCATGCAGCTCAATATCAAAACACAAACAACCTAATCCCAAAATGGGCAGAAGACCTAAATAGACATTTCTCCCAAGAAGATATACAGACTGCCAACAAACACATGAAAGAATGCTCACCATCACTAATCATTAGAGAAATGCAAATCAAAACTACAGTGAGGTATCACCTCACACGGGTCAGAATGGCCGTCATCAAAAAATCTACAAACTATAAATGCTGGAGAGGGTGTGGAGAAAAGGGAACCCTCTTGCACTATTGGTGGGAATGTAAATTGATACAGCCACTGTGGAGAACAGTATGGAGGTTCCTTAAAAAACTAAAAATAGAATTACCATATGATCCAGCAATCCCACTGCTGGGCGTATACCTGAGAAAACCATCATTCAAAAAGCGTCATGTACCACAATGTTCATTGCAGCTCTATTTACAATAGCCAGGACATGGAAGCAACATAAGTGTCCATCGACAGAGGAATGGATAAAGAAGATGTGGCACATATATACAATGTAATATTACTCAGCCATAAAAGAAATGAAATTGAGTTATTTGTAGTGAGGTGGATGGACCTAGAGTCTGTCATACGGAGTGAAGTAAGTCAGAAAGAAAAACAAATACCGTATGCTAACACATATATATGGAATCTAAAAAAAAAAAAAAAGGTTTCTGAAGAACCTAGAGGCAGGACAGGAATAAAGATGCAGACCTAGAGAATGGACTTGAGGACACGGAGAGGGGGAAGAGTAAGCTGGGACAAAGCGAGAGAGTGACATTGATATACATACACTACCAAATGTAAAATAGCTAGTGGGAAGCAGCCGCATAGCACAGGGAGATCAGCTCCGTGCTTTGTGTCCACCTAGAGGGGTGGGATAGGGAGGGTGGGAGGGAGATGCAAGAGGGAGGCGATATGGGGATATATGTATCCGTATAGCTGATTCACTTTGTTATACAGCAGCAACTAACACAACAAAGTAAAGCAATTATACCTCAGTAAAGATGTTAAAAAAAAAAAAATGTCTTCAGCCTCTGGATTTTTAAAAAGAATGGGAAGATCTCTCCCATCTTTGCCTTTTCCCCAATCCCTGTCATCAGAGGTTAATAGCAGATAGGGGTTTGGTACCTATAATTCCCCAGCATTCTCTTTGCACGTATGTATCCATATGCACATATATACCTGCAGAGTTGTAAGCAGTTAATTTTAAACATTGGACCCTCAGAGCAGATATGAGCCCAAGCTCTGGATCTGAGTGCCAGCTCCATCACTTAGCAGCTCTGTGACCTTGGGCAAGATATTTCATCTCTCCACATTTTATTTTACTCATCTATAAAATGTGATAATAAAAATAACTTTGTCCAAGTGTTGGTGAACGGATTCAATAAGATGATATATGTAAAGTGCTTACCTTAGTTTCTGCCCTGTAGCAAGTGCTTCAATAAATGTTAGCTATTATTACTGTTACATGTTGTTCTATAATGTGATTTTTCCTTTTAATAATTTATTATGCCATCTTTCCATGTCTGTAAATATAGGACTATGTTATAATAGGAAAACACACACATGTATGTACACACACATACACACACACACACACACACACACACACTACCTAATTTGATCAATTTTAACCTATCTTATTGGTCATTTTGTGCACCCCTGCTTTTCTATCCTATAACCAGAGGGCGTGGCAGGTTGGAATATTTGTCATATACTTCAGGAGTTCTTAGCCAGAGATGGCAACCCCATTCCCTACAGGTCTGTGGATAGAATATAAGGGATTAGTTAACTTGGAAAGGAAATGTTTTTCACTGACCTCTCACTGATTTTTAGCATTTCTTCAATTATCATTGTAGGCAACAAACCACAGTGGAATTAACACTTCTTGTGACTTGTTCACCATTGGAAAGCATAGCTATTTTCATGTATCGTAATTGTTAGAGAATCTTCAAATATCCTTTAGGCCCATTGCTTCTTTGAAATTACAGTAGTTGTTAAACCTACTGCTAGATTTTTCCTTAATGTGCTAATAAAGAACAGTGTGTATTGCATATATATTACTATATCACAAGTTTGTTTTAATATTTCTATAACTATATTTCAATGTAATTGGTTTCCTTTGAAATCCAATGTATTCCATTTTATTCATTTATAATTATTACACTGAGAAAGAACCCATAGGCTTCACCAGATTGCCAAAATGATTCATACCACTAAATAGATTAAGAAGTCCCCTTGGGTTTTCTGACCAAGGTTTGTAGGTGTAGTTGATATTTGTCATACATTTTGGCTGCTCGGTATCTGAGGTCCTAATATTTGGGGGAATCTTCCAAATGATGAGGCATAGCCTGCCTCCTTATATAGAGACTGAAAATGATAGGTACCTGCTCTCCTGGTTTCCATGAAGCTGGGGCACAGGCCCATCAAATGACTCATCAAATAACTCTGCCAGTCAAATACACCTGTCCTGGACTTTGAATCAGAAGTTGGTGAAGAGGGAGGACAATACAGAATTCATTCTGGCAACGAGAAGCAGCCACATCTCCATTCTAGAGGCACCCGTAGTGGCAGTTCTAGAGGGAACATGGGTGTCCAGCATTGGTAGTGTTGTGCCTATAGCCGTGATGTCTTCACTGCCTGTTGGGGATTCTGTAAGCTACCCAACATCCTTTTTTTAAAAACTTAATTTATTTTTTATTGAAGTCTAGTTGATTTACAATGTTGTGCCAATCTCTGCTGTGCAGCAAAGTGATTCAGTTATACATACATATATATATATATACATATATACATTCTTTTTTTTATATTCTTTTCCATTATGGTTTATCACAGGATATTGAATACAGTTCCCTGTGCTATATATTAGGACCTAGTTGTCCCAACATCCTTTTTTTCTTTCTTCACCAACCTCCTTTAAATAAACCTTCTTTCTTAAGATAACTGGAGGGTTTCTGTTGGTTGTCACATGAGTCTTGGGCATAGGGGGTTATTGGAAGGCAAAAACCCCCTAGTTTTGGAAATCCCTCTTGGAGATTGAGGACTCAGAGTGTCTCTTCCCTTTCCAAAAGTGCCATTTTAGTACATGGGTATTTCCACAGCAAGTGACTAATGGAGAATAGTAATGGCAAGACCCACAGTGTGGTAGCCATTCTCCAAAATGGCATCCGATGTTCCTTGCTCCCTGATATTCACACCTGTGGGTAATTCCCTCCCACGTTATTCCAGAGTCGGTCTGTACAGTGGAAGTGATGGATGTCGTTTCTGGTATTAGGTTATGAAAGGTTTTGGCTTTCGTCTTGATGCTCTTTCACTTCCTCTTGGATCATTCACTGGCAGGAAAGCCAGCTTCCATGCTGTGAGCAGCCCTCTGGAGCAGCCCACATGGTGAGAATATGATGCCTCTGGCCAAAAGCCAGTGAAACACTGAGGCCTGCCAACAAACATGTGAGTGAGCTTGGAAGTGGGTTTTCCACCCAAATCGAGTCTTAGGATGACTGCAGCCCTGACTGACAGCTTGACTGCAACCCCGCGAGAGATCCTGAGCCAGAACCGCCCAGCTAAGCTGCTCCTAAATCCCAGACCCTTAGAATATGTGTGAGATAATACATGTTTGTGATCTTAAGCTATTAAACTTTTTTTGGAGGGAGAGATGAGTAATTTGTTACACAGTAATAGATTACTAAGATACAAGATTAAATAAAATGTTCTAGTTAGTATTTGCAGCTCAGTGGATAGAAAGCATCATACAAGGATAGTTGGAGGCAGTATGGTGAATCTTTCCTCTATTATGCAGACAGTAGAATATATAACACACAAATGGATAATAGCCATTGTATATAAAGAGTTCCTATGAATTAATATGTTAAATATCAACTACCTAATAGAAAAATGAGTGTGTGACCATGGGTAAGTCAATCAGTTTCCCTATTTATAAAATTGGGATAATCAAGTCCCCCTTTCACAGATTTGTTAGAGTCATGCCTGGCATGGAGTAAGTACTATGTAACTATACCTACAACAGATAATTTCCATAGAGAAGTATGACATGGTCTCACTTATATGTAGACTTTCAAAATAGGCAAACTCAGAAGTAAAGTAGAATGGGGGTAATCGGGGTGGGGGTGGAGGATGTGAGGTAAATGGGGAGATGTTGGTCAAAGGGTACAAAGTTTCAGTTATTAGAATGAATAAGTTCTAGAGATGTAATCTCAGGGAATTCCTTGGTGGTCCAGTGGTTAGGACTCCGAGCTTCCACTGCAGGGGGGCATGGGTTCGATCCCTGGTCGGGGAACTAAGATCCTGCAAGCCGTGTGGGGAGGCCAATAAAAAAAAAAAAAAAAAAAAAGGTGTAATATCACAGCATGGTGACAATAGTTAACAATACTATATTATATACTTGAAATTTGCAGAGGATAGATCTACACACACACACACACACACACACACACACACATACACACGCATACACACATAATGGTAACTACTAGAGGTAATGGATGTGTTAATTAGCTTGATTGTGTTGTATATATACACAATGTGTATGTATATATTCACAAAGTATGTACCCTTGAACAACATGGGGGTTAGGGGCATCAACCCCCTGCACAGCAGAAAATCTACATTTAACTTGACTCTCCCCAAACTTACCTACTAACAGCCTACTGTTGATCGGAAGCCTTACTAATAACAAAGATAGTTGATTAACACATATTTTGTATGTTATATGTATTATATACTGTATTCTTACAATAAAGTAAGCTAGAGAAAAGAAAATGTTAAGAAAATCAAAAGAAAGAGAAAATACATATATAGTACTGTACTGTATTTGTTGATATTGCAAATTTATGTTGTCTGTTTACAAAATAGTCGTCTGTTTACAAAATAAATTGTCCGTCAGTACGTACATCAACATTGTCTTATATGATACAAAACTTGGTAGATGTTATATGTACTACTAATAATAGACATCAAAAATGAAACGATAATGTGAAAAAGAAATTCATATTTATTTATAGGTATAACAATTCATGCACTGATAACAAAGTAGCAGCAACGTAAGCCTAGTGTAATTGATGGTGCCACGTATGACCTGTGTGTGCATAAGTTTCTATAAATTAGTTTTTTTAAATTTATTTTATTTTTGGCTGCGTTGGGTCTTCGTTGCTGAGCTCGGGCTTTCTCTAGTTGTGGTGAGTGGGCACTACTCTTCGTTGTGCTGTGTGGGCTTCTCATTGTGGTAGCTTCTCTTTGTTGCAGAGCACGGGCTCTAGGCGCACGGGCTTCAGTAGTTGTGGCACGTGGGCTCGGTAGTTGTGGCTCGCGGGCTCTAGAGCGCAGTCTCAATAGTTATGGTACATGGGCTTAGTTGCTCTGCGGCATGTGGGATCTTCCTGGACCAGGGCTTGAACCTGTGTCCCCTGCATTGGCAGGCAGATTCTTTTTTTTTTACATCTTTATTGGGGTATAATTGCTTTACAATGGTGTGTTAGTTTCTGCTTTATAACAAAGTGAATCAGTTATACATATACATATGTTCCCATATCTCTTCCCTCTTGTGTCTCCCTCCCTCCCACCCTCCCTATCCCACCCCGCCAGGCGGTCACAAAGCACCGAGGGCAGGCAGATTCTTAACCACTGGGCCACCAGGGCGGTCCCAAGTTTTGATAAATTTTAACATTTTATAATAGCTTTGTGTATATTTTGTGGTAGTAAGTGCTGAAACAGACTAGCATCTACATATATTTTATGCATTCATAACATACCTAACTTTAAAAAAATTTTTTTCAATATTTCTAGGCTACATGGTTTACCGCCAAGTTTTAAAAAAATTGTCACAAATCTCCAAAAACTTTTCCAATATATTTACTGAAAAAAGAAACTCTGTAAGTGGACCTGCACAGTGCAAACCCCTGTTGTTCAAGAGTCAATTGTATATGTCAAAACATCTAGTTGTACATTTTACATACATACAATTTAAAAAGACATCTCACTGAAGCTGTTTAAAAAAAGATCAAATCGGTCTGTTGAAAAGAAAAAAAAACCCCTAAATACTCAGAAAAATAATTATAAAATAGCCAATAAGTTTATGAAAAGATGCTCTACTTCAGTAAAGAGCAGAGAAATCCAATCACCGTGCCTAGGACAGTGTCTAGCACATCGTCACTGCTCAATAAATATGTGTTGAATGAGTAAGACCTGGAAGATGGGAGGGAGACTGTACCTACATATAGCGTGCAAATGTGGTCAGAGAGATGCCAGGCAGAGGGAAGGGCAAGGTCACCATCACAAGGAAGGAACAGGCCGGGCTTGTCTGAGGACAGTCAGGAATGCTGTGTGGCTGGAGCAAAATGAGCAAGAGGATCCTGGGCAGGTCGCGGGGGACGTGAACAGACTTGTCAGCCATTATAAGGACTTCAGCTTTTACTCTGGGCCAAATGAAGAGCCAGTGGTGGGTTTTGAGCAGAGGAGGGACATCCTCCAACTTACTCTGGCTGCTGTGCTCTGAATCGCCTGATGGGCCAAAGGGAGGACTCAGGCCAGGTGGTCAGCAGTGGAGGCAGTGACAAGTGGTCAGATTTTTTTTTTTAGAAACAGCATACATTTATTATCTCAGTTTGAGATGATCACGTGGATTTTCTTCTTTGGTCTGTTAATATGATGGATTATATTGAATGATTTTTTAAATAGTGAACCAGTCTGGCATTCCTGGAATGAACTCCACTTTGTCTTGGGGTATTCTTTTTTGTATATATTGTTGTATTCAATTTTCTAGTATACAAGTGGTCAGATTTGAGATGCGTTTTTGCAGGTAGAACCAGGGCCAGCATCACGGCCATGTGACCTCTGGTGTCACACACTATCCCTTGCTCAGCAGGACCCTGTACTTGGTTTCATGCTCTGCTGTCACCATCTTGGAATTCTTAATAACCTTTGGTAACAGGGAAGAGCCAAATCTGGCTCCATGTTGGATCTGTTTCTTTTACTTTAACCTTTGCTCCTCACCGCTTTTGTTCACTAAAAGGATACCGTTTATACATAATGGCCTGACTCAGGGAACCCTGCCTGAATGTTAAACCAAGTGTGTTTGTTCAGGGAAACATCCAGACCCTGTGCACCTGTGGATGGCTGCAAGAAAGAAGAAATTAACATGTCCCGCACCCCGAGGCTGGCCATTCCAGGGGATATTTGCAACACTTATGGCCTTTTCACTTTACTTCCTCATCTCCTCCCCCTCTCTGTGCTACAAAAGAAACTGGCATCCAGACCGGGATACGATGGTTATTTTGAGACTTTAGTCTGCCGTCTTCTCAGTCTGCTGGCTTTCCTAATGACGTTGTATTCCTTGCCTCAACACCTCGTCTCCGATTCTTTAGCCTGTTGTGCGGGGAGCAGAGCGAGATTGGACTCAGTAACACTTGGGGTGGGGCCCCCCATTTTCATTTGACACCGAGCCCCACAAATCATGAACCCGGTCCTGGATAGAACTGATAGGATTTATCAACTGATTGGATGTGGGGTTGGAGGGAAAGAGAGGTGTCAGAGATAATGCCAAGGTTTTCGGTCTCAGCAACTGAAGCTGGAGTTGCCGTCGAGTGAGATGGGAAAGTGCAGGATGTCAGGACTAGGGAAGAGTGAGGCTTGCAGAGAAAGAGAGTTTTCTAGGATGTGGGGTCCCTGGGGAACTAGTCCGGGTCCTCTTTGGGGAGAGTTTTCTCCCCTCAGCTTTCCAGCAGGGCCATGTCCCCATCTCAGGCTGACTTTAGCCTGACTGGCACAACCACCACGCCAACAGCAGCTGTGTCCTCCTTGGGGACAATGGTCTGACATCAGAGGCACTGTGCATGACATTGACTTATGTTTAGAATTTCTCATTTCTCCCCAATGGCAACTGGAATGAAAAATCCTGAGGTTGGATGAGAATGGCTGAATATAAACCTTTAATTAAGAGTTAAAGACTTTAATCTGCCTATAACTCGGTTTTATTCCTAAATCCCACAATTTTGAAAAGAAAAGGCGATTGAGAGAACAAAAATGGCATCCAGTACAAAGCCAGGAACAGGTTAAGCCAAAACAATTGTGCTCTCTGGGGCAATTAAATTCTCCACTCTTCAGATCTGGCAAGGAAAAGTGTTTCTTCTCCCCCTCTGAGCTGCAAATTTATCCCCAAGCTCTCTAGTCGTGCTGACTCAGCACGAAATATATTCCTTCTCTCTCCCCACAAACACCCCCGTGGGCTGCAGGCTCGTTCACCTGTATCTTCCTCTGCCCCCTTCCTCCCAAGTAACCCAGATGAGCCTTCGAACTAAAATGAGGCTTCATTTTACTTCTTTTTTTGGCCACTGGAAAAATGGGGGGGAAAAGCGCACATACTTCTTTTTTAAAGATGCACATTTCCCACAATTTTTCAGAAGAAGGCAGGCGTTTCAGTCAGGAGGGAGGAGATGCCAGCGGCTGACATGATTGAAAGGGAGAAAAAGCCCTTGTGTTTCTCAGATGTAAATAATTTAAGGTTTGGAAGTGCTCACCTTTGTAGCCGCTGAAGCTGTTGGGAACTTGTGCAGTGGGGGAAAACAAAATTGCTGAGACAGGAGGGAGGGAAGTGAGCTTTACTGTCCTGGATTTGATTCAGCCAGGGGAGCAGCCGATGAGCCCTGGTAGAGGAAACTGGCCAATGCCGGGGAAGATTCCAGGAGGACTGGGACCCGCCAGGCACTCGGGGTGGGCTGTGGATGGGGACCCCCCCTCCATCACGTGGGTTGAGAATTCTCATTGCTACAAAAAGGATGACAGAGGCAGATGACTCCTACCAAGTGAAAGAAAAGGGAAAAATATAGCAATAAGCAGTGTTAATATAGTTCTTACTACATCCTAGGTAACCTTCTAGATTGGTAGTTGGCAAATGTTTTCTGTAAAGGGCCAGGCAGTAGATATTTTAGGCTTTGTGCTCATATGGTCTCTGTAGAAACTGCAACTACCTAACTTGGTTCCTGTAGTGTAAAAATAACCAAGGACGGTATGTAAATGAATGGGCGTGGCTGAGTGCCAATAAAACTTTATTCCTGGACACTGAAATTCACATTTCATTTTTCATGTGTCATGAAATATTCTTCTTCTTTTCATTTTCCCCAACTCTTTAAAAATATAGAAAACATTCTTAGCTTGCTGGCAATGCAAAAACAGGTGGCAAACTGTATTTGGCCCTTGGGTGATAGTTTCCTGACCCCTATTTTAGATACTTTGTATATGTTAACTCTTTCCATCCCCCTAACCCTGTAATAGTCATTTTGACAGATGAGTGAGCACAGAGAGAAAAAGTAATTGACAAATAGTTGCTTTTGCTGGTTGAATTGTGTCCCCACCCAATTCATATGTTGAAGTCCTAACACTGAGTACTACAGAATGTGACTTTATTTGGAAATAGGGTTGTTGCAGATATAATTAGTTAAGATGAGGTCATTAGAGTGGGTCCTAAGTCAATATGACTGGTATCCTTACAAGAAGAGGAAATTTGGACCCAGAGATGTGTGCAGGGAGAACTCTTGTGAAGTTGAAGGCAGAGATCAAGATGATGTTTCAATTAGGCAAGGAATGCCAAAGATTGCCAAGATATCACTAGAAACTGCAGAACACATGGAACAGATTTCTCCCCTGCAGCTCCCAGAAGGAACCAATACATCCATCACATGTTGATTTTAAAACTTTAGAACTGTGAAATGATAATTTCTGTTTAATCAGCCCTTTTTATGTACTTTGTTGTGGCAGTCCCAGCAAACTAATGCAGTTACACAGCCAATAAGTGGCATAGCTGAGGTTTGAAGACAATTTGATTTCAGAGGCTGGGTACTTAACTGCTGGCCTATTCAATCTTACCATAACTTTATAATAAAAATTAAATAAAGTGTGGCTTTAGAGCCTGACAGAACCAGGTCCAACTCCTGACTACAAACTTCTATATGCTGTGTGACCTTGGGCAAGTTACTCAACCTCGCTGAGCCTCGCTTCCCTCATCTGTAAAGTGGGAATTACAAGATAGCCATTTTATAAGCATATGGGAGGATGAAGATGATATACAAATAAAAGATGATCTATAATACAAGTAATATAGAAGCTCATGGCACATAGGAGATGCTCATGGCTGCTAGTCATTTTTGTTATTTGCTTACATATCCTTAGACTTTTATTACAATGTTTCCAATCTCACAAGATGCCATTTTGTTCTCACAAAGGCTATTTTGTAGCCACTCTCCAGAGAGGCTCTTAGAGGCTCTCCCCTACCCTGCACTCCTGTCCCCAGCATATGGCAGGCTTGACACTCTCTGTTTGGCCTTATATATACAAGGTCACCAGCCACATTGGATTAGGACCCACCCCAATGACCTCATATTAACTAACTTTATTAGTTTTATGGTTCCGGATGATACTGTTGGAGGAGGTCATCGAGAGGACATGACTCTCAATCCGGACCAGGGTGATCGGAGGCTCCTCACCCCTCCCCTGTTCTTGAAATTTACATTCTGCCCACTCTTCTCCTCCCACTGGGAGTCGGTTCAAGGATGCGGCTTTGAGGGAGTAAGGTGTTGGTGAGATCATGTGGACAGGATTCACGACTGAGCCCCTAAAGGCCTCTGTAAACTGTTGAGATTCTTCTGGCGGGCGGATGCCAAGATCTACTTGGCTTGTGGCACCCAAGACAAGCCTCGTAGATTCCCTTGCTTGTTGTTAACCCTGCCTCCTACCAATCTGGAGTGGCTGCCTCCTTCTTCCATCTCTCCGTGCCCTCCGTGTACTCGGCAAGTTTCAGATTTTATACAGGAAGCTCCCGAAGTTTCTAACCCCTGGGCCACGTCTAGCAGAAGATTCTCTGCTGCTTGCAGGTGAGGCAGGGTGAAAGCTGCTTGCTAATTTGATCCGCTCTGCTCACTGCTTAGGGTTTGTCATCCAGAGAGGAGGTGAGGGGACTCAGATGGAGAATTTAGAGACCTTCCTTGGCTGTGTCTAGGGGGGCCTGAGAGAGTGAGAGGTAAACTCTGAGGAGTTGGGTATGGGGATGCCACAGTTACACGAGAGAGCTCTTGGACGTTCTGTAAAAGATCTTTTCAGAAAGCACTTTCCTTCACTCCCTTGTCTGTTGTTTATTGTCAAGTCAGCGTCCTCGTGTGTTCTGATTTCCACTGACATTCCAGTTTGGATTCTTGAGACTAGAGAGAAATCTGTTCATTCAGGTTAAGACAGAGTTCTACCCTCCCATCCCCAGTCATGGATTCCTGGCTGGAATTCTCTCACTGCAGTCTTTTCCAACTGGACAAACCAACAGGGAGCAGGCCATTGGCAGAACAAGTTCTGCAGCCCAGGACAGTAAGTTTTGATAGGGGTCCAGAGTGTGGACAGTGACAAGATTCAAAGTAGGGGAAATAGCCTGTGGAATTATGGCCATAGGCATCGGCGGCAGAAGGACCTCAGTACCTAATTGGGGGAATGTGCCAGAGAAGAGGAAGACAGACACATAAAGGGAGAAAAGCAGCAACAAACTTGGCAGAGGCCAACAACCCTGGTTTGAATCCCACCCCTGCCACTTAGTAGCTGTGTGATCTTGAGGAAGATACTTAACTTCTCTGAGCCTTAGCGTTCTAATTTTTAAAATGGAATTAGCAATAGTTACCTTACAGAGTTGTTGTCAGGGTTAAACAAGAATATGGGAGTAATAATACAGCTCTTTCAGGGATGTAAAGAGCATAGCAGGACACCTGGTTCAAAGTGAGTTCTCAGTAAATGGGAGTGAGGAATGAGGTTGGTGCTCTGCCCAGATCCACTTGGATCCCATTTTTGCATGACCCCTGGCTTTAGTTTGCTTTCATTTCCTGCAGCTCACACGTGCAGCTCTCTTTTGGAGAGACCCATGCTCTTGGGTTATGGAGCCTGAAAAGGGAAGTACCGGGCTATGTATGTGTCCAGAAGGCAACGTTAAACCAAACACTGGAGGCCCATGTTCCCTTGCCCTGGCTTGGGACCACTCTGCTGTATGACTTACATTTCAGTTCCCTGTGGCATCAGGCTTAAGCCCTCTCTGTGCGATTCTGCCTGGGTTTGCACGCTTGCTTCAGTCCTTCTCCTGCCCTGCCCTGCTTTTCCGCTCTCTTCCTGGTTTTTCCTGGGAAGAATCCTTTAAGGAATCCCTTGCACATGAACCCTGTGTCTGGGGAACTCAATCTAAGAACCACAACCTTTGTCATGTTATATTCTAGTCTGAGTTTGGGGCCTCTGGAAGTCACCAAATCCACAAACGAGAAAACCACACTGAAGTCCTTGCATAAGAGATAAAGACAGATGTACTATAGTTAAGATCTCTAAGTGGAAGACAAAGGAAATGTCAAAAAAAATCATTTTGGGGAGAAAAGAGATCAAGGTTCTGTTTGGCTTTCAAAACTTAAGCCAGAAGACTTAGTTTGAAATTTTGATTCAAAGGTTTATGGCATTCCAAAGGGCATTTGGACTTGATTTACTACTTGGAATGATGGGAGGTATGAGAGGGAGGCAGTGCTGGCTTCCTGCACAGCACATTTTATCCTTTCGTGTAGCAGTTCGAGTTACCAGTTAAGGCTTTGGTCTCAGTTGCAGAAATTTTCCATGTGAAAGGAAAAATGGAATCACCATATATTTAGGTGCTACCTACATGATTGGTTTATTTTTTCTCTTCCACACATGGAGACATTTATTGAACAGACACTTACAAGCAAATAGCACAGAACAACAATATCATCTCTTTTGTATCTTGATTAAACCTCAGTCCTTTTCAGGTTAGTAGTTGTCAACCTTGGCTGCACCTGGGAAGCTTTTAAAAAATACTGATGCCTATGAGTTCCATCTCAGAGATTCTGATGATATGGATCTGGGGTGTGGCCTGGGCACTTGAGCATAGGGTTGTTTTTTTTTTTTAATGTTGTCAGGTTTATTAAGGCTTAATTTTTGGTGAACAGTTCCATGTGTATGGACAAATATATCTGTCATGTAAGCATCACTCAAACAAGATAGACTTTCCTCACCCCCCCGAACTTCCTTCATGCCCCTTTGTAATCAGATCCTCCCCCCACCCCAAGCCTTTGGCAATCACTGATCTGTTTTCCATACCTGTAGTTTTGCCTTTTCCAATTTATCATAAAAATGGATGTGGCCTTTTGAGTCTGGCTTCTCCAAGTTGGGTTGTTTTCAGTTTTTGGCAATCATGAATAAAGCCACTGTAAAAATTTATGTGTAGTCTTTGTGTGAACATAAGCCTTTATTTCTCTTGGATAAATATCTAGGAGAGAGACTGTTGGGTTTTGTAGGTATATACTTAACTTTACAAGAAATTGCAAAGTTGTCTTCCAAAGTGGCTGTACCATTCAGCATTTCTACCAGAAACAAATGAGAACACTTAACATTAGTTTTTTTTAATTTTTAAAGCCATTCTAATAGATTTATCATGGTATTTCACTGTGTATTTAATTTGAATTTCTATAATGAAAAATGATGTCGAGTATCTTTTCATAAGCTTATTTGCCACCTACATAACTTCTTTGGGGTATGGGATTGTCCAAATTTTTGACATTTAAAAAACTGTTTAAATTTTAAAAATTGTTTTTTTGTTTTCTTTTTCATTCAGCACTACTGAAGTATAATTGACAAATAAAATTTTAAGAGATTTAGAGAGTACATCATGATTATTTTATATATATATATATACACACACATTGTAAAAGGATTCTTCCCGTCTAGCTAATCAACACATCCATCGCCACATATATATAAACTATATATATCAACTATAGTTGATAACATTGTATTGTATAATTGAAATTTGCTGAGGGTAGAACATATATATTTATATAAATATTTGTAATTTATTTATATATAAATATTTATATGAATATATATATTTAAGTTCTACTCTTAGCAAATTTCAATTATGCAATACAATGTTATTAACTATAGTCAGTATGTTATATATTAGATCCTCAGACTTTATTCATCTTGTAGCTGAAAGTTTGTACCTTTTGCCAACCTCTCCCTACTTCCTCCACTCCCACTACCAGTCTCTGACAACCAACCACTTTCCTACTCTCTGTTTCTATGAGTTTGACTTCTTTTTATTTTTTAAAGATTCCACTTATAAGTGATACCCACACAGTATTTGCCTTTTACTGTTTGGCTTATGTCACGTAGCATAAAGCCCTCAACGTCCATCCATGTTGTTGCCAATGGCAGGATTCCCTTCTTTCTCATGGTGGAATAATATTGTTTGTTTTCTTATTATTGAGCTTTGAGAGTTCTTTATATATCCTGGATATAAGTCCTCGTTCAGATACTTGTTTTGTAAGTATTTTCTCCTAGTCTGTGGCTTGTCTTCATTTTCTTAACAATACCTTTCAAGGAGCAGATATTAAAAAATTTTTTTTCTTTTATGGATGGTGATTTTTTTTTTGGAGGGGGTGTTTCTGTTGAAGAAATTTTTGCCTGTCTTTAGGTTACAAAGATCTTTTTCCTATTAAAAACTTTCTATTAAAAGTTTTATAATTCTAGGTTTTACATTTTACTCTGTGATTAATTTTGAGTTGACTTTTTTATATGGCATTGGCGGGGGTCATGGTTCAGTTGTTTATTATTACTTTGAATATGGTTGTCCAATTGTTTCAGTACCTTTTATTGTGAAGGATATTCTTTTTCCATTGAACTGCCTTTGCACCTTCATCAAAAATCAATTGACTATATATGTGTGGGTCTCTTATTGAACTCTCTTTCTGCTTCATTGATCAATGTGTCTGCACTTTTGCCAGTACTACACTGTTCATGGTAACTGAACAGGTAGTGTGTGTCCTCAGTTTTGTTCTTTTTTTCAGAATTAGTTGGGCTACTCTAATGCATTTGCTTTTCCATACAAATTTTAGAATAAACTTGGCAATTTCTATAAAAATTCTGCTGTGATTTTGATTGGGATTGCTTATCAGTTTATAGATAATTTGGGGATGTTGAATTCTTAAGAATCCTGAGCCTTCACTATCTTAGACATGATATGTCTCTCCATTTATTTAGATCTTCTGTGATTTCTCTCATAGGCATTTTATAATGTTTGGCATAAGAGCTTGCACATACGTTGTTAAATTTATACCTAAGTATTTCATGTTTGTTAGTGGTATAATAAATGGTACTTGTTTTAGAATTTTAATTCCAATTATTCATTGCTACTATATAGAAAAAACAATTGATATTTGTATATTGACCTTAATTCTGTGATCTTTCTTAGCTCATTTATTAGTTCTAGTAGTTTTTTTATAGGTATTTTGGTATTTTCATCATAGATAATTGTGTTACTGTCAACACAGATGATCTTCTTTCTTTATGATCTGTGTGTCTTTATTCTTCTTGTTGTATTGTTTTGGCCAGGACCTCTAGTACAATGTTAACTAGGATTAATGAGAGTGGATACCTTTGCCTTTTCCCAATCTCAGGGGGGAAGTGTTCAGTCTTCCACCACTGAATATGCTATTACTTGTAGTTTTTTTGGCAAATGTTCTTTACCAGGTCAAAGAAGTTACCTATAATTCCTTTCTTGCTGACAGATCATATCATGCATGGACACTGAAGTTTTTGACTGCTTTTTATGAGTCTATTGATAGGATCATATGGTTTTCACTCTTTAGTCTGTTGGTATTAATTGATTTTTGAAGGCTGAACTAACTTTGCACTCCTAAGGTAATATTCCTAGGATACCTCATCCAGTCATGATATTTTATCATTCTTTTATCATGGCTAGATCTCATTTGCTAATATTTTTGAGGATATTTGCATCTGTGTTCATTAGGGACATTGGTCCATAGCTGCACTATACAAGACAGTAATTCCTTGACACTGGGCTATATACATTTAAATATAAATAGATTAAATTCTTATATAAAATTAAAAGTTTATTTCCTAAGTTACACTAGTTATATTTCAGGTGCTCAGTAGCCCCATGTGGCTAGGGGCTGCCATATTGTATAGTGCAGATATTTCCACCAAAGCAGAAAGTTCTATTTGACAGTGCGGTTCTATAGTTTGCTTCTCTTTGTTCTAATTTCTTTGTCTGGTTTGGTAGTAGTATAATGCTTGCCTAGAGAATGAGTTGAAAAGTCTTTCCTTCTTTCCTGTTTTCTGGAAGAGCCTGTGTAGACCTCTGTGTAGAAGAACTATGGTCTATCTTGGGGAATGTTCCATGTGCACTTGAAAAAAAATGTATATTCTGTTGTTGGGTAGTGTGTTTTATAAATGTCAATTAGGTCAGGTTGTTGATAGTCTTGTCCAAGTCTTCTGTATCCCTACTTGTTTTCTTCCTGCTTGTTCTGTCAAGTAGCACTGAGAGGGGGTGCTTTTGTCTCTACCTGCGTTTGTGCATTTATCTATTTCTCCTTTCAGTCTTACCATCTTTTCCTTCAAATATTTAGAAACTCTTTTGTTATGTATATATACATTTAGGATTGTTGTGACACTGGTAAACAGATCCCTCTGTTGTTATGTAACTGTTTCATGCCCCTGCCCCAGGGGTAGAAGATATTTTTCTCTTGCCTTTTCTCCTGCTACAGTGGGTCTCCACCTGTGCCTTGGATTTGCTGCCCTGCTTCCATCATCTTGAGGTATGTGTTCTGTTGGGCAGAAGGATTTGGATGAGGGCTTTTACATTTAACCCAGCAGCACGATAGGACTATACCACCAAGAAAAGATCTTTCTAGTATCTCACCCTTCTTCTGATTTTTCTCCCAAGCACCTACTGATGGTCTATGGACAAGAGCTTGGAAATGTGTACAAGCTTCCCTTGTGCCTGTGACTCTCAGGGATTCTGTAATCACATGCTAGCCCACACTTGGCCTCTAGAAAATTTAAAAAAATTTATCTGAGTTCTTCTTACTCACTTGTATGCCTGGTGTCTCTTCATCCCATACTTTGCCACAGATGATCCTTGGAGGCGCCTTTCTGAGGAGTTCAAGCTACTCAGTTTCCCTGTGACCTCAGCTTTCAGATGCATTGAAGAAAAATTATGTTTTTGAAGTTTATCTGCCTTTTTCTTGTTGTTAGGGTGGGAGTGAAGCTCCTTCCAGCTTTCTACATCCTAGGTGGAAGTAAAACTTTACATGACTGATAATTTAATATCTTTTTTTTCCTTAAAAGTGTTCTCGCAAACTCCCAATATAGAAGAGGTCACCTCAGCATTATATGAAAAGTAAAGTCACTTTAATTAAAAAAAGAAAGGATTTTAGTTTGGTGAATGCTAGGAAGGCGCTCCTAAATGCTGCATAATTTAAAACCAGTATTTTGCAAGCCAGGTTTTATCCCAGAGCAAAGTTTTAGAGGTAACTTTATAAGCCATTGGAAAGCAGGCTTATTCAGAAAGTGCTGACATCTTTCCCTGGCATGGTCTACTTTGTTTAACTGCAATTTTGCCATAATCCCATAGCTCTAGCAAAAGGAATTGTTCTACTAGGTGGTATCCATCTGTCCTTTGCATGGCAAATCCTCAGGTATAACTTTTTACATAGCCCACCCCCTTTCAATAATTAAACTTCATGTTCAGAGTGCTGTACTTTCTAAGAGTATAAAGATCACAGGGAAAGAGGATTAACACTCAGGCCAGGCTCAGAAAGAGTGAACACACAGGAGTTACAGAGAGGAGTCTATTGCTTAATAAGGATTTTTAAAAAAACCTTTTACTTTATTCAGAATTGTTAACTGGAGTCAGGAGACATGGAGCAAAGACAGTGTTTCTAGGAAAGGTTTCTATTTCTGAGACTTCATGCCCACCCAGGTCTCAGTGATGGCACCAATGCCATTGATTAGTTAATTTAATTTTTCTTAAAGAATGCTGGCTCCGGGAAAGTCCAGTGGGGTATACTAGAACCAGCTTTCAGGACGTCTGCAGGGGCACAGCCCCATCATAGACTATGTGAATGGTGCTTGGTTTAGATAAACCTATATATATATATATATATATATATATATATATATATATATTTTTTTTTTTTTTTTTTTTTTTTTTTTTTTTTTTGCGGTACGCGGGCCTCTCACTGTTGTGGCCTCTCCCACTGCGGAGCACAGGCTCCGGACGTGCAGGGTCAGTGACCATGGCTCACAGGCCCAGCCACTCCGTGGCACATGGGATCTTCCTGGACCAGGGCACGAACCAGTGTCCCCTGCATCGGCAGGCGGACTCTTAACCACTGTGCCACCAGGGAAACCCTAAACCTATATTTTAATGCTGGTTTTTCTTCTGAGTGACCTTGGGCAAGTCACTTCACCTCTCTGACTCTCAGTTTACTCACCGGTGAAAAGGGGCTAATAATCCTTATGTCTTAATGTTATTTGGTGGATGAAGTGATAAGATCTGTAAAACACTTTCCACAAGGCCTGACACTTAGTAAATGCTCAGTCATTGTGAGTTCACTTCTCCTTTTCCCCTTCTTGGGATCTGTGCAAAGAAGGAGACATGAAGTTGTCCTTTGACAAACCCTGTTCCCTAGGATCTTAATTTTATGAAAATGCACAGGTTTACATTTGCGATGTTTGGAACCTGGAGGCAGTTAGGCTGAATGGGTTGAATTTTGCACTTGTGCCCTAAGGTGATTTAGCTGTATGGGTTGCAATTTTATAAAATTTTAATAATTGTTTCCATTTTGCAATTTGGAAATCAGAGCAATTCTCCCCTTGGCTCATTGCTGGGGCTGATCTGTCCCTCAGAGAGGGTTGTGTTACTGGGGTCAGAGATTACAAAGGGCTTGGGTCTTCTGCATAACAGTTGATTAAATTTGCTAAGATTGTCTGGGTCAGAGTGATGTAGGTTTGAATCATGGATTTGCCAATTCCCAGCAGCAGGATCCAAAGCAAATTCCTTTCCCTCTCTAAATCTTAGTGTTCTTGGTGACAAAATGGGAGAGGGATGCAATACCTACTTCATAGCATTGTGATGATCAATGAGATCATGCATATCATGGGTCAAAAATGTTATATAAACCATTTATTGAATATTTGCCATTTACTGGCCCTGGGCTAAGCACTTTATATGGATTATATAGTTTAATGCCCACGACAACTCTGTGAGATAGGTGATGTTAGTATTCGCATTTTATAGGGGAGGAGGCTGAGGTGTGGATCAGTAAGTAACTCAACATAGCCAAGATGGGGTGGGGATGGGATGTGAACCCAGGTCCATGCTCTTAACCCCATTACTGCACTCCCTTCCATTTTCTTTGGTTTCTGCTTCTCCCTAAACCACTGTGGAATTTAGGAATAAGTTTTGATATTTGGTGACATGTTAGTAGATTGCATGCCTAATATTGCCTTCTAAAAACATGTTTTGGAGCTTTTCAGCTACTCTCAGAGTAGTGAAAGCAACAGAAGATATTTCGGGGGACAACTTCCCAATATGGCCACTCTTAATTCCCTGGTCTATCAGACATTTGAAGCCTTAGGTTGGTAAGCTCTTCTTATGGGTGGGGCATGGGCTCTGGGGGCTAAGCAGACTGTGGACAGACAATGGTGTCATGCTTCCCATAGGCCAGAGGAAAGATTGATTTTTCAGGGGAGCAAAATGACCAGCAGGAGCTCTGTCTGAGCCCTTACCTCTTTAAAAACATGTCTGAAGTTTATTCTTTAGATCAAGCTTGATAAATGGAGGGGTGTTCCCTAGGTGGGAAAATAACACTGTGTGTCGAATCAGAAGCTTCTGCACTTGGCATATAGTCTACAAAGAAGAGATGACATTTTGTCCTGATTTTTCTTACCAATTTCCATCAGGTCCTACTTATCATGCAGCTGGTACTGTGAAGTGCAATGGCCAATTGTTCCTTCAACCTCCAAAGGACTGTCTCCTGGAGAAGGTACATTGGGAAGGGTTTCCCTGTATGGGAGTGATTCCAGGAGTGGTAATTTATGAACGCATTTTTGATGGTCTCCAGATTTTCTCCAAAACTATGTTAATGAACAGGAGAACTTAATTTCAACATGCTGGGCATTGAATACAATGATAGCACCTGATTCACAGTTAGAAAGGTAATATTTTCTGAGATAGAATCATTTATAGTCTTTCTTGAGTCTCATTTGGACCTATGTTACGCATGTTACACAGCCAGGCTAACGATGGAGAGGTAACATCAGAAGTTCTCTACACAAAATTCCCTTCTTTGTAAAAAAAAAAAAAAAATGAGTTGACGACCAAGGCTTTAACTGTCTTAAATAAATGAATCACCATACAAAGGAATGTCATAGAAGCCTCCCAGAGAAATGAGCTTCCCAGAGAAATGGGCCTCCCAGGAGAAAGCATCAAATCCTTGCTGCTTTTCCTCAGTGTACACTCTTGACTCTCACAGACTGTTGCTGATAGCTGAGGAGAAATAATGAAATCTTTGTGCAGTCCTCTCAAATTTGTAGCCATAAACGCAATGATCACTAATTATTTCACATACAGTTTAGTCCAACTATCTATGTACATCCTCTAGAATACTTGCAACTCCGAAAAAATAATATTATTTACTCCACTTCATAAATTAGGAAAAGGAGGCTAAGAAGGGTTAAGTAAATTGCTTAATATCATGCAGCTAGTATGTTGTGGGACCAGGATTTGGACTCAGTCTGAATTACTTCAAAGCACCTGCCCATCCTATTACTCTAGCCACTAGAAGGTATCATGAAGGAAAAGATTCAGTTCTTTTCTTTTAATACCTTACATATAGTTAAGGGTCTAAGACGTAACCATCACAATAAAAGGCTCACTGAGAACTTACTATGTGTCAGGGATTCTGCTCAACTCTTTATAGAGATTTTCTCATTTAATTATTTGAATAACCCCATGAAGTACATAGTACTACTATCCCAAATTGACAAGTGATGTTAAGTAGCTTCCTTTTTATCGTGGATTGGATCTGAGCTTCAAATCCAGGCAGTCTGATTCCAGAGTCTATTCTTTAAACTACCATTGCTTCCCAGGACTGTTGATCTGGGACACGGGTTGTTCAGAAGAGAATTTAGTTGAAGTCAGGCCAAATGAGGGGTCAGGCCATGTGAACAGAATCAACGGTAGCTGCAGTTAGGGAGTTAAGGGTCAAGTTAATGATAGGAGGTAAGTTGTCCGTGGCAGCAGAACTTTCAGAACCATGGACAGCCACCCAAAGAGGCGTTTATGGTTGGTCTAAGTCAGGTAAAGCCCTCATCCTCAAACAAGGTTAACGTCACCTATCCACTGTCTTTATTGTTAATTGACTTTCACTCCCTTCTTGCTTGGCTTAGCTCCTCAGAATTCATGGAGTAATTTTCAGTACGCTCAAGAACTCTTGATGTCTGTAGTTGATGTGAGTAATTGTTTTGAGCTTCCATTGATATATAGAACGTCCAAGAGGGTGGTTGAGGATGAGCAGTGAGGTGCATGAGAGGACAGGAGAATTCTCAGCCCTTTTAATCAATTGGTTTGTCCTCTAACCACCCATTTCCCTCTAATTCAGGGTAAGATTAAAACTAAGGCCAGGGCCCTGAAAATAAATGTGAACAGTTTAAAACAGTTCAGTTGCAGAATACAGGCAGTGCCACAAGGAAGCTCATGATTAATTGCCGAGTGGAAGGTACAGTCAAATGCCACTGGAGGATGAAATCATTGTAAGCTGCAGTGGTCTCAGGAGACAGTTGAAAGATGTATTTGTCTAAGTGGAGATAAGGAGAGGGGTATTTCAGAAAAAAGCAAAGAGCGCATTAAAAAAGTACAGAGGTAGGGAGCTATAAAACGTCTAGTGGGGAATAAACAGGCTGACTTTTTTTCCTGGAGACTCGTATTTGCGTGTGATCAGATTTGATTCTTATTTGTATGTGTGTGCACAAAATGTCATCAGAGTGAAGAAACATCAGATATGCTTTCAAGCCACTGGGGGCTGATGTGGATGCAGAAAGGCTCACGCACCTCTTTAGCCAGACAGCTCTATCAGCACTGGATTTCTGCTCTAATTATAAAACATCATTGGAGACAAGCTATGCTGTAGCATTTCTCCCCAAGCAGCTAGGGGGCCCAGAGAAGCTGGATTGTCATTTGCAGGAGACAAATGACGATAATCCCTTGAGGTGTAATGTGCAGAAAAAATGCAATCCTGTTATGAGACTGTCATTGTAAAGGTTTCTTCTTGTTCCCAGCTCAGACAGAGGAGGGAGACAAGGTACCATGTTAACAACAGGACTGAGATTTTACCCAGAGTATGGAAAGATAAGCAGATCCCTGCCATTTCGGAAAAAAAATCCTTCGGGGTTGAATCAAATTAAATGCTATAACAAAAAAATGTTTTGATGTCCAAGAGAAGGAATATGGCTTAAAAGCTAAAGTTCCACTACTGATAGACCTGGGAAGCCTTGGTGAGGAAATTTAATTTCTACATTCTTTGAAGACATCACAGACTCCACTGTGCAGTAAAGAGGTTTCCCAAGTGGAATTTTGGAGTTCTGACCATCTTTAAGAGACCCATTGGCTGATAAAGGACATTGTCCTTAATTTTAATGAGGAAAAAGAAGACTGTGTAATGGGAGACAGAGGGTTAAATCCATTCAACTCAAAGCACTGGAAATTGTGCTTAAGTGTATCTGTGCACGTGGAGGCTCAAACTTTGGTACCTAGCATGGTGAATATTAAGATGGTAATCCTTTACCAAGAAGTCATCCAGATTATTTCATGCCTGTTGCCTTGTACCCAATAAAGTACCAGCATGGTATAAAGGAAAGGATAGGAGCTTTGGCATTGGAGAGATTTGGGTTCAAGTCCTAGCTCAACTACTTTCTAACAGTGTGACCTTGGGCAAGTTACTTAAATTTTCTGAGCCTCATTTTTCTAACCTGTGTCATGGGTATACTTATCCTCTGTGCACAACATTTGGGATAGTGCCTGACGTATATTAGGTGCTCAAGAAATATGCATCACATGTTCCCACATTATGATCACAAGCAGTTGTTTTATCGCTTCCTTTGTGAAGTGGTGGACACTTCTTTTTGTCTTCCAGTATGTTTCCCCTCCTCTTCGCTACTTAACACTACTTTGATTTCCCTTTGGAAAATAACCACCTATTCACCCATCTCAGTCCGTGTGGTTTGGGTAGAGAGCTTTCTTTACTGAAGAGGTAGACATACCTTCATTAGTCATGGTTTTCCATGTTCCTGCCCACAATAATTGGTTCAGGGATGGACATGTGACCAAAGATGGGCAATGAGACTTGATCCCAGTACTTTTATGGATCTTTCTGGAAGGAGAAACTCTATTCCTCTGGTGGTTGTTAAGAAGTATCAGATGGTTACCCAAAAAGTTAAACATAGAATGCAACATGACTCATCAATTCCACTCCCAGGAAAATGCCCAAAACAATTAAAAACAGGTGTTCAAACAAAAGCTTATACATGAATGTTCATAGCAGCATTATTCATAACAGCCCAAAGGGGACAACTCAAATGTCCATCAACAGATGAATGGATAAACAAAATGGATAAAAATATTCCATATAATGGAATATTATGCAACCACATAAAGGAAGAAGTATCAATACATGCTACACCATGGTTGAACCTTGAAAACATTATTTAGCGACAACTTTTAGGCACCCACCTCCTGCTGAAAGAAAAAGGCTGATAACAAACTTAATACAAAAGGAAGGAAGGTATTTCCAAGGACCACACAGCTCCACTTTTCCCACAGAAAGCAAGGTGAGATGCTCTTTGAATCCTGCGCTCCATTTTTCTCTTTTCATGAGCTTACTGAACAAGACCAGCTCAAATGCTGCTTTTTCCAGGAAGGATTCAAAGTTGAACTTAGTCACTCCCTGCCTTAGGGAGAAGTATTTTTGTAAATGTCTCTTTTCCCCATAGGTTAGGGAGCTTCTGGGGGTAGCAATCATGTCTTACTCTTAATTGTATCCCTCACCTGTAATGCCTACTACGGTGCCCAGCACATAGTGTTTGCTCAGTGAACACTTAATTTGAAGAGAGAGTTGGTCGTAATTTTGTGTGAGAGTAACACGTAACTGATTTTAGATCTAGTTTTGTTTAGCACTTAGCATGATTCCTTAAAGTATGCACTTTATATAAAGTATAGCCATATGTGTATCTACCTATACCTACTTGACGCTACACCTACATCTTCACCTACATCTACATCTATGTATGAGCAATACTACCTGAGAGAAACTGAAATCCTTCCCTATCTATGAAACACACTCTACATTGAACTTGGGCCCCAAGTTCAGAAATCACTGAACATACTATTGTGCATATCCCAGAGGTCATTGAACTACTACCTCCTGCAGTGCAACGTCCATCCCTGTCTCCAACTCAGTGATAATCATAAGGATGAAGATAGTATCAGTTGCCAGTTATTGAGTATTTGGTTTGAGCTGGGATCTCTAAGTTCTTCACCCACATAATTTTGTTCAATCCACACAACAGCCATTTGACCCAGGTTCTGTGATTATCCTCATTCTACTGATACATGGAGGCTGAGGGAGGCTCAGCTGCTTGCCCAAGGTCACACATCCCATTTGAGGGCAGAACGAGGATTCAAACCCGTTTGACCTCCAATCCCACGTTCCCGACCAGCACAACTGCCAGACGGGAAATTCTGCACTAGTTGGACAATTCCCTTTCCCTGCCGCCTCCTGCCCATCACCACCTCCTTCTGAGAGCTGAAGGGTCTAAGAACCAGCATCTGATGAGTCTGAATCCTGCTGGTGTACCCTTTCGTTATGTGTGTGTCTCTCCAGTTTCCTGTAGTTCTGAAAGGGGCTTAGTTTGGGGCAGTTCTGATTTGGTAACTTCATGAATCCCAGAGGGCGGGAGTGGTCATGTTCTTGTCCTTGTCACTTCCCATTATGTCTGGAGATGTGCATGCAGGAGGACCCTTCCTCCCCTACACCCCCCATTATAGAGAGAATGGTATGGGAGATGACATAGATGCGAGAAAACCTTCAGGATCTGTTGCCGGGTACCACCGTCTGTCATCATCATTTTGGTGGCAGTCTCAAATACATAAGCCCATTTTCTTCTAGAAATCAGGCTCAGGGAGACCCTGTCCTCACACTTCTGAGCCCTTAGGTGGAAGAGGAACTGAGTTAAGTTCCTGGGCCATTCTGGACCTATCTGGCCTCAGATCCATCCTTTGCCCTCCCGCTGCAGACCATGGTTCCCAGGCTCCCACATAAGCAGAGTTTCAGCTGAACTTGGCCAGTGGGAGGTGCTGATGGGAGACTGGCAGGCAGGAGGGAGGGATAAGCCATGATATTTCTTTCTCCCTTTGTCTGCCGTGGCATCTCTGCAGCAGCGATATCTCCTCTGTGGCTGCAGGTCCTGTGGGACAGACCCCGCTTTTGTCCTGGGCTCAGTAATGCCCAACCTCCCTTGGTCCCTTGTCCTAGGGGTTGTGGTCGATTCCTGCTGTTTATTCATCTTTGGCAGGACCAGGACGAGGAAGAAACAAGTGAGGCTGAGTCATGTAAGTGTGGGGTCAGATCCTGTCTTTATTTAAAGTTTTGATATTTTCTTTATCATCGATTTTTTTCTGCATCAGTCTAGACTTTTAAAAGTAAAGATCTTCCTTGACTTATGATGGGATTATGTCGCGATAAACCCATTGTTAAGTGGAAAATGCATTTAATATACCTAACCTACTGCGCAGCATAGCTGAGCCTAGCCTACCTTAAATGTGCTCAGAACATTTACATTAGCCTACACTGGGGCAAAATCACTTAACAGAAAGCCTATTTTATAACAAAGTATTGAATATCTCGTGTCATTTATTGAATACTGTACTGAAAGTGAAAAACAGAATGGTTGTCCGGGTACAGAACGGTTGTAACGGTTGTTTACCCTGGTGGTCACGTGGCTGACTAGGAGGTGCGGCTCTCGGCAGCTGTCCAGCATCATTGGAGGGCCGTACTGCCTAGGGCTAGCCTGGGAAAAGATGAGAATTCAAAACTTGAAGTATGATTTTTACTGAATGCGTACCACTTTCACACCAAGTCAAAAAATTGAAATTGAACCGTCGTAAGTCGGGGACTCTCTGTATTGCTTTAAAGTAGGATTCCCATATTGTTCCATTTGGTACCTTGGTCTTTTGTCACCCGAACATCCCCAGCATTAAAATCCTGCTATTTAAAATACTCAAGTGGTTTCTCCTCCGCAGTTACACACTGTTAGTGTGCCTCACACAGATTTCGACTTACACGTCTCCGTGAGGTAGGGATTAGTATTATATCCATTGTACATATGAGGACAGATGCTCAGAAACCTTTAGTGACCTGCCAGTGCCACTGAAGCTGTGATGGGGCAGAAATGGATCTCGAACCCAGGTCTTCGGGACTCCAGAATCCTCACTCTTAACCACTAAGCTCTGTGGTTTTATTATATATATTTTCAAAGGAATCAACTAAGAACAAAAATCCCTTTTGATCAGGAAGAAACCGTTTTTTTTTTTTTTTTTTTGCGGTACGCGGGCCTCTCACTGTTGTGGCCTCTCCCGTTGAGGAGCACAGGCTCCGGACGCGCAGGCTCGGTGACCATGGCTCACGGGCCCAGCCGCTCCGCAGCATGTGGGATCTTCCCGGACCGGGGCACGAACCCGTGTCCCCTGCATCGGCAGGCGGACTCTCAGCCACTGCGCCACCAGGGAAGCCCAGGAAGAAACCTTTTGATTGTGGAGAACACTCTTAAAAGGGTCTCTATCAGGGCTCTTTCAAACTTGAAATCTGTATGCAGAGAATACAACCCTGTGAGGACAGGTGATATCGGGATGAAACTGGGCAGGTTTATATTCTTCTCTGAGCTGATTTGTCGCAGTAAATCCCCAGCAAATATCACTTGTCTCATTTTCCTTCAATCTTTTTGTCTGAGTTTGAGTTGAAAATATTTTTTTCCCTTTTTCTTTGTAAATTCTCTTGATTTTGGTTATGTAACCAGGCCAGGCAATTGCCTTTGCTGAACAAAAGTCTCAAATGAATAGATATCAGTGGTAATACCAGTAATTAACAGTTTCTCTCTGCAGCACATGTCTGAAACTGCTTTTATTGATTTATTTTGACTCGGTTCCATATAGGGCAATTTTTCAGTTCACACAAACATATGCTTATCTCCTTTTGGTTCCGACCACTCTGAGCTCTGTTTTTAAAGATTGTAATTCCTCAGGACAGCTCTGACAGGGGAGCAGATGAAACAGGACTAAGGTACCTCAAGTTAACTATAACCTTGAAGGGTTATTAATGAGTGGGAAGCATGGAGAACCTCAGTTTGGGGTTTGATTTCTGTGTTTTCTTTCTGATTTGATTTAAGCAGAACTTAGAGCTACATGGAGTTGCATGTAGGAAGAGGAAAGGGAGATAGGAGGGGAGTCATCTAGGCAAAGATAGGAGTCAAAGAGAAGAAAAATGGAAGAGGAAGCACCAGTTGCCAATGTTCCCCTGACTCAGGTAGCTCTGCTTCTCTGGGATTCATCCCAGTGGTCCTATTTTTTTCCCCCTCAATCAAGGGAAAAATGCAGAGTATTAAAAGGGCAATTTGTTTGGATGGCTAGGAATGTCAAAGTTACTACTTTTCCACCACAGTTGAGCTCTTCCATTAAGTTGAATCTAGAAAACTTAGATGAAGCAAAGGAGAAGGGGGTGGGGAGGAAGCTAGTTTTAAATATTTCCAAATATTTTGTGGTTCTACATGCAGACACATTGTACCCCCCCCCACACACATGCATATACACACACACGGTACAGTTGAGATTCCACTGAACATGCCTACAGAACATACTACTACTGAACATATTTTTCTATGACCTGTTTTTGAAATTAGTGTTGTATCATGAACCCGTTTATGTGTCAATAATTATACCTCTGTGTGATCATTTTTCATGGCTGAATAGCATTCCATTGGATGGATGTATATAATGTATTTAACCAATCACCTAGTGTTGGATATTTAATTTGTTTCTTTTCTTTTCCTTCCTGGCCTCTTTTACTTTCTCTATCTCCTTCCTTCCTTCCCTCCCTCCATCCCTCCCTCCCTTCCTTTCTCCTGTCTTACTATTTAACCATTCTGAAATAAACAACTTTGACTTTCTTCATGAATTGGAAACATTTGTTTAGGACAGATTCTTAGGTGCAGATTTTGGGTCAAAGAGTGTGCCAGTTTTTAAGCTTCTGATGCATTCATTACTCTTTCCTCTGAGAAAATTGTACTGATGCATACAGGAAATACGGCAATTTTAACCCCAGAATTACACCATCCCGTGAGTCTTCTCTGAAGGTGTAGTGTTTGCACTGAGAACTCTAGGATGGGTGTAAGTTAACAAGGCAAGGGTGAGGGATGGTGATAATAGTGGTGGTGGTGATGGCAGACATTATGGCAGAGGAAGCCACATGTGTAAGGAACACTTGGTAGGAGGGAGTAAAAGACCTTCAAAGAGGCAGAGTCAGCACAAAAAATAAAGGAGGAGGGTGTATTATTCAGGATTCTTGAGATTTATCACAAGGAAGTAGCTCATGTGATTATGGAGGCTGGCAAGTCCCAAGATGGTAGTCGGCAAGCTGGAGACACAGGAGAGCCAATGTTTCAGTATGAGTCCAAAGGCAGGGAAAAAAAAGCAAAAAACAAAAAACGTATGTCCTAGCTCAAGGCAGTCAGCCAGGAAGAGTTTGCTCTTATCTGTGGGAGGGTCAGCCCTTTTTTTCTATTTAGGCCTTCAACTATTTAGACGAGGCCCACCCACATTGGGGCGGACAATCTGCTTTATTTAGTCTACTGATTGAAAAATTAATCTCACCCAAAAACACCTGCACAGACACACCCAGAATAATATTTGACCAAATGTCTGGACATACTGTGGCCCAGTCAAGTTGACCCCCAAAATTAAGCATCACAGGGGGAACATGAGAGGAGGTTCCAGAGTGGGCAGTAGCGGAGGGAATGTGGATGGAAGGAGAATAGGACCACACAAGGCCTTGTGGACCACATAAGGGATTTTGATTTTCATCATAGGAGATATTGGAAGTCACTAAGTGGTTTTAGCAAGGCTGGAGATGCAGTCACATAACCACATTCACAATAACCCTATGAAGTATGAGGGGAAGGCGTTGCTTACCCATATGACAGATGAAAAGACTGGGCTAGAACTTTTAAGTAGCTCGCAGAGGTCCTCTCTCATTCCACAGTACAAATTAGGATTCTTTCGCCCATGCTAAACTGCTACTTTGGGTCCACGTATGCATAGAGAGCTTTTGCAAGGCATCCCCCAGTTACACGGATTCACCCACATCCCGTTACTTCAACTTGGAAGTGCCAAGGAGTTAATGTCCCCAGAAGCCACCCAATGGCAGATGGGGAGCTAGTGGGTAAATACTGCAGCCTGGCAGTCCCACACTGTGGAATCGTACCGAGGTGCGTGCCCCCCAGTTCTCTCCCAGAGCTGGGACTGTGCTCCCGTTGCTCAGAGCAATAATCTTTTTGATGACACAGTCTGTATTGGCCGCTTCCTCACCTCTTCACTAACCTGTTGAGGTTTCCCGAGACCACTTCCCCAATAAAAAATTTACACTTAAGTCTTGTCTCAGGCTCTACTTCTGTGGGAACCCAGCCAAAGGCAGGGACACTCTTTCCAGGACATTCTTGCTTCTGTGCAGTTTTGCTGTGAGCACTTGGAGCTTGGCAGGCACTTGGACTCCGCAGCTGGAGGTTTTAGTGATGAGCGTGGGGCCAAGACTCTCAACATTTTTTCCTCTTTCCCACTCATGACCTCAGAGCCGGTGTTGGGGAAGGACCTCTGGGGGCGATGTGCGTAAACCTTGCCTGGGACGTGTTTCTGCTTAAGGCAGGATTTGACAGTGGGTGCCTGCCAGCATGTCAGCAGCAGTGTTGACACCATGCATGGGGCTGAAGGATTAATCACCAGCCTCTACCAAGTCCAGGATAACATGCCTGCCATCTTCTCACCTCTGACACTCCTGCTACCCAGTGGATCCCCAAGGCTCTGTCAGTAATTCATAGGAGAACCAAGAGCATCAGGACTCTGACACACTTTCCAACAGTCAACCAGATTCTGGCTTTTTTCCTACCTTCTGGGTCAGGCCTTGTGCTCTGGTTTCCTGAACTGCAGGTGGCATCAGGAGAAGAATTAACTTCAGGGCTGTCATTTCCCAAGGATGCCAGTACTAGGGATGCAAATTAAATACTCATAATTAGAAGATGCCTTTCTGCCAGGTTTCTTTAGGGAAAACTTCCTCCTCATTCTGTCTGATATTCCCATGGAGACGAGCGGGGAAAATTCATATCTGGCAGCAGGCTGTGGTATCAGAAATAATGGCTCGAGGCACGAGGAAAACGTAATCAATGTATACCAGCTGAGAGGTCCCATGATGGGAAGGAAATTGACTCTGTTCCCCAGTGCATATAGCCCATGTTGGTGTCCTGCTTTCTTTGTGTGTTTGGCAGAGGGGAAATGCATAATCGTGGTTCTTCAGGGGAAAAAATACCCCATGAAACCATTACGTCGTCATCAGTCTATATAAGATAATCCATTGCTGGGGGCGGGAGCTTAAAATATGCAAGCAGGTCTCCTGGTTTTCTGCCTCCTTTCTCTTTGTTTGTGCCCAAACTCTTGCAGTCTGGCAATATACTTTTCCTTTCTGCCTTCTACCCCTTGCCCCAAACAAATAATAATTGATGACACTTGTTTCACAATGTATGTCACCTCCCTGGAGAAGTTTCTTGGGGAAAAAAAAAACTTACGTGGGTTGATCATGTATCTCTGGACTGTTTTATCATAGATCTGAAGGTCTGAATATAGAGATAGCCCTAAAACTCTAATGCATATCATCTAGATGATTTTTTTTTCCTCAGCAGAAGTATATAGGTCTGAGTTTCTGGTTGCAAATAAAATGACAGCATGGATGATAGTGACATGAAGCAGAAAAGGGATCTATGGTTTGGAAAACAAATAGGAAGCAAGGGAGGCAAGACCTGGCCAGGACCTGGTCTTAAGACCAGCCAGCGTGGGGTATCCCCGTTTGCGTGGTTGCCCTGGATATTGTTATTTTGCAACTGTACTCCAAAGCCAGCCTTAGCTACTTGAGTGTCTCTAAAGATCACTGTCTTTGCATCCTCTGTTCAGTGTCGAGTCCTGGAGATGGGCACCTACCAGCTGAGCTTCAGCCATGGCCATCGACCGAGCTTCCAGGTACCAGGGACAGGCACCCCATCCCTTCCACCCCCATAAGGGGAGTCTTTGAAAGGGCAGTGTTTTCCATCACCCACCCATCCTCCTCCCTCTTCGTCTTCCCCCCTTTGCTTTCTCCTATCATTTTCCCACCCAACATATAATTTACTCAGCTATCAATGTTTACGCTCTGCCATCCCCCACTGGGATCTGAGTTCCATGAGAGCAGGATTTTGGTCTCCCTCATTCACTGCTAAATCCTAGAACAGTGCCTGGCACATAGTAAGCTCTTAATAAATGTAGGTTGAATGAAAGAATCAATGAAATGGGAGGGATGGTTTGGATGCTGGGCTCCTCCAAAGGATGAATATTCCTGGCAAGAAATATTTCTCATTCTCGATAAAAGGAACAATCACTTTTAGGAGCTGGCTCTTTGTTTTTAGCAAGACGAGGCCATGAGTAACTCAGGCACAGCAGAGAGAAATGCTGCGCTGTGACATTTTCCCTCAGATTTTCTTCTGTGCAAAGTTGATATTTATAGCCAGTGTCCACCGGCCTCTGTTTATCTGCAAAGTGTGTCGTAGAGGCCTCACCAAGGATCCTGGATCATAGCAGAGTTATGGGCAGACCCATCTCTTTATACCTCGGGCAGAGAATAAAGGGAGAGTCTAGTTCCTCTGCTAAGAAGGACCCTTTGGGGAAATGGTACCACTGGGCACAGGGCATTTGGGGTGGCGGGCTTGTGGGAAAAAAATGTAGACTTAGTTGTTTAAGCTCCCTCATCCCGATCACGTGCTTAAGGAGCAGCATTTATTGACCATCTACTGTATGCCAGGAGCTCTTCCAAGCCTTCCACGTGCTCTGATCCTTTAATCCACCATACTGTTATCGCCATATTGCAGCTGGAAAACTGGGACACACTTGAGATCTATGTGAGCTGGGCCAAGTTACACGAGGACTTTCGCCCTTTCAGAGTCATAGAGAGGGACCTGGTTGCGACACCAAGCCAAGCTGTCCTCTTCTGAGGACAAGAGAGGAAGGTGCTTGCCCGAGAGCTGCCCATTATACCCAGCACCCAGGTGCCCTGAGGAGGTTGTGTTGACAGAGATTTGGCCCAGTGGGCTCTTGGTGTTTGATTGTGCGGGGCCATGCAAGAATAAGATGTGTGGAAGAGAGAAAGTTGCGGGGTGCAGGTGCTAGAAGATTCCAGGACTGCTTATGACTGCCCTGTAGAGAGAATCTTTCCCTGCCTTCACACCTGGGTTTTGGAGTAAGGCTATTGAGATTCACCACCTGTTTCTGCCGCTAATTCACCATCACAAAGGAAACACCTCGAATGTTGGCTGTTACTGCCCTTAACACAAGGGATTTGGGGAAATGCAGACTTTTTCTTGCTGTGGCATGGTGCTAATGGAGCCACAGTTGGTGTAGTCACTGCAATCAAATGAGCATAAACTCAAAAATGTGCCTCTATTCTGGGGCCAAGAAATTAATTAGGTGTGCGTTGGAGAGGGATTAAGATACAAGATGCCAGCTAACATGCAAGATCTCCAGTTAAATTTGAATTTTAGATAGACAATGAATAATATTTTAATATAAGTATGTCTCATGAAATATTTGTAACATACTTATACGAAAAAATTATTCATTGTTTATTTGAAATTCAAATTGAACTGGGCATCCTGTACTTTTATGTGCTAAATCTTGCAATCCTAAGAGTTTTGCTTTGTCTCTGGCTATTCCTGGCCTTATATTAGCCTCTTTCTCCCCACTGCCTGCTTAAATGTGAAATCAGAAGTCATAAAAGACTTGACACAGTGACAAGAATTTTCATGGCCTAAGGCATTAATTCATCCCTGACAGGAGACATATCCAATCTATTCAGGTTCAGTGATTTGAAATGGCACATTTTCATATTTCCCACCCTCACTCCATCCCCACCAAGAATCAGGATGGATTGGGAAGCAATTTATTCCATTCTTAGGGAGTTTGAGGGAAAACGTCTCCTTGTGAAGAGGGTGAGGATTTAAGGCCTAACGGCAGATGTTGGAGGCCCTTTGGGTGGGAGTTAAGTCCACTCTCCTTGCACTCTGCCGCTAATTTCTTTAATAGTCATGAGCATACAGGTGTAGCTAGCAATGCAGAGGAGAGACATGTCCCAAATCTGGATGATTAAGACACGTTTTTCTCATTTCCACTCTGTAATTTGAGATGCTCTTGATTTTCATTTTTTGCTCATCATCAACTAGCAGTGGCACCAAACATTTTAATGTTTAAAACCTCTGCCCCCTCCCTCCTGGATTCTCTCTCAAGCCATTTATGATGTCGATATGCACTTGATCCTCAAAAAAGAGCCCTGCAGTGAATCTTTACACACAAGTGAACATTTCCCTTTGTAGTGCAAATTACCCGTCTTCCCCATTTTATGAATTTTGTAAATGTTGACGCTTTTGTATATTGATTTTTTTAAAAAGTGGACGTTGGGCTTCCCTGCTGGCGCAGTGGTTAAGAATCCGCACCCCAGTGCAGGGGACACAGGTTCGATCCCTGGTCCGGGAAGATCCCACATGCTGTGGAGCAACTAAACCCGTGCACCACAGCTACTGAGCCCGTGCTCTAGAGCCCACAAGCCACAACTACTGAGCCCGTGCGCCTAGAGCCCGTGCTCCGCAACAAGAGAAGCCACGACAATGAGAAGCCCGTGCACCACAATGAAGACCCAACACAGCCCAAAATAAAATAAATAGATAAATTTATATTAAAAAAAAATTGGATGTTTGTGTATGCCACTGGCTGTCTAGACCGCTGTTCCTCTCTTCCCATTATCGTCATCCTCATCCTATTCATCGTTTTTGTGTTAAACTCACAATGAAGCATTACCGCTTAGAGCAGTGATCTTCAAACCTGGCTACATTTTCGTATTGCAGGGGTAATTAAAAAACCTGTGGATGCTCAGAGCACAGCCCCAGAGACTCTGACTTACATGGTCTGAGATGCGATACTGCTGAGTGATTTTAGCTGCAGCCAGGTTGGAGGACCACCAGCCTAGAGGTAAACAGCCTGAACTGAGGGGTCTGGGTTCCCATCCTACCTATGATGTGTCCTCTGGCAAGTTACCACCTTCCTGAGGCTCAGTTTCCTCATCCATAAGACGGGGGTGATTGCAGCAGAGTTGAGTAGTTGTGATAAGACCGTGTGGCCCACAAAGTCTAAAATATTTGCTCTGAACCTTTACAGAGAAAGTTGGCCTTAACTTAACAACATAACATAAGCCTGTACCATAAACTTCATTTATGTTCTCATGGAGTTCCCAGGCTAGTTAGGGGAGACACTTTAAATACCTCCCATATATTCCAGTAAAGGCACAGTGTGGTATCATGGAGACAGTCTGGGATTGGCTTCATTCCTCAAATCCTCCCCAAACCATACATTTAACCTTAAGTAACCTGCTTTTTTTTTTCCTTCCTTCCCTCTGAACCTCAGTTTCTTCATTTCTAATGTAGAAGGTGGGGCTAGACGATCTCTAAGGGCTCTTTCAGCTCTAGGATTTTCTGATTCCATCCCTGCCATCCTGTATTGCTCTTTTTTTTTTTTTTTTTTTTTTTTTTTTGCGGTACGTGGGCCCCTCACTGCTGTGGCCTCTCCTGTTGCGGAGCACAGGCTCCGGACCCGCAGGCTCAGCGGCCATGGCTCGCGGGCCCAGCCGCTCTGCGGCATGTGGGATCTTCCCGGACCGGAACCCATGTGCCCTGCATTGGCAGGCGGACTCTCAACCACTGCGCCACCAGGGAAGCCCCTGTATTGCTCTTAAAGCACAGATTTACCAATTCTATGGGAACTGGTCCAGGAGATCTTTTAAACTGGGCATGCAGAAGTACCAGGCTTTCTTGCCTCCACACTACAGATGTTTTAGAGCAAATCAATACCATTCTGGGGAATTCCCTGGCGGTCCACTGGTTGGGGCTCCATGCTTTCACCGACGAGGGCCCAGGTTCAGTCCCTGGTCGGGGAATTAAGATCCCACATGCCATGAGGCTGGGCCAAAAAATAAAATAAAACAAAATAAACAGAAGAGATTTGTTTATGGTGGCTCTTAAGGGTGAAAGGAGAAACTTCTTTAAAAGAAAAAAAAATACCATTTTGCATCATAGCCACTCTTTTTTCTCCAGAGGTTCAGAGAAAGGTTTAGAAATTCCTCTATGGCAGGATGAATCATGGCCCCCAAAGAGATCCAGGTCCTAATCCTTGGAACCTATGAATGTTTACCTTATACAGCAAAAGAAACTGAAAATGCGATGAAATTAAGAATCTTGAAATAGGGATCATCCTGAATTACTAGGCATGCCCTTAATGCAACCATTATGTCCTTATAGGAGGGAAGCAGAGGGCAGAGGGAGATTTGACTGCACAGAAGGCAATAGGACAACCTCAGCTGAGAGGGTTTTAAAGATGCTAGACTGCTGGCTTTGAAGATGGAGGAAGGGGCCAGGAGCTAAGGAATGCAAAGAATGCAGCTCTAGAAGTTGGAAAAGGCAACTGAAAGGAACCTCCACTCTGTAGTATCCCTGGAGGGAGCACAGCCCTGTTGATATTTTAATTTCCAGTCAAACTGCTTTTGGACTTCCCACCTAGAGAACTCTAAGAGGATAAATGTGTGTTGTTTTAAACCACCACATTTGTGTTAATTGTTGTGACAGCAACCGTAGGAAAGTAATACATCCTCCTTATATCAATAAGTGACCCATGGATCCCAAGGAGAGTCCACAGTGTGCCTGGAAAATAAGTCGCATACCAGAGAAAAAATCAGTAAAGGGTTTTATTTTGGTCAGCCTTGTGGAAACACTGCAATGGAATAGAGACAGAGGAAAAAAATGAAGGGAGAGTTGAATGGGCTGAGAGAGAGCTTGGGGCCCTCCCCAGCTTTTTATCTCCATCCATCACTGCGCTAGGCCAAATTCTAAGCTAGCCTCCACAATCTCTACCTCCTGGCATCACACCGTGGTGGGACCTGGGATTTGCTTCTAACCAATAGAATATGGCAGAGGTGACATTGTCTCTATCTTAGACTAGAGAGAGAGAGACTCTCCTTTTGGCCTTGCAAAAGCAAACAGCCCCGTTTTGAACTGTCTGGGAACTGGCACTGGTCTCTAGGATTTGAGGGCAGCCCCTATAGCCAGTAAGAAACCAAGACCCTTAGTCATTCAGCAACATGAAAATGCATTTGCCAACAACCAAAATGAGCTTAGAAGCAGGTCCTTCCCCAGTCAACATTCAGGATGAGAACACATCCTCCTCCTCCCCGCCCCCCCACACCCTGATTGCAGCCTTGTGAGACCCATAGGAAAAGACCCAGTTAAGCTGTGCCTGAATGTCTGACCCACAGAAACAGTGAGATGATCAATGTATATGTTTTTGCTTGCTAAGTTCGTGGTATTTTGTTACCCAGCAATAGAAAATAAATGTGATCACTGCCAATCAATTCATTCTAGACTGGATAGAGTAAATGACTATTGGAGAGGTGTGGTTTGAAAGACCTCAAGTCTTTCAAAGACCTCAAGTCTTTCATTTTCACAAAGATTTCCTGTCTCTGTGGGTACCCACCATGCCTATCCTCGTGACTCTCAAAAATTGAAGATATCAAAGATGTATTTAAAATAAAAAATATGACCAAGGAGGTACAGAACATGGAATGATCATTAGTTTTGCACTTAGGTTAGTTCAAGTATTTGATAAATTCAATAGTTGGTAGTGTAGAGAATAGTACACAGGATAAATAAGTTTTGATTAAGGCAGGAGAGGGGACCAGGAGCCATCCAGCATAAGAATAACGTTTAACATTTATGGAAAATTCACTATGTGTCAGATATTATATTGAATACATGTATATCTTATTTAATCATCACATCAATTCTATGGGGTAGGTACTTTGAGTATCTCCAGTATACAAATAAACAGTGGCACAGAGAATTTGTTTAACTTGCTCAAGGTCACACAGCTAATTAGTGGTGATATCCAGGAGGGAGCAGGCATTGGGATCCTTGAATAGGCAGGGGGTTGAAGAGTGACTGTGGGTAGGCAGAAAATGGGAAGGGGTCTTGAGGAAGGAGGAAGCTTCTCCAAAGAGAAATAGAATCTGAGGCAGCTCCATCTGAAGGTAAACTGAGAGACTATTTGTGATACAGATGACAACTAGGTTTACTGGCAAGGGATGCCTGAAGGACTTGCTTGAGAATGCCTCTGAGACCATATCCAGTTTCAGTGGGAAGGAGTGATCTGATTATTATTATTGTTATTATTCATTGATGTGGTTAAGTTAAGCAATGTGGTTTTTAAAAAATCCCATGAGTTAATAAGAATTTAATAATAGGCTTATAATTGTTGCCAATGTGCCTGTGATGGGGCGAGATCTTCCGACACTGGCAGAATATTGGAATCCAGTGACCTGAAAAGACAAAAGTGGCAGCTGGCCAATGTTTGCCTGAGGCCTTGCCAAAGCAAGGGCCACCTCTGGCTGGAGGGGGGATGAAGGCACGTAGCAGAGTGACTAAGAGTGATGGCTCTTGACTCAGCTTTCTTGCATCCTGACGCAGTCACATAGCAGCTGTGTTACCATGGGCAAGTTATTACACTTGCTGTGTGCCTCAGTTTTCTCATCTATAAAATGGAGCTATAGAGAGTATGTTCCTAGTAGGATTGTTGTGAAAATACAATGAGTTGATCCACGTCACGTGCTTAGAACTCTGACAATATACACTCAGTAGATATTATCGATACTAATATTATATTGATTATGGACAGCTTTTTATTTTTATTTTTTTGCCACATTCCTGGTGGAACAAACTGATTTTTCATGTTATTATGCCTAGATGTTCCAGGTATTTTGCTTGATAACAATGATCTCATTTCCTCCCATAATTAATCATCATTCCTGTTTCTCATGTGAGAATCTTGGAGGTCATCAAGATGAAGCAGCAGTTACTGGTAGAACCAGCATTCCAACCAGAATGCTGAGTCCCTTTCTATTCTTTTAAGCTGCTCTCATGAGAAGAGGTCATCAGCCCTAGGGTAAGAGATTGGTATCACCTCGGGGTGGAGAACATTCCTTTCTGCCCCAGCCCGTTAGGCCTCCAGGTGCAGAGCTCTGCTCTTAGGTGTGGGAGGGAAATGCTCCTTCTGCTGACCTCCTACTTCCTTAGGGCCCCAAGTCTGTAATCTTCATCCCTAATGAGCCACAGGCCTCCCCAGTGTGTTCTGAAGGGACCTCACCTGGTAGAAGGATTGGAGACATTCCTAGGGCTTTTGGCAAAAGAGATCTTCGGTACTTTAACTTTCTGTCTTAGAAGCACAGTTCGCACTGAGTTTAGGGGCACGTGACCCCACTGTGGGTGAAGATGTTTCCTGGGAGGCTGCTCCCCCTTTCTTGCCCCAGCTGTGTGGTTTTAGGAGCTGAACTGGAGACACAGTCTTCTGTCTGAGACAGCTGCTCCTGTAGTTTCAAGGGCATGGTTCGCCTTTCTCATCAGATAACTTTGTGATTCAGGGAAAAGCACAGAGACACAGGGAGTAGAAAAGACATTTAAAAAACCCATCTCCAGGAACACTGGGAATAGATCTTTGGGAAAATAGGGGACAAAGGAAAATGAAGCAAATTGTTGAGGGGGAACAAACATCCCAAATAAAGGGGGAAGAAAAATTGTTCCTTGCTAAAAAGACCCAAAGTAAACGACATGCATTAGGAACAAGACAACCATGAAGGGTAAACTGGAGGAGAGAGACCAGGAGTGGGGAAGGCAGCAAAGGATGCTGTGTCCTGGAATAAGATGGATGATGGGAGTGAAGTGAAGGTGGCTGAACGGGAAATATGACAAACTCTGAAGTGCCAGCGAGAGAGATTCGAGTAACGAGAACCTCAGATAAGACAAACACAAGAAGTAAAACCCATTTTAGAGTAAGGCTGACGGGTCGAATGGAACCGACAGCCAATGAGGGCATGGCTGGAGAACGTGAAGCATGAAGGGGACAAATCCAAAGAGAAAGAGAATTTCTCGGCCGCTATGGCTGTGAAGTGGCTTTGACAAGGGAAGCGAAGAGGGACAATGAGGGGCTGATCTGACGGACAAATCCCGCAGCCCCGAGTCATAGAGCCTTAGAGGGATTTGCTTTGTGGGCCATGACCATCTCCGCTCTGGGATGCACATGAGGGCATGCTCAGAACTGATGACATGGGTTCCTTTTCTGCTTGGGATTAGCTTTACGGTGGAAAAGGCTAGAAAGCAGCTGTAAACTCTCAGAAGTCAATGCTGTATTTCCAAACTTACAGTCCTGAAGTGGCGGGGGGCTGGTGGGGATCTCTGTTCTGACATCGAAGCCTACGGCACTTTTCCTCCAAGGGCTGTCCCTTCGGTTTTAAGTCATTGCTTATTTGTTTGTTTTGAGTTTTTCCTAAGCCCTCGCTGAATACATTAAGTCCCCTACATATGAACACGTTCCATTCCAAGAGTGCATTTGTAAGTCCAATTTGTTCGTAAGTTCAACAAAGTTAGCTTAGGTACCCAACTAACACAATCGGCTATATGGTACTGCGCTGTAATAGGTTTATAATACTTTTCACACAAATAATATGTAACAAACAAACAAACACAAAAAATAAACACTTTTAATCTTACAGTACAGTACCTTGAAAAGTACAGTAGTACCAGGTACACCACCGCTGCTTTTACGCTTGCTTCCGGACATCCTGGGCTTAAAATAAAGACACTGTACTACTGTACTCTATACAGTACTGTACAGTAAAGTACACAAAAGCACAACCACTTGCAGAGGATGCACGCACGTGACAATGTACGCCAGACACATGAACTAACTTATGTGATTGGACATACGAACACACGTTTGCATCTTTGAAAGTGCCCAACTTCAAGGTTCATATGTAGGGGACTTCCTGTGTAGGTTGATGGATAGGTATGAAATCTTGGCTATCAGTACACTGGGTTAGAATCTTAGCTCCACCACTTACTGGCTTCAGATTTTTCAAATAGGATGGAGATGATCATAGGCTGGCTGTGGGGACCAAATGAAATCAGCTGAGTAATGTTTTCAGCATTGTAGCAAGGCCAAGCTGGAGTCTGGGATGTGGAATAAGGCACAGTTTAGCTCCATGTGGTCTCTAGGCTGTGAAGTGAGGCAGACATTAGCATATTCCTTCATAAAGTATGAGAAATACAGCTGTGGAGTTGTACTCAAGGCCTAGAGATGGCCTGGAGGAGGGTAGTGCTTCACTCTTTCGAAGTGTGATTGAGGTCATGGAGGAGATTTCCACTTGTAACTCAGGTTTTCCTGGTTTTTAACTTGTAACCTGGGGTTTCCTCATAGGGGAAGGACATTTCAGGCTCAGGGAACATTATGAGAAAAGGCATGGAGTGGAGACCCAGCATGTCAGGTTCGGGAGCCCAGACGTTGTTTTGTTTCTAAAAGTGCATTTCACAGGAGGTTCATGGGTAAAAAGGAACGAGAAGGCCCCGTGTTTAAAAGAATTTTAGAAATTTTTAGCTAAACAAAAAAGCTGGTTTCTTTACTGGAAGACTTACGAGTCTTAAATCTGCTTATCTAGATAATGAATCTCTAGGAGGGACATATTGGATGCAGTATCTTCCAAACTTATTTAAGGACAGAAACTTTTTAGAAGAGGATCTTGCAAATCTAGTATTCTCCTCCTCCCCCCCCCCACAAGTAACAAGTACATTGTAAAAAAGAACATTTTATGAAATGCTGATCTCAAGAATGAGGAATAGAACTGAGATGACTGTGGATGGATTATTTACTTACTTGAAAATCTTGTTACAATAGCAATAGAAATCTAAGACAAAAAGCATTGCCATGTTTGTTTCTTTTTAAATTTATTTTATTGAAGTATAGTTGATTTACAATGTTGTGTTAATTCCTACTCTGTGGAGGTTCCTCGAAAAACTAAAAGTAGAGTTCACATAGGATCCTACAATCCCGCTCCTGGGCATATATCCAGAGAAGGATCTAATTTGAAAAGATACATGCACCCCAATGTTCATAGCAGCTCTGTTTACAATAGCCAAGACATGGAAGCAACCTGAAGGTCTATGGACAAATGAATGGATAAGGAAGATGTGGTACATATACACACTGGAATATTACTCAGCCATAAAAAAGGATGTACTAACGCCATTTGCAGCAACAAGGATGGACCTAGAGATGATCATACTAAGTGAAGTCAGTCAGAAAGAGAAAGACATATATAATGTCACTTATATGTGGAGTCTAAAGTATGGCACAAATGAACTTATCTGCGTCACCACCTTTGGTAATATTAAGCATATTAAGTTGCCCCTATCCAATTAGGGTAGGTAAACAGCCCTGGACTCCGCTGCCTTCTGGGATGGATGTGGCAGGGCACAGAAGAGAAGTCAGCTGCAGTCTTCAAAAGTCTTGTTTTCAAAAGTCTAACCCTTGCAGAATTTAGAGGTGTTGTGGAGGAGGTTGAAGGCAGGGAGAAGGAGAGTCATAGGTGTAAGGAAAATGTCTTAGCCATGCAAGGGGAGAGTGGGGCTCCCCCTACCTCCTGACTAGAGAATTCCTTGGATGTCGGTGGGAAGAAACCTGGTCTATTTCCTTGCAATGTAACTGGGAGCCATCAAGACCCCAGACAAGTATGCCTGGCTGGCATCTCAGTAGAGAGGATGTATGAGTTACCTGCATAACAAAGTTCCTCAAACACAGTTTGCTTCAAACAGCAAACACTGAGCATAATGTGTGAGTATAAGAGGAGTGCTCAGATCAGAGAAAAAGGAACATCAGGGCAAATGTATATAGATTGAGTGAGATATGATGGTTACTACGTTCTGTACTTTATGGGTCCTGTAAACATCTGTTTGAATGAATGAAAGAGCAAATGAATGATTGGAGGTTTGATGCAAAAGCAGAAGACAAACAGCTTGGAAAGCGTATTAAAAAACCAACAAAACATTTATTATATCCCAGTTTCTGTAGGTCAGGAATTTGAGTATGGCTTAGCAGGTTTCTCTGGCTCAGGTTCTCTAACAAGACTGCAATCAAGGTGTTGGCTGCGGCTGGGGTCACCTCAGGGCTCCAGTGGGAGAAGATCCAGTTCCAAGATCACTCCTGTGTCTGTTGGCAGGATTGAGTTTCTTGCATGCTGCTGGACTGAGGGCTTCAGTTGTTCAGTGGCTGTCGGCCAGAAGCCACCTCATCTCCTTGCTGGATGGACCCTTGCCTAGGGCATCTCACAACATGGCAGCTACAGCTCTATCAGAGTTCATCAGAAGAGCCAGGGAGAGGGCTAACAAGACAGAAGTCACAGCATTTTGTAATGGGATCTTGGAAGTGACATCCTATCACTTTGGCCACATTCTGTTCGTTAGAGCAAGTCACTAGGTCCAATATACACTCAAGGGGAGGGGATTGTGCAAGGGCATGAATACCAGGAGATGGGGGCCTAGGAGATGGGAACTTTTGGGGGCCACGGCAGAAGCTGCCTACCACAAAGGACCACAACCATCCTTACAAGAGCTCTATACAAGCCTGCCTTGGAGGCAGCAGAGAACAGAAGCAAACTGAGAGTAAAACAATAGGGGTATCACCTGTAGTCTGTGTGGATAGTTGGCCAGCCACAGAGGAGGTGTACCTTCTATCTTGACACTATATCAGATCCTAGAATCATGATACAGGTACAAGGGCATTATGGGAAAAGTCCCAAGAATGGCTGTGCTGAAGGGGAGACACATTTACAATTTTAATAGGTACTGGCAAATTGCTGTCCAAAAAAGGATGTACCAATTTTCATGTACAGAATTCACAGTCCCTCCTTATTTTCTTTCTTTTTCCTGGAAACATGTTCTGTGGCTAACTGCTGGGTACAGTGAAGTAGAAGTGATAAGAGCAAATGATCATGTTCCGTCGAAGTCAATGAAAGATGAATCATAGACATTACTGTACAGCAAAAGAATAGTTTTGGAATTAGATTTAGTGCAGCTCAAGGAGGGAAAGTGACTTGTTAAACAGTAAATGAAAGTCAGGTTGGGAAACGTTGAAGAAGAGAAGGGAATGAAATCGACTAGAGAAAGGACTTTGAGTCCAATATGGAGAATAATTCCAACTCCGAAGCCCAAGCTCATCCAAACATTAGCCTAAGCATTCATTTATTCATCCATCCAATGAGTATTTGGTCCACTTTCTACATGGTAGGCGTCGTACAAGACACTGAGGGTATAACAAAGGGCTAGGCTAGGGGTCAGAAAACTATGGCCGGTGGCCAAATCTTGTACATCTCATAAATAAGCTTTATCAGAACACAGCCACACTCATTAATCTACAAATTATCTATGACTGTTTTCACACTATGACAGTAGAGTTGAGTAGTTGTAACAGAGACTCTGTGGTCCACAAAGCCTAAAGTATTTACTGTTTGTCTTTTACAGAAAAAGTTTGCCAACCCCTAGGTAAGACAGTCATGGTTCCTATTCTCTTGGGGCTTACCATCTAGCAGGAAAGATGGACAGTCATCCAATAATTTCCTAGATGTGTAGTTATAAACTGTGAGTAGTGTTCTGGAAAATACGTGATGCAGTGACAGAATGTAGCACGGGCCACTTTTGATAGGGTGATCAGGGAATATTCCTGAGGACATGGATTTTTTTAGGGATTCGATGGATGAGAAGGAGGTAGCCTGCAAAGAACTAGGGGAGAGATTTCTGAACAGAGGGAAGAGGATGGGTCAAGAATCCCTGTAGGGGGACTTCCATGGTGGCACAGTGGTTAAGACTCCGTGCTCCCAATGCAAGGGGCCCAGGTTTGATCCCTGCTGAGGGAACTAGATCCCATATGCATGCTGCAACCAAGAGTTCACATGCCACAAGTGAGGAACCCACCTGCTGCAACTAAGGAGTCCAAGTGTCACAACTAAGGAGGTGGTGAGCTGCAACTAAGGAGATGGCAAGTCACAACTAAGGAGCCCGCCTGCCGCAACTAAGATCCGGCGCAACCAAATAAATAAATATTAAAAAAAAAAATCTCTGTAGGGAAAGAGCTTGTCTCTCCCAGCAGTGAAGAGGCAGCAGCATAGCTGGACCGTGGAGAGTAAGACAAGAGTCAGTTGGGATCAGATCTTCAAGGACCCCCAGGCCGTGGTCAGAGATCTGGATTTTGTTTAAAGTACAATGTGAAGACTTTGAAAATTTTTATGATCAGTTTTATGAATCTTAAAGACCACTCTGTGCTGTTTAATTAGCTGATTTGAAGAGAGCGGAGACTGGAGAAATATTTAGTACCCAGGCCCTGTCTCTTCTCTGCCTTGACCTAACAGTTCAGGATGTGCGGACAGAAACAGAAGGGTTTATTCACCGATGGGTGAGGCACGTCAGGTTGGCCATAGAGGAGAGAAGCCCACAGAAGCTGCCAGAGAAGTGAAGCAGTGCAGCCAGGGTCTGGTGGCAATTTTGACAGTGTGACCCAAGTCACATTGCTTGGGTCTGAACCACAGCGCTGTCCCAGGAAATACTCATCACAGGCTTTTTGCAGTGAAGAAAGCAGCTGATGCTTTTTAAAACTACTCAATACTAAGGCTGTAATTTTTATCACATATAAATGAAGTAAGAGTCACAGACAACTCACAATCTCCATGTCAAACCATCTTCCTCCAACTCTTAACTATCACTTCCACTGTGGCCACTTCTCACAGGTGATGAAGACGTCCATTGTTTGGCTTTGCACTAGTTGCTAACAGTGTTCAGACTTGAAAAAAAAGACAGCTAAACAAAACAACTCCATAAATGCCTGCTTGACATTGAGCAAGGAATTAATTCACCTTTTCCAGATTCTGCCTTATCTTAATGTCTTTCTAATCTCCTAGAAGAAACATAACAATTTAGTCATGAGTTTGGAAACGCTAACCAACATCTTCCCTGAGTAGATAGCTGTGTAATCGAATAAGCTTTCAAGGTGTCTCCTAGTTTTATTAAAAAGCTAGTATTAAAACCACTTAAAATGATGTTGCTTTTTATTATCCCACTAAACAATGAGAAAACCAAGGGGCAGGCTGCTTAGGACATGGTGTTATTGGTGAATATAATGCAGTCATAGCTGATGTCCTCAAGGTGTATAATTATAAAAATTAAGCCTTATATGCCCAAGTGCAAACTTTTTTTCTCCCATGGGTTATCATGTTTGATAAAAAATATATAATAACATATAAAAATATGGAAATTTTCCTTTCAGTCATTTTGTAATCAAGAATGATATAAATTAACAGTTATTATAGCTAATAACTTATAAGACAATATCATTATCATTAGAGAAAGAAAAGACAAGTAAAATGGCCAAATCATTAGTGAACATTTTTTCATTCATCCATGGGTTAGAGATCTGGTTGTATCCTTGGGGGGATGAAAAGGAAGATGTGGGATTACTGGAACCTAGGAGCTCAGGGGAAGGGCTGCAGAGCTGGTATTGGGAGCGTTTAAAGAAGCTGGAGATTGGAGCCAACCACTGCTGCTGGAATGATACTGATAGAAGTAAAACAAAGAGACACTCTCTTATCCCTTCCTCCTCTAGAATCTTCCATCAGCAGATCCTAACAGGAAGCCAGTCCCTCAAAGGAATATGTGAAATTTGGTGTGCAGAGTTCCAATTAGGATCACATACAAGCGTAGAAGCGCGGGCAAATAGCTGAGAGGCAATGGGTAAATAACTGGCACAGTAGTGTCCTTTTGTGTGAATGAAACATCTTGGATCAGTAGGAGCCCCTTCAGGCTGGGCTGGTCTCTGTCCTCTTGACTTAACCCCATTGAATTCTGGTAGCTTTCTTTCCTTCTGGCATAAAGTATTCCAGGCTCGTCTTGTATGTTGTATGCCCCGGATCTCAAGTCAGCTATTTCTGCAGAAAAACCTAGATTCCTTTTAGCAGGGAATGGTATTTAGAGACCAAAATCTGGGCATTGTGGGTGTTCATCTAAACCCCTCATTTTAAGTAGGCATTTGGCTACCATCCGTATTGCCTAAGTTTATAATTGTAACCTACCACCAGTGCAGGAGTTTTGATGCGGTAGGTTACCTTTGTCTTTGCTGTCAGTCCCTTGTGGAAAGAGATGGTTCTGGGCTATTTTAAATTTCCCTCATCATTGTGCTTGTGTTCACTGATTTCATGCTTAGTCTTCAAGCTTCTGGTTTTTAAACCGTAAGGCATATTCCAAGCTGACAGTATAATTTCTAAGTTACTATTCTGTAAAAAGGTACAGGAAGAGTGACACTAAAATCAATCAGACAACAAATAAGTTTTGGTATATTTGCGTTACCAGTTGCTCACTATTGTGGGAAAGAGAAGTCAGTTGAGGAGATCAAACATTAAGCAAATTTGTGGCAAGAACCTGAATTGTGAAAGACCTGTGGATTTTCTATATAATTAAATGGTGGAAAACCTGGTGCATATAGTGAAAACCTCATTAAAAATCTAGGTGTGCAGGGATCCTCAGACTCACTCAGGGAATCTTGCTCGAGCTCATCAACTCCTTTGCATCACCACCAGCCATGTTGAAACCCAGTGATATTATCATAATCTTTACTTCCCCTGTTGACTTTAATGTATATTTAGATTATACCCTAATAACTGGAAGCACATAATTATCCAGTTGCTTCCCTGCACGTGAAAGTGATATGCTTCATAAGTTTAAATGTGAAAAATTCCATGAGATTGGTCAACCTGCAAAAATGATATTTTGATAACTGTGCTTGTATATATGCCTATGATAAAAACTTGTAAGAGCTCAAAAATTACACACTTCCCATATCTTTGAGTAAAGTGAATGCTTCAGGAAGATGCACCATATTTATTTGTGGTTTTGGGAAGCCTCCAAGCCTTACTATTTTGAGAGATATTAGAGGATAGGGATTCTGATTATTGCCTTCTGCTACATCCTGGATCTGAAGAGAAAGGAACACTCACAAGGATCTTGGTGAAGAAATGAAGTACCTTATTTATGACTAAGGCCCACCAAGTTCCAAAGCATGGAGTTCCCTGGAAAAAGCAGACTGGAGAACACAGAGTGGATCTGATGTCTTTTGCTACCTTCCCCAATATCTAGGTCTTGAACCATCTGCTGATAGCATTGGGAAGCAAGTAGATTTTGAATATTCTCACCCAGTCAACTCAATGGAGGGTCACTATCTGATTTAACATCTCAAGGTTTTCACAGGAGGGGGCCAGAGAGGACTGGTGTTGACTGCTAGGAAGCAGAGAGGAATCCTGGCTTTCTTTACCTCCAGGATCTATTGAGCAGGAGAGTGGGTGGAGCCCCTTTTCTTGCTTTTGAGGCAAACTGAGTCTGCCTACTGGAAGGCGAGTCCTCAGGAATCTCACCAATCAGATTAGTTACTCTCACCCTTTAGGGGGAAGCAAGGGAAGGACAGAGTTAGGGGTCAAAGCCATCTCTTTGGGGGCCAAGAGGATGGACATCTTGGTAGACACTCTTTCTTTCGAAATCTGAGGACAGAGGAATAAGGAATCTTCCCCCTTGAGGAGCAGGGATCATGAATTCAAATGCCTTCAGGGGTGGGAGGGAAGGTGTTATGAATAAGTGAAGGGGACCAGGTAGGAATGAGGAACCTGGAGACGCATACCCTGTCCAAAGCTCACAGTGCCTGTTCAGGTCCAGCAGATGCTGGCATAGGGAATATGGGTTTGGAGTTGCCGGACCATCCAAATTTTCAAGAGCAGCCAAGTATGGGGCTTTTCAATAAAATTTTCCAGTTTAGAAATTTTGACAAGTCATTCAACTTTTTAAAAGATGCTTTGCAAGACAAACAGAACATATTGATGTGCTGGACTGAGCCCAGGAGTCACTGGTCTGTGGCATCTGGTTTGCACCACCATCAGCTGAGACAGTGAAGCATCATTATTTTTTTTAACCTCTGATTAGGCTGGTGAAATGAGCCATACCACCAAGGATTAGAATAAGAAAAAGGAAAATCCTGAACATATTGTATTATCGATATTTGTATTTCCTGGACTCTCTTCCATCTCCATGCCCCACCTCTGACTCAAGACAGACAGTCTTGGCCTCTTTCTCTTGCCCTGCTGCTTCCCTCAGCAGCTTCTTCAATTGTAGGTCTCGTGGTTCTGGCCCCACAGCATCAATGCTCTGACTCTGGCTGAAGTTTGCTGTCATTCTGATTAGCAAATGGAGGGAGCTGGAGCTGCTGTCCTCAACAGATGAGACATGGAGCCCCATATTCAGACTGGAAGGCCAAGCCTTCATCCTGTGTCAGTAAAAATGTCACTCTGCATTCTGCAAGGCTGGAGCCAAGTGCACAGGACAGCTTAGGACAGAGCCTATCTTTAGTGTGTCAGTGCCTCTATGTAGCTGGTGATGGCCTTGAAATGCAATTAACAGGCTCCTCCTTAAGTCCACCTGACTCATAGCGCTTTCCAGGCAGAGAAACTTCAAACATTCATTCATCATTCAACAAACATTTATTGTGTTCCTGATATTAGCTGGGGACTCTTAAGGCTCTGGGCATTCAGCATTAAGCAAAATAAACTTGGTCCCTGCCTTTATGGAGCTGACATCCTAGTCAGGGAAGACAGGTAAGCAAACATAAATAAAAGGTGATTCAGCTGGTGATGATGCCGTGAAGAAACTAAAACCAGGTGACGTAGTGATTGAGAGCAGGGTCTCCTTTGATGGATGTGGCTGAGGGGTCCTCTTTATGGAGATGACATTTGAATTGATACCTCAATTATATTTATACTTTTTAAGTGTCCATGTATTATTATTTTTATTTTACTGGATCCTTAGTCCTAGAGTTAATGGGGAAACAAGATTATTAAAGTTAAATACGATTAAGGTCTAGAAATGGCATACACCAAAGCATTAACAATGGTTACCTCCTAATGGTGGGTTTCACAAATTCATTTAACTTAAGAAGCATTTACTGAGTGCCAATATGGCCCTGGTACTGTCCGAAGTGCTGGAAATGAAGTCATGAACAAAATAGACAATATCATATGGTTAAAATGTACAGAGTACTGAGGAAAACGGTGTGCTGTGGTAAAGGATAAAAAAGGGAAGCACTTAATTTATAATGGTGGGTCAGGTCAACTTAAATTGAGATTGAGAAATGAGAAGGATTCAGTCATGTGAAAAATATTGAGGGTGGGGATTTGGAGGAGTATCCCAGTTAATGAGGCTGGCATGTGCAGAGGCCCTGGGGCAGGACAGAATTTGTTATTTGAGGAACTGAAAGAAAAGTGTTAGGATGGAACAAAGGGGTCAAGAAGTAAAATTGGAGAGATTTTTGAGGATCTAGATTAGGCAAGTCCTGGATTCACAGAGAGGAGTCTGGACTTTATATGAATAGCAGTGGGAAACACTTGAGGGGTTTTAAGTTGGAGAGTGATGTGACTTGATGTACATTTTTTAAGCGATCACCCTTGGTTGTTCGGTGGAGAATAGATTGTTAGGGACAGAGTGGAAGCAGGAAGACCTATTAGGAAGTTGTTGCATTTATCCTGGTGAGAGATGATGGTAGCTTGGAAGAGGGAATCAGAACAGATGTTTATGGTCCTATAAGTTGATCCTTGCACAACTCTGGGGCGGGGGTACCTTTTGCCTACACAATAATGTAAGCAGTGCTTTCTGGAGTTAAACACTGGGGTCATCCCAAGTCTGGGCAGTAGTAGCAGCAGAGAGAGATAGAGAGAGGGGTTGGATTTAGGATGTACTGATAATTAGATTGGTGGAGAGAAAGGAGGGAGAGGACAGTTAAGGATGATTCTTAGGGTTCTGAGCTGGATAACTTTGGGGATGTTGATGGCATTTTCTTAAACGGGGGAAGACCGGATATGAAAAAATTTGAGAGAGAAATAGCAAGATACTTTTCTTAGATTTAAGTGTGAGATGTTGGGAGACACTAAAGGGAAGATGTCAAGTACATAGTTGGATATGCAGGTCTGGAATTCAGAGTGGAGGTCTAGGACAGGTACCAGACTTTGGAGTCGTCAGGAAAAAGGTGGCATTTAAAGCAGTGGGTGTAGGGACTTCCCTGGTGGTGCAGTGGTTAAGAATCCGCCTGCCAATGCAGGAGACACGGGTTTGATCCCTGGTCTGGGAAGATCCCACATGCCGTGGAGCAACTAAGCCCGTGCGCCACAACTACCAAGCCTATGCTCTAGAGCACACGAGCCACAACTACTGAAGCCGTGAGCCTAGAGCCCGTGCTCCACAACAAGAGAAGCCACTGCAATGAGAAGCCCATGCACCACAACAAAGAGTAGCTCCCGCTCGCTGCAACTAGAGAAAGCCTGTGCGCAGCAACGAAGACCCAACTCAGCCATAAATAAATTTAAAAAATAACTAACTAAATAAATAAAGTAATGGGTGTAGAGAGAGAAGAGATGAGGTCCCAAGGGGAAGAAGAGGAAGAAGAAGACGAGGAAGAGTTAGCTAAGAAGATGAAGGGGGAACCGCCATGAACTAGGAAGAAATCAGAAAAGTGCAGCATCTTAAAAGGAGCATGACTTTTGCCCTAAGGCGTTGTTTTTAATTAAAAAGATAAATGCAGATTCATTTTTTCTCTAACAATGCAATTGCATGTACATTATTTTTCTACGAGTGACAAGGGTTGAGCTGATTTTGCTCCACAAGGAGAGCAGTGGTGAACAGTGGTGGGTGTTAGTGAGATGTGATACAGGAGTACCTGGTACCTGACGCTGTGGATGCAGGAAAATTAGGATGGCTAAGACAGAGCATTGCTTAGCACCCAGTTCTACAAGGGTTAATTTGTAACCCACTGCAGTTGCCCACCTATGGTGCAACCTGAGAGGAATTCAAGATGAAAAACAGGATAGGACACTCTGTGCTTTGGATAAACAGGTGCTAAGATAGTTAGATACATCCCTCAGGAAGAATTTCAGTGACTCCCAATTCTTGCATCTTCCCATACATAAGAAAGCACCAAAATCATTAACTTGAGCTGTCTGTTCTTTGGGATTAGCAGTAATCTTTTACCAAGATGTATGCTTGACTGCATGTATTCCCTAAACAAAAATCGTATAGAAGCTGGCTTCTCCTCTACCTCTTTGGAGCAGTTTCCTCAGAGCTACCTGAGTGGCATCTCCTGGGCTATAGTCCTCAGTAAGACCCCGAATAAAACTTACACCCACAGTTCTTACGTTGTGTGCTTTTCTTTAGGTTGACACACTCTAATTTCACTCCCAAGTAAGATCAGTAGAGCTGAAGTCTGCCTGTTGTCGGGCAGTGGTTCTCACAGGGGTAATTTTGTCCCTTGAGGATATCTGGCAACGTCTGGAGACATTTTCATTTGTTACACCCGGGTGCTGGTTGTGGTGAGGGTGCTACTGGCACCTCGTGGGTGGAGGCCAGGGACCCTGCTAAACATCCCACAATGCACAGGACAACCCCACAACAAACACTTGTCCAGCCCCAGATGTCGATAGTGCTGAGGTGGAGAAATCCTGTGGTAGTGAGGGAGGTGCTTGTAGAGATTCCATCATTTCTTCCTGAAAGACCACCTTGAGGGAAGAGAGAAATCTGCCAAGCCCAAGTTTTATCTGTATCCATTTTCTAGGAGTATCTGTGCCCAGACACAGGGACTTGATTAAGATTATTTCTTGACTGATGTTTCACACTTAGGCATATCTCCAGGCTGTCAGAGATATAATTCATAGAATAATTGCTGTGGCTTGGATCTGCACTTTTTTTTTCTGGAGAGGGAGATGGAGAGGGAGAGGGGAAAGAGAGAGAGAGAGAGAGAGAGTCTTTGTTTTTATAAAGACAAGAGCACCAGAGCTGCATTTTGTTTGTTATTCAGGAGTCCTCAAAATGTTATCCTAGCTCAAAAATGGCATTTATCTTCTATTCTCTTGGGAATTGATTGAATTCTTCCTTTACTTATGTAAAAAAGGGCTTAGCACCTGAAAGTGACCAAACTAATCTTGGTCTTACATGTGGATTCAAAGTCAATGTGGCATTTCTATATTGCCTAAGATTTTGCCTCAATGGGAAGTGTGTCTGTGGGTGGAAGGTGAAGGGCAGTTGGAGAAGAGACAGAGTTATGTAGAACTCAGAATTTTAGATCCTTAAGGAACTTTAGAAATCATCTAATCTAACCTCTGTACAACCAGAGATTTTAAACTTTAAGAGAATCACAATTAGCCTCATCTTCTCTCTCTTTGACTTTGGAAGAGTGCAAGAGATTGCATGAAAAACTTGAACAGTGTCATAGAGAAAATTGGCCTGTACTTAGGTCTGGATACTTGTTTACTGTGGAGGGAGGAGGACGAGGAAGAATGTGTGATGTAAAAGCCAGAGCGGATGATTAAAAACTATGTTAGCGTCTAGGTTCATGTAAGCATTGAGGTAAGGATCCTGAAGCTGAATCCAGCCTCTGTACCCTGACACTGAATTAAAATATCAGAGGCAGAGTTTTGGGTGAAGTAGAAAAGAATAGCTTTATTGGTTTGCCAGGCAAAGGGGGACACAGTGGGCTCGTGCCTCTCAAAATTGTGTGTCCCAACCTGGAGGGGGTAGTGAGGAGTTTTATAGTAATGGTTCAAAGAGGGCGTGATCATCTCGTAGACATTCTTCTGATTGGTTGGTGGTGAGGTGATTGACCAGCATCATCAACCTTCTGGTTGCAATCAGTCTGGGGTCTACATGCATACTGTATACTTCTCCCACCTGGTGGGGGTTTCAGTACCTGCCAAACAGCTCAAAGATATTGTTATGTATATCCCTTGAGGGGGAACCAGGACCCTGCCCCAAGGCTGCACTATTCTCTCTTCCTTTTCTTTCTTTCTTTATTCCTTCCGTCCTTCCCTCCTTTCTTTCTTTCTGGCTGTGTTGGGTCTTCGTTGCTGTGCGAGGGCTTTCTCTAGTTATGGCGAGCAGGGCCTACTCTTTTGTTGCGGTGTGTGGGCTTCTCGTTGCAATGGTTGGTCTTGTTGCAGAGCATGGGCTCTAGGCACACGGGCTTCAGTAGTTGCGGCACATGGGCTCAGTAGTTGTGGTGCACGGGCTTAGTTGCTCCACGGCGTGTGGGATCTTCCTGGACCAAGGATCGAACCCGTGGCAGGCGGATTCTTAACCACTGCACCACCAGAGAAGTCCCTGCACTATTGTTTGTTTTGACTGTTCCTCCCTTGTCTCCATATTGCCTCCCTTCCCTGATTAGCAGCTGTTTGAACCTGCCCTTTGGAACTCAGGGGAGGTCATGGAGCCTTAATGAAGACTATTTCCTACAAACAAGAAGTGGGAGACACAGAAAAGCTTTTCTACCCAGGAGCCCCACAGGGTCCTGCTTGGTTTCTGTCCACTGGGGAATTTTGTTCATCACAGAATTGTTCCTTTAACAGTGCCTGTCCATAATAGGAGCTTGGTAAGTATCTGTTGAATGAGGGGCTCAGGGAAGTCAGTGCAAAGGCAAACTTGATCTATTTGTGAGGGTGGCAGTCTCATTGAGGAAGGTAACATTAACTTTCCTATTTGCCTGATAAGATGATTCAGAGAAATAGATAGTTAAGAGGGATAGTAATAGTAAATATCAGATAATATTTCTATTCATCTTCAAGGAACAGAATACCGAAAAACTAGTAGCTTAAATAAGGAAAAAGTGTATTTTCCTCATGTAATGAAAAGTTTGGAGATGGTTAGGAAGTCCAGCGCTGGTGTGGTGACCCAGAGATGCTATTAGGGACCTGGGCTCCTTCTGTTTTTTGTTCTTCACCAGCCATACTTTGCATTTATGTTTGTCAAAATGGACACAAGATGGCTCTTCTATGTCCCTGCATGTTCTGTGTCTTCCTTCCAGCCAGGAAGAAAAGGGAAGGGCAAGAGTGGTTGAGTCTATTCCATTTTTATCAGGGAAACAGTGGCTTTTCCAGAAGCCCCACCCACTAGACTTCTACTTCCATCTCATTGGCCAGAACTAGTTCACATGCTAATTCCTAACTGCAAGGGAGTCTGGGAAAGATGTTTGTCAGCCACCCTGGACAAAATGTGAATTCTGTTTGTAAAGAAGAGGTTTTGTTAGTAAAGAGGAGCTTGACACAGAATTCTAAGCCCTAATTCCACAATTAAAGGGAATGGACTTGCCAGGTCCTTTCTAGTGAATTTGAGTCAGTGTGGCAACCCCGTTCTCGTCTGAATGACTTGACTTGCAATCCGATGAAGAGCAGCATGGAGCTTCAGTGAAACAGTGTCTCTTCATCACCACCCGGGAACTGGGTTTTGGTGTCTGCTGAAGGTCACGTGGTGTGGCCAGTAAGTCCCCAGGAGTCTGAGAGACGGCATTGCCAAGTGAGACAAAATCAAATACAGCAGTGGCTGTGGCTGCTTTTATTCGCTGTGAACCTAGTACTTACTGCGGACGTCACATTTGGCCAAAGGAAGATAAACCTGAGTGTCATGCTGAGCCCAGGGGAGCCATTCCAGACCTGGCTGAATTTCGCCAAGTTCTAGAATGCAGGCGACCAAGTGAGAGAAATGGTGTGCACACGCAAAGCTCTCCGTAAATGGTAACTGTGGTTATTATCATTTAATGGGTAATATTGACCCAGTGGAAATCTGATGCATTGTAGGATGGAGTTACATCAGAGTAACTAAGAAAGATATAAAATATGCATGGTGAGGAGGTTTGCTGACATATAATTTTGTGTGCAAGTGCAGAGAGTGGAAGGAGAGAGCTGAGGTCGGAGAGGATTTAGGATTCTTCTAAATGTGAAGAGAAACCATTGGGGTGAGGAGAACAGGGGGAGTGACCAGATTTCTGTTTTGGAGAGATCTCTCTGTAGAACTGAGACTAGATGGAGAGAGGAATTGTGGAAGCAGAGAGACAGAGGTTATGTCAGTACTGCCGGTGAGAAACCATGGTGGCTTGGACCGCAGTGCTTGTGGCTGAAGTGGTGAAGAATGGTCAGATTTCGGATGAGTATTGTTTGTTTGTTTGTTTTTGGCTGTGCTACGCAGCTTGTGGGATCTTAGTTCCCTGACCAGGGGTCGAACCTGGGGCCCCTGCAGTGGAAGTGTGGAATCCTAACCACTGGACCACCAGGGAATTCCCTTGGTTGTATATTCTGAAGGTAGAACAGACAGAACTAACAGATGTGAGACTCGAGAGAAAGAGAGTAGGCAAACATGTCTCTTGAACAGCTGGAACGATGGAGTTGCCATTTCCTGAGTGGGAGACAACTGCAGGAGGGACAGGTTTGGGTGCAAGTGATGGGATGAGTAGTTTTTGGCCAAGTTTGAGAGGCTTATTAGACACCCAAGTAGGAACTTAACTAGGTAATTGGAAATTTGAGTCCGAAGGTCAGGATTGAAGTTAGGGCTGGAGAATTGCATTTTAAAGTCCTTATTGTATAGATGGGATTTAAAGCCATGGTCTAGATGGGCTCATGGAGGGAATATGTGTAAACAGAGAAGAGAAGAGATTCAAGAACAGGATCCTGGGATAATGAGAAGGAGCAGCCCGCGAGGAAAGGGGAAACCAGATGTGGTGTCTAGGAATCAAAGTGGAGAAAAAGCCCAATAAAGGTCGAAAGGGGGAGTGTGGTGAGCATGATCTCTGCGTTGGCATTGTGGGGTCCCCAGGGACGTTGACAAGACCAGTTCCAGTTGCGTGCAGGAGATGATAGCCTGGTTGAAGAATAGAGCTGTGTGACTTCTCCGGGGTTCTGTGAGAAGACTCATGATACGATTTGCTTGCTGTGTAAAGGAGTTTGAATTTCATCATGAGGGCAATAACGTTTTAGCAAGAAGAGTGACATGGTCAGATTTGCATTATAGAAAGATCACCCTGGCTCTTCTATGGGGGAGGGGAGGTGAACTTGACAACAGCTGGTGGACGATGGTGGCCAGGCCAGTGGCAGTGGAGTTGGAGACTAAACCTGATTTGAAAGAAATTTAGGAGATGGAATCCATACCACTTGAGGATGGATTGGAGGTGGGAGGTGGGAGAAAGGGAGTGGGTTCAAATCCTGGCTCTGCCACTTGGTTGCTCACTCGAGCAAGTCTCTTAATAGCTCTGTGCCTCAGTTTCCTCATCTGTAAAATGAGGCTAACTAACAATAGTATCTACTTCATAAGGCTGTTCTAGGATTAAATGAATTGATGTGTATCAAATGTTTAGCATAGAGCCTGATAGATGGTAGCTATTGAGAACCATCAGTAGAACCTTTGGACATTTTAAATGTGCTTAACCCCTTACTAGGCATCCTTTTCTTGGGGACTGATTCCTTCTTCTTCAGCACTAAGATATGACATCCCTCCTGAGGAAGGCAGAATTAACCATTTGTAAGAGTCCATGGCTCAGATGACTCTCATTTTTGCCAAGAAAATGACATGATTCATATTTACTGCTAGGTGTCATAGAAGCTATACATTATTATTTTATATCATTAGTGAGACTCACATATCAAGAAACACTCTGGCTGAAAGGATTCACTCAGAAATAGGTGGATATGATTGGCTGTCCTTGTGACTGACATGCAGTGACAGGTTTAATGGGACAACAATTTTACACGCAGGTTGATTTGCGTATATCATGCCTTCAATTTCCCCACAAATTTGCACACATATCAGGCACTTAGGTACACAATTACCCAATTAGGGGGTGTCATTTCCTAGTTGCGGGGGAAAACGTGATAATTGAGCCCTGAAATGGCTAAGCATGCACAACTTGCTTCCTTTTAGGAAAGGTGGCACTTCTGAGTTTCCTGGTAGAGTTAAAAGCATCTGACAGTGAAGGATTCCTTTCCTAACTGCATGATGGTGTCATTGCAGACTAAGTATGGCAGTTAAGAAATTTAAGGAGCTATTAGATCTGGAGTTTCCACGTGGAGATTGTGGATATCTTACTAGACATCATATTAGAATTCCTGGTCCTGAGATGCACCACTGGACCATCAAGGAATTTTGTCTGCAGATGCTGATGTCTTTGCCTACTTTGGGAATCATCTTTTCCTGGGTGGGGGTAATAACACCTTCTCTCTGGCTTGTGTGTCTCCATTAATTGGGATACTCTGGCCTCAGAGGCTTTTTATCCAGCATGCCCTTGTGTATCACTCCACTGCTTCTGGCATTCAGATAGACCTAGGGAGCTCTCTAGTTTTGTCCAGCATAAAAGGAGCTCCTTGGTGGGCCTGAACTTGGAATTTTGAATCTGACCCAGATCCCAGTTTGATGGGAAGTCATTGGAGATTCCTGTGGAGTTGCTTGCTAAAAGAACCAACCTTTCTTTCTTCTGTTACTGAACCAGACTTGGGTCTGCTCAACCATGCACAGTAAAGCCAATCTACTGACAGAAGGTTGTGGTGAAGGAAAGTGCAGCATTTATTGCAAGGCACCAAACAAGGAGTCTGGGATAGCTAGTGCTCAAAAAGCCCAAACTTCCCGATGGGTTTCAGGGAGGCATTTTTAAAGGCCAGGTGAGGAAGGGGCACCCAGGGTACGTGATCAGCTCATGCACAGTTCTCTGATTCGTAGATGGTGAGGGAACAGGGTGGTGTCACAGGGGTTAATGTTATCAATCCTTAGGCCCCAGGAGGCCTGGGGGCTATGTGCTCGTGGTCATCAAGTAGTTAACATCTTCCATTTGGTGGGGGTTTTAGCATCTGTAAAACAACTCAGGAAATGTGCATCAGATACTGTTATCTAGGGACTTCAGAGAAGAGCTACAGCAGAGGATGTGGGCGAGGGTACCTCCCATAGGGACCTGCTCAGTTACTCGGTTATCCTCCCTCCATCCCTCCCTCCCTCCCTCTTTTTTTTTTCTTTCACATCTTTTTTATTTTTTTAACATCTTTATTGGAGTATAATTGCTTTACAGTGTTGTGTTAGTTTCTGCTATATAACAGAGTGAATCAGCTGTACGCATACATATATCCCCATATCCCCTTCCTCTTGCATCTCCCTCCCACCCTCCCTATCCCACCCCTCTAGGTGGTCACAAAGCACCGAGCTGATCTCCCTGTGCTATGCAGCTACTTCCCACTAGCCATCTATTTTACATTTGGCAGTGTATATATGTCATGGCTACTCTCTCACTTCCTCCCAGGTTCCCCTCCCCCAACCCGTGTCCTCAAGTCCATTTTCTACGTCTGTGTCTTTTCCTGTCTTCCTTCCTTCCTGTTTATTAAAAGAAGCCCAATAAAATTGAGCAGAAGACTTAACAGATACTACACAAAGGAAGATACACAAATGGCCAATAAGCATAGGAAAAAATTCTAAGCATTATTAATCATCAGGTAAATGCAAGCCAAAATCACAGTGAGATACCACTATACCCTCCAGAATGATGAACAGCCCCAAATGCTGGTGAAAATGTGAGGCGTCTGGAATTCTCTTATATAGCTGGTGTGAGTGTAATAAACTACATCCACTTTAAAAATGATTCAGCAGTTTCTTAAAAAGTTAAACATGTAACTAGCCTGTGACTTGGCAATTCCATTTCTACATTTTAGCTGAGATCAGTGAAAACATATGTTGACAAAAAGGCATGTACAAAAATGTTCATAGAATCTTTATTAATCATGGGCCCAAACTGGGAACAACCCAGATGTCTATCAACAGGTGAATAGATAAACAAAATAAGGTATATCCAGGGAGTTCCCTGGCGGTGCAGTGGTTAAGATGCCGCACTTTCACGGCATGAAATACTAAATGACAAAGGTTAGTTCTGTTCTCAGCGAAGAGCTCCCATCTAAATTTCCCATAAAATTGTACAGTGGGTCATTGTGTCAGGCTTGAAATCATAGCCTGCGCTAGCCTTCCCCAGGAAGGTTCTGTACTCAGGCTGTACTGACGCTTCTGGCTTTTGTGATGGAAAAACAAAGCTGATTCCTTCTGCCCCGGGAGGAATGGGGGGCTTGGTCATTCCCAGGGTGTGCAGCAGTGGCTTTGACAATCTGCCTCTAGTGACTGCTGCTTGGTTATTTTCTGCTGGTTCTCTTGTGACGAATGGGGATTTCTGGGGTCTCTATCCTTTGGATATTGGTCTCTCATGCTTACTTCTCCTGATTTCTCATCCAGAGATTGTTTGTGTAAAGTGGGAAAGTTGTTGCTTTAAATTACATTGATGCTTTATGAATATGTTAAGCGATCATACCTGAGCTATATTCACTTATTATTGTGCATTATGCAATGCATTAATAATGAATGGGAGCACTTTACTTAAAGATCTGTCTATAAATCAGTTGAACATGGGGGAAGAAGAGTCACTGTTTATTTATGAGGTCTGGGAAGGAAATTACAGAGAGGAAACCTTACACATCCTCCTATTCTAAAATCATTATGAAACATTGATTATACATTTGCCATTAAGTTTATGCTCCTGTGGCCTTTATGTTCCTGATCTATTATTAATCTTAAGAATTAAACCTCTGAAATCTGCTTTAGATATAAGGGTAGAAAGCTTCAGGGCTAGGCAGTAAAGTTTGCTTGGACAGAATTGGGTATGCTTCTCTTGCTGTGTAGATGGTACGCAGGATGAGTCTTCAAGATGTGCAGTCCACGTGGGAGTGTTTACCGCTGCCCAGGGTCCACTAACAATTTGCTTCCCAGTAAATGCAAATTAATAGACATTCATTAGGTGTCTAGTCTTAGAACCAATGATGGGACCAAGGTACTGTAAGAGCACATAAAATGAAAGGCATTCTGGGAAACTCTTCCCTACACTGGAAAAGTCCTTCTTCACAAGATTTCTGGAGTGAAATATTCACATAAAATTAAAGCGAACAGGAAACAAGCCACCATATCATTGTTTGGCTAAGATTCTGCTGAGAGCCATCATTGTAAAATTCATTGGTAAAGTGGGCTGAAGTTATGTGGCCTTACGTAAGAATCTATTGGGACCTCTATTAACTTCTAATCCCCAAAATCCTACTATAACAATTATACAAGGATAGAAGAAAAGGGCTCAAGATGACCTGTCTGGCTGCTCTGTAGGATTTGGCTGCTTGGACGGACCAGGCGGAGGAAGAGTGACACTGTCTACTGGTAACCGTGGCTCAATCACTGTCTTGGACCCTGGATTATTATGAGGTTAGGAGTTCCTTCTCTTGAGGATGAGGAAGAAGGGATTGAATCAAGAGCTGTCTGAACCTTCTCTTCTTGCTATACCTCCTCTGCCCTGGGTTTTGGACTAAGATGATGGACATACAGATAAACAATACTAATCAGTCGCTATTTTTAAAATGCTCAGAGTCTTGCAGTAGAGGTGGACCTGTAAATAAATAAGTTACAACACTCTACATAATAATAATAATAAGTGCCAACAACTTACTGCTTATGCCTTGGGCACTATACCAAGTACTTTATAAGCTTATACGAGTCATGGAGGTAGCACAGAAAAGGGAATGATTAGCAGTGGCAGGATAGGATTTCTGGAGGAGGTGACATTTACCCTGCAGCATAAGAAGGAATAGTAATTCTCCAAACGGAAAGAAGGTGAAGGATGTTCCGGGCAAGTGAAACAGTGTGTGTGTGGAATGACATAGACCTGAAACGCCAGTTGTATGGAGAGAACTGTAAGCATCTAGGGGTCTCTAAAGCATATATTGAGAGGACAGAGCTGGTGTGAAATGAATTTGAAAACAGAGGCAGAGTAAAGTTGTAGTTTTTATGCTAGGGTAAGAAACTTGGATTTTTGTCCCCTAGATAGTGGTCAGTTAAGGGATATATAAGTAGAGAAAGGATTGATCTGGGTCTTTGTAAATGTCGTCCTGGCTGCAGTTGGGAAGATGGCTTGGAGGAAATGAGATGGGAGCCACACAAGAGTCAACAAGGCTCTGAATTAAGTAGATGTGATAACTTAGAGTGGAAAATGATTTGAAAAGTCAGTAAGAAGTAGAATGGATGCCATGGTGGCTAATCAGATGTGAGGGCTGAGGCGGAGGAAAGAGTCATGGACAACTTCATGGTTTATTTATTAGGCGGCAGCCTTAGTGCAAAGGGCTTGAGTCGAAAGTAGATTGTCCACCTGGTGCCAGTTTCTACTAGCTAGAGTTCTTTGGTTGAAATCTAAACCAATTCTTTTTCTGAATTTCTTTAATTGTGGAAAAATACACATAACACAATTTATTATAACATTTCTACGTGTACAGTGGTATTAAGCACATTCATGCTGTTCTGCAACCATCACCACCACCCATCTCCAGAGCTCTTCTCATCTTATAAAACTGAAACTCTGTACCCGTTGAATAACTCCCCACCCTCCCCTTCCCCCAGGTCCTGGCAATCACAGTTCAAAAGGTATTTTGTCTCTATGACTTCGATTACTCTAAGGACCTCATATAAGTGGAATCCTACATTATTTGTCTTTTTGGAACTGGCTTTTTTTCACTTAGCATGATGTCCTCAAGGTTGTAGCATGTGTCAGAATTTCCTTCCTCTTTAAGGCTGACTAATATTCCGTTGCTTGCATAGACCGCATTTTGCTTAATCATTTGTTGGTAGATGTGCACTTGGCTTACTTCCATGTTTTAGCTAGTGTGCGTAAAGCTGCTATGAACATGGTGTACAAATATCTCTTTGAGATTCCGCTTTCAGTTCTTTTGAGTATATACTCAGAAATAGAATTGCTGAATTATACGGTATTTCTTTTTTCAATTTTTGAGGAACCACCATACTGTTTTCCAAAGTACCATCAGCAGTGCACAACGGTTCTAATTTCTTTACATCCTCACCTACACTTGGTATTTTCTATTTTTTTTTTTTTTTTGGATAATAGTCATCCTAATGGATGTGAGGTAAGGCCAGTTTTTTAGATGCTTACATTTTACCCTATGCTACTATGAGGCCGTTCATTCAGGGTTCCTGGGAAGTTGTGTATGGGAGTTGTCTTTATTTCCATCATCAAGTCTCCTGGGCCACCATGTAGGATCTGATTTTTTTTCTTAAAAAAGATTGGAGTTTTACTCATTTATATTAGGGTGAACATTACTGATAACACTTTAATAGTACACATCCCAGTGAACACTGCATATTTACAGGGACCATGCAGGAATTTAGATTATTTGTTCAAATCCTGGTTCAGCTGTTTACTAGCTGTGTAACTCTGAGCAAATCAGATCATCTTAACTTCCTCATATGCAAAATAGGAATTGAAAGTACCCTTTGATGAGTTGTTTTGAGAATGGAAGGAACATCTGGCGTGTAGTAAGAGTTCAATTAGTATTCATTTTTACTCTTCTGAAGTTAAATAACATTCTTAGCGGTGGGCTTTCCAAAAGGGAGGTAGGCAGAGATTGTTGTGGTTTTTGAGACCTGACCACTGACTCTGAAATTCTGTATTCTTCACTGCTCACTGCTCTGCTTATATGATGGAATCTTAGTCAGCTCAGGCTGCTATAATCAAGATACCATAGATTGGGTGGCTAAAACAATAAACATTTACTTCTCACACTTCTGGAGGCTGGAAGTCCAAGCCTCCTCAAGGCTGGACTGTGAGAGGGCCCGCTTCCTGGTTCACAGACAACCTTCTCACTGTGTCCTTATAAACTGGAGAGATCTCTAGGCGCTTCATCCTCTTATCAGACCACAAATCCCAACATGGGGACTCCACGCCCATGACCTCATTGAAACCTAATTACCTCTCAAAGGTCTCACCTCCAAATTCCATCACATTGGGGATTAGGCCTCAACATATGAATTTTGAGACATAAACATTTAGTCCACAGTAGATGGCTTTTTTTGCTTTGTCTTTGTCTTTGTCTTCTGATCTTGTATGCAGTGAACACATTTGACATGTGTTTTTACTTCACCTTTTAGGAGGGAGCTTTCATACAGGATTGTTCTTAGTCAGTTGCAAGATGGAGAGATGAGGTCGCAGCCAAAGAGGCCATGACAAGAGCAGAATCTCCCTAGCTCAGGTGGCCAGAAGCCCTTGGAAAAAGAGACAAATTAGCATTGTGTTAACCCGAGGTGCCCTGAGTGATTATGCCTGTGGAACGCTTGCAAGGTATATAATGAAATGAGTGTGCGGATATTGTCAAATTCCCCAGGAAGAGAAGGAAAAGCTTGGTAGCACAGAGGTTTTCATTTATTTCTATGTAAGGGAAGATGATATAGGTTCACTTTGTGATTTTTTTTGTTCTGACCTCACATAGGCTAGTGCTCAGAATACAGATCGGGAAATCTGAACAATTCCTATTTTTATGTAATTTCAGGGGAAGATGTTACAGTGATCTGACATAAATGCTCTGAAAATTGAATGATGAGCTCTAAAGATGTTATAAGCATTGTCTTCCTTTGGATGTCCAGTGGATTCTGAGAAGCTTAACTTTTGAAACTGGTGTGATAAGTACGTGAGATGGCTCCCTTTAGCTGTGTTCTCTGACAGTAACACTCACCCCGGGAATTATCATCATCTTTTATTTTCAGTGGTTAAGGAAAGGTCATGGTTTGGTCCCAAATAGGTTTTCCGTGGATTTCTATATACTAGAAATCCCTGTTGGTTCCTGCAGTAATCTGAGAGATTTCAATCTTTCCAGACTTATTTGGACTTTGGAGTCAGGCAGACTGGGTTCATATCTCAGCTCTCTGACTTATTGGCCAGGTAACCTTTGTCAATAAACTTATCTGAGCCCAAGTTTTCCTGCCTGTGAAATGGGGATGATATCTATCTCATAAAGTTTACAATAGGATACTGTAAATTGCTTGGTACAGTGACAGTACATGGCACATAGTCCATACTCAGTAAATGATAGCTATTATTAACTTGACTCTGACACCAGGTTCATTAAAAAGGAAAATAGACATATATGTTGGATGTAAAGGTTAAAGAAGACATAGCCAAAGAAGGATGCTGTGGTACCTACTTTCCACCCCTGCCTCATTCTTCACCCTTGGTCTCAGGTCAGGGTACTGCAATAGTCCAAGTATTCTTCCTTGAGATGAACGAGAACCCTATTGGACCATGGCTTTGTCTACTGCAAGGCTCCTCTCTTCAGATGTCTTCCCCAAAAGGGAGAACCAAGGCATCAAGAACAATTTGGATTTTAATGGATTATCGGTAAAAGTAAGAGGAGCACTCCTATGGTCCCTTCCAAGACTATGGCTCAATCAGAAGCATCCCTCCAAGACTCCTCCCATCAGAATCCATACTTCTTACCTGCCTGTGTCCCCCAAGGTCATTACTGAAGAACTAGGGTTTATTTTATACAAGCTTAATCACTCCTGAGACCACTCGTTATAAGTTCAATATCCAATACTTTATTAGCTTGGTTGTTTTTTCTTGTTTAGGGACAAAGTTCATTAGCATCTGGAACTAAAGCTATACAGACAGTGGCCAGTATAGCATTGTTACTTTTCCCTTTCCTTTATTGCCATAGGGCTTGTAATTAATAATAAAACTTGACTTTTGTTCTTCTGTCTCCATCTTCTGTGGTACAATAATTACAGACCGAACTTTAAGTAATTCTTCCTTTAGGAGCTGTTCACATGAAGCTAGAGGATTGTTTAGATGAAGCTTGACTTGTCCTCCTTTTAAAGACCCTATCCCTTTCCCTCCAACTGTCATGGGTGAATTGCAGTTGTCTGGGGTGGGAGGTGGACTTTGAAAATGAATGAGAATAAAACTGCATTTGTTAATTTTAATTTGATATTAGGGACTTCCCTGGTGGTCCAGCAGTTAAGATTCTGTGCTTCCACCACAGGGGGTGCGGGTTCGATCCCTTGTCTGGGAACTAAGATCCCACTTGCTGCGTGGTGTGGCACACACACACGCACAAATGAATTTTAACTGTTTATTAAACTATCATGACATAACTATTTAAATGGCACTCAAACCCACAAAAATTCAATCCAGCAACTATTTATTGAGAACTACTGTGTGTAAGGCTCAATGGAAGACACACTGAGGATAGAAAGACAAGACAGAATCTCTGACCTCAAGTGTATTAAAATGTCTTGGGAGGAGAGGTGTAATTAAGATAGAGGCCCAAGACTATGATTTAAAGCAAATAAAACCATCCAAACATAGTTGGGCATCCTTTGAATCCAGTATGAGTAGAATTCTAGGAAAGCTTGTCAACTTATGTAAGAGTTCTAATTGGAGGCATGTTGCCTTATATATAGAGCTACAGACTTTTCCCCTGGTACTTTATTGAGGTATAACTTACATAGAATAAAATGCACAAATCTTAAATGTATAACTTGGTTAATTTATATGTATGTACATACCTGTACCAGCACCTTATAGATATAATCTATATCTTCAGATCAAGATAGAGTTTATTTCCTTCACTCCAGAAACTTCCTCTGTGCTCTTTTCCTGTCAGTTCCCCTCCCCAGCGGTAACTCCTATTCTGAATTCAATCACCACAGATTAGTTTGGACTATTCTTTTCTTTTTTTTTTTGCTTTTAAAAAAAATTTATTTTATTGAAGTATAGTTGATTTACAATGTGTTAATTTCTGCTGTACAGCAAAGTGATTCAGTTATACACATATATACATTCTTTTTTATATTCTTTTCCATTATGGTTTATCACAGGATATTGAATATAGTTCCCTGTGCTATACAGTAGGACCTTGTTGTTTATCCATTCTACATGTAGTAGTTTGCATCTGCTAATCCCAAACTCCCAATCCTTGCCTCCCACACCCCCCCTCTCCCTTGGCAATCACAAGTCTGTTCTCTGTGTTAATTCAGACTATTCTTGCACTTTATATAAACCAAATGCTACAGCACATCTTCTTTTGTGTAAGAATTTTTTTTTCATTCAGTATCACGTTTTTGAAATTCATCCATTGTGTTGCCTGGGTCAGTAGTTGATTCCTTGTTGTTACTGAGTAGGATTCCATTTGTCTATCCATTTACCTTTGGATGGACATTTAAATTGATTGCAGTTTTTGTCTACTATGAATTTTGGCTATTGGGAACATTTGTGTACAAGTCTTTGTGTGGATATGTGCACTCATGTCTCTTTAGTAGGGTATTCAGTTGCTGGGTCCTATGGTGTACATTTGTGTAGCCTTAGCAAAGAGTCAGACTGTTTTCCAAAGCGGGTGTTCTATGTCACCACCAACAGTAGGTGTGAATCTCGGCTCGTCTTCCTCAGACTTTTCTAATGTTCTCTGAAGCCAGAGAGACCTTGGTTTAGGTTCAGGATCAGCTTTGTAACCTTGAGACAATTACTAATTTATACCACAGTTTTCCCATCTATAAAATGTGGATAATAACCACCTTTTGCAGTGTTTGTGAAGATGGTAGTGTTTGTGGAGATCAGAGACTCTGTATATTCAACTGCTGTAGTAAACACTCCAATATGGTAACTGCTATTATGATTATTATTATCTCCATATTCTCATCTTATCCAATTACCATAAGCCAACGTTTTCCAAGATGTGCAGTATGGTGGCACTTGACAGTTATTTTACTCTAAGTATTACATAGACACAGCATATTACAAAATACTGAATCACACAGTGAAAATTTATTTCTATTCCAATTTTCTTTAATCCCAATTATATCAAATGAAGAGTCTCAGCATGGTGTTAGTCTGATTTAACACCTCTCCAGTACTTGCTAATCTTCCTTTTTAATAAAGTGAGAACAAGACACAGGCTCTTAGTGTTTAGAAGGCAACAGTAGCTAGAAATGATTCGAGGTTGTTTTGTCTTCACTGTTTTTTAATTTTTAGTGTTAGTAGAATGGATGGCAAGTAATACTAGTAGTGTTTATGGTAGTGATTTAATCTGTTCACAAATTATTTACATCTAAAAAGCAAGTTGTCTGAAAGAAAAAAAATGTTAAGACAATAGTATTTTGGGAGGAATCTGGTCATGGCCGCAAGTGCTGTCATAAGTTGATCCCCTCCTGTGGGTCCCACACTCAGTTTCATACTAATATCCCCAACACACACAGACACAGTCATGTGAGTGTGCAAAGGCATGTATTCCTTATCCTTGGAGTCCAGATCATACAAAGAACACAGCATGTCTGGGTCATTGGAGGTGGCGTTTTTGGTGGGGCAAGCCAAGCAAGACCAGAGTGGGCACAGCTTCAATCTGTGGGAAAAAGGTCAGAGGGATGCTTGGATAAATTTCCATGTCGTATATCATTCAGTCAGAGATATCAGAGGCAGTGCTGATAAGATTTTAGAGACAAGTAGCGTTGGGCTCAAATTGTGATTTTTGCAAATTACTGGCTGTGTGACATTGGAAAAATAACCTCTCATGGCCTCAGTTTCCTTATTTGTGAAATCGGGGTTCTAATGCCTCCCTGTCTGAGTTGCTGTGGGGATTAAAGGAGTCAACATGTGTGAATAGGTTTAATGAATGCTTTCTATTGTTTTGATGATCCTGGATAGACGTTCAAGGTAGTATAGCATCTTCATTTGCACTGTCTCCACTGGAATCAAGCATGACAAGCTTTTCTTGGCTGATGAGGCTTTGCTGCCTTGAAAGCTTCTTGTACGCCCCATGCTTCCAATATTCTCCCCCCAGGTTTACCATCAAAACTTGTGAGTCCTGTGTCCCATCCCCTCAGGCCTCTGCTCTCCTGCTAGAGAGAGTTAGGTCTTAATCCTTGTGAAGGGAATAACATATCTGACTACAGAATCTGATCTCGGTGTTTCTGTTTGAGCTCTGCTACATACTTTGTACTCACATCTGTCACAGCTCCCATGGCATTGTGCAGAGAAGTCAGCTAGATGGTAAGCTTCTTGAAGACAGGGATCGTATGTGCTGATCTCTGAATCTGGAGCACCTGGCACAATATAGGTGCTCAATAGAGGTGGGATGAATTGAGAGATTGGGATTGACATATACACACTATTGACACTATGTATTAAAATAGATAACTAATGAGAACCTACTGTATAGCACAGGGAACTCTGCTCAGTGCTCTGTGGTCACTAAATGGGAAGGAAGTCCAAAAGGAAGGGATATTTGTATATGTATAGCTGATTCACTTTGCTGTACAGTAGAAATTAACACAACATTGTAAAGCAACTATACTCCGATAAAAATTTAAAAAGTATAAAGCCCATGAGAAAGAACAAACAAAACCAAAACGCTGGTCCACTGATGTCCTGTGGCTTCACTTATTTTCTTAGTAGAATGTAAGGTCCTGGAAGGCAGGACCGTGTCTGCCTATTCAGTGTTGAATCTCCAGTGCTTGGTAGACTCTCAGGAGCCACAGGTTGAATGAAGGAGTGAGACGAAAAGGGAGGATGATTTCTCTTTTCTGTGTTTGAGACCAGGATGTGAGCAGATAACTGGACCCACACAAAGCGGGCACCAGCTCCCGGCCAGACCTGTGAGCAGCTGGTCCTATCTGCTCCCTTTGTTGGCAAATACTCTGTAAGAGACCGCCCTCCAGTGCACCTGCCTGGATTGATCATCTTCTTTGTGATAACAGGAAGGAAAACCATTATAGCACAAGTGCCTTGTCATTCCACATGCCTCTGCCTGTGATAAATGTTCTCCATTTACAGAGTCGTCGGTGGAAACCTAGAGGGAATGTTTGCCATCCAGGCTTAACCTGGAGCAGGTTCATCATTAAACAACTCCTGTAATTTCCACTGCTCAGCATTCATCTTTTCCTCACAGGGCTGGGGAAGAACAGAGTTTCTGAAAGCTGCCACCTAATTGCTCTTTCTTTCATCTGTACATTGTTGGGAAGAGGTGGACAGGAGGGATCGCCATCAAATGGACAGGCCTATTTTTTGACTGAGTTGTTTTGATTTACGTTTCTAACAGTGGGTTTGCTGTGTTGAGAAAAGAGGACTGGGGAGCAGGGTAGAATCAGGGAGATCAGTTAGGAAGGTTACAGCAACGATTCCCACTGGGAAATGATGGTGGCTTGGCAAGGATGGAACAGTGGGCGTGACTCAGGGCTGGTGTGTGTGGTTGAGCTAGTCGTGTGTACCCATCTTGGGGACCCATTGCCGTGGCTCTGATGGGAACGGCATCCCTAGAGTTTTGCTGTGCGTACCTGTATGGATGCAGTAGTGCTGTAAGAAGTGGGTGGATTCCACGAAGGCAGGGATTTTACTTTGCTCCATGCTCTATCTCTAGTGCTTGCACATGTCTGGCACAGAGTAGGTGCTCATAAAAATGTTTCACATGAATGATATGTTGGCTTCCATCTCCTGCGTTCTTGGAAACATCGCAGCTGCAGGTGACTCAGTGCAGGCTCAAGTGTGTTTTGGCTGATCTTGTAAATGTATGCTTTTTTTTTTTTTTTTTTTTTTGACAGCCACTTTGAGTGCCCTGGTGTGAAAGCCCCTTTGCACTTCACAGCACTATCATTTTACATCATCAGGTGCAAACCATCTTTTAACGGCATTATTTGCAGAGAATAGGGAAAAAATAAACTTTATTATATTTTGTCATTCCCCCTTCCCCCAGCATCATATCTGAGTCACCTCTCACTTGCTGATCTGTACTGGCTGCAATTAAAATTAAATCGCCTTTGGGACCAGAAAAGTCTCATCTTTATTTACAGCACCTGCAAATCATGCCGCTTCTCCTAATTTTAACAGCTTCTTCAGTGGCAAAAATCTCTTTTCTGAAGGAGCGGGTGGAGAAGTGATAAAGAATAGTTATTGAACTCTATCCTCTGGGGATAGGATGGAGGAGACCAGGCCAGGAGAGGGAATATTTTGGGGTTCAAGTGTGGGTGCTGCCTTTTCTGAGCTGAATGACCCTGAACAGATTGTGGAAACTTGCTGAACCCCAGTTACCTCATCAGTAAGCTGAGGGGAAGATCAGTGCCTATTCAACCAATCCAGTGGACTGTAGGAACCCAAGGAGATGACATCTGAGAAAGTTCTTATATTTTTAGTAGCAGAGAGAGGGAGTGAAGTGTGGGAGAATCTATAATAAGCCTATTATTTAAACTATCAGGCTCACTGCATGTTTTGTTTGAAACGCTTCTCATCATGTATCATCGTGCTGAAATGCCTTTTATCCTATATCTGTCTCTCTATGCCTTTATCTCCTTCCCCATTTCCATCAAATTCATTCAGCAGTAATTTATTAAACACTTAGGATATGTTAGGCACTGAGTCTCTAGCAGGGAACAAGACAGATGTGGCTTCTGCCCATAAGTAGCTTACAAGTTAATAATGCAAGAGAGGCCTGGAAAAAAAAAATCACATACCTGACGATGTGATTACCACTATGCTACGTTCTAGGAAGGGGAAAATGTCTGGAGTTATGAGAACATATAACAGGGAGACTAAACCAGCCTGAAGAGCCAGGGAGCCCTCTGTGCAGATGTGGTATATACGCAGAGACATGAAGGATGCCTGGGAGTTAACCAGATGGAAGGAGGGAATAGTGTTCCAGGCAGGTGGAACAGCACGTGCTAAGATCTGGATGCTGGAATACAGCAAGTGAAAGGAGAGGTAAGTCATGAGGGTGGAAAGGCAGGCAAGGGAGAGATCAGGTAAGCAAATCACTTTGCTAGAGCAGTGGGTGTATAAACACAGGAGGTGGATGCTGTGATGATACAGTCCTGACAGTGATGACACAGAACCAAACCAAAAGAAAACACACGAGTAAAGAAAGCAACAGTGATAACTCTGGTTCTATTTCCCCTGGATCACTTGCAACATTTTCTCTAAAAGGTGTTTTGTAAATCAAATCACCAACTTAGGACTTTGTATATGTCCAAGCAGCTCCTTCGTAGAGAGAGTCAAGGTATTCCTTGCCCTTCTGACTCCAGAGGGAAGGTTAGGAGACTAGGAGAAGGTAAAGACAGTTTCCAATCAGTGCTGGGCTAAGCTCTCCATGTGGGTAAACAGAACTCCCAGACACAGACACTGGTGCTGTAGTTCACTCATTTAATAAGGTTGTTTGCATGACAGTTCTCTTTGAAGTTCCTATCAATCACCCTGTGACATTGTTCTAATGAACACCCTCCCCACCCCAGCTGGATGCAAGCAGACATACAAATTTGCCCCAGGGGAATGGTGGCCTCCCCATGTTCCCATGAAAAGCTCATTACCAAGCCCAGGCAATCACATTTACATTGCTAATTGAAGAAGAAAGCTACAGTAAGCACAAGAGTGAAAATTATTGGACAATATCAAGGAAAACATCCCCAGTTCCCCTGGGGGTGTCAGTGTCAGCAACCACAACAGGCCACTGTGCCTGATGCTAATAAAAGAGAAGCTAAAATGAGCACTGAGGAAAATCAGCAGACTCCAGAGATTCTCGATGATTGCCTCTGACATGGAGTTTTGAGATATTTCAATGCCATGGAACTTAATTGAAGTGGAGCAGGGTGGCAAATGGATTTCATTTCTTAAGTGGATTCTCCTAGGGCCAAGAGATATCTAAGCTGAACCGGTTCCACTGTTATTCACAGCTGATTTGGCCCAGGAAAACCCCTCTGTTCCCTGTTAGTAGATCCTACACTTTCACCACCACTTGACCTGTAGCCCTATGGGAGGAGTCAAATTGTTCACCTATAGGTCATGACAACAACAGGTCCTCCCCTGACCCATGACAGGCACAACAAAAGGGAAAAGCACCCCCACCTCCCAAAATGATATGACAATGAACTCTTGACTGTCACGTGTTTTGACGAATGCTCCTTGCTCTCAATGAAGGACCTGATGCGAAATCCTCAACATTGGGGTGTTTGAAAAATATTTGTTGGTTGTCATCGAGGGAGGATGGTTGAACAGGACCAATCTTTCTGAATCGGGTTTTCATGTTTTGAGCAAGATAGGCTGCGATGACCTTTTCCATAACTATTTAAATTACGTTGTACTTAAAAGGGCTGGGGGTTAGTTGGCATTAGCCTAGATAACACTACTGAGAGAGAGAAACACACACGTATTTCAATTTGAAATTTGGAAAATTTCAAACATAAACGAAAGTATAATGAAAGCAAGTGACATCTGCAAGATGGCGGGATAGGAGCTTCCTACATCATTTTCCCCACAGAACATTGAATTTGACAATCACCCATGGACAAGGGTACCTTTGTAGGGATCTGGGAGTCCAGTGGAAAAGTTGCAGCACATTGTTGGAGCAAAAAAGCCCAAGAATAGACACATTGAAAGGATAACAACAGTTTCACTTTACCCATGTCATCCTCTGCTCCCTGGTGACACAGCTCAGTGCCAAGGAGAACCTTTTAGTCTGCGATTTCTCCAGTGGGGGAAAGTGAGAGTGTGTGAGTGAAGGTCTACCTTCCCCAGCCATGTGGGATGTTTCCCAAGAGGCTGGCCTCTATCCCACTGCATCCAGAATACTGAGGTGAGCTGTAGGGCTGAGGGCTGGGGAGAGGCAGGGAGCATAGAAACCAGGGCTCAGAAAGTATCAAAGGGATGCAGATCCTACTAACTTCTTCCCTGGACTCCATCAGGAAGCCTGCCCACAAGCTGCTGGGGATGTCATCTGTGGACCCCCAAACTGACCCATGGACCCACTCAACACTCCCTGTAACTCCTTTCCTTTTGGCTGGATCCCTGTGTGTTCTCATGGACCATGAGCATGAACCTTTGCAGACAGCAAGCATGTGCATGCAGAAAGCCTGCCCGACTGCAGGATTGGGGAAAACCATGCGAACTGAGCATCTCAGGGCACTGCCCTTGGGAAACACAGAGGAGGCTCTCAGCACTTACCTGGCTTTGCAGGATCAAGACAGGCAAATGATTTTAGAAATTCTCTCTGTGAATTCCCTAACACTTTCTGCTTCCATAGCCTCCTTCTCCTCTTTCTGTTCTGGAAATCTGAAACTTTACTTTCCCCTCTTCTATGCACTTCCCATAACTGACTCTAGGGCCAAGAGGTAGTGGAGAGAGATAGTAAAAAGCAATGGAAGGGACTGGGTTCAAGATGGCAGAGTAGAAGGACATGCACTAACTCCCTCTTGAGAGAGCACCAGAATCACAACTAAATGCTGAACGATCATTGACAGGAAGACACTGGAAGTCACAAAAAAAGATACCCCACATCCAAAGACAAATGAGAAGCCACAGTGAGCCTTCCCGTAGGAGGGGTGCAATCACAAGAAAATCAAATCCCATAACTGCTGGGTGGGTGACTCACAAACTGGAGAACAGTTATATCACAGAAGTCCACCCACTGGAGTGAAGGTTCTGAGCCCCACATCAGGCTTCCCAACCTGGGGGTCTGGCAATGGAAGGAGGAATTCCCAAAGAATCAGACTTTGAAGGCTAGTGGGATTTGATTGCAGAACTTCAACAGGACTGGGAGAAACAGAGACTCCACTCCTGGAGGGCACACACAAAATAGTGTGCTCATCAGGACCCAGGGGAAGGAGCAGTGACCCCACAGGAGACTGAATCAGACATACCTGCTAGTGTTGGAGCGTCTCCTGCAGAGGCGGGGTGGGGGGGGTGGCTGTGGCTCACCGAAGGGACAAGGACACTGGCAGAAGAAGTTCGGGGAAGTACTCCTTGGCGTGAGCCTTCCTGGAGTCTGCCATTAGCCCCATCAAAGAGCCTGTAGGCTCCAGTGCTGCATTGCCTCAGGCCAAACAACCAACAGGGAGGGAACCCAGCCCCACCCGTCAGCAGACAAGCGGATTAAAGTTTTACTGAGCTCTGCCCACCAGAGCAACACCCAGCTCTACCCACCACCAGTCCCTCCCATCAGGAAGCTTGCACAAGCCTCATTCACCAGAGGGCAGACAGCAGAAACAAGAAGAACTACAATCCTGCAGCCTGTGGAACGAAAACCATATTCACAGAAAGACAGACAAGATGAAAAGGCGGAGGACTATGTACCAGATGAAGGAACAAGATAAAACCCCAGAAAAACAACTGAATGAAGTGGAGATAGGCAATCTGCCAGAAAAAGAATTCAGAATAATGATAGTGAAGATGATCCAGGACCTCGGAAAAAGAATGGAGGCAAAGATCGAGAAGATGCAGGAAATGTTTAACAAAGACCTAGAAGAATTAAAGAACAAACACCTAGAAGAATTAAAGAACAAACAGAGATGAACAATACAATAAGTGAAATGAAAAATACACTAGAAGGAATCAATAGCAGAATAACTGAGGCAGAAAAACGGATAAGTGACCTGGAAGACAGAATGTTGGAATTCACTGCTGTGGAACAGAATAAAGAAAAAAGAATGAAAAGAAGTGAAGACAGCTGAAGAGACTTCTGGGACAACAATAAATGTACCAACATTGGTATTATAGGGGTCTCAGAAGGAGAAGAGACAGAGAAAGGACCTGAGAAAATATTTGAAGAGATTATAGTCAAAAACTTCCCTAACATGGGAAAGTAAATAGCCACCCAAGTCCAGGAAGCTCAGAGAGTCCCAGGCAGGATAAACCGAGGAGAAACACACTGAGAGACATAGTAATCAAACTGACAAAAATTAAAGACAAAGAAAAATTATTAAAAGCAACAGGGGAAAAGTAACATACAAGGGAACTCCCATAAGGTTAACAGCTGATTTCTCAGCAGAAACTCTACAAGCCAGAAGGGAGTGGCATGATATATTTAAAGTGATGAAAGGGAAGAAACTACAACGAAGTTTACTCTACCCAGCAAGGATCTCATTCAGATTTGAAGGAGAAATCAAAAGCTGTACAGACAAACAAAAGCGAAGAGAATTCAGCACCACAAAACCAGCTCTACAACAAATGCCAAAGGAACTTCTCTAAGTGGGAAACACAAGAGAAGAAAAGGACCTACAAAAACAAACCCAAAACAATTAAGAAAATGGTAATAGGAACATACATATCGATAATCACCTTAAACGTGAATGGATTAAATGCTCCAACCAAAAGACACAGGCTCACTGAATGTATATAAAAACAAGACCCATCTATATGCTGTCTACAAGAAACCCACTTCAGACCTAGGGACACATACAGACTGAAAGTGAGGGGATGGAAAAAATTCCATGCAAATGGAAATCAAAAGAAAGCTGGAGTAGCAATCCTCATATCAGATAAAATAGACTTGAAAATAAAGAATGTTACAGGAGACAAGGAAGGACACTACATAGCGATCAAGGGATCAACCCAAGAAGGAGATATAACAGTTATAAATATATATGCACCCAACATAGGAACACCTCAATACATAAGGCAAATGCTAACAGCTATAAAAGAGGAAATCGACAGTAACACAGTAATAGTGGGGGACTTTAACACCTCACTTACACCAATGGACAGATCTCCAGACAGAAATTTAATAAGGAAACAGATGCTTTAAATGACACAATAGACCAGATAGATTTAATTGATATTTATAGGACATTCCATCCAAAAACAGCAGATTACACTTTCTTCTCAAGTGCGCACGGAACATTCTCCAGGATGGATCACATCTTGGGACACAGATCAAGCCTCAGTAAATTTAAGAAAATTGAAATCATAGCAAACATCTTTTCTGACCACAGTGCTATGAGATTAGAGATAAATTACACGGAAAAAAACTGTAAAAAACACAAACACATGGAGGCTAAACAATACATTACTAAATAGCCACGAAATCACTGAAGAAATCAAAGAGTAAATCAGAAAATACCTAGAGACAAATGACAATGAAAACACGACAATCCAAAACCTATGCGATGTAGCAAAAGCAGTTCTAAGAGGGAAGTTTATAGCAATACAATCCTGCCTCAAGAAACAAGAAAAATCTCAAATAAACAATCTAACCTTACACCTAAAGGAACTAGAGAAAGATGAACAAACAAAACCCAAAGTTAGTAGAAGGAAAGAAATCCTAAAGATCAGAGCAGAAATAAATGAAATAGAAACAAAGAAAACAATAGCAAAGATCAATAAAACTAAACAGTGGTCCTTTGAGAAGATAAACAAAATTGATAAACCATTAGCCAGACCCATCAAGAAAAAAAGGGAGAAGACTCAAACCAATAGAATTAGAAATGAAAAAGGAGAAGTAACAACTGACACTGCAGAAATACAAAGGATCATGAGAGATTACTACAAGCAACTCTATGCCAATAAAATGGACAACCTGGAAGAAATGGACAAATTCTTAGAAAGGTATAATCTTCCAAGACTGAATCAGGAAGAAATAGAAAATATGAACAGACCAATCACAAGTAATGAAATTGAAACTGTGATTAAAAATCTTCCAACTAACAAAAGTCCAGGACCAGCTGGCTTCACAGGTGAATTCTATCAAACATTTAGAGAAGAGTTAACACCCATCCTTCTCAAACTCTTCCAAAAAAATGCAGAGGAAGGAACACTCCCAAACACATTCTATGAGGCCACCATCAATCACCCTGATACCAAAACCAGACAGAGACACTACAAAAAAAGAAAATTACAGATCAATGTCACTGATGAATATAGATACAAAAATCCTCAACAAAATACTAGCAAACAGAATCCAACAACACATTAAAAGGATTATACACCATGATCAAGTAGGATTTACCCCAGGAATGCAAGGATTCAATACATGCAAATCAATCAGTGTGACACACCATATTAGCAAACTGAAGAAGAAAAACCATATGGTCATCTCAATAGATGCAGAAAAAGCTTTTGACAAAATTCAACACCCATTTATGATAAAAACTCTCCAGAAAGTGGGCAGAGAGGGAACCTACCTCAACATAATAAAGGCCATAGATGACAAACCCACAGCAAATATCATTCTCAATGGTGAAAAACTGAAAGCATTTCCTCTAAGTGCAGGAACAAGACAAGGATGTCCACTCTCACCACTATTATTCAACATAATTTTGGCAGTCCTAGCCACGGCAATCAGAGAAGAAAAATAAATAAAAGGAATGCAAATTGGAAAAGAAGAAGTAAAACTGTCACTGTTTTCAGATGACATGATACTATACATAGAGAATCCTAAAGATGCCACCAGAAAACTACTAGAACTAATCAGTGAGTTTGGTAAAGTTGCAGGATACAAAATTAATGCACAGAAGTCTCTTGCATTCGTATACACTAACAACAAAAGATCAGAAAGAGAAATTAAGGAAACAATCCCATTCACCACTGCAACAAAAAGCATAAAATACCTAGGAATAAACCTACTTAAGGAGTTAAAAGACCTGTACTCAGAAAACTGTAAGACACTGATGAAAGAAATCAAAGATGACACAAACAGATGGGGAGATATACCATGTTCTTGGACTGGAAGAATCAGTGTTGTGAAAATGACTATACTACCCAAAGCAATCTACAGATTCACTGCAATCCCTGTTAAATTACCAATGTCATTTTTACAGAACTAGAACAAAAAAATCTTAAAATTTGCATGGAGATGCAAAAGACCCCAAATAGCCAAAGCAATCTTGAGGGGAAAAAAGGAGCTGGAGGAATCAGATTCCCTGACTTCAGACTATACTACAAAGCTACAGGAATCAAGACAATATAGTACTGGCACAAAAACAGAAATATAGATAAACCTGTGCACCTACAGTCAACTAATCTATGACAAAGGAGGCAAGGATATACAATGGAGAAAAGACAGTCTCTTCAATAAGTGGTGCTGGGAAAACTGGACAGCTACATGTAAAAGAATGAAATTAGAACACTCCCTAACACCATACACGGAAATAAACTCAAAATGGATTAAAGACCTAAATGTAAGACCGGACACTATAAAACTGTTAGAGGAAAACATAGGCAGAACACTCTATGACATAAATCACAGCAAGATTCTTCTTGACCCACCTCCTAGAGAAATGGAAATTAAAACAAAAATAAACAAATGGGACCTAATGAAAAAGCTTAAAAGCTTTTTCCTAGCAAAGGAAACTATAAACAAGATGAAAAGACAACCCTCAGAATGGGAAAAAATATTTTCAAATGAATCAACAGACAAAGGATTAATCTCCAAAGTATATAAACAGCTCATGCAGCTCAATATTAAAAAAAAAACCCAATCAAAAAATGGGCAGAAGACATAAATAGACATCTCTGCAAAGAAGACATACAGATGGCCAAGAGGCACATGAAAAGATGCTCAACATCTCTAATTATTAGAGAAATGCAAATCAAAAGTACAATGAGATATCACTTCACACTGGTTAGAATGAGCATCATCAGAAAATCTACAAACAACAAATGCTGGAGAGAGTGTGGAGAAAAGGGAACCCTCTTGCACTGTTGGTGGGAATGTAAATTGATACAGCCACTATGGAGAACAGTATGGAGGATCCTTAAAAAACTAAAAATAGAATTACCATATGACTCAGCAATCCCACTACTGGGCATACACCCTGAGAAAACTGTAATTCAAAAAGACACATGTACCCCAGTGTTCACTGCAGCACTATTTACAATAGCCAGGTCATGGAAGCAACCTAAATGCCCATTGACAGATGAATGAATAAAGAAGATGTGGTACATACATACAGTTGAATATTACTCAGCCATAAAAAGGAATGAAATTGGGTCATTTGTAGAGATGTGGATGGACCTAGAGACTGTCATGCAGAGTGAAGTAAGTCAGAAAGAGAAAAACAAATATTGTTTATTAACACATATATGTGGAGTCTAGAAAAATGGTACAGATGAACCGGTTTGCAAGGCAGAAATAGAGACACAGATGTAGAGGACAAACGTATGGACACCAAGGGGAGAAAGTGGTGGGTGGTGTGGTGGTGGTGGGATGAACTGGGACATTGGGATTGACATATATACACTAATATGTATAAAATAGATAACTAATAAGAACCTGTTGTATAAAAAATTAATTAAAATAAAAGTCCACAGGGCCTGGGGAGGAAAAAAAACCAATGGAGATGCTCTTTCCTCCCTCAGAGTTTTAGGTACTGGCCCAATGGCAGGTGCTGTCACCATTGCCACTACTGTATGAGGATGGCTTGCGGGCTGGGGCAGAAGAGAATGGAAAAAAACATAAAAATGGGAAATTATGTCTCTTCTTGGACCCCGTAGGTGCACCCTTTCTCACTTATTAGATTAAAATGAGAGATCTCTTGGAGCTCTTACTGTTTGTACCGGTGCCTAATTCTGGATTTTTGCTTGCCTCTGGGACCAGGCTGGAGTTACTGGTGGAAAAAAAATCCCAATAATTCACTGCTGGATTGGTCTTGCTTTGAGTTTTATTTTTTCTTCCTCTCTTTCTTTCTCTTTTTCTTCCTTTCTTCCTTCCTTTCTTCCTTCCTTCCTTCCTTTCTTTCTTTTTTCTTTCTTTTCTTTCTTTCATTTTCTTTCTTTCTCTTTCTTTCTTTCTTTCTTTCTTTCTTTCTTTCTTTCTCTTTCTCTTTCTCTTTCTCCCTTCCTTCCTTCCTCCCTCCCTTCCTCCCTCCCTCCCTCTTTCTTTCTCTCTCTCTTCCTTCCTTCCTTCCTTCTCTCCTTCCTTCCTTCTCTCCTTCCTTCCTTCCTTCCTTCCCTCCCTCCCTCCCTCCCTCCCTCCCTCCCTCCCCCCTCCCTCCCTCCTCCCTCCCTCCCTCCCTTTCTTTCTTTCTTTCTTTCTTCCTTCCTTCCTTCCTTCCTTCCTTCCTTGCTTCCCCTCCTCCTTCTTCCTCTTCTTCTTTTTCCAATCAGCCTACTACGATTTCCTTTTCAGAGTCCTCAAATGCTGTCCCATGCATTCTTTGCAAGATTTTTAGTTGTATAGTGTGAGAGAGACAAGGTACGCTATGCTTTCTCCACCTTACCCAGAACTGGAACCCGAATGATTCATTTTTAAAAAACCTATTTTTTTATCGGGCTTAAGTTCTACATTTTTAAAAGTCAGTTTTGGGCTTCCCTGGTGACGCAGTGGTTAAGGATCCACCTGCCAATGCAGGGGACATGGGTTCGAGCCATGGTCCAGGAAGATCCCACATGCCATGGAGCAACTAAGCCCGTGCGCCACAACTGCTGAGCCTGTGCTCTAAAGCCTGCAAGCCATAACTACTGAGCCCATGTGCCACAACTACTGAAGCCCGCGCACCTAGAGCCCATGCTCCGCAACAAGAGAAGCCACTGCAATGAGAAGCCCATGCACCGCAACGAAGAGTAGCCCCCGCTCGCCGCAACTAGAGAAAGCCTGTGAGCAGCAACGAAGACCCAACACAGCCAAAAATAAATAAATAAAATTTAAGAAGTCAGTTTTATTGAAGTGTAAGTTGTATACAATCAAATATATACATAGTAAGTGTACATTAAGTGGACTTTGACAAACCTACATACCTGTATATCTACCACCCCAATCAAAATATGGAACATTTCCTTCACCTTAGAAAATTCTTCATATCCTTGCTGATTTAAAAAAACGTCTGAAAACTTCTGGAACTGAAAGTATTTGCTGTTGATTTTTTAAGAGTATTCCAGTGCTTTATTCCTCTCTCCCCTCTCTCTGAATTATTATAATTTTGCTGAACATTTGAAATTAAATTGCTGACTTCAAGACCCTCTGCCCCATAATATATTGTGTGTATTTCTTAATAACAAAGACATTCTCTTGCATGACTACAATGCAGTGATTGAAATCAGGAAATTTAATGTTGATACAGAATAAGTCTATAATATTCAGTCCATATTAAAATTTTGTGTATTGTCTCACTTGGTGTCCTTTATAGCATTTTTGTCCAATCCAAGATCATTTTGCTGTTTATTTTTGAAGGAGAGTAAAATCTCCTCCCTTTTCCCAATTCATCAACTCCACATGAGGGACCAAGCGCCTGGAGGACTCCCAAATGAGGCAGCGCCAAGGTTGATTCTGGCTGGAGGGCAGAGGAGGTGGGAAGCCAAGGGAACAGCCCATCGTGGAAGGAAATGTGCTTCTCTTAGCTTGGATAGGCAGGCCTCCTGGCAGAACCCTGCTGACCAGTCATCCAGACTGCAACACCCCAGGAGCTTTGGTATTCTGTGAGCCTGCCAACAAAACAAACGCAGTCTGAGACAGCAAGCATATTTCCTAAAAGTCAACTCGATCTACCTCCTGGAGGGGAGGCTGCATGTCTGTGTGCCAGTCACATTAGAGTAGTCAATTTCCTGCCAGCAGTCGGTGGAGAATGCAACCCACGTGGGCTGCGAGGGCGCCCTACCTGCCGACACGACAAGGGAAAATCATGGTCCCCTCCTGAGTGTGCACCAACCTGAATCCTCCTAGAAAACAACCCCTCTCTCACTTGCCCGGGACAAATGTGAATTTAGAACATGCTCTTGGCATCATTCATTTTTATATGAGTGCAACTTCTTGGGTGTGGGCAGGTTGGGAACACATGTTTGTGGGCTGGTGGATCTTTGAGATGAGTAGCTGATCTCATGTCTCTTGGCCAGTTTAGAAGCAAATTGTTGCCCCTGGTAACAGTTATCAAATTGAAAATAGTAAGTTATGAATATTCTCAATCCTTCTTCACTTTCGAGTTTATAGAAAATGTTACTTATTTGTAATAATGGTAGATAATTCATGGCTCTTAGTACTATAGGGTGTTAATAAAACCCCATAACTAAACCCTTTAAGAGTGGAAGGGAGTGATGATACAGTCCATTATTAAACAGTCTCCAAATTTACCAGTTACACATATATAGTCTAGAAGAATGTAAAAAAAAACCCACAAAAACCTTTTTCAGGTCAAGTTCTATTTCAAACTATACAGAGGCCACTAACAACTGGTGTGCGTGGGAAGTGGCTCCTCCTTTCTACCTAGTTTGTCACCAGCATCTCAACAGGGATGAATCTTCTCATGTTGGTTCAAGTGCTTTATCTTCATGGTTACTATAGAATTTAACTCCTCGCTTTTAGCTCTTTCTTCTTCTTCAGGATCCTACACCCCTCCCTCTCCTCCCCTCACCGTCCTGCCTCTTCTATTCCGTATTTAAAAATAGGATGTCAGTCACTCAGCCACATTTGATTCCACCAAATAAGTGCGGGGATGCGATTCTGGGTGGAAGGTTGATGGTGACTTTGGACCAGGTGGGTAGAGCAGTGACAGTGCTGGACAATTAAACTGCCACATTGACCTTCCTCCTGGCTCAAGTGCTTGACATTACTATGTTAAAAGAATTTCTATCTTTTTTTTTTTTTTAACTCACCTTGAGTTACATTAGCAAATGTGCCCTGTCCCCCATTTGTTAAATTATCTTTGGAATGTTCGAGCCCCAGGAAAGAAAAACCCTAGCCATTCAAACTATGTTAACATTAGCCAAAGATAGGAATTAATTTTTTGTCAAGTACAACTCTTTTAAAATAACAAAAGCACAAGGGCATGTAAATGCAATGGTTTCTTCAATAACTTAGGGTCTTTAAAAAAATATAGATTTGGGCACCCTCCCTGATTCTGCAAAATTAGGATCTCTAGAAGCAAGGCTCAGGTACTACATTTTTAGTGAATTTCCCAGGATTCATGAACCTTAGCTTTAGAGAGCTCATCTGCTTCCCACAGGGGAAAGAGGAAAACAACTCCATCCAGGGAATGGGGAAGTAAGAAGGCATGTGCCTCTTGAGCAATGGATGAGAGTAATAATATCACCCAAAGACTTGATGGGAAGAGAGAGGTGATTGCAATGGGTGTAGTGAGGAATGCAGCATTACTGACAAGATGTGGATAATTAATTATTTAGGGAAATTTACTTGTTTAATGTCGGATTAAGAATTTTTAGGGGCAAGAAAAGTCACATTGATTTACAAAATGAAAAGCCAAGGCAATGATATTCACAGCATTGAAGTTTTCCCAGAGGGGCAAAAATAACAGGAAGGAATTTTGTGGTGAGCTGAAGCAGGACATAATATAGGCTGTTTCTAGTAACTGGACACATTTCTGTTCATTTGGAACCTTAACTCTTTCATACTTTAGGCTCTGTGCAGACTGAAATCTTTGTGATTATTTCTAGATAGATAAAGACTTCTAGTATTCTGTGGTGCATTAGAGAAGGGAAAACATTTCTATTCAACAGTGAGAGATGATGAATCAATCAGTCTTTCATTTATTCCACAAATATTTATTGAATGTCTACTACATGTTAGGTACAAATCTATGCCTTAGTGGCAGACTGATGGACAATCCTAATTATATGGTGTCTGCATTTGAAGAATGGCCTCCTGTATCAGCTATCTATTTCTATGTAGCAAATTAACCCCAAACTTAGCTTAAAACACTGAACATTTATAATCTCACAATTTCTGTGGGTCAGGAATTCAGGAGCATCTTAGCTGTGTGGTTCTGACTCAGAGTCTTTTATGAGATTGAAGTCAAGATGTTGGCTGAAGATGTGGTGATCTGAAGGCTTGACTGGGTTGGGGGAATGGTTCATGCATGGCTGTTGGCAGGGGACCTCAGTCACTTGCCACATGGGCCTCTTTATAGTGTAGCTTGAAAGTCCTTACAGCATGGCAGCTGGCTTCTCCCAGAGTGAGTGATCCACAAGAGAGCAAGGAGGAAACTGCAATGTCTTTTGTGACCTAATCTTGGAGTTACATACTGTGACTTCCTTAGAAATCAATCACTAAGTGTAGCCCACACACAAGAGGAGGGGAATTAGGCCCCATCCTTTTAACGGAGGCATGTTGAAGAACTTGTGGACATCTTTACATAAAGGACTTTGTTACCTTTGTTATAGCTAGATTCAAATGCAAACTTAGCAAGCTGACTGAACCGTCTAACCACTCTCAAGTACTAACTATGCAGTGATTCTTGATAATGGTCACCTATTAGAATAACTGGGGGTAGAGCTTCTCAAAAATATTGATACCTGGGTTCTACCTCCAGAAATTCTGACTCAAATGGTCTGGAATGGGGTCTGGATATTGGTAATTAAAAAAAACTCAGGTAATAAACCACTGCCCAATAAACTGAAAAATTACTGATTAATAAATCTTTAAGAGTCTAGCTTTTGGATGTCATTTTAATCTTTATTTACTTGCATCATTTGATGAGCTCTCCAGGTCTTTTGTTTGTCTTTGCCACCATTTTTACCCATTTGTATTCATTTTATACATGTTCCAGTTTAGTTTTCTTATTTATTTTGAACCCATATTCTCAACTATATTAGAGTTTGACGTAATGTTATTTCCTAACAGCTTCATCATGCATTCACACATCTAAAGGAAAAATCTTAACTCCAGCAAAATTGGCTCGAAGCATGTGTGCGCTATGTAAAAATGTCAGGAATGCTATAATTATATTTTATCAGGTGAAGCTTAACATTTTAATAGGCAGTGTCTAAGGCTGATCTGACAGGGTGTTTTTGGATGGCGAAATGGATGCTCAAAATAAGAAAACACCACTTAGAAACCAAATGAGTCACTTCTGCCAGACAAGTAGGATTGGAGTTTATGCCAAAGGGCATAATTTTTCTGAAGTGCTGTCCTCTTTTAATGTATGTTCATTAAATCTGATTTGGAAGGTTGGGAAAATAACCCCTCTGTGACTTGTTAATCATTAAGGAAGGAAAGTGAACATTGGCAAAGTTCCAGGAGAAGCCCTTAGCTGGGTATTTATTTCATCTCACCATGGGTATAATTCACCAAAAATACTGAGAGTTTAAGGAACTTCATCAGCTGCACAGCTCTATCCATTCCTTTGTGTGTTCATCCACCAAGTTAGATGAACGGGCTCATTATACCTGCACTATTTATTATCATTATTCTCTCATGGGAGTGAATTTAATTTACTTGGGTTATTCTGCTGATGAGTGTGTTGTCTTTGTTTTATTTATAAACAGGACAGTCATGAGTCCCTTGCCTTGAGTTATATCCCTGATGAGAAGCATAATTTTGCACATTAGCTGGGAAATAGATAAGCTGTGCATTTTACATATGCGTGAAACACTTCTAGCTCTTTCATGAAATGTTGATTTTTATCTCTAAGAAAGATTGTTCTTTTCCCTGGAGTGCTAAAAAGATCCCCCTTCGGATAGACAGGTGATTAGGCTGCAGCATCGGCCACCCCAGGACTGCCAGGTTTGACTTCAATGACCTGACTGCCAGCTTCTTTCCTTCTTTATAAGGCATTCTGCAGGGAATATAGGTTAAAGGGATGGGATTGGAAATTAGATCTGGATTTGAGTTCCATTTTTGACAACTTGGGCATACTATTTCTCTGTCTCCCACAGAAAGCTGTCATGAGGATTAAATCAGTACACAGATAATTCTTGTTTCTGTTTGCCTTGCATATCTCTTCCCTATCCCTTCTACTGGTTACAGCCCTGATTCCTTTGGGAAATTTTATTCCATAATGCCCAACCTTCCACAGCTATGGGCATTTGGTCAAAAAAAGTCCAAACAGAATTTTAACAATGAAAATTTATTTGTTTTTAGTACCTTAAAGATATTATTCCATTGTCTTCTGGCTTCCATTATTACTACTGAGAAGTCATCCATAATTCTTATTGCTCTTTTGAAGCTAAAAGCTTCTTTTTCCTCTTTCTGCTTTCAAATGTTCTCATTAACATTGGATTTCAGAAGTTTTATTTTGATATGTCCAGGTTTAAAAAAATATATATATATAATTTTTATCCCTGCTTGGGGTTCATAGAGTTTCCTGAAACTGTTTTGATGTCGTAAGTCCTTTTCGGAAAATTCTTTTCAAAATTGCTTCTCCCACCTCCAGCCAGTTTCTCTTACCTCCCCTCTGGGCAACCAATTACATGAATGTTAGAGCTTTTTAAGAATTCTTGTATATCTTTTATACTTTTTTAAAAAATGCATTTCCCATCATTTTATTTGTCCCTGTGTTCCATTCTTAGTATGTTCTACTGATTTATCTTCAGATAGACTAATTCTCTGTTGTGTTGTGTCTAATCTGATGTTAAAATATCTATTGAGATATCAAAAACTATTTTAGTTTTTGTATGTTTTTCAGCTCTAGAACTTCCATTTGAGTTGTTGATGTAGATTACAGTTCTCTGATTAAATCCTCCATTTTGCTATCTATTTTCTGGAATATATTAAAATTATTTTAAAGTCTCTGTCTGATGATCTAACATCCTGTTCTTCTCTCTCTGTCTCATCTCTTGATGTGCCTGGTAACGTTTTATTAAATGCCAGATGAATGAATTAAATAGTATAGAAACGCTGAATGATGTTGTTCATCCTCTAGAAAGGGCATACTTTTTATTTTGGAAGGCAGTTAATGTAGAGGCAGATTACCTTTATCTAGTATCAGATTGACCTGATATGAAACTGAATTAGTCTTTGTAAGGGATGGTATATATTCATTTTGCCCTTAATTTTAGAGTGGAACACTTAAAGGCCCCCAATCAAAACGTTATGATGTTTACCAGAGCCTCTTATTTTTGGCTAGTGCTGAACTCCAATTTTTTTATCCCACCATCATTGTGAAACTACTATAAACTCTGCTTACCTTCCTGGGATTTTAGTTTATGCTTTCTCCTTGGCTTCTCAGCCTCTCAGCCCCTGGTTACAAATTTATAAGTTCCTAAAAGGGAAATGCAGAAGCTGAATGTAAAGCTTACTTCCATCTTCTCCATGACCTTGCCCCTCAAGTTATGCCTACTTTGGTAGCCGTGAATTTTACTTTTCCCCAGCCCCCTGAGACTGCTGAAAGAGCTGTTCATCTTTTTACCCCTTTAGTCATCACTTTCTCCCTAGCTTTTCACCTTTACTTCCCAAATGGCAAATGTTTCAAGGGGAAACTTAGTACAGAATATTGGGCTTCCCTCACATCCTGGCCACCTTGGTAGCTTTTCAGTGGCTTGAAACATATTTTCTTAAATTTCCAGCTTTTAAAGTTATTCTTTTTGGAACTTTTGGTCTGATACAAACTAGACCACTGCAGTTGGAAGCATCACCCTCTGCTAGAAATTTTAATTTTGGTCTGAGATGCAGAAATGGAAAAACCCAGTGGTTATTTCTAGGGAACCAATTCTGGGGCCTCTACTGCTGAGATCCCTTGTGATGCCCTAGTTATGGCATTTCCCTGAGATTGAGTTCTCCTCCCTTTGTTTGAATATATTAGCCACCTACTACTACAGTAAAAACCCTCCTTTTCTTAACCTAGTCTGTGTATCTGTATTTTCAAATAAACCATAAACATGAAACACATTTATCAGTTGGCTACTCAGCATAAGAGGACTAATTTGTATTCATGTAAGAGCAGTTTTTGATTATTTTGAGGGGGATGGGAGGCCAAGTGGCCTGGTTTTGCTAGGTTTTAAAGCAACTCTGTCACTGGACTGTTTGATGGCTTTGGAGAATTCACCCCCTTGGGTCTCAGTTTTCTCATCTGTAAAATTTTATGTTTGAACAAGATTACCTCTGAAATTCCTTCAAGCTGAAAATCCTATCTTCTGATTTGGAGCTAATTGACCCACAATTGAATACACAAACTTTAATACATAAACTTGCCCTTTTAAACCCTTGATCTTACCACTTGATCAGGCTAATGTTTTACATACCATGTTCCTTGTTTTAAAAAAAGCTAGCTCTAAAACTTCCTGCCATTGTAAAGTGAGGCACACCTGAATGGGAATAATACTTGTGTGGATAATGTCGTACAAGGTATAGACTTCGTTGGAAAGGTCACTTTGACAGTGAATGCCAATGGTTCTACCCGACTTACGTGTCACTCTGTAACAACACCTCAAGGTGTTCTTTTAACCTGAGCAACTTACAAAGATACTAAAAAATTAATTGGAGAGATCTATCTCTATACTTTGAAATACCTAGATATAGTTACTTCTGCATATACATCCATAACTTTATATTTATATAAATACATGCAGTATATACAGCAAGATCTCTGAGTTTTATAGGAGGATGTTCATCATTTACTTCCAGCACAGTGAGAACCTACGCATACCACCATTGGCTCTGTGGATGTCAACATCTCAGTACTTGGTGGATAGTTTAAATTTGAACACTAGACCTCTTCAATTATGAGACACTTAGGGACATATGTATATGTATAACTGATTCGCTTTGTTATAAAGCAGAAACTAACACACCATTGTAAAGCAATTATACTCCAATAAAGATGTTTTAAAAAGATAGTATTACTAATCCAGTTTTCAGATTCTCCAAAATTTAGACTTTATTGAATCCAGTTTATCAGAGAATTGTGTACCTGGCACACACTCTTTTGCCTTTGGGGAGAATTGCTTGGTTTCTATGATATCCAGCTTCATCAGATATGTTCCCATCCTTCCATATTCCTGTCCATACCATAGGGAAAAATGGCATTATTTATCATCTGGATTATTACAAAACCTAACCTCAACTTCCTGCCCATTGATCTTCCCATATTGTCCATGGGTCCCATATAACCTGTTCTCCCTTAGATGCCAAGTGATCTTTTCAAAATGAAAGTCTGATTGTTTCACCCACTTGCTGAGAATCCTTCAGTGGCTCCTCATTGGTCTTAGGACAAATTGGTCCATTGTCTGACTCTTGTCTATATCCTCAGCCTCTTCTTCCACCACACTCCACCTTTTTAGCCATAGTGGCTCAAACTCACCATAACAACTTTCTTCCATGGGGCAGTTTCATGTGTTGTACCTTTTGCTTGGAACACCCTCCTCGCTTTGCCCAGGGAAAGCCTATTCAACCTTCCGATCTGAAGTCAGTCAACCCCCAGTCTACGTTAAATCATCTATCATCGTCTTTTATGACTGCATGGGTTTCTGCCTCATGGCACTTGCATTTATTCCTGTGTTTTGTGAACTTTTGTTTGAATCTGTCATGAGAAGCTAAGCTCCATGAGAGCAGGAATTTTCTCTCTTTCTAGTTATCATTGTTTCTGCTCCTCAGAGTTCAGCACAGTGCCTGGAACATAATAGGTGCTTAATAAATATGTTCTCAGTGAATGAAGGAAACAACTAGCTTAAATTCATTATTTCATCTATTGTGGGGATGGTTTTGAAGATGTTTCCATTAAAATTATCGTTCAATGAGCACATAGTGTAGAACATTTTCTCTGGTTTCAGTTCCAGAGATGAGCTGTTTCATGAATAATTGATTTGTGGTTTTTTTGTCTATAGATACTGAAAATTAAAGAACTGTTCATTTTCCCCCTTTTGTTTGGCTTTTAAGCAGGCCAGAGTGAAATTTAGCATTGAATTCCAGCTGGTTATGTTCATTAGCCAATATCTAATTATTCAGCAAACATTTATTGAGCACTTGCAGTGTGAAGGTGTCCCGGGCACTAGAGATTGAGGAGTGAACCAAACCAGGCAAGATCTTCTCCTAAAGGGGCTTATAATATTCAGATAGTGGTTAATGAAAGAATTACACAAATAAGTGTCACAGTTGCAATTTTGAGATGTGCTGTAGAAAATGTCTGTGCGATTATGAGAACTTGGAACAGGAGAGTTTGTTCTGGTCAAAGTAATGTTGGAGGGATGTCAGAAGGAGTAGAAGTTAATTGGGCAGAGAATGGAGGGAAGAACATTCCAGGGAAGAGCATGCGCAGATGTCCTTCTGCAGAAGGGAACATGGTGAAGAGAAGAAACTCAAAATTAAGCCAATGTGGCTGGTGTGGAAAGAGTAAGGAGAACTGTATGAAGTTGAGGTTGGAGGGGCATGCAGAGGCCAGGCTGTACAGGGTCTCTTGTAAAACTTGTTAAAGAATTTGGTCTTTATCTGGAGAGCAAAGGAAGCTCATGACAGGTTTTTAAGGGTGGGGGCATTTCTACTTTCAAAGAAAAAAATCATTGTTGCCTCTAATGTGGAGACAGCCTATACATGATTCTATAGTCTCGATATTTTGTACGACTTAACTTTTCCTTCTGTAATACTGTCTTAGGCTAAATTCCCTGGAAATAAAGCCAAATCAGAGATTCTTGTGCAAGTGATTTATTGAAAGAGTACTCTCAGGAGAAGAGTAAAAGGGTAGGGGAAAGAGCTTATCAACGATGGGTCCCAAGTGGAATCTAGCTTCAGCCTGATCCCAAGGGGAGCTCTGGAGCATGCGTTGTGTCACAGAATTGATCCCACCTTGAGGCAAGGGAACCAGCAGGGATCAACTGTGAGTCATTAGCAGCCAACGCTCCTAGCAGCTATGGGTACATTGGCCTGTGAAAAGAGGTCTGAGTGGGGCACCAAGAGTGTCCACCACGGGTGCTTTATTTACTTTTTCTTGATTTGGAAGACATGTAATTTTTAAAATTTTTATTTATTTATTTCATTAATAATAAATGCATGTGATTAAAAAAAACTAAAATTATGTACAAAATGTCTCTAGTTTTCTTCCCCAGAGGCAGCCACTATTAAGAATTTCTTGTATATCCTTTCAAAGGTAGTCTCTTATGTATTTTTTTTTTTATTATTAAGGTATAGTTGATTTACAATGCTGTGTTAGTTTCTGGTGTCCAGCAAAGTCATCAGATATAGATATATATAGATATAGATATATACGCTTTTTCTTATTCTTTTCAATTATGGTTTACCATGTACTATACAGTAGGTCCTTGTTGCTTATCTATTTTATATATAGTAGTGTGTATCTGTTAATCCCAAATGCCTAATTTATCCCTCCCCCACCCTTTCCCCTCCAGTAACCATACGTTTGTTTTCTAAGTCTCATGTATTTTCTCTCACTTTCTGTAAACCAAATTATAGTATGGTATGCTTGTTCTTCTGCACCTTGTTCTCTTCTCTTAGCAATGAAACTAACAGAGCATTGTCTATCAAAACACAGAGAGCTGCATCATCATTTTTAATGGTTGTAGAATATTATATTGTATTGTACCATAGTACATTCACCTTGATTTTTTCACTTAATATTCCTATATGACTGTATTGTGCATATGTCTATAAGCCAACTTAAATACTTGGAACAGAGTAGAAGGTAAGTAACTGAAACTAACATTTGGAATCTCATGTCCTATGAGAGTTAATCTGAAAGGCCAATCATAGGACCTGGAAATATCCCCATTCAGAGAGGGAACCATACTTTTTCCTGTATGACCCTGTGGAGTCTAATCAGTGATGGCTATTCAATCAATTCATTATGGCTGGAGGACCTTGGCTGAAACTCTTGTCATTTCATCTGAACATGGCAGAAGTCCCAAGACAGTTTCAGAGCTTATTTCATAGGTTTCCAAGGAATCCATTATGACTACATCCAAAGTTCTCCAAACTGTGGTCCAGACTTTATTGATTTAATGTAAAGCCTAATAAAATTCTATGGCTGAAAAATAAACCAGCCTGATCAAGATTTAGCTCAAAGGCAATAGTGATGGTGCTTTTCCCCTATAGCTTTGTCTTTGGAGATTTAATTAACTTATCTAAGTCATGGTTTAATGGAGTCAAAGGTCTGGAACTATTCCTGCCTAGTTGTGTTTGCAAAGTGAACAGGTGACATTCTGATAAGATGAAGAGCTGCTTTGAAATCTAAAGACAGAATCTTGGCTTCTCCCCTGAGACAGCCTGTGTAGCCATGATTCACACACTGCAGGCACCACCATAGAGCTGGGTTGGGGTAGGGATGCTGGTGTTTCCCCAAGCGGAACCTCCCTGGGATCTGTTTCTCATCCTTTCCAAAGGACAGATGCTCCATGGCCAAATGCCATGAGTAAAGCACTTGGCCCCAAATTGAATGCAGCTCTGTGATTCCTGTTTGATTTTTTTTTTTTAATTTTAATTTTTGGCTGCATCGGGTCTTTGTTGTGGCACGTGGGATCTTTTGGTTGCAGCATGCGGGCTCTTTGTTGTGGTGCGTGGGCTTCTCTCTAGTTGTGGCGCATGGGCTACAGAGCGCATGCGTTCTGTAGTTTGCGGCACGCGGGCTCTCTAGTTGAGGTGCATAGGCTCAATAATTGTGGCGCACGTGCTTAGTTGCTCTGTGGCATGCGGGATCTTAGGTCCCTGACCAGGGATCAAACCCATGTACCCTGCATTGGAAGGCGGATTCTTTACTGCTGGTCCACCAGGGAAGTCCCCCTGTTTGATTCTTTATGAAGTCATGCAGATAGAGCTTAGATGTCTGTTTTTTCCTCAGATAAGCATATTTCAGCAACTCACCTAGAGTTATATTTAAAAGGTGGCAATCAAACACAGTATTTTATACTGTCCAGTGTCCAGCTTAAAATGAAAGTAATAAATCTTGAATAAGCCCATTGTTGTCTGAAGATCATTAGGTTAAGTTCAGGTGTTTGGTACCTTGTATGAAATTGATAACGACTCAGGTTCGTTTCCTTTCAGTCTCTCTTTGGAAGAGGCAGAACTGATGAGCAATGCCAGCTACTTTATCCAACATTGCTCAGTGAAGGTGTTGAATAAGATATTATTAGCAAAACTGAATTTTTATGTTGGCACAATGACATATTGATGGATTATATATGTATATAGTCATTTCTTCTTTCCAGTTTAAACTCCTGATGGAAGATCTTGCAAGCCAGAGTAAAGATTTAGGATTTTACTCTAATTGTTATTGAAAACCATTGCAATGTTTTAAGGTAAGAATAAGGGCATGTAAGTTGTATGACTTATGTTTGAAATAGATTGTCCTGGCTGCTCTGTAAAGAATGTGATAGGGTCCTAAGAGTAGGACAAAGACCAGTTAGGTACATACTGCTAATGATCCAAGCTAGAAATGATGCCAACTTGAGCTTGGTTGTAAGGAAAGGAAATAGAAGTGGGTCGATTCCTAATATGTTTTGAAGGAAGCATCCACAGACCTTACTGATGAGAGGAGTGAGGAAAAAAGAGGGATCAAGTGTGACTTCTAGACTTCTGACCTTGAAGATGTTGTTGATGGTATAATTTACCCAGAAGAAGAAGCCTAAGGGAGCCACAGGTTTTCAGGGGAAAGAAAATATTTGATTTTGAATATGTTAGAGTAGAGATGCTTCTTGAACGTCTGAATAGAGTTATGTAGGGAGCTATTGATCATGTCTGGAGCTCCAGGGAGAAGTCCTGGTTAGAAGTATAGATATGGAGGTCAACAACACAAATCCATGTGTTGGATAAATTACCAGGGAGAAGAATATAGATATGTATCAACCATTATTATTATTGTTGTTGTTTTGGGTGCTGCTGTTGTTGCTGTTATTACTATTATTATAACGAGGTTTCAGACTTCCTCAAAATTAAAACTTTGACCAAAGCTTGAGACTTGCTAAGTTAATAGAAGGTAATGGTGGACACGAGTACAGTGAGCAGGCAAATGACCAATATGCCTAGGTGCTTGTTAGAACATTCTTATCCTTCCTCTGTAGACCAGGTGGCTAGCTGGATAAGTAGTGTGATGGATGGTCTGGGGCTCTGAACATCAACTCCAAGTGCAAGTTTTCTGGAGAGAGGCCCAGGTCAGTTCATTATAGAGTAGTGAATAAATCTGCTTTATATTCGTATTTGGTATGAATAATTGAATAATCCATACTAAGTTCCCTCCTATACGAATAGTTTTTCAAGAATAAGATCAGTTGTCATGAGTACATTTGAGTGTGCAAAGGCTTAGCCTATTTGTTTTTAAAAAATAAGTTGGAAACAATTGTTTTTAAGGCCCAATCCACTCTTTCCAGAAAATTCTCCAGAATAAAACTAAGAAAATACTCAAATACTTAAAAGTAAAAGAGCTAATAAACAAGGCACAGCGAGCTCATATATGACCTCTTTATTCTTAGGTCATTGCCTAGCGAGTCTCTAGGAACTTAATTTACCTGCTGCTGTGGTTATGCAGTGCCTCTCAGACATGTAGAGGCAAACTTTGATAAGAGAAAATGTTTTGAATATTCATAGAAGATGGAATTAGGAGTGTCCTTGGTGTTACCATATGGAAGTCAGATATACCCAAGAATAGCACCAACAGCAGGATCTACAAGATTTTGTTTGTTCACTGTTCACCCAAGCCTTATGTGAATGCAACTTAGACGTGAGTGTACATGATTGAAAAAATAACTTCTTTGGCTGTCCATTTCTTAAATTAATAGACCATCCTTTGCTCTGTCAATTAGAAGCAGGGGCATGTAGTGCTGCCTGATGAATAGCAACAAGAAGATGATCCACGGTGATATTTTATCTTCTCTGGTGACAAATTCAGAGCACGCCAGCCATGAGGACGGTTTGGCAGTCTCCATAATACTGGTGATAAAGTAATTTTTCCACACGCCTAAATCAGTCTAATCAAACCTATCAGAATTCTGAACATCGAGATGTTAATGCTACCCAGAATTCCCTCCTGCCTTGGACAATGTCAGATAGAAGCCCTAATAGTAACTTAATTCTGTTATTTTACCCAGGAGTGCTGTTTATCTTCAGCTCTCTCATTTTCTCTCCTGTTTATATCCCAGTGAATCTGGTACATGATAGATCCATGAATCCATATTAGTTGCACATTCATGTGGTGGGGGTACGATAGGAGTAAAGACTACAAATAAATAAACACAAGGCAAACCAACTCTAACAATGGGGCACAAATACCTACCAGTTTTGTTTTGGGGGTATTTTGTTTGTTTGTTTATTTTTTGGATATTGGAGTTCCAAATGGAATTCTGTGTCCAGTTCTCAGCATGGCACTCCTGTTCAAGATTTAATGCTGCTCTCATAACTCAAGACGTTGTAAATCTACAGTAACAAAATTGGTGTGATATTGGCATAGCTATAGACAAAGAGGCCAATGGAACAAACAGAAGAGCCCACAGGATAGAAGTGGTTTTGCCTATCAGTGGAGAAAACGTGGATGTTTTAATTAATGTTGCTGAGACATTTGTTATCTATATGGAAAGACACGTAACTGGACCCCTACCTCACACTTTACACAAACATGAATCCTGAGTATACTAAACACCTAAATGTACAAGGGAAAACTAGAAAGCTTTTTAGAAGAGAATATATATGTGGATGTTTTCATGAACTTAAGATATTGAAGGATTTCTTAAACAAGACCTAAAAGCACAATCCATAAAGAACATGATTGACAAATTTAACCAAGTGAAAACCAAGCATATGCATTTATCCGAAGACATGGCATAAAAACTGAAAATGGAAACTTTGGTGCCGAATTCCTTCAGTTCTATGTGGGAATGTTGGTATATCAAGACCATCCCAAGCTATAAGAATGTAGACAGGGTGTCAGGGCTGCTCGGATGTGACAACTCTTGCTGACCTCATCTCCATTATTGGTGACCCTGTCCTTCCTATCAAAATCATGGAGAGAATAAATTTAGCATAATTGCTATTCTCTGCTTTTTCTGCAGAGTGTGAAAGTACTTTTGCACTCCTCTAGTTAGAAATATGCTCTGCGGCTTCTCTCACTGTTGCCAAAATATACAATTTCTTCAAAGAGCTGTAGTTTATAATTCAAAAACATTTGTGTGTGTGTGTGTGTGTGTGTGTGGACGTGCATGCTTGAGAAGTTCAAGAAGCAATAAAAGTGAGTCTCTCCTTCAAGTTTAAATATAATGCAGTCTCATTATAGAGAAAATTTGCAATACAGAAAAATAAAAAAGAAAACTTAAATCACTTATAATTCTCCTACCATCCTAGTCATTTATTAACATTTTGATGTTTGGTTTTTTTCTATGTGTATCCCATTGTAGGTACATTATTGAATTCTGATCAGTTCACTTAAGATAATAACACAAGCTTCCTCTGTGTTGTTATAAACTTGGTAGAAACATTTTTTTAAACTTCTTTTTTCCCAAGTTTTATTGAGATATAATTGACACACAGCACTGTGTAAGTTTAACGTATACAGCATAATAATTTGGTTTTGCATCCATCTAGAAACATTATTTTTTTTAAAATATTTATTTATTTATTTATTAGGCTCTGCCGGGTCTTAGTTGTGGCATGCAGGATCTTTAGTTGTGGTATTGTAGATCCTGCGTGCTGCAACTAGAAACATTACTTTTAATGGCAGCCCATGGGAAACAGCACACCATTCTCATTAGGATCCTGGGCAGGCCATACTATCTAGGTTTGAATTCTGAATCCATCACTTATTAGCTGCGTGGTCATGGGCAAGAGACTGACCATCTCTTGCCTCAGTTTCCCCATCTGTAAAATGGACTAATAGCAGTATCTACCTCATAGGTAGGGCTGTTGGAATTTGATACTTATAAACTGTGCTTCGCAGGGAGTAACTGGTAGTTGTTGTTATCATTATTCTGTGTGTATAGGGGTTGATGGGTTTCACCACCCTCCAGGCCCACTCAAGTATTAGTGCTAGAGCTTTCCTTGGTATCTTCTCATTGCTCTCTATACATAGAGGTTGAGGGGCTCGTGAGTGTCCTGAAAGGCATCAGTCCACTTGGGGTAATTTAGACATATTCAAATGCTCAGGGCATAGGTCGTTATTCTTTTGACAGAATATCATTGGAGACCTGCAGGTAGCTACTGTGGGAAGGCCCTGATTGATAACAGCGAGGACTGATCACTGGGTTCTAAGCATCAGCCCCATTACAAGCTTCCTCTAAAGGGGATGTTGAGGCTGTTTTGTGATGCTGACTTCTCTTCATGTGGTCCCCTGAGGTCCGTCCCTCTTTTACTCAGTCTTAGGCAGCATCCACCCTCCAAGATCATGTCCCATCTCTTCACCCAACCGGAACATAGATGGGAAGTATGATTGCCTACCCTTTTCTTTCCAGCCAATTACTGTTGCATAAACTTCATCAGCCAGCTTTCTCCAAAGGCCATTCTTTGCGATTATTTATCAAGGCTTATTTTGGAAGTTAAAAAGACTGGATATGGCCTGTTTATTTCTTTCCATTCTTACCATAACAATCCCAATTTCCTTTGAATGCCTCTGATTAACTAGGAGAAGGGTCATGTATAATGGAGCACAGAAAAGAAAACACAAAGATTAATATTTTAAAATACTATCTCATCATAAATGAATGTATCATAATTTACTTTTAATCACTCTCCTATTGCTGGACATTCAGATTATTTCCAATTGTTAGCTATTAAAATGACACTGTGATTAACAATGCTAAAAATCCTTTCATGTTTTGGATGGCTTAGGATGAATTACCAGAAGTGGAAATTCTGAGTCAAATAATACAAAAAATAATAAATGCTTTAAGAATTTTCTTTGCTGTGTTAAGGGTAGTTTGCATTGCTTTATCAGGTGGTAGAAGGTTAAGCGTAAGGACAGTATCAGATTTTTTAAATTATTGCCATTTAACTGTCTGGATGCCTGTAGTGTCCAATTATGTTGATTGAAAAGAGCCCCAGCAGCTTATTGATGTCTGAATTTCTTTGGCTAATGACTTTCTTTGCTTGTTAAACTATTAGTACTTTTGGGAATAGTAAAAGTTTATGCACTGAAAGACAGACTTCATTTTATTGGATCTTTAACTAAGCATTGATTAATGGTGGCAGCATGGCCAGTGGAACAAGGGGGCAGGCAGGGTGTCACATGTGGCATTGAATGGGTCCTGGAAGTACCAATAGCCAATTTTCAGTCTTCCAGTCTTTAAAGGAAAATGAAGAGAGTAAACTGTATGGGCCATCAAGATGACTATTATATCTCAATTCCATGATCATATTTTCAAACAGAGGAGAGTAGATCAAAATAAACACCAAGAACACAGATGTCCCTGATGTACTTTTGTGATGGTTGGAGAGTGTTGTCCCTTCTCACAGTTGGTCTAAGCTTTGTCCAATGGAGAATTCTGCCGGGAGTGCTATCAACCTGAGCCTACCATAGACACCGAATCTTGAATGAGATGGAGTTCTATCCCTCTATAACACAAAACTTTATAAAGGCAAAAAAGTGTTCATTGAGAGTAAATAAATGGTGTTATGGAATATTATGTATAATTTTATTATATACTCAAACATATTTATATATTACAAACTAAAAATGATGTACATAGGGCTTGCAGTTAATATCCATTTGGTCCTCACTAGGAAATCCTGAAAGCTTTAGTCAGTGACTATTCTCATTTGGTCTGGATTTTTCTTTCTTCTATAAAACCTCTAAGATCTGTGAATTATTTTCTGCATACCTCATCTTCTTCTTGCTTTATGTAGACCTCTGCTGGAATGCTTGCTTCCCTGAGTTAGAGAACTTATTACCAAAAATTACAGGAAATCCTGTCTCTGAAAGTGTAAAGGCTCAACATTTAGTTTAAATATGGAGCCATCATCAACTGTGTTGCTATGGAGATCCTTCCTCTTATGTGCTCTGCAACATGTCTGCTGCCAATTATCCAGAAATAACTTCTCTATTTCTATGGAATATTCTGTGTCTCACCTACTGTTGCCTCTGTATTCTGTTTGAGCTTTGGTGGAAGGAGGAGGGATTTTCATTTCTATTCCTTGCAGGCAAGAAAGATAATTTTCAATGTGTCCAAGCTGAAAACGATCCCCCACTGTGTCACTTCCTGTGTAACACTGTTAAACCTCCCCCTTAGCTGCAGTGGATGAAGGTACATGTTTTATCTATTTTATACTCACAATAGACTAGACTACCATCTTGGTGGCAGTGGTGGAAAAGATGATTATGGGTCAATTTTACATTACAGACTCTCAGGTTATTGTTTTTTTCCCTAGTAGTTTGATGAGTCATATTATTTTCCACATGAGCTGCCACTCAGAGTCACTCCAGTGAGCAATTAGGAGTTGAGGATGGGATTTGTCTACTTCCATATTTTGATTTGGATCATCCATGCTTGGGAACTAAAGAGTCTTCCTTGAACTGATTCAACATTATGTGGGCACATTTGAAAGCATTTGGTCTCTAACCATTGAGCTGGATCCCTTTGGTGGCTTTATAATGCAGCAAGAATTTAAACTGTGCAAATCTCTATCTTGATTCTCTTGGTAGGTCAACTGCCTCTGTTGCTATGGGAGCCTGCTTTATCTGTTCCTTCATGCTGAAAGCTGATGAGGCTTTTGTGGCTGATCATTCCTTCTCATAGGCTCAACCAAGTGATGTTCCAAGAATATCTCAGCTTCACAGAAGCCCTCCATTGTATTCTACAGATTCACTTTTAGAGAGTGGTTTAATGAACACTGAAGTGTTCTCAAGTGCTAAGTTTCCTTCATTTGCAGCAGGGATAAGAAACTGGGAAAGTTCTTTGACCACTTTGCCCAACTTGGAGGCCTTTGCATGAAGGGAAATGAAAGATTTGGCTGCATGCATCTTCTTCCCATTTTTACTGCCCACTCAGAGTCTGTGAGGAGAATGTATTCCAAAATGCTTGGAGAATACCATGGATCAGATCCAAAAAGTATCACTGGTTGGGTCTGAGATAAAGGTGGTGGACAATGGAGGAGGACCCATAAGAGATTGCCCAGTTTCATACTATTCATAGGTCAATTTCTGACTTTCAGGCAAGCAGATTCCAAATCTTTCAAACTACTGAAGCATCCCTAGGTCAGAATCCCCAGAGAAGCTGCATATAATGGGCTGTTAAATATGATTATTGAGTTTTGATTCTCTATCTTTGGTAGATTCAATGACTGCCCACATTCCTTGGTCATTTGATGCAATAGAAATCACCATGACTCTTGACAGCATCACCTAAACACTTTTCTTCTTCCTCTCCAAAGCTTTTAAAGCTACTGTAGAAGAATAGGGGTTGTAGGGTGGGATCACTACACGGTGCTGAGATGATAGTCTGTTAAAGATTAGCCCAAAAGTGGCATTATCAGGTCAAAAGGAAGGTGCACTTCAAATTTAGATATTGCCAAGTGACAACTTAAGGAATTTGTCCTCCAAGAATTGTCACATTGTTACACAAAGCTGTGTGTATAAAGGTGTTCATTATAGCCTTGTTTGTATTAATAAAAATGGAAACAACCTAAGTGTCAAACAAAAGAGGAGTGGCTGAGTAAATGACAGTGCATCCATGTAGTGGAATACCGCCTGCCTTATACAGACTAGGGTAGAAGTTTAAAGTGTGACTCTACGGTGGAATATAACAATGAATGTAACGGTGTAGTAAAAAATCCGGCAGACCATGTGCAAACTTATTAACATTAGGTTAACTACGGACAGTCAGTTTGGAGGGAAGAGATTTTTACTCTCTATGTACTTTATTTTATAGATATAGGAATTATATATATTATATCTAAATATATATTTATATTACTTATAAAATCTTTTTAAAATGTTCTGAAAAATCAACTCTCCATATTTTTTTTATTTTATTTGTTTGATTATACAATTCAAATCATGGGTAAAGAGTCTATGACAGACTCCCATGGATGTCTTCAGGTCATGCATAGTTACTAGTCCCCAAGTGATAACTCCATCTCTTCCTCTCCCATTCAAGAGAGCACTCAAAATGACTTGAGTCAGGGTACTATGATTATAAGAATAACCTTAAATATGTTGTAATTTACTTTTAAAAGTAAAGGTATTGATAAACTTTGTATCTATATCTAAACTTTATAGATATATAGATATATGTCTATCTATCTATCTATCTATCATCTATCCATCTAGCTCAAAAGCAAATTATATGAGGCACATGTGATTGAGAACCACTAATATTGATGGGCAGTCATTGCCTTCAGGAGAGATGTTGTGCAAAGGTGTGTGTGTGATACCGAGAAAATCAAGGTGCCATCTTTGTTTATTTATTCATTTATTTATGGCTGCATTGGGTCTTCGTTGCTGCATGGGCTTTCTCTAGTTTCAGGGAGCGGGGGCTACTCTTCACTGCGATGTGCGGGCTTCTTGTTGAGGCGGCTTCTCTTGTTGCAGAGCACGGGCTCTAGGCCTGCAGGCTTCAGTCGTGGCACGTGGACTCAGTAGTTGTAGTGCGTGGGCTCTAGAGCACAGGCTCAGTAGTTGTGGCACATGGGCTTAGTTGCTCCACGGCATGTGGGATCTTCCCGGACCAGGACTCGAACCCATGTCCTGTGCATTGGCAGGCGAATTCTTAACAACTGCACCACCAGAGAGGTCCCCAAGGTGCCATCTTTACCATAAAGCTTCTTGAAGTAGAGAAGGGAAGTACATATCACAAGACACCCCACGATCAGCTCCTGCCTTGATTTGAGTGCACGGATATTCTGAGGGCAACTTCCTGCTGGGAGATTGAGGGAAGTCCTCATGAAGTAGGTGTCTCAACAAAGTGGTATGATTAAAAAATTCGGAGGTATGTATAAGCAGGTGGAAGCTGGGGAGGGGTGTGGTAGGCAAAGGTTATCTTTAGAGAACACTGCCACCTTCGTGAAGACAAGAGATTTGTTTCATTGACTATGATTTACCCAATGTCTACAGCCAGATATTGAGAAGGTGCTCAATAATATTTGTTGTGTAGTTAACAAGTCAAATTTAGCAACAGCAATAGAAGTTAATCTAGTCTGGAAACCAGCCTATGGATCCCAGTGCGCTGTTGATAAAACAATAGCTGTTCTGCATTTTCCTAATGTGCTGGGCCCCTGGGAGTGTTGCTGGCATAAGTCCTTCAACAGTAGCCTTGGAGGATTGATGATTTCTTGGGTCCAGAGCTCTTTATTGACTGCTGAGCAGAATACAAAAAAAGAAGACATCTCTGCCAGAAAACCGTTTACTGATTCCTCTATGTGACTGGCTTTTGATAAGTTGCACATTTGCATAGCTCCCGACACTACCTCTGTATTTATGTGACCCTCACACTAATTCCTGAGCGATGATGGATAGCTTGAATTATTATTCCCCTTTTACCACTGCTGGAATCAAAAGTGAAGGGACGACTTGGTCTCGCAGCCCAGGATTACAGAGCCAGGGAGAAAAATCAATGTCTCCCAACCTTGCTGCAGTTCTCTTTCTACTCACACAGGCTGGGACCCTGTGAGATGTCCGTGAGCAGCTTGGTAAGTTTGGGAGGTACTGCTTGCTGTTGTAATTAAGGTGTGGATACTAGATTTCCACTCCTCTGGGAAAGAGGAAAAAACAAAGCGAAACAAACTAACAAAACCCCTCTGAGACTCTTCTGCTTTGTGTATTGACTTGAGGGTTTCAAAGTATACTGAGGCTTGCCTGAGTTAAGGTCTCCGCTTTGTTTGACTTTCTGGAAATGGCAGGAATGAAATTTGTCTTTTTTCTGCCCTCGATTAGAATTGTTGAATCTCTTCTGTTTAGTTCTTCTGAATACGATCCTCTTTAATTTACAGTGAGCAAAATCCATCTTTCCATGTCTACTTCCCCAACATTTCATTCTCCAAACAGTCCTGGACATTTGGGTGGATAAATCGTGGATTATATATGCTGAGATGTCAGGGCAGGGCCCACCCTTGGAATCCTCATGAAGCATTTGACCATATTTGGTTTCTTCCTTTCCTTTTACATCTTCCCCTTCTATGCTCATTTCCCTCATATTTTCCTTCTTTGCCATGTCTAAATATACCCTCTAATTCCATGAAGCATTTAAAAACAAAATTGGATATTCATTCATTCAATAGTAATGACTACAGGCCTTCTATGTGCCAGGCACTTAGCTATTGGTATATCAGTTTTCTATAGCTGTTTAATAAGGTACCACAAACTTAGTGGCTTAAACAAACACGTTTATCTCATACTTTCTGTGGGTCAGCAATCCAGGCTTAGCTCCGTCCTCTGCTCAGGGTCTCCTTTGGCTGAAATCTAGGTGTCCCCTGGGGCTGCAATCCCATCTGACGCTTGGTGTGCTCTTCCAAGCTCACTGGTTGGTGGCAGAACTCATTTCTTTGTGGTTGTATGACTGAGGTCCACTTTGTTTGTTAGCTGTTAGCTGGGGACCACTTTCAGCTCTCAGAGGCCACACTCAAGTCCTTGACACATGGCCTTCTTCTCTTACAACATGGAAGCTGACTTCTTAGACACTGGACAAGCATCTACTGCTGCTTCTCATCTCTCTGACATCATTTAAGGACACTTGATTAAATGTCAGTCTCGCCAGGATAATCTCCCTTTTGATTAACTCACAGCCTCCAAATTGAGGACTTTGTTTCTACAAATTCCCATATGTATATAACCTCCTGGGAGTGTTGGCCCATCATACTCTTAAGTCCTGCCTACACTCATGGGAAGGGATTATACAGGGCATGTACCCCAGGGGACAAGAATCTTGGGGGCCATCTTAGAATTCCTCCTAGTAAGCTATGCAGTAGATACAACTGTGACTAAAACATGCCTGATCCCTGCCCTGACGACACATATATTTAGTGGGAGAGCCAGACAGCAATAAAAATATAGTTAAAATTTGTGATACATTCTGTGAAAGAAACAGATTGATATGAAACCTACTAGGCACCGGTGACATTTAGATGGGACAACATTTATACAGAGTAGTATGAAGGATGAAAAAGAGCAGTGGCCTAAGATCTGGAGGAAGAACGTTCCATGCAGACCCACTAACCAGTCCAAAAACATGGAAGTAATAAAAACCTGTGCTTCTGTTTTTGAAGAACAGAGAGGAGGCTGGTGTGATGGGAACAGAAGGAAGGAGGAAATGAGGTCTGAGAGGTAGGCAGGGGCCAGATTAAGCAGGGACTCAGAAGCCATGGTAAAAAGTTTTGGGGATGGGAAGCTAAAAGTAATTTTATTCAGGGGAGAAATATGATCCGATTTGTTTTAAGATCTGTGATATTTTAACATAGAATAAGAAATATATTCAGTCTTCATCCCATTTTTTGGCACAGAGCTCCTATAACCCTTGGAATTTCCTAAGGGGTGAGAGAGATCAAGCTATCTTTTGTTATGTTAATGAGATGACGGTTGGACTGAACCCAAGGATGATGAGTAGTTGTCAGTGGAGCCAAGCAAGTGATTAGAGGATTGGAACTTTCAGTTCCTCCCAGACCTCCGGGGAGTGGAGAGAGGCTGGAGATTGAGTTCAATTACCAATGGCCAAAGATTTAATCAACTGTGCCTATGATGTGAAGCCTCCATAAAACCCCAAAATGACAGGGTTTGGAGAGCTTATAGGTTGGTGAATTTGGGGGAGAATGGCACACTTGGAGAGGGCATGGAAGCTCTGTGCTCCTTCCCACATACACTGCCCTGTGCATCTCTTCCATCTGGCTGTTCCTGAGTTACATCCTTTTATAATAAATAAGTGATCCAGTAAGTAAAATGTTTCTCTGAGTTCTATGAGCTGCTCTAGCCAATTAATCAAACTGCCAGCCCAGAGGTAGTTGGTCAGAATCCCAGGTAACAACTGGACTTTTGAATGGTCTCTGGAGGTGGAGAGTCAGTCTTGTAAGACGAAGCCTTTACTTAACCTGTGGGATCTGACATTATGTCCGGGTAGATGGTGTCAGAATTGAGTTGAATTGTAGGACACCCGTCTGGCGTTGGAGAACTGCTTGGTGGCATGGTGGTGAAAACCCCCCACAAGTTGGAATTGGGTACACAATTATAAGGTCACTCTACAGGGAAATTGGATCTTAGAAGTTCAGGAGAGGCAGCTGGGAGACCAGACGGGAAAATACTGAGAGAATCCAGTAAAGAGATGATGGAGAGCTGCACCAGAGTGGTGGCTGTGGAGATAGACAAAAGGAAATGGAGTCGAGACATATTTTGGAGACATTAAGAAGGACAGGAGTTGCTGATGGATGGGATGTGGCACCTAGCAGGGGCATTTCAATTTTCAAAGGTTAATCACTTTGCTTAAGGTCACACAGTGAATAAGCATCTACAGGCAGGTTGTAGATGCAAGTAGTCTAGCTCCAAATCTGCTGTTCTCTCTCCATCCCTTTAATTCTTTAGTGAAAGAACAATGCGAACCAGGCAGTTGATATCACTAATTGAGATTGCGGAAAATATGCTGCAGACCTGGTGTTTTTTTTTTTTTTTTTCTTAAAAATGCAGGTAAACATAGTGGGGGGTTGCTCAGTGAAGTTGATTTCAGACACACAGCAGAGAGCAGTAGCTTGCAGTGGATGGCAACTTGAAGCAAGACCTTAGTTCCCTGATTAGGTATCAAAAGTGGTGAGAGCACCAAGTCCTAACCACTAGACCAGGAGGGCCTGTGGCTAGAGTCTGGGCCCCAGTCCTTGTCTGCCTTGAAAAAATAGAATTCTGACAAGGAGATAGAAGGTAGAGAGGAAAGTAAGGCGTACATGCGGACAGACAGTAGTGCCTTTGGGAAGTTTACGTCATTTATAAGCTGGCAGTCTTGCGGGTCTTTGTTTTCCTCTGGCCAGTTGTCTCGCTTTGACCCCATGGCTCATTTGCCTCAGAACCCTCCACTATGTGTGCATGCGTCCTTCAGCCAAGATGGATTTCAGTGCAAGGGCCTTTGGGGGAGTTAGCACACTTTATTATGGTCTGGCATCCCCTCCCTTTTTGACCCCCAAGGAGCCTTTCTGTGCACGTGCAGTCAAGGTCACCCTAGCCCCAAGGATGGGAAATATGTGACTTCTTGATCTTTTACCCAAACAGGGTTTAGCCCCTGCCCCTGCCATTACTGTTATCCTAAAGTGTCCACAGGAGACAAAGTCCAGCTATTTACCTTTTTCCCGTTGTTATTTCCATCTCAAAGTATAATAAATAGGAGGCTGGCTGTAAATGTCTAACCTGGAGCCTGTCTATCCCCTGCCTCAAGAAACATGAACAGGAGGCCATTTGTAAATACCTAGCCTGGAACGCATCTATCTCCTGCCTCAAGTCAGCACATCCATGTCTTTATTGCAAACAAGTATAGGATGATCCTGGAAGTCACAGTCAGCCAGAGAGGAATCGTCACATGGTTTTTTGACCGCAAGGAGATTATCTTTTCCTGGAAGATTTCCAGAGGAACCCATTACGGGGTTCTGCATACTAGGTGGTTAGTGTCATGCTGTAAAAACACCTTGGTATAATGAATAAAGGAAGAAGGCAAAGAGGGGTTGATTGCCCTGGATTTGGGTGATTTGTAATTTCGATTTTTAAATTTGTGAGTCAGGTTTAAGGACGACGATGACCTACAGAGTCACTCGAATTATCATAAAAACAAGCTCTCTCTCACCACTTGCCCTCCTGACCGCCCTGTCCAGAGGAAGACAAAAACATTTGCATAAGCACCAGACTAAATGATTTGGTGTCTATTAATCTGCCTGCTAGAGATAATCGTTTTGTTTTTAACATGGCTGTAAATTGTATTAACACAGACAGAGCTGGTGAGAAATTAAGGGTCTTATAATGCCAGAGCTAAATCAACCAACTTAAATGACTACTTGTACCACAGTTTATATCTCAGGAGCTCCTCTTGGTTTCCAGTGGAAAACAATAAGATGCACCTCAGAAGATGAGGTACACAGAGAGAAGAACTGCTCTTTTCTGAGCAGTAGCTGGGAAGGAGCCATGCAGTATGAGCACCACTGAGAATGTGTTTCAGAGTCCTCCAGCTTCCTAGAGGGGCCAAGAGACAGCTAGGTCAAGCAAAGTCAACTATAGCATCAATGTTTTAGAGCTTATGTTATGAATCTGTCAAATTTATGCTTGTTAAGTGGAGTACAGAGTGCAGGATGGTGAGCTATGGTTCAACAACAGACCACAAGAGAAATTGGAATAAAGAACTTTATTACTCACAGGTCCTGGAGGAAGTAACTGGTATGCCTCAAGGGGTCACGTGAGGAGGTCAAGGCAGAGTACAGATATATAGAGAGAGATAGGACTTGGGGCATATGCCTTTATTAGGGTCGGTAGGTGGAGTGCTTTTGGGCTAAGGACAGATTGGTCAATTTAAACCAAAAGAGCAGGATTTTGGTAAGCACCATGGGGGTGTTATCTAAGGCGTGAACATAAGGGACATTGGGGAAGTCGTATCAGGAACCTACATTTGCTTGTGACTCTGCAGGTTGCTATCTAGTGCATGCTGAAGGTCCCTGCAGACCATTTAGCCAAACAGAATGGATACCAAGGCAGCAATACCATGAAGTAGTTTAGCTAAACTCTCAACAGCTTACAACTACCTCTATTACTACCTTTATTAGTACTATGATTCATCATCATCATAATGATATATAATAGCTAAAAGTTATTGAAAACTATCATGGGCTAAGCATTATGTTAATTGTTTTACACTAATTGACTCATTTAATTCTTACAATAATCTTGCCTTGCACATAATAGTATTATCTCATTTAAAGGAAATACAGGCTTAGAGAGATTAAGGAATTTTCCTAAGGATTCATAGACAATGAATGGCAGAGCTACTATTAGAATCCAAAGGTATTTCACTCTGGTTTTAGTGCTTTTAAATATGAAATATAAATATAAAATAAGTGCCTTAGATCCTGGACCTTAGAAACTGTCAAGTTAATCTAGTCCATCTCTTCTCTCCCTTCTTCCCATTCTTTTATGGATAAGAAACTGTATCTTAGAGATGTGGAGTGACTTGCCCAGGGTCATTTACTTGTGTGAATGTTTAATGAGCTAGAAGTCCAGGAGAGATTTAGTTGCTTAGGAAGAGTTTTTGAACATCACTGGCATTCTAGAGGTGTTCTCAATAGGAAAATGAGAGCCTCTGGCAGAAAAAGAGTTTTTGGACACCTGAGAAAGATGTAGAAGGACTGTAGCTATGTTTGTTTATGAGATGACTTTAGTCTTGATGTGCATAAGTCCTGCTTCAGTTAAAGAAAATGTCCTACTGAAATCTGAGGGAAAAAAAAACATTAAAGGAAGCAGTGATTTAAAATCAATAGGAAATGATTTTTTAAAAATTGCCTAGTTACACCTAGAAGTTTCTCATTCTGTAGTATTTTAAAATACAATTAAGATAGAGTCCCCTCCCAGGAAATATCACCCTAGATATTAATTTATAAATGACCCAGATTTTCAAGTTCCACCATGTCATTTTTTCCCATCAAACTAATAAATTATTATTTCCTTAGTCTTCTTTACATTGTCTGCTTCTAGACGAGCATTAGCAAAGGGAGAGGGCAAAGTAACCTTTCTTTCTTTTCTTTTTACTTTAACTCACAGGAATTACTGCATCTTTGATGATTAATGGGCAGCAGTGTTTGGTGGTCAACTAGGTCCACTCACTAGTTTCAACTTACAGAGACATAATGTTCTTACAGTTGTTCCTTCAAATCACGAATGGATCATTTCAAATGATAGATATTTAGGGCCACTCGTAAATTGTTAGAATCAAGAAAGATAAATGTCAGCAGTCGACTGTACTAGCAAAAGTAATTGGCACTTGTGCTTAATTAAGTACGGTTTTTAAAATTAAAACCATGATTGAAGAGAGAAATGTTCTTTTTACTTTAGGTAATTATGGGCATAGGAAGTATTTCTTTCTAGATTATGTAGTTAGTTGTAACCCATACCCCACCCTTGTTTATTTTGTCCAGAAGTCCTAGTTGCTGATCAAGTTCTATGAAAGAAGCAGTATAGAGGTGTCTGGTCTTGCAAATGAATACATACTGTTTCTCAAACTTCCATGATGATGGGGTACTTGTTAAGTCTAGAGATTACCCAATTTCTTCCCCAGGAAATTCTGATTCAGTAACACTGGGTTGGAACATAGGAATCTGTTTTAACAAACACTCCAAACCATTCTTATCATTGAGAAAGGTTGAGAATACTGTGACATGAGAGGAAACACCACTCTTTGTCTAAGGTATAATGATTTCAATAGGAGAAGGGTCCCAGCATAGATCTAAAAGATCCTTAAGCCAGTGCCTCATTCAAGATGCTGTATGCCCCTTTTTCCCTTTGGATACCTGGTTGGTTTCGATAATAGTTACATTGGTTTATCTCTGTTGTAGGTAACACAGTTAATACTTCCCTCTTCCCCCATGTTTATTAGAGATACGAAAGATATATTTTAAAAAAACCAAATTGAGCTTCTAGAAATGAATACTGTAATGTCTGAGATAAAAAATAATACATTGGGCTTCTCTGGTGGCGCAGTGGTTGAGAGTCTGCCTGCCGATGCAGGGGACATGGGTTCGTGCCCCGGTCTGGGAAGATCCCACATGCCGCGGAGCTGCTGGGCCCGTGAGCCATGGCCACTGAGCCTGTGTGTCTGGAGCCTGTGCTCCGCAACGGGAGAGGCCACAACAGTGAGAGGCCCGCGTACCGCAAAAAAAAAAAAAAAAAAAAAAATACACTGGGTGATATTAACAGCAGATTAGATGTTGTAGAAGAAAAGATTAGTGAACTTGAAGATGTACTGATAGAAGCTACCTGAAATAAAATTTGTGACCACCTAGAGGGGTGGGATAGGGAGGGTGGGAGGGAGGGAGATGCAAGAGGGAAGAGATATGGGAACATATGTATATGTATAACTGATTCACTTTGTTATAAAGCAGAAACTAACACACCATTGTAAAGCTATTATACTCCAATAAAGATGTTTAAAAAATGCACATAGGAAAAACACTGGGAAAAAATAAACAGCATAAATGAGTTGTGGGAAGACTTTAAGGGGCTCAGTATGTTTGTAACTGCAGTGTAGAAGAATGGGTGGGCAAAAAAATTTTGAGGAAATAATGGCTGAAAAAATTTTAAATTTGATGTAAAGTGTAAAACTTGTCGATCCAAAGGAGCTCAACAAATTGCAAGCACAAGGAAGATGAGGAAAAATTATCCAAGGTATGTCATATCAAATTGCTTAAAACCAGTGGTGAAAAGAAAATCTTGAAGCACTCAGAAAAAAACACATATCATAAACAGCGGAACAATGATAAGCATGACAGCCAATTTCTTAGACACAATGCAAGGAGACAGTGGAACAACTTCAAAGGATCGAAAGAAAAAAACCTGTCAACATTGAATTCTATACCTAGTGAAAACATCTTTCAAAACAGGAAGGTGAAATAAAGACTTTCATGAAATGTGTAATGTCTGATTCTTTTTTAATGATGAGAACATACTAGATTTTTATGGAATCATTTTTTTAATGGAAAACCTAGTCTATCCTTTAGGTAATTTTTTCCTTTTCGGATGATGCTTTTTGCATCTCATTTTTTATAAGTGAGAGGTAGAAAATACATTTTGGTAAAGTTAAAAGAAAGAGAAATGTTTGGCATCAGTACCAGGGTCAGCCAAACACAGAATATATTTTTCATGTCTTCTTCAGATCTCTGGTGAGAACATGGATTTCAGGATAAGTGAGCTAAAGCCACTCTGCTATTCCCTATAGTCACCCTGAAATGAGGAAGATAATTGCAACCTCAGTACCCATATTGAGCTTCAAGTCACCATTTGTTGCATGTTCTTAGGGAAGTGAAGGATTCTAAGTTATACAAGACAGATGCTGAATAATTCTTAATGAGATCCATAAGCTGCACTGGGCATTAATGACATCATGTTGTAACCCACTAGAAAAAGTTACAATCTGAAGTGGACCATGTTCAGAGAATTTTGTGTTTCACTGTTTGCGTGTGAAATGTTAACATCCTGGAGAGGGGTGATTACCTCTAAGACAGTGAATACGTTGATCAGTATTATTTCAGCAAGCAATTATTGAGCATCCGTAATGTGGCAGCTACTATGTTAGGCGTTCAATTTATGAAAATATCAGTACGGACTCTCATTGAGGAGGTTACAGCTAATGTAAGAGGTAGACCTGGAAAACAATTACAACACAGTGAGATTAAGTATTAATGGAGTTCATCAAAGAGTTATTATATTAGTTGGGAATAACAACATACCAGGAACTCTGATAGGCAGTGGAGAACAAGACAGGACTCTATAAAGCTTATTACATAGCTTTATGGGGTTCTATGGTAATAGCAAGAAAGGGGTTTATCTTCTTTGTCTTGGGCATTTTGAACTATCACAATTTATTTGATGGGTCTGATTCCTAATATTTCTTGGACAAAAAAACAATTTCAATTCTTAGTGCTTCTGGATTTATTCACTTGTCTTGAGAAGGACATCCGTTGATGGCCTCAAAGGGAGTCATCATGCATATATAAGGTATGCATGACTACTTTGGTACTTAATTCATTATTGTAATGACAACTCAATTATTTAAGCAGTAGAAACACACATACTTGTTCCTAGAAGAAACCTTAGAAGTTATTTAACCTATTTCGATCCCCAGCCCCTATTAAAGATGAGGAGAGGGAGAACTAAAAAACTCTTCAATGTCATTTAGTTAATGGCAGAGTTGAGATTAGATCCCTTGTTTCTTCTGCAACACCTTCCAGCCTCCAGTAGCATGGGTATAAAGTAGAGGGATGAAAAATAAGTGTGAAAGGCAACTGGACCACAGGTTTACTTTAAAAGTCTGAGTTGAAGAAGCATAGAGATTAAAAGAAGAGATCTTCAGGGATGAATTCTACAATCTAGGGTACCAGATCAGGAATGATGGTGAGAGCCATGGAGAACACCAGTATGAGCCCTCAGAGGGAGTTTTGGCTTCAGTAAAAGGATCCAAGAATTCTTAACCCCAAAGGTCACACTGTGCCTTCCTCAAACTGGGGAATTTGAGTTTTCTACTTTATGAAATTTCCTACTGGGTGATGTTGTGGAAATAGCACAGCATTGGGAGTTAGAAAGTCCAGAGTCAACGCCCACCTTTTACTGACTGTGATATCCCGAGCAGTCATTTAGTATTTCTGGAACCTCATTTTACTTCTGTAAAGTGATAATAAAATTAAAATGTGTCTTTCAGAAATTCTGTAAATATTAAATGAGATGATTGACTAGAAGTGCATATTTTAAGTAATAAATTATTTTGCAGAGTCTTTGTTTTTATGCTTATATACATTCTTTACAGTATTGTTTTTTTCATGGTATCTTAGAACCTAGTATTGGGTCTTCTTAGTCTTCCTTTGATTATGGATCCTCAGTAGAGAATAGTGGTGTCTATTATTTTGAAATAAATCTCAGGAAACTTGAGTTCAACGTTGTGGATTAACACGTGCTTTATGTCTGTCCTCCTGAAATCCTCTAAAACAACAGTAAAATGATAAAAAGTAAAAAATTTTTAAAAAGCTACAGAGAGAACCTGAGAAGACATTATAGTAGGCAAGAAATGCCAACATACTTTTGAATGCTGAAAAAAAGATGAGCAAAGGATAACTACCTTGGGCTTCCCTGGTGGCGCAGTGGTTGAGAGTCTGCCTGCCGATGCAGGGGACACGGGTTCGTGCCCCGGTCCGGGAAGATCCCACATGCTGCGGAGCGGCTGGGCCCGTGAGCCATGGCCGCTGAGCCTGCGTGTCCGGGGCCTGTGCTCCGCAACGGGAGAGGCCACAACAGTGAGAGGCCCGCGTAACGCAAAAAAAAAAAAAAAAAGGATAACTACCTAGCAGATTGAGAAAGTTGAAAGCTAGGTACCTGCAAGAAGAGGAAGAAGGCTAATAAGAAGCAAGCATATTTGCTGCATAGAAGCCCAGAAGGACTCAAAAAAGGTGTGAGAGGACGGAAAGCATGAAGACTGGTTAGAAGTTTTTAAAAGAAGTGAAACCATGGGATCTCTCCCCTCACTACTAACGTAGAAATCATATTACTACACCTGTTCCTCCTTGGCAGAAGTTTGCAAGTTTATTCTCTAGGGAGATACAGCCAGAGGGTTTCTAGATTAGGATATCAGATTCAAACGAGGTTAGTGTAAGATGCTCTACTAAAAATAAAGCATTGAGAAAATATCTACATACTAGATACATACTAAATGGTGAGACTCTAAGTTCTCTTTTTCCTCTCAGCTCCCAGAATGTTGTCAGCCAAACCTAGACCACCCAGGTAGGACAGTGAAGTCCTCTCTGGGGGAAATTGACTACCTGAAAAGATAGTATCTGTAGACATACTGGTATTTAGTGGTACCCAAGAGAAATAGTTAGGTCCTTAATCCTAGAGTGAAGTCCAAAAATTGACAAGTTCTATCTATAAACATAGAACTACCTACCATCATCAATCTGCATTTTAGTGTTTCATTATTGAATAAAATCCAATTTCATATTGGATTCACAATGAATGAATAAAATCTTCAGAGGTTTAGACATTGAAGGAAAGCCTCTAATATAAAAGTCAATGACCTAAATAAGCAAAGAAAAAGAATGCAGAGGAAATAGTGTCCAGACCACAAAGGCAACAATTAATACCTTCAGAGATGGGAGGGAGATGCAAGAGGGAGGGGATATGGGGATATATGTTTATGTTTAGCTGATTCACTTTGTTATACAGAAGAAACTAACACACCATTGTAAAGCAATTATACTCCAATAAAGATGTTTAAAAAAATGTCATGTACTCATACAATGGAATACTACTCAGCAATAAAAAGTATAAATTATAAAAAAGAAATACCTTCAGAGAGATAATAGACTGTAATCATTGCATTATGAAAAAAGAACAGGATGATATAGAAAAGGTACAGCAAAAAACAAGAAAGAAATCTTGGAAATTAAAAGATAGAAGGATATTTACCAAATTTTAATATAAGAACTTGAAGATAAAATTGAGGTAATGACTCAAAATTTTAATAATAATAAAAAGATAGAAAAGAAGAAGATAGAAATATTGCAGGCCAAGAAAAGAGAACAGAGAAAATGGACAGAAGGAAATTACTAAACTATCAGACCTCTATAATGTGAATTTTCAAAAGAAAAGGGTCATTGGGTGTCCACACAACGTGAAGAAAAATTCCACACACTAAGCTACCTCACTGTGAGTTTTAGAGCAGCAGTGATAAAGAGATGGATGTTAAACTTTCCCAAGATTTAAAAAATGCCCTAAAGAATGTGGAATTGGAATGGCACCGGGCTTTTCAAGAGTAATGCTACAGTCTAAACACTGGAATTTAGAAGACACTGGAAGGGTGCCTTCAGTATTTTGAGGGAAAAATTATTTCCAATCTAAAATCTTACACTCAGGCAAATGATCCATCAAGTTTGATGATAGAAGAAAGGAATCTTCAGACAGACAGGTCTCATCAAATTGACCAAATTGAGAGGAAGCCTCCTTTCTTGAAAAGTACTGAGAATGTGTTCTCATAAAACAAGTGGTTAACTCAAGAAAAAAGAAGATATGGAATTCAACTTCTGGGCATTTATCCAAAGGAAATGAAATCAGGGTCTTGAGGAGATATCTGTGCTCTCATGTTCATTGCACCATTATTCACAATAGCCAAAGCATGGAAACAATCAAAATGTCCATTGATGGATGGATGGATAAAGAAAATGTGGCATATAAATGCAATGGAATATTATTCAACTTTAAAAAAGAAGGAGATCCTGGCCATTTGCAACAGCATGGATGAAGCTTGAAGACATATGCTAAATGAAATAAGCCAAACACAGAAAGACAAATACTGTATGATCTGACCTATATGTGGAATCTAAATTAGTCAAACTCATAGAAGCGGAGAGTAGAGTGATAGATGCCAGGGGCTAGGAGAGGGATATGAAAGGGTTCAAAATTTCAATTATGCAAGATAAATAAGTATGTACAGTGCACTTAAAATTTGCTAAGAAGGTAGATCCATGTTAAGGGTTCTTCTCACAAATAGTAACAATAATAATAATATAATAAAGGGATGAGAGGACATTTTGGGAAGTGATGGATATGTTTATGGCCTTGATGAGAAGTTTTCACAAATGTATACCCATCCTCAAACTCATCAAGTTGTATACATTAAATATGTATAGCTTTTAATGTCAATTATCCCTCAATTAAAGAAAGAAAAATATATGGAATTCAGGAAACAGAGGCTCCAACTTAGGAGAGAGACAAAAGGAATTTCCAGGTTAATGAAAAGGATTTCCAGGATGATGAAGACCTGTGAGCAGATCATAATCTCCAGATTATAAATGGAGAAAGAAGGACTCCTAGAGGTTGTCGTCAATAAAAATAGTAAAATGAAAGCTCTCTCTAAATGTTTCTTATTTACACCTTTGCCCACCCTCTCCACTCCCCCACTGGGGATGACTAATTTCATGTAGTTCAGGGATTCTGAATCTGGCTGACATATTTTCCCCTACATTATAGATTAGAGAACCTGGGTGTATAGGACTAAAAATGTTATTATTTCAAGCATCTGGATCCATGGACTCCAGGTGAACTGCCTACTCCTGAGATCTGTAATTAAAATATGATGTTAAAGTAACTCTTTGCTGCTGAACGCACCGGAATTAGAAACATCTTATATTCATTTAAAGGTATTGTAGAAGATCAAGAAGTCATACTCTTGAGAATAAAATAAGTAGATTTTGGATTATCCTGGATTTAAATCTGAAGATATAGCTTTAACAGAGGTACAAAAATAAATCTAATAAATACCACCACTACTGAGGAATGAAAGAGAAGAAAACTCAAATATATTGGTCACCTGCTATGTGCCAAGTCTTATACTTGGCAGGTAAAGTCTATACAACCGTATGAGGATGTTTTTGTAGAAGTGATGAAAAGATTAAGGAGAACCCCTCCCCAAACCCTTGTTTTATTTGGTGGTTTTTCCCAGCTCTAGGGATAGTGAGTCACTGTTTGTTACGTATTCTGAACCATGGAGGCGGTGGTGGGAGAGAAGGAATGTGATTGAGGGGCGGACACAAATCAGAGAGATGGCCAGCCAGAGAGACCATAGTTTTCCCTAGGAAGCTGTGGAACTCGGATTGTTTTCTTCACCCAAGGTGTTTCGATGTTCACCAGGAGTTGTTGTTGTTCCTCCTCTCCCTCCTCCTCTCCCTCCTCCTCTCCCTCCTCCTCTCCCTCCCCCTTGCCCTTCTCCTCTCCCTCCTCCTCTCCCTCCTCTCCCTCCTCTCCCTCCTCTCCCTCCTCTCCCTCCTCTCCCTCCTCCTCTCTCTTCTCCTCTCCCTCCTCCTCTCCCTTCTTCTCTCCCTCCTCCTCTCCCTCCCCCTCTCCCTTCTCAGCTCCCTTCTCCTCTCCCTCCCCCCTCCCTTCTCCGCTCCCTTCTCCTCCTCTTCTCCTCTTCCTTCTTCTTTTTCTCCTTCTCCTGCTTCTCCTTCTCCTCCTTTCTCCTTCTTCTTCTTCTTCCTCCTCCTCTTCCAGCTAAACACATGGACCCAGAAAATACAATCCCTTTCCCAAGTTCATACATGTAGTAAATTTGGGGGCATAGATTGGATCCTGTCTGACTAAAGGGCCTGTACTTTGCTTATAGTATGTAATTATATAGTACTTACAACTTCTAAAAGTACCAGCCTCTCCATAGTTTCTTTATTGGCTCTGCTTTCTTATGAAGCAGAATTGCCATGTCAACCTTGAACTGTCAACCTCTAGACATTTAATATGAGAGAGAAATAAATATGACTTAGTTTAAACCTCTGATATTTTGAGTTTCTGTTGCAGGTGAACCTAATTTAATTCAAAACTAATTTAAGCCTTTTATTTACAGGATATTCTATTATTTTATAAATAGATATCCATTGAGAACGTACTAGATATGTGGCACTATGCTAGTTCTGGGGATAGAATGATGAGGAATAATAAACACAAATTCTGTGGAACACCAATTGGGAAATATCAAAGAAAGAGCAATTTGTTATTCAAGGTAGTTAGGTCCTTAGTTCATTAACTAACATGTAAATGTGTATTTAAGAAATCATATTAGCAAAATGAAAGCTGGGGCACTGTGGGAGTAAGACATAAGGCAATGAAAGGAGATTTCAGTGTTGGGGAGCCCTGGATACTTGGGGATCAGTAAAGGCTGAAGCTATAGGCAAAGTGGAATAGGGTAGTTGATAAGGACAAATTGCTTCCCTTCTAATTTTGCCGCAGTCTTTGAATCCACTTGCATGGACTTCCAATGCCAAGTATGAATTGACCTCTCCCATTCCACCTGGGCAATGTCACCTTTTCTCTTTGAGCTTGCCTGACACATTTTTGGAAGGAAGAGAGACTCATTACCTAGTGCTCCTTGAACAGACGGCCTATTATATAGTTCTGGGAGGGCCCGTGGAGCTCATCTTTGCCTGCTAAATAGATGAGATACTACAGGTTTAAAATAACTTCATACCACCAGGGTCACTTCAGAAGATGTTCCAAGCCAACAGCTGCCATTCATCCCATGGGTGAAAAAAATCCACAAAGCTATTAGTAGCACAGGAATAAAGGCAGATGGAGAGAGAGAAAGGACTCAGTACCCAGCATCTTCATCCTAAAATATCTACTGTCAGGATATTGTCCAGATGGCTGTAACTTTAGGAAGTCAGGGAAATGGAATCAAGAGGAAGGTGGGAAGAAGCAACAGGTGAAAACCCAGGTTTCCTCATGTTCTTTGGGAAGCTGATGCTCATTTGATCATTCATTCCACAGATATTTATTGAGTACTGTCACGTGCCACACACTGTGGCTGCAGATACAATGATTGAAAAAAGAGACATGGTCCCTCCCTGCCCCTATGGATCTCGTCAACAACAAGAATATGAAATAGTCCAGAGAGAGCCTGGGAGGTTGCAGGAAAAGGGAAAGAAAAGGGGCATTTTTTGAGCACTTATAGTCCTCTTAGTTAATCCCCATTAAAAACTATGAACGATATGATTATTAGCATTGTCTCCATTGTAGAGAAGGAGACCAGGACTCAGAAAGTTTAGGTAATTATCCAAAATTGTTTGCTAAGTAATAAGAAACAGAATTCTAACCTGGGTCAATCTGACTCCATTACTTAAATAATTGGTGATTAGATGAATGTCATTTATCATTTCTTGGTTTATCTCCAGGAAGGGTCTATCCTGGCTGGCTTACCTCGGAAGCCAGCATAAACATAAACCACGTAAACATTTTTGTAGAATAAAACTCATTTTAATATTCAACTACAGTGAATATTATTAAGAAGGTAAATCTGCCACTACATATGAAAAAAAACACCTTAAAAAACCTTAAAAATCAAAGTTATATAGAAATGGCATTAGAAATGCTTGGCTTTTGTTCTTAGGAATTTAATTTGGATGCATCTTACGGCCATGGCTTTGGAGTTGGCGAATGGCTAGCTAAGACTCTTTACTATTCACAGTCCATGGTTTGAATCTTTGGAATTTTTTTTTCCTGACTGCAAAGTAATGGAACAAATTTTAATAGTTCAACCATATCTATACTAATGGCTAAAACTGACATATTAAGTTCTAGCCACTGTTCTAATGTTTCACACTTACCACCTCATTTAAACCTCTCAGCATCCCTCTGAAATAGGTCTTATTAGCATCGTTCCCATCTTACAGATGAAGACATTTTGGCTCAGGGAGGCTAAGTAATTTCCTCCAGACCACACAGCTGGTAAATGACAGAGCCAGGATTTGAAAGGATTTTGGACACTAGAGCTTAGTGTATTTTCTTCCATCTTCCTCCAATGGAAAAAGAAAATCCTCTGTCTTTTCTTTGTTTATGCTCATTACAAATAAAATAGTATTTGCAGAAAGCTGTTCTGGGAAGTAGATTAAAAAGGTAGAATTTTCAATTTCTCTCTGGTCCTATTATTTACATCTTCAGATTTGAGCATCCCAGTGGGAACTGAGATCACAGTCTAGTCAGACTTGGGAAACCTCCAGTCCGGGGATTAGAGGGCTCCCTGTGGAGTGTCAGTTGATTAGATATTTGCCTTCAGGGTCAACAGAGCTGTGGCTTCCAAAGAAGGACAAGATGAAGACGTACTAGAGAATGGACTTGAGAATATGGGGAGGGGGAAGGGTAAGCTGGGACAAAGTGAGAGAGTGGCATGGACATATATACACTACCACATGTAAAATAGATAGCTAGTGGGAAGCAGCTGCATAGCACAGGGAGATCAGCTCGGTGCCTTGTGACCACCTAGAGGGGTGGGATAGGGAGGGTGGGAGGGAGACTCAAGAGGGAAGAGATATGGGGACATATATATATGTATAACTGATTCACTTTGTTATAAAGCAGAAACTAACACACCATTGTAAAGGAATTATACTCTGATAAAGATGTTAGAAAAAAAAAGAAGGACACCTTGGTTCTATCTTGTGCCATTGGCTGCCATCCAATTCACCAGGTGGGAATCCTGCTGGCTGCTCCTCCCCCAGGCTGGTAGAATCCATTGGTTTTTCTGCTCCTCTTCCTAAAGTCCAGAAATAATTTTTCCCATATGCCCTGAACAGGTCAAAGAATCTAAGGCCTTTCACTTTAACTTAATCCTCCCCCAACATATACTTTCCTCATTGATTGCAAGCTATGCTCCAGCATGCTCCAGCCTCCCTGTGGGGAGGTCTGTTTGACAGACATGGACCGGGGTTTCTCAAGCCTTACACTCAGGCTGCTTATCAAGTGGTTCAGATTTGCTCCAACTAGGGCCTGGCTGTTCTCAAATGTTTTCTGGAAGAAGATTAAGAAAACGAATCTGGACTAAGTGAAGAATGAGGGGAACCACTGCTGGGAAGAAGATTTTGTGCTGAACAGAGGTGTCGTTGAGAGAAGGAAAACTCTGACCCTTTTCAGGCATTGAATAAGAAATAGGAGCTTTCTGTAGACAAAAGATATCTTCATAGTTTGCTCAGAATCTATCTGAAAAAAGGGTGCAGAAGGTACAAGAGAACAAAAAGAGAAAGAAAGAAAAAGATGAAAGTGGAGGAGAGAGGGAAGGAGAAGAGAGAGGGAGAGAAACTATAAATATGAATGAATATGAGACAACGAGGTCTCACAAAACACACCAGAAGCAATTATTTTATTTCCCCCTTTTCTGTCTCTCTTGTTTCCTCCTGGGCTGCTCAGGGCCATTCACGCAAGTGTTCCATCCAAACTTATCCTACTTGGATCTCTCCTGGTGTTCTCAATTGCTTCCACCTCTCACCCCAACCAATACTTGCTGATCCTGAAGATGTTAGAATAAAGAAAAGTGCCTCACTGGGTCAGGAAATGTTGGTTCAAATTCCAAAGCTGCCATACCTAGACTGTATGACCTTGGGCAAGTCACTTCCCTGTGCCGGGACTCAGTTTCCCCATCAGTAAAATGAAGGGATGGGATTCATCCTTACTTGCTGTAAGATTCTATGGTGCCATTTGAATGGCCCTATAATTCCCACAGGTCTCTTCTCTCTGGGGGTTCAGGTGAACATGCCAGTTTCCCTGGCTTCCTCAAGCATCAGAATCACCTGAAGTGCTGGTTAAGAAGAAAAATTCCCAGTGCCCTAGTGCAATCCACTGCTTCAGAATCTCCAGGGCAGGGTCCTGGGAAGAGAGGAAAGACATCAAGGGTCTCGAGTGATCTTTTATCTTGGGGGAAGTTTGGGAAACAAGATGCTAAGTTAATTGGATTTCATGGCTGATATGGTTTGATGTGCTGTTTGTCCTAGTTAAAATATTTACATTTTAAAGGGGTCTCAACTGCCTAAACCCAAAGTTTATCAGTGTTAGTGAGAACAACATAGCATGAAGAGGAAGCGTTTCTTAAGAGTGTCCCTGCTTCCTGGAAGCAGCTAAATGTCACATACTCTCTCATCTGTGTGCACTTGGTCAGGAGAATGATTTAACTTCCCCATGACTCAGTTTCTTTGTCTGTAATGTGGGGTAAAAATAATACCCACTTCACTGGTTGTTGCGAAGGTTATGTAAGTTTAGCACAGCACCTAGCATGTGTAGTAACCACTCAACACATTTTCTCCAGTAGACCCTAGGAGAAATATATTATTATCTCCATTTTACAGATCTGGAAAGTAGATTCATGTGGGTCACATCCATTGCCAAAATAGATTTTATAGGTAATTTGTAAGTGATGCAGGTGGAATTCGAACCCAGGTCTACACTGACCCTAAAACTTCCGTTCCTTTGTAGGTACCATCTGATCACCTACTACAGCTGAGTGGCGAGCCAGTCCTGGTTTAGTCAGATAACTGGCCAGTTCAGAAATCTGTTTGGTAAAGTGGTTGTTGAACTGAATGGGAGGATCCATTCCTGTTGGTAGAACAGCCTCTGGGCAGCACATCCTTTAGGCTCTCGGATGATGAAGGTTCTTTGTTTGTTGTCATGGTTTTGCTTAAGAGAGTTGTGCAGACTTTTCTTTTCTCTTGGAGGACTTATAATTCACCATATTCACTTCCTTGCTGGTCCAACTCAGGCTGCATCAGGTTCGATATGCATTTCTATCTTGATCTCTTATAAATGAGAGGCAGTTTTCACAAACAAATTGAGAAGCAGAGTTTTCCATCCCAGAGGCAAATATTTGATTTACTTCCTAGGCCTGAAACAGGGGTGATGGTTTGGCTTCTCTGTGTCCATATGCATAATTTGCATACCGTGTGGACATTTTACGTGTCCCAGTGTTTCGCATTGATGCCAGTGGGTTTGCATACCTGCCAGTTTCAGCTGTGACAACTCACATTCATAGAGTATTATAACCTGAGTGTTTGTGTCCTTCCCAAATTCACATGTTAAAGTCTTAACCCCCAACATGATGGCATTGGGAGATGGGGCCTTGAAGGAAGTAAATAAACCTAATTGAGTTCATAAGGGTGGAGCCCTGACCCTTGACAAGGATTAGTGTCCTTAGAAGAAGGGAAAGAGAATACCCATTGCCCCAAAAATGTATTTCCAAGTATTATGTAAGCTGGTCATTCCATATCATGTGAAGAAGAGAGTGGAAACTGGCTTATGTTACATGCTCTAGAACTCAGGGCTCTAAAACTCCTTTAACTTTTTAGCTGTGGAATTGAACAAAGGTTTTAGTAAGAGGTACATTTGGTAGAAGCATGGAGTAGAGCATAGGTCTCAAACTGGGAACTGTGGTTGAATTTGCCCACAGATGTGTGCTTTGTTTGGCTTACATATTGGGTTTTTGTTTTTGATTGATTCAAAACAAACAAAAAAAAAACAAACTCTAAATGCTGTTTGACCATGGGCAATTCACTTCTCTGAGTCTCCATTTTCTTATGTTAAAATAGTTGCAAGTTTGTAATGAGCATTACATGGGATCACATATACAAAGCACACAGCACAGGGACTTCCCTGGTGGCTCAGTAGTTTTAAGAATCCACCTGCCAATGCAGGAGACATGGATTCGAGCCCTGGTCTGGGAAGATCCCACATGCCGCGGAGCAACTAAGCCCGTGAGTCACAACTACTGAGCCTGTGAACTGCAACTACTGAAGCCCGCATGCCTAGAGCCTGTGCTCCGCAACAAGAGAAGCCACCGCAATGAGAAGCATGGACACCCCAACGAAGAGTAGCCTCCGTTCGCAGCAACTAGAGAAAAGCCTGTGTGCAGCAATGAAGACCCAACGCAGATAAATAAATAAATAAATAAATAAATAAATAAATAAAAAGAATCGTCCAAGGAAAACACATGCATACTGACAAAATTTTAAAAAGACTTAAAAAAAAAAAAAAGCACACAGCACAAAGCAGGGCACATACTAAGTGTTTAGGCAATGGTAGCTTTACTGATGAACATAGCAAGTGCACTAACGAATGGGAGTTTTCCACCAAAGACAGCATCAGAGCCTTTCACTTGGCTGATTTACAGCGTTATCATTTTCCAGTGTGATCAGTTGAGAAGTGTTGATGGCTTATCTGATCCACCTAAGGTCAAGTACCAGCTCAGTACACCCACCCACCAGCTGCCATAAAGGCTTGATGTTCTCCAAATGTCATTTGGAGAAGCTGCTCCTTCTCTGCGTGACAGCCCAGAACTATGATGACTCACATTGGGAATTGCTAGCCTGCCCACCACTCACTGCCTTGGTCCATACTTGGCCTCCAAGGCTGACCTACCTTTGGATTTCAGACAGCATTTCCAAGAATGGCAGGTGCCTCATGGCTGAAATTCTTTGAGAGTGGAAGGACAGCGATAAGTGGGCCATCAGAAGGAATGCACAGCTTGGAAAAGTCCTCCCAGTGGGAACATGCCTCTGTATGGTAATTACCTCCTCATTCCTCGGACTCCTGTACTCCAGTAAAAAGTCCTTGAAGTTAGAATCCATGGGCAACTCATCTTTGTATCCCTAGTTCTAACACAGGACCTGGCTCAGGGGTGGGGCCCAGTAAGGGTTAGTTCAATGTGTCTGTGAATAACTTATTTTTTTCTTTTTAAAAATCTTTTTATAGAAAATCTTTCACATACATAAAAATAGAGCCACTATATAATGAACCTCCAGGTACTAATCACTCAGCTTCAGTCATTATTAACATTTGCCGCTCTTGGTTCAGCTACTCTTCCCAGTTTTCTTTCTTCTGTAATAGTTTAAAGCAAATAATGTATTATAGCATTTCAACTGTAAAAGGTTTAGTATGCATTAGTAACATAAAGAATCTTTTAAAAGCAGAACTATAATATTATTATCATACCTTACAAGTGTAACAGTCATTTCTTACATATTCTCTACTACTTGGTTTATATTCAAAATTCTACATTTGTCTTAAAATGTCTTTTTTTTGGGGGGGGGGTCATGCTTTGAATGTTTGTTCAGCTTCGTTTTAGAATATTTTGCTAATTTACTCTCAGAATTGGTTTATGATGTAGGTATATGTTTGCTTTGTTCTGTACAGTCTGATTTGGGATATTTAAGGACCTCAAAGTTGAAGAGTTCATCACAGTGTATATGTGATACATGTTAGTGAATGAAAGTTTGTGTGCTTCTGTAAATAAAAACAAAGGCTACTTAGAAATTTCTGATATAAACACACATGCGTGCGCACACACACACACACACACACACACACACACACACACACAACACAACCTAAACTTGAAATAGAAACAAATCCACTCTCACAAGAAAATTCTGGCTGTATTCAGATTAAAATAGAAAAGACTAGAATACACTTTTCAAATAAACTGATTCTTTTGATAAAAATGTTTTAACTGTTTTTTATACACCTGAAGTGATTTTCATATTGAGATAAATCAGAGCACTTTAAATAATGAATTGAATATTATCGGCTATAATGTCTTATGCAAAATTTTAGACTTTGGATGATATTTATGGAGGTGCTCATAACTATGAAAAATAGTTTATAAAACTATTAATGAAAATAATTTCTTATATATTACCTACTACGTGGTTTATATTCATAATTCTACATTTTTCTTAAAATGTCTTTTTATAGTTATGTTTTTTGAGATTGGTATCCAAACAACCCTTACATTTTAACTATAACAGTTTATATAAGAATGCAACCGTGGGGGGCTTCCCTGGTGGTGCAGTGGTTGAGTGTCCGCCTGCCGATGCAGGGGACACGGGTTCGTGCCCCGGCCCGGGAAGATCCCACATGCCGCGGAGCGGCTAGGCCCGTGAGCCATGGCCGCTGAGCCTGCGCGTCCGGAGCCTGCGCGTCCGGAGCCTGTGCTCCGCAACGGGAGAGGCCACAACAGTGAGAGGCCCGCGTACCACAAAAAAAAATTTTTTAAAAAAAGAGAGGTTCTGAAGACAGGTGGAGACATATGGGACTAGAGCTCAGGGAAAAAATTAGCATGAGAAAGAATGTAACTGTGATCATCTCCCCCTCTTTTTTCTTATATCCCAGATTTGGCTGATTGTAATCTTGTGGCTCTTTAACAACTTCCTCCTTTTCCTTTATTTCCTATAAACTGTTAGTTAGGGTTAGAAGCTTTATTTTCATGCTTGTTTTTTCTGGAAAAAAATACCTCTTGGATACCTCTGTTTGCTTCCTGTTGTATCACATCTGGAGGCATTGTTTGTCCCACTTTTAGTGATTGAAAAATGGCAATTTAAAAATTATATAATTTTTTCTGTATTTATTAATAGGAATTCTCTTAGAAGAAACAATCTGGTGACTCTGAAATACAGCTGACCCTTGAACAACGTGGGTTTGAACTGCAAGGGTCCATTTATACCTCGATATTTTCCAATAGTAAATACTGCAGTGCTACACGGTCAGGTCCATGGTTGGTTGAACCCACAGATGCATAAGAACTGCAGATATGGAGGGCCAACTGTAAATTATATGCAAATTAACCACCCCGTGTTGTTCAAGAGTCAACATGAGTATAGTCTATTTATAAAAAGCAGGATGAATGCTTGGTTTCTGTATTTTTAATTACTAATTTAGAATAACGGACTGATGCCCTAGCAACTGCTAAAGTTGACTGGTTACTTTTTAGGTTGATATAATTATAAACTCATGAATTTTTACATATTTAGTGTGCTTTAATCCTTTGTGGTGACTTTTTTTTTTAATGCTCAAATTGTTCCACTTTGGACAGTGGAAGCCCCATCAAAGTAACTACTATGTCATTTTTGACACCAACACTTATTATTGATAGTTTCCCTGCTTTCAGACACAAAATGTCCCAGGCTCCCCTTGCTTATTACCTGTCTTATACCTGGGGTTAACCATTTCCCCAAGTAGCCCTAATTCCTTTTCTAAGGAAATAGTATTTAGAAACCACAATCTGGGCCTAAGAGTGATAATTACTAATGTACTGTCAATGTCTCTTGGCCTTTTTAGTGTTCAGAGCTAGGAAATATATATATATTTTTAGAAAGAAAAAAAAAATCCTGAGTTCATACTGATATTCTCAATTCAAATAAAAATTAGTGGCTTTTTAAACTTAATCATTTAGATTTTATAGTTGTATTTATTTTCTCTGATGCTTAAAATCTAGGTACAAAGTGGCATTAACATTATATATATTTATTATATCATATATATATATATATATATATTTTTTTTTTTTTTTACGGTACGCGGGCCTCTCACTGTTATGGCCTCTCCCGTTGCGGAGCACAGGCTCCGGATGCGCAGGCTCAGCGGCCGTGGCTCACGGGCCTAGCCGCTCCGCGGCATGTGGGATCTTCCCGGACCGGGGCACGAACCTGTGTCCCCTGCATCGGCAGGCGGACTCTCAATCACTGCGCTACCAGGGAAGCCCCTATATTTTTTTAACGAAACTTTTATTTTATTTTTTTTTGGCCATGCAGTACAGCAGGACGTATCTTAGTTGCCAGACCAGGGATCGAACCCACGTCCCCTGCAGTGGAAGCACAGAGTCTTGACCACTGGACCGCCAGGTAAGTCCTGTATCATATATTTATGTGTGCATATAATAATTTCAAGGTAAGAATAACAATACTTTTATTAATGCTAAGACTGCTGGAGACAGTTTAACTCTTGCTTTTTGGATACCTGCCACTTGGTATGTAAAGTCAACATCCTCTGTGCTGTCACTTAAAATAATTCTGTGGGTGATTATGGCAACAACGCGATATACAGTTAGGTATTTGCTTCAATTTGTGTCCTGCAGGCAGTTCTCCAGCACCAATTTGTGCTCCTGTAATTCAATTCAATTCTGACATTTACTACCCAGAGTTAACATCCAGTCTAACAAGGTAAAGGATAAGGTCCCAACAAGACCCCCCCCCCCCTTACTTCAGGCACCAGCCTCAAGTGAGGTCCCCAGGCTACCTTCACTTCTGCACAGCCAACTGCAGTTTGGGGGCTTTCCACAACTTGCTGCCTTTAATAATTTTCTAGAACCACTCATAGAACTGAGGAAAGTGCTATACTTACAATTACCATTTTAATATAACCGATACAAATGAACAGCTAGATGAGGAGATACATAGGGTGGCAAGGTCTCAAAAGGTTCTTAGTCCAGGAGCTTCTGTCTTATGCCGTCAGAGGGTGCCCCTTCTCCAGTACTTTGATATGGTCACCAACCAGGAAACTCCCTCAATCCTTGGTGTTCAGTTTTTTACCAAGGTTTAATTACATAGGAATGATGGATTAAATCATTGACAATGTGATTGAACTCAAATTCCAGGCCTCTTCCCTTCCCCAAAGGTTGGGCAGCTGAAAGTTCCAACCCTCTAATCATGTGGTTGGTTTTTCTGGTGACCAGCCCTAATCCTGAAGCTCTCTAGGGGCTCTGACATAAATCATCTCATTAGCATAGAATGACATGTCCATCACTCAAGAAATTTCAAGGGTTTTTGAAGCTCTATGCCAGGAACCAGGGACAAAGACCAGACATTTAAAAAAATTATACTACGCAGATTATTCTCAATTTAATATTATTTTTAATAGTGGATATTGCTATTATGACATTGTCCAAATAAAGGTGCCTAGCATAGCATTTTGTACATCAAAGGTGCTCCACTAATTATTTGTGCTCAGGTGATTCTCAGTCTCGTTGGGTTTATGAATAAAATGGTGCCTGTGTTCTGTGTACGTGGGTTTCATACACGTGGGTCTTTTCTTCCATCTTGTTTTTTTCCAAGATTAGGGCAGCTCCATTTCCGCTCATATATAAAATATCAGTGTTGCTGTGGCTGGGTTTGATAAATGAATATTGAACTAAATTGAAAAGTTTTAAAAAACACTGAGAATATAAAGGTAGAAGGTGTTAGGAAAATCCTCGAATTCTTCCATTTTTAGTAATTTTAATATGTAGTTTCCCAGAAAAAAAAAATCTACCTTTACATTCTTGCCTCCATATCTGCTGTTTTGTTTCTATCAGTGATTCTCAAGGCTTGTGGCATCTTTCAGTCACCTGGGGGGGCTTTCCAAAAAATTACCTGGGCCTGGACAAGACACCTTTCTCCATCTTCCTCGAGTCAAATTTAACTGATTCCAATTCAGTTGATCTGGACTGGGTTTGGGGCATTGGTATTTTAAAAAATATACCCAGGCATTAGTATGAACTCATATTTAACTTAATATAGATGCAGATGGTTACATATAGAAATACTTATAGATAAATGCATGTATATATACAGTTAGTATACATACATGAAATTCTTTCTCTGTTAGTTGAGAGGACCTAGAAGCAACACTTCAGTAGCAACAAGCAGTCCTAGAGCCCATATCTTAGTTTCTCATACATTCCCCAATAAATTCTAAGCTCCAATAAAATGTACCAGTGCTCCTTGGAGAAATGGCTGATTTCAAGACTGGGCAAAAAAAATACAAGATAAGTCTGGAGCGGCTTGTGGTGCTAGAGAGTAAGAAAGTGCTAAAAAACAAAACAAAACAAAACAAAAACAAAAACCAAAAAAGAGGAAAAAAAAAGACACCCCCCACCCCCCGGCCAGAAAAACCCCAAAATAACAACAAACATAAAACAAATCCACAATGACAGGGATATGTTAAAGACATGAGGAGTCAGTTGAAAGAACTCCCAATGGCCAAAGCTGGAACAACTGGAGCAAAAAGTAATAAAGTAGTATTGGATGATAACTCAGAGCAGAAAATAAATAGCCACCAGTCTATGCTGATGTAAGTAAATAGTTAAATAAATGATGAAAATAGGCAAATTTCCCAGGTAGAACAATTCCAAAGAATTTATATAGGTATTCCCTTTTCAAGGAGGGGGGAGCCTCAGACCCCACCCTGTAAGTGTGGGCTCCATATAATGACTTCCTTCCAAAGAGTCCAGTACGGAAAGGGGAAATAAGAGTGGCTGAATAGTGGAGAAACCTGGAAAATGCTACTCAGCCAGGTGAACAAAGTCAACATCAACAGTGATGTCATCTTGAGAGCATGTACCCTTGGTATTATGGCAGTTTACCTCTGTGTTCATCTTCCTATAAACCCATAATCCCAGTCTAATCATGAGATAAATGTCAGACAAGTCTCAGTGGAGGGATATCCTACAAAATACTTGACCAGCACTCCTCAGACTCTCAAGGTCATCAAAAACAAGATGAATCTGAGGAACTGTCACAGCCCAGGTTGCTTAAGGAGAACATGGTGACTAAATGTCACGTGGTGCCCTGGATGGGATCCTGGAACAGAGACAGGACATTAGGTAAAAACTAAAGAAATAAGAATAAACTATGGGCTCTAGTTAATGATAATGTATCAATATTGGTTCGCTAACTGTGAAAAATGCATCATATTAATGTAAGATGTTAATAATAGGAGGACCTGGATGGGGATATAAGAGGATTCGTGCTATCTTCACAATTTTTCTGTAAATCCGAAACTGTGCTAAAATGAAAAGTTTTATTTAAAAAAAAAAAAATCCTACCCAGCCATTTTCTTCCTTCCTCTCCTTTGCAACGTCCCAGACTAAAAAAGAAGAAAAGGATCCCTTCTACCACAGTTACAATACCCATTCAGTATGCTATTCAAGTATAAATTGGATATCTAACTGTTAAAACTAAAGTGTGACTTTCTAATAGGCTTAACATTTTCAGGTGGTATTCACATTTTAAAAGAGGCTCTTATTTACTCAAATCTCAAAATATAACACCCTGGAGATATTTCTGAGCTGAGCCTTTTTGATGCTCTGTTATCTGTGACTTCCGTAAGCAATCCTTACAAAGAAGAACAACACAAAACCAACAGACTTCTGAAGTCTGCGTAGACAAAGCTGATAGCTTTTGACACAAATATGAAATAAAATTGTAAAAGCCCAAACCAGTAGAGACAAAGCATGGTGCAATGGGAAGATCTTGGTCACTGATATTAGACGGGCCTGGGTTCTGATTATGATGCCGGCACTGATAACTTCATGACTTTGGTCATGCTACTTGATTGCTCTGAGTCTCAGTTTCCATATTCGCGAAATATGGATAATTAAAGATTTTAAGAGACATAATACATATGAAATGCCAGGTATGATGCCTTGCACATAGGAGATTAAAAAAAGATGATTGTTAATGTGTTGCTACTATTCTCATCACCATCATCATTTTCATCGTGATCATTATCAATGGCCCCTCCATTCTCAAGCTGAGTAACCCGGGGCAAGTTACTCAACATACCTCAGCTTCAGTTGCTTGTGTAAAATGGCAATAAAAACTGTATATTCCACATGGAAGTGCTATGAAGGTTAAATGAAGTACTGGTTTGATATGTTTTTTCTTGTGTTCTGACACAGTTGTTTGTATCTATCTCTCTATCTATCCATCCTTCCATCTGTCTTCCTATCTACCCATTTATCTATCTTTAACATTTAAATAGAGTTAACAAAACAACTAGGATCTTGTACAAGAGCTTGTCATTGTTTTTAACAGTGGAAAGGAATGAGTTTTGAAAAAGGTTCAAAGGTCTTCTTTGATATTCATGTGTTCCAGATAAAATTCTCAAATAATGCATATAAATGAAGAGAGCCTTAACCTGCAATAATTAAAGAAAAAAAACTATTGGTTTTGAATGATATTGAAACTGTGGCTTTATTACATGTCCAGTGCCTTGAATTTAGAGTATAAAATAAAACCAAGACCAGGGAGCCTGCCTCTACTTAAAGGTTACTCCTAATTAATATTTTTTGGATTGAAACGTTGGTGTTTTCTTGCTGGGGACGCTGAAGCTGGTTGAGAAATTATTAATAATTCTGGATGCTTTGAAGCTTGAAGCCAGGCGTACTTCTCTTATTTTTCAGTGCAACTGCCCGTATTGCAGGATCCTTGCAAGCAGTTTGTCAATAAATATTCAAAAACTTTATGGTCACACTGTGATAAGCAACACAGTGGTTAATATCCTTTGTTATTCCCTGTCATCCTGCCCTTCACTGACATCTGCCTAAGACCACACACTCCTTCCTTCCTCAGGCAACAGAGACTCACTCTCCTCTCACATTCCAGCCAGTAAACAGGCAGACATAATGGTCAAATTGCTTGGGTGAGTCCAACTCTGAGATCTTTTGGATTAACTGGGAATCTAGCTTGGAAAATGAAGGGAAGGGAAAGAACTTGAAGGGGGCCCAGGACTGAATCCTGAGTAACTGCCCTTTGGAATCAAGTAGAAGACTAACAGATAGATGTAAAAGCATGGTTAGGGAGAGAGGGGGATAAACCAAATATGCTGGAAACAGACAGAGCCCAGCTCCAGCTGCCCACACAGACCTTGACAAGCGCAGTTGAGAGACTGAGTGAAATGAAGACCCACATATGGGCCCTGGGTTTGACAATGTGGAGGTCACTAGTAATATTGGAAGAGAAGTCTCCATGGAGGGAGAAGGGTCGGGGAGCTAAGGTGGAGAAGTGAATGGGAAGTGAGAGTATAGGGGAGACCCATGCCTTTCTTTGTGTTTGAAAATTTTTATAATTAAATAAATGAAAGCGTTTCTAAAGCCAGTTCCAAAAAGCTATATCTGCATACACATGCACACACATGGCTCTCACATTTCATGTCATGGATGACAAGGGACATGAACTTAAGTCCATAGGACTCAGGTCCAGTGCTGCCCCTACCCTGCTCCGCCTCACCTTTCCATGGCACCGTGTTACAGCTCAGCCCAGAGTACCCACCTGACAACTTTTTCTTTGCTGATGTCTTAATGATTAGATTCCTTTGCTACTCTCTTTCTGAGACACTATTTTGAGGTCAGCACTGTCTACCCTTCTTCCTAGAAGCAACTGGCTCTCAAGACTTCATTGCACGGTAGAGCAAGGTCTTCTCTTCTTTCCTTTGATGCCCCTTCACTGACCATATGGTAAGAGCAAAAGACCCAAGTTCTCCCTTTGGGCTACAGGGTTCCACCTGACCATCCAGCTCCTGGCTCCTTTCTAAACTTTTCTCACCACTGGCCCCCTGTCACAGCCCTCCAGCCATATTGGCTTCCTTGTAGATCCTTGAACGTATAAATGTCCACCTTGGGACCTTTGCACCTGCTCTTCCCCCTGCCTTGAACACTCTGTCCCATAGTCACATGTTTTACTCCCTAACTTCATTTGGAACTCTGCCCAAATGTTACCTCCTCAAAGTGTCACCTTCCCTAACATGCCTAGTTAAAAGAGCAACTCTTGTTTCTCTCTCTCCCCCTTACTCTGAATTGTTATATTTTTCATAGTACTTATCTTCCTCTGATTATATTGTTTAGTTGGTATTGTTTTATTAACTGTTTCTGTACCACTCTTCCCAAACCCAAAAGCGAGCTTCATGTATTAGCCAGTATGGTGAACAGGTTCTTGGTACAAAGTAGTTATTCAGTAAATAGTTGTTGAGTGAAGTAAAAGAATATGGCTGATATTTTCTGATTTTAAAAGGATTTTTTTATCCTTTTCTTATTTAAAAAAAATTATCTTTATTCCTGGTTACTAAGTAAAGAACCACAAAGTTAGTCCAGGAGTCTTGAAGTTGGAGGAGACCGAAAAAAAGCATCTAAATCTGTATTTCCCACCAATTCTATGTTAGGTGAATCTGTGAAAAAAAACTTTCGAAATTAAGCATGTTTGGAAGATGCTGCAAATTACCCTCTTAGAGAATTACAATGCATATTAACATAGGGTAAGCGAGAAGTTCCACCGTAAAGAAAGTTTAACTTGGTTTAACCCAGCACTAACTGGGCAATTCGCCTAAAAAATATTTTTTGATCATAGCATATTTTATTTGGAAATTTTCATGGCACTATTTTGTGGAATATATAGAAATACATAAATGCACAGTATAGCATAGCGGGGAAGATCAGTGTGGTGTAGTAATTGAGTGTAGACTCTGAGCCCAGGTCTGCCTTGATTATATCCTGGCCCCAAGGCTGCCAGCTGTGTAACACTGGGCCAGTTATTTAATCCTTCTGAGACTCAGTTTCCTCATAGGCAAAATGGATGATAACAATGGGACCTACCTCATTCAGTTGTAATGAAGATTAAGTGGGTTAATCCATACAGGTGCTTACAGAAGTGCCTGACTCGTAGTAAGCACCCACTAGCTCTTAGCTGTTACTACATGCATATGTTTTTCAGAAAAAATAAGTGCCAACACAGTGTCGGTTTTCAGACTCTGTAGACCCCAGCGATTTTAAAATGCAGAAAGGTTTCAATCTCATTGTAGTGACAAGGAAGTCTGACCTCATTTCTAGGAATTGCTCTTTGGCAGTTTGGAAACCTCTCTTGCCCATTTCACTGAACATTTAATGATGTCGCATGACCTCTTGATTTCTTTATTTCTGGCTGCTAAGCTATACTCAAACTAAAAAAATATGCAAAATAATATGATGTCCTTACTATGCATATATGCAATTGTCTTTAACAAATATATTGTTTCCTTCTTCCTCTGCTTATGTCTCTGGCCTCTGCCTTTCTCTGTGTTTATTTCTGTCTGTCTTTGGTTTTAAATTGAAGTATACTTGATTTACAATGTTGTGTTAGTTTGTGGTGTACAGCAAAGTGATTCAGTTATATGTATATGTGTATACATATTCCCTTCCATGTTCTTTTCCATTATGGTTTATTACAGGATATTGTATACAGTTCCCTGTGCTATACAGTAGGACCTTGCTGTTTTTCTATTTTATGTATAGTAGTCTGTATCTGCTAATCCTAGCTCCTAATTTATCCCTCCTCTATCCCTTTCCCCCTTTGGTAACCATACGTTTGTCTTCTATGTCTGTGAGTCTGTTTCTCTTTTGTAATAAGTTCATCTAAGTTTTTAGGTTCCAATATAAGTGATATGGTATTTGTCTTTCTCTGTCTGGCTTATTTCACTTAGCATAATGTCCTCCAAGTCCATCCATGTTGCCGCAAATGGCAGAATTTCATTCTTTTTATGGCTGAGTAGTATTTCATTGTATATATGTGCCACATCTTCTTTACCCATTCATCTGTCGATGGATATTTAGGTTGCTTCCATGTCTTGGTTATTGTAAATACTACCTCTATGAACACTGGGGTGTATGTACCTTTTTGAATTACAGTTTTGTCTGGATATAGGCCCACGAGTGGGATTGCTGGATCATAAGGCAACTCTATTTTTAGTTTTTTAAGGAACCTCCATACTGTTTTCCATAGTGGCTGCACTAATTTACATTCCCACCAACAGTGTAGGAAGGTTCCCTTTTTCCACACCCTCTCCAGCATTTGTCATTTGTGTCTCTCTGTCTTTATCTCAGCCTTTGTCTGTTTCTAGCCTAATTTCTATTTGTCTGTCTGTCTTTCTTTTTATCTCTGCTTCTGTCTGCGTTTCTGTCTTTCTTTGTCTCTTTCTTTTTTGATGTCTTTCTCACAACACACACAAAAACAATATATATGGTGTGTCTGTTTTTCTCTTTGTGTGTGTGTGTGTGTGCATGAGTATTTTCCCAGATATGACTCTGCTTCATCTTGTTGCATCTTACACCAACTCTTCTCTCCCTTTATGATGAGGGACTGGGCTTCCCTAAGACACACATCCAAGTTCTCTTGGCTTAAGCCTTTTGACTTGGGCTAAGCGGAAGATAAAGGCCCCTCTAAATGGCTCCTTTTCTTTAACCCAGCATTGCAAACATGCCAGTGTCTATTTGGAAAGTGTTTCATTTGGGAGGATATTTCCTCCTCAAAATCCCATTTAAAATTACCCATTTTGGGTTCAGTCTTTGTCTCTTTTTGCAACTCAGTCCCACCCAAGGTCAATCACCTCTCTTCTCTACCTTTCAATTATCTTTGGTGCTTTTATTCCCATCCACAACTTGAGTTGCTACCTAGCAATTTGAATCAGAGTGTTCAGCCTCTGAGATTTGCGAATGAATAGAACCCCTGATAATAAGTGTTGGTTGACAAGCCCCATTGCCTGTCTGCATTGTTAAATGGTGGGAAGAATGAGATATAAATAGAAAGTCAAATTCTTGTATCTTCTTTCGGGTAATTCTCCTGTTAATTTCACTGTGAGTAGAAACCTGTGGTCTTCATTTGAAGCAAGGACATTTGACACTAGCATTTTAATCAGATTTGTCCGGAGTAGATTGGAAGTTGATTTTCCAGACATCAAAAAATTATCTAGAAGAAGCTGTCACAATGGGTTTGTTTTTGTGGGTTTTAAAAAAATATCCCAACAACTTTTTTTTCCCCTCTTTTTTCTTTTTTATTGAAGTATATTGACATACAATATTATATTGGTTTCCGGTGTACAACATAGTGATTTGACATTTACATACATTATGAAATGAAATGATCACCAGGATGTCTGTTAACCATCTGTCACCATACAAAGTTATCACTATATTATTGACTGTATTCCTTATGATGTACATTACATCCCCGTGACTTACTTAGCTTATAACCGGAAGGTTGAACCTCTTTTTTTTTTTTAACATCTTTTTTGGAGTATAATTGCTTTACACTGTGTGTTAGTTTCTGCTGTAAAACAAAGTGAATCAGCTATATGTATACATATATCCCCATATCTCCTCCCTCTTGCGTTTCCCTCCTATCCTCCCTATCCCACCCCTCTAGGTGGACACAAAGCACCGAGCTGATCTCCCTGTCCGTGCTATGCGGCTGCTTCCCACTAGCTATCTATTTTACATTTGGTAGAGTATATATGTCCATGCCACTCTCTCACTTTGTCCCAGCTTACCCTTCCCCCTCCCCATGTCCTCAAGTCTATTCTCTACATCTGCATCTTTATTTTTGTCCTGCCCCTAGGTTCTTCAGGACCTTTTTTTTTTTTTTAGATTCCATATATATGTGTTAGCATAGGGCATTTGTTTTTCAATTTCTGACTTACTTCACTCTGTATGACAGACTCTAGGTCCATGCACCTCACTACAAATAACTCAATTTCGTTTCTTTTTATGGCTGAGTAATATTCCATTGTATATATGTGCCACATCTTCTTTATCCATTCATCTGTTCTTGGGCACTTAGGTTGCTTCCATGTCCTGGCTATTGTAAATAGAGCTGCAATGAACATTGTGGTACATGACTCCTCAGGGTATATGCCCAGTAATGGGATTGCTGGGTCATATGGTGGTTCTATTTTTAGTTTTTTAAGGAGCCTCCATACTGTTCTCCATAGTGGCTGTACCAATTTACATTCCCACCAACAGTGCAAGAGGGTTCCGTTTTCTCCACACCCTCTCCAGCATTTATTGTTTGTAGATTTTTTGATGATGGCCATTCTGACCCGTGTGAGGTAATACCTCACTGTAGTTTTGATTTGCATTTCTCTAATGATTAGTGATGTTGAGCATCCTTTCATGTGTTTGTTGGCAATCTGTATATTTTCTTTGGAGAAATGTCTATTTAGGTCTTCTGCCCATTTTTGGATTGGGTTGTTTGTTGTTTTGATATTGAGCTGCATGAGCTGCTTGTATATTTTGGACATTAATCCTTTGTCAGTTACTTCATTTGCAAATATTTTCTCCCATTCTGAGGGTTGTCTTTTGGTCTTGTTTATGGTTTCCTTTGCTAGGAAAAAGCTTTTACGTTTCATTAGGTCCCATTTGTTTATTTTTGTTTTTATTTCCATTACTCTAGGAGGTGGGTCAAAAAGGATCTTGCTTTGATTTATGTCATAGAGTGTTCTGCCTATGTTTTCCTCTAAGAGTTTTACAGTGTCTGGCCTTACATTTAGGTCTTTAATGCATTTTGAGTTTATTTTTGTGTATGGTGTTAGGGAGTGTTCTAATTTCATTCTTTTACATATAGCTGTCCACGTTTCCCAGGACCACTTATTGAAGAGGCTGTCTTTTCTCCATTGTATATTCTTGCCTCCTTTATCAAAGATAAGGTGACCATATGTGTGTGGGTTTATCTCTAGGCTTTCTATCCTGTGCCATTGATCTATATTTGTATTTTTCTGCCAGTACCATACTGTTTTGATTACTGTAGCTTTGTAGTATAGTTTGAAGTCAGGGAGCCTGATTCTTCCAGCTTCGTTTTTCTCTCTCAAGATTGCTTTGGCTCTTCAGGGTCTTTTGTGTTTCCATACAAATTGTGAAATTTTTTGTTCTAGTTCTGTGAAGAATGCCATTGGTAGTTTGATAGGGATTGCATTGAATCTGTAGATTGCTTTGGATAGTATAGTCATGTTCACAATATTGATTCGTCCAATCCAAGAACATGTATATCTCTCCATCTGTTTGTATCATCTTAATTTCTTTCATCAGTGCCTTATAGTTTTCTGCATACAGGTCTTTCTTCTCTTTAGGTAGGTTTATTCCTAGGTATTTTATTCTTTTTGTTGCAGTGGTAAATGGTAGTGTTTCCTTAATTTCTCTTTCAGATTTTTAATCATTAGTGTATAGGAATGCAAGAGATTTCTGTGCATTAATTTTGTATCCTGCTACTTTACCAAATCCAACAACTTTTGACCTATATAATGTCTTCAGAAAGTGGTTTCCACATGCGTGACATAGTTAGACTGCCTTGTAAAAGCACAATTTTTATTTGACAGTTTTAATATTTTGAACACTCCATGTTGACATTTTTTTATCAGATGGTTTGGTTGTTTTCATTGGCAGTAAAAGTTTGCAAGCTAATGAGGAAAATAAGAAAGGAAATTAGCTTGAAGCTGCTGAGTATTTGTGAGCAGTAGGTAAACTAAGAAGATACCAAAGTCTGGAAATAATTACCATCACTGCCACAGTCCTCCATTAGGTCTGGCCAAAGACCCAGTGTCTGACAGTTAAATTAAAGCTTGCAACCCAGTGAAAAATTCGCAGCAGAAAGCTTGAATTCTGGTAACATCACACTGCATGCCATTTACTGTAGGACATGACAACTTCGCTCCATTCATAAGATTCATTGGTGAGGCAAGATTGCTTAGAAGATGTGGAAAACAAATTCATCTACAGCAGGCAGGGTTTACAAAGCAGTGACCCAAGCAGTCTGCCATTGAAGTAGCAGTTTGCTCAGTGAAATTCTTCTTTTATTATGTGACATTGGATGATGACTGGAGTCTGAGCTTTTAAGTCAGATAGAGTTGAGTGTAATACCCAGTTCCAACAGTTACTGGCTATGTGTCCTTGGGCTGGTGACTTCACCTTTCTGAACATTAGTTTCCTCACCTTCAAAATGTAGATATTACCATGAACTACCTAATAAAAGTTACTGGGAGTCAATAAGTAAATGCATATAAAGTACATAGCATCATGCCTGGCACATCATCAGTGGTGACATTAATAGTTGATTTTGTTGTTCATGCAAATGGTAGAGGAGGAGATTAACTGCACTGGAGACATTTGGAGGCTCCTTGGAAAATATGGAAGTTGAGATTCACCTTGAACTAAGAGTGAGGGTTTGACACGAGCGTATAAGTTGGGAGAAGAACAGCAACCTAGAAAGGGAATGCTTGAGCAAAGATCTGGAGGTGGGAGGGTTTATGGCTTATTCAAGGAATAGGAGACGGGCAGGGAACAGGGAATGAGCTTGAGCTAAAGTAGTTTCAGGACCACTTTCTCTGTGATTCATCATGCATAAGAAGTGGCCTTCTTGAGTAGTCGGGTGACTTGTTTCAAACTAGGTTCTTTAGTCCAGTTCTTAAGCATCAGGCCACAGGGAAGACCCACCATTCAGGTAGTTCATCATTTCTTCCCAGACCCTCAAGCGCATTAACCCTTGCCCCCTTACCCTGGCCAGTATTTGCCAATCTGATGGATGAAAAAATGGTGTCTTCTGGTTGACTCCTCATTTGAAAAATGGATATAATGCTGCAATACAAATATAATGCTATGATCTTTTATGAAATTAACCCGGCAGTATCTATTAAGATTAGCTATATGAATACCCCTTCACTCACAAATCCGACTTTGCAGAATTTATCCTGTAGAAATAAATGTACCAGAACATGAAGATCAATGTGTTAGCATGTTTATTGCAGTATTAATAACAATGGCTAAAAAAGGCAGAAGGAAATTCAGTGTCGTCCACTGATCGAGATGGTTGAATTAATGGATTGGATTGCTCATTTTACAGAATATTATACAGATTTTGTAAGAATTAATTACATCTCTATGCCTTAACCTGAGAAGTTGTACACTATGTTGAGAATAGTGTGATCCAGTTATTTTAAAAATAACTTTATGTATGTGACTATGTTTACATATGGCTGTATGAATGTAGAGAAAAGTTTAGAAGCTCACACCCTAAATTTAGCCTTGTTTCTTTGGTGGAAGGGTGACAGGGATTGAGTGAGAAGGGAGAAACAGTTGCCTTTTTTTTTTGTAAACCTCTGAATTTTGACTTGTTGCCACAAGCATGCATTGTGTTGCTTGAAAGGAAAATCCAGTAAAATGTATAAAAAAGGCACTCACCTGATGAATGGAGGAAACAGTAAAAGAAAAGTAGAATAAAAGCAACGGAAAATTGTGGGAGCTGTAAGCATAGGAAAGAATGAGTGACAGCTGCTTTTGATCATTTATGTGCCGGGTGGGCTTAAAGTCGGCTTGAGGGGGAATTTTTCTCCCTTCCTGCACAGTGTGAAAGGAAGCTACAAAGTCAATTCACAAATCTTAGCTTGTCACGGAAACTTCCCTGCTAACCTGTCCAGCCTCGTGTCCCACCTGACCCTTACTCACTGGTAACTTTGAGCTGCTTATCCAGTGGCCCACACTCTACCATAAACACACACACAGTATGCACACTTGCATGCGCACACACATGCACAGACATTCATGGCTGTGTTTTATGTGGTTTCTCACCTCTAAGTTGTTCCCTCAGCCCAGAACACTCTTCCCTCTACTCATTGTCTGATTAACTCCGTTTCTCTAAGATTTCAGTTGGGAAATATTCCTCCACCCAAGACTGGGCTAAACACCCTGCATACGTGCCCCCCAGCAGCCTGAGTCAGCGTCTAGCTCAGCATTTCCATCTGCATGTGTGGTACTATCTCCCCACCAAAAATGAATTTTCTTTCTCTCTTTTGATTAAACCATTTTAACTGGGTTTCAGTCCCAGTTAACAAGAGCTGTCATATAATTCCCCAAAGCACAGGGAATTAGGTGAATTTTTATTTGGTTTCTATTTCAGATGAAGAAATGGAAGCTCAGAGTACTTGAATGACCTGTTCAAGGTCCCACAGTAAAGTATTGATAGGATCAAACCTCTAGCCCATCTCTCCATACTCCTACCTTGGGACTTTTCCACTCCACCCGCACTGAAACTGCAGAAATATACACACGCTGATGAAATTAACTGGAGACTCTATTTACTATTATCCAGGTGTGCTTTGTAGTCTAGTACAGGTTGCCTCAGAAAATCCCATTTGTTTTGCATCATGTTTACTTGCTCTCAGCCAGACTATAATAGTCTAATGACCACGTGTATGAATTAGGATGCTTTCAGCTGCAAGTAACAAGAAAGTCTAACTGAAAATAGCTTAAATATTAAGGATGTGTATTAACTCTCATAAAGAAAAGTTTGTCCCAAGGCATTAGCAAGAACACTAGCCTTCCCATCTTTCTCCTCAGTCACCCTACGCTTGTGACTTTTATCCCCAAGTGGGTCACCTCGCAGTTGCAGGATAGGTGCTGCAGTTCCAGGCCTCACAACTGCTCACAAGAAAAATTAAATGTGGAAAAAGAGAGAATCTCTATCTTGTACCTCCTTTAAAGATAGGAGAGAAAAATTCCACAAGTCCTCCTCTGTGAGTCTGTGCAGTAAAGGATTAAACTTGCCCCAAGGTTTGGGCTTTGGCCCCAGCTCCTGGGAGGTAACCTCTAAGCCCTTGGGTAGTCCTGCCTGATAAGAATATCTGTTTACCTGGGGGCTTTGGGCCAGGCCAGACAGTCTCTGCTGACAGTGTGATTTTATGGTGGTAAGCCTTGGGCCAGGGTGTATCAGTTTGACCTTTGGAAGGGCTGGAGACTAAGGTCAGCCATGGGGATGGTCAATCACATCTTTGTGACTGAGTCCCAATAAAAACTCTGGACACCAATGTTTGGATGAGTGTTCCTGGCTGGCATTATATCATGCATATCATTATAGCTGCTGGGAGAAGTAAGTGCTATCTGCATGATTCCACTGGAAGAAGACAACTGGAATCTCCATACTGGGTATCTCTTGAATGCTGCCCATGAAACTTGGCTGATTTTAAAGCGTCCTTTTGCTATAAAAAAAAAAACAAAACGCGTAATAGTTAGTATGAAGACTTTGCTGAGTTCTGTGAGTCCTTCTAGTGAATTATTGTACCTGAGCATGGTCTTGGAGACCAACAAACTTGTAGTTGATGTCGGAAGTGAGAATGGTCTTGTAGATGTTTTCCTCCTTACACCTTTTTGACCAGAGCTGCATCCCAAGCTCACCTCTCAGCCAATCACAGGCAAGTGGAACTGCCATGAGTGGCTTGAGCTGATAAAGGTATAGCCCGTGGGCTGGTGAAGAGCCTCCTCTGGAGCACATAGCCCATGAGTCTTGACATTTCTGTTAGCAACAAAGAAGGGGGGCATAGCTATTGGGGAAGCAACTAACAGTGTCTACCACAAACTGTTGCCACCTTTTTTCTGCCCAGTGGGAGGAACTACAGTACCACAGAGGAACCCTTTACCTCTGCTCTTTGGATCCATCTCTGCTTCCCATAGGCTGAAGGACAGGGAATTTTTATTCCAGAGAGCAGCACTGATAAACTTGCCAATGTTCTTATCCACCTGGAGGCCAGAAGGCTTTGACACAAGCAGCTTGAGCTGACCTTCTCCTGTGAGTGGTATTTGTGCAGAATAAGGACAAAAAATAACTATGTAGAGACCCGAGAGAGGTCTTCCTTGGGGCAGCTTTCTATTCACAAACCACCTCCAATTAGTTTAAGCCCAGTATCGCAACCAGCTCACTTTGGCTTACAAATTGTTTCTAGTGATACAAGTGCCCAACAAAAATAATAAATTCATATAATAATGATGTCAGTTTATTGACTGCTATTATGTACTAGGCATTGTGGAAGGGCTATGCGTCCATTACCTCATTTACTCCTCAAAACAATCATGTGGGGTAGGTTTTGTTGATAATTCTTTCTGTGTAAATGAGGAAACTGAGTCTCAGAGAGCTGAAGTAACTTTCCCATAGTCACACAGCCAGTAAGTGCTGTAGTTAAACCTGGGAGCCTCTAAATCAGAGTCTAGAGCCTTTGGGCTACACGGCTATGTGAGGTCATATCTGCTGGGAAAGGGACTTTATCCCAGGAAGAGTAGGGTATCACTGAAGGATTTTGAGCAAAGGATGACTAACTCATTCTGAAAAGGGCATTTGGGTAAGATTAGAGTGTTCCAAACTGCCCTTAGTAGGCTTGTTCACACTACTGCTGGAGCTTCTTTGAGAACTACCTTGAATGCACACTTGCCTCAAGTGAGAAGCATCTCTTTGTTCTGTTTTACACCTTGGATTCCATGTAATATTTCATTTGAATGAAACATTTAATTGTGTTTAGAAAAGAAATTTAGAAATCCATTGTGGACCAAATCCAAAAGTTGCCTAATTTTGTAAATGAAGTTATATTGGAACATAATCATATCCATTTACATGTTGTCTAAGGTTGCTTTTGCTGTAAATAGCAAAGTCTAAAATATTTACTATCTGGCCCTTTCCAGAAAATGTTTTTAGACCTCTGAGCTAGATCAGGGTTTCTCAAACTTGGCACTATTAACATTTTGGGCTGAATGATTCTTTTTGTGGGATTCTGATCTGTATGTTTTAAGATGGTTAATAGCATCCCTGGCCCAACTAGACACCAGTAGCATTGTCCCCACAGCTGTCAACCAACACCCCCAGGTGAGAACTACTGAACTAGATGATATGTTCTTTCCAGAGCTGATATTCTAGATGTTTGTTTGTTTGTTTTTGAAATATAGTTGATTTCAATATTGATTTAGTTTCAGGTGTACAGCAAAGTGATTCAGCAATATATATATAGTATACCCACACATATATGTGTATATATGTGTATATATATATATATACATATATATATTTGTTGGTGTATATGTGTTCATAGTATATTCGCATGATTTTTTTGTATTTCTGCAGTATCAGTTGTTATTTCTCCTCTTTCATTTCTTATTTTGCTTATTTGTGTCCTCTCTCTTTTATTCTTGGTGAGCCTGGCTAGAGGTTTGTCAATTTTGTTTATCCATTCAAAAAACCAGCTCTTGGTTTTAGTGATCCTGTCTATTGTTTTTTTAATCTCCATTTTATTTATTTCCTCTCTGATATTTATTATTTTCTTCCTTTTGCTGACTTTGGGTTTTGTTTGTTATTCTTTTTATAATTCTTTTAGGTGGTAGGTTAGGTTGTTTATTTGAATTTTTCTTGTTTCTTGAGGAAGGCCTGTGTTACTATGAACCTCCCTCTTAGAACTGCTTTTGCTGCATCCCACAGATTTTGTAAGGTTGTTTTCCTTGCTGTTTGTCTCAAGGTATTTTCTGATTTCCTCTTTGATTTCATTGCTGACCCATTGATTTTTTAGTAGCATGTTGTTTAGTCTCCATGTCATCATTTTTTTTTCCTGTTTTCCTTTCTGTGGTTGATTTCTAGTTTTATACTGTTGTGGTCAGAGAAGATGCTTGAAATAATTTCTACCCTCTTAAATTTGTTATTCTTTATCTTTCCTTCAATTCTGGATGATAATTCTCTGGGTAGAGTATCCTAGGTTTTTCCCTTCCAGCACTTTAAATATATCATGCCACTGCCTTCTTGCTTGCAAATTTTCTGCAGAAAAGTCTGCTGATAGCTGGTTCCCTTGTATATCACTCTTTGTTTTTCTCTTGCTGCCTTTAGAATTCTATCTTTATGTTTAAAGTTTTCCATTTTAATTATGAGATGTCTTGGTGTGAGTCTCTTTGGGTTCATCTTGTTTGGACTCTCTGATTCCTATACCTGGATATCTGTTTCCTTCTTCGGGCTTGGAAAGTTTTCAGCCATAATTTCATCAAATACATTTTTGTCCCCCTTCTCTATTTCTTCTTCTGGGACCTCTATAATGTGACCTAGGGGACTCAGAGAGGATGGGAATATCACAAGCTTGGAGGTCCTCCCTGGGGAGTGTGTGGTTCAAACCGCATATTGGGCACAGGTCCCAAACTTATCGCTTCTCTTGCCTCCCTTTGTGACTCTGTGTGGACCTTTCTTTACAGCCTTGGTTGTAGAAGAGTCTTTCTGACAGTCTCATTTGTTTTCGGTGAGAATTGCTCTACATGTAGATGTATTTTTGATGTGTTCGTGGGGGGCGTTGAGATCAGTGTCCTCCTACTCTGCCATCTTGATCTCTTCTCCTCCCTGGTACAAATTTGTATTTTCCTGCAGAATAGGAGAGATACCTCTCTGAAGTACTAAAGTTTTGAGAAAGTTCATGAAACAAATGATTAAATTTTCTCAGGTCTCTCTTTTTGCTGGTAAAGAAATATGGCTTTGTGACTATAATACATTCAAGAGTACAGAGTAAAAGAAAGTGGGAATTAAGCTACATTTTATGATTTGGTGATTATAAACTCTTGGGAGCTGGAATATCACTGTAGGGTTAGACAAGAAAATGCTGCTTGATTATGATATTTCCAGGCCCATAGTGTTAGTACCATAATTTTAAAAACTCAAGTTTGGAGCTGGGATGCTTTCCATTTTCACAATTTCTTCTGCTTTTGTAAATTCTAAGAATTCAGAGACCCTCTGTACCTGTGCCATTGTCAAGTACTGAAATGGTTGTCTCAAAATCTATTTCATTGTACTAATAGCTATAGAGTTGTCTATAGTTTAGACATTTCCTTGCAGCCAAAAGATTACACAGTGGTATAATCAGAGAGGCATGTAAGCTAATTATCTATGGTTGAATTTTGATTCAGCTTCCGCTTTTCTAATAAGAGATTTCACACTTAGGTTTTGAGCCATTATGGGGGTGGAACTTTCTCTTGTATGTATATGAATGTGTGTGCATACACGGGAATGTTAAAGATGTGATATGTGGAAAGCTGTCCAGGGAAAATAAATGGTGTGAAGGTCTCTGTCCAAATGCCGAAATTTTTGAAAGCTTTTCCAACCAGTGGGTGGATCCTGGGCTGGAAGTCAAAAAGTCTGGGTTGCATTCTGCTTCTGCCCATTGCCCGTTCTGTGTCCCTGGGAGAGTTTCCCTTCTCTGGGCCTCGGTTTTCTCATCTGTAAAATGAGCACTTTAGATGGAACAGAGCTTTTGCCATTGTGTTTCCTAGTCCTTCTCTCCATCTAGTCTTTCCTTCTCCTCTGACCTCCAGCCCTTCATTTAGGCCAAGTCGACATATTCAACTCCTTCTCTTTCACCTCTTCTATCTCAATCCATTATCTCCCACTGACTTCCATTGGCAACAGCCCTATTATGGGATAATTTTCCAAAAAACATAAAATTATGATTTCCATAGTGATACAGAATAAACACACTAGGTTGAATAGTGTCCCCCCATTCACATCTGTGAAGGCAACCTTATTTAGGGATAAGGTCTTTTCAGATGTAATCAAATTAAGATGATGTCATACTGAATTAGGGTAGGTCCTAAATCCCTATAAGAGGGAAATTTCAAGACAGACTCACAGGGAGAACGCTGTGTGTAGACAGAGACAGAGAAGTAGAATGATATCTATAAACCGAGGATTGCCAGAAACTGCAAGAAGCTAAGGAGAAGCAAGGAAGGATCTTTTCCTGGAACTTTCAGAGGGAGCATGGCCCTGCAGATGCCTTGCTGTCAGATTTCCATCCTCCAGAACTGTGAGAGAATAAATTTCTGTTGTCTTAAGCCACTCAGTTTGTGGTAATTTGTTGTGGCAGCCTTAGCAAACTGAAACCCATGTTAAAGACTTTATTTAACTCAATTAGATGAGGAAAACAGGCAGCAAACAGTTCAAAGCACAAATTTATGGGAAGTAAAGGAAAGTTAAAATGTATTTGCAAATGGATACAAAATTGGCTTTTTCATGGGGATGAAGGAGTGGGGAGTTGGAGTAGGCGTCTCTCTACTGGACATAATTTATTTGCATGTCTATACCAGAATTATTTTTATTGCTATCAGTTATCTACAACTTACAAAGTCGGAAAGTAGTGTCTATAGAATTAGACAACTTGGAAGGTGCACTCTTGACAGTGCATAGTTGTCCACTGAAATACACATGTTCCCTTCTTTACTTTCTTGTTCACTCAGGCTTAGAGTTCAGGGTCATTTTTTATTTTCCATCTCTTCCATGCTTCTTGAAACCCTCCTCTTGCTTGTTTTCCCTCTTTTGCCTCCACCTAGTTTAGATGCTTCTTCCTGGATCATCCCTGGTTTCCCTGATCCCAACCTTCACTTGGAGACCTAAAACTGGCCCCAGATCCCTGTGATGTTGGGGATTAAGGCAGTGCAGTGGGTTGAACAGCATGTCCCCAAAATTCATGTCTGCCTGGAACCTTAGATTGTGACTTTATTTGGAAATAGAGCATTTAAAGGATGTAATTGGTTAAGGATCTTGAGATGAAGTCATCCTGTATTTAAGGTAAGCCTAAATCTAATGACTTATATCCTTCTAAGAAGAGGAGAGGACACAGAAAGACACACAGACACACAGGGACAAAGGCCATGTGAGACGGAGGCAAAGATTATAGTCATGCTACCACAAACCAAGGAAGGCCAGGAGCCACCAGAAGGTAGAAGAAATAAAGAAGGACTCTCGCCTAGAGCCTCCAGAGAGAGCATGGCCATGCCAGTGCCTCAGTTTGGGCTCAGTGAAATTGATTTTAGACTTCTAGCCTCTAGAACTGTGAGGCAATAAATTTCTGTTTTTTTTTTCAGCCACTGAGTTTGAGGTAATTTATTACAGCTGCCCTTGGAAACTATGACGGGAGAGAGGGCAGTGGGAAATAATTTAATTTAACAAACTTTTGCTGAGGACCTACTATATGGTTTCCAGCCTTGTGGCAGGAATTGGGGATTTTGAAACTGCTGACCAGGAGCTCTGGTCACCTTTGATAACACATGGTAGTGACCACACGATATGGGCTGGTTTTCCTCTTTCTCCTCCTCCTCTTCCTTCTTCTTCTCTTTACCTCCAAATGGATCTTCCTTTTCAATACATCATTTGGATTTTGTCACTGTATTGGGTCCCTCTCGTGGACCACCGCAAACCCTGTCAGCCCAACCTCTTATTACAAATGTTGCTGTAGCAATCAGATGAGAGCAGATTTCAACAATTTTTAACTGGTCAGTCCCCACCTGGATCCGCAGGGCAAATCTCTGGCTTCTCTGACGTCGTGGTGGCCTGTAGGAAATGATTGGCATTCAGTTGGGACACAGGAGTTGTGTGTGTGTGTGTGTGTGTGTGTGTGTGTGTGTTTAAGGGACCACCTTGAACAGTGGGGCTGAGCATATGAGTGCCCCCAGGCAGAAAGGTCCAGATGCATTCGATCAGCATCTACAGACTGAGCACCCTCAGCAGGGGCCACCACATCATGCATCTTCACATTCTTTTCCCTTTCCCATTGTTCCTCTTCCCTGGTCTAACTCCAACTCCCTACAGTCACTTGCCAAAGAAATGACCTGCAGGGAGGCCCTTGTCACGTTTAGTTCTCTCAGGAGACCCTGATGAAGACAGCATTCCTCTCTCCCTGTGGTGCCTTCCTCTGTCAGATCTTCTTTCCATACAACCTCAGCCTTGACTCATCTTGTGCAAATCATTCCCCTCTCTGCTTTGGGACCACTTACCCTCTGGCCCAGGTCATGTTTTCGTTCTTCTGATCATAATGGAATAAAATATGCAATATGAGGAGACTGAAGCTGGTTGAAGGATTCCATAAGACATTGATGCTATGGTTGTTAAATTCCAGGGGTCGCTCTGGACAGCAGAATTAGGTCTTCACTGTCTGCAGCTCAGATCCTTCAGGTGTGTCTGGGAGCCTGCAGCAGAAAAGTGGGGGACCATTTCCAACTCTTCACTGTTTCCTTTTGGCAGAAATTGAGAGTCCTTAGGGACTCCAGTTATCATGTTGTGTTAGTTTCCTATTACTGCTGTAACAAATTATCACAAACCATTGGCTCAAAACAGCATAAATTTATCATCTTATAGTTCTGGAGGTCAGAAGTCCTAAAACCAGGGTGTTGGCAGGGCTACATTCCTTTTGGAGGTTTTAGAGGAGAACTCATTTTCTTGCCTTTTCCAGCTTCAGGAGTTCCCCTGCATTCCTTGGCTCATGGCCCCTTCCTCCATCTTCTAAATGCATTGCTCCAACCTCTAATTCCATCATCACATCTCCTCCTCGGTCTCTGACCTCCTGCCTCCCTCTTATAATACCCAGGGTAGCTACATTGGGCTTAGCCAGGTAATCCAGGATAATCTCCCCATCCCAGTGTCCTTAACTTAATCACATCTGCAAAGTCCCTCTTGCCATGTGTTAGCTTTAACATAGTCACAGGTTCTGGGGATTAGGGCATGGGAATCTTTGGAGGGGGTCATTATTTAGCTGAACGCAAGCTTTCTTTTATCTTATTTATGACATTGATGAAAAGCTCTTTATCTATCTATCTGTCTATCATCTTTTTATCATATATAATCTGTCTACTTACCTTCATCTTTATGAATCTCATGGACCACGATTCTTAAATAATGAGGGACTCTCCTACCTGGTATAATTATCAAACAAAATGAAATTTAAGCAAAGAACCTTCAGACAATGAAAAATGTTTCCTCGCTACAGAGGAACAAATTAATTTTAGAAATGACACTTGGACTCTGGAACACCTTGTTCAAAAGTAATATTCTTTCCAGGAAGAAATATTATATGGAAGTCTCAGGTTGTAACAGGATTTCACAAAATCATTGCCTACCAAACTGGGTCCAAAATGAGATTTCTGCTCAAAGATTAGGTAACGCCTGCTTAGCAGTTAATTGATACAGTTAGGATGAGATCTTAATGTATGGCCCATTTCTTCTCTTCTAGTCCGTGTGGGTTGGCATTTTTCTCTCTTGGGTTTGCCCAAAGCAAAAAGTCAGAATTCCAACCACCATGAAAGGAGAGTGATTATTTTCTACCAAAGAACAGTTGGAGGACCATGCCTGTTCACTGCAGTTTGTGTAAATCTCTGTACACTATCAGATTCCCATCTTGTGGTTCCTTTTCTCCCTGTTGAAGTTGTTATAACAATCATATGCAAGATAATGATCTCAGAAGCCTGTGTTCTGTTGATTGTATGATGGAGAGACCTGAGCTGCTTCCAATGCTTCAATGTTGTGGTTTCTAGAGAAAATAAAGTTTTCTAGTAAAAATGGCCTCTGGTCGTCAGGCCGTGTCGTGTATTCATTAATCAGCCTGAGTGGGTGATGTAATTAATCCTTCAACTGATAGCCAGAAGGGAGTGGGTGGGAAAGTCAGACAGGGCTGGTGGTGTTGATACCGCCCATGGCAACATTCATTGGTGTCCCATGTTGATGTGGGAGCCAGGGAGTTAAGATTACAACCAAGGACCAGAGAGTTCAGGAGGGAATTCTTTCCTGCCCCCTGGTATTTGCTGAGATAGTGTCTTTATGGACTGAGATTGTTTTCCTCCTTCAGAAACCAATTTATTAGGGAAAGGATTATTTCAGACACATCATCCTAGGACTTAGTATAGCAGGTGCTAAGGGTTTGTGTCTTTGTATGTACATGCCAACTAAGCATTTGAAAAAAGCAATAATTTTGGACAGAAATTTTAACCTCAGAGTAGTTGCCGTTGGCAGTTATAAGCTACTTTCTGACCCTAGGTGGTTGTTCATTTGTTCCAGCTGACCTTTGTGGCTAATGCTCTCCATCTTGACTGTCTATGGATAATGGCCCTCCTCCCTCCGTCCTTCTTCTACCTTCACTCTAGATAGATCTACTTTTCATATTATACCATTGATCAGAAATATCAGATAGCTCTCATTTTGTATATTTCCTATGAATATAGTCCAGCCTTCTTGGTCAGGCCCAAGGCTACATTTCTTGTCTTATCTCCTACTTTTTCCCTGAAAGTTTCAGCTACTGAAGACATCTTGTTTTCCAACATCCATGACTTTGGTCAACACTGACTTTAAGTTAGAACTTGCTCTCCCATCCTTTTCCTACAAATTCCTATCCCTTCTGCAATGGACAGTTCAAGTGCTTTCTGCTTCCAAAAACGTCCCAGCATTTTCTCAACCAGATGCAGCCTTTTTCTCCGCCAGATGAAGCCTTTTTTCTCCTTGAAACTTTTCTTCTTAGAGTTTCTGTAAACTCTCCTTCTTAGATATTTTTTCTGAGAAATGATGGGCTCATTACCAGCTATGTTTTTTTAAAAGTTATTAGTTCACGTGATAATTCCCTTAAAGGATTGACTTACTACGAAGAAGTTCAATTTAATATTGTCCAAATGAGCAGTCCCCTGACCACTTTGAATGATTCAGTTAGCTAGGATGACATATAAAGGAACATACTGTTCCTTTATATAAGGAAACATATAAGGAACATATAAGGAAATACTGTTCCTTAGCATTTTTTTTAGAACCAATTTAAACCATGGGCTCTTGTTCTCCAACAGGTTAGCAAGGCAAAATTCCAGAGAATTTTTCATAACATTTCAGAATGTCCTCAGAGTGCTTGAAGTTGATCCATGGAACACCATACCCTCATTTGCCCAAGGTTAAGAACTTCAGTAGGTTAATTCTCTTGCATCGTGTATTAGCTGAAGTATGGGGGAACAACTATATTTGGTATTGCCAATAGACAACTTCCAACCAGATTAATAGTAACTTGATTCAATAACTGTATTTTTAGGGTCTACTGTCAGAAGGAAAAGAAAAGGGACTATATGTAGGCCTTGATAAGGTCAGGACATTATAAGTTCTATTTGCTTGGATGTAAGTGAAATATACATTTTGGCTCTGTACTGATCAGAAATGCTTAAATCCAAGTTGCCAAGGGCTCGAACTACCCTCTTTGTGGCATAAAAATAACTTTCCCAGATCAGTAGCGACCATGTAGTGCATCAGATTCCAACCTCTGATAAAATAATAATACCCTCTGCTCTCAAGGGGGCCATTTCTTATTAAGCAAGACTGAAGCTCTAGCTACTTTATATCAAATCAACTGTTTGGGGGCATTTTCTGTGGTTGTTCTACAAAGCTGTTAAAACAGCTGTGGGCCAAGTAATTAATTAATGGGTCAAATTAATTGATTGAATTTGGTCATTATTATGCTAGAGAAAGCAATCCACATGAAAGCAATAGAGTTTTGGATGATAGCTGTTCTTAAGAGCTTCAGTGTCACTATGTGTGAATGTAAAACTGAACTAACTCTCTTGCTGTCTATCTGCTCCAAGTCTGTGGCTTCTCTCTCGGAGAGCTCCTTCACCCTTTCTCTGGCTCTCCACTAATTTCTGTTGATTAGTGTAATTTCCCTTGTCATTCCTTTCACTGACATTGCTACCAATCCCTCAAACCCAGACCACTGCAATGCCCTCCGATCATGCTTCTAGCTTCTGTTCTCCCCTCCATGCCAACAAGTTTCTTTAAAAAAAATTATTACTTTTTTTTTAATGAATTTATTTATTTATTTATTTATTTATTTATGGCTGCATTGGGTCTTTGTTGCTGCATGTGGGCTTTCTCTAGTTGCAGCGAGTGGGGGCTACTCCTCGTTGCAGTGTGCAGGCTTCCCATTGCGGTGGCTTCTCTTGTTGCGGCATGGGCTCTAGGCACGCAGGCTTCAGTAGTTGTGGCACACGGGCTTCAGTAGTTGTGGCACACAGGCTTCAGTAGTTGTGGCACATGGGCTCAGTAGCTGTGGTTCATGGGCTCTGCAGCGCAGGCTCAGTAGTTGTGGCACATGGGCTTAGTTGCTCTGTGGCATGTGGGATCTTCCCGGACCAGGGCTCGAACCCGTGTCCCCTGTATTGGCAGGCAGATTCCCAACCACTGCGCCATCAGGGAAGTCCCTATTACTTTTTATTGACATAAATAATACATGAATACATTTCCCTCATCAAAAGACATGAGGATGTATGTGAAATCCCTTTGACAACCTTATCCCCCAAATTGTGTTCCTCTCTCCAGACTCCTCATATGCATACAATTTGGTACGTGAATTTCCAGACATCATTCTGTGTATTTGCCAACTTATGTGCCGATAGAAGGTATGTCGAAATATGTGTGTGTATTAGAAGTATCTCAATTTATTATTATTTGGCAACATGCTTTTTTGCACTCAACAATATGACTTGGAGATCTTTCCAAATTCTCACATAGAAACTGACTTCATTCTTTTTAACTACTGCGTAGTTTTCCATGGTATAAATATACCAAAGCTTATTCAGCCATTTCCTGTTGATATTTTCACGTTTTCATTATCAAAAGCAATGCAACTTATTTCTACATCTTCTTTCAGTAAAGCACCCCTCGGGCTTCCCGGGTGGCGCAGTAGTTGGGAGTCCGCCTGCCGATGCAGGGGACGCGGGTTTGTGCCCCGGTCCGGGAGGATTCCGCATGCCGCAGAGCGGCTGGGCCCGTGAGCCGTGGCCACTGGGCCTGTGCATCCGGAGCCTGTGCTCTGCAACGGGAGAGGCCACAGCAGTGAGAGACCCACGTACAGCAAAAAAAAAAAAAAGGAAAAAAAAAAATAAATAAAGCACCCCTCGGTGAGCACTCCCGCATCACACTTTCAGGTGCCTATACCATGAAGGCTTTGCGGGAGGTTCCTACGCTGATCTTCATCTTCTCTGTATATTTTACTTCTCACTGCTCCCTTACCACATGCCCATCACCAAGCTGGTGTTTACATTCCTTAAACACTGTTGTGCTGTGGCTCATTCAGCATGAGGCTTGATTGTTTTTTTTTTATCATGTTCAGGATCATTGCCGCCATCCTCCTCCTCCTCCTCCTACTCATCATCGTTATCATCATCACATCACCCCTCCCCCATGTATAGTACTTACTATATTCTAGTCATTTTCTAAGTACTTTACACTTATCTAATCTTTTCTCATTTTCTAAGTACTTTACATGGATCTGATCTTTCCCACCACCCTATGATGTAGGTACCATAATTTTCCTCATTTTACAGATACAGAAACTGAGACACCATGAGGCCAAATAATCTGCCCAGAGCCACCTAGTATGTACGTGGTGTGGCCAGGATTCAAGTTCAGGCAGCCCAGCTCCAGAGGCAATGCTCGTAATCCCTCATCTGTACATTCTCTCTTTTACAAATCATACACCACTGCCTCCTTTAAGTCTTCCTTGACCATCACTCTATAGACATTTACTTTTATTCTCCTGTTCAACAAACAAGTTTGAGCCCCCTACTATGTGCACGTTCTGTGATAGTTTCCAGGGAGATACTGGTGAACAGAACGATGCAGTGCATATCCTGAACACGTCAAAGCTAATGAACTCGACCTTCACATGCATTGTTATCCACGCCACTCCATGGTACGTGATGCGTGCTACCGTTTATCTTTTTATATATGTGTTTTGCATCCTATATCTCCTTTAGGGAATTAGTTGTGTTTTTGCTGTTGGGCATCTCTCTTAACACTTAGCTGATCATGGTTGCTTAATTAACATTTAAAGATGATGATGCTATAGTAGACAGTGTTCCATATAGATTGTTTAAGTCTTACCTACAAAAGCATTTGTGATATGGTGCCACGTAAATCATAAGATTTGCTAATAAGTCTAACTCCCACCTCACTGTCCAGAGAACCACTTGACATACTGCTGAAACCCACTTGTTGAGGACTCTGATGTTCCCACTGAAGAAGTAGGACTTCAGGGAATTCCCTGGCGGTCCAGTGGTTAGGACTCAGTGCTTTCACTGCCGGGCCGGGTTTAATGCCTGGTTAGGGAACTAAGATCCTGCAAGATGTAGGGCGTGGCCAAAAAAAAAAAAAAAAAAAGAAAGAAAGAAGTGGGACTTCAGTACCTAAAGATCATCTGCATCTGAAGGACCTCATCTGAGGCCTGGGGTTCTTTCAAAGCAGATGAATGAATCCTGGGGGCTGAACCAATATGGCTTCAGGGAGCGTGTGGGCTTAGAGAAGTGTGTGGGGCCAGTCCTGGCTCTTGGGCCGTGAGCATCACACAATAAGGGAGACAAAGGGTAAAAGAGTGCCTGTTCACTATAGTGGCCTCATGTCTGTCCATTTTACCTTCTGTAAGACTGTTTCTATTAAACTCATGCCTCTGGTGCCCACACTTAATATTTTATCCCCTCACCTGACCTAGTGGAAGTAAAAACATTTGGAAGCATCTTTAGGTTGCATGGCTTAGAAGGGGTTTATCCTACTGTGTAACATACCAGGTGAAAAATACCAGGTGTTGTGCTTTTTCTCCTATACATGATAACAGAGATTGAGAAGAGGATCAGAGAGAAGTAGGTAGAAACAACAGCAATTAAGAAGTGGAAACAATAGAGCTAGTGGTTCAGAGCTGTATGTTCCACATCATTATGCCATCAAAGGGCAGGAAAAAAACTCACTGGACCAAATTTGTTAAAATTGGTCCTTGCTTGTTTATATACCGGTATTGTTTAGACAATACCTTTGGAGCTTTTTAAGAATGTATTTTGTTGTTTTTGTTCATTTTGCCTTGATTCAGTTCCAACACTGGGAATAAAACTCAGTCCTTTACCTGTTCTGAGCATTTTTGGCAAAATACTCTTCCATTCATAGGCTTGTCCTACATCCTTGCTCAGAAAAGGAGGAAGTCGTCCCTGATCCCAATACTTTGTATTCGTACAGTGTTTTGAGGGGATAAACATAGCCTTGCAGCTTTCACAGTCTCTATTTCACAGATGAAGGAAAGCTGATTGCTGAAGTTAGTGGTAGAGTGAGTATTAGAATACGGACTTCAAATCCTTATCCAACCACCAGTTTTCCACCACAGTGCTTTTCTTTTCTGTACTGGGGATATCTTTTTAAGGTGAACATCAACATTAGCCTGAGAGGTCGGGTACTATTCAAAATCATATCCCGCCAGTTCCACATAGGCTGAGTGCTAATAATACCAACCAGCTCCCTAGTTCCCCTAGACATCCCTTGGCCTTTTATGCCTCTCTTCTTTTGCACACCTGGTTCTCTTCCCCCTTCCCCTTTTGTGTGGCGAGAGCCTCCACTTCCTTCCAGACTCAGTTCAAGTGTCACTTCCTCTGGGAAGCCCTCCACGATTTCATTTTTGCTCCAGCATTTTGAGATGACCCTTTCTTTCTTTTTTTTTTTTTTTACATCTTTATTGGAGTATAATTGCTTTACAATGTTGTGTTAGTTTCTGCTGTATAACAAAGTGAATCAGCTATACGTATACATATATCCCCATATCCCCTGCCTATTGTGCCTCCCTCCCACCCTCCCTATCCCGCCCCTCTAGGTGGTCACAAAGCACGGAGCTGATCTCCCCGTGCTATGCGGCTGCTTCCCACTATCTATTTTACATTTGGAAGTGTATATATGTCAATGTTACTCTCTCACTTCATCCCAACTTCCCCTCCCCACCTCCCCTGTGTCCTCAAGTCTTCTCTACGTCTGCGTCTTTATTCCTCTCCTGCCCCTAGGTTCATCAGAACCTTTTTTTTTTCTTTTTTTAGATCCCATATGTATGTGTTAGCATAAGGTATTTGTTTTTCTCTTTCTGACTTACTTCATTTTGTATGACAGACTGTAGGTCCATCCACCTCACTACGAATAATTCAGTTTCATTTCTTTTTATGGCTGAGTAATATTCCATTGTATATATATGCCACATTGACACTTTCTTTTGATATTCATCTCAAATGTCTAGAGCTCCAATCTAAGAGAAGGCAGGAAATCTGCTATCTGTATCTCCAAGGATTCCTGGCAGGACCCGCAGTGAAGGGACTTAACCCTCTCCTGGTTGTCTCTTGTCCTGAGGTTCTGTCTCTTGAATTTCTGACCTTCTGCTTCTTACCACCTCCTGCAACTTTTCTCTTCTCTCCATCCCTTCTGACCCATACTGCTCTTCAAAGTACTGCTGACACAGGCTGTACTGTCTAGCAGATATTTATTTAACGAAGATTTTTGCTCACAGCGGGAGATTACATCACGGAACAGAAGAGACAATAACTTGAGATGAAATATTAGATGTCACGAACCCAAGAACTCATTAAACGTTTCCTGGCACTGGGAATTTCTCACTGGCTAGGTCGTAGCTGAGGATTTCATTTTCTATACCTTTCTTGCTCTGCTTCCCCAGATGTCCCCTCCCCTCTACTTTTGCCAGCCTTGAACCCTGAACATCCTTGTGACTTAAATACAGAACATTCTAGTGCTCTTCTGTCCCTTATTCTAAACTAATCTCTGGCCTACTTTACATATCCAAAAATTTCATTAAGATGGCCCCACTGAATAAGGAGCTTTTAATCCTGGTCTCTCCCTTTAGACCACAATGCATCTGATTTGTGGACATTATTGTTTTTATTAGTAGTATTTCCAATGGGTGAGAAAATGGAATTGGTAGAAGGGAGACAGTCAAGGACTCTGTTTTCTTTTTTTTAATATGTATTTCTTTATGGTTTGCATTTTATTTTTACAATTAGTTTATTGGTGTATTTCTAATGAATTCGTTAATGCAAAAAAGTTTAAAATGCACTTCGAAAACAAATTGTAACCTTTTTCTAATTCTCGGGATAGTATTCAATTCTTGTACAGGTGTTTCTTTCACAGGGGCCTTGTAAACAGAACAGGAGCAACAGAAAGATTTATTCTCCTCCTGTTCGGAGAAAAGCAAGTCCTTTGTTTATGTCAGTTTTCCCAGATACCATGTGAGAAGTCAGAGGCTGCATCTTAATCATCTTCGTAGTGTAAGGAAAAGTGGTGCTTCAGTGGGAAATTACCCACTGCCTAGAGCATGTTCTTCCTGGTTATCGGATGCTAGGCTTTCACTGTCTTTGAGTTCTTTGATGGCTCTGTAAGTTGTGGATAACCAACAGCAATGCAAAGTCATCCCTGCCAGTAGACATCCCAAAATTCTGTATAACGAAGGTTCAAATCTGGACAGTGGAGGTTCCCAAACTGTGGAAGAAGCCAGTTTTTCCCCATTTGCATATTCAGTTTAATATTTCTGACCTATGCATGTGTGTAATCTTTGCATTCTCCTTTGACCTGATCATAACCTACTATTTCCCTCATTAATGACTTAACTAAATTCTCTTAACACGTTTTCACTTCTGTATGAGAGTCTTGATTTTCCCTTTACTGAAATTTGGAAAATAATCCATTAACAATTTTATTGCCTCAGTCAAGGACTGATTTATGGTCCCCACAATAAATGTTTGTTGAATGAATGAATAAATGAGAAAACAGGAATGTCTAACCTCATTTCTATTAATATAACATGAGCTCAAGCGAGTGCATCATTAATAAGTTTGAGCTTTCCCACAGCTTGCTAGCTAATGTGAAAGTTGGTGATAACTTAGGTTTTACCCCAGCCATCTTCATTCGATTTTATTCCAGTTAGAAAAATACTATTTTTTAGAAAAATCAGAAGAGTTAGAAAGGATAAAGAGTAAATCGTAACCATCCCATAATCTCTCTCCCCTGAGTAATCACTATTTTTTAAATTACAATTTAACTAATTTAAGATAGATAATACACATACATGGCAAAAGTACAAAGCGTACAAAAAATTTTTAAATAAAAAGTCAATCTTCCTTTCTTACCGGAATAGTCGTGGCTTAAAACCGCACAGATTTTCCTTACAGTTCTAGAGGTCAGATGTTCTAAAATCAAGGTGTTGGCAGGGCTGCATTCCTTCCGAATTCTCTAAGGGGGAATCTGTTTCCTTGCTTTTTCCAGCTTCTAGATGCTACTTGCTTTTTTTGGCTTTTGGCCCATTCCTCCATCTTTAAGTCAGCAACGTAACGTCTTCAAATCTCTCTTTGTCTCTGACCTCTTCTTCCATCGTCACTTATCCCAACTTTGACCTGTTGGCCTCCCTCTTATAAGGATCCTTGTGATTGCATTGGGCCCACTAGACAATCCAGGATAATCTTCCCTTATTACGATTCTTTACTTAATCACATTGCAAAGTCTCTTTTGCCACATACATATCACAGATTCCGAAGATTAGGATATGGACAGCTTTGAGTGTCATTATTCTGCCTACACGTAATCTTCAAGTGCCAAGTAATCACTATTAATTCTTGGTGTATTTCCTTCTAGTTATTTCCCTGCATCTCTTCATTCAACAAGAACTTACTAAGTACTTACTGTGTGCCAGGTACTGTGGCTATAGCACTGAAGAAAACAGACAAGGCCCCTACCCTTTCGGAGCTGACAATCTAAGTGGGAGGGGAGAAAAAATAGACACAGAAATGAATAAGAATATCCCAGTCAGTAAAGAGCACGTGTATGCTTCTCATTGAATATTTTCTATACATTGAGTTTGTGTGAGTTAGTAAAATTAGTTTTAAGTCATGTATCCGTTATTAACAGCCTAAGCTCAAATGCATTGGTACAGAACTTTAAAAAAAATTTTATTGAAGTGTAATTGATTTACAGTGTTGTGTTAATTTCTGCTGTACAGCAAAGTAACTCAGTTATACATATATATATATATATATATATATATTCTTTTTCATATTCTTTTCCATTTTGGTTTATCACAGGGTAGTGAATATAGTTCCCTGCAGAACTGGTTATTGAATCAGCATCCAGCTCTCCTCTGTGGCCCTGCTCTCTTCTGTCTCCACAACGTTCTATAACGAGGTGTATGAAATTACAGTTGCTCACCCCCCCAAAGGTCAATGGCTCTGCTTCCCCTCCATGCCTCTGAGACTCAGAGTCAAGCTTTTAACTGAAACATCTTCCTGAGGGAACACAGAGTAAGAGTCATTTTTTTTTCCTGTAGGGTTTCAAACAAGAAAAGCATCCCCAACGTGTGGGGAACTTGAATTTCCCCTTGATCTGTCCCTGATTGGTGGGAGGGGACTGTCACATGGAGAGAGAGAGCGCGATGGTGGCAGAGGAGGAGGTGGGAACAAGAGGCAGCTAAGTTTGATATTTTTCCCTTGAAAAGGTTATGCTCCCATTGGCAGACCTCACATATTTGGGGAGAAATCACAGTTTCCCAGCATCCAGACACGGTAGCTTTCTTTTCTTGTCAGGATGTTTCATTTAAAATGAAAGGTTCCTCAAACTTACATACGTATATACACTACCAAATGTAAAACCTTTTATTAAATTTGAGAACCTAACCTGAGAGTACATATCTTGGAGATGAAGGCACGCGCGTGCACGTGTGTGTGTGTGTGTGTGTGTGTGTTTCAGTTTTAGACTAGCTCCCACACAGGAGCTGTGCTCTAAGATTGGGAAGAAAGGAAGACTGTTTGAAGGGCTTACATCTAAATTGGTTCCCAGTCATAGCTTAGTATTGATTTATAACAAATTTCCTGTAGGGCAAATTCATGAGTTGCTTATTTCTATGACCTGGGACATGAGATCCTTGGTTTTGTGATATAAGATAATGGCCTTTTCATATGGTTAGAGACAAGAATAGTGTCATCTCTTAAGGCTCTAGCTCTCTCTGTCTGCCTCTTTCTCTGTCCCTCTCTCTGATTCTGATGGCTCAGAATATTTTGTCCTAGTGCCAGTGGAACAATGTCTCAATTCAGACATCTGAAAAAGATGTGAAAGGGCTTACCAAACACAGGCATTGCAGAGATACTGCATTCATTTTAGAGCATGTCTTCACTCACTCTACTATGTATATATTTAATTGAACTATAATTGACATACAATGTTATATTAGTTTCAGGTGTACAACATAGCAATTCAATATTTGTATACATTATGAGATGACTATTACTCTAAGTCTAGTTACCACTGTCATCATTTAAAGTTATTACAGTATTATTTACTGTATTCCTAATGCTGTACATTATATCCCCATAGCTTATTTTATAACTGGAAATTTGCACCTCCTAATCCATTTCACCTATCTCACCCATTCCCCCAGGCCCTTCCCCTCTGGAGACCACCAGTTTGTTCTCTGTATCTTTCAGTCTGTTTCTCTTTTATGTTTGTTCATTTGTTTTGTTTTTTAGATTCCACATGTGAGTGAAATCATGTGGTATTTGTCTTTCTCTGCCTGACTTATTTCACTTGGCATAATACCCTCTAGGTCCATTCGTGCTGTCAGAAATGGCAAGATGATATATATATATCACATCTTCTTTATCCATTCATCTATTGATGAACACGTCAGTTGCTTTCATGTCTTGCCTATTGTAAATAATGCTGCAATGAACATAAGGGTGCACATCATTTTTTGAATTAGTGTTCTTGTTTTCTTCAGATAAATACCTGGAAATGGAATTGCTGGATTATATGGTAGTTCTATTTTTAATTTTTTGAAGAACCTTCGTACTGTTTTCCATATTACATTCCCACCAACAGTGAATGAGGGAGAAGATGTTTGAAAATCATATATCCGATAAGGCAGGGGTCCCCAACCCTGTTGGGAACCGGGCTGCACAGCAGGAGGTGAGTGACGGGTGAGCGAGCAAAGTTTCAGCTGCTCCCCAGCGCTCCCATTACCGCCTGAACTCCACCTCCTGTCAGATCAGCGGCGGCATTAGATTCTCATAGGAGTGCGAACCCTACCGTGAACTGCGCATGCGAGGGATCTAGGTTGCCTGCTTCTTATGAGAATCTAATGCCTGATGATCTGAGGTGGATCTGAGGTGGATCTGAGGTGGTGATGCCAGCGCTGGGGAGCGGCTGCAAATACAGATTATCATTAGCAGAGAGGTTTGACGGCACAGAGACCATAATAAATCAATTGCTTGCAGACTCATATCAAAACCTTACCAGTGGGCTTCCCTGGTGGCGCAGTGGTTGAGAGTCCGCCTGCCAATGCAGGGGACAGGGGTTCGTGCCCCGGTCCGGGAGGATCCCACATGCCGCGGAGCGGCTTGGGCCCGTGAGCCATGGCCGCTGAGCCTGCGCGTCCGGAGCCTGTGCTCCGCAACGGGAGAGGCCACAACAGTGAGAGGCCCGCGTACCACAAAAAAAAATAATAATAAAAAAAATTAAAAAAAAAAAAAAAAACCTTACCAGTGAGTGGCAAGTGATAAGCTGCATCTGGTGCAGGCTTTAAGTCAGAATCCAACACGTATTTTTAGTCTGCGTGTGGCTCACCCATTACTTTGTTTACCACTTCCATCCGCGCCTCCTTCCCCCACTGTGCACTTGTCTCAGTCAGTTTTGGTAAGCCCACAAGCTAACCCTAGCCAAAAGGAGTAAAAAACAAACGTCACTGAAGAGCTACTTTGAAAAGGGGGAAAGACTGAATGATGAGAGGGCAGAAGACTCTAAGACTGCCAACAAAAGGAGAGCTGCATTTAAAAGAAAATACCAAGAGTCCTACTTAAATTACGGGTTCATTGCAACCGGTGATTCACATTCTCCAAGCCTGGTTTGTATAATATGTGGCGACCTGCTAGCCAATGAAGCCATGAAACCTTCAAAACTGCTTCGTCACATGGAGACCAAGCACTCTGCATTGAAAGACAAGCCTTTGGAGTTTTTCAAAAGAAAAAAATGTGAACACAAAGAACAGAGCAATTATTGAAGGCCACCACTTCATCAGATGTTTCTGCACTGAGAGCATCATTCTTAGTGGCTAACCGCATTGCTAAAGCTAAGAAGCTCTTTGCTATTGGTGAAGAGTTGATCCTGCCTGCTGCTAAGGACATTTGTCGTGAACTTTTAGGAGAGGCTGCAGTTCAAGAGGTGGCACGTGCTCCTCTTTCGGCTGCACCATAACTGGACGAATTGATGAAATAGCAGAGGATATTGAGGCAGAATTGTTAGAGAGGATTACTGAGTCCCCGTGGTATGCAGTCCAGGGTGACGAGTCTACTGATGTTGACAACAAGGCAACAATGCTTGCGGTATAAAAATGTGATATGTTTTTCAGGAGGATGTACATGAGGATATGTTATGTGCACTTTTGTTGCCGGCCAACACCACAGCTGCAGAACTATTCAAGTCTTTGAATGATTACATATCAGGAAAACTGAATTGGTCATTTTGCGTCGATATATGCATGGACAGAGCAGCTGTCATGACTGGACGGCTTTCTGGTTTCACTACTCGGGTCAAAGAGGTCGCTTCTGAATGTGGGTTTATGCACTGTGTCACCCATAGAGAAATGCTGCCTAGCCAAAAAATGTCACCTGAACTTAACAACGTTTTGCAGGTTGTGATTAAAATCATCAACCACATTAAAGTACATGCCCTTAACTCACGTCTGTTTGTGCAGCTCTGTGAGGAGATGGACGCAGAGCACACATGTCTTCTCTTATACACAGAAGTGAGATGGCTTCTAAAAGTAGATCACTGGCCAGATTTTTTGAGTTATGAGAGCTGCTCCAGAGATTTCTTTTATAAAAACAGTCACCACTAGCAGCACATTTCAGTGACACAGAATGGGTTGCAAAACTTGCTTATTTGTGTGACATATTCAACCTGCTCAACAAACTCAATCTGTCACTTCAGGGGAGAACGACAACTGTGTTGAAGTCGGCAGATAAAGTGGCTACGTTCAAAGCCAAACTGGAATTATGGGGGTGACGAGTGAACATTAGGATTTTTGACATGTTTCCAGCATTAACAGAGATTTTGAAAGAGACTGAGCCAGGGCCTTCTTTCTCCCAGCTGGTGCATGGTCACCAGTCTCAGCTTTCGAAAGAGTTTGAGCATTACTTCCCAACCACAAAAGACCCCTGAACTGGGAAGAAGTGGATCGCAACCCATTTGTGAATAAGCCAGGTGAATCCACGTCGTCCGTGCTAGAAGAGGCACCTGCTTGAGATCGCAAATGACAGTGGCCTTAAAAGTATGTGTGAGACAACTTCAAATCTCCATATGTTCTGGATTAAAGTCAAGGTGGAATATCCTGAGATGGCCACAAAAGCACTGAAAAGCCTGCTTCCATTTCCAACATTCTATCTCTGTGAAACAAGGGTTATCTGCAGTGACAGCAACCAAGATTACGGAGTAGACAGGACATAAGCAATGCACTTTGGGTGGCACTGTCTCCCATCACCCCCAGATGGGACCATCTAGTTGCAGGAAAAAAATCTCAGGCCTCCCACTGACTCTGCATTACGGTGAGTTGTATAATTATTTCATTATATATTACAATGTAATAGTAATAGAAATAAAGGACATAATAAATGTAATGCGCTTGAATCATCCTGAAACCATCCCTACCCGCCTGCCCTGGGTCTGTGGAAACATTGTCTTCCATGAAACCAGTCCCTGGTGCCAAAAATGTTGGGGACCACTGCGATAAACGGTTAAATCCAAAATATATAGAAAACTCATACAACCTAATATCAAAAACCAAACAATTTGATTAAAAAATGGGCAGAGGACCTGAACAGACAATTTTCCAAAGAAGATATACAGATGGCCAACAGGCACGTGAAAAAAACCTCAGTATCACTAATCATCAGGGAAATGCAAATCAGAACCACAGTGAGACATCACCTCACACTTGTCAGAATGGATATTATCAAAAAGACAAGAAATAACAAGTGTTGGCAACGATATGGAGAAAAAGGAACCCTTGTCTGTCTGTAACATTATGTAATATACATGAGTATTTAATATTTCTTTTCTGATACTTTAATGGGTAAGTCTCGGTTTCACTCATCCAAGTGTTGATTACTGATCTTTGATATGTTTTAGACTCTTTACCCAACATATTGGTTTATTGGATTCAGGCTGCTAAGATCCCCATCCTACCCCTACCCCGCCACCAGTCCCTCAGTTGCTGTGGCCCCAGGGCCCTGGAGTAATACAAGTTATAAAAGGGACTAACTGCCTGGCAAAATTTTAGGAGGTGTTATTGGACCAGGCATGACTGTGGGTGATTTTCACAAATACTCTCCTGCTACCAATTCTCTTCCCAAGACGTTTCCTTAACCATCCAAGCAAACATCATCAGGAGACCCTAGGTAAATTCATTCACAGCTTCAGTCCGTGACCCAAGAAGTTCCTATGTTGTCACGTGGGGAAGAAGGAGAGGTTACTAATTCAGACTTGTTCTGTGGCTGGATTCATTCCAGTAAACTCTGGCCTTAATGTCCCCATCCCAAACCTCTTGGATTTTATACACCTGAAAGGAAAAATACCTGTCCTTCACCTTTCCCACCTTGTTGTTTGAAGGCTATGACAGTATGCAAGATCTGCAGTTAGATTATAAACAAGTGAGTCTTAACTGATGATTCATGGAAAGAAGATAAGGAAGATTATTTGTACACCATCTCTTCCAACAGGAAAGGCGGGAGGTTTGAACTTTTCTTTCCAAATTAACTGATAATTTTATTTTATTGTTAAAGTTCTTGTAGGATTAATGTTCCTCCTCTGCAGGTTTAAAAGTTTACCTTAACTGACTGTAAGTAAGCCCACTGTGGGCAGGAATCATCTGTGATGTCTTTGCCTAAGCCACCATTACTTCTCATTTAGATTACTGCAACAGCCTCCTGAACGGTCTCACTGCTTATACACCTGCCCCTATAATATATTCTTCACACAGCAGCCAGGTGATTTTTTAAAAACATAATTCATATCATATTACTCCCTTGCTAAAACCATCCAGTGGCTTCCCTTGCCCCTTAGAATAAAATGGAAACTTTACCATGACTTACAAGTTCAATCTCTACATCCCTGTTTCTATTTCCTCTTCCATTCACTTACCAAGGTTTCAGAAATCTGAAGTTCCCACCCAGGGCCTCTGCACTACCTGTTCTGTCTTCCTAGCATGCTCTTTTTTTAAAAAATTATTTATTTATTTATTTATTTTTGGTTGCGTTGCTGCACGTAGGCCTTCTCTAGTTGTGTTGAGCAGGGACTACTCTTTGTTGCGGTGCGCGGGCTTCTCATTGCAGTGGCTTCTCTGGTTGTGGAACATGGACTCCAGGCACGAGGGCTTCAGTAGCTGTGGCTCGCGGGCTCTAGAGCGCAGGCTCAGTAGTTGTGGCGCACGGGCTTAGTTGCTCTGCGGCATGTGGGATCTTCCCAGAACAGGGCATGAACCCGTGTCCCCTGCACTGGCAGGCAGATTCTTAACCACCGCGCCACCAGGGAAGTCCTGAGAATGCTCTTTTTTTTTAGACTTTCGTGTAGCTAATTTCTTCTTGCTGTTGAGATCTCAGATTAAATTTCACCTCCTCGTCCAATATCAAACAGCCACTCTCTCATTCTCTCTTACTTCACTTAGTCTTAATTTATCTGAAAAAGCACTCATCTCTGTATGATCTTTTTCTTCATTTTCTTCTTTTGCTTTTCTGTCTCCTGTCCCCCTCCTGCCTCCCCTGCTGCCCAGAAGATGTAAGCTGCTTGAGACCAGAGATCTTACCTGTCTTGTTCATGGCTGTATCCTTGCTTAGCATCTAGTACAAAACTTGACATGTAGTGGGTGGTCAACAGATGTTTGCGGATTGAATGGATGAATTGTATAGCATCCCCTCCATTTCCAGATTGGAAGCCAGATTTTCTTTGGGAAGTAAAGGATGTTTTTGCATTGACTATTGTTTGTATAAACTATTGCAAGTGGGACATGAAACTGGGAGCACTGACTTATAGAAGCATTGGTTCCTGGGGTGACTGGCATTCAGCCTGTCATGCCTGAGTGACACTTATTCCCTCCCAGTGTGGTCAAAGCTTTTGATCTCTGAGTGTGGCTTAGGTCCCATGGGCCCAGAAGCAGTTGTAATTAACTGCCTGAGCCTTGAAAGGGTTTTCTGAAGTAACCCAGAGCAACCGAGCTTTGTAAACAGTAGTTAGCTAGAAGAAAAGGTAAAATTGCATGTGTCATCCCATTTTCTATCACATGCATTTTATGGTTCAAAGGGATTATATTAAAATGAATATCCCAACGTTCTCATATGTACCTGCCTTCAAAAGAGCAAAGAAGAAGCTTTTAAGTAAAGTAGGGCTGCAGGTACCCCTCCTTAATTACTCAGGCCAGGGATGTTTGAGGAGCAAAATGACGACGCTAGTGAAAACCATTTCTCACCGTTAACTACGCCCAATGAGACATTCTACAGAAAGTGGTGCATTTACTCTCATCATAGTTTGAGGGGGAGATATTGCCAGCCCTGTTTTGTAGATGAGGGGAAACTGAACCCTAGAGGGCAGTAATACACAGTTAAGTGATGTATTTTTTCATTCATTCATTCATTCAAGATTGATTAGGCATCCACGTGCAGCAGGGGCTGCGCTAGATGCATATATTCAGTGAGCAGAACAGATGCAGCTCCCCCTGCCCTCATGGGGCTTGGAGTCCTCGGGAAGGAGGACAGGCATTTGACAAATAAACGTGCAGATAAATATTTAATTATTAGAACAGAGCCAAGGTTGTGAAGAGAAAGGACAGGATGTTAGGAGATAAGAGGAAACCTTCTTCAAATTAGGGGGTCAGGAAAGCCTTTCTGAGGAAGTGACATTCAGCTTAGACCACAGAATGAGGAGAAGCTGGGGAAGAAGGGCTCCAGGAGTAGGGGGTGGTGATCAGCCTGGGCCAGGAAGGAGCTCGGAATGATCCAGAGCTGTACAAGGCCACGTGGCTGGATGATGGTGGGTCAAGGGGCAAAGAAGCAATGGCTGGTGGGAGGCCAGACCATGGCGGGGGTACGTGGAAATTTGGATTTTATTCTACAGATAACTGGAAGCCAAGAGAGGGGATGTCTGACACTGTGCTTCCCTAGAAAGCGAAAAAAGAATAGGTCCCCAAACCTCTGAGTGTTCCCTAACACAAGTGAGTTTACACTGGGGTTACCTTGGAGGAATATAATTAATCCTCCTGTTTGTAGAAGACAGTGCCTTCTGTCTCCTGGAGTCCACCCAGAATAATTCTGACAGTGCTACCACCAGAGAGTCCTTCTTAACAGCTAAGGATTTTGACTGTTATAAAACTCAAAGGAGATTCACTCATATGACGGAATAATATGCAGCCATTAAAATAATAAAGAAAGGAATTCCCTGGCAGTCCAGTGGTTAAGGCTCCACGCTTCCACTGCAGAGGCCACGGGTTCAATCCCTGGTCGGGGAATTAAGATCCCACATGCTACACGGTGCTGCCAAAAAAACCCAAGGAATTTAAAGGATGAGCGAAGATGCCATGATTGTATCTGATTACAAAGTGGTATATATTGCATGATCTTATTGTTTTAAATGCTGTTAAAAAACCCATGTTTTGGAAAAATGAAAATCCTGGATGAATATTTATCAAAATGGTGGCACCTCTGAGTGGTGGGATCCCAAGTACATTTTACTCCCATCCTAATTTTGAGAGTAGACGCTGCCAACCCTAATTTCTAGATGAGGAAAACAGTTACCCAAAGAAATAAAACATTACTGATACAATTCAAGGTCCCTGTATATTATTCCATTCCCATTACACTCCATCCCTTCACATTAGGGCTAAACACTACTGTGACTTGGGTGTTTATCATTCTCAGGCATTTCTTGGATTACAGTTAATTTTTATCTCCTTTTTGCACGCTCACATCGTTGAGGTTTCCTGCAGCGAACACATACCCTTTCAAGGAAAAAAGAAAACCCAGTAAAAATTACTTTTTTAAACCCAAATGGAGATGATGGAAATCAGGCCTGAAAAAAACAGTCTGTCGAGGAACCTGCAGTCAATGGCTTTCCCCCCCTCCTGCTGGGTCTTCTGAACCCTCCCTCCCCAGCTATCCCTCCTGGCCCCTCTCCTGAGATCTGGATAATCATCAGCCAGGAAGGACTCCTTCTCAGGTCCTCTTGCTTCCTAAAAATATTGAAAGGACCGTGTTTGTTGATGCCTGGAGCTGGGGTTGTCAGGCTCCTGATGGAACTGTGTCCTTGATCTCTTGCTACTCCATGGGCACCCCTGTTCTTCAGGACAACACTGACCAAGGGCAAGAAGGAGCAAATGTTCAACCCCAGCAGCAGGGAGGAATGTCCTCCAAATGCATTTCCAATACAAAAGCTGAAATTAGAATGAAACTTCACCGTGCATTTTTTACGATGTGTGTCTTAGTCAACTTCTGTATTTGCAAAGACAACGGGAATCAATATTTAATATGGGCATGGTGAAAGGAGAAGGGAAAGATCCTTTCTCTGCTGTGTCCTTGAATCTTCAATTTCCTTGACATTTCTGACTTTAATCTCTTGATTATGAGGTAGACATTGTCCTCTTCCATTTCTCTTTGACGTTGGGTAAGAACTGCTTTGTCCTTGGACTCGGATAGACCTGAACTCTTACATTTATGTGCCAGGTGACCTTGGGCTTCAGTTTCCTCTTCAGAGAAATGGGGTAATAATACCTACCCTGTGGGGGGGGTGCAATGAAGATTCAGTGAAATAATTAGGTGTAGCAGAAGAAAACAATATATGGAATCCTATGAACCCAGATGGACTGTCGCCAGTCAGCCTCCGAAGGACGAGAATGGGGTGACTATATCTGTTCTAGGAAGGGTAGAAGAAATCACTTTCATTAGATAGACTGGTGTGGAAGAGAAGAGGGGGAGTCTGAAAATTTAAAGCTTCTATACAATCTTTTGTGCTGTGTGGAGGCCACACCTTGGCATATTTGACAATGGATTTCAACAGAGAGATTTTTTGTGTTTATGAATATGAAGATAGGTCCAAGACTAAATTGCTCTGCAAAATATAGAAGGGTCTGAGGGTGAAGGAACCCAAGCAAGCAGAGGATGGAGGAGATAGTCTTGCAGCTTCTTATTCAGCAGGTCTGGGGTAAGGACTGGTGAGGGCTATGAAGACATAGTACAGGAGAAGTGTGGCGGAGGGGAATCAGGGAGGAGGGTCTTATTTTAAACACTGTTTTTTAAAAATTAATTTTATTTTGTTATTATTATTATTTTTTGCCTGCATTGGGTCTTCATTGCTGTGTGTAGGCTTCCTCTAGTTGTGAAGAGCAGGGGCTACTCTTCATTGTGGTGCGTGGGCTTCTCATTGCAGTGACTTCTCTTGATGCGGAGCATGGGCTCTAGGCGCCCGGGCTTCAGTAATTGTGGCACACGGGCTCAGTAGTTGTGGCTCGCAGGCTTAGTTGCTCCATGACACGTGGGATCTTCCTGGACCAGGGCTCGAACCTGTGTGCCCTGCACTGACAGGCAGATAGTTAACCAGTGTGCCACCAGGGAAGTCCCAAGCATCTTATTTTAGATCAGGTGTCATGGAGAGCTTTTTGGAGGCGGGGGCATTTTGAACTGTGACCTGGCTGGTAAGGGAGAGTGTTTGTGCACTGACCCAGGGGAAAAGCGTTTCAGGGAATAACTGGCAAATGGACCTCTGGAGGAAATGAACTGAAGCCTGGGAGACAGCCTGAGGGTGGAGTGTAGCAGATGAAAGGAGACTGAAAGGAGATACTGTCAGAGAAGCAGCCACGGTGCCCTTTTGTGTAAGTCAGGGAAAGGAGTTGGGTTGTATTCCAAATATGATGGGAAGACATTGGAGGGGGTGAGACTTGATTCAGGTTTCAGCAAGATCACTCAGGATGCTGTCTGAGGAGCAGATGATAACTCAGTGCCTGGCAATAATAGCTGCTGAATAAATAGTAGCTCCTCCAGCAGCTTAACTCCCATCCATCAGATGTCTTCGAGAAGATTTCTGCATTAGGAGGGAAATTGGCATGACTACCCTCCAAAGGCTATTTGAAACAAACTATAATTCTATGACTTCTTATGCTAGGACACCTGGGGCCACATGACTCACTCACTAAGACTTTTTGTTTGATTGTGTTTCATTTACTGGAAAAACTGAAAAGACATAGTTTCAAGTATATAGTTTCCAGATTCTTTTATTGATTTTTTTCTCTTTTACTGACTTTTAAATATGGAAGGATGAGGTACATTTTGCAAAGTGCCAGTACTTGACCCCATCAGATTGTGATACAATATGACTTTCCTTTTCTTTGAGTATTTAGTCTCCAGGCAACTGGCCCCTCTTTGCTCTCCACTAAAATTTTGTGTTTTAAGCAAATTCTGTTATGTTTTCTAGTTACAGAAGGATGACAACCTATTATAGAAAAAATTATAAAATCCAGGCAAGCTCAACTATTATTAAAAATAATGACTGAGATTTACTGAGCACTTACTGTGTGCCAGACACGAAGTTTGGCATATACTTGCATTGTATCATTTTATTCTCACCGTAACTCCAGGGGGTGGGGACTATTATTATCTCAATTTTAGAGAAGAGAGCACAGTTTGAGTGGGGTCAAGTAGCTTGCTCAGCTAGGCACCTAGTAGGTGGCGAAAATAAGTTGAACTCAGTTACCTGCCCTCAAAACTTGAGCTCTTAACCATTCAGCCGGTGTTCCACCACTTGGATGAATCATCATAGGTGTTTGGTACATAGCCTGCCAGGATTTAGTATATAAGCAATATGCATGTGCATAAATATGATTTTGTCCAATTTTATCATCCATCACAAATATCTCATTTCCAACCAAAGGTACGGATATGTATGTGTGTGTGTATGTGTATATATATAAATATATACACGCACATATATATACGTATATATATACACACACACAGAATAGGATATAAACACCATGAGATGTGGTCTCATTCCCTCACCCCTCCACCCTCACCATATCCCTAACATTTAGAACAGTGCTTACAATGAAGCAGACACTCAGTGACTATTTGTTGAATAAACAAGCTAAATAAATATTGGCTCAATCAGCAACTTTTATCTATAAATATGTAAACCTTTAAAATACTGGCTCAATCAGCAACTTCTATCTATAAATATGTAAACGTTTAACAATCTGATCCTTCCCTTGAAGCAACCTATCCCAAACGTCCCTGACGTCCACTACTTTAGCAACACCTCATTTTTAATGCCTCTGCGTGGTTATCAACGGACATTTTCAGTTCTTTTTCTTTTATTACCTGTTGGGAGCATCTTGAAACATTCTCTTTCATTGGCCTCAGGAATTCTGCCCTTTCCTGGTTTTCCTGTGATCTCTCTGGCTACTCCAGCATCCTTTGCCTTCACATCTTCCACCTTCCTCTCCAAGGCATGCTGGCGTTTCCCAGGGCTTGAGTTGGGTCCTTGTCCCTGCTCTCTCTTCACACTTCCTGGGCAAGCCCATCTACATCCTTGTCTTCAATTAGGACCTTCCAGATGCACGCTAGGCACTCCACATCCATTACTTTCTCTCCTTGATTCTTCACATGGTGCTCTGAGGCAGGCACCATCAAACTTGGAAGCATAACGTGCCTGCATGACTTCACAAGTGTCACACAGCTGGAACACAGAAGTGCTAGAATTTTAAGTCAGATCTGTCTGATCAAAACAGAGGAGCTCCGTCCTCTGTATTCTCTAGAGCACTTAATACAGAACATCTTATACTCCTTAATAACTGCTCGTTGAAGCAGTAAATCCTATGTTTTAATCCCCAAGGACTACTTTTGTGAGCCATTTCTTCTGACTAAAAGGATTCTGTCTTGGATTCGCCAATTTCCACTTCTGCTTTTCCTCCCAATTCTTCCTCTTCCTTTTGTTTCTGCTTTTGAATCCTCAAGCCTGACAATTGGAGATTTCCACCCAACTGTAATTGGAGTTTCAGTGGAACTTCAAAGTCTGTCTTATAACTTAGGAGCAGTTAACATCCACTAATTGAGTTGTGGCTGCTGAGAAAGATCCTGAACTTAAGCCGGTCAAATCACTGCACTCCGCTGGATCAAATAACTAAACCAGGGATGGTGGCTTCAGAGAAGCTGTTTGTCACTGCTGATTCAGCACCTACTACATTTGGGGGGTCAGGTAGACATCGAGGGGCTTCAGCAATAGCACCGCTACGCAGCCCCCTTTCCTCTCTATTCCCACTGTCGGCCCCCCTACGCCCACGTGGATGCAACATCCCACCCACAGAGATGGTCCGTGGTGAGGAGGATGACTGTGGAGGCAGGGGCTGGGCGTTGAGGATTCCAGGAACCACATAGAGTTTACACTGCAATGTGTAACAAAGTGAGACACGATGGTCCTCGTGGGATGCCATTAATGCCTTCCTTCAGTTCAAATGGAACTTGCTGGGTGATTCTGAACATTGGGAGAAGCACTACATCCAAGTACATCTTGGGATTAGTGTTGGCAAGGTCTCAAACGAGAACTTAAATATCAGAAAACCCACTATGTACTGAAATAGTCTATTCTGGGCTGTCCGATAGAAACTTCTGTGATGATGGAGATGTTGTATATGTGTGCTGTCTGAGCCATTGTCCACTAGCCACATGTGGCTATGGGTCCCTTGAGATGTGATCAGGGCACACATGTGTAGTTGCCTCAAGGAAAACAAAGGCATAAAAAAGAATACCTGGAAAGTGAGTAGAAGGTTAAAAAAAAAGTGCTAGATAGTGGGGAGGTAACAAGGAGAAGACACTCAGCCTCCTGACCTCATGAAACTCTTGGTCTAAGGGAAATGGCAGATATTAATCAAATTACCATGCAGATAATTAACTACAATCATGATAAATGCAACAAGTAAAAGTTCAGCATGCTGTGAGAGCACATAGTAGGAGTATTTCCCCTAATCTAAGAGGGCTGGTAGCTGTCCCACTGTACGGTACAGGTCTATTCTGTTGCTACATCTCTTTCTCCATCATCTGTCACTCCTATTTATCTCCTTATCCCTCTTCTTTTCTATGATGGACTGGATTTTGTACCCCTAAAATTCACGTGTCAAAGTCCTAACCCTTGATACCTCTGAATGTGACCTTAGTAGGAGATAGAGTCTTTAAAGAGATAACTAACTTAAAACGAGGTCATGAGGGTGGGCCCTAATCCAATATGACTGCTGTTCTTGTAAGAGGAGGAGATTAGAACACAGACGTGCACAGAGGGAAAGGAGATCATGTAAATACATAAGGAGAAGACAGCCATCCACAAGCCAAGGAGAGAGGCCTTAGAAGAAACAAACCTTGCTTATACCTTGAGCTCCGATTTCTAGTTTTCAGAATTGTGAGAAAATAAATTTGTTGTTTAAACCACCCAGTCTGTGGTACTTTATTGTGGCATTCTGAGCAGACTAATACAGTTCTCTCTCCATCCTTCCTCCCATCCATCCAACCACCCATCTGTCCTTCCATCCAGACATCCATTCATTCAACCACCCATCCATCCGTCTGTCCATCCATCCATCCACACATTCATCCATTCAACCATCCATCCATCTAGTAATTATGATTTCTTTTTATCACGTCATAAATTTCAAATGCTACTGGAGGATCATGTTATTTTCTTATCTTCAACACAATGTTATTACTAACTTAAAATTGACATTAATAATGATGGTTACTGTTTCTGACCTCCCAGCTTGAGCAAGGCCCTTATTTCTAGGTTAATCTTCCCAACTAGCTCAGACATGTTAAGTAAAATAGTCAAAATCAAAGCCTTGAGTCCATGCCTCTTTGCTTCTTAAAGTATTTGATGTTTTATCTCAAAGAGGCAAGGAGTTTATGTTTCTTCATACTTACTCAATTTCATTCACAAATGCCTCAAACCAGGGACAGGAGTGATTATACATTGTCTCTTTTGCAATGGGGAAAGAAAATAAATAACCTACCACTTCAAACCCTGTTGGCCCCCTATATCTTAAAATACTCTCCCCCTGTAATACTCTGCCACTGTTAGGAAAAGATAGGAAGTGTGAAAAGGAGCATGGCTTTGGAGTCAAATAGAACTAGGTTCAAATTCCAGCTCTACCATTTACTTACTACCTCGTAAGTAACTAATGCAAGTTACTGAACCTTGTAAATTTTCTTTTTTCTTATCTATGGAATGAAGGTAATGGTATCTATCTTCAAACATACCCATCTGTTGAACAAATATTTTCCAATCGTGAGTGCTGAGTATGTGGCTGGCACTGCACTAGATGGTGGCAGTTGAGCAGGGTCCCCACCCACCCAGAGATGTGGTCTAAAAGAAAAATCAGATAGTAATCAAATAATCATGCCAGCAATTATCTGCACTCATGACAAATGCAACAGAGGAAAAGTATGGTGAATTATAAGAGCACATAGGGAACTTGAAGACATGACAATTATCCTGCGATCCAGAAAATGAGGAAGAGTTGGCCAAGGGACAAGGTTCATGAAGTGCCTCCCACACAGAAGAAGCATCAGACTTGAATGTCCAGGAGGAGCTCGGTGTGGTGGCCAGTGTGGCTGCATCAGTGAAGCTGGGTGGGAGTCGGGGCAGGGAAGGGCCGCCCAGAACACAGCTCCAACAGTGGGTAAGGGTGGACTGATACAGAATCTCAGCCTGGCTTTACGGTTTTGTTTTTATTCAAATTGCAGTGGCAATGATATCAATGGCAGCAACAGTAATGGCTTTTACCAAGGCTATGTAATAGGCTTCTCAGGGCTTTACATATAAAATCTTATGTATTTATCCTCAAGACACCTAGTGAGATGGGCAGTTCTATTATGCTAATTGTAGAGATGAGGAATATTTAGCTTTTGCAGATTTAGAAACTTCAAGGTCACACTACTGGTCAGTTTGGGAGCAGGCACTTGAACTCGGGTCTGTGTGGCTTCAAATCTTAAGCTTTTTACCACTACAGCCTGCCCTCTGCATTCGCAGGTTTTGCGTCTGCAGATTCAACCAACGGCAGATAGAGAGGGCCGACGGTAGTCATTGTATTGAGCCATTTTATATAAGGGACTTGAGCATCTGTGGATTTTGGTAACCACAGGTGCTCCTGGAACCAATCCCCTGCAGATACCAAGGACAGTTGTATTTATACTGCTTCCCACGTAAGGAAGAGTCCCTACTATTACTACTCCTATTTCTATTACTGCTCCTTCTACTTCTCTTCTTCCTCCTCTACCCCCTCCTACCACCTCACTACTATTACTACTAGAGCTACCACTTCTACTACTAATTTTACTTTTACTCTTACTTTTTCTCTATGTAATGTTAAAGAAAAAATTATTCATGACATTTGTTGAAGACAGTAAGGCAGACTGTATTTAAGAAGGGCCATTGCATTAGGTGTAGGAACACCTGTCACGGGGTCTTGCCGTGCGGGGAGAGTTTGGACTCAACACTGAATACAGCAGGGCGAGTAGAAATTTACTACCGAGCAGCAGAGTGGAGATCCGTGGATGGAACATTACTAAAAGGAAATATCTAGGGTAAGGAGGATTCTGGCTAAACCAGCCTAACAGGATTCTTGCTGAAGTCAGGCCAGGATTTCAGACATTACCTGGGGGATGGTGGAGGATGAGGAATCCAATTAGATATTGAGGGTGATCAGATATGAAAGATGGAGAATTCTCCCTAAACCAACTTAGCAGGATTCTTGCTAAACTCTGACAATTCAGAGACAAACATGGAAGTCCCAAAGTCAGGCCTAACTGAAAAGGAGTTGAATGGAGCCTGAGTAGCGTTGAGTCAATGAGAGAATCTTTGTCACTGCTACGTTAACTTCTTTTGAATCTACTATTTTATTATTTCTGCTACATCTACTACTATTTCTCTACTTCCACTACTTTCAATTCTACTGTTTCTACCACTTCTATGTATAAGTCTATTTATCATCATCATCATCATTTTCCCCCCGTGCTTCCAGCAGTTGAAATTTTAGTCACTGACGATGGATATAAACCTGACTTTTGCAGGAAAACTCTAGATGAGACATAAAGCATTCTCAAATTGATATGCGTTAGTATAAACATAAGTAAACAAAATAAAGGGCATTATCTTAACATGTAATCTTGGATTTTCAATACTGAAGTGAGAAGGATGCCTCTTTTGGTTTTGTTTTACGTGGTCTTGCCCTTATTCTCAACACATCTTAATTAGAAGCTGTTATTGTGCAAAGCACCTTATCCCCACGTCTAAAGCGCATGGTATTCTTGGACCTGAAGTTCTGCCTGCCTTACGCTTCATTTATCCAGGTGGTTACAAGGTTTTTAAGCCTCATTTCAAAGTCAAGGGTAAAAGCTCTCCATAATTTTTCTTTCCCCAAAAGGCTGTGCAGAGGACAGAGCCTGGGGAGAGGGAAAATGCTACCATAATGTAATTATCTTTACAGTTGGCCGGTCAGAAGGCACCACTGCCCAGATTGAATGATGTAAGAGGAACACTCTCACTTTGATTCATACATATGGTTAGGATATTAAGAAGCAGCAAAATTCCCATTTGGGGTGGGGGAGTGGGGAGCCTGTGATCTAACAGACAGTCTACTACTGGTCCTAGGATGTAGGACTTAAAATACTCTGTGTATATTTTGGGGAAATGTTTTTTTTAAATTTAATTTTTATTAAAAATAGAAATATAAAACATTAAAACACAGCCATATCAATGAAATCAAAGTCTCCCTCCCACCTTGGTCTCCCATTACTCTTCCCACAGACAACCAGTGTTCATGGTTTCTTATGTATTTTTTAATATATTTTCTATGCATTACAAGCATATGTATGTCAGTATATCCTTTTTTAGGGATAAAACTAAGCACACTTCTGTATATTGCATTTTTTACTTACTCACTATTTCCAGATAAATAATGCAGATCTCCCTTAATCTCTTTTTTTTCTCAAAGAGGTGTATACTGTCATCTATAAAATGGGACAGTCTTGACCCACTTTAAAAATTTAACAGCATTCCTGGTGATGAATATTTAGGCTGTTTCCAGTCTTTCTCTTTTATGAACAATATTGCTATAAACCTCTTTGTGCATATATCTTAATGCACAAAGGGGTCCCCAAGCCAGTCGGCCGTGGACCAGTATCGGATCTCGGCCTGTTAGGAACCAGGAGAAGGTGGTGAGCAGCGGCGAGCGAGCGAAGCTTCATCGCTCCCCATCGCTCCCCGTCGCTCCCCATCGCTCACATTGCCACCTGAACCACCGCTGGCATCACCGTCTGAACTGTCACCCCCCCCACCCCGTCCGTGGAAAAATTGTCTTCCACGAAACCCGTCCCTGGTGCCAAAAAGGTTGGGGACCGCTATCTTAATGCATTTCTGCAAGGATAAATGTAGGGGAAGGTAAATTCCTGGTAGGTCATAGGATTTGTATCTGACAGTTTGTATAGTTGGGGCTAACTTGCCTTCCCAGAGGCTTCCCTGCTTTGCACACTTCGGTCAAGCTCTCCTCAATAACACCGTCTGTTATTAATATCTTTATATTTTCCAGCCTGTGAGGCGAAAATTAGGGTCTCATTGTTATTTTAATCTGCATTTCTTTAATTATGAGAGAGGTTAGGGATATTTTCATATGTTAATGAGCCATTCGATTTTTTTGTTTTGTTTTTCCTCCTGTGAACTGCTTGCTTGTGTCCTTTGCTGATTTTTCTACTGGGACCTGGGCCATTTTTTATTTCTTTGAAAGAGCACTGATTCGATGAAAGAAATTGATCCTTCTATCACTGGCAGTACAGAAGTATTTTTCTTTCAGCTTATTATTTTTCTTTTGACTTTATTTATTATGGCTGGGCAGAATCTATTTGTCCTGATTTATTCAAATTTCCATAATTGTTCCTAAAGGACAGCTGGTCCTTTGGATCTTTCACCTAATGTCTTCTTAGTTCTTTGATTCATTCATTCAACAAATATTTATTGAGTTCTTAGTATGTGTCAGGCATCATTTTAGGTTCTGGAAAGACAAATAAAATAATCACAAACCTTTGTCCTCTAGGGGCTAGTGAGGAAAGTGAGATAGTCAAAAAGGAAGAAAAGTAAAATAAATTGAATGTTCAATGATGATAAATGCTAAGGAGAAAATAAAGCAAGTGAAAGGAATCAAGGTCTCATGGGGTTGGGGGGATAGGTAGGGTGACAGTTACAAATTTTGAATTTTCAAAACCTTATTGTGAAGCTTACGTTTGATTAAAGATGTGAAGGGGACAAGGAAATGAACCACATGACTATCTGGGAGAAAAGCATTAGGCTAGGAAAACAGCAGGTGCAAAGGGAGCATGATAGGAACAGCAAAGTAGTCAGTAGGAATTGAGGTCGGAGATGTACTGGGGAGGAGGGCAGATCATTGGTCGTTGTCATTGTGAGGGTAGGAGTTGGGAGACCAGTGTGGAGGCCACAGTTCTAATCCAGGTAATAAGTGATGGTTGCTTGGACCAAGGTGGTAGCAGGGGAGGGTTGAGAAGAGGTGGGATTCTGGATGTATCGCGGAGGAGGAGCCAGTGGGCTCTAGTGAAGGATGTGTATGGGATATGACAGAAAGGGGGGAGCAGAGGGTGCCTTCAGTTTGGGTCTGAGAAATGGAAGAATGGTGTCAGCATTTACTGAGACCGGGAAGGGAGAGATTTAGAGGCACATGATCAAAAGTCCAGTTTGGGACATGTTAAGTTTTAAATGCTCATTAGGACATCAAGAGCAGAGGTTGAGTAAGCAGTTGAACATATGGTTCTGAAGTTCAGGAGAGAGTTCTAGGCTGGTACTAAAATTTGGGAGTCTTTAGCTTAGAGATACTGTTTAAAGTCGTGAGGATGAAAGCACTAGAAAATGAACCTAGATAGAAAATAGAAAAGTGGCAAGAAAACCAGGAGTATGTGGTTTTTTTATGGCCACAGTATGGCCAGTAGGCTCTGATACTTAAGGTGAATAAGAGGCAAGCATAGGAAACTGTGTACCAGGCAGAGGGAGCAGCGTGTGCAAAGGCCAGGAGTGAGGAAAAGCATGGTCTAGATCAGGATTGTAAACTGAGGGTTGGCAGACCTCATCTGGCCCACTAATATCTTTTGTTTGGCTCATCCAGTTTTTCGTTTGTTTGTTTTAGTGGAATTAGTTGCCAACATTTGAAAATAGGGAGATTTCACATTTAAAACAAATTCAGAAACCTGTCATCTCTTGAATAACGTGTATTTCACAACACTGGCTCACATTCCCCCAGAGGCAAGGACTGGCCATTGCTAAGTGGCTGCTGCCCACTTCGAAAGCATTATGTGGTTTGCTACAGGAGCCCCCTAGCCTGCCTCATTCATTTGAGTTCCAGGTGCAAAAAGCCATGTCCTTCAGCTTACAAACTGGAACTTCTTTCAGCCTGCACTCCTCCTCACCCCACCCGAGGACCAGGCGTGGTGGCTTCCGTTGGGAGCACCTCCAGGCTGGGGGTACATCCTGATTCTGTGACTCACTGTGCAGTCTGAGTCAGTTCTACAATTAAGGTGACTGACTGTCCAGGTTGACCCAGAACTGTGGGGTTTCCCAGGATATGGGACTTTCTGTGCTAACACCAGGAAGGACCCAGGCAAACCAGGACAAGTTGGTCCCCCATCACTCTAAACCCACCTGGCCCTCAAAGGTGAATGGTAGACATCAAAAATCCTCATGTTTTTCCCTAAGATACTGACATGCTCTTTAAAACTCGTAGAAGGTGAAACTTGAGAGAGAACAAAAGACTAGCATTTGAAATCAAATTTTTATGACAGTGAGAAATTACAAACAAGCCTTGATGATGATGATCATTATTATGATTACTACAGTTATAATAATGATAGATGACACTACACGCCAGACCCTGGACTAAGCATTTTGCATGCATTCACTCACTTCACGATAGGAGAAGCCCCATGAGGTAAGGACTGTTAGCCCCCAGTGCAGGTAGAGAAGTGGAGTCTGTCAGTGTAAGGTCACAGGGCTAGTAAGTGACAGAGCCAGGATACAAACCCAGGTCTGTGCGTCTCTGAAGTCTGCACGATTTTGATCAGTGTCAAAAATCCAAACAGAGACTTCTTTAGGTGGCTGCCGTTGTCTGGATTGGTCGCATGCTGGACAAAGCACCTACCCCACAGTCCTCCAGGTCAGAACTCCCCAGCAAAGGCCACCCTGTGCCTCAGAAGTCAGCACCCAGCGAGCCTTGATGAGAAGCCACCTCCTTCCACAGCGTTCTAGTTAGCTTGTTTTATGCCGAGTGGCTTAATATCCTGGCAGCACAAGCCCTGGCATTTTATTTCCCCTATTTTCTGAAATTTGCAACCAAATGAGAAGCGGTTTGGGCTTCTGATTATCTAATCCACCTCATCTGCAAAGCAGAGATAGGATCAGAGTTAGCCCACGTGGCAGCTGCTCTCTTTCATGGATGTGGTTTTAATTAGGCTTCTGTGTCACACAGGCTTGGGAGAGCTGTCCCTTCTGTTGAGCTTATGGACGTTTACTTCCTTCCTCTCCTCCTGGGTTCCACAGTGGGTGGGGAGAAGGAAACTGTTTTTCTTATTCTCTGAAGCTGAGCTGTGAGTCCCAAGGATGGGCCTCTGAGCTTTTTCTTTTGTGCAAGTCATTTGACAATTTACATAGAAGTCAAAGGCATGTGCAAGACCAGTCAGAGATAACAGGGGCCTGAACACCCCTTTCATTCTCCTTTTGGGGATTCTGACATCACTGGAAGTCCAGGAAGTCTATCAGACCCCTCTGGTGAAAAATATGCTCCATAGGGCTTCAACACTTTGATTCTACCCACCTCCTCTTTTGTACCCAAAACCTTGGGCCTCTGTAGCAGACACATCCCCCAGCCCCCAACTTTCTTTCCTTCACTTGACTAAGTTCCACTCGAGCTTCAAGAAATGCCGTGGGGAGGGGGAAGGGTAAGCTGTGACAAAGTGAGAGAGTGGCATGGACATATATACACTACCAAACGTAAAATAGATAGCCAGTGGGAAGCAGCCGCATAGCACAGGGAGATCAGCTCGGTGCTTTGTGACCAGCTAGAGGGGTGGGATAGGGAGGGTGGGAGGGAGACGCAAGAGGGAAGAGATATGGGAACATATGTATATGTATAACTGATTCACTTTGTTATAAAGCAGAAACTAACACACCATTGTAAAGCAATTATACTCCAATAAAGATGTTTAAAAAAAAAAAAAAGAAAGAAATGCCGCTTTTCCAGGGAAACCATTCCCAATCCTTTCAACTAGGATTGGGAATGGTTTAAATGGTTAAACCCTTCTGTTTCCTGGTCCCAGGGCACACACTGTAGCTACCTTCCCTTAATACCCTTCCCAGCTATAATTTGCTTAATGTCTCTCTCCTAGTCTAGAAAGCTCTATCTAAGAATAATTTTCAAAAAGTTAACAACATGACTTTCATGCAAATATCAATTGAACACATGTCAAGATTTTATTTCACTCTTTAACAAAGGAATTGGTAAAAAGGTAAAAACATATTCAAAGAACATTTTGAAGAACTGGGTATTTATAGGCATTTTGGAAAAAAAAGTCAGAATAAGATTGCTAGGTTAGATGCAAAACTGAGTAATGTCCTGTAGGACAAGAAAACTGTAACCTCTAGGGCTGCCTTTTCAACGGCACGGAAATCTACAAGGTGACATGTAACTTCATAGTATTTGGTCTCTAATCAAAGAAAAAAATAGCAAAACCAACACAGATACGTTCTCTAAGAATTAAATAAACCTTGAGTGAGCAGAGCAGTGCTCTGACATGATATTGAGAACACAGGCTATGTTTTTTGACCTTATTTCTAAATTTTAGATAGTTTTTCTTAACAGCCCCTTTTGTGTTGTTGTATCATCTAACCCAGTACTTGGCATTGGATTTTTACTGTGATCAAGATCCAGTGGAGACTTGTGAATTGCTTTCTGAAACAAAAGAATACTATGTAGCAAATTAACTTGAAGCCTGTATTAGTCAGCTCAGGCCGCTAGACGGGAAGGTTTAAACAACAGAAATTTATTTTCTCACAGTTCTAGAGGCGAGAAGTCCAAGATCAAGGTTCTGTGATTTGGTTCTGGTGAGAGATCTCTTCCTGGCTTGCAGAGAGCTGCCTTAGTGCTATGTCCTCATATGGACTTTCCTCTGTGTACATAACACACAGAGAGAGCTCTCCGGTGCCTCTTCCTATAAGGACACTAGTCCTATTGTATCAGGGCTCCACCTTTATGACCTCTTTTAATCTTTACCTCCTTATTCCGAGAACAGCCACACTGGGAGTTAGGGCTTCGACATATGTATTTTGGGAGAATACATACGTTCGGTCCATAACAAAGCCCAATTTTGAATGGAATCAGGTGTGAGTCAGGTTTATTCACTTTTATACATGACAGACCTTCAAGTCTTTTCCTTGTTCTGGATAAACTATGCAGGCTTCATCATTCAGCTGGTGCCTATCCCATGACTATTATCACTCTTTCTTCTGGATATCCACAAGTTTGTAGAGATCAGTATTAAGCAGTGCAATAAAGCTTTTCTCTTCTTATGTGGGACCCAGTAATATCTACTGGTTAAGACAGTGTAGCAAATATCTGTCATTTCTGTCCACTTATCCATCCTCTCTTCCTCTGTTATCAAATATTCCTTTATCGGCTGAGGCACCACAACTTCCCTGCTCTCAATCCATGTGATTCAGAAGGAGTTTACTCTGTTCTTACTTCCAGCAGTAGCCAAGAGATTCATGCATAGCCAGTCAGAGTATACAACCCCCAAACCTGATTGGTTTATGGCTGGACATGTGATTTAACCTGGGACAATCCAGGTCTTAACTAGGACTTTTTCTGTAGCTACCAAGAAACAGTCTTTGTCCTTTCTTTCACGGATGCTCAGCTTTTATAACATAAGCCTGAAGGAGCTAGTGGCCATTTGTGCAGCCTTGTGATGATATCTGAGAATGAGGCTATTGAATGCTGGCTTCCCCCAATACCACCAACACAATTTGCTGATAAGACAAAGTTGATTTTTACCACTAGAGGAGAGAGCACTACCTTGCTAGAATCTTAGTAGCATCTCAGAGGAGCGAGGACAAAATTGAGATATTTATTGAGATTTTGAAGTCGATTTAAGGTGAATCTCTAATGTGGGGACTTTGTTAGAATTAGTAAGGATTGTGATATAATAATTTAGGATTGGTAGACACAGCAGGATGAGAAATTTGAGATAAGGGGTTCAAAGAGTCTTGGGTATAAACTATTGTTTAATGCTTTCTATTGAAGAATTGATGGGTCTTTCATGAAGTTCCTTGAATGAATAATAAAGTTCTTTGCATCTTTTATCTTGCTGGGTAAAAGTTTTCTGGAACAGTAAAATTAGGTCGATGAAGACAGGAAAATAGTCAAGTCATGATAATGTAGACAGTAAGCTGTGGCTATAGGTGGTGGAAGGCGGAAGGATGAAAGAAATGATTCCTGTTGGCATTTAAATTTCTGGGGGGTCATAAATTAGAGCTTTGGGATTCACATGTACATACAACTATATATAAAATAGATAACCAACAAGAACCAACTGTATAGCACAAGGAACTCTACTCAATATTTTGTAATAACCTATAAAGGGAAAAGAACCTGAAAAAAAAGATGTATGTATGTATAAGTGAATCACTTTGCTGTACACCTGAAACTACCACAACATGATAAATCAACGATATTTCAATAAAAACAAATAAAATAAATTTCTGAATCCAGAAATACTGAAGCCAAAATATGGGTGATTGAATCACTTTCTCTTTGCATTAGAATTACACATGTGCATCCTTTACCATGCAACCACAACACCTCCTAATAAAAAATGTGGAGTCTCTTTCTTAGCCCCACTGGTGCTGGGCTAGTCACATGACTGGTCTTGGCCAACAGAATGTGGGCAGGAGTGATGGCTGCCAGTTCCAAGCAGAGACCCTAGAGCATTCGTATTTCTACTACCCATTTTAAGCTCCTGTGGTCAGCCATGAGATGATCCTCCCCAAGTTGCCACTGTGGTTTCTGCAGGGCCGCGGAGTGAAGACCCATGGAGTAATCAGGACCAACCAGATGTCCTGAATCCAATCTGGTTCAACCATGTCCAACATGTATCTGCCAAAAAGCTGCCCCATGGACCTATGAGAAAGAAAAACAAAGATTTGTTGTTGAAAGCTACCGAGATATGGAAGTTGTTTGTTACACATTAAAAAATGACTGATGGCACTTCCCTGGTGGCGCAGTGGTTGAGAGTCCGCCTGCCGATGCAGGGGACGCGGGTTCGTGCCCCGGTCCAGGAAGATCCCACATGCCGCGGAGCGGCTGGGCCTGTGAGCCATGGCCGCTGAGCCTGCGCATCCGGAGCCTGTGCTCCGCAACGGGAGAGGCCACAGCAGTCAGAGGCCCGCGTACCACCACCGCCCCCCCCAAAAAAAAATGACATTCAGAGTTTACCCTTGGACTTTTAGGTATATGATCCAATAGATTCTCCATACTGCTCAAATCAATTGGAGTTGGAGTTTTGTTATTTATTAACTAGAAGACTTTTCTCCATTAGTGTCTTTTTATGACCTTGTATCACTTTTTGGCTCACAGGAGCCTCTGTGACACCCCAGGTCTTTCTCAGGGAAATCACAGCCAAGCCTGATCCTCTCCATTCTCTTCTTGAGCAATTGATTTTTTAAAAGCAATATTTATCCCTGTTAATGCTTATCTTTTGGCTTGTGCCCAATGTTTCAGTCTAGTAAGATCTTTCTCAGTTTGATTCTTTCATTCTGGGGCTTAGCTGTCTCATTCAGCATTTTGTCAAACACAAATTGGATCAGCAGGGCCACGAGAGCCTCCTCCAAGCCCTTGATTTCTCTGTAATGATCTTGCAGTGTTGCACTAAAGACCAACCTCAAGATTGACCCCAAACCACACAAATGATCATTTAGGCCGGGTATTCTAGATGAAGCCCATAGGACAGAAATGTCTTTCAGCCTTTTTTTTTGCCACCTTAATGATCTGAGAGAAGTTGAAATCAGGAGATACTATGTAGCGCTGCCTGAAGCACTATCTTCCCAGATAATATTTTCCAAATCTACCGCAATGGAGTGACCCACTTTTCAAGCCAGTGGGTTGGAATCTGTAAATCTCCTGAAAAAAATAAAATTGCCCAGCTCTTGAGTTCTAGTCCTGCCCATGATGTAAAGCAGTTGACCTTGAGTGAGTCACTGATAGCTTTCCTGTGACTCTCTGTTACCATAACTTAGATAGCATTTGTAATTACTTCTTAAAGTTCAAAAGACCAAGGCAGATATAAACGTATCAATTTATGCAAACCTATCTTTGTCCCCCTAGACTGTTTATGTACAAGGATTTTAAAAATCTGGGGAATATGCTTCATATCAGAGTTTCTGTAATACATCCCCGGATCCAGCAGTTCACTGTGTTGTAATTTTCCGTTAGCGTGTGAATTTGTCCTGCTTATCTCTGGGCTTTCTGAGAGAAAGAATCAAGTTGATCTTGTTATCGAAATACCTGACATTGTTTCTGGCACATAGTGGGCACTCAGTAAATATTTGCATGGTTGAATAAATAGAAGTTGTTCTTTAGTTGTGTGTGTACATGTGTGTTTCTGCATGTGTCTGTGTGTGTTCATGTTGGAACAGCTGGATGATGTTCGTCATTTGCCTGAAGCACTGGATAATGTTAAATTTAAATTAAAATGTACTCTTGGGTGAGTACCTCTTCAATTTCATGGTTGATTCCTTTGTGACTGACTTATTAAGCTAAACCAGGAGTTGAAAACTAAAATACCTTGAGGGGCCAGGAAGGAAACATAATAAACCAGGATGGTTAGGTACAACTGAAACATACCCAGTATCTTCATGGGAATGGATACCCAGCATTGCTAGATATTCTCTTTTTTCAGAGTAGGATTTTAGTTTTAAAATGTGCTTTTAATAAATGTAAAAACTCCTGATTTAAAAATTGTTTAGAATTCAGAAGTGCTAAGACATAATTTCTAAAATATTATGTGGGCCAAATAAATAAAATATATCTGCAGCCTAGAGCCAACTCACAAGCCATCAGTCTGAGAAAGGGAGTTAAATGTTCTACACCCGTAATGGTATCTTAGTTTGCAATGAATATTTAATTTACAGTGAACAACCTTGGGTAATAACAAATACTGTGTTTATTGTTGAACAGTACAAATCCTATAAAATTGGTAGAGATTCAATATAGGCTCAATTTTGAGGCCTGAGTTTAGATTTTAGTGGGCTTACATCACAAAGGGTTTCCCAGTTAACACTTTACAGAAAAGATTATGGAATTAAAGATCAATTTTTAGCAATTTGCACTAGTATTTTACTAAATAAAATAGCTACCTTGAGTCAGTTGTCTCCAGATAATTGATCTCCATTATGGTTGAAATAATGGAAGGTCTGTCACCCTTGAAAAGCTCCCTATCACACCCCCTGACCTTGCCCCACCATGTTCTCAATGGTTAAACATTAATATTCATAGAGGGAGATGGGTCTCTTAAATGCTTCTGGCTTTCAGCTCATCAATTATTGTTCTTGGTTTATCCCACTCAGTTTAGTAACTACTAGTCAAGCATGTCAGAATTCTCTTATGTATTTACCAAGATAGAAATCGGAATCTCTCCTTGGAAAAATGACCACGTAATCAAACCCTACAACTTCCAACAAGCAGAAATCCATCTGAGGGTTTCATTTTATTAACCATTAATTGAAAAACATATTTAATATTCATGCCTAATTGACCCTAGATACCAAATGGATCAAGCATCTTATAGCATTTTTTTAAAAAAGTACAACAAGATATTCATATAACTCTGCAAGTAATGTCTAAAAGGACCACTGTATCTAGGATGTTGCCTCCCTATGAGAATTAAGAGAGAATTATAGGTTCCTGAGAATGAGAACTCCAGTGAGGAGAGAAGTGGTTGAGGAAAGACAGGGTAGAAGTGACTGGAGTAAAAAAGGTAGGGTGCTCTCCCACAGCAGGGATCTGATCTTCATGCAATACCTGTCAATTTGTAGAGAAGGGTGGGGATGCTCTATTGAGGATGATTTCAAGACCATGTACTAGTTCTGAGGGATGGAGTGCTGTAATTGATTAGTAATGCTGCAACAGGTATAGGAAGAAGAAATGGCACTACACATGTACTGTAAAATAAATAAAACTGAATATTTGCATAGGATTATTGTAAGTTCCAGTTTGCCTGGAGCAGTCTCAGTTTATGCTTGTCATAAATCAGTTAATCCCTGTTAGTTATGCATAGTACCCCTCTGTTTTCAAGAGTGTCCTAGTCTGGATAGTAAGTTATCTATAGCCACTCAGGAAAGATTCTTGCATAATTTTTATTAGTTTATTTTGTTTACTCAAGAAATATTCCTAAATCTCTTCTGTTAGGCCCTGATCACTAGTTATTAGCCACCACCTTCTTTTTGGGGGCCAGGGTTTTCTCAATATTCTGCTCAAAATATCTCAACACAACACAGCCTTTATTTCTTTAGACACAAGCATGATTCCACACTTCCCATCTGAAGCACTCTCTGGTATATTCCGGAACACAGCCATGAGATCACACTCCTCAGCCAGTCCTGTATCTCTGATAATTCTCCCGTTCTACCTTCCCAAAATAGCTACTGAAAAAAAATATCTCTCTTCTGAATGGAGCTCCTTTGTATTTCTGCCATACCAGGTATCCTATGTCAAATAATGTTGATCTCCATAAAGCCCAGATTAGCCAAAGACTAAGGAACATATATATCTCAGATTTTTTTCACAGCAGATTCCTGGGAGTTTAAAATCTTGGATTCTGTCTGGATTTTCCAGCTCGTTTCCCAAGGGCAGAGCCTGGGTCCTCTAACAAAAACACCCATCGCAACTGAGGATCTTAGCTGGATTTGCTCTCACGGACATACCAGTCAATTTGCTTGCTGTAACCAGGCTTTAAGAGAAGCCAGATTACTCAGCGTCAGCAGTATTAACATTTGGGGCTGGATAATTCTTGGTTTGTGGTCTGTGTATTTTTGGATAGGCAGCATCTCTGCCTCTACGCACCAGGTGCTAGTAGCGCTCCCTCTCCCCCAGTTGTGACAACAGAAATTTCTCCAGATATTGCCAAACATCCCCTAGAGGTGAGGCAAAATTGTCACCTGTTGAGAAATACTGGGATAGGCACTCTGAATATCAAGACAAATAAACCACACTTTCTGGTCTTGAGCAAGTACGTTACGAAACTTTAAGTGCCCTGTTACGAATTTGGCAAAAGTACTGTGGAGCCAGAGACTGAGGGATGAGTTTCTTCTTGGACAGTCAAATGAGCTTTACAGAGGATGTGCCTTTGGGGCTTCAGGTGATCATTCAGTGTTCCCCAGGTGGGAGAGAAAGGAAGGACATTCCAAGTAGAGGAATAGCCTATGCAAAGGGGCTCAGATATGAAGGCAAGTAGCATATTTGAAACAGAGTAAGAAGTTTAGAGAGAATGGAGTGATGGATACACTGGGGAGAGAGGGATTCAGGGATAGGACGGGGATCTAGATTTAAGTCTGATTTGGAAACTTGCTAGGATATGGATCTGGAGTTCATTAACTGGGCAGCAGGGAATCACAGAAGGCTATTAAAAGGAATATGGCCAGATCTGGGCTTTAGAGCGATCACATGGGTGTTGGTTAGAAGCAGGGACATCAAGGTTAACGACATTGTCTTTGGAATCAGGCTGCCCTGGGCTGGGATCTTGCTTCACCATCGAGTAGCATGCGGGACCTTGGGCAAAGCCATTTCTTTTCCCTAAACCCCTGTTTCTTCCTCTGCAAAATGAAGATGATAATCCTACCTACCCACTGGGTTGTTGTGAGGATTAAACAAATTAACCCATGTAATGTGCTTAAGTATCTCGATGTAATTGAAACTCATTAAATAATTACTTTTTAAGATTGCCAGGTGGTGTGGAAGTTTGAGACTGAAGGCAGGGAGACCAGTTTAGAGGAGGTAGTGAAACATGATGGGGACATGAGCTAGCACAATGATTGGGTGATGGAGAGGAGATTAATTAGCTCCTGCCTGAACTGAGTTGACTCAAGAAATTGACATTCTCCAGGGTCCCAGCAGCAAGACATCCAGTTCTCCAAACAGATGCCCCATCCCTCGGGTTCCTACCACATCCAGCTCTGGACAGCCCTCTGCAGAAATTTTCTGCCACCTACAACGTCCCTGACAGTGTAAGCCTGTCATCTGAGAAAGTGTTAATTCAATGAGGATCCATAGGTGGAGGGTACATCTTCATCTCATTCTGCCTTGTCTGTATTTTCCTGTTCTTTTCTGCAGCCTGCCTTCTGTTCTGAGGAAGAAGGGCTACAAATGACCTGCTTCAGGACCAAATAACAGTTTAATAAAGTGGAGATTCATTAAGACAGGGCTGATCGCGACTGTAGTTTCCAGAATGGAGAAACAGCCCAGAGGATTTCGATTCTCTACCAGTTTTCTAACCTCAGTTTACAAAGCAGAATCAAGTTCTGGAAACCACAGAACAGAATGAAATAATGAAACTACTGGCTTTTAATCACTGGTGGAACCATGAGGAGTTAGTAGACCTCTAACATTATCATTTAGTACTCTCTTTTAAAGAGAAGTTTCTATATCAGTGACACATAGCCTGATGTGATTGCTATTTCCTTTCATTTTCGAAATGTATTCATCCTAAGGTATTTTTAAAAAACAAACTATGCGCCATGACAGTGCCAGGTATTGGGAAAACAGTGATAAGACCAACCTAGCCCTTGTTCTTGTGGAGCTTACCTTCAGGGAGAGCCAGACAACAAAGAAAGAACTACTAAGAAAAAATCCGTGGCAATTACTAAAAAAGGAGATGAGCCAGCTGCTCTTTATGGAGCTAAAGGAAATGGATCCCAATTTTACACGATTCTCCAGTTTTTTTTTTTCTTTCAGATCATAAACGTTATGAAGCAGACAGACAATTTCGTATCCACCTCTGGCAGTTTGGGGAATTGACTTAAATTGATTGAGTCATGGGTTAATAACCCAGAGTTATTACCACTTTCTTACATATCTAGGAAATCAGTGTTCAGGGGTAGAAAAGAGAAACCTTCTTTGTTTTAGTTTTTCCATAGTTAGATGAGGTTTGGTTTCTTAGGACATTTTGGAGGAACTTTAGTAATGATATTAAAATAGGGGCTAGGGGGCTTCCCTGGTGGCGCAGTGGGTGAGAGTCCGCCTGCCGATTCGGGGGACACGGGTTCGTGCCCCGGTCCGGGAGGATCCCACATGCCGCAGAGCGGCTGGGCCCGTGAGCCATGGCCGCTGAGCCTGCGCGTCCGGAGCCTGTGCTCCGCAACGGGAGAGGCCACAACAGTGAGAAGCCCGCGTACCGCAAAAATAAAAAAAAAATAAAAAAAAATAAAAAAAAAAAAATAAAAAATAAAATAGGGGCTAGGAGTGTGGGCCCGGAAGTCATATACTTGGGTCCAGATCTGGGCTCTACCGCTTGCTAGGTACATAACTTTGGAAGGTTCGTTCACCTTACCATGTCTCAGTTTGTAAAACTTAGAGCTTTTGGGAGAATTGAATGAGATGATACATATAAAGGCTTAGCAAAGTGTCTGACACATATTGCATATTTAAAAAAATAATATAGCAAAGAAAGGAGGTGTGTTATATTGCCAGGTGGGTGGAGATTACTGAACTGGTCTCTGAGCAGCAGCAACTGGGCAGCAGGAAGAGTAGATTCAGATGCAGCTTTGCTAGCTCCTAGCAATATGAGCGTGGATGAATCAGTTCCCCTTGCTCAACCTCAACTTCCTCCTCTGCAAAATAGGGATAATAATGACCCTCTTCCGAGGCTGTAGTGAGGATATCAAGAAATGTACGTAAAATGTCTAATACAGAGGCTAGTACATGTCACAATCCTCAATACATGCTAAGGATCACCATCATCATCGTAATCACCATCATCGCCATCGTCATCATTATCATCATCATCACCATTATTAGAGCCAATCATTGCTTTTGCTGTTTAGCATGCTTTTTCCATTCCCATCTGCCTTAGGTTGTGTTGCCTAGAAGTAGAATTTGCAATAGAGTTTCTTATGCAAATGTTTACTGAGGGATTGCTCTCAGGACAAACCTGTAATGGAGTATGAAGAAATCAGGAGAGGCTGGAAGAGGAAAGGATGCAAAGAAGTGTTTTCAAATGATGTCTAGCCTTAGCGAGCTCCTGCAGGCAGCTCTGGTGCATTGTAGCACAGAGTTTGCCCTATCCAGAGGCCAGGGAGCTGGGCTTTATACCCCAGTGTCAATCAGTCATTGGTCGCTGGCCATTCCCAGAAGAAGGACCTAATTTACCAGGCATGCCTGGTGAGAAGGCTCCTATCAATAGCAAGGAAATCCTCCAGAGAAGGATGCAGGATGAGCTGTTAACATCCAGCATCACCGCAGCTGGGAGATGGAGGCACAGGCCTTGTACCGAGGTTCTGGTTGGGACCCCAATAGCATCCACTGTACTTTTCCTTTCCAATACACTTTGAATTTCTTCTGGGAGCCCTCTCCCCTATTCTCAGTCTACCCCAGCTCCAAGGAGAGGCGTGTGACCTGGGACCTGGCCAAAGACATTATGAGATTTGCCTGCCCATAGTGATTGGTTCAGGGATGATCATGTGATTTCATGAGAGCCAGTAGAATACAAGGAAACTTTTGCTAGGAATGCTGGGAGAGAGCTATTTTCTACAGATAATGCTAACAATTATAGGGTTATGAGCTAGACCAACCAGGGACCAAACATGGGGTCTGAGAATGAAGATAGCCCAGTGGATGGTAGAGTCAAGTGACAGAGAGAAATAAGGTCCCTGGATCAAGACATGCTTGAAGTTTACTCTCCCCTTTCACTTTCAAGTTACGTGAGTCCACTTTTTCCCTTTTGCTTAGTTCTATGAGCTGGGAGTTCTGGGTACCTGCAACACAGAGTCCTGACTGATATCATTATCGTAATGGACCCAGGAGCACTATGTAAGTTAGAAGCAGTCAATCAACTTATAGGATTATTGTTGTTATGTAAATAAAGTTCTCTTTTGACTGTGTGAGCAGAGCCTTCCAAGCCAGGACAGCTTTCCAGGTTAGATTTTCATTGTCTCAGCCAGAGAAGAGGTACATTAGGCGACTCAGAGGGCACTAATGCTGCCCATACCTCTGAGAAAGAGATTTTCCTGCCAGCTTTCCCTAGCAGCCGAGGACCAGGTGCTGGCAAAGTGACCTTCAAACAGAGTGGCCATCGCAAGGCTGACAGCCCAAACCAAGCCAGAGGAAGGCACAGAAACACTTGACAAGGAGAGGTAGGCAAAAGTAGAGGGGGGCAGGCAAATTGGTGATGTTAATGGATATTTTTGAGACAAACTGAGGCATATTAAAAATTTTAATAGTTTGAGCAAAAATCTATTTGAATCTGCCAGTGCCAAACAGGAAGTGGTTAGGTGTACCCCACCACAGGAGCTAGGGGAAAGATATTTATAGAGAAAGGTTGGAAGTAATGCAAAGAAATGATTTGATTGGCTGAAGCTTAAAGGGTTGCTTTACTGGGAGAAACCTAGTTGGCTGTTTGTGACTGGTTGTCCTTAGGTGTCAGTTTCTTAACCTTGAGAGATTTCAGGCTTAGGTTTTGGTTTGCTTAGTTTGGCTGCTAAGGCATTAAAGCCACCTCAGTCTTTTGACCTCCTTGTTTAATTAATTTAAAAACATGGACAGAAGCAGTTCACTAACAACAACCAAAACCCCTTTTAATCCACACAAAGACACCTACTGATAAGGCAGAATACATTAACCTTATTCACGGTTATTAACATTTTAAAAAAGTTTATTGTATTTTTATTTCCACTTCTTACTCTTAAAAAAAAAACTTATTCTATACTAATATAATATGCACTTAGATTGCCCACTGACCTCATATCACAAGTTCTCAACACTAGATGCAGTCAGAAAAAGAACACTTAGAAAAATTTGTGAAAAAAAAAAGGTGTTTTAAGAGACATCAACACATTTCCATTAGACTGAGCTTGGTCTAGCTCAGTCTGGACAAAAAGAACATCTTTTTTTTTAAAATAAATTTATTTATTTTATTTTATTATTTACTTTTGGCCGCATTGTGTCTTTGTTGCTGTGCACGGACTTTCTCTAGTTGCAGCGAGCAGGGGCTACTCTTCGTTGTGGTGCACAGGCTTCTCATTGCGGTGGCTTCTCTTGTTGTGGAGCATGGGCTCTAGGCACGTGGGCTTCATTAGTTGTGGCACACGGGCTCGGTAATTGTGGCTCGCGGGCTCTAGAGCACAGGCTCAGTAGTTGTGGCACACGGGCTTAGTTGCTCCACGGTATGTGGGATCTTCCTGGACCAGGACTCGAACCCTTGTCCCCTGCATTGGCAGGCGGATTCTTAACCACTACGCCACCAGGGAAGCCCAGAACATCTTTTCTATGAATCACATTTGGAAACTTTGAAATGCCTTTTCTTTTCGTTGGAGTATTCTTCCAGCTTAAGGGTGGGGAGGGCTCTGGCAGTTTGGGGGTGTTTAAGAGAATGAGAAGTCTAAAGTCACAGGGGGAAGGCTTTTGAGATAGCCATCCAGCACCAGTGGAGTGACACATAAGGACAATGAAAAGACAAGAAGTGACAGGAAAGAAAAATGAACTTGTGGATGAGCCAGTATAGAGAGAAAGATGGCAGGGAGAAAAAAGTTGTGGAAATAAGTTTCAGTAATATGGCTCCTACCTGCCCAGCTGATTTGGGCCAACTGGCCAACTGTGCTTGGCACTTAGTACCCCTAGCTGGGTTGGTGTAGCCAAGAGATATATTTTCCTCGAGCAGTATTTTTCAAAGTGCAGTTCAGGGACCACCTACACCAGCATGTCCTGGGAGGTGTGTTAAAAAATTGATTCTTGTATTTCACTTACTGCTACTTAACCATTTCTGGGCATGGGACTAGGTGGCTGCATTTTTTTTTTTTTTTTTTACAGCTTTATTGAGGTATGATTGACTTAAAATATCTTCACACATTAAAGTATACAATTTGATGAGTTTGGACATTATGATGCATCTGTGAAATCATCACCACAATCAAGCTCATGAATATATGCATCACCTCCACAAGTTTCCTCATGCCCTTTTGTAATGCATTCATCTCCATACCTTCCCCCTCCTCCCATGCCCAAGTTGCCATGGATCTGCTGTCTCTGTAGATTAGTTTGTAATTTTCTGGAATTTCAGATAAGTGGATTCATAGCTTACCTACTCTTTTTTGTTTGGTAACTTTCACTCATTTATCGATCCCTCTGATGAGAGACTGCTAAGATGCTTCGATTTTGGGGCTATTATGTGTAAAGCTGCTTTGACCATATGTCTACAAGTCTTTGTATGGACATAAGCCTCAATTTCCCCTTGGTACATACCTAGCAGTAGAATGGTTGGATCATACATTAGTCGAAGGTTTAGACTTTTAAAAAACTGTCAGACTACATCCCAAAGTGCTTGTAACTTTTTACATTCTCAGCATCTGTGTATGGGAGTTCTAGTTCCTCCAAATCTTCACAAAAACTTGGTGAGTTTCATCTTTTACATTTAGCCATTCTAGTATGAGTGAAATGTTATCTCAGTGTGGGTTATTTTGCATTTCCCTAGTGACTAATAATATGGAGCAGTTTTCTGTTTGCTTCTTTACCTTCTATATATCTTCTTTGGTGAACTGTTCAAATATTTATATTGGGTTGTTTGTCTTATTATTCAGTGGTAGGAGTTCTTTGTGTACTCTAGATAGAAGTCCTTTGTCATATATATATTTGCAAGTGTTTTCTCCCAATCTGAAGCTTCCTTTTCATTTTCATAGACTTGCTTTGGCATCTTCGTCAAAAATCAATTGACCATATATGTGTGGGTGTATTTCTGGGCTCTTTATTCTGTTCCATTGACTTTTGTGTCTGTCCTTTGGCCAGTACCATGCCATCTTGATAACTACAGCTTTACAATAAGCACTGAAGTCTCGTTCTGCAAGTTCTCCAACTTTGTTCCTCTTTTCCAAAGTTACTTTAGCAATTCTAAATCCTTTGTTTTTCCACATGAATTTCAGAAGTGGATGTTCAATTTATACAAATTAAAAGCCTGCTGGGATTTTGAATAAATTTGTATTGACTCTATAGATCAATTTGAGAATTGACACCTTACCAATATTGTCTTCCAATTCACAAACACCGTATCTCTGTTTAGATGTTCTTCAATTTCTCTCATCAATGTTTGATTTGTCAGATGTAGACCTGGCACAACTTTAGTCAAATTTATCCCTAAGAATTTAATATTTTTGGTGCTATTGTAAATAGTATTGTTTTAAAACTCTTAACTTCCATTTATTCATTACCAGTGTGCAGAAACAAAATTTATTTCCAAAACATATTGAGCTAATATCTAGAAACCATGTTAAGCTGACCTATTCTAGTAGCTTTTTGGTAGATTCTATAAAATTTGTCTTGCAAATGATCACGTCTGTGAATAAAGAGTTTTGCCTTTACCTGTCCAATATGGCTTCTTTTCATTTACTTTTCCTTGTCTTATTTCACGGCTAGAACCTCTGGAGCTATGGCGGACAGAAGTAGTACAAGCAGACACACAGCTGATTCCTGATTTTGAGCAGAAAGCATAGGCTTTTTTACCATTAAGTACGGTACTAGCTGTAGGTTTTCATGGATGCCTTTTATCAGGTTGATGAAATTCCATTCTATCCTAGTTTTCAGAGATTTTATGCTGAATGGATGTTTGTTTTTATAAACAGTTTTTCTGTGTCTATTATTGAAGTGATCATACTTTTTTTCTTATAGGTTGCTCTTACCATGAGTTTCATATATTGATTTTTATATGTTAAACCAAGTTTGTATTCCTGAGACAAACCTCACATAGTTATGATTATGTCTTTTTAAAATGTTAGCTTTGGGACTTCCCTGGTGGCACAGTGGTTGGGAGTCTACCTGTTGGTGCGGGGGACGTGGGTTCTGGCCCTGGTCCGGGAGGATCCCGGATGCCGCGGAGCAGCTGGGCCCACGGGCCGCGGCTGCTGAGCCTGCGCTCTGGAGCCCGTGAGCCCCAGCTGCTGAGCCCGTGTGCCATGGCTGCTGAGGCCCGCGCCCCTGGAGCCTGTGCTCCGTGGCCGGGGAGGGAGCTGCTGCGGTGAGAAGCCAGTGCACCACGGCTGGGGGTGGCCCCCCCGCTCGCCGCGGCTGGAGAGGGCCTGCGTACGGCAACGAAGACCCAGTGGAGCCAAAAATAAATAAATAAATTTATTTTAAAAATAAAATTAAAATGTTAGCTTTGATTTGCTGAAATTTTGCTAGGAATTTTTGCATCTATGTACATGAGGGATATTGGTCTGTAGTTTTCTTCTAATGTACTTTTCCGGTTTTAGAATCAGGGTAATGTTGACCTTATAGAATGAACTGGGAAGTATTTCTTTACCTTAAGTTTTTTCAGAAAGTTTTTGTAGAATTTGCATTATTTATTCCTTAAATGTTTGATGAATTCACAAATGAATTCATCCAGGCAAGGAGTTTTCATTGCGGTGAGGTTTTTAAACTATAAATTCAATTTCTTTAATAGACATAGGACTATTCAGATCTATTTCTTTTCAAATGAACTTTGGTAGTTTGTGGTTTTTAAGGAATTTGCCCATTTCATCAACAAGTTGTTGATTATACTGGCATAAAGGTGTTCATAATATTCCCTTATTATCCCTTTAATGTTTGTAAGACCAGTAGTGATGTCCCTTCTCTCACTTCTGATATTGGTAATTTACATCTTCTTTTTTTATCCTGATCAATTTGACTAGAAGTTTGTTAATTTTATTGATCTTTTCAAAGAACTTGTTTTTAGTTTTAATATATATTTTTTCTATTTCATTGATTTCTATTATTTTTTTTATTACATTTCTTCTTCTGCTTTTTTGGATTTAATTTGATCTTCCCTTTATAGTTTAAGTGAAAGCTTAGGTCACTAATTTGAGTTCTTTCTTCTCTTGTAATATAGGTGTTTAGTGCTATTAATTTCACTCCAAGCTGCTTTAGCTGTATCCTACAGATTTAGGTATTGTACATTTTTCTTTTATTTAGTTCAAGATATTAACTAATTTTTTTGACAGATTTGCTATTTAGAAGTTTTCTATTTAGTTTCCAAATATGTAGAATTTCCCAGGTATCTTTTTGTTATTGATTCTTAATTTAATTCTGCTGTGGTCAGAGAACATACTTTACATCTAAGTTATTGAGGCTTTTTTAATGGCCAGGAGTATGGTCTATCATGATAAATATTCTATGTATATTTGAAAAGAATGTGTATTCTGCTGTTGTTGGCTGGAGTGTTATATAAATGTCAATTTGGTCATGTTGTTTGAAAGTGTTATCCTAGTTAATCTTTTCTATGTTCTTGCTGATTTTCTGTCTGCTTGTTCTATCAGTCATTGAGTAGGAACTTTTGAACTCTTCCACTATATTTGAGTACTTTGTTTCCTCTTTTTGTTCTATCAGTTTTCATTTCATATATTTTGAAGCTGTGTTGTCAGTTACATACACTTTTAGTATTTTTATGAATTGACCCCTTTATCACTATGATAAAGTGATACTTTGTGATACTCTCCTTTTTCCTTGGTAATATTCTTTGGTTAATATCATGGAAACTCAAGCTTTTTTTTGGTTACTGTTAGCCTTGTATATCTTTTCCATCCTTTTATGTTATACTATTTGAGTATTTTCTTTAAAGAAGTTTCATGTTGTTAGGCTTTAGTGGGATTTGCTTCTTTTTCTAATCTGATATTCTCTACCTTTTAATTGAGGTGCTTAACCCATTTATGTTAAACAGGATTATTTACATAGTTGAAGTCAAGTCTTCCATCTTGCTATTGGTTTGCTATTTACTTCCTCTTGTTTCTATTGTTCTGCCTTCTGGTTTAGCTGAGTTTTCTTTATGCTTCCATTTTGTCTCTTTGTTGGCTTGTTAGCTGTAAGATTTTGGGTTTTCTTTTTAATGGTTGCTTTCACTTTATAATATATATCTTTAGCTTATCACAGCTTATCTTCATGTAATATTATGCCACTTCTATATAAGAATCTAACTATATTTTCATCTCCTTGGTACCCACTTTTGTGCTATTTTTGTCATATATTATACTTCTATATATGTTTTTACTTCCATGATATATTCTTATTATTTTTGCTTTAAACAGTCAGTTGTCTTTTAAGGAGATTTTTTTTTTAATAAGAAAAAGTCTTACACGTTTACCTACACATTTACTCTTTCTTATGCTCTTCATTCTTTTCTACAGATTCAAATCTTCTGGTATCACTTTCATTTTGCCTGAAGGAATTTCTTTAACATTTCTTGGGCTATGAATCTGGTAATGAATTCTTTCAGTTTCTGTGTGTGTGAAAAAAATATTTTATTTAAAAAAATGTTTTACCTTTACTTTCAAAATTTATTTTCACTGTGTATAGAATTCAAGATTGACAGGTTTTGTTTTGTTTTGTTTTGTTTTGTTTTTTAATATTTAAGGATGTTCTGAACTGTCTCTGGCTTGCATGGTTTCCAGTAAGAAGCCTGCAATCATAAATATTTTAGTTTCTCTGTGCATCTTTATTCTCTGATTGCTTTACTTTTTTTTTCTTTCTCACGGGTTTTCAGCATTTTGATTATAATATGAATTTGTATCATTTTCTTCATGACTCTCATGTGTAAGTTTCATCAGTCTTCTTGGATCTCTCTGTTTATAGTTTTCATCAAATTTAGAAATTTTTGTCATTTCTTTTAAATATATATATTTACCCCTACTTCCTTCTTGGGATTACAATTACATATATTTAAGCCATTTGAAATTGTCCCACAGCATACTTATCTTCTGGGTTTTTGTCATTCTTTTTTTTCTCTCTGTTTCTATTGCTATGTTTTCAAGTTCACTAATCTTTTCCTTTGTAGTGTCTAATCTGTATTTCATCTGATCCAGCGTATTTTTCATCTTAGAGATTTTTTTTTTCCTTTCTAGAAGTGTGATTTGGGTCTTTTAAAATATCGTCTCTACTTAACATATTCAGGCTTTTCTCTCTTCTTGATCATATGGAATACAGTAATAATAGCGGTTTCATTCTCCTTGTCTACTTATTCTCTAATCTGTATCATTTCTGGGTCTCTTTCTACAGATTAATTATTCTCCTCATTATGGGAGAGTTTTTTTCTACTCCCTTGCGTGCCTGGAAATTTTTATTATTAGCCATTTTGAATTTTACCTTGTTGGATGCTGAGTAGTTCTATAATCCTATAAATATTTGGGGACGTTGTTGTGGGCCATATTTAAGTTTGATACTTTGTAGTCTTGCTTTTTAAGTTTTGCTAAGAAGATCCTTTAATCCAGGGTTGACATTTCCAAAATAATACGATGCCACATTTTTTAGTACTTTACCTCATATTCCATGAATTATGAGGATTTCCTCTCCAGCTAGTAGAAGCACAAACTGTTCCTGGACTTTTGTCATCTTTGGGGATTGTTCTGGCGTTAAATTTTTGACAAGCCTCCAGGGTACTTTTAGGTGCACGTAAGTTGTGAATTTTGTCCTATGCAATTTGAGGATGCTGATAGAAACCAGTAGTGACTGGGCTCACGAGATTAGTCAGGAAAGAGGCATCTACAAACTCATGGCTCTTTTCTGACCTGAGGAACCTCAAGTCTGCAGAAGTTTTTAAGAAATTTTTTTATTCTTTAATCAGAGAGGTGAGAAGGGAAGGGGATTATGTGCCATGTTGTTTCAAACAGGCTTCTGTTTTAAGCTGGGGTATTATATAGGCTTCGTGAGTAAGCACATAAGGTGGCCTAGATAAGGCTGGAGTAAGTATTCTTGCTGGTCAAGCCACCAGTCCTTCCTGTTAAGCTCTTAAGACTCTGTGTTTAGATACTCTGGGAGTCTGGGTTTACTGGACACTCAGAAGCCAGAGGGAAGATTGTAGACTCAGAAATGCCATTATTAATGCATAAGATATCCAGCTGACACACAGAAAGACTCCTGATTGTCTGGTAGACAGTGAGGGCAACCTCTAGAGGAATGGGTTTAGCCTGCTTAACTTGAAATTGAACCACATGTCAGCCAGGCCAGGGGATCACTTCCAGTCCCCCATTTAGCTGTCAAATTCTGAGATCATTCCAAAAGACATTCTGTTCTTATCACCCCACTGTTTCCACAGGTCTTAATCTACACAAAAACAACAGCTGATTAGGCATTATGTCATGTCAACTTTGAGTATTAGCATTCAAAAATTGATTGGAATTTTATTTGCAATTTATTAAAATTTGATTCCACTAGAATGTAAGCTCCACAAAGGTAGGAATTCTGTATGTTTTTCCTACTGCTATATCCTCAGAAACTAGGGTAATGCCTGGCATGTAGTAGTTGCTTAATTAATATTATTGAATGGCTGAATTTTAAAAGTTACATAATAGTTCATGCTTGTCATTGCAAGTCAAATTATGCAAAGTAACATATAAGGAAATCCAGTGATTAAGCTCCCTCTACTCCAAACTTCTCTCCCTGAAAATTAGATTACCAATATTTACTTTTGGTATTTTATATATATTTATTTTTTCATTTTGCACAAGCCTCAGAGACATGGAAAATTATACACATTTATATTGTTTATTGTCTTATTTTTCTTCTTGTTGTTTTTCTTCATTTCCCCCCTCCCCTTCTTGCTTTTTTACTTAATATATGATGATATAATGGTGTCCATTTAAGCTGTTGGGTCTCAATTCTAACTGCACATTAAATCACTGTGGGAGTTTTCAAACAATTCCAAAGACTGGGCTCATCCAAAACCAATTGAATCACTTTGGACAGTGGCATTTTTAAAGGCTCTTTCGGTGATTCTAATGTGCAGCCAGGGTTGAGAGCCCCTGATCTATCTCAATACATACAAATGTAACTTATCCATTTTAATAGCTGCATAACATTTCATAGTAAGGGTGCACCAAAACCTATTCATCTGCTTCTCCATTCATGCTCATTAGGTTGTTCCTGATTTCTTTCCCTTATGCTCTGTTGTTTGGTGCTGAAAGTTTAATTACTATACTGTTTTCTCCAAGAGTTATACCTTTTATCAGTTGATAATCTATCATTTGGGCAAATTTATGCTTTTGGTCTTGAATTGTATTCTATCTGATGATACTAGTACCACTCATACTTTCAATGGTGGTTTTTGCATTTGCCTACTGTACCTTTACCTGTAGGTATATTCGCAAACTTTTATTGTCACTTGTTTTAGGCATAAACAGCATATAGCTGGAATTAAACCAAAAATTCTTATCTGACAGGCTTTGCCTTTTTTTAAGGATATTAGCATTTTAAATAAGAATCCAAAAAGACTATAAAGTCTTCAAGCCTCAAATTAATGGACATCGTAGTGGAGTTTCAGGCACCACGCCAGCCTGATAGATGAGCACGATGACTGAGCCGGCTTCACCTTCCCAGCCCTCTCGATTCCTGTGTATGCACCTGTCACACAAGGCACTTCTTACTGCAAATGCAAATTCCAAATGCAAACTGTTTCTTTCTTAATTTTATCACTCTTCCCTCCTAATTTTCAAGAGGCTTAAATTATTAGCACTTGTCTAAACAATGCAGCTTCGCCTGATATCTCTGAGGACGTGTTGTTGATAACTTCCAAATGATGTCACTCCTGAAAGCACAACTTCAAACACCCATTCCATCATGGGCATTGTTCAGAAAGCGCCTGAATAATTCAGTGACCCACAGCCTCGATGCATTTATAAAAGTGCAAATTGAAAAGTAAATCAGAAACTTCATTCCCACGTCTGGAACTCTCAAAACTCTGTATATTCCCTGTGTACCAACACATCTCATCAACGGGGGCGGGGAGCGGCAGAAATAGTCTCCTGTGGGAGCCGAAAGATCAAATTCCCTCCAGGAGCTCTCCTTCTCATATTCTCAGCAGCATATTGGGCCTTTGGGGGGAATTATGACTCCCTGCCTCACCTTGCAGGAGCGTTCCACAGTAACATTTATTCTGAACAGATTATTTTAGTTAATTATCACCACCACTCTCTGAGGTAAGCACTGCTAGTTTCCAATTCTTCGGATGAGAAAACTGAGGCTCAGAGAAGTGATGTCACTTGCTCAAGTCACCCAGCAAGTTAGACGAGGAGTATGGATTTGATCCCCAGTCTGCATGGTGCCAGAGCCATGCCAGTACCCCTTATGATAACCTGATTCAATGTAGCATGAAGGGCCCGTCATGATCAGGTCCCTGCCAACTTCTCTGGCCTAATCTGTCTAATCTAGCCCCCGCACAGCCCATGCTCCAGCCATACCTAATGTCCCCCTAATGTGCTTTGCGTCTTACCCCTTCACGCCTTTGCTCACACTGTTCCCACTGAGGGGGAGTGACCACTGGACTCCATGCAGAATTCTATCACACCTCTCCTACACTTCACAGCACCCTGGGCATTCACATCTCCACACCCGCACCCCAGTATAGTGTGAGCTCTCTGAGGGCAGGGACTGTGTCTCACTCACCTCTGTATCTGATCACTTAGCACAGTTCCTGGCATGCGGCAGATACTCAATAATAAATTGGATGTTCCCCCTCAGAACTTTTTTTTCTCCCCACTATGAAAAAAATCAAGCCTTTTTGATCTGTCATTTCATTCCTCTTCAGACAAGTAGGAGACATATTTGTTTCTGTCACTTTATTGGTTTCCGTTTATTGGTTGTTGGCCTTGAACACTGGATTGTCTATAGCACCCACGAGCCCTTGGACACATTTAGGGTTCCTCTCCAGAAATGAGAGAGACCAGCAGGGTATATGTTTCCTGGAGCTGATTCTGAATGCTCTGCTTCCATGAGATTTAATCATATGCAAATGTCAAGGTGAATGAGTCTAGTGATCTAACGGACAGTATGATAACTAGTTAATAATACTGTATTGATTACTGGAAATTTGCTAAAAGAGTAGATTTCAGGTGCTCTCATCACACACACACACACACACACACACACACACACACACAAAGGTAACTATGTGAGGAGATGAAATGTTAATTATCTTAGCTAGAGCAACCATTTCACTATGTGTATGTATATGAAAGCATCATGTTATACACCTTAAGTATAAACAATTTTTATTTTTAAAAAATGAATGGATGGCTTTCATCAGCACCATCTTGGGCCAGGTTTCTTTTCCTCATCTCACTTTTTATGTGGTAGAAAGAAGAGCAACCCCGCATAGATCCCGTGCTAGGCGCCAGGTACTGGGGATACAGCCGTGATAAGTACGAATAGGAGGATGCCCTCACGAAGTCTGCAGCAGGGCTCACAAACTTAAATGCCAGCAGGGGCCAAGAAGGAAACTTTAGTGAGAGAGGCGGTCCAGGTGGAGACTGGGGCAAACTGGAGAAAGCAGCTGTGTTTCAAGGGGCCGCGTCTTCTCACTCCAGCCAGCTGTTGCCATGTGGGAATTCTAGTTTGCTGCTATGAGAAATTTCAACTTTTCCAGACTACTTGGAAATCTGGATGTTTACATAAAATCTGAATTTTAGTGGCGGCCAGTCATTCTAAAGTGTTTTAAAAACTTCATGGTCCAATAACCGAACTCATCTTCTGGCATAATCTTGCTCGATTTTGCCAGCTTTCCACTTCTGGCTTGGGACTTTCAGACAGGGCTAAGCAGTCGAACTGATCTGGGCTTGAATGTCCATTCTGTCACATGTTTCCCGGGTGACCTTGGGAATATCTCAGGATGCTGGTTTCTTCGTCTCTAAGGTGGGAACTCTCCACAAGCCTTCTGAATCCAACCAAGCCCATGGAGGTTCAACAAGAGAAGCATTTAGTTTGCTGAGCTGTCCTGAGTACCTAGAACAGTGCCTGGCACATAGTAGGGGCCAATGATATTACTGGAAAGAGTGGATGTTATGCTATGCTGTCTTCAATACGAGCCACGTGACAAGTAGGACACCACTTGGTATCATGACATGATTTGAACAAAACAATCAATATCAGTTAGGACCCATTTGCTTGCAAGTAATCAAAACCCAACTCCAGTGGTTTAGACAAAATAGGAAATCCATTGGCTCACGTCTCCACAAGGCTCAGGTCTTCGGGTATGACCAGATCCAGGGACACAAAATTGTCTCTTTCCACTTTTGGCTCGACTTCCCTCTGTGTTGGCTTTAGTGGGACCACATCTCCCTACATGGTAAGATGGCTGCTGGCTGGTTTTAGATCTTCCCAGGTGTAAACATTCTTGCCTTTCTCTGCAAGAGTCCCAGCTAATGCTCATTGACCCTGATTGGATCCTGTGTGCATTCCTGATCCATTCCCTGTGGCTGGGAGAATGAGTTGCTCGGATTGGCTGGACCTGAACACACACCCATCCTTGGTCTGGTCAGTCGTCTCCAAACCATGTAAAGTAAGAACTGGGGAGAGAGTGGTTCCCTAGAGGAAGAAGAGAGAATAAATGCTGGTGGGCAAAATGGTATCTGCTCCAGAGGCTCCATCTGGATGATTTGGGTCTACAAATGCCCCTCCTAACCTTGCCTTTAGAGAGCCCCTGTATCTCTCCATTCCCAAAGATGGAGAAGGCTACAGAGTGGTAGGCACCAGCTGCATACCTCCCACCATGTGATAAACCCAGGGTTGCTTTGGCCCAAGGCTGATGAAGCATGGAGTATTTGCAAAGCCCTCTCCAGAGAGGTTGCAAAACACAGAAGAAATTTAATAGTATCATCAAGTAATCACACCATACACTAGACTTTAAAATGCACTCCTTCTTCCCTTTGATCTTGTTCTAATGGATAATGCCCATGGCATTTGCTGTGACCTAAATCCCTCACAAGATTGTTGGAGAGGAAAACTGAACCAGAAGAGAACAGTGGCCTGGAATATCGAGTATAAGGGGCCAATTATCCCTGCTCCTTGAGACCCCATCTATCCGGCTTGCATATTCATGGGACTCACATACAGATGACACAGCAGCTGCTGATTAAAATGGCTCACTTTGTTGTGGGGGAATTTGGGGACTCTGGGGAGGTCTTTTGAAGCTGATCATTGGTGAAATGTCCTCTTCAGGGGTTGTTCTGTTCCCACTCAATGTGATCCTTTGGAATAATAAAAAATCTGGATCTTTCAGCTTCAGGAAGCAAATGCTTGCCTTCCAGCTGGATTGTGTTGGGAGGTTAAAAGTCTGGATATAAATTGGGAGAGACAGATCCTCAGTTTACCTGCTGCAGAACTGTCCTAAATGATGCCCCCCCGCTTTTTTAAAGGATGGGTATGGGGGTAGAGTAGAGATAGGAGTCTGTGGAAATTGGATGGAGTTCTGGGGACTCACTGGTCCCTGTCTGGGATGGTCTGGGGCCGTGCTTCTCAAACTTTGTTAATAGACACAAACCACCTGAGACTTCTGTTAGTATTGCAGATTCTGTGTTGGTAGGTTTGGGGTGGAGACTGAGATTCTGCATTTCCTGCAGGCTCCCAGATGGTACCAGTGCCGCTGGTCCATAGGTCACTCTTAAGAGTGTAAAGCGATGGTTGCCAAACTTAGTTGCATATTAGAATTGCTTGGAGAGCTTTTAAAAATCAGGATGCCAGACCACACCCCAGACCAGTTAGGTCAGAATCTCAGGGTGGCATCCAGGAATTAATATTTTTGTTAAGCCTCCCAGGTAATTCCTACGTGCAGTCTGAGAATCAATGGTGTAGTGGTTCACAGCCCTGGCTACTGCACATTACAATTGCCTGGGGAGTCTAAAGAGTACCAGTGCCCAGCCGCATCCCAGGCTGAATCTCTTGTGAGGTGTGTATGGTGGGGATGGACCTGAGCATTCTTGTGTTTTAAAAGCTTCAGAGCTGATTATCTGCAGCCAAGGTTGGTAATCAGAGATGTAGAAGGAATCAACCTCTGTGGTTTTCTCCAGTCCTGAGATCTTGTGAACTACTTTTGCTATTATTATCATTAGGGATGTTATTATCACTTTTGGACTCAGATTTATATCTCTTAAGGCAACAATAGGTAAACTGTTGTACAACAGACCTCTTAGAGTTTTTTCATCTTGTTTAACCGAAACTTTATGCCCAATGATTTGTAACTCCCCACCTCCCCCCTCCCTCCAACTCCTAGCAACCATTATTCTACCTTTTGATTCTATGAATTTGACAATTTTAGATACCTCAAATAAGTGGAATCATGCATTATTTGTCCTTTTGTGACTGACTTATTTTACTTAGCAAATGTCCTCAAGGTTCATCCATCTTGTAGGATATTGCAGAATCTCCTTTTTGAGGGCCGCATAGTATTCCACTGTGTGTATACACCACATTTTCTCTAGTCATCCATCTGTTGATGGACATTTAGTTTGTTTCCACATCTTGGCTGCTGTGAATAGTGCTGCAATAATCGTGGGAGTGTTAGGTCTCTTGGAGATCCTGATTTCAATTCTTTTGGATAAATACCCAATAGTGGGATGGCTAGATCATAGGGTAGTTCTAATTTTTGACTTATGCTCTTCTAGTCTTTTTTTTTCATTTTACAAGTTTGGAGTTGTTTCACAACCACATTTTCCCTCTTTTTGAAATCACTTCCCCATATCATATCTTTTTCTGTAAGACATTTCTTAATGACTACAGATTATCATGATTCATTTAACCATTCTTCTACTCTTGATAAATATTTAGATTGCTCCTACCTTAAATATAATTTCTTTAAGAAAACATCTTAGATATGGAATTTTGGGCTCAAAGACAGGAACATTTCTTTAGAAGAATGGATTCATACTGTCAAATTAGGGCTTCAAAAGTGTAATTCAGTTTCTAATGTCCAGTGCCTTGCATACAGTAATCATCTAATTGGTGAATGAATGAGTGAATGAATAAAGTGAGGCACTGCATCTCCAGCATTTAACAGCACCTGGCCCAAAGGAGTCATTCAACAAGTGTTCAACAAGTGTTCCTAGAATGAATGAATGAGTAAACTCTGTACAAAACTGTAAAACATTACAAAAATTACCTACAAATCCTTCCCAAAGTGAGGGCTAACATCATACTATGCTCTTGGTAAGGTATTAAGAAATTAATTTTTCCATTTCTCAAAGACCTTTACTGTGCAATAAAAAAAAAATCCCTCCACTGTAGCAAGTCTCTATAATTACTAATGAAAACAGGTCTCTTCAATGCCTTTTCAAATTGAGACATGAATGGTTCATTATCGTGGCAGGCAACTACCAATATCTGATTTTCAATGGGATGTTGAAAGCAAACATAATGTGGAGGATCATGGGGGGACACAAGGGAATGGGCACTTCCTGGCTGCTGCTCATTAGAAGAAATTTGGTGGAGGAGGCAGAGGTTGACAAGCATTAAAATAGGAAGCAGAGAGTTTCTTGGGGATGTGTGGCGCTGTGTGGCGGAGAGAGGTATAAAATAGCAACAGTGTAGGGGGATAAAAACCTCTTCTTCCAAAAGCCTTTTTTATGGAGTGAAATTAGCTCAATCAAGCTATTGTCTCCAAGCTTACTTTCTGTATCTGTTGAGTGGCCACAAGAAAACCTCAACTTATTTGGCCACGGAACCCCTTTTACAGATAAGATTTAGGGCTGTTATGGGGAACTAACTGAGAAAATGGGTAAAAAGGGAATAGCATAGTGTCTGGCATGGGCCTGGAGATCAAGAAGTGATTCCATTCTCCCATGTCTCCTTTAAAGATCTCTTTAATTCTTAATTTTTGTGAACTTGTGATAGGAAAGGTGGACCTGGCATAATAGGGCGTCGAAGCATTGCAGAAATTAGAACTCTGCACTCCTGTCCCCACATTTCCTGTTGCATTGCACACTGGGAGTTATCACTGATGAGCAGATGCATAAAGCAAGGAGTCGACAGGAGAGAAGTTGAGGAGTATCAGAACTTGGCCTGGCTGGCTCAGGAAACAGTCTCCATGCATTTGAAGGATGGGCAGATTTATTTGGGGGGATTTTCCGTCCCTGCATCCTAGTTTTAGCTGGAAATAGTGGAGTGGGATCAATAGTTTCTCTAATTTTGTTCTTTGGGGATACTCTGTTGTAATCCAGAGAACCAGAGCTTGTGGTATGTATCCCATTGACAATACAGCTAGCCAAATGCCCCCCGGGACTTTGTGATTTCCATAAAATGCAGCTCCAGAAGCTGTTCTGCTCTAAAAGGTTTCCACAGCCTAATGTGTTTGAGGAAAATTGTATACTACCTTTCCCTCCTGGGAACTTTGCAACAGAGATTGACATATTTCTGCAGTGAGAGTCCTAGAGCAGAGAAACATGATTAACTGGCTTTACCCAGTCTTTTCTAAAGCTATTTGGCCACAGAACTGCTTTTATACGTAAGAACTATTAACATCCCACTGATCTAGTGTTCTGTGGAGAATGTTTTAAGAAACGTTGGTTTATAGTCTTTTCTCTTTGGTTTTCCTATCAAGTTTTGAATTCTTACGTATCTCTACAAGTCTGTTAACGAGAAACTGAGCTGCAGAGGGCAATTTTGGTTTTGTCCGTCCAATAGTCTGTGGATCTCTTCTTTGTCTCCTCTAGCTGGTGACTGGGGAGTTTCCAGTCACAGAATCTTCATCCTGCCTCTGGCAAACACAGAGTTGCCAGATAAAATATAAGACACCCAGTTGAGTCTGAATTTCAGATAAACAATGAATAACTTTCTAGGCTATGCTTACACTGTCTTTTTTGTTTGCTGAATCAGGCAAACCCTACCATTAGGGTGTCTGTGCACCCCAAGGCTGGCCAAGCTTGGACCTCCTTTTTAACGGTTCATAATGCATGTTCCAGGGGGTGTTATCCCACCCAAGCAGGTTAATCAGAGAACATCCCCTGCAATTCTTGATTTGGTGCTGGAGGAAAAGGACTTCATGATTCATGTCATAAAGCTAAAAGGAAGGCAGTCAGTGACTGGGTCAACCATCTCCCCCTCTACATGGAGAAAAGCTGTCTGTGGAAGGTGAGGATGCAGTCACCACCTACAGAGAAGCAAACCAAGAGATGGAGAGAGACTGAACTCTTGCAGCTTCAGTGATGTGCCTGGATCCACTCCTGACTGGAACTAGTCCCATCTTCAGCTTCCCAGGCACACAAGCCAATACAGCTCTTTTGCTTTGTTGTTGTTATTGTTATCTTTTCTTAAGCTAATTTGAATTGCGACCAATACAGAGTATACCTGGCACTTCTTTTCTGCTGTCACAGTCCTATAGGTTATTTAACATTTATTTAGCATCTACTATAAGCCAGGGCTTGCGCTAGGTGATTCCCTTTGCTCATCGCCTGGCATTTAGGGCCACTCAGGTCACTGCCTTGACCTTGACAATCAGACTCACCAGGCCAGCCCTTTCTCCCAATCCCAGCTTCCTACATCTGGCCAGTGCTGTGTTGTTAAAATCTGAATTTGAATGGAGTCCTGGAGAATCAGCGTGCTTCAACCCAAAACCCAAGCAAAAGTGTCAGATAATTTTGCTGCAAGCCTCCTCCCTCCTGAGATCTGTCAGTGGAACAAGGAGAGGTTCCTGTCCACAGTTTGCTTCTCACTTAGACTCCTTAGCAGCGGAGCAGCTGTTCGACATCAGCTTGAGAGTGAAGTCTTGGGACTAGAGATTCCCAATAGAGCTGGTGTGTTGTAAGGAATGTGAGGCTGAATCCTGCTCCTTCAAGCCCACGAGTTATGTAAGAAATGCAGTGACTGGTGGGAGGAGGCTGCTGGTTCTCTCAAAGACATTCGTTTGGATGACTCATGCTCTTCTAATATTCTGGGACTAAAAGGTGCCAGAGACTTCACTTGACATAGCAGATTTCTGACCCTAGTGTTTATATCTTATTCAAAAAGATGTTTAAAAAATAAATAACATGGAAAGAGTTTGTTGTTGCTGTTCAAGGACTGAGATGGCCCTGAAATTTCTCTAGCTTCCTCTGTCCTTTGTGTGTAGAGCTTGTGATCCAGCTGTCACGAAACACCAGAAATTCTTTGGGCAGTTCGGGTCCTCTCAGCCCTGTGTCTTTGCACGCGTTGTTCTCTCTTATTGGGATAGTTTTTCATCCTGATTCTTACTGTGAAATCCAGCCCTCTTTGGACACCTAGCTCAGTCATTATCTTTTCCTTTGAGTTCTTTTTAGCCCTCATGTGATTCCACAGTATTCTGAATTTACCTCTGTCATTGAAGAAATCACACTGTATTGTCATTATTGGTACATTTCTTCCCTTCATCTCTAGATTGTGAACTTCTTTGGGGAGGGAGATTGGGAGTCTTTCATCTCCATATACCCAGAACCTAGCATGGGACCCAGAACAATAATATTTGTGGATCAGTAACTAGTTTTTTAAAAACAGAGCAATTTCTGAAATTATTCTCACTTTGGGGATTTCCTTGAGGGTGTTTGGCCTCATGTGTGTGTCAGAGTGTAGTAGAAAACTGTTCCCCTCTTTCTACCAGCCGTGAATTTTGGTAGATTCTTCAGGTACTGGGAGAGCTGACACAAACCTCTGGATCATGTGACCCAGCCCAGCAAATCAGCAGTGCCCATCTTCCTGGCGCTGGTGGTTGGTTCAGGGGTAGCCATGTGACCTAAACCAGTCCAATCAGAGTGAATCTCAGATCCTTGGCTGGAAACTGTGGACCACAGAAGCTCTTTTCTTCCAAGTTCTGTTTTGGGTAGATGCTAAGTCTTAGACTCCTGAAGACATTTTGCTGCTGTGAAGGAAGCAGTCCTGAGGACGCAGCTAAGAGAACTGCAGAGAAACTGAGCTGCGAAACTGCAGAGATATGTTAAGATACTTTTAATCTCTGGAGCAACCCATATTGGAAATCTACCCTAACTCTGGACTTTTCTGTTATACAAGTCAATAAATTCTCTCTCTTGTGCATTTTAAAGCCGATATGAGTTTAGTTTTTCATTATTTGAAGCACAAATTCTTAACTGGTACTCAGAGGCACTCTTGCTTCCCTGCGAACTTTTTCCAGCAAGAGCTGTTGCTTAAAATTAAGTCAGTCATTCCAATTGGCGTGATTGACTTTAGCTGAAGGTAGAGGCTGCATTTGGATCTTCTGGGAATACCCTCCACCCTGTCAGTGTTTATTGAATACCCTCCACCTTTTCTGTAATCCACCCTGTCAGTGTTTATTGAACACTGCTCTGTTCCAAGCACTGGACCAGATGCTCTGTGACATCCCAATAATAGTGAAGATCCCATTTGCAAGGTGCTGGCAGTCTAGTAAAACTGAAGGAACCCTGAAACATGGCTTCAGAAATACATGCTTGCTTTTGCCCCGATTTGCTTTGTGATCTTGTGCTGATCACCGTCCTTCCCTGGGCTTGAGCTTCTCATCTGTGAGGTGAGGGCATTGGTTGATAATTCTCTAAAATCCTTTCCAGCATTAACATGCTACTCTGTAAATACACTTGGTGTTGTGTCTGGTTAGAATACAGCTTCGGGCTTACTTACCCAGCCAATATTTTTTAAAAGTCTGTTATATTCTAGGTGCTGGAGACACAGCAGTGAACACAACAGACAAAATCACCTGCTCTCTTGGAGTTTACATTCTGGTGGGAGAAATAGATAATTGAGAAATCTCTAAGTGAGATATATACAGGAGATCCTCATTATTCATGGAGTATTTTTGAATTTGCTTACTTGCTAAAATTTCTTTGTAGCCCCCAAATCAATACTTAAGGCACTTTCACGGTCACTGGCTGACATGTGAGGGAAGTGGTAAAAAATCTGAGTCACTTAATACACACAATTCCCAACTGAGGTCAAACAAGGTGATGCCTTCTCCTTGCAGCTCTCATGTTGTAAACAACGTCCTTTTAGCACACAACTTTCAGTGTGAAGTTTTTCGCATTTTTCTGATTTTTGTGTGCAATTTAAAAATAGCCCTCAAGTGTAGTTCTGAAGTGCTGTGTAGTCTTCCTAAGTGCAAGAAGGCTATGATGTGCCTTATGGAGAAAATATTGGGTTGGCCAAAAAGTTCATTCGGGACTTTCCATAAGATGTTATGAAAACCCCGAATGAAGTTTTTGGCCAACCCAATACATGTGTTAAGTAAGCTTCATTCAGACATGAATTACAGTGCTTGTTGGTCATGAGTTCAATATTAATGAAACCATGTATATTAAATAAGGTGTCTTTAAACAAAAACCAAAAACAAAGTTACGGATTGATTGGTTGACAAACATGTGGTGACCAGAGGCTTGCAGAAACCAAATTTTGCGTTACCTTTAGGAGCAAATGGCTCTGTGTTTGCTAATTCAGAGTTCACTGCAACTTCACGGACCGTCACTACTGCCAATAACAAGAAGCGACTGGATACTATGTCAGACTGGGATAAGAACTATGGAGGAAAGCAGGAGATGGAGTCCATATCTTAAAAGCGTGCCAGAAAAGTGTGTTTCAGGCAGAAAAAGTGGCAAAAATGATAACTGTGCAGCAGAAGTGGTCTTTGCATGTTGGAGGGGCAGCCTAGTGGCTGGTACGGCTGGAGAAGACTGAGGCTGGGGACAGCAGGTGGAGATGAAGTTGAGAAAGTAGCGGAGACCACGCCATGTAGGGCTTTGGGGGTACGACAAGGACTCTGACTGCATGCTGAGCCATATGGGAAAGTGTTGGAGGGTTTTGATAGAGGAGGGATATGATCTGAGTTCCTTTTAAAGGGGTCCCTCTGGCTGGGGTGTTGAGAACAGACTGAAGCAGGACAAGGAAGAGGACAGCAGACCAGCTAGGAGGCTGTTACAGTGACTTGGATGAGAGCAGACGACAGTGAATCTTGAACAGCACACCTGCAGCATCACCATTAGCCTCCTAACCAAGCAGAGGTTGCCAGGAGTCTGAGAGGTTTGCTGTTATTGCAGAAGTCCTTGAACTTGAGCAGTAAATTATCCTCAAAGTTTCATTAGCTCACCTTGGCATGGTTCTCTCCTCGGACGCCCTGTGCCATGTTCCTCTTGAGAAGTGGCTATAAATAACCTGCGATTCTGCTCTCATCAGGGAAACAGGACCTGGAGTCGTTTTCCAGACACGTTAATAATCACCCTCTCCTCACCCCCAAATTAATCTTATTATGAGGCAGCCTTGCCTTGGGTATCTCCTAATCATCATTTAACCCCAGGACTCAGCTGTCCTGTAATGCACCAGGCTGTGCTTCTCCTTAGTGGCCTCAGAGGAGCACTAGGTTCAGTTGAAGTTCCAGCCAAATATCTTTTCCAGACAAATCCATTGCATTGCAATAGAGTGTGGTTTTGATCTAATTAACTGAATTCATCTTTATGCTGTTCTATGATTACCTGTACTTCGGGGCAAATTTGAGGCAAAATTCAAGATTCAAGGAGAAGGCAAGAGGTTTGAATGCAACTTTCATTAACTCTTTAAGGACAGCAGGTGGGAGGAAGGAAGAGGGAACTGACATTGGTTGAAATGTACTCTGTTCATTCATTCATTCCTTCATTCAGTATTTACTGAACACCTACTATGTTCTAGGCATTATTCTAGGTGCCAGGGACAGAGCAGAGAGCCAAGACGTATATTAATCAGTGGTGTGAGAAGCAGAAGAGAACGATGCACTGATTCAGAGCATGAACTCTGGAGCCAGACTGTGCTCACACCCAACCCTAGTTGTGTGACCTTGGGCAAGTACTTCATCTCCCCTGTGCCTCAGTTGCATCATCTGTAGCACAGGAGATAATAAAAATACCTGGATCACAGCTGATTAAATCAAGCGAGTTCATGTTCAGTGTATTTAAATAGTATTAGTCTGGTTGAGCCTGCTTGGTAAGTGATGTGAGAGAACACGTGTCCTAAAGGCGGAATTTAGGAAAATCCTAGAGTGGAAGGGGGGCCGGCCTCGTCTCCTTAGGCACTCTGTTCAGAGCTTTGCTCAGCTCATCTGCATCTCCACACAGTCTCAAGAGGTCAGCCATCCTTCCTCTTTCTCACAAACAAGGAAACTGAGAACCGGGACTGGGCAGCTGTTTGCCGCTGAGCACACAGAGCGAGATTTGTGAGGCGGAGTGAGGAATCCAGCTTGGGTACGTTTGATTCCAAAGCCTCACTTCCCCAGGCTTCACTGTACTTCACTGTGGGGCTGAGAGGTAGAAGGTTATTTTACCCCTAAATACAGAATACCCTGCCCCTTCCCTCCACCTAAGTGGCATCAGGGACCAGGGTCTCTAGGAAAAGCACATGGATTATTAGTCCAACGCCCCCTTTGTACTACGTCGCAACAAATGGCCACAACGTGTTCTCTTGAATTTCTCTGGCAGAGCTGGGGGGAGCTCAGTCCCTCCCCAGGTACCTCGGTCACAGACCTGGTTTGCCTGAGATGCCTGTTGTACAAGTTAATAAATTCTCTCTCGTGCTCCTTTTTTAAGCAGTTGGACTTCTTGTACGTTCTAAAATGCTGTATTCTCACGCAGCTCACATGTACCCTTTCCCTGCACGTCATTTGAAGGAGCTACCAAACCTTCTTGGGTTTAGGTGGAAAAAAGCTCATTTTCTTCCCCCCAGCAATTTTTAGAAGGGTTCTGAGGGTGGTGACACCATCTTTATTCACCATAAAAAAAGGCCTCTGTTTGAGTGACAGGACTAATGTTTTCTAAGCCCAGATTAAGCTCTAGGGTTGATGACACAAGTTTTGTACAGGTAGAATATTCTACAGATAATAATAGCTAACTTGTATTAAGTGCTTATTATGACCAAGTGTTATGCTAACACCATATACAGATTGTTTGCTCATTAAATACTCACAACACCCTATGAGATTTTTATTAGCCTGTTCAGTAGATGTGGAAACCGAGGCTCAGAGAACTCAGTCACTTGTCTGATAACATGTAATAAATGGTGGAGTCACTTTCTGAATGCATGTCACCTGACCCCAGAGCCCACTTTCTTAACCACAGATCACAGCCTCCCTGGTTCATGAAAGTACTAATGATGTCATATAAAATACCATGTATACTTGAAATTATACTCGAAATTATTACATGGCTGCAAGGCTAACAGTTTGTCTCCATGCCAAGTGACATTTTTGGAATACAGTAAGTACTCAGTAACACTGAATGAATGAATGAGTGAATTAATGAATGAATGACTTCACGTGTAGGATTGGTACAGTCTCCGCATGACCTTTTAAACATGCTTTAACAAAATCCATTTTCCTTCATTGACTTTCTTTTTTTTTTAAATACAATTTATTTATTTATTTAGGCTGTGTTGGGTCTTCGTTGCTGCATGCGAGCTTTCTCTAGTTGCGGTGCGTGGGCTTCTCATTGCAGTGGCTCCTCTTGTTGCGGAGCACGGGCTCTAGGTGCGCAGGCTTCAGTAGTTGTGGCACACGGGCTCAGTAGTCGTGGCTCGCAGGCTCAGTAGTTGTGGCTCACGGGCTTAGTTGCTCCCTGGCATGTGGGATCTTCCTGGACCAGGGCTCGAACCCGTGTCCCCTGCATTAACAGGCAGATTCTTAACCACTGTGCCACCAGGGAAGTCCCTCCTTCACTGACTTTCAAAGTTAGTATTGAATACTAAAAGTCTCATTTCTTGGAAGTGGATTTTGGAAGCATCCTGGTAACAGTAACCTTGGCTTTGGGGAATTGGAAGCAATTTTTGGACCCCAGAAACTTGCAGTCTCTCCTTCCCTGCCCAGGGTGGCTTAACCTTGGTAATTCTCAGCTCTTCTTTTAGGTCAACCCCGGGATATTAAGAAAACAGACTTGAAAGCTTCACTGTCAAAGAGATTTTATGAATGTATTATGCATAGGATGCTTGAAGGAACCAAGAGCTCTGGATCATGTGCCTACTCATGTAGCCCATTTATTTATTCATCGCTCTAGCTGTGGAATGAAATGAAGGGGATGGCGTTAATTTTGCTAGAAGCAACTGGAGAGTACCTGCCACTTTGTGCTCCAGACTAATGTGTCTCTAGGAGCTGGTGATTCAGAGGTGGGAGGTCTGGGGGAAGGTGCAGCTGGAATTTGGAAGTATCTCTCATAGTTAGCAATGTCCCCAGGTATCGCATCATGGAGCCATGTTAAAGTCAAGAGCACGAGCTCTTTAATGGCTGTATTCACAAGTTATCAATCCCATTTAAAGAGTTTGTTTGACGAACTTATGATTACCCGGGTCTGGGTGGGAGGGTTGGGGGGAGAGATAGTTAGGGAGTTTGGGACTGACATGCACACACTGCTATATTTAAAATGGATAACCAACAAGGACCTACTGTATAGCACAGGGAACTCTGCTCAAAATTATGTAACAACTAAATGGGAAAAGAATTTGAAAAAGAATAGATACATGTATATGTATAACTGAATCACTTTGCTGTACACCTGAAACTAACACAGCATTGTTAATCAGCTATACTCCACTATAAAATAAAAAGTTAAAAAAAAGAGTTTGTTTGAAATAGTTGTACTGTGAGCTAAAGAAGTCCCCCAAAGCAGGTTTCCAGAAGCAGGAGGGACACAGTGTTTTGAAGTGAGGGGTCTTAAAATCCCAGCTCCACTACTTCTTAGTTGTACAAACTCCTTGTCGGTGAGGAGGTCAGTCTGTGTGGAATCTTGGTGAGGCAAGGTGGTTTAATAAAAATAATTACCTTTTTAAAGAATTGATCAAACTGGAGTTCAAATCCTAGTTCTACCACTAACCAGCTGTGTGTCCTTAGGCCAGCCTCTTGACCTTCACAGCCTCAGTTTCCTCATCTGTAAAACAGCAATGAGCATGTTTAACCATTCAGGATTGTTTGAGGACTAACACAATAATGGGTGTAAATTTTCTGGCATGGACATGATTACCAATGTCAAGTGTCATTCTTTTCTATGTTCCTCCTATATGCTCCCAGTACGTAAGGATAAGCCCTATTTTTAGCTAATACTAATTGATCAGAAATCTGATGCTTGAAGTTACTGGAAAATCCAACTCAAGTTGCCTTGAACAGCAAAAGGCAACTTATTGACTGGGGTAAATGAACATCCCAAAGGAAGATCTGGCTTCAGACAGGATGCGACGCATCTTACACAGATATTCTTCATCTCTCTTCTCCAAATTTCTCTTTTCTGCTTCAGTATAAGAATGACTCCCCTTATGATGCAAAATGGCTGCCGGGAGCTTGCAGAAGCCCTATTCTTCCTCCTCCCAGGCAGCAGGGGCCAAGTATGACTTTCCCCAGAGCCATCTCAGATAGAGGAGAAATATTGTTTTCTCTTCTAACAAATAGACCTCTTATCTCATTGGCTCAAAGTGTATCAGATGCACTGAACCGATCAGAGTGGCTTCCTGGAGAGTGTGGACTGTTTTAAGCCAAACAGAGCACGTCCCTGGAGGTGAGGGTGGGGCTGTGTGTGTAAGAAGGGGGTGATACCCAGCTAAAAACTGAAGTTTTATTACCAAGAGGAAAGGGGAGTGGATGTGATTTGCTTTTTTACTTTTTACTGTCCTTCAGAATAGAATAAGAGAGTTCCCCTAGAAACCTCTAAATTATGGTCTTATACCATTTTAGAGGACTTCACGGGATGCTAGATTTTAATAGGATGTTATTTTTAACCTTTCACAGTCCTGACCCATATATTTTGTGTCACAAAGACACAGGGACCATCATCTGGGTTGGACTCGAAGGTCTCTGGACCATCCCAGAAGATTTCACACAGCCCCTGTAATAGTGGAAAATGTGCTCTGTTGTAAGGTAGTTAATTGGTACTAACTGAAGCCCAGTACAACAATTTGGTGGTGATTCAGAGGAGAATGATGCTTAAGGCTTATCCATGATCGCACAAGAGTTTTGCTTTATAATTCAGTTGCGCAATTTAGTTTTTTGTAAATAGTGACTCTGATACTCCAGAATCACTATGCGAGCTCACAAGGCAGGAAATGTTCAAATAAAAGCCCGTGTTCTGGTCTGTAATCTTTCCTGCCTGCTAGGGCAGTGGTATTTTAGACCTGGTGAGCACCAAGACTGCAAGTCACATGGCACAAGATGGAATCCCTTCTCCACATTTTGCTAGCTGGACCTCTGTTTTCTCACCTGTAAAATGGAGATGTTTGTGGTGTCTACTGCAAAGAGTTGTGGTGAAACTTAATAAAGTAAAGCCCAATGCCTGGCACAGTGAGTGCTTAATAGCAGTTGCTATTATTGGAAGTAGTAATAGAAACCCATAGAGGGATAACAGTAACCTGAGTCAGTTATAATATATGCATTTTGTGCTTCACTTTCCCCACCTATAGAATGGGGGTATTGATACCTTATAGGGTTGTTGGGAAGATAAGTGAATTCAAGTACATCATTCAGTGCCTTGGACACAGTAGGTGTTCAGGAAGGATGTAGCCCAGTGGTTCTCAACCAGGGAAGATTTTGTCCCACTAGGGGCCAGTTGGTAATGCCTGGAGGCATGTTTGGTTGTCACAGCTGATGACGGGGAGCTCCTGGAATCCAGTATGTAGAGGCCAGGGATGCAGCTAAACGTCCCACAATGCACAGGACAGACTCCCCACAGCAAAAATTATCTGGCTCAAAATATCAATAGCGGCAGAGGTTCAGAAACTGCTATAGTCAAAAGCCTGAACAAGGTCATCTTTTGTTCCTTTGTGGCTTTTGTGGCTTCCCTTGGAAAGTTGTTCCCATGGGACAGAGGCCAACTGTCAGAAAACAGCCAGATTGGCCTTGTGAAGTGGGTTTTGGTTATGCTCCTTTAAAAAGTCTGTTTAAAAATAAAGCTTTAAAAAAAAAAAAAAACCCTCATTGTTGTAAAACACCCCATGCTCAACCGCCTCCTGTGTCTGTCTTTCCAAATCCAACCTGCGTTCAAAGAGCAGCCCCATCAGTTGTGACCTTGAGCAAGTTATTACCTCTCTTAGCCTCACTTTACTCAACTGCAAAATGGCAATAATAATACACTGGCCCCTTAGGATTCCATGAGTTAAGGTAGCAGAAGCACTTAGCACAAAGTCAGGCACCGTGTGAATATGTGAGATCGCTGTCAGGGTCTTGGCGGTTGTTAACTCTTACATGGCGTCATGACATCTGCCTTTCCCACCTTTTGTTGAAGCCTAAAAATAAAAAGAGAACAGAGATGTGAAATCGTTTCCCCCCCACAAAGTTAAAAGGAGTCATAAGCATAAGGCTGTTGTTAATATCACTTTGAAGGAAGGTGAGGAATATCCTGGGAGACTCCCTCTGGTGAGGGTTTCATGAATTTCAGGAGCAGAGACCTGACTCCCTGCAGAGCCGAACCTCCTCTTCCTCTTTATCTTGGCAGGGAGATGAATACCAGACCCCTGGTTCCCTAGGAGTCTGCATCTTATTTTCTGACTGCTTCCCTTATTTCATTCCAATTGATTTTCCATTTCATAGCAGGGGGAAAAAACACAAAGCCAGAAGCAAAAAATGCATCCTCAATCCTTTACCAATTGTATTTCTTTTGACCTGATCATTTAGGAAAACAGGCTGAAGCCCCCAAGCGTGTGTGTGTGTGGAGTGTGTGCGTGTGTGTGCACACAGCAGTTGTGTGTCTGCATGCTAGGGTCAGGGAAGTGATCACATGCGTGTCATTTGCGTGCTTCTAAGTACTTGTGTACATGAGTGCATGCCTGTGCGTGCACCCACAGTTGCATATGTATCAGCATGTGTGGCTTGTGTGCCTATGTCATTATATTTGTGTGTGAGAATCTCAGAATTCATATCTAAGGCTGTACGTGTCCCTGCATGTTTGTGCTGTGTGTGCACGTGTGAGTTCTCTATTGCAGACACTCATCAGTTTTGTGTTTGTAAGTGCATAAGTAGGTGGATGTGTTTGCTTGTGTGACTGTTATGATGTGTGTCGGGTGCATGCGAATATTCCTACATGTAGGGACACAAGCAGGTGAACATTTGTGCACACACTGGAGGCTGTGAGTATAAGTCTGTGTTTGTGCTTGTGTGTATTTTAGTCAGTATTATCGGCGACTGTGCATCTGATACATTGGTGTGTGTTTGCAGGTGTGTGTATATGTGTGTGTGTGGGTGTGAAAGAGAGGAAGAGGAGCAAAGACCTTCAGTGGATTTTTATCTTTTTGGCCATCACTACTTGGACCAAATATCCTCCCCAGTTAGTCATCTCAGGGAAGAAACAGCAACAGCGACCATGTAAATGCAGGGGGAGAAGTGATTCGTCAATTAGTTCCTCCTTCCCCTTTCACAGTGACTACTTACAGATATTTTTTTAAATGAGAGTGTATTAAAATGTAGGGAGGAAGCTAGTTTTAAAAGCTTCATTGTGTATCTGATATTCCCAGAAAGGCCTGGAGTCCGAAGGGCCAGCCTCGCATCCAGGAATCTTGCTTCGTTTACGTTCTGACGAATTGCACATCTGAGAGGACGTGATGGAAACCACCGGCTTAGCTGTGTGTTTGCTGATCCGTGTTTAAGAGTTGCCATTTCGACAGTTTTAAAAATGATGAGGACGATATTTTGCTGGTGCTGAAAGGCGAAGCCAGTGGATTTCAGCTCTACGATCTCAGAAAGTTCAAATTCTATATAGGTTTTAGCTGGCGAGGCACTTACACATTACCTAGTTTAATTTTCTTGTTGCAGGGATGAGGAAACTGAGAGTTTGTTTCTAGGGGATGGAGAGACAGCAGTGAACAAGATAAGTTAGGTCTCTGTGGAGATTAAAACCTAGTGAGGGAAAGAAGGACACCCCAGCCCTGCTCACTCAGCTTCAGACTTGTTGCTTTCTTTCTGTTCCCTCTAAGCTTGTCCCTTCCCCAGGGCCTTTGCACTTGCTAGTCCCTTTTTTTAGAATATTCTAGACTTCACATGGTTCACTCCTTCTTGTCATTCAGCTCTCTGCTCCATGTATCCTGTCTAAAATACTCCCCAACCAGTTCTGTCTTCATAGCCCTTCTCACTAAATAAAATGAGTCTGTGTGTGTGTGTCCATGTGATTATTTTTTGTTTCCCCCAACTAGAATGTGAGCTCTAAAAGGACCAGAATCATTTCTGACTTATCCACTGGCCTGTAACAATTGCCTTGCATGTAGTAGACACTCCGTAAGTGTTTGCTGAATGAGTAAATGGTTTAAGTGAAGGAATAAATGTAGAATTTCCCAAGTCGTAAGTATTATGAAGAAAATAAAACAGTGTGTTGGTCTGTCAGAGGCATTTGAGTGAGGTAAGAGCCCTGTGATGAAGAGTCAGGCCGGTGACGAGAGAAAGGAAGGACATTGGCCTGGGGTGGGAAGGCGCTCTGTGGAGGCCTGGGTGTCTGTGGCAGAGCAGGAAGGCTGGAAGTTGCAGGGGCGAGCCAGAGACAAGAGTCAGGTGATGTGAGGCAGGGACCAGCAAACTCTTCCCAGGAAAGGGCCACATGGCAAATAGCTCAGGGTTTGCAGACTATATGGTTTCTGTTGTAATTGCTCAATTCTTCCATTTACAAAAGATCAGCCATAAACGATACAAAAATGAATGGGTTGTGTTCCCCAAAAAACTGTCTTGACAAAAACCAATGTTAGGCTGGCTTTGTTTGACCCAAGGACCTCAGTTTGCAGACCTCTGATGCTGGGCACCCTAGGCTGTGGGAAAGCATTTGTGTTTCATTCTCAAAGCATCAGGAAATCCTATGGTTAGTGTCTTTGAAAACCATCATTCTAAGGAGAACAGAACGATGGAGCAGGAAGAAGCACAAGCACACTTCATCTCGGTTTGGGCTCAGAGGCAGTGGAAAGACTGCCTGAGATCAAATATCTGCTTTGCCAGCTAGGAGCTGTGTGATCTTTGGTGAGTTACTTGCCCTCTCTGAGAGTTTCCTCACCTGTACAATAGGGATGTTATCTATCTTGTAGGTGCTTGGTGATGATTAAATGGCAGGATGGTTGTGCAAGTTCATCCCTTGTTCCTGTGCAATCACCTCATATAAGAGTTTCCCAGGGCTGCTATCACAAGTTACCACAAACTTCATGGATTAAAACAACAGAATCTGTTCTCTTGTGGTTCTGGAAGCCCAAAGTCTGAAATCAAAATGTTGGCAAGACGATATTCCCTCTGAAGTCCCTAGAGGTGAATCCTTCCTTGACTCTTCCAGCTTCTGGGGGCCCCAGGCATTCCTTGGTCTGTGGAGGCATCATTCCAACCTCTGCCTCTGACTTTATATGACTTTCCTCACTGTGTTCTCTGAGTCCTTTTTTTATCTCTTATAGGGACACTCGTATTTAGAATTGACCCCAATCCAGTATGATCTCATCCCAGTCTTTACCTTAATTACATTTGCAAAGATTCTATTTCCAAGTAAAGCCCTATTCTGAGTTTCCAAGTGGACATGAATTTGGTGGGGGGACATTATTCAATCCACTATTCTGCATAACCTGAAAATCCTACATTTCACGTTGGACGCTTTCTTGTCCTTCATTCTGTGAGTCCGCCATCTTTTCTGAGTGACTCGCTCACCAATATGAGTTCCCAAGAATCATCCTCACTCTCTTGACCAGTCCCCACTTCCAGTCAATGGTAGTTGAATTAGGTGGTGGTTCAGTTCTTAACAACCTTGTGAAGGAGATGCTGTTTGTTCCTGAAGACCCAAACTGGAAACTACCCAAATGTCCATCAACAGAGAATGCATAAACTGTGACACGTCCATACCATGGAATACTCCTCAGTAATAAAAGGATCAAACAATTATTATCTGCAACAACATAGATGAATCTCAAAAGCATTATGCTGACAGAAAGAAGACAGACACAAAAGAGGACATAGTATATGATTTCATTCACATGAAAATTTAGATAAAGCAAAGCTAAACTATAGTGACAGAAAACAAAAAGTGACTGCTTCTGGGGTTGGGTGGGAGAAGTATTGACTTGAAAGAGTTATGAAGGAAACTTCTGGGGTGATGGATATATTCTATAGGTTGAATATAATGATGGCGACTCTGATATATGTATCCAAACTCATCAAACTTAATTTAAATGATTGCATATTACTGCCTATAAGTTACAACTTCAATAAAGTTGATTAAAAATAACTTTAAAAAGAGTGAAGGCAATCCCACTCCTGGACATATAGCTGGAGAAAACCATAATTAAAAAAGATACATGTACCCCAGGGACTTCCCTGGTGGTGCAGTGATTAAGAGTCTGCCTGCCATTGCAGGGGACATGGGTTCGATCCCTGGTCCAGGAAGATCCCACATGCCATGGAGCAGCTAAGCCCATGCCCCACAACTACTGAGCCTGAGCCCTAGAGCCCACGAGCCACAACTACTGAAGCACATGCGCCCTAGAGCCCATGCTCTGCAACAAGAGAAGCCACCGCAATAAGAAGCCCACATACCTCAATGAAGACCCAATGCAGCCAAAAAATAAAGTGGGGTACATGATACATGTACCCCAATGTTAATTGCAGGACTATTTACAATAGCCAGGACATGGAAGCAACCTAAATGTCCATCAACAGAGGAATGGATAAAGAAGATGTGGTACATATATACAATGGAATATTACTCAGCCATAAAAAAGAATGAAATAATGCCATTTGCAGTGACATGGATGGACCTGAAGATTGTCATACTGAGTGAAGTCAGTCAGACAGAGAAAGACAAATATCATATGATATTGCTTATATGTGGAATCTCAAAAAAACTGGTACGAATGATTTATAAAACAAAAATAGAGTCACAGATGTAGAAAACAAACTTATAGTTACCAAGGGGGAAAGGGTGGAAGGAGGGATAAATTGGGAGATTGGGATTGACATATACATACTACTATATATAAAATAGATAACTAATAAGAACCTACTGTATAGCACAGGGAACTCTACTCAATACTCTGTAATGACTTATATGGGAAAAGAATCCAAAAAAGAGTGAATGTATGTATATGTATAACTGATTTACTTTGCTGTACAGCAGAAACTAACACAACATTGTAAATCAACTCCACTCCAATGAAAATTAATTTAAAAAATAAAAAGAATGAAGGAACAATGAGGGGACATTGAGTGTCTTCTATAAGGGGTTTAACGTACATTGAGTGTCTTCTATAAGGGATTTAACGTGTGTGTATACACGTATGTTTGTCTGTATGTAAATGGGCATTGAGCTGAGGAAAGAACATAAGCATTGGGCTGCAAGTTAGACTCAGAACTCTCAAAGATCCATCCAGCTCTCATAGTATATGACACTCCAGCATCGACAGGATATGTTGGTTGCTGGGCATTATCCTCCATGGATTATCTCTCTTGACCCCCGAGATAATGTCAAAGACCCTCAGAGAGCATTAGAACTCACATTCAGAGCAGGCTCCTTGAGTGATCAACTTCCAACTGTCAAAGTTCTGGCTTGCAGTAAACTCATTGAAGCCATTTTCTTTCTCAGTATGAATCAACAGCCTTTTCTTATCATCCCTTACACATTTTACATCCAAAGGCATTTTTTTAATCCAAAAAAGATTGTGTTATTAAAGTTTTGTGTGAAGCTGTGATTGCCATCCTTGGAACTGAAGATGCAATCAGGGGACAGAATTGATGCCTTATAATTCAATGAATGGATTGCTTCTGTGGTAATTTCTTCAGTAATTACTTGTGTAAACTGTGTGTTTCTGTAATTGAAACTCGACAGTGTGGGGTAATTTATCAAAATCTATAATTTATTATAGCTTTTCCATTTTGTCTCTTGGTTTCTCTACTTGTCCTCATTAGAATGTTGTCCCCTCACCACCACTTCAGTCCATCATAACCGTTTAGATGAGAAGGCAAAAACGTACATTGCATTTGGGAAAAATGTTCTGACGGACCTAGATGGAAGTTTAAAATCCATTTTCCAAAGGACACAATTGTTATTGTCGTTTGCAATATGTATTTTCTGACAGATTCCAAGATGTGACTTATGGAATGGTTTTGAAGAGATTGTCTACTTCAAGAGTCTAGATAATAACAGAATTTTTCTCTTATGGTCACCAAGCATTCTGAGTGTGTCTCACGTTTGTTCACAAAAGCCTGGAGAGGGAGGCAGGGGCTGGGATGTGGGTTTTGCTAGCAGAGGACATTGAATCACAGAGCCTTCTGAGAGAAAAGCTGTGTCTCCTGACCTGAGGAATTGCCATGGGGCGATGGGAGGGAGCAGCTGTTAGAATCCCATTCCAAGCCCATGCTAAGCTAGCAAATGCCCAGGAGCTGTCCATGGTGCTTATCTCTGTTTCCTCTCCAGTAGATATCAAGCAAAGTAGTGTGTGCTGCTGGAAGGACCCTAAAGTCAAAGACAATTGAGAGAAACTTCCATAATCTAACATATGTTTAAAGCAAACTTTAGTTGTTTCAACACCAGAATGAAGCACAGGAAAGAAGAAAAGTAGTAGGAAACAACATTTGCTCTCCCACCACCAAAGTCTACTGTTAGTATTTTGACATGGTTTCTTCCAGTGTTTTTTTCTCTGCATAGTTTCTGTGTTACCTGATATTGTTTCACATTGCATATGTAATTTCTCCATGGCATTCAAAATAATAAAAATATACTTTTAAACCTTTCTTCAGGGTTTTTGAGGTATAGTTTTCACATAGTAAAGTTTACCCATTTTAGTGCATAGGTCTCTGAATTTTGACACACGTGTACCACCACCATAATCAAGACATAGAACAGCCCCATTGTCACCAAAAATTTCCTCATAAACCTTTTAAATCATACTTTCTCCCCACTCCTAGACCCTGGTAACCACTGATCTCTTTTTCTGTCCTTAGACAAATATTATTTTGATAACTCATAATACAATAAGTAGGTATACTATATTTTCTTAATTTTGTCTCTGTAAAATATTTAGTTTATTCTATTGTTTCCTATCATAAATAATACTGCAATGAACATTTTTGTACATAGAGCTTTTCCAGAATCTTAAGTAATTACCTTATTATGGAATTCCAGGAATGAGATTGATGCATGAGAGATTAGGAAAATTTTGAAGCTTGACTCTAGAACCAGACACCAATTTAAAACTCTTGATACTGAAAATCTGGAGGAACTGTTTATAAAAACTTCTTAAGGACGTCCCTGGTGGCGCAGTGGTTAAGAATCTGCCTGCTGATGCAGGGGACATGGGTTTGAGCCCTGGTCCAGGAATATCCCACATGCCGCAGAGGAACTATGCCCATGTGCCACAACTACTGAGCCTGTGTGCCACAACTACTAAAGCCCGCATGACTAGGGCCCGTGCTCTGCAACAAGAGAAGCCACCGCAATGAGAAACCCGTGCACCGCAAGGAAGAGCAGCCCCCCTCGGCGCAACTAGAGAAAGCCCGCGTGCAGCAACAAAGACCCAGTGCAGCCAAAAATTAATTAATTAATTAATTTAAAACAAAATTAAAAAACTTCATAGTACAGGGGAGAGAATTTGGAATGTGCAGTAGGACAACACTAGTGTTAGAAACCAGCATTTCCAGTCATGCCACAATTCAACTTAGTCAACAACTTCTCAGACATGTTGAAACATCCTAGCTTGACATTCAAAGTTTTTTATCATCTGCCCTATATCTATTTTGCCCCACCCCCCTCCATCGTGATCTATATGTATATCTGTGGTACAGTGTACTCTATATGCACCTCTACTTGTGCTTCTAAGTGTGCCACCTTCTCTTATAGTTCCTGTCTTTGGACATATTTGTCCCCTTTCTGAAAAAACCTCCTTCAGCCTCCACTGTCCCCTTCTTTTCCAGCTTTCTTAACCATCCCTTAGTGCTAGGCACCTTTGCTTTGTGCTCCCACAGTCCGCTCTGCTTATCTCTGTGTTAGGACTCTTTCATTTATACCCTCAACGATTATATATTGAGAGTCTACAATATGCAGGGCACAGAGGACATGATAGTGAATGAGAGAGACAAAATCCCTGTCAAATGGAAAATGACATTCTTACAGCAGAGGAGATGGTACTGGAGCAGAGACCTGAGTAATGAAAAGAAAGAGCCATAGGAATAGATGGGTGAAAAGTGCTTTAGGCAGATGGCAAAACAAGCGCAAAGACCCTGAAAACTGAAATGCTTGGCTTATTTGAGGAACAGTAAAAAGGCTGTATGACTGGAGTTTGGTGAGCAAGAAAAAAAGTTGCAGGAAATAAAGTTAGAGAGGAAAGTAGGTCCTGATCATTTAAGGCCTTGTAGGTCATGACACAGTATGGCTTTTATTGCAAAATATGATTGAATAATTAGAGTTTTTAATTAGGAGAGTGACAAGATATGATTTGTATTTAAGAACATCATTCTGACTTCTGGGTGAAGAAGAGGGAAAATAATAGAAGAAAGACTACCACGTAGGCGACCACGGCAGTCACGTGGGTATGAAACAATGATGACTTAGGCCAGCAGTCAGCAAACTTTTTCTGTAATGGGCCAATTGTAAAAATTTTAGATTTTGTGGACCAAATGGTTTCTCTAACAAGCACTCAGTTCTGCCATTGTAGCATGAAGGCAGCCACAGACAATATATAAATGAATGAGGTGGCTGTTTTCCAATAAAATGTTATTTACAAAAACAGATGGTGGGTTGGATTTGGCCCAAGGGCTTTTTGAGCTCTGTCTTATACTAAGAGTTATGATGAAGGTAGTGATGAATGATTAGATTAAATATACATTTTTGGATATAGAGTAGGTTTTCTCTGAGAAGTCAAAAGTTCTGTTTTGATCTAAGGTATTGAAGATGCTCATTCAATGTCTACATGAAGGTTTTGAATGGGCAGTTGGAGGGTTGAGTGAAGAGTAGAGTACTGTGGAAAGACTGGCTAGCAGTATTAACTCTGGGATTATCAACATGCAGGTGCTAAATAAGAAAGGATGTAACCATTTAGGGAAAGAGTTTAGACAGAGAAGAGCAGAGGAGAGGAGAGGGGAGGCGAGGAAAGATGAGGCCTAAGTTATTGAGCCTTGGATCATTTCAGCATCGAGAAGGTGGTATATGAGGACGATCCAGAAAAAGAGACTGAATGAAGAGGAGCTTTCAGTGAAGAGGGTGGTATGCCCAAATTCAGGTGCAGACAGTGTTTTTTTTTTAATTGAAGTATAGTTGATTTATAATGTTATATTAGTTTCAGGTGTACAACACTGATTTGATATTTTTATAGATTATACTCCATTTGAAGTTATTATAAAATATTGGTTATATTGCCTGTGCTGTGCATTAAATCCTTGTATCTTATTTATTTCATTCCTTGTAGTTTATATCTCTTAATCCCCTTCCCCTATCTTGCCCCTCCCGGCAACTCTTGTCCCACTGGTAAGCACTAGTTTGTTCTCTGTATCTGTTTCTGTTTTGGTATATTCATTCATTTGTTTTATATTTTTAAGAAGAAGGAGTGCCAGATGTATCAAAGATTGCTGAGAATTCTTGTAAAAAGAGCACTGAGGGTTGACTATTAATTTTGGCAACATAGAGGTTATTGGCATAAATGAAATGGTGTAAGTAAGACTCATATGGATACAGTCAGAATAAGCCTGGAATGTGGGGTAGTCTGCAATAAGTTGAAAAGAAAAATGGGATGCTGGATGGAAGAAAATGTAGTATCAAGGGAAGTGTTCTTTAAAAAATGAGAGTTGCCGTAGCTTGTCTGTGTGCTTATGGGAACGATCCACAAAGAGGGGAGAACTGATGCAGGAGAAAGAAGAGACAGTTGAAGCAATAAAGCCTTTGAAGAGGAAAGAGTCACAGGGGAGGGGTTGACAGTCCATCCAGCACAACAGGAAAGTCAGAATCAGTCTGCACAGATGCTTGTAAATTTGGTGGTGGCGGTGGGATGATGAAGGAATCCTTTTGAATGCTTCTTGTTTTTAGTGAAATAAGAAAAATGTCATCAGTTTTCCAAGGATGGGAGAAGAGGCATTGGAGGTTGGGGAAGAAGACTTTAAATAGTCATCCTGGAAAAACAGACAGGGAAACTTTCCAGGGAGACACTATAGGATTTTCTTGTAGGGCTATGGCCATAAGGGGAAAGTGAGGTCAGTCAGCTGGGTGTTTTTCTCCAACCATGTTGAGCTGTTGGGCTGCAGGCACAGAAGCGGTGAAGCACTGGGTTTAACCTGGGCTTGACTTGGATGGGGAAACAACATAGAGTGAAGGGGAAGTAAAAGAGTTATTGGTGTCCCCAAGTGGTGTGGGTTAGTGTTTGACCATGAGCGTAAACTTTATGGAGAAAAAAGTAAGAGTGGACAAGAGATGATCATTAGTGAGGTGGTGGTTGGGAACCATGGGTTAGAGACCTTAATGGTGGAGAAGAGTAATTGGATTAGAGACTGCTGCAAGGTATGAGGTGGAAAGATAAGAGGGTGGAATACTTAAGTTTGAGGTCTTAGACCTGGTGCTATCAAAGTTCTAGGGTGTAATCATGCAAATGTGTGGCTGAGATGAGACAAAAGAACATATTTGCAGAGGTAGGGTGGTCAAGGACCCGAGAAGCTGGGTCCTTGGATGGATAATTGGACAATTCACATGGACATTGGAGTCACAAGGAAGGATGACAGGAATAATGGTGGACAGGAAGACAGTGGTCCAGGTGCTAGAATCTTCCGTGAATGAGAGTGTGTGGCTGTGAAGTAGGCCCAAGACTGTGAAAAGAAGGGGCTGTGGATGGTGAAGGCTTGGTGTGAACTTCAAATGAGCTGAAATTTTGGAAGCAAGAAGGAAAAGAAATGGCTGGGAAGCAGCCACGTTGAAGTAAGAAGGGTGCTTTCCTACCTTTTCGCACGTAAGAAAAAATTATTGCTCTCAGGGGATAGTCATGACTTGATTAGCGTCTCTGTATAGGCATTCCTCATTTTCTTGTGCTTCACTTTACTGTGCTTCACAGATATTGTGCTTTTTACAAATAAGTAGAACGGAAACAGAATCACAGGTAAAAAGAACAAACTGTGGTTATCAGTGGGAAGAGGGGTGGGGGAGGGGCAAGATAGGAATAGGGGATTAAGAGGTACAAACTGCTATGTATAAAATAAACAAGATACAGGAAATATTGTACTGCACAGGGAATATAGCCAATATTTTATAATAGCTTTAAATGGAATATAATCTATAAAATATAGAATCACTGTGTTGTACACCTGAAACTAATATAATATTGTAAGGCAGCTGTACCAAGTAAGTCTATCAGTGCCATTTTTCCAACAGCATTTGCCCACTTTGTGTTTCTGTGTCACATTTTGGTAATTCTTTCAATATTTCAAACTTTTTCATTATTATAATCATTACGGTGATCTGTAGTCAGTGATCTTTGATATTCTACTATGACTCACTGAAGGTTCAAGATGATTGTTGGTGTTTTATAGCAACAATGTATTTTTAAATTAAGGTATGTACACTGTTTTTTAAAGACATAATGTATTGCACCCTTAATAGACTACAGCACAATGTATACCTAACTTTTATATGCACTAGGAAACCAGATAATTTGCTTGGCTCACTTTATTGCCATATTCCCTTTATTGTGGTGGCCTGGAGCAAAACCCACAATATCTCTGAGCTATGCCTGTATATATAGTATTACTCCTTTGCCCAGGCAAGAAAACTGAGGCTCAGCAAGATTAGGGAACCTGCCCAAGGTCACAGGGCAGCTGAGGTTCAAGCCCATGTCTTCCTGATTCTGGAACCTGTGTTCTGGTGTGGTATGATTCACAAATCTGAACCCCATGCTATAATCAGTTCTGCCATGCGTGAGCTCTTCTGCCCTGACCCTGTAGCTTCCTCCTTCAGAGATCTCCCCCTGAGGTCATTCAGAAGGTTACTGGCATTTGTAGCCTTGTCTGGGGCTGGCCTTGGCCGAGAATCCTTGGATATTGTTCTCAGAGTTAATGACCCCTACAGGGAATTCACCCTTGACTTCTCCTCCCTCCCAGATTCTACTCCGAGCAGGGACAAGTTGGTACTAGATGGCTGGTTTTCATTCTCTTGATGTTGACGGGGAGATAATGAGTCAGATAGGCCTTGGTTATGAAATGAAGCCCTGGGAGGAAATTATCATCAGACTTCTTAGTGAGGAGAGCAAAAAAAGGGATTTAAATTAAAGTGGTAACTGATGTTTTGGTTGGCATTCAGACCGTCTCCTTAAGTCTTTTTTCCTCTTCATGTCATCATTAAATGAAACAGAGCAGGCAACTGGCAAATGGGAGAAAGGTAGGCAAATACTCTGATGCCGTGAGAGCTGATCTTTAATAGCTCTCATTTAGGCTTTGAGCCCCACAATGAATGGGAAGCATTCTACCTAGTCCCCCAGCAATCCCATAAGGTGGACAACCCTCCCCTGCCCCTTTAACAAGTAGGCAATGGAGTCACATTGTGGAGGCCACACATAAATCCCTGCCTCCCAAATCAGTCCCCTTTCCACTTCAAGGTGGTCCCTCCCAATGGACCCTATTCATCTGCCTTGACTTTGCTTAGAAGCTGGAAGGAAGAAGGGAGAGGCCAAATCAGGAGATCGAATCAGATTTCCTCGTGGTCTTCCTCTCCTCTGTATCGTAAATTCTAGTGCTTGGCTGCCTGGGTATTAAGTATTGCCTCTGTCACCTACCAGCTGTGTGACCTTAGGGAAATTACTTAATCTCTCTGAACCTCATTTTCTCCATCTGTAAAACTCTTGTAATTATGCATCTCTCTCACAGGGTCGTTGTGCAGATTAAATAATTTAAGTATGTTAAACACTTAAAATGGTGCCTGGCACATAAGCAGTGTTTGCTGTTATTTTTATAGTTTCCTCTGTTGTTTTTATTATTGTCAGCTAGTAATAGTGATAATGATTATGATGACATCAATGATAAGAGCTAACTGTTTGTTGTGCCTCTACTGGGGTTCCAGGGTTGACTGTGACTAGTGATTTGCATGTGGTATCTCAGTGAGCACTCATCAGTCAGGATACTTTCGGATGCAAGTAACAGAAATTGTACATCAAGCTGGTTTCAATGATAAGTCACTTATTACTGCCTGTTAACAGGAAACTCAGAGGTAAGACAGGTTTCAAAGTAGGCTGATTCGGAGGATCAACAGAGATGCACGAATCCAGGCTCTTTTTACCCTTCTCTGTTTTCCTCAGTGTTAGTTTCACCCATAGGCTTATCTCAAGATGGTTAAAGAAGCTCCAGGCATCACCTCTGGACCAGACAACATCTAGGAATGAAAGAGACTCTTGGAAAGATGGAACTTTTCTGAAAAGTCCCCAGTGATCTCCTGCTCTTGTCTCATTACCAGAACTGTGTCATATGCTTTTTCCAAATCAATTGAGAGAATATTTCCTCCAGACCAATCAGGTCGCCCTGGGAGCTGAGGGTGAGATCAGCCTTCCAGAAGTATATGGACACCTGGAAAAATCATGGTACCTGAAAAAAAATCATACTCCGTGAGGAAGAAAAGGAAATAGATCTGGGTGGTCAAAATCAGGGTTCACTGTAGGTAGGTGGTGGTGTTCCTTTTTTTTTTTTAAATTAATTAATTTATTTTTGGCTGCGTTGGGTCTTCGTTGCTGCGCGTGGGCTTTCTCTAGTTGCAGCGAGCGGGGGCTACTCTTTGTTGCCGTGTGTGGGCTTCTCATTGTGGTGGCTTCTCTTCCTGTGGAGCACAGGCTCTAGGTGCATGGCTTCTGTAGTTGTGGCATGTGGGCTCAGTAGTTGTGGCTCGCAGGCTCTAGAGCACAGGCTCTAGAGTGCAGGCTCAGTAGTTGCGGCGCACAGGCTTACTTGCTCTGCGGCATGTGGGATCTTCCTGGACCAGCTCTCAAACCCATGTCCCCTGCATTGGCAGGTGGATTCTTAACCACTGTGCCACCAGGGAAGCCCTGTTATTCCTTTTTAATAGAGAAGGAAACTGAGGCTCTGAAAGGTTTAGTAATTTTACACGGTCATCAATTTACAAGTGGAACTCAAACCCAACTGTGTCTGATCCTAAAATTCATGTTCTTTAGGGCCACAGTAAAGCTTTATGGGATTTGCTATGTTCACAGCAGCACTATTTACACTAGCCAAGACATGGAAGCAACCCAAATGTCCATCAGCAGATGAATGGATAAAGAAGATGTGGTACATATATACAATGGAATATTACTCAGCCATAAAAAGAATGAGATAATGCCATTTGCAGCAACATGGATGGACCTAGAGATTATCATACTAAGAGAAGTAAGTCAGACAGAGAAAGATAAATACCACGTGATATCATTTATATGTGGAATCTACAATACAAGTCAAAGTATCTGTGAAACAAAAACAGACTCACAGATAGAGAGAACAGACTTGTGGTTGCCATGGGGGAGAGAGGAGAGGGGAGGGAAGGAATGCGAATGGAATGGAATTAGCAGAGGCAAACTATTATATATAGGATGGATAAACAACAAGGTCATACTGTATAGCACAGGGAACTATATTCAATATTCTGTGACAAACCATCACAGAAAAGAACATGGAAAAGAATATATATTTTATACATATTATATATATTTATACATATATATATTTATATATATATACAGAAACACACACACACATACATACTGAGTCACTTTGCTGTACAGAAGAAATTAACACAACATTTTAAATCAACTATACTTCAATAAATTTTTTTTAAAACTTTATGGGCTTTAGAGATGTGACAATTTTTATTGATTGAGCACATACCATGTGCTGGACACTGTGGAGACACTATACAAGAATCTTATTTAATTCCTTTAATCAACCCAATAAATTAGGCATTTTAGTTCCATTTAATGGGATGAGGATGGTAAACTGAGGTTAAAAGAGGGTATGTGGCTTGTTGCAGGCTATAGATCTAAGCCAAAAAATCAAAATTTGAACCCAGGTCTCTCTGGCTCAAAAGTCTAAACTTTTCCTATGACCCCAAAATAATCGAATGTCATTCTCATATTCCTCTATTACTTGGGATTCGTATGGGGAAAAGTCAAACTTTTAATGAGGATCCTGACAACTTTCAGTTCAAAGACCCAGGTTTTTTTCCTAATTTTTATTTTAGAATAAGACTTCAAAGCACACATAGCCGTGAGCTTTTTCTCTTCTTTTGCGCTCCAAGTTCTGTGGCCTCCTCTTTCCACCTGCTTTCACTGAGAACTTTTAGGATAAAACATCGTAACTGGCTGCTCTGATGCCCTCTGGGCTGCATGGGATCAGGAGTGTGGAACAGCTTCCTTGGGTTCCATGCTGGCTTACCTCCTCTTCTCCCTCAGCCAGGAGCAAGGGGAGAGCTAAGGGCACTATGATTCCATGAAACCCAGGTCGTGCTCATATCTCAGCAGTTTCTCCCCTTTGTTCCCTAAAATCCCTTCTAGTTCTAAGACAGGGAAAGGAATTCTGGTTAGTTGAGGCCCCAGCAAAGTACAAGGCAGTATACCACTATTTAATTTTCACAACATCCACATCAAACATTAGTATCCTGTATGAGGGTGAAGAAACTGTGGTTCACAGAGGTGATACCCAAGGTATCACAGCTGGTGAGTGAGGGTTTGGAGCTGGGCTGTGTCTGACTCCAGATCTTCGATTTTTCTGTTGTGTTTCCCAGATTGTAAATTCCTGTAGGGAATCTGCCAAAGTCTTATACTTCCTTGCACCCCTCCTCTGTATCTTAGGCATAGTCATATTAATTTATTTTGCTTGCAACTAACAGAAACCTACTCAGATTAGCTTAAGCAAATAGAGGGATTTATTATAAGAATACTGGTACCTCACAGAGCCCCAAAGCAGGTCTGAGTCCCAGGAGCAAATGGAAATAATCAAGGCCTTGAATGCCATGTAGACTTTCCCTCCATTATGTGAGCTTCTGCGTGTTTGCTTCATTTTTGTTCACTTACGGTAGCTTCCTTTACTTCCCACAAATTAAAAAAAAAAAAAAAAAAAAGACTGCAGGCACCTCTAGTTTACATGTGACTAGATTATTCATGCACAAGACCTTTGTTTTTCCTTTTTTTTTCCCTATTTCTCAATCCATTTCAATCTCCTCCACATTCTGTGCTCTCAGGGAAGGGATTAATTGGCCTGGCTAGGCTAAGGCTTGTATCCAACACTAGCCCAATCATCTGTGTCTAAAGGCTGGGAGTAACGTTGGGCCAAAATGGCAGCTTCCCTTGGAACTTCATGGATGGAGGGAAGAGGAAGTGGTCTCAGAAAAACGTAAGGGGGAGATCCCAGAAGTTGTGTTTTATTAGATAGACAATCTGATAGGTATCCTTCATAATAAATATTGCAACTGTACTATCTCATTAAGACAATCCAGTGATTTATGTATAAAGCATGTAGAACAGTGTCAGTTGATATAAATGCTCAATAATGCAGAACATTTTTTTGTTTGTTTGTTTTAAAATATATATATATATATATATTCTTTTTCAGTTTCTTTTCCTTTATACGTTATTACAAGATGTTGAATATAGTTCCTTGTGCTTGACAGTAGGTCCTTGTTTATTTATTTTATATATAGTAGTGTGTATATGTTAATCCCAAATTCCTAATTTACCCCTCCTCCCTTTCCCCTTTGGTAACCATAAGTTGTTTTCTGTCTGTGAGTCTGTTTCTGTTTTGTAAATAACTTCATTTGTATCATATTTTTTAGATTCCACATATATGTGATATCATAAGATATTTGTCTTTCTCTGTCTGGCTTACTTTACCTAGTATGATAATCTCTAGTCCATCCATGTTGCTGCAAATGGCATTATTTCATTCTTTTTTATGGCTGAAGTAGTATTCCACTGTGTGTGTGTGTGTGTGTATATATATATATATATATATATATATATATGTGTCACATCTTCTTTATCCATTCATCTGTCAGTGGACACTTGGGTTGCTTCCATGTCTTGGCTATTGTGAATAGTGCTGCTGTGAACACTGGGGGTACATGTATCTTTTCAAATTAGAGTTTTCATCTTTTCCAGATATATGCCTAGGAGTGGGATTGCTGCATCATATGGTAGTTCTATTTTTAGTTTTTTAAGGAACCTCCATACTGTTCTCCATAGTGGCTGCACCAAAAGTGCAGAAGGTTTTTATTCCCTCCTTTGAGTCTTGAGGTGGAAAACAGAATAAATTGCCATTTGGAGAGGAGGAAACGTCAGTGCGTAAGCTCAGGGGGGCGTGGCTAAAAGGCCATGGCATTCTTCTTAGAATCGAAATTGGGGCATGCTTATCTCTAAGGCAGAAGTCCTTTGGTTACAGGTAGACTCAAAATGTGTAAAGATTTTTTTTTTCTCCTTCACTTAAAACCATGCTCTTGACCATAGATGCACGTACGGATTTTTAAAACAAACGTGTTTTAAAAATTCTGATGCTGAGTCCCACCTCCAGGGATTCTGATTCAAATGGTCTGGGGTGGGGCACATGCATTAATTTTCCAAAGAGCTTTTGAGGTGAGTCTCATACACACAGGAGGGAGAGCTACTGGTTTATAGCGAGAAGCAATTACCTGATGACCTGAGCCTATTCCAAGAAGATGTTCAAACCAAAAGCGACATGATCCCAGGCAGGCAGGGAAGGTGTCTTTTGCTCCAGGCAGACATGGGCCAGGCTCTGAAGTGATGTCCTCTCCAGGAGGTGCTGTGCTGAAGCCATTGATGGGTCTCTTCTGGAGTGAGACCTGTTTTTGGTGATCACAAGAGAAATACTGAAGCTCAGGTGGATCTTGTTAGTGTCAAGTTCATTCCTACTGGCTCCAGTTTGCTCTGCCCTTTGAATTCATCATCTCCGATTTGAAACGGTATTAGGGCATATTAGAAAGAGACTGAAGGGGATGGGAGAACAGGTTCAAGTGGCCTTTCCTGATACACAGCCAAATTTTAAGAGCAGAAGGAGAATGTACAGTAGCTGCATTAGCTCACATCAGGGAAGGGCTCCTGGTCTCAACATTTGCTCCCTTTTCCAGACAGTTACAACAACTGCCCTGCCTAGACAAAATTGATAATAGCACCTTGAATCTGACAACACTTGCAACCTATAAAGCTCCCTCACAAATACCTTACTGTTCCCAAAGTGTGAAAACATGAACCACAGGAGGTGTAAAAGATGATTTTAAGTGGTACACAGAGATTTTTAATAGTTATCTTAAAGCCTATTTGGGAAAACATAATTATCAAGGGAAAACTGATTTCACAGAGATTTCTTATGATAAAGTAGATGATTAAGTAGTGAGTTCATTTAAAGAGAAGTGTTCATTTCAGGTTGTGGTAGATATGGTAAGACATTGTGATGTATTTTGAGGATGATCAAAGTTTGGGGTACACTGGGTTATTTCATTGTCACCAGTAATCCAGAGTAAGTTGGTTGTCACTTTTTTTGGCTTTATTTTTATGGATTAGGAAATTGGGGCTTTGAGAGTTTAAATAACTCATCCAGTTTTTTTTTAATGCCCTCAAATTCATGTCTTCTGAATCTAATTCCAGGCTTCTCTCTATGACCTTGCTCTTCTACTGAGAGTTAATGTCTAAGCCAAAACCTTTGTTGTTCTAGCAGGTGAGGAAGGTCTTCGCAGAGCCATCCACACTCAGGATTAATGACACGCATGACTCTGGACACATAATGGAATGGACCAATTCAGTGGTTCTCTAAGGGTGGTTTCTGGGCCAATAGCAGAAGCATCTGCCTGGAATGTGTGTAAATTCTTAGACCCACTCGAAGACTGTTGGGTCAGAAGCTCTGAGGATGGGGCCCAGAAATCTCTGTTTTATCAAACCCATAGGGTGATTCTGAGGCACACTAAAGTTTAGGAACTATCCTGTGGTTCTCAACTGGGGGTAATTTTATCCGGAGAATCAAATTATTTGGAATGACATCCCTGCTTTACTGTTTCTTGGCTGTGTGACTTTGGCAAATTTCATCACTTTCCTGAGCCTCTGTTTCCCCATCTGTAAAATAAGGGTGATAATAATTGCAGTACTGATGAGGACTGTAGGGCACAATGCATGTAAAACTCTTAGAACAATTCCAGACCCATAGAAAGTGCTTGCCACATGCTCAGTATAATCATTATTAATTCTTTGTATTGTCTGTTTAGGTCTTGCATCTTTAAAATGGCAAGTCTGTCCCCTTTGTGCTCAATAGGACGCCCGATGCCCACATGCTAGCGTTCATTCCTAGTCTCCTCGCTCTGCCTCATATCTGAGAGTGTATCCTCTTTGTCTAGAACCAACCTTTTCTCTCTCTACTTCATCTGGCAAAGTTGTCCATCAGAAATAAAAGAGAGTTCGATTTTATGATATGCCAGGTAACGAATTGCATCATATGCCTCCAGCTTCTTGGACTCTACATTGGTCCTTGAAGGTTGGTGTGATTTTTTACAGTGGGGATGAGACAGGTGTCTGTCACTACACTAGCTGCTCTCAGTTTCAAAGGATGCATTTTGAATGATGGGTTTTCAGCATCACGCGAGGGATGACTTCGCCCCACATGGGCAGGCTCTCACTGAAGCTTTCATAAGGTCAGCCTTGCCTGGGTCAATATGGCTTTCAAAATAATAAAGGGGAAGAATCAAAATCTGTCTGCTTTCATTAAGTCTAACCCTGGCCTGCCTATTAGAATATGTGTAACTCAGCACCATGTAGAAGGATGGCCGGCCTCCAGGTTAAGCTAGGTACAAAGGAGAGGAATGAGGCTCCTCATTTATGGTCCAGGAAGCAAATGGGGTCAACATCATTAATATCAGAGCATCCCCAAATTGTCTTCAGATGATCAAACCACTGAGGGAAGGGCCAGTGAGGGAAGCTCTGAACATGTCATTATGATGAGAACTGTTCAAGCTTCTTTTCCTTCCATGTAACCTCAGAAATATGTGGCTCCCAGCTCACACCATCGTCTACCTGCTGCAAAAGCCTCTTTCTGTCTTTGCATCTGAGCACCATAACGGGAACTCTCCTCCAAGTCAAAACAGAAAAAAATGGGAAAATCTTGCACAGATGGCTGTGCAGCCCTCTTGATAACAGTGCCCTCATCTAATATGGAATTACTGGAAAGCAGTTTGAACAGGCTTTGGATTCCAAGGCTGCGGGAGGAGAGAAGTCGGCAGATTCAAACATTCTAGGGGCTTCTGTCAGATTTGTTGTTGTTATTCCAGAGTTCTGTTTCTGGGCCACAGAGCATCTCCCAGGGTAGGTGTGGGCTTCATGCAAAAAAGATGAAGTCAACAGGCAGCCGCCGTCCTTGAGAGGGAGTTATTTCTTGAGTGTTTTTTCTGAGCCTGCCTAGGAGGAGAGCACTGATAGATGGAGACTTCTATTTCAAAGGTTTGTTTAGTTTTTCAGGGAGGAGTGATATTTTGGTGACTCATCTTAACAACAGTTGTAGGGGAAGATCTGCTAAAGGTTAAGAGCATTAAACATAAGGAACATGAAACAGTTAAATGACAGAGTATAGTATACCAAGCCCTGTCCTAGGTACAAGGGCAACGGCTCTCAACCTTGGCTGTGCACTAGAGTTCTCCTTGGCACTCAAAAACAATTTAATAAAAAGAAATACAATCTAATGCCAGACCCCAGACTAATTAAACTGGAACCTCTGGGGATTCTCCCAGGCATCTGCATTTTTCAAAGCTCCTCAGGTGATTTCAATGTGAAATCAGGGCGGAGCATCCCTCACTAAATTGACAGAGTTGAATAGACATAATTTGCTCCCTTGAGAAAGTAAGCAATCATGTAAATAAATATATGTGATGTAAGACATTATATGGCACTCATGGTAATGCACACAAGGGATCGTGTTTGGGGAGAGAACGAATAGACTAATTTTCCTTGGGAGGATCAGGGGATACTTCATGGGGGAGATGATGTCAGAATGATTTTGAAGATGACAAAGGATTTTGCCAAGTTGGCAAGCAGGGAAGAAGATTGGAGGGGGGAAGGGAGCTCACATGCTGTGCATGCAGGTAGAGAAAAGTTAAGAAGATGCTGGAGATTTCCGACCCATAACATAACTATCAGATATGGAACAATTTGTGCAGTGCTCTCAACACCCAACCCGGAAGCTGCTCCTGACTGCTGAGAAATCAGTGGCTGGGAAAATTCCCCTTTCTCTTCAGTGGAACCTGTAGTGTGAGAGCCTAGAGCTGGAAGGCAGTGCTTGTGCAGAGATATCCTTCCACAGACTAAGGGGTGACAGGGAGGACATTGAATGACATCCAACTTTTTGTGCTGTTAAATTTTTAAAGCAATTTTTAGCATTTAATGAAAACCATGTGGCTTCAAGCCACCAGGATATCAGACCCCTCTTCCTGCCCTTAATCTTCTCCCTGGCTCATCTGCTGAAGAATTTGACCTTCATGATGACAGGCAGCTTTAGGAGCTTCTCTTCTCCAGAACGTTTTAGTAGCATGATCGTATCACATCCGTGATGGGGGTGTCTCCAGTCTCGGTTTTGGAAGCATTTACCCATGTCTGCTCACTGACCAAGGTCCATAATTTAGTGAGGTTGACAGTGGGGCAGAAGTTCTGGTTCCTCTTTAAGTGGTTATGCCTCATACGAACCTTGTCAAAGTAACCTAGGTAGTGTTTGCCTAAGTTGATCGTATGGTGATGCCTGCCCCTAGCATGACCCCCGCTTCCCCAGTGCTTCTGGTTCTTGCTCATGTGGCCATCACCATGGCTCCCATGGTCCTGAATTTTATGGTTCTTCCTTAGTTTGGATGGTAGGTCAGTGACCCAGACAAATGAGATGTTAATATTTTTGAAGTTGCAACCTTTTCATGAGTGGATGCTGTAGCTAATAGAAACAAAAACTGGTTACAGAGATAAAATTTATGAAGTCTTGGTACTTGGTGCAAATTTTGAAGACGTGGTATGAATTTTGGCAGTGACATTCACGTTTGGAAATACTGCTTGAGGTCAACACCAATCAAGCCGCATACCCATTGCCAGCTGAGTTGTGACCAGGCTTATCCATCATGTGACGTCTTGTCAATTACCACGTCATTGCCCCTAACAATGCTACAACTAAAGCTACAACCACAACAATTTAAAAAACATTTTGAGGGCTTACTATGCCCTAAATGTGTTAACTATTTTAAGAAATCTTTGATTATGTTTTGCCACCTATACTCCATTTATTTTATTCTTAATATTCATCAAATGTTTTACTTGCACATGTGTTTACTCATAACAAGGGTAATATTTTGAAAAATTTAAGGAGATACTTTTCTCCTTTTTGTGGTAAATCATGTTCTTCCAATACAGTTTTAATTTTTTTAATTTATTTTATTAAAGTATATTTGATTTACAATGTTGTGGTAATTTCTGCTCTACAGCAAAGTGATTCAGTTATACATGTATATATATACATTCTTTTTCTTTTTCTTTTCCTTTATGGTTTATCACAGGATGTTGAATATAACTTCCTGTGCTATACAGTAGGATCTTGTTATTTATCCATTCTATATGTAATAGTTTGCAACTGCTAATCTCAATCCTTCCCTCCCCCATCTCCCCTCCCCCTTGGCAACCACAAGTCTGTTCTCTATGTCTGTGAGTCTGTTTCCTTCCAACACAGCTTTAGAATAAGAAGGAAGAAAGATGCCACCTCGGGGAAGAGAAGAGTGCAGAATAGGGAACATCGTTGTGAAAGATGAAGAAGTAGCTGAAGGCCCATTCCTGCTGCTTCAGATGGCGTGGGAAGAAACAAGTTAGCAGCTCAATGAAGCAGGCGGTGAAATACGTGTATCTTTATCAAGCTCTTTGGGCTGCAGTACAGGCAGGGGAAACCAGCTAGATAGATTGAGGGGGAGATGAAGGCAGAAGAGGATTTTTTTCTTTTTCTGCTTCCTATTTGGGATCCGAGAGGAGAAGGATTTATGAGGTGTCCCCCACGTTAACACGGGGTGGCCACTTCAGAGCCAACTCAGATGCACGCTGTAGTTAGGGGAAGAGTTAGCCTGAGACAGCATCTTAAGCCTCCCTTGGCTCTTGTAGGGACTGGAAAAAGCCACAATTGTTTCTGAATTACTGAAGGACCAGGATGTTAGCTGAGAATGACTAGAAAGCTTGCCTGCTCCAGAAGCAAAGTGATTTATGGTAGGATGCTGCAGGGGGGGCCACCTGGCCTGGGGAACGAAAGGGAGTGGTCAACCACACAGGGATGTGCAGAGGCAGGGAGAGACCCATCACAGGCCCTGACTGGGTTGGGAGAGCAGAGATCTTAAGTTTACCTATCATGGGCTTCCACATGGTCCACTGCCAAGCAGGGTGCCCAGAAACTGGACAGCAAAGGACAACACCGTGGAGACCAGAGGAGCCTGGATTCAGTAGATGGGCCTGGGTGGGTGGATGTGAGGCCCCTTCTGTTCCTGCCACCACAGTGCCGTGTTCTCCTGCCTCCTTGATCCCCATCCAGTGCTCAATGGAGAATAAGTGTAAGGAGGAGGGGAGGAAATTGGAAACACTGGGGAGAACCTAACTTACCTTAAGAGATTGTTTGAAGTATTGCATCACACTGTGTTAACTTGATTAAACTAACTTCAGGTTTTCCCCACGACCACTCGAGGTAAGGATTTGTGAGGATTATCAGGTTAATTTAGGAAATATAAATGGTGCATTTTCTTTGAAATCTCAGTATAATGTACAAATTTGTGATCCAACTATCCTAGTTTCCAGGACTGCCGCAACAAATCACCACCAACTGGGTGGCTTGAAATAACAGAAATGTATACTCTCATAGTTCAGGAGGCAAGAAATCGGAAATCAAGGTCTCAGCAGTGTTGGTTCCTCTTGGAGCCTCTGAAGGAGCTTCTCGTGGTTGCCGACAGTCCTGGGTATTTCTTGGCATATAGACTCATCACAAGAACTCTGTCTCCGTCTTCACATGGCTTCTCCTCTGTGTGTCTCTGTGTCTCTTCTTCTTTTCTTACTAAAGATACCAGTTATTGGATTTAGGACCCACCCTAATCCAGTATGACCTCATCTTAACTAACTACATTTGCAAAGACTCTCTTTCCAAACATTCTGAGGTTCTGGGTGGGTGTGAGTACTTGGGGACACCATTCAACCCAGTACACCAACAATACTTATTTATTTCTCCCTCACTACCCTGTAAGCTCTAGGAGGGCAGTGACCAGACTGGTTTTATGGATCGTATTGGCACCTCACACAGAGTGTGTTCCCATCATGTTTTTATGGATTAAATGAAAGAATGGATGCACTCCATCAGTTACGATGTTTTCTCCTTTCCTCTAATCCTTCCACCCATCTCAGTGGTACATCTTTAGTCCATCTGGGGTCAGACTAGTCTTCTGTTCCCATTACCCAGGACCTCCATCCCCACCTTTTTCTAGCCCTTGCAGGAGGTTTCTCCAACAATATGGCTTTGATCTATGAGCAAGTCCCCAAAACTTGTTCCCCTCGGCTTTTAAGTAGAGGGTGATTCCTGAATCTTATCCTTTCTGCCTCTTCTGGCATTTGTTGAGCAAGAGAGGTGTCCTGCCTCTGTGCAAATACAGAGCGTATTTATTTCTCGCCTTGCAAGTCTGGGAGAGGCCAAAGCCCTGTCTCCCCCGTCCACCCCTCCTGACGCTCCATTAGCTCTGCTGTTTATCTGAGTTGAGGATTAGCCTGGGCGAGACACCTCCTCTGCAGGAGGGAGGGTCCCCATGCAGAATTTTGGAAGGCTTTTGATCAGCCTGCCACGGAATTAGGAGATAAAATAAGCAACTGATGAAAAATGGGAAAAAATTTAGGTTATTCAGGCAATTACAGGCATTGTGCCTCATCTGTGGTAAAACAATTATTACTTCTATGGCTTATTTAGCTGTATGCTTGCAACAAAAGGGATTACCTGGGCAGGCTTGGTCAAATATTTAGGACCTGTAGACTAAATTCAGTGTAATGACCAGGTGACAAAACTGCTCTCAAAGCCCTGGGAACCTGCATTTTCCCTGTTACAACTGCATTCCAAACGGAGATCTAAGTGTGGTCAAAATTGAATCCCTCTCCCATCCTCCACTCTGCCAGCCTACTCTAATGCACCTCTCTGTAAAATGCTCTTACCTTTGCTTACTGGCAGTGAAACTGGAGGTTCAAACCCAGGCTGTGGAGTCAAACGGACCCAACTCTACTCTTAGTTGTGTTTTTAACTAGTGTTCTCAGCCCTGCTTGCATGTTAGAATTACCTGGGGAGCTTAAAAATCCTGATACACAAGCCCCACCCTACACCAATGAAATCACAATCTTTGGGGGTGGGACCCAGGCATCAATATTTCTTAAAACTCCCCGGGCAATGACAAAGCGCATTTACATTTCAGAACCAGGGACCTCAGGCAAATCATTTGTCTTTCTAAGTCTCAGTTTGCTCTTCCGTAAATAGAGGTAACATATTCTCATAGAGTTTTTTCGAGGATTAAATGACAGTGTGTGAAACATGCTTAGTACAGTGCTTGGCACTAAATAACCTCTCAATACATGATAGCTATTTTTATTATGTTTAGTCTTGTATTTTTCTCAAATGGATTCTTATGTCTTATTTCCAAAATAAGATGGGAAGTTCTTCTCTAGACTATTATATTTTGTTTTTAATTAACTAATTAACAATTATTTATTATGGTACATCTCTGTATTGAGTACTGTAGGGAAGAGGATTTAAAAATAGTAAAGACAAGGCTTCTTATCTCCAAGAGCTCAACATGTAATGGAGAAAGGTGACGTCATGTACCTGGCTCTAATTCAAAGTACACTCCATGATAAGCATGTTAATGTAAGTACCCAGGATGTGCAATGCAGGAGAGTGTAGTTTATTCTGGTTGGGGTACTTGGAAGACTCCTTAGAGAAAGTAGAGCCTGAACTAACTGGACTTTGTAGAATGAGTAAGTCTGAAATGGACATCTCAGTGCTGGGCAAAGAGCCTGCATAGAGAATAGCTTTTACAAAGACAAAAAGGATGAAGAACATTGAATTTTTTCCCAGAAAAGCAAGTGGTTCATGTCTCAAGAGTGCATTTGGGAAGGAAACACAATGGGAGAAAAGAACATAAAGGCAGGTAGAAGCAATTGATGGAGGACTTGGAAATCCAAGTGAAGGAGTTTGGACTTTTTTGTCTGTTTTAATAGTTGGGAGCACAGGTTGTTGTTATGACCTTCTTGCTAGTTGGGGTTGAGTTGTGAAAATAAAGAACAATCCCATTTATTGCATCACATGAGACCTAATCACATCAGGCCCATTAGCATCAAGCCTGGTACAAAAGAGTATATGTTTCCCAAAATGTGTGTAGGACAGACACTGGTCAAAATGTGGTCCATTGCCCAGCGACATCAGCATCACCTGGGGGCTTGTTAGAAGAACAGTCTTGGATCCTATCCCAGACCTGTTAAGGCTAAATCTGAATTTTAACAAGATCCGCAGTGATTGATGTGCACATTAACATTTGAGAAGCAATGGACTAGCCTCTTCTCTTTGCAACATCTTTCCCAATCTCCATCCAGTTGAACACTTCTCTCATCACCATAACAACTTGTATCCCATAATAGTCAATAAGGATGTTAGCAGAAAGGAGCAAGTTGGCAAATATAACCTTTACCCCCAATTTAGAAATGTTTTGTTTCTAGGAGTTTCTTGTAGTAATACCAATTTCTTCTTTTGGGTACTCCTCGCATTTTAACATACAATATTTACTTATTAATGCCGGAAAAGTCACCAGTAGATCTGGGTATTCTTGCCACCAGTGATCCCATTCAGATGCACACATGCATTTTCCAAAGTCTAGCAAAAATACTAAGAGTACATAAATCTTAAGAATTGTGTCCTCTGATTGCCTGATATCTTGATTGCCAACAGAGAGTATTTAAGTTATTCTCTATTACTAAGAGTTGCATAAATAAGTTTCCTGGGGTAAAATTACTATGGGAAATATCATATATTTTCTTTCCTCTCTTTGATATTTATAATGTATGCTAACATATTTAAGATTCTACAGTATCCTATAGGAAATGTCTGCTTAATTTACTGTTCCCTCTATGTTTCACCACAGAACACATTTAATGAATGCATTAATCTCTCATAGAGCACAGTTAGAGAAATTCTGCTCTAGGAAAGAAAGGGATGAACAATGTCAGGAGGCATAAAATTAACCATTAGAAATGCACTATTCACAGAGGAAAAAGGTGGAGAGGAAACTGTGCAAAGATAAACTTTAAATCCATTGGCCTCAGACTTCTGCCCTGTAAGAAGGTACTCAGTCCAGATCAATTCTAATGGACTGAATACTGTTTTAAGCCTCTCCATATTTCAGAATACATTCTCAGTAAATGGAAAAAATATTAGCCAATTTCACAGTTAAAACCATATAAAACTTCTGGGAAGGGGCAAGGGCTTTGGTATCAGACATATCTGTGACCCTGGGTGAGTTCTTCACTTGTATGAGTCTTAGTTTTCTCATCTCTAAAATGGGAACACTCATTTCCACATAACAGATCTTTGTATTACTATATTTGCTTTAAACAGTCAATTTAGTCTTAAATAAATTTAAAATATAAGAAAAAATCATACATGTAGTTACCATTTCTATTTTTCTTCATTTTTTCATGTAGCTCCAGATTTCCATCTGGAATCATTTTTCTTCTGCCTGAAGGAATTCATTTAACATTTCTTCTAGTGCCAATTTGCCACTACTGAATTATTTACATTTTGTATGTCTGAGAAATTCTTTATTTCGCCTTCATTTTTGAAAGATATTCTCATCGGGTATAGAATCCTAGGTTGACAGCTTTTTTCCCAGTACTTTAAAGATACTGCTGCACTGTTGTCTTGCTTGCATTGTTGCTAATGAGAAGGTTACTATCATTCACATCTTTGTTCCTGTGTATGTAATGTGTCTTATTTCTCTGGCTACTTTTATGATTTTTCTCTTTATCACTGGTTTTAAGCAATTACATTATGATGTGTCTTGGTACCTTTTCTTCATGTTTCTTGTGATTAGATTTGTTGAGCTTTTTAGCTCACTGGGTTTATAGTTTTCCTTTTGTTTATAAAATTTTGGTAATTATTTCTTCAAGTATATTTTTCTGCTCCCCACTCTTTGCGGTCTCTAACTACACATATATTAGGCCAATGGAAGTTGATTACTGCTCACGGATGCTCTGTTTATTTTTTTTTAATTTTTTTAAATTTTGGTTTTTGTTTGTTTTAATTAATTTTACTTATTTATTTATTTTGATTGTGTTCAGTCTTCGTTGTTGCGCACAGCTTTCTCTAGTTGCAGTGAGCGGGGGCTACTCTTCATTGCGGTGCATGGGCTTTTCATTGCGGTGGTTTCTTTTGTTGCAGAGCAATGGGCACTAGGTACACAGGCTTCAGTAGTTGTGGCATGTGAGCTCAGTAGTTGTGGCTCACGGGCTCTAGAGCGCAGGCTCAGTAGTTCTGGCGCACAGGCTTAGTTGCTCCACAGCATGTGGGATCTTCCCAGACCAGGGCTTGAACCCATGTCCCCTCCGTTGGCGGGCAGATTCTTAACCACTGCACCACCAGGGAAGTCCTGATGCTCTGTTTTATTTTATTTTTTTGCTTGTCACTTTGGAAGATTTCTATTGCTATGTCTTCAAATTCACAAATCTTCTTTTGCAATGTCTAATTTTCTGTTGATCTCCTCCAGTGTAATTTTCATCTCTGGAAGTTTAATTTAGGTCTTTTATGTGTCTTCCATGTCTTTACTTAAGGTGCTCAATTTTTCTTCTACATTCTTGAACATATGGGATACAGTTATAAGAACTGTTTTAATACCCTTGTCTAATTGATTCTATCATATATGTCATATCTGGGTATGTTTTGATTATTTTTTTATTCTACTAGTTGTGGATCCTATTTTCTGGCATCCTTGAATGCCTGGTAAGTTTTGTTTAGATACTAGACATTGTGATTTTAGCTTGTTGGGTGTTAGATAAGTTTGTATTTCCATAAATATTCTTGAGCTTTGTCTTGGGATGCAGTTAAGTTACTTGGGAACATTTTGATCCTTTTGAGGTTGCCTTTCAGCTTTGTTAGGGGAGACCAGAGCGGCCTTTAGTCTATGGCTAATTTTGCCCCACTACCAAGGCAATATCTTTCTGAGTACTTGACCCAATACCCTGTACAAACTGTGAGTTTTTCCACTTTGGTTGGCAGAAATAGGAACTTGCCCTGGCTTTTTGTGAGCTCTGGGGATTATTACTTCTGCTGCTTTCAGGTGATTCTTTCCCTAGACTTTGGTAGTTTTCTCACCTAATGTGCTGACCAGTAGTGAGCCTAGGACTTGAGAGGGATCTTCTTCAGACCTCTCTCTCTCTTTCTCTCTCTCTGTCTCTCTCCTCCACTACTCTTCTCTGTGAACTCCCTAATCACTTTGGTCTCTGTGAATTTCCATCTCCTTCTCAGCTCAGAGACATCACTGGACTTTGCCTGAGTTTCCCCTCCTTACACTGTGGCCTGAAAATTCTCTTCAGTAATAAGTTTGGACAATCCGTGGGACTTATATGAGTTGGTTCCTTTATTTCAGGGATCACTGCATTGCACTGCCTGATGTCCAGTATCTGAAAACAGATGTTTGACTTATTGCACCCAGTTTTTTAGGTGTTCTAAGTAGGAAGATAAATCTGTTCCCTGTCACTTCACCTTGCTTGCAAGCCAAAGATTCTATATATAAAAAATTCTGAATGCAGGCAGACAATAGATAAATAATATCCATTTACTTCTCATTATGTTATAATTTGTGATGGTAAACTGAGGTTTCTTTCATTTATTCTAGACATTTCTGCTTCTTTGTTCAAAATAATATTTTGACTATCACAACTTTGTGTGAATTCCACATGTTAGCCATAGGGTCTCATATCAGTGGCTAATTTCCCCAAAAGATTTACAGCGAACTACAAGGGTCAGATTTCAGCTAATAAATGACTTGTTATTTTGCTGTTACTACAATCTGGGCTATCGTTAATTGATTTATTAGTAGTTAGTCTCAATTTATGAACATTAGCCAAAGTTTTGTCTTTAGCCAAGACATGTTACTGATGTAGTTGTGTACCCCCAAAAGGAACCATGTGCTAAATTTTGCAGATATCCATGCCTGGTGAAAATCTAATTGACCTAATCAGGCAGAGACAAATGTCACCTAGTGGCTGCTTCACAAATTGCAGGCATAGATCTAATATGTATTAATGGGACCTACTACAATACCTAGTTCCCAGGCTAAAGCACAAGGGTCCTTGACTGGAGAGATGGTAACAGCTACACTATTGTTTTATCACAAAACCTCAACTGAGAATCTGCATTTGTCAACAGTCAATCTATACAGAGTAACTATAGGGTCATTTATCGTTGTTTCTTTGGGCTGAAATGATAAAATGTAAAAATAATGACTACTATTTGATAAACAAATACTGTATTCAAGTCATCACTTCTAGGCCTCAAAACAACCGTGCAAAAAAAGCAGAAGTGAGAAAACTTCACTGTTCTGAATACAATGTGCCTGTCACCACTGTTCTGAATACAATGTGCCTGTCACATTGTGCTTGTCTGCTTATCATGAACTGGTAAGAAAGTCTATTTAGTACTTACAGTTTTGTTTGACTGATAAGATTATGGGAATGAATAAATTATTACCACATCAGTACAGTTTGTCAACATGATATAGTAAAATGGTTATGGTCTTTGGAATCAGACAGAAATGGATTCATATCTCAGCTCACTAATTAGTTTTGTGATCCTGGGAAATTTATGTAACTTATATGAATGAGTCTCCGATTCTTTAGTATCAGTAAAGTAAATAATTAGTAAATAATAACAAGATTCAGCATGATTTGGGCACTTAATATGTGCCAGCCGTCACAGTAAGGTGAAGTCAGGATGATTATTATCCTCATTTTACAGGTGAGGAAAATGAAGCTTAGAGAGGTCGCTTTCCCTAAATCACATGGATAATAAATGAAGAGCTAGGATTTGAACCCTGACTCACAACAGTATGATGCAAAAATAAGGCAAAACAACACCTATGTTAAAAAGTCATTGGTGAGGATTAAATGTCATGACGTGTGTTCCTAAAACATGGTGATTCTTCAATAAGTGGTACTTTCCTTTTCTTCACTGTGATTTCTTAAACAAGGATTCCATAGGGGAAGATCTAATAATTTTAAAAAGTAGTTCTTGGTGGTGAGAATACTTGAGATCAATGGGCAAATTCAAATGCAGACAATGAAGGAAACTTTTAGGATATCTTAGGAATAATATTAATTTACTTTATGTGGGCCCCATGCCTGAGGATATGCTCAGATCATGTTCACAGCAGTAAATGAGGCAGGCACAACCTTCATCATTGCTATCGAGACTTGTGGAGGTTATGTCTACTTTATTCAAGTTCATCCAGTAAGGACTGGGGAACAGAGGCAGTTTGAGTCCAGACAGTCCAAATCCAGAGTTCCAGTTCTAACCACTAAACCATACTGCCTCTTCATAGCTCTTACACGTGGTTTTCAACCAGCGTTTTTGCGTTTCTGACTGGTACCAGCTATCGGCTTGCTCCAGGATCATCACAGTCATCCAAGAAGATTCTATCCCACTCATGGAGTCAACGTGCCATTTAAAGTTAACATGGCAAGTTCAGAACAGGTTATGCAAATATTTCTACTTCACTTTCCATTGTGTAATTACCCTCTTGCCACGGCCTGATTTCAAATTCCTGTTCATGAAAGCCAGTTTGGAGCCAAGCAGGGCTGAATGCATGAAATCCTAGAAATCATGTGAGAAATCCCTTTTCTTCCCAGGTTTACTGCAATTAAATCCTTGATAATGAATTGCTCATCAGTTCTGCCAGCATTGGAAGTGATTGCCTCTGCAGGTAGCAATCATTTTGTGCAATTGCCACAATTATCAATCCCCTTCAGGATGATTGGAATTGAGCAATAGGGACCAGAAGAGTGGAAGATTATTCAAGATAGGGACTAATATTAGAAACTTGCCAATGAGAAATGATGTCTTTCCATTGATGAAGGTCTCTTAGAAAGTGAGCAGTGGTTAGAAAATGATCAGCATTTCTGAGGCTCTTCCCTTACAGACTTGAATGCACCGTATACACCCAGAAGACTCGATAATTTTAAAGATTTATCATAGATTTTATCTTTCCTCTTCACAACTCCCACCAATTATTATGCTGACGCACATTCATTTCTGACATAAGTGTTAAATTCTAGGTAATTTTTAATACTGGTGATGGTATTGGGAGTCTACACCTCCCCCCCGCCACTGGAAAAATAATTGGGCAGCGTACATGAAGAGCCTTAAAATGTTTATACTCTTTGTCCTTGTCATACCTTTTCTGGAAGTCTATCCTAAGAAAAGTAGAGAGGTTGGAAAAGATTGAAACACTCAGTGTTATTTCTAATAGAAGAATATTAGAAAACACTTCAATGCTCATAAGAGAATAGTTAAGTAAATTATAGTTCATTAAGTGATGGGGTATTTTGCAGCCATTAAAAGTCATGTTTTTGAAGAGTGGTTAATGACACGTGGAAAATATTCATTATAGAATGTCAAGTGGAAAAAATAAACACAATCAAGGTTAAATAACAGTAGGTGTAATATAATTTATTAAGCATCCATTATATAACCCTGAAGGGTAGGTATTTTTATCCCCATAAAACAGGAAAGGAAACAAAGGTTCAGAGAGGTTAGGGGAAAGAGAGAGAGAGAGAGAGAGGAAAAATGTGACATGAAAAGATACAAAATTTATTGCTGGCTATCCTGGAGGGATGGGAACAAAAAGCAATTGTTTTTTCAATATGCATGGTGGTAACTTCCACTGTAAGTATGCATTATATTTGCAATCAGAAAATAATAAATATCATGAAAATATTCTGGGCACCTAAGAAACAGCTTTGGAAAAGAACTTTTTCTTGGAGCAGGCTAAATGAAGCAGGAAACGAACTTGAGTTCTAGACTTCAAACACTCAGACCTGACCACAGTCTTGCTCGCTCCTCTGGCCCCTGGTTTGGGGTCATTCAGACACAGGAATTGGCCCAGCCTGGTACAGGGCTAGCAGTCTCCCTACAGCTGATCCTCTCATTATGTATGAGTCTCTGTCCCAGAAGGAAACATCTGGTAAACTCACCCACACTGGGGTGTTTGGCACTAAGAGTGCTGTTTCTCAAAACACCTGGTTCGGGTCCTGGAACCCCTGACCTAGGAATCACCTGGGCTACTTATTGAAAACAGATTCCTGGGTCTCTTAGACTTCCTGAATCAGGATGAGGCTGGGCATTCTGCATCTGCAACAAGAGCTCCGGGTGATTCTAATGTGCACTGTTGTTAGAGAGAGCCATTGCCCCAGAGGAACCTACTGCTAACAGGAAGGGAATGAAGAGGGAAATGAACCCAGTGAGAGCTTCTACAGGGAAGATATCTGGGGGCAGAAAATCCCTTTAATGTCTATTCAGCAACTTCCTACTAGGATCCTGGCTCTGTTCCTTCCCACGAGGGTGACCTTGACCTTGGGAAAGTTACTTCTCCTCTCTGAGAGTCTCATCTTTCATCTGTGAAATGGAAATGATGTGAGGATGATGGTAATGATGATGATGATGGTGGTGATGATGGAGATGATGAAGATGATGGTCGTGGTGGTGGTGATGATGAAGATGATGTTGATGATGGTGATGATGATGGTGGTGGTGATGGAGGTGATTTGATGATGATGATGGTGATGATGGTCGTGGTGGTGGTGATGATGATGATGATGACTGGGCCCACGTTCTAGAACAGCAGCCAGAGTAATCCTTGCCTGAAAAGTAAGTGTGGAATACATTCCTCAAGCCAGATCTTTAAAATGGCCTACAAGGTCCTATCTGATCCACTGTCTACCCCCATAACCTCTCTGATCCTACTGTATTCTCTGTTTCTGTTTAATCAAGCCTCCCATTGTAAGGCCCTCGCATCTGCTAACCAGACTGGCCATCCACATGTCTAATTCCGTGGAGTCTTTTGCTCAAAGATACCTTTTCTATGAGACCATCCTATTTAAAATTTCAATCCATTCCTCCTCACAACAGTCCCAACCTCCCCTCACTTTCTTTCCTTTTTGTTTTGCCCTGCACTTGTCACCTCGGAACATGGTGTATAATTGGTTTTTCTTATTCTTGTTTTTTCACACCCTCTCCCAACCACTTATCTGTTGAAATGTAAACCATCCCAAAACCAGGGATCTTTGTCTTTTTATCGTTGTTAATTGATGTCCCCAAGCACCTTGAACAGTGCCTGGAAGATAGAAGGTGCTCAGTAGATAGTTGTTGAGTGAATGCATGGGTGAATGAATGAATGAATAAAAAAATAACTTGATGAATCTCCATTCTCTTCTTTACCAGCGCGACTGATACTTATCTAAAGCAGAATGGCTTTAATGTTCTAGTATTTACTCATTTGCCACTTTTTTTTTTTTTTTTGCGGTACGCGGACCTCTCACTGTCGCAGCGTCTCCCGTTGTGGAGCAGAGGCTCCAGACGCACAGGCTCAGCAGCCATGGCTCACGGGCCCAGCCGCTCCGCGGCATGTGGGATCCTCCCGGACCGGGGCACGAACCCACGTCTCCTGCATCGGCAGGCAGACCCTCAACCACTGCGCCACCAGGGAAGCCCTGCCACTTGTTTTATCTGAGTTTTAGCTAAGTCTTTGGAAGTCCCTGCTAATCTACCATATCTTTCTTGCCAAAGCTTTTTGTCTCTGAGAGGGACCTAGATCTATGTACAGATAACTTAGTGAGTGGGCCAGGGTCTGGAGAGCTATTTGCCTTGGACATCATTTTTAAAAAGTCTCTGAAAAAGATGTGTTAAATGCCTCCCTGCCACAGACATGGGGACAAAGATTTCTGCAACAGACACAGATCCATACCATAGTGTGTCTGGTGGAACTAGACTATGGTGGAACACCATAGATTAGATTGCACTATTATATTAATAATGCACTATTACATTAATAGACAAGATTGCACTATTACATTAATCTCACCAGAAGAGCCTTTTGACATGAATCTAATAGAATTTCCCAGGTTACTAAAACCAGTTCTGACTCTGCCTTCTCTGAGTTCCTCTCGAGACGTGCAGAAAAACAGGACTACTGGCTCAGAAATCAAAATGTGTTTAGTGGAGAGATACTGCAGATTGTAAAACACACCACATTTGAGTGATGGGTATTATTATTATTATTATTATTGTCATTGTTAGTATTTATTTGCCCTCTGCCATATACAAGGAAGACTTAGTAACCATTCCTGCTTCCCTGATCTTAAAAGCCTTCATGGATAAAAAAGATGTGGCACATATATAGAATGCAATATTACTCAGCCATAAAAAGAAATGAAGTTGAGTTATTTGTAGTGAGGTGGATGGACCTAGAGTCTGCCATACAGAGTGAAGTAAGTCAGAAAGAGAAAAACAAATACCATATGCTAACACATATATATGAAATCCAAAAAAAAAAAAAAGTAGTTCTGAAGAACCTAGTGGCAGGGCAGGAATAAAGACGCAGACATAGAGAATGGAGTTGAGGACACGGGGGGGGGAAGGGTAAGTTGGGAAGAAGTGAGAGAGTGGCATGGACATATATACACTACCAAACGTAAGGTAGATAGCTAGTGGGAAGCAGCTGCATAGCACAGGGAGATCAGCTCGGTGCTTTGTGACCACCTAGAGGGGTGGGATAGGGAGGATAGGAGGGAAACGCAAGAGGGAGGAGATATGGGGATATATGTATATGTGTATACCTATAGCTGATTCACTTTGTTATAAAGCAGAAACTAGCACACCACTGTAAAGCAATTATACGCCAATAAAGATGTTAAAAAAAAAAAAGCCTTCACATTTGCCCCAAATTGGCCTGAGTGATATAATTAGCCCAGAATAGCCACTCATTGTTATCCTGATAAAAGCAAGTTTTCTCCAGGTCAGCTTGCTTTCTCTATTACCCTGGGCCTCCACAGAGGGGTTCAATAAGGATATATAAAGCACCCAGAAGGGCACCGTTCTGGGGAGAGGGGACCAGGGGACAGAACCAAAAAGAGCTTCTCAGGGCTGCTCGGACTCCCTTAGGCCAGGCCCCTGGACTTTCATGATTGTTTTTGTCATTCTGCACAGCAAGATGCTATTTATCTTGCCTGGGATTTCAGAACAGGATGTTCTCTTATGCTTGGGTCTATTTTGCATAATCGCACTGGAGTTCTTTAGCCATCACTTGCAGTGGCACAAACCAGAAAGCAGAAAGAGAAGAAAATGGGCAACTCGTGGAACCTTCAAACTCCATCCAGCAGCCTTTGTATAATTCCTAGCACATGGAGCACAAATGAATACGAAGCCTGGGGAATCGGATTGACCTTGTCTGCTTATCTAAACTGACAGGATGGTGGGAGAGTCATGGGATAGGTCTCAGTTCAGGAAGACCTTAATTCTAATCTGGATTCTGCTACTTTCCATCAACATGAATTCGGATAATTTATTGAGACTTTCTGTGACTCAGTTTCTTCATCTGTAAGATGGGAACAATAAAATCTCTTGTAGAGGGACTTCGCTGGTGGTCCAGTGGGTGAGACTCCACGCTCCCAATGCAGGAGGCCCGGGGTTTGATCCCTGGTCCGGAAACTGGATCTCACATGCCACAACTGAGAGTTTGCATGCCACAACTAAGAGTCTGCGTGCTGCAACTAAAGATCCCGCATGCTGCAACGAAGACCTGGCACAGCCTAAGTAAAATACATTAAAAAAAATCTCTTGTAGAGTTGTGAGAACCAGGGAAAATGACTTAAAGATCTTGGCACATAGTAGGTACAGAATACATCATTATTATGTGAAGAAATGCCTCCAAGGGCTGGTGGTCCATATGTTGTAAACAGTGGGTTTCATCATTCCACAACTAAAGTTCCTCTATTTCTCAGTCCTTTTGTAATACTGGTTATTTTTCCCCCTCAGGCAAAGATTACCGGAGGGTGATGGATTTCCATAATCCATGGATTTCCATAATTGATTTCCATAATCTTGTCACCTTAATTGCTGCTGTCACTATAGGTATTGAAGTTGATTTCTTTTTGTTTCTGCTTAGCGCTTCGGAATGTGACTAATGGATTATTTCCGGGTTTAGCGTAGAGCAGTGTTCCTGGCAGCTTGAAGAGCAAACCTGAGCTTTCTGTGTGGGGCCGCTTTCTGCCCAGGGCCTGCGAGGGTGTTGGAAGACTCAGGCATTTCAGACAAATGGCACATAAATGGTGTCTGCTTTCTGATTGTCAGTTCCCTTAAAAAAAAAAAATATATATATATATATATATATATATATTTACTTATTTATTTAGGGTGCGCCAGGTCTTAGTTGCGGCACGCAGGATTTTTTCTTAGTTGCAGCATGCGGACTTTTAGTTGTGGCATGCGAACTCGTAGTTGCGGCACGCATACGGGATCTAGTTCCCCAGCCAGGAATCTAACCCCTGCATTGGGAGTGGATTCTTACCCACTGGACCACCAGGGAAGTCCCGTCAGTTCCCTTTTGTACACCCCAATGAAACCTTATGTGTTGGTCTTCCCCACAATTTGGGTACTGTAAGGAAGGAAAGAAAAGAAAGTTTATTGAGTGCCTAGGCATTATATTGCTTTATATGAACTATGTGACTCGTCATAAAAACTCCAGGAGCAAAATCTAAAATATGACACAAACGAACTTATTTACAAAATGGAAACAGACTCACAGACATAGAAAACAAACATGGGTTGCCACAGGGGAAAGGGGTGGGGGAGGGATAAATTAGGATTTGGGGATTAGCAGGTACAAACTACTATATATAAAATAGATAAACAACGAAGTCCTACTGTATAGCACAGGGAACTATATTAAATACCCTGTAATAAACCGTAATGGAAAAGAATCTGAAAAAGAATATATATAGAACTGAATCACTTTGCTGTACACCAGAAACTAACACAATGTTGTAAGTCAACTATACTTCAATTAAAAACTAAACTCCAGGAGCGAGGGGTGGGTGCCTGTGTCACTTATGCTAGACCCTTCAAATGCTTTCTCCCTGGAATCGAGTCTTGAGTGAAACAGTAGATTCACCACAGTTGATCCTGTTGCAGCTTCCAGAGGAGACCAGTCTAGCTTTCTAAAGATTCTTCGAGTTATCCCACTACAGTTTTTTAAGCTTCTTGGTGATTCTTGGAGCCGCCCTGCATTTTCCCAGTCAGCTCCCTTTCTCCCTTCCTCGGTTAGTTAGAGTCAGCTTCTGTGATCTAGGACCAAAGAACTCTAACTCCTCCTACGCACTTTACAATTTTTAGGATACCAGTGGTGACATAACCTACCTCTCTCTCTCTCTCTCCCATTGCTGAGCCTGGCATACCGTGCCCTCCCAGCCCATCTACTGCTTCTTCATCCTTCAAGACCCAGGTCAAATGTTTCCTTCTGTGACTATCACAGAGATATGGACGCCTTTCCCTTCGTTTCCCCTGCAGTGTGTGTGCCTCCAGTGTAGTGTCTCTTATATCACACTGCTGTTTGTGTTTGCATGTCTGCCTTTCTGTCACGGAGCATTCCTTTGGGGTGAGAATCAGACTTCTGAAGGTTATACGCAGGATGCTGAGCACAGCGGCACACACAGGGTCCCTGCTCAGCCGTCGTTCCTGGCATGTGTCGGTGGATGGATGGATGCGCTGACCCCACACAGGGACAGAAGGTCTGAGTTGTCATATGTCCTGACGGAGAGCAATTGCACTGAATTGTCTCAGAATAAACTTTTGTGGGTTTGTACTCATGTGTTCAAAGTGCCCTGGGCCAAAAATCAAAGAGTTTATTCCTCCTGATGAGCAGAGGACAAATAGTGCAAAGTCACTCTGACCTCTAAGGTTCTGCTTTCTTCAAAAATAACATGGATTTTTTTCCTGATTATAAAAGCAGTACAGACATAGCGTAGAGAATTTATATAATACCAGAAAGAAAGAAAGGAGAAAAAAAGAATCCCCATAGCCCCAGCACCCAAAGATAAATGCTGGCATTTTAAAGTACTTTCTTCTGGTCTTTTTTACCTCAGCTATTACAATTTGTAGGTGTATTTAGTTATGCACTATTTTTGTTATGTGCTTTCTCCCATTTTATCTTAGATGCCCATTTTCTTTTATGTACCACTTTTATTTACCACTTTTACTTTATTTTATTTTTTATTGAAGTATAGTTGATTTACAATGTTGTGTTAGTTTCAGGTACAGAGCAAAGTGATTCAGATATATATATATATATATGTATATATGTATATTCTTTTTCAAATTCTTTTCCCTTATATGTTATTATAAAATATTTAGTATAGTTCCCTGTGCTATACAGTAGGTCCTTGTTGGTTATCTATTTTACATATAGTAGTGTGTATATGTTAATTCCAAACTCCTAAGTTAACCCTCCCCATTTCCGTTTTGGGAACCATAAGTTTGTTTTCTATGTCTGTGGGTCTATTTCTGTTTTGTATACAAGTTCATTTGAATCTTCTTTTTTTTTTTAGATTCCACATATAAGCGATATCATATGATGTTTGTCTTTCTCTCTGTGGCTTACTTCACTTAGTATGATAATCTCTATGTCCATCCATGTTGCTGCAAATGGTATTATTTCATTATTTTTTATGGATGAGTAATATTTCATTGTGTATATAGTATGTACCACTTTTAGAGTCTGTATGATATTCCATCCTATAGAGAAACTAACATTGAGTTCATTAATCCCCTCATTTGCTTTATGTATGTCGTCCTGTTTTGGGTGTGTGGTTGTAAATAACAATTGGGGTTTGGGAGGGGGGTTAATAAACAGTAACCTCTTGTCCCCACCCACCCTCAGAGCAGGTTGAAGGTTAGCCACACACAAGTTAGGACGCGTAGGGACCAAACTGGCAACTTAGTTACTGATTGGTTACTAATTTGGAGGATGTGAAGCAACAAAGAACTCCCTGATCCCACACCCCAGAATATTTTTTCCAGCTTTGTTGAGATACAATTGACCTATGACATCACGTATGTTTAAGATGTACAAGTGATGGTTTTATCCATGTATATATTGAGAACTGGTTCCCACAATAATGTTACTTAACACCGCCATCACCTCACACACTTCCTATTATTTTTGTGTGTATGGTGAGACCTTTTTTTTTTTTTACTTTTTGCTGTGTTGGGTCTTCGTTTCTGTGCGAGGGCTTTCTTTAGTTGTGGCAAGCGGGGTCCACTCTTCATCGCAGTGCGCGGGCCTCTCACTGTCGCGGCCTCTCTTGTTGCGGCGCACAGGCTCCAGATGCGCAGGCTCAGTAGTTGTGGCTCACGGGCCTAGTTGCTCCGCGGCATGTGGGATCCTCCCAGACCAGGGCTCGAACCCGTGTCCCCTGCATTAGCAGGCAGATTCTCAACCACTGCACCACCAGGGAAGCCCTGGTGAGAACTTTTAAGACCTACCTTCTTAGCAGCTTTCAGGTGTCAAATACAGTATAGTTAACTGCAGTCACCACGCTGTACATGAGATTCCCAGCACTGATTCATCTCATAACGGGAAGTCTGGACCCTTTGACTGACACCTTCCCATTTCCCCCAGCCCCCAGCCTCTGGCAACCACCAATCTGTTGTCTGTTTCTATGAGTTGTTTTTTTTTCTTTTAATACTTAACATGTGAGTTCATACAATATTTGTCTTCCTTTGTCTATTTCACTTAGCATAATGCCCGCAAGTTTCATTCATGTTGTCACAGATGGCAAGATTTCCTTCATTTCTATGGCTGAGTTTTATATATATATATATATATATATGGGAGAGAGAGCGGAAGAGAGCAGAAGACACCTTCCTGTGTAGAGAGGCAGATTCCACCTGAAGGGAGAGGGGTAGAGAAGGCAGGACCACTCAGACCCGGTATCTTCTCCCAGATTCACCAACTAGATGGGTCTCTCCCCTGTCCCCTTGGTGAGCAAGAGGTAATAGTCTAGTGGATATTTTCCGTCTGACTGACTGTGTTGGATATTCTGGAGCACAAATCTGAGTTTTTTCTTAAGGAAGATTTCTGGAAGAGTTACTGGGAGATTGAATATTTTTAAGACTTTTGAAACAGATTTCCAACTTTCTTACTGCAAAGTTTGTTACAATTTACCTTACCACCAGCAGTGTATACGGCTGACCACGTCACTGAACCTACATCAGCACTGAGCCGTGTCCCTTTCAAGCTTTTCTTCTCTTTATTTGATAGGGGGAAAAAAAGCAGCTTATTTTTTCATTTGTGTTCATCTGCATGGTAAGAAAACTGATCATTTTTTTCAGTTTGTCAGTTTTTCATTTTGAGCTTTTGCTCTAAATAATCCTTTCATGCCCTTTGGCTATTTTTCTATTGAATTTTAATTTCTAAAATAGAGTTATATACTAAGCATAACACATCTGGCATTTTTAAAAATTTGTTCTACTTTTATTTTGTTCATAGCTTAAATAAATTATGTATTGCTGAATTTGTTAAGTGTTTGCTTTGTGATTCTTCCATTGCTTACAAATTCTTCCTTTTTTTGAATTTTATTTTATTTATTTTTTTACAGCAGGCTCCTTTTAGTTATCCATTCTATACATATTAGTGTATATATGTCAATCCCAATCTCCCAGTTCATCCCACCACCCCCCCGCTACTTTCCCCCCTTGGTGTCCATACATTTGTTCTCTACATCTCTGTCTCTATTTCTGCCCTGCAAACCAGTTCATCTGGACCATTTTTCTAGGTTCCACATGTATGAGTTAATAGACAATATTTGTTTTTCTCTTTCTGACTTCACTCTGTATTATAGTCTCTAGATCCATCAACGTCTCTACAAATGACCCAATTTGTTCCTTTTTATGGCTGAGTAATATTCTATTGTGTATATGTGCCACATCTTCTTTATCCATTCGCCTGTTGATGGGCATTTAGGTTGCTTCCATGACCTGGCTATTGTAAATAGTGCTGCAATGAACATTGGGGTGCATGTGTCTTTTTGAATTATGGTTTTCTCAGGGTATATGGCCAGGAGTGGGATTGCTGGGTCATATGGTAGTTCTATTTTTAGTTTTTTAAGGAACCTTCATACTGTTCTCCATAGTGGCTGTAACAATTTACATTCCACCAACTGTGCAGGAGGGTTCCCTTTTCTCCACACCCTCTCCAGCATTTGTTGTTTGTAGATTTTCTGATGATACCCGTTCTAACTGGTGTGAGGTGATACCTCATTGTCGTTTTGATTTGCATTGAGCAGCTTTTCAGGTGCTTCTTGGCCATCTATATGTCTTCTTTGGAGAAACGTCTATTTAGGTCTTCTGCCTATTTTTGGATTGGGTTGTTTGTTGTTTGTTTTTTTAATATTGAGCTGCATGAGCTGTATATACTTTGGGAATTAATCCTTTGTCTGTTGATTCATTTGCAAATATTTTCTCCCATTCTGAGGGTTGTCTTTTAGTCTTGTTTGTAGTTTCCTTTGCTTTGCAAAAGCTTTTAAGTTTCATTCGGTCCCATTTGTTTATTTTTGTTTTTATTTCCATTACTCTGGGAGGTGGATCAAAAAAGATCTTGCTGTGATTTATGTCAAAGAGTGTTCTTCCTATGTTTTCCTCTAAGAGTTTTATAGTGTCCGGTCTTACATGTAGGTCTCTAATCCATTTTGAGGTTATTTTTGTGTATGGTGTTAGGAAGTGTTCTAATTTCATTCTTTTACATGCAGCTGTCCAGTTTTCCCAGCACCACTTATTGAAGAGACTGTCTGTTCTCCATTGTATATCCTTGCCTCCTTTGTCATAGATTAGTTGACCATAGTTGCGTGGCTTAATCTCTGGGCTTTCTATCCTGTTCCATTGATCTATATTTCTGTTTTTGTGCCAGTACCATATTGTCTTAATTACTGTAGCTTTGTAGTATAGTCTGAAGTCTGGGAGCCTGATTCCTCCAGCTCCGTTTTTTTCCCTCAAGACTGCTTTGGCTATTCGGGGTCTTTTGTGTTTCTATACAAATTTTAAGATTTTTTTGTTCTAGTTCTGTAAAAAATGCCATTCGTAATTTGATAGGGATTGCGTTGAATCTGTAGATTGCTTTGGGTAGTATGGTCATTTTCACAATGTTGATTCTTCCAATCCAAGAACATGGTATATCTCTTCATCTGTTTGTATCATCTTTCATTTCTTTCATCAGTGTCTTATAGTTTCCTGCATACAGGCCTGTTGTCTCCCTAGGTAGGTTTATTCCTAGGTATTTTATTATTTTTGTTGCAACGGTAAATGGGAGTGTTTCCTTAATTTCTCTTTCAGATTTTTCATCATTAGTGTACAGGAATGCAAGAGATTTCTGTGCATTAATTTTGTGTCCTGCAATTTTAACAAATTCATTGATTAGCTCTAGTAGTTTTCTGGTGGCATCTTTAGAATTCTTTATGTATAGTATTATGTCATCTGCAAACAGTGACAGTTTACTTCTTCTTTTCCATTTTGCATTCATTTTATTTCTTTTTCTTCTCTGATTGGCGTGGCTAGGACTTCCAAAACTATGTTGAATAATAATGGCGAGAGTGGACATCCTTGTCTTGTTCCTGGTCTTAGAGGAAATGCTTTTCAGTTTTTCACCATTGAGAATGATGTTGGCTGTGGGTTTGTCATATATGGCCTTTACTGTGTTGAGGTAGGTTCCCTCTGTGCCCACTTTCTGGAGAGTTTTTATCAAAAATAGGTGTTGGATTTTGTCAAAAGCTTTTTCTGCATCTATTGAGATGATCATATGGTTTTTCCTTTTCAATTTGTTAATATGGTGTATCACATTGATTGATTTCTGTATATTGAAGAATCCTTCCACCCCTGGGATAAATCCCACTTGATCATGGTGTATGATCCTTTTAATGTGTTGTTGGATTCTGTTTGCTAGTATTTTGGTGAGGATATTTGCATCTATATTCATCAGTGATATTGGTCTGTAATTTTCTTTATTTGTAGTATCTTTGTCTGGTTTTGGTATCAGGGTCTCATAGAATGAGTTTGGGAGTGTTCCTTCCTCTACAATTTTTTGGAAGAGTTTGAGAAGGATGGGTGTTAGCTTTTCTCTAAATGTTTGTTATCATTCACCTGTGAAGACATCTGATCCTGGACTTTTGTTTGTTGGAAGATTTTTAATCACAGTTTCAATTTCATTACTTGTGATTGGTCTGTTCATATTTTCTGTTTCTTCCTGGTTCAGTCTTGGAAGGTTATACCTTTCTAAGAATTTGTCCATTTCTTCCAGGTTGTCCATTTTATTGGCATAGAGTTGCTTGTAGTAGTCTCTTAGGTTGCGTTGTATTTCTGTGGTGTCTGTTGTAACTTCTCCTTTTTCATTTCTAATTTTATTGATTTGAGTCCTCTCCCACTTTTTCTTGATGAGTCTGGCTAATGGTTTATCAATTTTGTTTGTCTTCTCAAAGAACCAGCGTTTAGTTTTATTGATCTTTGCTATTGTTTTGTTTGTTTCTATTTCATTTATTTCTGCTCTGATCTTTATGATTTCTTTCCTTCTACCAACCTTGGGTTTTGTTGTTCTTCTTTCTCTAGTTCCTTTAGCTGTAAGGTTAGATTATTATTTGAAATTTTTCTTGTTTCTTTAGGTAGGCTTGTATAGCTATAAACTTCCCTCTTAGAACTGTTTTTGCTGCATCCCATAGGTTTTGGATCGTTGTGTTTTTGTTGTAATTTGTCTGTAGGTATTTTTTGATTTTCTCTTTGATTTCTTCAGTGATCTCTTGGTTATTTAATAATGTATTGTTTAGTCTCCATGTGTTTGTGTTTTTTATGTTTTTTTCCCTGTAATTGATTTCAAATCTCATAGCGTTGTGGTCAGAAAAGATGCTTGATATGGTTTCAGTTTTCTTAAATTTACTGAGGCTTGATTTGTGACCCAAGATGTGATCTATCCTGCAGAATGTTCCATGTGCACTTGAGAAGAAAGTGTAATCTGCTGTTTTTGGATGGAATGTCCTATAAATATCAATTAAATCTATCTGGTCTATTGTGTCATTTAAAGTTTGTGTTTTCTTATTAATTTTCTGTTTGGATGATCTGTCCATTGGTGTAAGTGAGGTGTTAAAGTCCCCCACTATTATTGTGTTATTGTCGATTTCATCTTTTATAGCTGTTAGCAGTTGCCTTATTTATTGAGGTGCTCCTATGTTGGGTGCATATATATTTATAATTGCTATATCTTCTTGGATTGATCCCTTGATCATTATGTAGTGTCCTTCCTTGTCTCTTGTAACATTCTTTAATTTAAAGTCCATTTTATCTGATATGAGTATTCTACTCCAGCTTTCTTTTGATTTCCATTTGCATGGAATATCTTTTTCCATCCCCTCACTTTCAGTCTGTACATGTCCCTGGGTCTGAAGTGGGTCTCTTGTAGACAGCATATATATGGGCCTTGTTTTTGTATCCATTCAGTGAGCCTGTGTCTTTTCGTTGGAGCATTTAATCCATTCATGTTTAAGGTGGTTATCGATGTGTATGTTCCTATTACCATTTTCTTAATTGTTTTGGGTTTGTTTTTGTAGGTCCTTTTCTTCTCTTGTGTTTCCCACTTAGAGAAGTTCCTTTAGCATTTGGTGTAGAGCTAGTTTGGTGGTGCTGAATTCTCTTAGCTTTTGCTTGTCTGTAAAGCTTTTGATTTCTCCATCGAATCTGAATGAGATCCTTGCTGGGTAGAGTAATTTTGGTTGTAGGTTCTTCCCTTTCATCACTTTAAATGTATCATGCCACTGCCTTCTGGCTTGTAGAGTTTCTGCTGAAAAATCAGCTGTTAACCTTATAGGAGTTCCCTTGTTGCTTTCAATAATTTTTCTTTGTCTTTAATTTTTGTCAATTTGATTACTATGTGTCTCGGTGTGTTTCTCCTTGTGTTTATCCTGCCTTGGACTCTCTGTGCTTCCTGGACTTGGGTGGCTATTTCCTTTCCCATGTTAGGGAGGTTTTCGACTATAATCTCTTCAAATATTTTCTCAGGTCCTTTCTCTCTCTCTTCTGGGACCCCTATAATGCGAATGTTGTTGAGTTTAATGTTGTCCCAGAGGTCTCTTAGGCTATCTTCATTTCTTTCCATTCTTTATTCTGTTCCGTGGCTGTGAATTCCACCATTCTGCCTTCCAGGTCACTTATCCGTTCTTCTGCCTCAGTTTTTCTGCTATTGATTCCTTCTAGTGTATTTTTCATTTCAGTTATTGTATTGTTCATCTCTGTTTGTTTGTTCTTTAATTCTTCTAGGTGTTTGTTCTTTAATTCTTCTAGGTCTTTGTTAAACATTTCTTGCATCTTCTCAATCTTTGCCTCCATTCTTTTTCCGAGGTCCTGGATCATCTTCACTATCATTATTCTGAATTCTTTTTCTGAAAGGTTGCCTATCTCCACTTCATTTAGTTGTTTTTCTGGGGTTTTATCTTGTTCCTTCATCTGGTACATAGCCCTCTGCCTTTTCATCTTGTCTGTCTTTCTGTGAATGTGGGTTTTGTTCCATAGGCAGCAGGATTATAGTTCTTCTTGCTTCTGCTGTCTGCCTTCTGGTGGATGGGGCTATCTAAGAGTTTTGTTCCACAAATTCTTCCTTTTGAGATTTAAAATTACTATTTGTCTACACATTTTAATGATTTTATTCATATATTTATTCACCTAACATTTTATTCTGGTTAGAGTTTATTTTTGTGTCTGTTGTCAGGCCAAGTTTTCTTTTCTTCCATAACAAATAGGTAATTCATTGTCCTAGAACCATTTAGCTTTTATTGCTATTTTATGTAGTATCTTACTAGAAATTTAATATCTGCAAGACAAGAAGCTAGATATTTTACACCTCTCATATCCCCCCAAATCTTTCGGTCAGTCTCACCTCATATTTTCAAATGAGCTTTAGAATAATTTTATTATGTTCTAAAACAATCCCTTTTTGAATTCTGATTTGCACTGAATTAAATGCATTAATTAATTTTAGAAGAAGTGATATTTTGATAAACTAAGTTTTCCTATTCAGGAAAAACGGCATATTGAGCTCTTCAAATCTTTATGTATATCCCCCAGCCAAGATTGCTTTTTTTTTTTTAACCTTCTGTGGATATTTCTTCTACTCAAGTAAAAAGCTATGAAGTTCCTTGTTTTGATATCAGTGATATAACACTTTGCAATATAAAATACAATTTACAGAAATATCTATCAAGTAAACCTAAAGAAACACAACTTAATTTTTACATTGGTGATATTTAAATTAGCAAAATTTCTTTTACATGTCAAAAAATCATCACATCACATCAGATGTTGTGTGTGTGTGTGTGTGTGTGTGTGTGAGTGTGTGTGTGTGTTTTGCCCATGAATTCTGGGTGTCTTTGTTTTATTTTGTTATTATTGCTACTGTAAATCAACTGTTTTATATTTTCTAATTCCTTTATTTCAAACATATAGGAAAAATGTAGATATATTAATTTTGCAACTCATCACCTTCAAAACATTCTTATTATTTCCATTTTTCCAGTTCCTATTTTTCTCACGTAGGCAATCATATCTTATGGAAGGAGTAGTGAGTTTCCCTACTCCTTTATTTCTCATGACCTGTTGGATAGATTAGAATATCCAGCGCATTAATAAATAATAGTGGGCTTCCTTGTCTTATTGTTAATGTTAATGGAAATATCTCCTTATATGATGTTAACCATTGACTTAAGACAATTAAAAAATTGTGTTGAGGTACTTTCATCTTATTCTAGTGGCACTAAGCTTTTGTTAGTAATGCAGTGAGTGTCAGCTTTCTCAAATATCTCTTGTTCCTTGGTTAGGATGATTTATCATTGCTTCAGGAGATTTGGTGGTAATTCTTGTGTCATAGTCTTTCCTCCTCAAATCTTGATGCTATGGAAGAAAAGTTTAAGACCAGTTTCATGTTTTCATCTTCCTAGGTGGGCCATTTTTTAAGTTATTTGTTTTGTTTACTGCCTGGCTGCATGTAGGATTTTTTAAATTTCTCCTTGAAATTCTAAAACTTTATCGGGTTGATTCTAGATGGTGTCATTCAATGTATCTATCAGAATTACAAATTCAGGTCATTCATAAATCTGGAAGGTGTTTTGCTATTTCATCTCTCTTATTATTGCTTTTGTTTTATTTTTTATGATTGCGTTTTTACAAACATCAGTGGTATGCTGAATCTCCATGTTTGGTCCTATGATTTGATATATCTCTTACCATTTCATATCTTTATTCTTTTATACTGCATTCTGGACGAGGTTTGTTTGTGCTACACATGTCAGTGGTTAGTTTCTGTAGTATTCTGCACTGCTTTCAATGTATGACTTAATTTCACTGCTACATTTTGTATTTCTTGCAATGTTTCTATACCTTATCAGGACATTTTCTTCTCTGCTCTTCTTTCTCCCAATTCCCTTTAATAACACTATCATATGTAGCTTACCTTGAATATTATTCATTGATCACATATTTTATTTCAATCACTAAACTTTGAATTAATAAGTTCTCTTCAGAATCTAAAAGTAACATATATTTACTGCAAAAAGTTTAAGAAATACAGAAAAGTGTATAGAAGAATATAAAATGACCATTATCCCATTACCAGAAACAAAAAATCACTGCCAATATAATGGAGGACTTTCTTTTAGTCAAAGTTTGTATTTCCTTAGTTTACATTTTTTTCTTATCTTTTATTCTGAAATAATTATAGACCCACAGGAAGTTGCAAAAATAGCACACAGAGTCCCATGAACCCTCCACTCTGCTTCCCCCAGTGGTCCCATCTCATAGAACTTTAGCATCATATCAAACCAGGAAGCTGACATTGGTAAAATACTGTTTTCTAGACACAGATTTTACGAAGTTTTCACTATTTTTTACATGCATTTATTTGCATGTGTGTATGTGTATACTTCTATGTAATTTTATCCCATGGAGAGATTTATGGAACCGCTACTACGATCAAAATACAGAACTGTTCCATCACTACAAAGGAACTCCCTCCTACAACCTCCTTATATTCACACCTCCATCCTTGTACCTTGGCAACCACTGATCTGTTTCCATCTCTGTAGTTTTGTCATGTCAAAAATGTTATATAAATGGAATCATGCAGTATACAACCTTTTGGGATTGACTTATTTTACAATGCAGAATGCCCTTGAGATGTATCCAGGATGTTGTATGTATCAATGCATGGGTGGACCAGAGTTTATATAAACATTCACCCACTGAAGTACATTTGAGTTGCTTCCAGGTTTTTTTTTCTATTATGAATAAAGCTGCAATGAACATTCAGGCACAGATTGGGATTCTTTGGCATTCGTTGTTTTAAAGTTCCACTTTTAAAATATAACATTCTATTGTAAGCATTTCTCCATATCATTAGTCTTTGAAGACATGGTTTTTAATGGTTGCATAATATTCTACCATATGGCTCTACCTCCATTTATTTAACCATTTTCCTATAAGTTCATGTTTCCTTGAATTTTATCGAGAGCTTACCAGATGCTCTTTAAAATTTTCTTCTTTTTCCCAGTAAATCTTTTTAAAATGTGTGCACTTTCTGTGGATTCTGAGTGCAGTGTTCCATGGTTTTTATGATAGGAAGTGTTTCATAGGTCCCAGGTTGTTGGGTTTTTAAAATTCTTCTTCCATACTTTTTTCTTTGGCTGCACCACGTGGCATACGGGATCATAACTCCCCAACCAGGGATCAAACCTGTGTCCCCTGCAGTGGAAGTGAGGAGTCTTAACCACTGGACCACCAGGGATTCCCTAAATTCTTCTTTCATCTTCTCAAAAATGAAGAGAAGCTTGGTATTTGCTGATAGGCTGGGTGGATTTTCCTCTGTCTCCCTAATTGTCCGCCTGGGTGCAGTTAGACGTACCTCCTTCAGACCTATTGAAGGATGGCTGATTAATGTACCTTGCTGCCAGCCATATTTCTGAACCTTGTGACTACATACTGAGTGTGGGCGGAAGAGAGATATTTGCTCCACTGATGCTGCCGTGGGAATTTGTTCATGGATTATTTAACAGTGTGTGTGGTCCTTCCCTTTTCTGGAGCAGCTTAGAGCACACCGTCCCTATGGCTCCCTATCTCTCCCTGACTCCTCCCACTTTGGTTGTCACATCTCGCAGCCCAGGTGACAATAAGCAACCACTGTTCCCTCTTTCTCTTTGCATCCTCCACCATGTCACAGTTCCAGCTATCTCGGTCTCCAAGTGACTATAATAAGAAAGGCACAGTATTGGAGGGATGGGGATCAATGCAGGAATCGTGACCTCATCAGAATATATCTCCTGCATAGCAGACTCCCACGTGTCTCAGACACCAGGGGTCAGGGAAAATCTATTACCTTTTCCCTTCCTGATCTTGCTTTTCTGTCTCAGGTGGCCAAGAGTGAATTCTTCAGGGAAATTTCTGCTGGAGTCTGGCTAGTGCTATTGCAACCCTGCATCTTGATGTGGTTTGAAATTATTTTAACAGAAAAGAGGTGCTGTGAAAATCAGGGGCCTCTAGATTTCCACCCCCATTACCCAGAAGTCTGTAATAACTTTGTGATCTAAGAGAATGGAATAGGGGGCAGAGTCTTATTCTCCTCCAAATGATGATGACTGTCAATTCTGAAACACTTCATTTTTAAAAAGCACTTTTATGCATTATCTCAGCTCATTCATCTAGCTTCCAAGCACCTGCTATATGCCAAGCATTGGGGACACCAAGTGAATGACACGTCTTTTTTTTTTCTTTTTGCTTAAAATCCTTCAATGGTGTCACATAACACTTACAGAATAAAATTTCGATTCCATACCGTCGCTACAGGAGCTGGCCCTTTCTGTCCCTCCAATCTTATCTACTCTCTATCCATTTTCCATTTCTCTTGAGCCACAGAGGCCTCTGGCTGTTTCTCAGATGTGCTCCTTCCCACCCCCAAAACCTGTTATTTCTTTTGCCTGAAATTCTCTTTCTTTATTAACTTGCTGCTGCTTGTCATTTAAATCTCAGTTTAAATGTCACCTAGAGAGGTCAAAACATTCTGCTTCAAATTATCAGATATTGGAAACAAAAGCATTCTGCCACAACCAAATCATTGCTTGTGTTATCTGCAGTCAATCAACTAATTGATCAATAATTAGCAAGTGTCCTGTGTATAGAGTGGGGGAGAGTTTAACTTGGCCCCTGACTTTTTGGAGGATCTGACAGTCTTCAGACAGACTAGACCTTGGCAGAGGATGGGCAGGAGAGGGGAGATGAGATGACGTCAGTCTAAGAAGAAAGCTGGAATGCTGTAAAACCCCTTGCCAGGAACCCTCATTTTTTTCTCCCCTTTGATTTCTAATCTGCTCCTTTATGAGCTCAGATTCTGAAGGAAAAAGGATTAATTTTCAAAGCGAACCAAAAGCTCTCCAAGACCACCATTAACCTTACCTGTTTAGGAACCTGACCCACTTCCCCGGCCAGTTCCAGGAGTGATTCACCCTATTTGAGTGAGGACACAGACGCCGAGTGCACTGGCCATGGTGTTTGCCCACAGAATGTTCCCATGGAAGCTCTGTTTGACTTTTGCTTTTCCCTTCCTTGGGAAGAAATTGACTAGGAGTCGTTGTCATGGTGACACAGGATGCTGAGAACCTCCCTCTGAGAGAACATTTTCTTTGTTCTTCTTTCTTAGGGAGGAGAGGTGAGATGGGTGGGGCCGAGAGCGGAGTCTGGAATCTGAAACAGGCAAATACCTCAATTTCAGAAGCCACTAGCTCTGGTTTACAATCCCAATCCTGTCACGGATGAGCTATTTGATCCCAGCAGGTGGCTTAACCCTTGGTAGCCTCAATTTCCACATCAGAAAATCGGGGGTAATAAAAAGCTTTGTTTTAAGAGGTTTCTGAAAAATAAATGAAGTTATTCCTTTAAGTGCTTAGGTTAGTACCTGGCATGTAGCAAGGCAATTATTACTTTCACAAATATTACATGTGCAGTGATTACTTTTATGACTGCCATCATCATCACTGCCATCATCTCCATCCTCAGCATCCTCACCAATAGATTCCCAGTAGCATCTCTGTAGAGGAGAGAGCCATGGCAGAGAAAAAAGAGACCCAAGTTCAAATTCCGGCTCCACCATTTTTGAGCAAGTCAATTAATGTGACTGTCTTATAAAATGGAGATGATAAAATCTGCCTTTTCAGGGTTATTTTAAAGATTCAGTGAACTTAGTGAAGTGAAAATATCCAGCGCATAATAAGTGCTTAACACAAGTTAGTTGAGCCTGAATTTGAATAAAGCTCTTGCAGCAAAAGAGCCTTTGGTTTTAGGATGTCTCTCTTTCACTGCTGAAACCTGAAAGAGGCTTAATAATTAAAGAAAAACTAGGGACTTCCCTGGAAGTCCAGTGGTTAAGACTCCGTGCTTCCACCGCAGGAGGTGCGGGTACGATCCCTGGTCTGGGAACTAAGATCCCACATGCCGCATGGTGCGGCCAAAAAAAACCCCAAAACCGAAAACAAAACAAACAAAACCCCCAACATTCCCCTCCCCCAGTTAGTGAAAACCAGAGATATCTCGCAACCTGTTTGAAATAACAGTTAACCCTGTGTTGAATTCTCTGACAACCTGATGTTATCATCACCACAAAATAGTGCTGAGCAGTCAGTTGGCTGATGAACAGACATCTGTTGAGCATCTTCTGTGTGTTCGGTGTTGTTCCTGGCACTCTACAGAAGGCCCCAAAGAGCTTGAGTAGGTCAATACATAAATTGCACCAGAAAGATAATTGAGCAAGGAATTAGAGACCCTGTAGTTCCCAGATCAATGGCTCAGACTCAGTTTACCCCAAGGACCTTCAGGTTCTGGCCTCTATATGTCTTCCTATAGCCTTATTTCCTACCATTCTTCACAAACACTCAAAGCCCCAGTTAGTATGATTGTGTAATGCTCTTTCATGCCCCAGTAGCTTTGCTTCTGCTATGGCTTCTGCCTAGATCACTCTGTCCAAAACTTTTTAAGCCACTTCATCTTTGCAAACTCAGTGAAGCCCAGCATCCCCCAAGCGTGCCCTCTTTGACTTACCATCTTGTGTGTCTACTATATTTCTATCTATTTTCTGTTCGTTGAGCCATATGAAATTGCCATTTTGTACATTAAAAGTGGTTGAATATTGTTGATTTCATTTGGTTAGAACAAATCCCCTAGTGTCCTACGTATGACTCTGTGCACTACTTCCAACCTTCCCCTACCGCTTATCTGCACCGTGACCTTGGGAAAGTTACTTAACTGCTCTGTGCCTGTTTCCCTATTTGTAAAGTGGAAATAACATAACCTATCTCATAATATTCATCGGGAGGTTAACTATATATAAAATTTAACAGAATCCCAGGCATATAATTAATGATAAGTAACGATAAGTGTTAACTTATAATCGCTGATGTATTTTACTGGACTCCTCTTTTATACTATAAGCTCATTGAGGGCATGTACTGAATATTATTTGACCTTATTTTCCTATTGCCAAGAAAAGCAACAATGATAAGTGACTAGTAGATGTTTACTGAATAAATAAAGACCTAGGTATGAGTTCCAGCTCAGACATAAAACAGCTGTGTGATCTTGGGCAAACCACTCGGCCTCTCTGAACCTATTTTTTTTAATCTGTAAAATGAGAATAATAATTTGACTATTCTGTATAGTCAAATTATTTTGACTATACAAAATATAGTCTATCTTTTCTATCTCCTAACATTCTGTAGCTAATGAACGGCATTCATTAATTCTGCAAATATTTTTATCGCCTGTTATATACATTCCTGGGAGTATGCATACTGCCAAAATATTTTGGAGGTGAAGATGCCTTGTCATCTGTGAAACTCTAATCATATGTAAGGGGTTACATAGAGAAGGAATCATTGGGCATTGGGCGTGAGAAAAAAAGGTGTCTTAATATGAAAGCTTCCCAGATGATAGAGAAAAATGAAGCATTTACACTGATTCTGAGCCCTGAGGTCTAACAGTAGGTCAATAACAGTCCATAATTAGATTTTTAAAAATTGTCCTCAGATACATATTCCACACTCTGACATAAAATTAGAAATAATTCCTCCTTCTACACTTTGAGGAAGTTGAATATCCTTAGGCTGTGTATATTTAATGCAGGAGGAAGAAGGGTAGGGTGATAAAGCCATGAGGGGCCTTAGATGGGAAGGGAGGGAGAGGTGGCTTAGGGGTCAAGTTCACTGGCTAACAAGCTTCCCTGGTGGCCCATCATCTTTCTAAAACATCAGAGGGAATGATTGGAATTGACACTATGGTTTGTTCCTTGGATGTCAGTGAAGTTCAAGTCCTTGCCTTGTTAGAAGGTCCCTTTGGCCTCACTGAGTTTGACCATTTGCTTTAAAAGGGATTCCCCAGCCCAATTCCAGACGACCCGTACCATCCTACACTCCCAAGAATACCTCCATTGTCCCAACCCTAATTGTCCCAGCCCAAATGCATATACAAGCAATGGGGAAGGAGGTAGGAGTCATTCATTCAGAAAAGGGACCAGGAAGTTGAGCAAGCAACCCTTCAGCTTGGTGCAGAACCAAGAAGCAAACATCCTCAAGAGAAAGGGGGTGTGGAGAGAATTATTGTGAGTCCCCACTGAGTGCCTACTATGTGCACAACACTGGAGGAGATGATTTCCACTCATCCTGCTAAAAAATACGATTCCTCCAGAAAAACATTCTTCTCATTTATAAATGGCAAAGTCAAATAAATAAATGGGCAAAGTCAAAGCAGAAATGATGTGGAGTAAAAATGAGTTGGCACTAAGTCTAAAATACTTTCAAAATAAAAATTTTAAAAAAACAGACCAAGTTGATAGATGTTAATCTGTTACCTGAGTGTTGACTCTTGGTTGCAAGTGATAGAAATCCAATGATACTCAGAAAAGTGGAATATTGGGGTGACCCATGGAAGCCGTGAGAACAGTGTGACTGGGCCTCAGGTCTAATGGGAACCAAGGACTTGGATACTCCCAAGATAATCTCTTCTCTCAATCCACCTCCTCTCTGAGTGGTTATTCCATTTACCTGCTTTCTCCCAGACTGGCTTTCTCCAGTTCCGATCGACACTTCTCAAGCTTTACATCTTTGCAGTCCTGAAGATAGATAGGGTTTCATTCCCAGTTCCAGATCCCCCATTCTCAGTGAAGGAATCTGATTTTATTAGATGCCCATCCATGGACCATCTGGAATCAACTCTGCCCAGGTGTGGGGTAACACTTTTCTAACAAGGCAGCTTCTAGAATAACCCTCTGGATTGAGTGGAGAGGGGAGACCAAGGATGTCTGGGCAGATACTCAGCATGGGGGTGAAGAAGATATAATGGTGTAAGGAAAAGGGCTTAAATGTTCTTCCTGCAGCATAGAAATACCTGCCATTCAGGAGCTTACTATACAACCAAAGAGGTAACATTTACCAGTTAACAGTTGCCAGTGTCTGAGGCCTGGCTGTAGGTGTGCTGAGCACTCATGGCTGTGGACTGGAACAGTATGAGAGGGAGAAGAAGGGTGATCAACAGTTATGCATGTATTATCTATGCCGTGTTCTGGTGCTTTGGTACATCCATCTCATTCAGCTCTTACCCCCATCTTGTTGGCATGGAAACCGAGACTCCGGGAGGTGAGATGATTTCCTCAAAGTCACAATTGTAACGAGCGGTAAAAACAAATTCTAAAAGCCGTGCAATTTCCAAAACCTTTATCACTCTGAAATCAAGCTCATCTGGGACCGTTTTTCTCTCTTCCCTGGAGAGAAACTTAGATTTTCAAACTTAGATTTCTAAGTTTTTCAAACTTAGATTTCTAAGTTCGAACTTTAAAGAAGAAATTTAAGCAGCAAATATCTGGTTTCCTTCCGATTTCTGTAAAGCCTTTGGTTCCACTTTGGCCTCAGGGAGCTGCTTGCCAACATCTCTGAATCAGTTGAACCATCCCTTTAAAAAATGAAAAAGTGCAACCAACCCAGCCCCAGATGATTCATGGTACACAACAGACATATTTATAGGCTATGTGCAGGGGTGAAATCCACTCGAGCCTCTCTTGTTCACACCTCCATGCATCTGCACGCCTGCAGCAGGCACTTGGAAGAACCAAAGACACTGCCACTTATTCACCCACACGCGTCTGCAATGGGGTTTGAACTCTCCGTGAACCACCACCAAGTCGCAGAGCCAAACTCTAAGAGCCCATCTGTGGAAGTGGAGTTCCGAAACGAGAATTCTGCTCTCGGTGCCTGTGAAATGTTCTGCTAGATGGTTTTTCTGTGAGTTCCGTCTCTCTTCCCTTGGAGTTTGGGGGGTATTGGCATTAGGGTTGGACTGATCTAGGCTTGAGAATCTGCTCCTCCTGACTCTGACCTTGGACGTATCTCTTAATCTTCTTGAGATTTAATGTCCCCTCTTTAAAAAAGAGCTATTCGGTGCTTTATGACCACCTGGAGGGGTGGGATAGGGAAGGTGGGAGGGAGACGCAAGAGGGAGGGGATATGGGGATATATGTATACGTACAGCTGATTTACTTTGTTATAAAGCAGAAACTAACACATTGTTGTAAAGCAATTATACTCCAATAAAGATGTTAAAAAAAAGGAGCTATTAATCACTGTGGGACTGCAGTTGTAAGCAAAGTGGGAGACAGGATTTTAGGAAACCCACAAAGCATAGAGAATACCCCCTGGGTAATAATAGAAGGCAGCTGATACCACCCCAAAGCCTGAAAGGGTAAGAGGAGGAGGTGGTTACTGGTACCCAGAGAAGGCAGCCGTATGGAAAGGGCTACAAGACAGGAACTGTAGTCTATAGCAGGGCGATGCAGCCAGCCCATCCATGGTGACCTGGAAGTGAGAGAGCCAGGGGACTAAATACCTTGACCATATTCTGCTCCTTCCCTCGACATCTGCTGGTCCCTCCCTTTGGCTGAATCCATCTAGAATCTGGAGGAATAGAGGACCCATGTGGTCTATACAGGTTAGCATCCCAGCACTCAGAGCAGGATGGAGAGGGGTGGAGGGTGAACCTGGAGGGCCCATGGAAGACATCCAACTCAAGTACCAAACAGAGGGAGAGATGCCCGTAGAGTGCTTCATCACAGTGCTTGGCATGGGCTATGTGTTTAATAAACAGTGGACCTGATTACTTAATCAAATTAGAGCTCTACCATTTGGGGATTCTCTTCTACTTCAATTTTGACTTTCAAGTTTATAGAAAAATTAGGGAAAAATAGTTCCCATTCTCCATGTTATTTGCTTTGCAGATTTGCAGATCCTCTTCATCCCAGAAATGACCTCTAGCACTTTCTGCATTTCTCCTTAGGGAAGGAATTCATGCATTCATGGATTACTCAACAATGCTTGGCTCAGCACCTTCTGTGTGGCAGGAACAGTACAGGGCACTGAGCCTACAGTGATGGACACACACCTGGTCTCCATGTTTGCAGGCTGGTGGAGGACAGGGACACATAAGCTACTAGTTATGAAACAGCATGTGAGATGTGAGATGGGGAAGGGCAGACAGGTGTGGTGGAAGCATGAAGGAGGCACCTCCACAGCCCGATTGGGGCTCCAGCCTGATGCTGGTACGGCTAAACCTTTGAAAATGAACACCTGAGGATTAGCAAAGAGGAGAAGCTCTTCACAAAGAGGAATGTCTTTAAATGCAAAGGTTTGAGGATTAGCAAAAGTCGTCGCCAGCCCCAACTTTGGTGTCTTTCCAACTCTTTGGTGTCTTTCCAACTTTGTGGTGTGGTGTGTGTTTAAATGAAGAAGCATAGGGTCTTTTCTAATTGCTTATAGAAAAAAAGACTCTTGTTTATGTGCTGAGCACATTCGTTTCCAACTAATTAGCTTGTCTGACAAAGCTGAACAAAGAGTCATTTCTGACCCTCCCTAGGCAACTAAACATAAGTGTTCTCTACTGTCTACAACGCTTCCACCGCCTTCTGGGTTGCTGCTGCCAATGAGGGGTGTGCAAGGGATGCCCACACATAGAGCTCCCTTTCTAACAAAGGGATCACAGTGACATCAGGAGCTCTGGTTGCGATGACTGCCTTCCTCCATTCTCAGCCTATTATCTCTGTATCTCTGCCTGTCTACAACAGAAAACAGCTGCAATGAGAGTCTGACTTGGTTTGCTCCAGAAGGTGCCCAGCATATTGTAGGAGAAAGAGCATAGCCCTCCGAATGGCCAGACCCTAGAATGCCCCCTCCCCTGTTATCTGGGAGCAGCAGAGGATAAATGGAAGTGGCCAATTGTCCTGGAAATAGATGCGCTGACATTCCCAAGGTTCTGAGTGATTCACGTGGTCCAGAGAGAGCAGGGGGATGCTGACAGGGTGGGGAGTGCCTTGGGCATCTCCCTGCTTCCCATGCCCTGAAAAAGAGCAACCAAATGTTTCCCATGCTCAATAGAGGCTGAGAGTGACTGAAGCGTGGAGTGGCCATGGCTTTGACCAGGAAGGATGGAGCAATTCTCAAGGGGTGCTAACAGAATGATAGAAAACTAGGACAGTTCCTCCGTTAGCATCATGTCACTCTAGAAGCCCCAGAGTTAACCAACAACATGTTGAGAAAGGAGAAGAGAGGAACCCAGAATGGTCCAAGATTTAGTTTTCTCTTCTTGGTGGAATTGAGACTCAAAACTAAAATTCAGATGTATTATAAAAGAAGAAAGAAAGTTTCGTATCTTGCCATTGTCCCTCCTCCGCCACACACACACCAAGCAAAGCACAGGTCCAGGTGTCAGAATCTCTGGGCGTTGGGCTCTGGTGCTAATTGCCTGCTAATAGCTGTGGAAACCCATTCTGCGGATGAGGAAACTGAGGGATGGAAAGGTTAAGTAACATGTGGCTGGTAACTGACTGAGGCAGGATGCTAATTCATGTCAGTCTGGCCCCTAAACCATTGTGTTTAATGTCACGACTCTGTCCTCTTAGAAGAATATATTTGCATTCGTGAAATGGAAGGTTCTAGGTGACATGATGCAGGCAATTGCCAATTACCTAGTGGGATATGGGTCATTATTAGCAAGTGTTTCAGTGGCATCTCCTAGAGTCAGTTCATTGGCTTTTACAAGAGAACACTTGCAGCAGCAAATTCTGAGACGCTTCTATCAGCCCCAGCAAAACCAAGGGGACATGTGATTAGGTGAATAATGGCCCTGAAAGTTGTCCAAGTCCTAATGCCCAGAACTTGCAAATGTGTTACCGTATGTGGCCAAAGGTACTTTACAGATGTGATTCAATTAAAGATCTTGAGATGGGAAGATTTATCCCAGATTATCCAAATAGGTCCAATATAATCACAAGAGTCCTTTAACGAGGGAGGAAGGAGGATCAGAATCCAAGTCCGAGGAGATGTGACAAAGGAAACAGTAGGAGTGATGCAGGGACACAAGCCAGGGAATTTGAGCAGCTGCTAGATGCTAGAAAAAGCAAGGAACTGAATTCTTCCAGAAGGAGGCCCTGCCAACACCTTGATTTTAGCCCAGTGAAACTAATTTAATACTTCTAAACCTCCAGAACTGTAAAATAACAAATTTCTGTTGTTTTAAGCCACTTAGTTTATGGTAATTTGTCATAGCAGCAATAAGAAACCAATTCAGGGCATTACCTATGGAAACATTAGATGCCCCGATGGTCATCAGAATCACCTCAGCAGCTGGTTAAAAGCATATCCCCACTACTCTGTATAAAATAGATAACTAATAAGGACCTACTGTATGGCACGGGGAACTCTTCTCAATACTCTCCAATGACGTATATGGGAAAAGAATCCTAAAAAGAGTGGATATATTTATATGTATAACTGATACACTTTGCTGTACAGGAGAAACTAATGCAACATTGTAAATTAACTATACTCCAATAAAAGGTTTTTAAAAAGCATATCCCCAAGCATCACCCCAGACATTTTTAACAACCTCCCCACCCCAGATCCTCAGGTGGTCTGATTCAGGGAGATCGAAAAATAATCAAGTAAGGAAACAGAGACTAAGAGGACCTAGAAGGTTGTTTTTCAGAAAATGGGTGATGATTTTTGTAATATGTTTGGCAGAATCACTAAACTCTAAGTAAGTTATTCATAAAATCCTAGATGTTGAAAATGGAATGGACCTTGGAAGGATGATCTAGGTCAATGCCTACATTTTTAAGACCTAAGAATGGAGGCAACAGGAGGGCCAGGGTTTCTGGGGAGTCAACTATGGAGTCTGGGTCTGGATCACAATTCAGTGCTGCAGGATAATTCCATTAGACCAAAGCAAGAGGGAAACGTGTTCTTTCTAGGGTGTCATCTTTTGTTTTGGGAAGACAATATCGATTTGAAAGTGTGTTTTTTCTTAGGTCTACAGACAGCTCAAACCAAATTTAAAAAAAAAAACCAGTTTTCATGCTCATATGCAGTTTTCTGGATTGCATATTTACATATTATAGTTTCCTTCTATCTTTCTATTCCTTATCTATCTATCATTTATCTCTCTCCCTGGATTTTAAAAAAGTTTTCTATTGGAATTTTATGAATCTTTATAGGTCATCTTGAGTTGCTAGTGAAATAAAAAGAATGATGTATTTTTAAAAATTATCTGAGCAGTTTCTCCAAAAAAAAAAATGGAGATAAATGGCATTAAAATAAACTGTGAACATAAAATAATGGTAGGGAGTTTTCCCTGAACTGCTCTGCCACAGGATCAGGAGCAGACAGAATTCTCCAAGTTACAGCGCAAAGCCTGGTAGACCAGAACCCTGAAATGGGGCACTGTCCTTAGAGAGCCCTGCAGGAGTTTATATTTCTGTGTCTGCATTCGAGTATGCATGTATGTGCACATGTGTGTGTTGTACATGTGTGCTTGTGTGTGTGTGTGTCTTGGCAAGCTAAAAAGGTAATAAGAGATGATCATACTAAGTGAAGTAAGTCAGACAGAGAAAGACAAATATCATATGATATTGCTTATATGTGGAATCTAAAAAAGTGATTAGAACTTATTCTAATGCGAACAAATGAACTTATTTACAAAACAGAAACAGACTCACAGACATAGAAAACAAACTTATGGTTACCAAAGGGGAAAGAGGGGGTCAGGGATAAATTAGGAGTTTGGGATTAGCATATACACACTACTGTATATAAAGTAGATAACCAACAAGGACCTACAGTTCCCTATAGCACAGGGAACCATTCAGTATCTTGGAATAACCTGTAATGGAAAAGAATCTGAAAAAGAATATATATATATATATATATATATATATATATATATAAAACCGAATCAATTTGCTGTACAGCTGAAACTAACAAAACCTTGTAAATCAACTGTGCTTCAATAACAATTAAAAAAAGAAAAGATAATGAGAGCATTCAGGAGAAGAATTAAATATATTTGTCCCTACAAGGTAAAAACTTTCAAGGTTCTGACCCAGGAGAGTCCCCTAAACATTACTCTCTAACTCCACAAAGAAGCCCCCAAACTCTCAACATTGTGAGGTGAACTTTGGTGATAGCCCCTGGAACGGAAATACAAGGGAACAGGGGAATGTCCCTAAGTGACTCAGGATCCCTTTTAAGTGTTTAAAAAAAAATACACACGGTAGATTCTGTCAAGATCCTGACATGTTCCCCCCGGCAGTCTCCCTTTCTAGTTAAAGAAATGCCCAGATGAAAGAGAGAAAGAATTCCAGATGAAAAGATGGAGATGTCCCCCCAAACAAAAGGGGATCCATGATCAGAATACAGCAGGTCCCCAGAAAATAAGAAGGGGAGAAAACCGACAAAGTCTAGTCTTTTATATGCAGATGCCAGTTTGTGTTGGGAAGTCTTTCCTCCCTTTTTTGTTTCTTGGGTTTTTCTTGAGGAAGGAAAGGAGGAAGGGAGAAAGAAGGGGAGGAAGAAGTGTGGGGAAAAGGCTTTGTAATGAATTCACGTGGGGACAGGCTGGCACCCCTTTCTCCAAGCTCATCTCTCCGCAGCCTCTCTTTTGCTTTATGGTCTGAGCACATCATAGCCCCCGAACTTGTGTGTTATTTCAGACCTCTGTGATTTTACTTGGACTGCTCTGTCTGCCTTAGAATTCTTTTTCTCTCCGTTTTCTATGGCAAAATCCTTCTCCATCAGGTCCTCTAAGACAGCCTTTCTAATTACTTTTTCCCAGTCTATGAAAGGTGCCCTCCCCTGTGATACAATGGGGTCCCATGCTAATCTCTACCATGACACTAGTTACACTGGATTAAAATAATCATTTCTGATTCTGTTTTCCAATTAGACTGTGGACTCCTTGAGGACAGAAAGATCTCTTACTCATTTCTGATTCTCTAGTGACCAGCCCAGTGCCTGACACACAGTGGGAATTCAGTAAATATTTGTGGATACTCCTGAGATAATCACTAGTGGAGCATGTGAGGAAAAGGAGTGAAAGAAAAAATCCTGCTACTCGCTGAGAGACACAAACCCAAGCAAAGAACGAGGTGGGGGTGGGATAAGTAGTGTGGCAGGAAGGATTTATACAGTCCAGATGCCTGGATTTCCCCCCTCAAACCTTGGAAAACTTAATCAACATGACAAGAGATATAACATGAGCTTTGGGTTATAAAGACTGAGTTTGAATTTCAGATTCTTTTAAGCACTTTAATAATGAGGTGAAATATTCTCTGTGCATATGGGTATGTGTGTGTAATTATTTATATGCTCTTTTCTCCTCTACAACTGTGAATTCCATGAGGGACCATGACTGTCTTGACATATTTCTGCTGTACCTCACACATATTTGTTGAATAAATAAATAAAGACATTACAAATGAATGTCATGGGCTAGCTGTGTGACCTTTGACAAGTTACATAATCTCTCATATATAATCTCTCTGTAGATAGATAGATAGCATATAGTTTGACAGATAGATAGTAGATAGATAGAGAGATAGATAGATAGACAGATAGATATACTCATGTATAAAATGGGGGTGATGATTTCTTAGCCAAAATCCTAAGAGCAATTCCTGATTCTCCTCTCATAGCCAACTCATGAGTAAGCTCTGAAAACTCTACCCCCAAAACATATTCCAATTTCATCTCTACCCCTCCATCTTGACTATCACCCTATCCAAACTGACAGCTGCAAAGCTTCCTAATTCATTGCCTACTTCCATTCTAGCCTCTCATAATCAAGAGCAGCCAGATTGATTTTGTAAAATACAAATCAAATCACAGCACTACCTTGCTTAAAATCCTCCGATGATCTCCCATTGTGCTTGGAATGGCATAAACACTCTTGACCTCGGTTTACTAAATTCTTCATGATGGTCATGTCCTATCTCTTCTTACTCTCCACTCTTCAGCCACACTGGCTTTTTTTTTTTTTTCTATTCTTTGAATCCACCATGCTTGTTCTCAACTGAAGACCTTTGTACTAGCTGTAATCTGTGCCTGGAAATGGACGGGTTTTCACATAGTTGTCTCACTCTTGTCATTCAGATTTCACCTTCAGTGGCACCTCAGAGATTCCTTCCACAATGACCTGATCTAAAGTAACACATGTTCTATATTTATCCTGTGTTTTATTGATCTTCAGAGATCTCCTCAGTGTCTTGTATTTTATTTATTTGATATTGTCTGTCTCCCTTACCAGAATGTAACTCCATGGATGGAAAGTACCTTGTATAATTCATGGCGATGTCTAGAATAGTACTAATAATTGGAAGTATTTATCAAATAAATATATAAATCCCTACATCTTAGTGTAGTTTTGAAGGTTAAATGAGATAATTTATGTAAAGCATTTAGCCCAGTGTTTGACACATAAATAACATGCAGTAAATGTAGTTATTCTAATCATTTATTACCTCGCTTTAACCAAAAAATTCCCACGTCTAAGTTTCCATTTCCACATCAATTCTATCCAATCCATTGGGAATTGGAGTGGGGGAGGTCCTTCAGTCAGAATTGACTTGTTTCTCTTTACTGTGTTTGGGTAATGGTACAGACCAGAACAGCTACCTATGGAGGAAAGGAACAGAGGGGTATAAATCAAGATTATGCTCGGCCACAAGTAACAAAAAATAATAAAAACACTGATTTAAGCAGATAAAGGGTTTTCTCCCCTTACATAGTAATATCTGAAGAGAGTACTTGAATATTTGGCTGAATACTGATTAACACAGGTGTGTGAGGAAACTACCTGATGTGAGGGAAAGAACCACCCGATAAGATTAGAGGAAGCCATGCTTAGTGCTCACACAGGGTTGGGAATAGCTAAAGTAGAAAACCTCTGAGGCACTGGGATGGGGACACAGAAGGATCTTGTCTCATAATGGGGAATAATTAGCCTAAGACTGAGCACTTCGCTGGTCCTGCTTAACAATTATTAAAAGCAAGATCTGAAAGAGTGAAACTTTTCCAAGGAATTTAACTGTGTCCCATCACGAAGCTCAAGAATATTTATAAGAATACAGAGAGATTCAGCACCCAACAAGGCATAATTCACAATGTCTGGCATCCAATCAAAAATTAACAGGTGGGAAAATACAACCCATAATAAGAATAATTAATCAAAATTGACCAAGAACTGACACAGATATTAGAATTAGCATACAAGGACATTAAATAGTTATAATTCCAAATATTCAAAATTTAAGTAGATATAAGGAAGATTAAAAAACCTTATATTGACATTGTTGAGATGAAAACTACAATGTGTAAGATTAAAGATACTAGGTGGGATTAACAAGAGATTAGATGCAGCTGAAGAAAATAATAGTGGACTTGAAGACATAACAATAGAAACTATCCAAAGTTAAATAAAGAGAGAAAAGATAACTTTTAAATATTAACAGCATGAGGTGTCAGATGGAGTCAAACAGTCAAATATATGTGTAATTGGATTCCCCAAAGGAGAGGAGCAGAAAAATACTTGAATAGGGGTTACAGAGCCAAGATTTCAGAGCTAATTTAAACAGGAAAATATAGGGAAAGCAAATTGGAATAAGCAAGAATAGGATACATTGATTCAATCATTTATATCTATAGGCCAGCAAGTGCATGTTTTATAGGTCAGTGACCCCTTTTAAAGAGTCAAGAGCAGGGCATAGAAGCACAGCACTCAGATCACTTTCACTTTTCAGGAAGAGTTTGATCCATATCTGCTCCCTTCAAATTGAACACCTGCTTCTTGAGCATCTCATTCTGCAGAAATAGGACATGTCCATGCAGTGCTTAGGCCACTCCCCTGATCCTTTCTTTACTCATCTTTATGATGTTTCTCTGCTAGTAACACTAAAAAGCACGAACAACAGTTCAGTCTCTTTATCCCCTTCTTGTTTTTTGTTTTTTGCTACAACACCAGCTGGCCCATATCAGATACCTTGTGTAAGGAATAATCTAGAAATTACAATGACCTCTTGCTTCTCTGTGGCTGTATTTTCTAAGGCTGTGGCATTATTCAGGGTAGGCTAGGTTTTGCTGTGATAAAAATGAAGTCCTAAATCCCATGGATTGATACATAAAAAAATGATTTATTGTTCACTCAAAATCCACTGCAGGTGAATCAACTCAGTCCCTTCCAAGGTCAATCAGGGATCCAGAATGCTTCCTTTTTGTGGCCATCTCACTAGGTGCATTCAGAGTTGCCACTGCAGGGAAAGAGAAAGATGGAGAGTTGGACAGAAACTGCTACTGCCTCAGCTTGGAAGTGACATGCACTACTCTACTATTAGTCTACGGACCAGGATCTTTCACTGCAAGGGGGATGGAGAACCAGATGTAGATGAGCATTGATCATTTCAAATAGAGCAGTGTTTCCTGAATTATATACATAGAGTACAAGTGTGTTGGATATTAATAACCTAAAATTCTGACATTTTTAATATTATGTGGTATAACAAGCGCTTGTGATGACCAAGCCACACACTTTTAGCCCCCTTGATTTCAGCACTGCTGTGGTGGACAGTTCCATGACCCATTGTCAGTGTCCCATATTAAGAGCCCTGGAGTCTCTCCATTCTGCTTTTCCCAAAGCTGGAAAAGGATTATCAACTGATCAACTCAAAAGTACAGGAAGGTTAAAGTCCTTTAGGGTAACTCCCAAACAATGAAGGATATGAATCTGTGAATAAATGTCTAAGCTTCCCTATCCTCTGGCAGGACAGTTCTGTCATGAATTCTCTGTGAATATTTAGGGGGTTCCTCAGCAAGACTATATCCCAACTGTCTACAGCTGTAGTGAGTTTATTATTACACTCTTGATTGGCTTTCTTTCCTACACTGCCTCATTTTCCCCATCCCTTCGCTTCTGTTTTCTGAAATCTCCTCTCAATAAATTAACTGTACACAAGTCTTAATCTTAGGGTCATCTTTGGGGGAAAAACAAAATGAAAATATAAGGTAAAATAAATTTAGAAAATACTGAGTTAACTGTAGTTAAACATGTTTTCTTTTATAGAAGCTCTAGAGCTTTAATATGCTGATGTTCATTCTGACTCTTCATGAGGGAAATACAGAAATTCGAGCTTCCCAAACTTGGATTGTAAGGTTTTATCCTCAAAGCAACTTGGAGAATTAGCACTCCGTGAAACACATGTTAGGGATGCTCCATCTAAAGTTTTTACAGCTTTTCTTATTTTTGAATAAAGAAAAATATTAAAAAGTTAAAAGGTACAGAAGAGTAGAGACAGGAAGAAAAGGGATTTTAAAATGTATCAAAATATGAGTACCTCATTTCTACCACCAGCAAGAACAAACATGATTACCATACTGGTACCAGCCCCAAGAGGAAGTCCAGTGGCAGGTCCCAAGGGTGGCCATTAAGTAGCCAGATATTCTTTGGAAAACTTCCTACAACTTCCATTGGAGAATGGAACCGTGTGTTCTTTAGTGGAAAAGAGCAAACTCTTCCTCTCCACCGCCCCCTCCCCCACTTTAATTACTGTGCAGGATGGTGAAATTAAACCCAGCAGGTAGGCAGCTCCAATACAGATCTCTGGAGCTATCTCATGCTCTGGTTAATTGTGTCAGCTGTGGAGGCTGATTAGCATAATTAATCTTACCTATGATTACCCTGAGGAGGGGGAAGTTCTGAATGCACAGGTGGGATCTGGTGACTGAGTGGCTGTGCCTATCCCCAAGGGACAGAGAAGCGTGGGCTGGAGAAGGTTTGAGGACCAGAGCCAGAGTCGTTTGGGTGAACACGGCACAGGGTTTCATGGGATACGGGAAAAGAGGAGAGGAGAGGCGGTTTGTACAGGTCAAGGCCCATGGACTGGGATGTGCCCACCTGTCTTTATATAGTTGCAGAATTCCAGGCCTCTTTGCTCTGTCAAAAGCTCCCTGAGGACAAGGTCTTTGTCTTCTACAGTTTCCAGAGTTCTTTCATCACTTGGTACAGGGATGGGCCTCCTATTAGGTTTGGGTAGAGTAAGATAATTGGAATAATATGGGGAAAACAAAAAAACAGATGGAATTAGGGGAAGAAATGAAAGAACTGTATTAGAAAAGATAGAGGAAGATAGATGGTTGGGTAGATGGATAAGTAAGTAGATGGAAAGATAGACCCTTGTGCAGCACTGACCACGTGCCAGGCTCTGTGCAATAAAGCAGCTCCCAAACTGCTCTCTATAGAGCATCTTGTTTAATCATCACAGCAGCCCACTACACACTGGTTCTCAACTTAAAGGTGCATAAGATTCACCAATAATGCTGGTTAAAATGCATATTAATGAGTTACACCTAAAGAGATTTTAGTTCTATAATCTTCAGATAGGATCTAGGAACCTGCATCATTTAGTGGTCCGGGTGGTTCTCATGTGGTTGGTCTGAGGACCTCACTTGAGAAATGCTCTTACTGAATGAATGAATGAATGTGTCCTTTGGGGCAGTTATTCTAGTAATCATTTTAGAAAGGTAGAGATGGAGGAGCAGAGCAAGTGAGTAGCTTGTTCAAGCTCCCACAGGTAGTAACTGAGGGTATATATATCTCATATTTGCCCTCCCTACTGCAGGAGACATTTAGCAAAGATTATGAAGGAGATCCTTGGTTGTCTTCAGCCCATTTCCTTAAAGCAGCAAAAGAGGCAGAAGCTCAAGGAAGGATGTATCCAATCTGAATAATTTCTTCCTTCATTCATTCAACCAATATCTTAAGCACATACTCTGTGCCAGATATTGAGATTGTAATAAAGAACAAAAAGACATGATGCCAGCCTTTTTGGAGTTCACAGTCTAAATAGGTATAAATGAGAATAATCTCATAAATACTACTTTATAAATTGCTCCAAATATATATATATATATATATATATATATATATATTTTTTTTTTTTTACAAATACAGTGTTTATGGTGTTAAGAAAAGATTTAACAGCGGCCCTGACCTGGCCTTGAGGGTCAGGGAAGGACTTCTATTTGAGTTGGTGTCTTAAGTATGAGTTAACCAAGTGAACAGGACAGGAAGAAGAGTGCTCCAGGCAGTGGAAAAACATGTGCAAAACTCTGGGGGGTCCAGGGAGCGGAGGGCTTGAAAGATAGAGAGGATGTGAATTAGGCTGAATCCTTAGAGCTGCACTTCTTGGGAACCAAAGTATGGTCTGGGCAATTGGATAAGATGCGTCTTCGGCTAAGAAGGATGGAGCCTCAATCATTGGTTTGGGAATGGGGAAAAGCAAAAGTTTCTGAAGGCAGTTTTATATGTTGGAGAAATTAAATCAGAAGGAGAATCTGGGTGGTCAGAAGCTAGTCCGGAATACAAAGAGGGTCTAGAAGAAGAGGTACTGAAATAAGTTTGTGAACAAAGTGAGGGCACTGGAGACCTGCTTTATTTGATGCCACCTGCAAAATCCAGGAGCCCAGTGGGATTAAGCAAACCTTTTAAAAGGCACATGGTAAAGGAGGGAGGAAAGACAAATTCCTGCCAGTCCCATTGTCCATTATAATGAAAGCACCTGCTTTTCTCCTCCACCACCCCAGAGCCTGAAGGCCATATTAGCTAGTTAGTATATGAATACTGAGCATGTGTGTCAGCAGGCAGTATGCTAGGTACTGGTTATATGGCAGTTAACAGAACTACTAGCTCAGTTCCCACCTTCATGAAGTTTACAGAGAGATGGAAGAGACCCTCATTAAGTCCATAACTACAATTCTGATCAGTGTGATGAATAATTAATACAAGAAAATTTCATCGGGAACCTCACCTGGTCTGAGAAGTCAGTGCTTGTGGTGGAGAGGGGTGCTTTGAGGACATGACACTTAAACTGAGACCTAAAGAACAAGGTTAGATGGGCAAAAAAGTGGCTGGTGGGATGGGGAATGCATAGATGCATAAACCCTGTGATGGTAGGTACTGCAAAGAGTCCAAGCAACAGAGGGTGCGTGTGGCTGCAGAGAAGTTCATTGAAAGAATAAACCAAAAAGTTTGTAAAGGCTTAGACCATGTGGGGGCTTGCAGTCGTGGTCCAGTGAGTGACTTTCTTCTAAGAGAAATGGGTGAATATTGAGAGATTTACCCCAGAGAATGGCAAGAGCTGGTGCATTTTCATTCTCTAGGGTGCTACGTCTCAGCAGAGCACAGGACAGGAATTCTTATTCCCACCAGGCTCTGTGCCTCCACTCAAGGGAATGGAAAGTATCCAACAGTGATAGGACGGAAGAAAGTGCATGGGTGACCTGACTCTGAGCAAGCCATGTCCCCCTTCTGAACCTCATCTCCTCCTTTAGCCACTAAGAATTTGGGCTCAGCACTCAGTAAGTATTCATTGAATCACTGGAGATAAATATACTTGCATTCCAGCCATGAGCTTTCTCTACAGCAGAGCTATTTTTCCCCCCTTTTAAAATGCCTCTTGAAATACAAGACATCATTTAAAAATGAGATCTTGCTGTAGATTGATATGCTCCAATATGAGATGAGAAAGGGAATAAAATCACATCCATTTAAAATCTGACAGAGGAACAGGAGAATAAAACCCTCTCAGTCTAATGGCAGGACTGAGCTGGGTTTTGTTGTGATTTTTAGTTGCCATTAAGTTTCTCAGCTCTTCCGGAGGGAGATAAAACACCCTCAAGAATAGCTATGTGTTGAACTGGTGAATTTCAGAAGGGTTGACACATGCAATGTGTGTTGCAAGTCTTTCCTGCCTGACTTGTTTCCACTTTTCAGTCGAGGTATCTTTCTAGTGGAGACAAATGAACCCGGTGTTAGATGAATAGAGAAGAAAGCAAGAAACATGGCTGGTGGCCCAAGATTCCATGTGGGAGAGGAAGAAGGGGGTCAGTGACCAAACCCAACATCTGACTGTCCCGTTGGCCCCATCCCTGCAGGGCGCCCACTGGAAAATATCAGTAGAGACCCATTCTCTGAATAAGAGCGTGGTAAAATTTCTCAGTAAGGGATTCGATTATAAATCACTTGGGCTTTTCAGGTCATGCAGTCTCTGTTACTCCTAGTCAGCTCCATGGTTGTAGCAGGAAAGCAGCTGTAGATACTATGTATGTGAATGGGTATGTCTGTGTTTCAAGACAACTACTTCTGAAACGAGGCAGTGAGCCACACCTGACCCATGGGCTGCAGTCCGCTGACTCCTGCTTCTAAATCATCTCGGTGGCTTCTTTTTTCCAAAGAGCAAAGAGAAAGGGCTGCGGAGTCCGGATGTAGGCTTGAAATTGACTCTGCCTTTACAGGCTCATGACCTTGAGATAAATGACTCTCCGTTTCTGAGGCTCTGTGGTGGACATTTGTTGTATTTGCTGCCTAGCATCCTCTACTCCTTCTCGAGATAACAAGAAAACAGATTTTGTGGGGTTTTTATTTTGGTGGGGGGTGTCTTACCTCCTCACCACTCTCAACCCAGATGGTTCTTGCGAAGAGGACTCCGTTCCTGGATCCAGAGATGAATCATGTGACCTGGGCCATACCAATCAGTCTGCACTGTCCTCCTGGCTTCAGCGATTGGTTCAAGATAAACACGTGACAAAATCAAGCCAATCAGAGTCAAGGGGACCTATTCTAAGACCTATGCTTGCGTTTGGAGGGAAACACGCTGAAATGATCAAGCCACAATAACATGGGAGCAGCTACTTGGGATCTGCAAATAAAGCCAACACATAGGACCACAGAGCCAATAGCGAGCAGACTGAGTTCTGATGTCACCATTTGAGCCCTGGCTCCAAATGGACTCGAAACCAAATTTTTCAGTTTCAAGAGATAATAAATTAATTTCTTTTGTTTAAGCTAGTTTGAATTGGATTTTTAGTCACTTAGGTCCAAAGATATCCTAATCCATAATATCCTAATCTACCTCAACTTCCTCATCTGTAAAATGGGAAGAATGATGCCTACATGATACAGTGTGTTCTGATAAGGAACTACATGAGAAACTGTACATTCTCTTTGATAAAAGGTTATGTTTTAGAATGGGGCCTCCATAATCCTTTATAACCAAATCTTCGATTAACCTAGATCCCTAAATATCAATGTTAGAAGGAGACTATGTGAGCATTTGTGAAAGCCTTTATCTAGATGTAGAACTTAATGAATCTCTTGGGTTCTTATTTTTCTCAACTTTAAAATGGGGATGAGGATAGAACCCAACTCAGGAATTTTATGAGGACTAAAGGATATTATACACTTGAATCTCTGAGCAGAGTACCCTGTACATAGTAGGCACTCAATCTTAGCAACCACTATTATTTTATTATTCTTTGCTGTGAAAATTTTCCAGTTTCTCTACTCAGGGGAAATAGATCAGTGATTTGGGGAACAAAGGAGGCAATTTCAGCATTAACCAAAACAAATATAAATAAAGTCCCAAGGAGGCTTTAGCTGGAGACCAGGAAGTCTGGTTCAGACTTCAGTTACAAAGTTGAACTATATATAGCCAAAACACTGGCGCACTTAGGCCAAGATGGAGAGACCAGAGTGGGGGAAATACAACCTGCCTTGGTTTTGTGGGGTTGTGAATTTTGAACTAATCTTGGGTGAGGCTTAGCAGTCATCCGTGAGAAAGCTGTAATGAGTCGGACAATGCAGGAATGATGAAATTGACAAAGTGCAATTCTAAAACTTTGGAGTTCTCTCATAGATCAGGAAGGCTTTGGTAACATCTCCCAGCAAATGGGGTGATTATTATTTATAGCTGCCCTTTATTGAACCCTCACTAAGTGCCAGGCAGTACACTCAGCTGGAAAGCTTCCTCTCTTCCTCACAATTACTCTATAAAGGAAGGAGTAGAGTTAATAGAATTATGCCCATTTTAAAGATGAAGTAACTGAGGCATGGAAAGTTTAAGTGATGAAACTGCTACGTAATTCTCACAACACACAAGTAGTGGGGTAAGGAGAAAGGAGTATGTACTATGAGCCTGGGAGAGCCTGGACCTTTCTATTAATTAGCATTCCTTTAGGGCAGAAAGTAACCAGGAAAATAAAAGGAAAAAAGAACAACCCTGTCAACCAACTAGTGAAGCAATTAGATGAAAGTCAATATTAACAAGTTTCTGCAATTCCAGTGACCCAAAGGCAAGGATTCAGAGGCCTCTGCCACTTAGCAATTTTGTAGACTTGTGGCCTAAAGGGAAGGGATGTGACACAGGAATCGATTCTTTGCCAGCTGATTAGTAGCTGGATATTTCCCAAGCAGCCGGTGGACCCGTCCCAGCCAGAACCCTGAAGATGCTGCCGACAGTGATCAGTTAAATACAGAATTTATTAAGGAAGCTCTTTCTTTTAGGAAACAGAGCCTCCGGCCCTACACAGATACATAATTTGCGAAGGATGTTTTTTCTACTTCTCGACCTTGGCTACCCAAAGCACCAAGCCAAGAACAGCATCTTTGTTAACATCATTGACATTGGATTCCCTCATTTCTGCAACTGGAGAAGGTAATGAAGCTCAAGGGCACTTCTTCAGAGAGTAGGTCAAGCCCTCCAGCCAGAACAGGCCCAGGAATCTTCCTAGACTCTTCTCTCTGTTCCATGACCTTTAGCAGTCTGTCTCCAAGTACTGATGGCTCTACTTCTGTGTTCCCTCCCCTCCCCACCCGGTCCTCTCCCTCCCCTTGCCCACAGTGTTAATTCCCATCCACGACTTCCTAGAACTACTGCAACCGCTTCCTAACTGGTCACCCAACCTCATGCACATTCTTCCCAATCTATCCTTTACATGAAATCCACAGTGAACTTTCTACACTGCAGGTTTAATTGTGCCATCACCCTGTTTGGATGGTCCCACCACAATAGGATAAAACTAAGCTCACAGCATGAGATAATATCCTCTAAAATTTAGCCTCATCTCTCACTCCCACTTCCTCCAGTTCCCCATCATATTGAATGATATTCAATTCCCCAGACTTTACTTTTATAGATGCTATTTCTTCTGTCTGAATTACCTTTTCCATCCTTCCTCATGTTTCATTGGATTGAACAAGTGGTTTAATTTTATTCACTTTTTAAAGACTGAAATTAAGGGTTAAAAATCCCCTGAATTGAGTCAGGCACTTGTCTCTCTGCATTTCTGTGGCCTCCTCTTCTTTCCTCTTATGGTGGCTTAGAGCTACGTTCACACATTCTTTGACATGCCTCTTTTCAAAATGTGGAGCCTAATTCCCTACCCCTTGAATGCAGACCAAATTTGGTGACTTGCTTCCAACAAATACCATGCAGCAGAACTGATGGAGTATGACTTATGAGGCCAGATAATGAACGACGTTGCTGCCCCCTCCCCCTTGCTCCTTCTTGGATCACCCACTCCTGGAGGAGGCCAGCTGCCATCTTGTGAGGACACTCAAGCTGCCTGTGAAGAGCAATCTAGGGGCTTCCCTGGTGGCGCAGTGGTTGAGAGTCCGCCTGCCGATGCAGGGGACACGGGTTCGTGCCCCGGTCCAGGAAGATCCCACATGCCGCAGAGCGGCTGGGCCTGTGAGCCATGGCCGCTGAGCCTGTGCGACCGGAGCCTGTGCTCCGCAACAGGAGAGGCCACAACAGTGAGAGGCCCGCATACCGCCAAAAAAAAAAAAAAAAGAGTAATCGAGGACTCTAGTCAACAACAGCAAGATGCAAGTGTGCAAGTGTCTTAGAAATGGATATTCCAGTGCTAGTCAAGCTTTCGGACAATTGCAGCCTCAACCAGTATCTTGACTACACCCTCATCAGAGACCCTGAGCTAAGCCACCCTGAATCTCTGGCTCACAGAAATTGTAAGCATAATACTTTGTAGTTTTAAGTCACTAAATTTTGGGGTCATTCATCAGGCCTCAGCAGATAACTAATACACCTCTGGGGCCCAACTGTCTGGATTCAATCCTGCGCTGTCCCTAAATAGATCTGTGACTTTCAGCTAGTTACTTCATTTCTGTGTGCCTCAGTTTCCTCAGCTGTTAAAGAGGGAAATAATAGTAATTATTTCCTAGGGTTATTATGAGGATTAAGTGAGATAATGCATGTAAACTGCTTAGTTTAGTTCCATGCATTAAGTGCTTTGTAAACACTTACAATAATGATAGACCATCACACTATTGTAACTGTGGTTGAAACGTCTCTTCCAATGGCCTGTGGGCTCGATGAGGGCAAGTCTAAATCCCATTCTTTTTTGTCACTTTCTACCTAACCCAAGCCTGGTACACTGTACCTGCTTACTACATGAAGGGCAATAACTGAATGCATGTCTTTCAAATTTCTTCTGGAATCAGGAACTTGTACAGCACTGCAGCTAAGAATCTGGAATCTAAATTCAGACCTGGGTTCCAATCAGGGCTATACTTATAGGGTTACCACTTATAGCTGTGTGGTCTTAGGTAAACTATTCCACTTTGCTAAGGTTCTTGTTGCTTATCTGGAAAATAAGGATTAAATTAACCTTCATCTCAGCATTTTTTCTGGTTATCAACTGCTGCATGACAAACTGCTAATACAGAGGTGTATTTTTCAGGGTTCTCCAGAGAAACAGAACCAATAGTATATATATACATATATATATATTTTATATATATATATATATATATATACGCACATTATATATACATAATGTGTATATATACATATATATATATTTAATCCATATGATATACGGAGAGAGAGAGAGAGAGATTATGAAGAATTGGCTCATGCAATTACAGAAGCTGAGAAGTCCTACAATCTATTGTCTGGAAGATGGAGCCCCAGGAAAGCCAGTGTTGTAATTCAGTTTGAGTTCTGTAATTCAGTCTGAGAACCAGGAACAACAAGGTCCGAGGGCTGGATGTCCCAGCTCAAGCAGAAAGAACAAATTCACCTTTTCTCTACCTTTTCGTTCTATTTGGGCCCTCAGTGAACTAGATGATACCCACTTTCATTGGTGAGAGCAATCATCTTTGTTCAGTCTGCCAATTCAGTGTTAATCTTTTCCAGAAACACAGACATGCCCAGACATAATGTTTTACCGGCTATCTGGAAATTCCTTAGCCCAGTCAAGTTGACGCATAGAGTTAAGCAATCACAGGAGGCTTAAAACAAAAACACGTCTTGCTTGTGCATCTCTGATCGGGGCAGAGCTCAGCAGGGAAGTCTCTTCTTCGCTCCACTTGGCATCAGTGGTGGCTACTCTCCCCGGGAGCTAAGAATCTGCTTCCAAGATGGGTCACCTCATGGTTTCCAAGTCAGTGCTGACTGCTGGCTGGGAGTTCAACTGAGAAGGAGGCATCTTCATGTGTCCTGGGTTTCTTCACAGCATGATGGCTGGCTTCAGGAGTGACTCTCTCAATAGAGAGAGCCAGGCAGAGCTGTATCTCCCATTGTGCAGCCTTAGAAGTCACATAGCATTACATGCACCAGCCTCTATTATTCTAGACGGTCACAAAAACCACCCGGGTGCAAGGCGAGGGGAAATAGACTTCATTTCTTAATAGGGGTGGCAAGGTTCTGCAGTACATGTGGAACAGGAAAATCCATTCTGCCATGACTTTATCGTGATAATGAAATAAGACGAAAAATAAAAAGTGCTTAGCTTGGTATCTGGCATAGAATATGTATTTTAACAATACTTGTTAGATGAATGATAAATTTACCAACTGTGTGACATTGGGGAACTCACATAACTTTTAAACTTGAGTTTTCTCATCCGTACTGTGGGACTAGTATGATAGAACTTGGGGGCTTGTTGTGAAGTTCATAACACACAGTTAGCCATCAAAAACTTCCAAGTCTTTGTATTATTATTATTATCGTTATTATTGTGACCCTAGCGATACCATTCCTCTCCTTGAGGCACTCATAGAGCTGACTCATTTTGAGGTGGTTTACGTGTATTACGTTTATGTACCAATAGACTCCATCTCCAAGAGGACTGGGACCATCTCTCTCCTTTGGCATCTTCTATGAATCCAGTGTTGCTAAGTATGCAGTGGACACTCAATTACTGCCCACTGACTATGCAGATGTGTATTTTAGGGATCATATTAATAAATGTCTGAAGCTTGATAGTGACTATAAGAATATCTAAGGATTTATGCAAACTTTTTTCTTTCTCCATACCCATTATTTTAAGGTAGAGTAGCTTCTAATGGTCAGATATCAGCACAATGCCTTTATTTTGCCCTTTGTTCCTAAGTTAATTATGTTGGAACATCTTCATTAAGGTCTCCAGACATGATATATGGGGTCAATAACAGCCTAATATTAGCAAATGCCAGGCTGGAAAAGCTGAAGAGGAATGCACATTCCAGTCTCCTCTGAAATGTAAACTTTCTTCATCTGTTGAACTCCAGTGATTTCAAAGTTTGATGTATGATCTGGGGCACCAAATAATCCAGTTATGGCTTATTTGGAAAAACAAAGAAGATAAGGACCCCTGAAAAAAATAGAATAAAAAAACAATAGGCTAGAACATCTCCAGGCAAAGGTGAAGGTTATACACTAATTTATCTTGTTTCTCTAGATAATGCTCCCTTTATATCCTACTCCCCTTGTCATCTGTGTGATGACATGGGAGAAGGGTAGCGGAATTGATGGAGGGAGATAAAGGTTTGCTTTATAAAATCTGTAAGATCATTTCTCCCTGAGGCAAGCTGAGACCAGGACTGTGCTTGACTCATAAGGTGTGGGCACATGCTAAAATCTAAGATCCTTCCAGTCAAAGAGTCTCCATCATTTTTATGATATTGCATGATACCCAAAGAGCCACAGCTGGTGGAAGGAGAAGATGAATCATAATAAAATAAGTATCCACATGAGATTATTCTTATTATTCCCTGTGTTTCCTTCAGATTCCCCTGGTTCAATGGGTTGACTGGTGGAATGAGTACATCAAAGTTGGAACACATCTGTATTATCCATCACTGTATCTCCAGTCCCTAGCACAGCGTACAAAATACAGGATGTGCTCAGTATAGGTTAGCTCATCCATGCATTGAACAAATATTGCAAATATTTATTGAGCGTCTAGTGACATGCCAGACATTGTCCTTGACATAAATGAAGGAAAGAAGGAAGGAAGAAAAGTGACATGTGTGGAATACTCCCTGAGATCTTGCCTAGAGAGGCCCTAGTCATGTTTCTTATTTCTTATATGAAACCATTAGCCCATTCAGTTTTCTTTTTGTTTCTCAGGTAGATTACCTTCAGTTCCTGTTTGGGGACTGTCTTAAGCATAAAGGGTGGTAATAGGAAATTTGGGGGACTGTGTTTATTGGTGGCTGAGTCGTCAATACAAAGAAACTTGTTCAAGAGGGTTTAATATCATAGATGGCAAAATGGTTCTGGGTCAAATAAAAAGGACAAGGGTGAACAAAAGGGAGGTGGAATGATGAAAGGCCATGCAGAGCTCGTACTCGTCTAGAGAACCAGCCAAAGGGAGGCATTCGGAACTTAGGCTGTGAACTGTTAAGTAAGTGCAGGATCTTTCTTTTTATGTGGTGACACGGGGCAGGCACGTGGCTATGAGAGTTAAACAGCTATATAGTAGAGGGAACAAAATCCTCCCAAAGACACCCTCACTTCTGACACCAATTGTAGGTTCATAGGGTCCCCAAAACCACTTTTAGCTTTTTGGTAGTTAGCTGGAAGGATTCACGGAACTCACAGAAAGCACTTACGCTCACAGTTACAGTTTACTGCCAGGAAAGGATACAGAGTAAAATCAGTGAAGGGAGGAAGCTCATGGGCAGAGTCCAGGAGAGGTTTCCAATTGGGAGTTTCAGTCATTCTTTCTCCACGGAGTTATGTGTGGATAGTGTGACTTTCTCAGCATCAGTGGGTGACCATATGCACAGAGTATTGCCAACCAGGTAAACTCACCTGAGATTCTAGGGTTTTTATTGGGGCTTGATCATATACTGCTTGTGCAGCAGCCCATCTGGTGTTAGAACTGATAACGTTTGGCTAACCATTTGTCTTAAGCTCCTTCAAAGGTAGAACTGATACTGTATGACCGAAAGCCTGCCTTGTAAACCACATTGTTAGACTGCCTGGTGGCCAAGGCCCCAGGCAAACAAGGACACTCCTATCAGGTATGACATTCCAAGGGTCAAGGGATTGCATCCCAGTAGCCAAAAGCAAAAGTCAGACCTCTGTTTGGGTAAGGTTAATTCTTCACTGCACAGTGCCCTAACAAGGAAATGCAGATGGCCAACAGGCACCTGAAAAGATGCTCAGCATCGCTAATCATCAGAGAAATGCAAATCACACCACAGTGAGATATCACAGATATCGTACCTCACACCTGTCAGAACGGCCATCGTCAAAAAGAACACAAATAACAAATGTTGGTGAGGATGTGGAGAAAACGGGACCGTCGTACACTGATGATGGGGACGTACATTTGTGCAGCCGCTGTGGAAAACAGTATGGAGGTTTCTCAAAAAACGAAAAATAGAAACCATATGACCCAGCATTTCCACTCCAATGGAAAAAACCCAAAAACACTAATTGGAAAAGCTACATGTACCCCAGTGTTCATAGCAGTGTTATTGACAGTTGCCAAGATATGGAAGCAACCTAAGTATCCCTCAACAGGTGAATGGCTAAGGAAGATGTGGCACATATACATATGCGCATATATATATATATATATATATATGATGGAATACTATTCAGCCATTAAAAAGAATGAAAATTTGCCATTTGTAGCAACTTGGATGGGCTTGGAGAGTATTATGCTAAGTGATGTAAGTCAGGCAGAGAAAGACAAATACTGTATGGTATCACTTACATGTGGAATCTTAAAAAACAACAAACTAGTGAATATAACAAAAAAGAAGCAGACTCACAGACATAGAGAACAAATTAGTCATTACTAGTGGGGAGAGGGAATCAGGGAGGGGCAATATAGGGGTAGGGGAGTAAGAGGTACAAACTATCATGTATAAAATAAGCTACAAAGATATATTGCACAACATGAGGAATAGAACCAATATTTTATAATAACTATAAATAGAGAATAACCTTTAAAAATTATGAGTCACTATATTGTACACCTGTAACTTATATAATATTGTAGATCAACTATACTTCAATCCCAAAAAAGAATAGACATTGATATCCCAGCATTGCCCCAGTGAATCATTTATTTATTCATTTCTCTGTGCAAATAATGTGTTCAGCACTGTAGGGGAAACGGTGGTTTAGAAGATATGATTCTGGAGCTGACTCAGATGTGAGCAATAATTGGAGACATAGAGCAGGTGGAGGATGGAAAAGTGATCTAGTGATCTAGAGGGTTAGCACTGGAGATGAAAACAGGAAAGTTCAAGTGTACACTCTAAGGGGGCATGGGACTCCCAGGTCTTATTCCAGAAGAGTGAGAAGGAGAAAGTCCACCCATGTGGCCAGTGCATGGTGATAAGTCGTTCAGATTCATGGAAAACAGACAAACAGGAGTCACCAGCCAGATCTTTACCCCATTTTCTTTTCTTTCTAGAACTTACTATGTCTGACATTATCTGGTTTTCCTATTCCTTTCTTTAGTGTTTATCCCTCCCAGTAGGATAAGGGAGGATGCTTGCCTTTCTCACCTATTTCCAGGTCCCAGAAGAGTGCCTAGCACAAGGTAGACACTCATTATTCATTCGTTAAATGAATTTTATTCCAACCCCATGCCATAAGAAGGATCTCTGAACTTTCTACCTACAGGGCTTAGATTTCTCCAGCTAAAACCAAAGAGAAACTCACAGCCACCAACAGTGTCTAGCTCTAAGTCAACTCATGTTCATTTCTTTCCAGCAGGATAGAGATGCATTGTATCAGGGGGAACAGGAGGCTGTGGTTCATTTGTCCATTTAGATCCACTTAAAAGCTGAGGGGTAACTGTAGATGCAAAACTGCTGCCTTTAACTGTAAAAACTCCACACTGAGTTAATAAAGAATTGGGCACCTAGCTTTATGTTTTCGCATCTTAACACATGAAGGCATTTTTCGAAGGGTTGAATGAACATAATTATCAATTTCCACATGTATATTACTATTCAGCTAGGATAGGGCAAATACTTCCGAATCACAGGCTGTTTAGGAATGGCAATGAGCGCTGCTGCTCACTGCTCTCATCCACCAGGTGCAAGTTTGTGTCACTTTCTTTTGACTCCATTTTATCCATTTCCACATAAATCTCTGGTGAATGCAGAACACTGAAGCTGCTCTTGAAATCAATCCAATGGGGGACAAGATGGACTTTGACTTCACTTTCTGTAGAGGAAATTAGAGATACATCCTGATTGGGGGAGTATATATATTGGCAGGGAATAACGTGGGGGCACTGCAGAGGTGGACTCCTCATACTTACTGGTAGATAAGAAATTCAGACAAAGACGGGGCGGAGGATGATGCAAAATATTGGATAAAAGGGGAATCTTGGGCTTCCCTGGTGGCGCAGTTGTTGAGAGTCCGCCTGCCGATGCAGGGGACACGGGTTCGTGCCCCGGTCCGGGAAGATCCCACATGCCGCGGAGCGGCTAGGCCCGTGAGCCATGGCCGCTGAGCCTGCGCGTCCGGAGCCTGTGCTCCACAACGGGAGAGGCCACAGCAGTCAGAGGCCCGCGTACCGCAAAAAAAAAAAAAAAAGCGGGGGGGGGCGGGAATCTTTTGTTTTGGAAAAGGAACGTGTACTAAATTATGTATACAAAATGAATTTGGATAAATGGTTTATAAAGGTATAATTATGTGGTTATATGCATTTGGAGATATTCTGGTGTAGAAATTGAATGGGCTAAAATAGTAGAGTTAGAATACAAATTGGGCAGTCAGTTAAAAGAGACGTGGTTGGTTATGTTTCTGTGATAGTAATAGTGAGGCGAGCCAGGAACACAGGTGAAATTCAACCAAGTCGAGGAGAGTGTCCTAATAAGGGTGAAAAAAAAATAGGCAAAATTCTCAATTGCCTGGCTCTGAGATCCCCTTCCCTCAGGCTAATGCTTTTCTAATGAGGAGAGCCACATGCCTGGAAGTATAGAGCAACCAGGGGCAGATCAACGTCGGTCTAATACAGATGGCCAACAGGCACATGAAAAGATGCTCATCATCACTAATTATTAGAGAAATGCAAATCAAAACTACAATGAGGTATCACCTCACACCAGTCGGAATGGCCATCATTAAAAAATCTACAAATAACAAATGTTAGAGAGGGTGTGGAGAAAAAGGAACTCTCCTACACTGTCGGTGGGAATGTCAATTGATACAGCCACTATGGAGAACAGTATGGAGGTTCCTTAAAAAACTAAAAATAGAGTTGCCATATGATCCTGCAAACCCACTCCTGGGCATTATCCACACAAAACTGTAATTCCAAAAGATACATGCACCCCTATGTTCATAGCAGCACTATTTACAACAGCCAAGACATGGAAACAACCTAAATGTCCATGGACAGATGACTGGAATAAAGAGGATGTGGTACACGTATACAGTGGAATACTACTCAGCCATAAAAAAGAATGAAATAATCCCATTTGCAGCAACATGGATGGACCTAGAGATTATCATACTAAGTGAAGTAAGTCAGAAAGAGAAAGACAAATACCATGTGATATCATTTATGTGTGGAATCCAAAATACGACACAAATGAACATATATATGAAACGGAAACAGACTCACAGACATAGAGAACAGACTTGTGGTTGCCAAGGGGCGTGGTGGGGGAGGGAAGGACTGGGAGTATGGGATTAGCAGATGCAAACTATTATGTATAGAATGGATAAACAACAAGGTCCTGCTGTATAGCACAGGGAACTATATTCAATATCCTGTGATAAACCATAATGGAAAAGAGTATGAAAAAGAATGTATAGAGATATGTAGAACTGAATCACTTTGCTGTACAGCAGCAATTAACACGACGTTGTAAATCAACTATAATTCAATAAAATAAGATTTTTTTAAAAAACCATGGGTCTAGCAGATCCAGTATGGAAGAAGGTCCTAAGTGTGGTATAGAAGAAGCAAGAGTCCTTCATTCTGATCTACCCTGCTGATCCACATCCAAGGTCTAATGCTACATCATGGCTACAAGGCACAATGTGGCTTCTTTCCTCAAGACTATGCATACATAGGCATCAGAGCAAGTCTGCCTGGATTTGAATCCTAATTCCATCCCTTACTACCTATGTGACTTGGGGTAAATCTAACTCTTTTCTTCCTCATCTGTAAAACAAGGATGACAGCCCACATCTAGAATTATTGTGAGAGTTAAATGAGTTTTTTTTTTTTAAGAAGATGTTGGGGGTAAGAGTTTATTAATTTACTTATTTATTTTTGCTGTGTTGGGTCTTCGTTTCTTTGCGAGGGCCTTCTCTAGTTGTGGCAAGCGGGGGCCACTCTTCATCGCGGTGCGCGGGCCTCTCTTGTTGCGGAGCACAGGCTCCAGACGCGCAGGCTCAGTAGTTGTGGCTCACGGGCCTAGTTGCTCCGCGGCATGTGGGATCCTCCCAGACCAGGGCTCGAACCCGTGTCCCCTGCATTAGCAGGCAGATTCTCAACCACTGCGCCACCAGGGAAGCCCCAGTTAAATGAGTTTTTTCGATGCTTGGCATGTAGTGATCAATCATCAAATATTTTCTATGATGATATTTAATACTTTAAATAGAGGATGCATGAGTGTGAGTCTGGGTGGAAAGTAGAATGGTGTCAGTGAAGGCAAAATCCCTTCCTAAAGTGCCTCTCATACTCTGCCAGCCTCTCCTAGTCCTTTTTCATTCTGCCTGAATCTCTCCCCTCCATTCTCTCCTTAGTGGTTTAATTGGCATAGTTTCTCTTATAGGGAAAGAGGGTGTACAATGGTTCTGGAAACTTCAACTTTTTACAACTGTGCATGGTTGGTCAAATGTGTCCTATAGGGGGAGCCATTCCCTTTCCCTCTCTGCTTCTTACAACCAGTCCGTAGAAGACAAAGTTCTGCCCTCTCAAAAGGATCAAGTGATATGGTTGCCATCTCATTACCTCTCACTAACCCTCGAAGGGGAGAGAGTTCTTTATTTGACTTATGAGATGAGGGGATTATAACATAAATTGGATCAGCCTTCTCTATTGGAAAGGATTAATGTGCTAACCACAGTGGACCCCTCTTTTTCTCACCTCTTTTCTCTTGATGAGAGTGAGGTAAGCTATGGTTTTTCACACAGCTGGACAATGGTCAACCAGACCTAAATCTTCACCTTTGTGGGCCCTTCTATTATTTAGCAATTGGCATAAAACACAGTACCTCAAAATGTAGTGGCTTAAACCAACCATTTATTATTGTTTACAAACCTGTGGGCAATCTGGGTAGTTTTGCCAGTTTGGGAAGGGGGGGATCTTTCATGCATCTTCAGGCAGCTGGAGGGTTGGCCAGGAGCTGGCTGGTCTAGGATGGCCTTGCTGTGCTCCATGCGTCTCTCATTCTCCAACAGGCTAGCCGGGGCTTGTTCTTGCGATGGTGGTAGGAATCTGAGAGTAACTAAACCTAGTTGTATACGAGGACAAGAAGAGACCCACACATGCTTTCAAGCCTCTGATTGCATGAACTTTGCTATAATCTTATCTTTCAAAACAAGTCACACATCAGGGCCAGGGAACTACAGAATGACAGGCAAAGGGTGTGGATACAGGCAGGTCATTTACTGGGGCCATCATTGAAATCCATCTACCCCAGTCCCGAAGTCTGCTATACAGGGGTTTGGGTGTACATGGGTTGCATGGGTGAGAACAAATAGTCTTACCTGGGGAGGCTAGGACAGCTTTGTGGTGGAGGAGATTCCCAAGCCAAGCTTTTTTTTTATGGGACTACAAAAATGAATCTGATAATTTATTGAAATGTTTCCAGCTTTTTTATCATGCATCGGCTATCTTCTTGCCCAATACAATCAGAAATTATTCTATGAATACATATATTAATCTTGGATCAATTAAAAATGTCTATTATGCATTTTTTAAAAATTTTTATTGAAGCATGTATTCTACAAGAAAGCTCAGAGGCCTGATACAGCATGGTGCTTTGGAGGAACTGGCAGTAGCCAACAGACTAAGTAAAAGATGCATAGTGAACGCTGGGGTTGAAAGGTTGAGCTAAAGAGCTTAGGGTTTTTATTGGACCCACCTACCAGAAGCCACTGAAGGTCTTTATATTGTTGAATGATGTGATCTGCCTTCCTTTGGAAAGATAACCTTGTCCCCCAGTTAGGAAGAGGAAGAAGAGCTTTTACACCAGCCTGATCTGTAAGTCAAGAGACTTTTGTTGTCAAATAATGCTCCTTTCTCCACCCACCTGCTTTGTTTAGCCCTTTGGTTCCTCTCAGGAACATAGCTAAGTGCGTCTACTTCACAAACCTGGAAGCCAGCTCTTTTTAATAACATACCGGATTCTGGCCACACACACACACACACACACACACACACACACAGACACACACACACAGACACACACACACACACACACAGACACACACACAGACACACACACACACAGACACACACACACACACACACACACACACACACACACACACACACACACACACACACACACACACACACACACACACACACACACACACACACACCGGCTGGGATAAGAAGTAAAGCCCCAGTTTGAGCGTCTTCTCCTCCTCAAGCATCTATAATTTGACGGGGGAGAAATGCTTTCATTTCACGCTATTTCAAGTAAGATCATTAGCAAGATTCGGCCGGATCTTTATTATTCCTGTGCACGCTACCTCTATAAAGTTGAGAGCAACAATGGGGCTCTACTTATCTTCAGGAAACCAGCCCATTCTTTTGATGAAGGAAAAATGGCCCCAGCCCGAGGTTGCCATAGACACTGGAGAAGGCTGTCACAGAGCTGCAGTATACCTATTTCCTCGTGACATGCAGAATTAGAGGTTTTGGGGAATCAAAGGGAAAACTAGCCTGATGAAACAAAGGGTCCCTTCAGCTTCTGCTGACATACTTCTTTGCAGAAGCAACCTCCTCCAGCCTCTTCTCCTTCTCCCCTCCTCCCTGAAGCCAGGTGAATGAATTTGAATCCCAAGGATGGAGACAGTAACCTCCAGGTTTAGGTCAAATTCAAAGACCTTCCTTAAACCACATCAATGGCCTCCCATGGTTCCAAACTTCTTGACGTGCCTACAAGCGCTGAAAGGTCTGTCACCTGCCAGCATGTCCACTTTCCTCAGTCACTCTGCCACTGCCATACTGTCCTCCTTAGGGTTCATAAATATGCAACACATTTCCCACCTAGGAAACCTTCACCCCTGGTGTGTCCCCGCTTCCTAAACTCTCTCACTCTCGCCCCTTGTGTGGCTGGCTCTCTTGTTGTCCAGGCCTCATTTGAAGGTTGCTTTCCCCGGAGACCCTGTCTGACTGTGATTATATCTACAAGAGTTCCTCCACCCAGTTATTCTCCATCACATCATCTTGGTTCTTGCCTGGTAATTTTCACCATCTATAAGTATCTTGTATTTACTGTTTGCTTATTTATGGCTGGTCTCCCCCACTAGGGTGCAAGCTGTGTAAAGGCAGGCGCCTCATAGATGTCTCTGTTCATTTTTGCCTGGTTTCCTCCCACTGCTGACGCTCAGGCAAGGATTCAAGTGCAACTGGTTTATTTGGGAGGTGAAGGGAGTGCAGTCAGCGGATGGGAGTGAGACAAGGAAAAGAAGACAGCCAATAAAGGTCCATGAAAACAGGGTACAATTCTGTGTGGCTTATACATCAGAAGTGTATTTCTCACAGTTTTGAACAGTTCTGGAGGCTGGAAGTCTGAGATCAGGATGCCAGCAGGGTCAGGTTCAGGTGCAGGTTGCAGATGGCCAACTTCTCCTTGTGTCCTTTCATGGTGGAAGGGGAAGGGAGCTCTCTGGGGTCTCTTGTATAAGGGCACTCATCGCATTGATAAAGGTCCCACCATCACTTCCCAAAGGCCCCAAATACCATCACATTGGATGTTAAGTTTTAACATATGAGTTTGGGGGGACAAAAACATTCAGTCTATAGTAGGTGTGTCATCAAGTGACTTACCATTGGGGCAACTGGAGTATGAAACTCCTTGGGACTCTAGGAGCCAGTGTAGACACAGATTCAGAGTTGTCCCACCTGAGGAGTGAGTGATAGGGCTGGGGTGGTTACACATTAGCTCCCGTCAGTCACTGAAGGCTGTTCTCAGGGAGAGGGAAGTCTCCAGCTCTGTCATCCTGCCATCCTGTCCATCAGCAGAGCAGGCTCTAGTGGCCAGAGGAAATCTTCAAGGAAAGACTTGTGGATGCCAGCACTGAGAGTTGGGTTGTGTGTACTATACTGATAAGGCCTAAGAGGAAATGGAGGGGATCCTGATAGCATATGTCACAGTGCTTCACATTTGTTGACTGAATGCATGAATGAATGAATGAATTCTTTGCCTTTTGCTGCAGCTAATATCTGACCCTCAAGAAATGTTCAACAACTAGCACACATTAAGGAAGAAAAAGCACAGATTTTCAACTCAGGCAGAGCTGGGTTCAGATCCAGCTGGGTGACCTTAAACAAATTACATGGCCTCTCTGAGTCTCAGTTTCCCCACCTGTAAAATGGAGAATAATAACTCCTGCCTTGGGGGATTATTTTAAAATGATTAGAGATAGTGTAAACCAAGTTCATAATTGCATCTGGCACACAGTAGGTGACCAATAAATCTCATCTCTCTTTGCCATGAAAGAGCAGCAAGTTCTACATGGCAGTGTGTGGTTAAGGGCTAAATTGAACAACAAAAATTAGGAGACCCACGAAAGCTGCAGTGGTCATGAATAGCTTCTAGAGGGGTAGATATGTTTTGAAGAATGTGTAGGGTTAGGGTGGATCTGGGCGAGATTCGAGACTAAGAATAATAATTACTTCTACTTATTAGAGGCTCACCACGTCTTAGACCCTGTGGGAAGCACTTCGTATATGTATTTCCTAATCTGCACAATATTACCCTATGAGGTAGATATTACTACCCCCACTGCCCTCAACCCTGAATATGAAAAAACCAAAGGATAAGTTACTTACCTGAGGCCACTCAGCAAGTTAGTAGAGGAGTATAGACTCTAAGTAAGAATTGTCTTGGAGAGCTTGGTAGGGAAGAGATAATGTAGTTCTTCCCAGAAGGTACCTACAACATAAAGGTGGGGGCAGGACATGTGGGTGGGAGCAACTCAGCAGGAGTGATGGGAACCACATGAAAATGAAGGCTGGCCAAAAATATGGGATTATGTGAGGGCTACACGTAATTAAAGGGATGCAAGGGTCAAGATGCAGTGTTTTTAAATTTGAGGTGAACGTTACATACAACGAGTACACACATATTGATGGTACAACCCAACGAATTTGTTCCTCTGTATACACCCATGTAAGCACCAGCCAGATCAAGATGTAGAATGTTTCCATCACTCTAGAAAGTTCCCTCATGTCCCTTTTAAATCAGCAACTCCCTCCCCACCACCCCAGGGACTCACTCTTCCACCTTTTATCCCCAAAGATCCAATTTTTAAAGTAACATCTTTTTAATGCATAAAAGAAATACGTGCTTGTAGAAAACTCACACAATGACAACAAGATTGAAAGGAATAAGTGAAATCATCCATCATCCTATAGCTCAGAAGTAACCACCTTGAACATTTTGGTTTATTCCTTGCTGTCTTTACATTTTTAAAATTTTAGCTTGGAACCATACTATATATTCAATTTTATATTCCGTTTTTTAAATTAATCATTAGGACAGAAGCATCTTCCCAGGTGAATTACAAATTCTTTGTAAACTTCATTTTACATGACTTCAAATATTCCATTGAGGAATTCAGCAAAAAGCGCTTACCAATTCTACATGTTGGCTGTTTGAGTTTGTTTCCAATGTTTCATAGTAATGAACACCTTTTTCCATAAACTTGTCTGGATTTCAGACTGTTTGATTAGAATGAGAGTGGAAGTGATTAAAATAATACTTTTTTTTTGCGGGGGTGGGGGGTGGGGGGGCGGTGCACTGCACAGCTTGTGGGATCTGAGTTATCCAACCAGGGATCAAACCCGGACCCTTGGCAGTGAAAGTGTGAAGTCCTAATCACTGGACCCAGGGAACTGCCCAAAATATTACGTATTCTTCAAACCCTTGATACATATGAGTCAACCAGCTTTCCAGAACAGACCTACTTACATTCCTATCATCTGGGTCCACAAATGGTACCACTGAAGTTCAACCTCATCAGCCTTAAGCACCATGGTGTTTTTGTTAAACTTGAAGGACTGTCTGGGAAAGCTCCGAAAAGCTCTCCTACCGAAAGCTCCACTCGGTGTCCACACTGAAGAATGGATGCTGGTTTATTTTTCCTCTCCTATTCTTTAATGCTGAGACATTCTGAATAGGTGACCTCGTAAATGACTCTGGCTCAACGTCTAGAGCCATCAAGGACTCATGAGTGGGGAAGACAGACAAGGGACATTTGTGGGCTGCCTTGGAGCAGGGCCACAGATGGCTTCTGTTATATAACCTCCTTCTGAAGAGTACATTCTGCCCACCTCTCATTTCATCACGGGCGTGAAGGAAAACGTTGACAGACCCAGTCTGTGACTTGGGCATCTTCAAAGGGGGGCTTTGTGAGGACAGGAGCCACGTGAGAGCTGATAATTACAGTGGAGCGTGCAGCCGAGAGGCATAATGATCAGGGCGTACCTAACATTTAGGTCAGACTCCATACATGGCCTTTGAAGGCTGTTTAAAATCACCCTCCCATCTCCAGGAAATCTGGCCTTTTGCACTGGAATCAAGGACCCAAGTATATGTGCAGATCTCTCAATAGGACACTTCCAAACTTGCTTCCAGGAAAACCAGTCCAACGAAAATTCTCCACCATGGACAGGAAAACTCCCTTCTCACAGACTTTCAAAAAGCCCCAAAGAGTAAGTGCAATGATGGCTGTGTCTGGGAGCCAGAGGCTCCTGTGAACAGGTGGTCTCCTTCCAAACCCACCTTGGAAGTACTGCTTCCTCGTCTAAGGTTGGATACCCTTGAGCCTGTGCTTATGAACATGCCTACCTTCTCCGGGTTCTTCTCTCTGTGACTTTGGCTAACACAATGGCCACTACCACTCAACTACTTTCCTATCTCTATTCTCACGTCCATCGTGCATTATGGCGATGGGCACATGATGATTTTTGTTGTGAGTGTGTGTGTGTGTGTGTGTGTGTGTGTGTGTGTGTGTGAATTTTCTAGGATCCATTGTTAGGTGCTGTCATGTTCAGCCATAACAGTAGTTATGACATTTCTCTGACAATTATTTACTACCTGGGGAAAAAAGACAGAAGGAAAGTTGTGTGTGTGTAAACAGTGCGCAGCTGGTGAATTTATAGTCTCTGAAACCCCTGAACCCTGACACCCTTGGTTCCTTTGTGTATATTCTGTGATTTGCAGTTTATAAGGCACGGCCACCCACTCCCCCACCAAAATGAGTCCAGTTTCCATGCAGCCATGTCATGAGGCCAGGGACTGCGCAACAAAGGACCAACCCTTCCGTACATCCCTGTCATTCCTCTTAGAGTCCCTGCCACCTCCTCAGGACACTGTGAACGTGTAGGATGCAAGTCCCCAATACATTTGGAACGCAAATCACCACTTCTAAAATTAGGAACACCTCTGTTGCTCCTGCAGCTTCTGATTCAGTGAACTCAAAACACCCCTCCGCCATCTCCCCAATTCACATACTCTCTTAATGGATTTTGAGGAATAAAAATCGGAAAGGGATATGAGGATGTCTTCAGCCTTGACCAAATACACTCAAGACAAAGGTACACAAGTGCCAGGCTTTCTTATTCTCTTCCTCCTCCTCCTTTTTTTTTTTTCATGGTTAATGCAGTATTTATTATACCCAAGCAATGATAAACAGTAAAAGGAGAAACAGCTAACACTGCTTTCTGTACTGTACCCAGGACCAGATGCCAACACCATTATAAGCTCCTCCTGACAGCTCCCTCCCTCCATATTGTCCAGGCTCTTCTGTCTCTGTGGAATTCTCTTGTTTAATCAGCCATGTCGTAAATGTAAGGCCAGACACTATAAAACTCTTAGAGGAAAACATAGGCAGCGCACTCTGTGACAAATCACAGCAAGATCCTTTTTGACCCACTTCCTAGAGAAATGGATATAAAAACAAAAAGAAACAAATGGGACTTAATGAAACTTAAAAGCTTTTGCACAGCAAAGGAAAACATCAACAAGACTAAAAGACAACCCTCAGAATGGGAGAAAATATTTGCTAACAAAGCAACTGACAAAGGATTAATCTCAAAATTTTACAAGCAGCTCATGCAGCTCAATATCAAAAAAACCAACAACCCAATGCAAACATGGGCAGAAGACCTAAATAGACATTTCTCCAAAGAAGATATACAGATTGCCAACAAACACATGAAAGAATGCTCAACATCACTAATCACTAGAGAAATGCAAATCAAAACTACAGTGAGGTATCACCTCACACCAGTCAGAATGGCCATCATCAAAAAATCTACAAACAGTAAATGCTGGAGAGGGTGTGGAGAAAAGGGAACTCTCTTGCACTATTGGTGGGAATGTAAATTGATACAGCCACTATGGAGAACAGTATGGAGGTTCCTTAAAAAACTACAAATAGAACTACCATATGACCCAGCAATCCCACTACTGGGCATATACCCTGAGAAAACCATCATTCAGAAAGAGTCATGTACCACAATGTTCACTGCAGCTCTATTTACAATAGCCAGGACATGGAAGCAACCTAAGTGTCCATCGACAGATGAATGGATAAAGAAGATGTGGCACATATATACAATGGAATATTATTCAACCGTAAAAAGAAATGAAACTGAGTTATTTGTAGTGAGGTGGATGGACCTAGAATCTGTCATACAGAGTGAAGTAAGTCAGAAAGAGAAAAACAAATACCATATGCTAACACATATACATGGAATCTAAAAAAAAAAAAATTGGTTCTGAAGAACATAGGGGCAGGACAGGAATAAAGACGCAGACGTAGAGAATGGACTTGAGTACACGGGGAGGGGGAAGGGTAAGCTGGGACGAAGTGAGAGAGTCGCATGGACATATATACACTACCAAATGTAAGATAGATAGCTACTGGGAAGCAGCCGCATAGCACAGGGAGATCAGCTCAGTGCTTTGTGACCACCTAGAGGGGTGGGATAGGGAGGGTGGGAGGGAGACGCAAGAGGGAGGAGATATGGGGATATATGTATATCTATAGCTGATTCACTTTGTTATAAAGCAGAAACTTAATACCATTGTAAAGCAATTATACTCCAATGAAGATGTTAAAACAAAATATTAGCCATGTCTTTTCCCCCAGTTTTATTAAGTAATAATTGACATACATCACTGTGTAAGTTCAAGGTATAGCGCATGATGGTTTGATTTACGTAGATTGTGATCACCACAATAGGTTCAGCTAACGTCTATCTTCTCATATAGATACAATAATAAGAAAGTTAAAAGAAAAAAAATTTTTCTTGCAATGAGAACTCCTAGGGTTTACTCTCTCTTAACAACTTATATGTTGTTAAGAGAGAGTAAACCCTAGGAGTTTACTGTGTGCAGTAGTTTACTGTGTGCAGCAGTGTTAACTGTAGTCACTGTGCTGTACATTACATCCATAGTACTTATTTATCTTATAACTGGAAGTTTGTACCTTTTGTTTTTGTTTTTTGTTTTAGATTCCACATATAAGTGAGATCATACAGTATTGGTCTTTTTCTGTCTGACTTATTTCACTTAGTATAATGCCTTCAAGTTCCATCTCTGTTGTTGCAAATTGTAGGATTTCCTCACTTTTTAGGGCTGAATACTATTCCATTGTATACATATACCACAACTTCTTTATCCATTCATCTGTCAATGGACATTTAGGTTGCTTCCATGTCTTGGTAACTACATAAATCCTGCTGTGAACATGGGGGTGCAGATATCTTTTTGAGTTAGTGTTTTCATTTCCTTTGGATACATTCCCAGAAGTGAAATTGCTGGATCATATGGTTGTTTTATTTTTAATTATTTGAGGAGCCCCCATAACATTTTCCATAGTGGCTGTGCCAATTTACAGTCCCACCAACAGTGCACGAGGGTTCCCTGTTCTCCACATTCATGCCAGCATTTATCAGTTGTCTTTTCAATGATGACTATTCTTTCAGGCAGAAGGTAATATTTCATTGTGGTTTTATTTGCCTCACTGAACTCATAACACCAAATTAGATTTTTGGTTTTTATAGGTTATGAGTGACTTGCAGGCAAAGACCAACTTGGTTCCCTTACGTTTGCCTTCATAGGGTTTAACTCAGTGTCAAGCACGTAGTAGGCGCTCAGCAAATATTTTTAATATATGAATAAACCTGCCCTGTAGTTTATATAAATAAGAATAATACTTACAATGAGTACTTGCTATGTGCTAGGCAACATTCTAAGTGTCTCTTTTGCACACACTAAACCCTTACTGGTGCAGGAGATAATATTATTATCCTTCATTTTACAGATGAGGAAGTGGAGGCCCAGAGAGTTTCAGCAACTTGCCCAAAGTCACACCTTTTCTGGTAGGTGGTGGAGTCAGGATTTGAATCCGAGTCACCCAACTTCAAGTAGAATCGGTAAGTTTAGCCTACCATTATTTTATATTATCCCCTGAATGATAATGAAGACCGAAGGGTTCAATCATAGGAAAAGAGTAGTGAGTAAAATGATTTCAGATTGACCTAAGAATACATTTCCTTTCCACCATCACTAATACTTATGCCAATATATGTTCATTCATTTGTTCCTTCTTTGCTCCTTCTACAAATATTTACTGACTGACTACCATGTTCTAGGAACTGTTCCATGGACTGGCTTTTAGTAATGAACAGAAAAGGACATCAGTCTTTATCTCCACAGAGCTTAGAATCTAAATTCATTTCAAGTTACCTCTCTTTCAACAAACATCTCCTGAGAACCTCCTTTGTGCCAAGATCATACTAGGTTCTAGAGATACAAAAATGAATCTGGAAGAGTCCAAGCTCCTTTAAGAATTCATAATTGGTAGGGGAGACAGACACAATAGCAATAATTAAGATGGAAAGAAAGACAAATAAAAAAATGATATAACCTTCCTGAAAGCAATTTTCAAAAGTGAAAATAGATAGATAAATAAATAAATAGAGGTGAAGAAGAACAGAAATTTGTGTGAGGGGGATGAATCCAACTCTAGGACTCTATGGAAGGCTTCCTGGAAAGGATATGGCTGTCCCTGAATCTTGAGGCATCTCCAGATGTCAACCAGGTGAAGAAAGTTGGGACAGCTCCAGCAAAAGCATAGAGATAAAGAAATACTCCTCTGTGTGTCTACCTATAAGCATTCTGGTATTTCTAGAGAAAGTGAGAAGCAAGGACAGGAGATAAAGTTGGAGAACATAGGAACATGGGCCATAGGACATGCTGGAGAAATAAAGAAAATGTTTTCACTCAATTTCGTTTCTTTTTATGGCTGAGTAATATTCCATTGTATATATGTGCCACATCTTCTTTGTCCATTCATCTGTTGATGGACACTTAGGTTGCTTCCATGTCCTGGCTATTTTAAATAGAGCTGCAATGAACATTGTGGTACATGACTCTTTTTGAATGATGGTTTTCTCAGGGTATATGCCCAGTAGTGGGATTGCTGGGTCTATTTGTAGTTTTTTAAGGAACCTCCATACTGTTCTCCACAGTGGCTGTATCAATTTACATTCCCACCAACAGTGCAAGAGGGTTCCCTTTTCTCCACACCCTCTCCAGCATTTATAGTTTGTAGATTTTTTGATGATGGCCATTCTGACCGGTGTGAGATGGTATCTCATTGTAGTTTTGATTTGCATTTCTCTAGTGATTAATGATGTTGAGCATTCTTTCATGTGTTTGTTGGCAGTCTGTATATCTTCTTTGGAGAAATGTCTATTTAGGTCTTCTGCCCATGTTTGGATTGGGTTGTTTGTTTCTTTGATATTGAGATGCATGAGATGCTTGTAAATTTTGGAGATTAATCCTTTGTCAGTTGCTTCATTTGCAAATATTTTCTTCCATTCTGAGGGTTGTCTTTTTGTCTTGTTTTCCTTTGCTGTACAAAAGCTTTTAAGTTTCATTAGGTCCCATTTGTTTCTTTTTGTTTTTATTTCCACTTCTCTAGGAGGTGGGTCAAAAAGGATCTTGCTTTGATTTATGTCATAGAGTGTTCTGAGGTGGATGGACCTAGAGTCTGTCATACAGAGTGAAGTAAGTCAGAAAGAGAAAAACAAACACCGTATGCTAACACATATATGTGGAATCTAAGAAAAAAAAAATGTCATGAAGAACCTAGGGGTAAGACAGGGAATAAGGACACAGACCTACTAGAGCATGGACTTGAGGATATGGGGAGGGGGAAGGGTAAGCTGTGACAAAGTGAGAGAGTGGCATGGACATATATACACGACCAAACGTAAAATAGATAGCTAGTGGGAAGCAGCCGCATAGCACAGGGATATCAGCTCGGTGGTTTATGACCAGCTGGAGGGGTGGGATAGGGAGGGTGGGAGGGAGGGAGACGCAAGAGGGAAGGGATATGGGAACATATGTATATGTATAACTGATTCACTTTGTTATAAAGCAGACACTAACACACCATTGTAAAGCAATTATACTCCAATAAAGATGTTAAAAAAAATTCCACACACACAAAAGACCTATGAGAACTTCCATTTTCTACATCATATTGGACAGAAATAAAAAGTAAACAAACTGGTCTTCACGGAGCAGAGAGGAGGTGATCGTCCTTCTAAGATGAGTTGTATAAAACTTAGATCTTGGGAGACAGCTATGATATGAATGATTATTCCTTCTCCAAGAAATACTTCAGATAAGTAACTGGACTTCCACGCTGGACTCCTACTTTGTATGAGAAGGAAACTGTCCTTAAACAAGATTGATGTTCAGGTTCAGGTTATTCCATAAGCGACAGAAAATAATGTCAAGGGGGGAGAAACATGAATAAAGACAGGCCTGAGAAGAATAATAAAGGGGCATTAGTGTGTGGTTTATGGTGCAGCATTTTATTAATGTTAAACTTTCCCAGGTGTGTTATATAAGTCACAGAACAAGGCAATGGGCGGAAGTTTTATTTTCTTGTGTGAACAATGAGTGCCTGAGAACTAAATAAAAATAAAGGGGCTTGGGATCATGGGGAACTGATTACCAGGGCATAACATTGATCATAAGAACTACATCCCACCATGTACCAACTAAACAACCAACACCATTTATGTTTGTTTGCTACTTTAAAGATTATCAAATGCTTTCACAATGCATTATTCATGTGATTTTATCTCAGCCCTGGGAAGTAGAAATTATAACATCCCCATTTTATAGATAATGGAGAATGAGACAGATGAGTCTTCCTCAAGATCTTTCAGCCAGTAAGGAGCCAGACTGGAATTCAAACTCAGGTGCACTGACTCTAAAATGAATTCATTTTTGTCTGTGTAACACCTCCTCCAAAAGCCCCGTCCTAGCAAACATTTTCTTTTTTTTTTTTAATTGGGGTATAGTTGCTTTACAATGTTATGTTAATTTCTGCTGTACATAAAAGTGAATCAGCTATATGTGTACATCTATCCCCTTCCTGTTGGACCTCCGTCTCACCTCTACCATGACCCCCCGCCCCGCCCCGTTAGCGAGAATTCCTCCATTCCCCCAGTCTCAAAGTCACATTTGACAATCAGCCGTGATAAAAACCTCTTCAACAGAGATGGAGTTCATATATTTGGAGTAGTTGGAATCCCAGTAACTATGTTTTCTACTTTTCTCCAGTGAACTTCCTCCAAAGAAATGGCTCGCTGTCTCAAAAGAAAAGAAGTGTGGTCAGAAGTCCTCTTACGGGCAGCCTAGTACTGTTTTCTTCAGTTATAACTCTGGAGAAGCAAAGCAGCCTCTCAAAACTGGAGGAGAGTAGGGTAAATTCAGTAACCCAGCCTAGTCTTACTTTATTTGCAGAGTGTGTTGTTTTGAGCCATTTTTTCTTTCATTTTAACCTTTTATTTTGAAATCATTATAGATTCACTGCAAAGTTGCAGTGAGTCTTCCCTTCCCCCAGCTTTCCCCAGTGGTAAACATCTAACAAATCTATAGTATAATATCACTGCAGAGCATTTTAATTTTTTTTTCTGAATTAGTTACCAAAACTAAAAACAAACAAGCAAATATTGGCAACAAAACTAGGAGATCTAACATAAAAGTTAGAGTTCTGGCCTTTCTTGGAAACTTGGAAGATCTGGCAATATGGTCCTGCATGGGCACTATAGGTGGCTAGTAATGGCTGCCCCTTGCCCACAGGCAAGCACCCTCCAGGCCTGTGAGGCTTCCTTCACTGGTGTTCCCTGCCTGGCCTCTGAAGGCAGCTGAGTTTTAACTGCGTTCTTCAGAAAGGGGAGTTATTTGTATTATTATTAAGTTGTAATTAACATACAATATTGTATTTGTTTCAGTGATATGATTTTTTATACATTATTAAATAATCACTACATTAAGTCCTGTTACCATCTGTCACCATACAAAGTTGTTACAATATTCTTGACTATATTCCCTACTGTTCAAAATAGCCAAGATATGGAAGCAACGTAAGTGTCCATCAGCAGATGAATGGGTAAAGAAGACGTGAGATACGCATATGTACACATACACAACGGAATATTACTCAGCCAAAATAAGAAAGAAGTCTTGCCATTTGCAACAGCATAGATGGACCTTGACAGTATTATGCTAAGTGAAATAAGTCAGACAGAGAAAGACAAATACCGTAGGATTTCGCTATCATGTAGAATATAAAAAACAAAACAAGTGAACAAACAAAACAGAAGGGGAAGTTCTGAATGATCTTTGTGTACCTTTCTAGCACTTCCCTTAAGGCATTGGCTTCAGACCCACACATAAGAGCTTCAGGTCAGAGCACCTCTGAAACCAGGGTTCTTAAACTGGGGTCCACAGATCCCTACTGTTGGGATTTGGTTATTCAAGGAACCTCTGGAAAGTGTGGGACATTTTTGTGTCTTACGATCTTAGAAGGTTTAGGCATTTCCAGTTTATAAAGATACATTATTGTCATCTACGTTTCCTGCTCTGTGACTCAGCTCACAGCTCCCCCAGAGACAGAAATGGAGCCTCAAGCACACCTCACATATGTTTCTTCAGCCGCTTTTATCTTTCCTTGGGTCACTGTGAAAGAAAATCTACTCCTTCTCTGCCATCTACCGTTCCTCTCCACTCCCTTCCCAGCCCCCATCACTTTATCTAATTATTGCTGTTGTGAGTTGGATTAATCCCAGGCCTTAGAACATGCCCATATCCCTTCTTTAAGCAAAACATATGCAGGTTTTAGGCTAATGGAAAAGACATTTGGAAATGAAATTTGAAGCAGAAAAAAGGAGACTGTTAACAGAATAACTAAGAGACATGCTAAGAGATAGCCAGTGTTGACATTTCCAAATCTGGATGTCTTGTATTTACTCTGTTTTAAAGCCAGACAATGGCAAAGTCCTCCTTTCTTTTTCTCCTCCATTAAAGGGACTTTATCCCTGGTTCCCAAAACAGCAGGGAACTGGACAGATTGAATCCAATGACTGACAACTCTCCCCTAAAGCCAAAGAGAGGAGGAGAAGATCACTGCTGGGTAAAGTGAAGGCATTAAAGGGATAGGGTGCCATGAATTGGGAATGGGAAGTAGGAAAGGGAGCCCCAAGTATCTGAAATGAACCCACATACATACACACACTCACTATTAAAAAGCCATCTGCAAATCTGTAGATTCTATGGGGGCATTTGAGAGCGTAATATTAAGACTGAGAATGTACCAGGTCTCTCCTCCTCCAGTAAGTGTAGAAAGACCATGACCCTCCCAGAACACGCATCCTCCTCCTTTGTGCCTAAGTTTTAACTCAGCCCCGTAATAACATTTCATCTAATCATAGCCCCAGCTGCCCATGCTGGTAAATCATTGAGATCACTGCCGCTCTAATGGAAAGTTTGGAAGGTCAAAAGAAGCAGAGTTGGCTCCCAGCTGGGCTTTTGAGAGCTGACCTTTTATTTCCTCCATGGCTCTTCAGCAGAAGCAATTTCCCAAGAAGGTCCCTGTAATTGGGTTTAACACAATGGCAGCAGCAAAGACACTTAAGAAGATGGAGACTCAGACTCAAATTCAAGGAATTACAAATTTGAGAGCTCAAGGGGCCACCAAAAGACGTTTGCTCCAGTCTCTTGCCTTCAGTTTCAACCATTCGTTTATTAAGATGTAACAAGTCCACCCCCTTGGCCCCCATATTCCAGGTACGTCACACCTGAAAGATAGGCTCTCCTAGATAGGCAGTTCTAGAATCACTTCAGGTAACCTTTTAAGTGTACTTTATCAAGTAAAAATGTCCCAAGGGACTTCCCTGGCAATCCAGTGATTAGGGCCCCATGCTACCACTGCAGGGGGCACGGGTTTGATCACTGGTTGGGGAACTAAGATCCCACATGCCCCCAGTGCGGCCACAAAAAATAAATGTCCCAAGCACTGTGCCTACATATCCCTGGCTTTCTTTTTAAGTCAGCTTCTTGGGTTTTCTCATTAGCGGAGATGGAGGCGATCACCTCGTTTTGCAAAGGGATGAAGACAATAATTAAGTAGCTGTGTCATCTTTTCCTTTCTGGGCAAACTAATCCCAATTATTTTTAACCTTTTCACATGGGCCCTTTTTTCTGACCTTCTAATGAATTTTCACTGCTTACCTCTGGTCCTTCTCTAGAGATTACATATTCTTCACAGTTTGCCAAAGCTTTTCCATAGTAATAATGAAGTGATTACTATTTTCTCCCTCATTGTAATAGCAGACTCCCATTTTTGAGAAATATCTAACAACAATTATAGGCCTAATTTTCAGCTACGTTTCTGCAATGACATTCCTACCAAATACGTCAGCTACGCTCTTTTTTTTTTCAGCTAAGTGTTTTACCTACAAAAGATTATTGAAGATATTTTCAATTAGTTACTGAGGACCTACTGGGTATGTAAGAGTGTGCTACGTACTATAACAGGTACAAAATAGGTAGATATTGTTTGGACCTTGTAATATAAGTACCACAATGATGAGCATGGGGAATGGATGTGCCTTTTTTTTTTTTTTGGTGGTACGCGGGCCTCTCACTGTTGTGGCCTCTCCCGTTGCGGAGCACAGGCTCCAGACGCGCAGGCTCAGCGGCCATGGCTCACGGGCCCAGCCGCTCCGCGGCATGTGGGATCCTCCCAGACCGGGGCACGAACCCGTGTCCCCTGCATCGGCAGGCGGACTCTCAACCACTGCGCCACCAGGGAAGCCCTGGATGTGCCTTTTATTACCTACTATGTGCCCTATACATACTTAATCTCTAATCCTCCTAGAATCCCTGCGAAATGGATGATGTCATTGCTACTTTCCAGATGAGCAGACTAAGGTTCAGAGAATTTAAATGGCTTACACAAGTTCTCATAGTTAATTAAGTGGTAGAAAAGTGCTATAAACCCAGACTTGTCTTGCCCTAAAACCAATCAGTGGAATTTTCAGGGTTTGGTGGTTTTTGCTATATTCACATTTATGACCTGGGAGCTCTTCCCTTACAAGTCAAGCATCACCTTGAAAATACAAAGCTGATATTAGTAACTGTTACATATGATAAATGTTATCCCCAGGAAACCAAGGGGGAGTTCACAGGAGAGAGGATTAAAACCCATCAGGATCTTCCCAGTGGAGTCAGATGGTCCTGTTCTTCATGGTTCCAGAGGCAGTACAGAATGGAGAACAAATGCATGGTCCCTGGGACCAAGCTGGTTTCATCCCAGCTTCTCCACTTAATGGCTGTGAGGCCTTGGCAAAAAATTCTTCCCCTCTCTCTGCTTCCATTTTCTCATCTGTACAATCAAAATATTGGTAGTGGGCTTCCCTGGTGGCGCAGTGGTTGAGAGTCCGCCTGCCGATGCAGAGGATGTGGGTTCGTGCACCGGTCCGGGAGGATCCCACATGCCGCGGAGCGGCTGGGCCCGTGAGCCATGGCCGCTGAGCCTGTGTGTCCCGAGCCTGTGCTCTGTAACGGGAGAGGCCACAGCAGTGAGAGGCCCGCGTACCAACAACAACAAGAACAACAACAACAAAAAATATTGGTAGCATTGACCTCATTGTGCTGTTGGGTATATTCATATGTTTAAAGTGCATAGAATTGAGCCTGAAATAGATGAAGTGCTGAGTAATTAATGACCATCACTATCCTAGAAATCTCTTCTCCCCAGCGTGTAGCAGCTTTTAATGTCCATCTTTTCTGGAGTCATACTGCCTTTATGGTAACCATGGCAAACATCCCCTTTAGATGTTTCCATGACATTTTTTTTTCCTTAAGCAAAAACTTGAAAATCTCTTTTGAAAACCAAAGCTATCTAATTCTTCCAGGCCAAAAGGAATTTAAATTTCCATCAGAGCTGTAAAATGCTTTAAGCAAGGATATGGGGGATTAGACAGGATGTCCTAAAGCAATCAGCTACTCAAATGGCTGAGACAAAAATCAAATCTATCTGAAATACAAGGTCATTATGTTTTAAGGTAAAGGGAAAGTTCAGCAGGGATAGAAAATGGAAAGAATTCTAAAGTGTCTTTGCCTACCTGAGTAGTTTATTCCTTTCTGTTTTCTTAAACATAAAATTTATATTGAAGTATAACATATTTATGGACAAGGATACAAATCTTAAATGAACTTTTACAAAGTGAGCACACACAGGTGTAACTGGCATTCAGATCAGGGGACAGAACATTGCCAGAACCTTTCCTACCTTATTTCACTACTTTTAATTCCTACACACAGCCCTAATGAGGAATGACAATATTCAAACGTTTAAAAACAAACCATTTTGCTTAAAACTATCAGAAGCTATGGGATGAACTAATTTTTTTCTCAGATTTTGGCCAAGGTTGAGTCCAACAGAAGTAATTTTTTAAAAGGTCTGGATAGTTTGTATATTAGCTGCTCGTTGAAAACGACCTTTTCCCAGTTATATGCAAATGAACATAAAATTGTTTTTAAAAAAATTCCCATTGGAATACACGTCATTCTTCACCGATCCGGGCTCAATCATGTAGTTTACCGCCCTTTCTCGAGACATAGTTTACCATCATTTGCCCAGTGTTTTGTTATTTAACTGTTGTGTGTGTTTATCTTCTCTTTTCAACCACATTTCAGATTCCTGTAGGGGGAGTTCGCGCTGAACTTCTTTTAAGTCTTTACACTTCTGAGCATTCATGACACAGAGTTATGAAGAACGCTTCAAAGAATGGGTGTATCTATCCTCTCTGGCAATATGTATTGTTAAAGTAATAGGAGTTTTACTACACAAAACAAAAACCAAACCTTGGTAAATTCTTGAAAGCTGGCGTTTTCATTAATTAGCATAATGGGTCAAGTAAACAGGGAAGGAGAAATTATGTTTGAAAAAGAACAGATTACCTACAGGGCTGAAATCTTGTCATACAATACATTTTCAGTGTTAGTGTATTTTTCATCTTAAAGAGGGATTATTAATTAATCCTAAAGGCATTCTCTCTTCATGGTATATTCTGAAAAGTACCAATCTCTTTCCAATCAAAGGAGAATCCAACTACTTTGTAATAGGAAGAGTGGCTAATAGGCTATTGAATGTTACTGAGTTACTTCGCTATAGTTCTGCTAAAAACCTAGAACACCAATCCCCATTAATTCATTCATTCTTCTTTCCAACGAAAATCATTGAGTAGCTGCTGTGTACCAGGTCTAGCTTGTGTAACACAGAAATGTCACCAAGCTAAAAAAATCCGGCAATAAATGATCTAGAACCAAAGCACACAGTCTGCCTCTCCTGAGGATGTGAGGTTAGGTCAGGTGGGCAAATCCTCCAAGCTGCGCTCATATGTTACCTCTCCCATGAATGCCCCTGCATTCCCCAAGTCTTTTTCAATACTCCCTTTCCACTTATTTCCTTTTGTGTTATATTATTGTTACCTTGGATGCAGTGAAACACGGTGGTCAGAATATGAATTTGAGAGTCAGATTGAGATTTGCATCCTAGCTTCAACCTTTACTTGCTCTGTGTCCTCGAGCATAGGAATTAACTCCTCTGGAATCTCAGTTTCTTCACCTGTGAAATAGGGATAATAAAAAGTTGCCACCAGGTATCATAAATGTAACATGTCTCGTGCACTTAGAGATGACAGTAATTATAACTAACATGTAGAGCACTAACTGAATTTTTTGAGTACTTTAGGCATATTAACTCATTTAATTCTCACAATAACCCCATGGAGTGGGCACTTTAGCTATTTCAGATAATAAACTGAGATGCAGAGAGGTTAAGGAACTCTCGCAGTGTGACACAGTGAGTTAAGTGGTGGATCGGAGTTTTGAATTGAGATGTATTGCCTCTAGTCTTCATGATTTTATCACTCTGCTCGGCTGACTTTTCTACAAGAACATGGTAGGCATTAATAAGTGGTAGCTATTATTATCCTTATAATAAACACAATTTTAATCATCTTTTCCCACCACTATGTTAATAACATCTTGAAACAAAAAACCATGTCATACTCATTCATCTGTCTTCCTACTTTCGTGCTTTGCATGTAGTAGGTCCACAATATTTCTTTGTCAAGTTGAAATGCCTTTCTTAAAAAAGAAACAGAGCAAAAGAAGACAAACAAATAAAAATCTAAGGGATATACTATGTTAAATTATAATTCTGTCAATGTTTTGGATCAGTGTTTTTTCTATGACCCTAGAGACTAGTGCAAAAATGCACATTTTTTAACATTTTTGAATGTCACCCTCCATCTCAATCATTTCACAGCTCATCAGCTTCCAGTTTTTTTCTTCCTCTCTCAATCCCTCACAGTAAGCCACTCTTAGAAAATAATTCTCACCTTCCAGTCCAGATTTGCAGCTTCTGGTTTTTTTGCAGCCTTGCAAATAGTCACCTGCCCACTGGCCCAAGGGAACAGCATCTATGCTAAGAGGTTTAAAGAGAATACAGATGTCCTACATATTCTGAACTTGGAAGTACAGAAAAGAGAAATGAGGGTGGGTTGACAAGCTTTTGCAATTGGTTGTACAGCTTTTCATCTTTCAGAGACTGTGGGAAAGACCTTTGTAACGTGAGACTTTACGAGCCTGGGTACAACCTAAAGACAAGTTATTTTAACTTTGTTATTGAAACAAAATTTCAATAGTTTGAAATTTTGAATTGAGTACGTATTTCCTTACAAGTCTGAATTCCTCAACAGGTATTTGACAATGAAATCACTATTGGAACACAGGAAGCTGAGTCAGTCCAAAACCAGTTGTTTAAGCCAACTGACTCTCAGATTGACCAATCAGTGGGAAAAATCATGCCTACCACAAAATGCACCATTGGGCATGGAGTTAGAAAACAAAATAAACAGCAACAATGAAACTGAACCATATATATATATTTTTTGTTTGTTTGTTTATCCTTTCTTGCTTTGAGCTGTTGTTTTGTTGCTGGATATTCAGCCTGATAAGACATTGGCAAAAACAAGTTGGATATTAGAAAATATAACCAAGAAGTCATTACATATTTGAGTTGGATGGAAATTTACAGGCAATAAATGTTAACCTCCTCCCCTAAATCAGAAATCTCTTCTGGCCATCCAATTCTTTTTCCCCTTGACATCTTCTGAGTATCTGCTCAGTTCCAGGCATTATGATGGGAAATATGTCCAAAGAGGTGAAAAAATGTGTTCTTGTCCCAAAGAAATTCACCACGTAGATTCGGAAAGAGGCAGGATAACAGGTAATGACTGTAAAATCTGGGGAGGTCACTTTCAGGACACTGAATTCAGGCTGGACCATGAAGGTGACTGCAGGCTTTCTCAGGTAGGAACAATTGAGATGGGTCTTGATGGTTGTGTAGGAGTTTTCCCTTATCCAGTGGAAGAGGTTTCCCAAACAGCCTCTCCTCAAGCTTTTCTCATGAGGAGAGCCTCCCGCCTTCTCTAGTAGTTAGCCATGTGGGTACAGTTTTTGGAAAATTTCTTGAACCTAAATACATCTTCCTGTAACACATCTCATCTCTCGTTCGGTCTTTTGTGAAAACTGTTTTCTTTTTATAGTAGGGTCCCATCAGACTCTTGAAGACAGCCCTTATGCCCCCTGTAACTCCCTCTTACCAAAATAAACATCTCATAATCACTCCTCAGATAACATAATTTCAAGTTCCTTCATCTTTCTGATTGCCCTTTGCTAATGGAAATGAAATTAAATATTTACTGAGTCCTTCTCAGGGCCTGTACTAAGCACTTTTTGTTTATTATCTCCACCCTTACAACACATCCTTTTATCCATTTATAAATGAGAAACTGAAGACTCAGAAAAGTAACCTGCCCGAAGTAACCCACCAGAACCCTAGCTTTCAGCAATTGATAATAGTGCCTCCTACATTCCCACTGGTTTCACTAAAATGATGGGACAACGGCTTGAGATACCGTTTTCTCCCTTTTAGCTGAGGAAGAGCATTATATCCAAGAAGTAGGATGCACTGGAACCAATTAGGAAAATGAAGTGAAACCCCTATCTGTAATTGTACTTGGCTTGGCACTCCACGTTCTGAGTAGGAAGGACATGTTTTTGTTAGAAGCAATGTGGTGTCACTCTCACAAGTACATGGACTCCTCTAAATTGTGAAGGATAAGTCAGAAGTGGTACTTGTGCCTGATAAATACAGCACATCATATGCCAAATCTCCCACCACACCCATACACCCAAGACTCTGAAACTGTGGGATACTGCAAGACCCATACCTACATCCCGCTCCTCCTACCTTTTTGTGTTTTTATATATTTCTTCACCTTCTGCCCTTCCTTCTAGAAAATCAAAATGACCTTTTACATACTTTATGAGAAAACATACCATGGGCAGTTTCTGCCCGAGGGGACATCTGGCAATGTCTAGGGACTTTCTGGTTGTCACAACTGAGGATATGGGCTGGCAGTGGATGCTACTGGCATCTAGTGGGTGGAGCGATGCTGTTAAACATCCTGCAGTGTACAGGACAGCCCTGGACAGCAGAGGATAATCCAGCCTCCAGTGTCAGTCCTGTGGAGGCTGAGAAACCCTACATTCACTCATTCATCTCTCATTCTTCATTTCCTCTTCTTCTTCCCTCTACTTCCCTTTATCCCTTCTTCCATTTTATTTTTTCTTTCCCACTCTTTTTCTCCCTTTTTTCTCTAATCCTCATCTGTTCAACTTCCTTCCCCTGTTGATGACAGATAAAGTAAAACTCTGCTTTTGCTCACTGAACAAAGTTTACATCTAAAAACCCAAATGGTAATGGTTACCGGGGCAGACGACATGCTGGCATTAGGGTGCCAGGACTTGTTAAAGTGGGTGCCCTATGGACGCTTCTTCCTCTAACCTTCAGACCTGCTGAAGTTCGCAAACCGTACGATTACCAAAAGGCAGCACTAATCTTTACCTTGGCAGGTTAAGAATCCAGTTACCTGGAAAGCTTCAACTCAACGTTTCCCACTTCCTGTACTGGTCAGGCACCTTAAAGGATCATCATTATTAAGGACTGTATTTATCTGCTAGGGCTGCCATAACAAAGTACCACAAACTGGGTGGCTTACACGGCAGAAATTATTTTCTCCCCGTTCTAGACACTGGAAGTCTGAGATCAAAGTGTCTGCGGGCTTCTTTCTTTTGAGACCTCTCTCCTTCACTTATAGATGGCTGTCTTCTCCCAGTATCCTCACATCGTCTTTCTTCTATGCTTTTCTCCTCTTCTTTCTTTAATTTCTTATTTTTTTTCCAGCTTTATGGAGGTATACTTGACAAATAAAAATTGTATGTATTTAAGGCATACAGTGTGATGTTTTGATACATGTGTACGTTGTGAAATGATTACCACAGTCAAGCCAATTAACATATCCATCACCTCCTCTTTTAAGGATGCCAGTCATTGGATTAGGGCCCACCCTAATGACCTCATTTACCCTTCATTATCTCTTTAAAGGCCCTATCTCCAAATATAGTTGCTTTCTGAGATACTGGGCTTAAACATATGAATTTGCGGGGGCGGGGTGGTGGTGGATAATTCAGTCCCAAACAAGATCATTGCAACTCATGTTTACCCCTTGTTAAATTACAAATTATATGTTAATATCGTCTTCATCTGCAAACTATCTTAATTCATAAATAATAAAAACGCACTCAGTTAGTCACCAAGTCAATTATAACTCCCAAAACTCCAAAATACCTTTGAAATGGGTCCTGTCGTAGGTTAAGTTGTGTCTCCTCACCCCAAAAAATTCATATGTTGAAGTCCTAACCTCAGTACTTCAGGATGTGACCTTATTTGGAAATAGGCAGTTCACAGATGTAATTAGTTAAGATAAGATGATACAGGAGTAGGATGTGCCCCAATTATGACTGGTGTCCTTAGAAAAAGGTGAAATTTGGTCACGGAGACAGACACAAACACAGGGAAAGAGCATGTGAAGATAAAAGGACAGATTTGGATGTTGCAGCAAAAGCCAAGAAATGCCAAAGACTACCAGCAAACCACCAAGAGCTAGGAGAGAGGCACAGAACAGATTCTCCCTCATAGCCCTTGGAAAGGACTCACTCCTGACACCTTGGTCTTGAACTTCTAGCCTCCAGAACTCTTAACACAATACATTTCTGTTGTTTATGCAACCCAGTTTTTTGTACTGTGTTGCAGCAGTCCTAGCAAACTAATACAGGTCCCCTCCTCTAATGCCCTGTAAAAAATTAATAAACAGAAACCTCAATTAAGTAGAGTTGGGAGACCAGAGGGGGGCGGTCTCACACTCTGCCATGATAGCACAGCCCATCAGGAAGAAGAAAGACTCCTCTTCTTTCCTGATGAGGACTTAGCCAGTGAAAAGCCACAGACTCTATTTTTTTTTACTACAGCCCTCCCAACTTCCTGTTCCCCTCTTATAAAAGCATTCCCCTTCCCAGCTGGGTAGGGATTTGCACATGACTTGCCATGGTTGTAGACCCAGAATTGCAATTCTCTGCTGATTCCCGAATAAACCCATCTTTGCTGAAGAAATATCAGCAGTCTATTTGTTTCAGGTCAACAGTCCATAACCCATAACTACAGCTGAAATTGAGGTCTTCATCATTTCTCACCTAGTCTATCTCAATCAGCTTTAGGTACTGTTTCCACCGCAACACTAACACTCTCTCCTTCCATTCATTCTCCACCCACCTGATTGGTGACCTTTTCACAATTCAAGTGTCACCTCGTACAGAATCCTCACCATTATCCTCAGGACGTGTGCCAAGATTATCAGCTCAACATACAGGAACAAAGCCCTCCATTAATAAAATTACTTCTCTTCCTGGAGCATTAGCTATCCAATTTTTAGATCTCATAAGCTTCTTTTTAGGGGTCAGAATTCACTTGGGTGTGAAATGGAAAGGAGGACCCACTCTCAGGAAATTGACTTACCTTCGGGAAGCTATCACCAGAAATGGATATAACTATCTTTAGGATTAGAGATCACCAGGTCTCCCAAGCAGACGTCTCTCTCAACTCAATAGTTTGTGTATTTTGAGATAAGACACTCCTAATTGTTTTGAGCTCTTGGTCAGTGTACTTGACAATCCATCCTTTGTCATCTCCTTGCTGGTACATCCAGGAGGATCCCCACTGACAGAATCCAGCCAAGGGCATAGCTCAGTAATAAAAGTGTTCTCTGACTGCATTTCTCTCTCTTTTCCCCCCTTGCTGGTGATTCTAAGCATGAATAATCGGCTTTATTATGCTGGGTTAGGAGGATGCTCTTCCACAGAAAATCATCCACAGCAAATAAAAACAATTCCATATGGCAGCCCCATTCACTGCAAGACTAGTTAAACCTTGACCACACAGTTTATGTTAGCATTGCATCTCTCCTGTTGCCTTGGCTGTTTGCCAGCATGTGGTATTCTGTGTCCTCAGTGAAAAAGTCAACCGAGAAAATTCCTCGCAGGGTTCTCTTTATCCCCAGATTTCTAGTAGTTCTTTCTGTTTTGTCCTCAGGGCAGACTCTAAACCTCAGATACACTCCTTCTCCTGGAAATCATTCAATGTCCAATAAATATTTATTAAACACCTACAATGTGATGTGCCAAACACTCTATAACTCCAGAAATGCTATACTTCTAAAAAAGAGGAGGCTTTGGGTTTATAACTTCAATGTTTTTTTTCTAGTTGTGAGTATGAGTTGTTCTAGAATAATATCCTGTTCCTGTATCCTTACAGCTAGGAGAAGAAAACCTATAGTCTGTCACCAGTCTGCCGTTTACTTCATCTCCTAGTGCCTCTCTATTTGTCTCCTCTCAAGTTTCCCCCTACACACTCTGTCCACACCACATTAAATATCCTGACTTATCCTGTGCTCTCCTATCTCTATGCATTTACTTCCCTCTACCCTGTACCTGGAATGCTACTTTCCATCTTTTAAGATTCAACTCAAGCCACTTCTCATCTACAAGGCTTTGTCTATTCTTTTTTTAATATAAATTTATTTATTTTGGGCTGCATTGAGTCTTCATTGCTGCACGCGGGCTTTCTCTAGTTGCAGTGAACAGGGGCTACTCTTGGTTGCGGTGCACGGGCTCCTCATTGCGGTGGCTTCTCTTTGTTGCGGAGCTTGGGCTCTAGGCGCACGAACTTCAGTAGTTGTGTCTTGCAGGCTCTAGACTGCAGGCTCAGTAGTTGTGGCGCATGGGCTTAGTTGCTCTGCGGCATGTGGGATCTTCCCGGACCAGGGCTCGAACCTGTGTCCCCTGCATTGGCAGGCGGATTCTTAACCACTGCACCACTAGGGAAGTCCTGTCTCTCTTTTTTAGTCTTTCTACCTCCCAATTAGAATGATTCATCCCTTACAATTCTTTTGAGTTTGACTTTTTATTTAAACAGCGATTGCCTCAATCTGTTTTGTATACCAGTAATATGTTTACGATTCTTTTTTTTTAATTGAAGTGTAGTTGACGTACAATATTATATAAATTACAAATGTACTTTATAGTGATTCACAAGTTTAAAGGTTATGCTCCATTTATAGTTATTATAAAATATTGGCTATATTCCCCATGTTGTACAATGTATCCTTTTAGCTTGTTTTATACATAATAGTTTGTACCTCTTAGTCCCCTACCCCTATATTGCCCCTCCCCCTTTGCCTCTCCCCACTGGTAACCACTAGTTTGTTCTCTATATCTGTGAGTCTGCTTCTTTTTTGTTACATTTCTTTATCAGAGAGGGAAGAGTGACTTTATCTAGCTATATAACCCTGGATAGGCTCCTTAACTTCTCTTTCCTCCTTTGTAAAAGGAAAGATAATAATAGCACTCGCCTTAGAGCAAATAATTCATTTCCTTCCCTTTTGTCGTGTGGCTCTGGCTGATAAGTTTGTACCAAAGGGACATGTGACATTTCTAGGCTTGAGCATTGAATTGGCAAAGTGAGATGCTCCAGAACTCTCTTTCCCTCGGCAAGGCTAACCAGCGATGTTCCAGAGTGCCTGCTCTGCTACCTGACCTTAGAGTAGCAGTTCTCCGGATGACTGTTATAGATGTACAGCAGGAGTAAGAAATAAACTTCCTTTTATAGCCTCTGAGATTTGGGGGTTGCCTGTTACTGCAGCATAGCCTAGACTATCCTGACTGATGCAGATGGTAATTAAGATAATTAAATACGATAATGTAAGGAGAATGCTTGGTGAAACTTGGCAGACAGGAAGTGCTCAATCATGGTGAACATCGTCCATAAAGCACACAGTGAAGCAGAGATGATGTCAATTCTAAGTGATCTATGCACAGCCGTCCCCTTTCAGTGTTACATTTTGATGTGTTCTAAAAGATCCCACAAGTAAAGGAGCTTTATTGAGTTCGCTCTGTGGCACTTGCTTCCTCCTAATATATTGTCCTGTCTGAAATTAAGCCCTTCAGCCTGACTTAAACTAACAGAGCATCAGTAGAAGTCCTTTATTTATTAAGTGGCCTTGATCTTAAGAGAATGTCAAGAATCTCCGTGGTGCCCTGTATAAGAGGGCTGTTTCCTTCTATCACCTTGGGGGCAGAGGGGCTGTACACAGATAATCTGTCCCCAGGGACTCTGTCTCCTAGAAGCAGGGGCTCCTTGGTGTAGTGGCTACGGGAAATGGTTTTAGAGTCAGAGAGACCTTTGTTCAAAATTGACCCTACCACTTTCTGGCTCTGTGAACCTAGGGGAACTGATTAACCTCTTGACACTACAGTCTCCCTTGAATAAAATGGAAAGAGCAATAGTGCATATCTCATAGAATTGTTGTGAGAATTAAATGAAGTAACACATATAAAACACTTGGCAAAGTGACTGGTGTGGAGTAAGCGCCCAATAAATGGTAGCTATTATTACATCAAGTTGCAGCTCAAACTATGTTTTCTGCCAAATACTCTACAGAACCCAATGAACTGCGAAGTTCCTATTATTACAGGAAGGAAAAAGAAAGAAAGAAAACAGGGGCCTTTGATGTTGGTGTCAGAAACGGTCGATAAGTCTTTTGTTGTCTGCTTCCCACCCATTAGCTTCCCCTTACAGAGTGGCTGTAGGGAGGGAGGCACAGGTAACTTGACCTTGAACCGTGCCTGGGAACTCCATCTATATCTATAGGATCAGCAAAACAACAATAATTTCTAGTTTCCTAGTCTTTGCGTTGCTTAAGAATTCTTCTCTGGTAGGAAACAGATGAGTAAATAAACAACGAGTCTCAAATTGGTTTTTCCAAGATAACGTTAATCCAGAATGGAAATCAGGACGACGGAAAGCTAAAAATTGTTTTTCATATTAATGTAAATGAATGGTTCTCTTCGAAAGGAGAGTTTCTATGGATGTTATGAAGTTTTACTTTCCTCTGGTGGCCTGGGACAGGAGTTTCCTTCACCCTCGAGAGATAAAGAAGAGACCCATCATATCTTGGTCAATGGATTTCCTGTAGTTACACAGAATGGGGGTGTGTGGTAGGCACGATTCTAAGGTGGCCCCAAGATTCCTGCCTCCCCCATACATGCTTTATATGATCCTCTCCCCTTGAGAGTGGGTGAGAGCAGTGAATATGACTGGATACAACTCCCTTGATTACGTTACTAATCATTTGACTTCAAGTTTATAAAAAGGGAGACCATCTGGGTGGGCCTGACTTAATCAGATGAATCCTGAAAAAGGACAGGGCTCTTCCTGTAGAGAGAGTCCAATCATGAGAAGGACTCAAAGTGCCCTTGCTGGCTTAACGATGGGGAATGTGAAAGGAAAATCAAAATGGAGTCGGTATTGCTAATGACCTCGCTAAAGTGGAGCCAGGAGGCCATCGAGGAAGTGTGACTTATGCACGTCTCAGTCCAGGTGGAATCTGACCTTTTGATCACTTATTGTCTCAACGCAGGCATCCAGAACCTCTGCACAATGTTTCAGAAACTCAAGATACCTATTGGGCCCTTACCCTAAATAACTTGTGACCACCTATCCCTTAAGACAAATATTTCCTTTCTTGCGTTGGAATCAATCATAATTCTTGCCAGACAATTTTAACAACCTTGTGGCTTTTGCCTTTATAAGCCCTTGACTCTTCCTCTTCCTGGAACACTCTTTCAGTTCTACCCGAATCTGTGTCTCCTGAATTGCAATTCCTAAGACCCCAAATACAGCTCTTTGTTCTTTGCAGAACAGTCTCTATACTGATTCTTGTTTAACAGGAGACAGATGTGGGGAGGGATGCAGGTAGCCTCTTGGAGCTGAGAGCAGTCCTTGATTAAAAGGCAACAAGGAAACAGCGGCCTCAGCCCTACAGTTGCAAAGACCTGAATTCAGCCAACAACCTGAATGACCTCGGAAGTGACTTCATTCCCAGAGCCTCCAAAACGGCACATGGCCCAGAGAACACCTTGATTTCAGCCTCGTAAGACCCTGAGCAGGGTTCTCAGCCATATCATGCCTTGTCTTTGTTGTCAGCTCCTAAATTTGTGGTAATTTGTTATGCAGAACCAACACAGGGGAAGTGAGTTATTTTATTTGTATATTAAATGAAAGACTGGTCCCAGAAAGCCAAAGAACTTAGGGATGATTCGGGTAAATGATGACTCTCACTTGGAGATATTGAAAACAGGGCTGGAGGATATAAAGCAAAATTTAACTGTGAGTATCTTTAAGGGATGAGGTAGATTACAGGTGCTATTTCTTCTTTTTTGCTTTTCTCTTCCTTAGAGCATGTCTCACTTTTACAACAAGACAAAAATAAAGGAAACGATTTCCAGGGAGACACAAGGCAGATGTCAGATGGCCAGGGACTGCAACATGAGTAGACAATCCTCTCTGCCCTGCCTGGCAGCTCAAAGCCTTCCCTCTTTTCAGGCAACCATTTGGATACCTGACCCCTATGAGGTCGTGGATGCCCAGAGCAAGCCCTTTGCATCACTGAGTAATAAAACCTGGAGGTGATCAAGCCTATCCCTCTCTCCTTGTAGGTAAGGGAACTGATTCTCAAAGAGACCAACTTATCCAAAGCCACGCAACTGATTGGCGGTAGAACTGGGATAGGAATCCAAGCTCTCTCCCTTCCCACCCTGCCCTCTTTGCTCTTCACTCCAAAGTTGCCATGGGAACATTCCATTTTAGAGCTGGAAGGAATCTTCACCCTCATCTGGAGTAAGATCCTCATTAGGGAGACAAGGAAATAGAGACACAGAATTGATGAAATGTTCTCACTAAGATCACTCACCAGAGAGTTGGAAACAACAGAGTTAGAATTCTGATTTCACTATTTTCCCGGGTCTTCTATCAACCATTTCAAATGTAGTTCTCTCCAGTCTATTTGAAGGTTGGTGGCATTGAGAAACTTTTTTTTTTTTTTTAATTTTTTTTACCTGATGCTTGTGGCAGAGAAAGAAACATATTTGCCACTTGCTTTCTGCTTTAGCCTGGGAGCAGACTTACACCCCAAACACATTCAGCATCTCCCTGCACCTCTGCGCTGGCTCGAGAGGAACATTTGCAGAATGCATCTGAGTGTGACACCAGGGCCGCATTTTACTAGGGGGTAGGGCTGCGTCCTTGGAGTGCTGTCTCCTGTGGCCACAGAGGGAAGGGACACTGAACACCCCAGCTCAGCTGGCTCTGCAAACTCAGTCCTACATTAGAGGACACAGGGAGTGAAAAGCCCCACGTAGGGTTTAAGGTTTGGCCTAGGCATTCCCTGTGCTTGTCACCAGGCATTTAGCTTTTCCTCTGCATCTCGTTTCTCAAACTTCTTTCAGTGTTGTTACCAAACCAAACTTGGGTCCATTCACCCACATGCAGTAGAGCCAATCTACTGACACTGGGTCGTGGTGAAGGAAAGTGCGGCGTTTACTGCAGGGGTCAAGCAAGGAGTCCAGGCAGCTAGTGCTCGAAAAACCCAAACTCCCTGATGAGTTTCAGCAAAGCATTTTTAAAGGCCAGGTGAGGGGTGGGAGTGTCACAGGGTATGTGATCAGCTTGTGCACAGATCTCTGATGGGGCGGTAACAGGGTGGTGTCACAGGTGTTAACCTTATCAATCCTCGGGCTCTAGTAGGTCTGGGGGCTACATGCTCATGGTCATCAAGTAGTTGATTTTATCCATTTGGTGGGGGTTTTAGCCTCTGTAAAACAACTCAGGAAATGTGCATCAGATACTATTATCTGGGTACTTCAGAGAAGAGCTACAGCAGAAGATATGGGGAAGGCGTCTGTCCCGGGAAGACCCCATAGGGTCCTGCTCAGTTATCGTGTTACTGGAAAGGATTTGCTCCAACATGGGATTTAGATATACCCAAGGCATCTAATGAAGTGGGAAGTGTGGCTGATGAGAGGTTTCATGAGATTTCAGGCAAGAACTATACAAGGTAGAATGGCCTGAAAGAAAGGAAAGAGAAGAAGTATTTGCTGATACTCCCTGTACGTCATGTATTGTGCTAGGTCCTTTAACATACAACAAAATTATATAAATTAAAATTTACTGAGTGTTTTCTGAGTTCCACTGAATGAATTTAATTAGAGCCCAAGGATGATATATGAGAATTACACGGAATACAGAAAATGCCTGTTGTCGGTAATGACAGGGATTAGAAATGGCATTGCCTCCAGGAGCTCCGAATGCAGTGGACCCTCTCTTACCTGGCACGGGCAAGGGATGGAGAGTTCCAGCCAACTGCATATTCTTGTTGAAGGGAAAGGCTCACTTCCAAGTGCTCTCTAGGTTTGCATTCATTGGTGCCAGTTTAATCAGTGTTGAAAACATGGGGAAATCAACTCTCTCCTTGCCTGGTGTGTGGGAAGAGCAGTTGGATCACTGCTTTCCCCTGAAGCAAATTTGAGCTGATTGGCTTGGAGTAGCCATAATACCATCTTCTCATGAGTGGAAGCGTGTCTGGGTGAGAGGATTTCACAGTGTTTGTCATTTGCAGAATCTCAGTTGTTTCCAAACAAGGCTGATAATAATACACCCTGAGGCTGGAGAGGCTATGAGTTCATGCTGGGGGGTGGTCAGGGACACATCACCACCTGTGTATGTTTTGGGGTGACTCCAATTTCTCAACACCTCCAATTCCATCTTTCCCCCTTCCCTCCCTCTCTCTCTCTGTTGCAGCCAGCCTGAACTTTTATTAGCTTCTCTAATGAAACACACTCTCACCTAGATGCGTTTGAAACAGCTGTTTCTTCTAGATGGAACACTTCTACCCTCCTTAACATCCCTCCTTCCACAAACCATCTGTGCTAAGAACGAGATTCTTCCAGTCTCAGACTAAACGTCACTCCCTCAGGGAAGTCATTTCTGGCTCCTCCATCCCCTAAGATTAGGTTAGATCCTATTACATCTTTCCTCCCCACCTCCAGGCATCTCTCTTAGATTGGAAGCTCTTGGAGGGGAGGGTCACATCCATCTTTTCAGCTTTTTATCCCCCTTGACCAGCACGGTACTAAGTACAGAACCTAGAGTAAATATCTGCTGAGTAGACAACTTTTTCTCTTCTTTTTTTATTTTTTTAAATTTTTATTGAAATATTTACAATGTTGTGTTAAGTTTCAGGTGTACAACCAAGTGAGTCAGATATATATATATATATATATATATATATATATATATATATATATTTTAGATTCTCTTCCATGATAGGTTACTACAAGATATTGAGTATAGTTCCTTGTGCTATACAGTAGGACCTTGTTAGTTACCTATTTTATATATGGTAGTGTGTAGTTTTAATCCCAAACTTCTAATTTATCTCTCCCCCACCTTTCTCCTTTGGTAACCTAAATTTGTTCTCTATGTCTGTGAGTCTGTTTCTGTTTTGTAAATAAGTTCATTTGTATCACTTTTTTAGATTCCACATATAAGCAATATCATATGATATTTGTCTTTGTCCGGGTTACTTCACTTAGTATGATAACCTCTAGGTCCATCCATGTTGTCTGAAAATGGCATTATTTCATTCTTTTTAATGGCTGAGTAATATTCCATTGTATATATATATACCGCATCGTCTTCACCCATTCATCATGTCTTGGCTATTGTAAATAGAGCTGCTGTGAACATAGCAGTGCATGTATATATCTTTCGAATTATAGTTTTGTCTGGATTTATGCCCAGGAGTGGGATCGCTGGATCCTATGGTAGCTCTAGCTTCAGTTTTTTAAGGCGCCTCCATACTGTTCTCCATAGCTTTCATAGCGCATTCTTATCAACAATGGCAAGCTTAGGGTAGGTCTCAGGAAGCATTCACAAAGTGAAATAGACTGTCTAGAGCAGGGTTTATCGAGTTCTGGCTCATGTGCCAACTTCAGCCTGCCACTTGGATTTACTGAAACTGGTTTCATTGGTTTTACTGAAACACAGTCACGTCCACCTGGTTATGGATCATCTATAGTTGATCGTGCGTCACAACAGCAAAGCGGAGTAATTGCAGTAAAGACTGCACAGCCCACAAAGCCAAAAATATTTACTATCTGGCCAACTCTGGTCTGGATTATTTCCTTTCAAGTCCAAGAAGAGTTATAAGTAAATAACCACTTTGAAATACCTCCTCTCCTTTTGATTTTTCGGTCTCCTCTTATAACCACATTGAGTCTTCCCATTAATCTTGAAACCCCAGAGTTCCATGCATTATACACTAAAAATGTCTAAGGTTTAAAAATTTTAAATGTTTAGGAGAAAATAATAATAAATAATTGTGTCTTGGGCCAAAAGTCATTGAAAACCATTTCTAGTTTTAAAATTTCTTCCATTCTCTGCTTCTTCTCGGCCTAATTAAATCTTACCAACAGCCAGAGCACAGATCAAATTTCCCTCTTTCATGAGGTCCTGCTGTTTCTTCTCTGAGGTTATTCCTATAAAACTTAATGCCTGAGCCATTTCTTTGGGGCTCCCTGGTGACAGCTCTTACATTGTCTTATGCCATTATTTAATGTATATTAATTTTATTTTCCCAATTAGATGCTAAACCTCTGAGGGTGAGGTCATTATGTACAAAGTTTGAACTAAAAATGTTATCAAGTTTAATTCGCATCTTCACAATCCAGTTTGTGCAAATGGGCTTATATAAGATTGAATATCCACATTTCACTAGTTTTGCTTCAACTACTCACAAAGAACCAGCAAGTCTCTGTAGAGTGTCCCTAGTTTATGTCTGGGACTCTCCCAAGTGTTGTCTCATTTGTGCTCATTAACCAGGCTGTTAACTTGGCCATGGTGTGACATGCAAAATGTTCTTTCTCTCCTGCTCTGCCCTTGGCTGTTTATTCTGCACCTTGGGTGGGCTAATGGTATCTCAGTGTGACCATGCCTAGCACACAGTCCCCTTTGCTCCCAAGGCTAGACTAGGACTTGCAGGGCTTAAGATGCTCAAGCCATATTGTACGGCTATGGAGTCACGCAGAAGGTGAATAGGATCACCCCACAGATGTGCTGCTTTGCCCTCTGGGCCACAGAGCATCTCTGCTCGATCCCACATCATTAGAGCTCCTGCAGCTTCTGCTGTCCCTATGGACCCAGGCACTAGTCTCTGGGTCTGGTTGGAGGATCCAGACTCCTTGTTATACACTTTTTTTTTTTTAAACATCTTTATTGGAGTATAATTGCTTTACAATGGTATGTTAGTTTCAGCTTCACAACAAAATGAATCAGTTATATATATACATATGTTCCCATATCTCTTCCCGCTTGCGTTTCCCTCCCTCCCACCCTCCCTATCCCACCCCTCCAGGCGGTCACAGAGCACCAAGCTGATCTCCCTGTGCTATGCGGCTGCTTCCCACTAGCTATCTACCTTACGTTTGGTAGTGTATATATGTCCATGCCTCTTTCTCGCTTTGTCACCGTTTACCCTTCCCCCTCCCCATAGCCTCAAGTCCATTCTCTAGTAAGTCTGTGTCTTTATTCCTGTTTCACCCCTAGGTTTTCCATGACATTTTTTTCCCTTAAATTCCATATATATGTGTTAGCATACGGTATTTGTCTCTTTCTGACTTACTTCACTCTGTATGACAGACTCTAGGTCTATCTACCTCATTAAATAGCTCAATTTCGTTTCTTTTTATGGCTGAGTAATATTCCATTGTATATATGTGCCACATCTTCTTTGTCCATTCATCCGATGATGGACACTTAGGTTGCTTCCATCTCCTGGCTACTGTAAATAGAGCTGCAATGAACATTTTGGTACATGACTCTTTTTGAATTATGGTTTTCTCAGGGTATATGCCCAGTAGTGGGATTGCTGGGTCATATGGTAGTTCTATTTGTAGCTTTTTAAGGAACCTCCATACTGTTCTCCACAGTGGCTGTATCAATTTACATTCCCACCAACAGTGTAAGAGGGTTCCCTTTTCTCCACACCCTCTCCAGCATTTATTGTTTCTAGATTTTTTGATGATGGCCATTCTGACTGGTGTGAGATGATATCTCATTGTAGTTTTGATTTGCATTTCTCTAATGATTAGTGATGTTGAGCATTCTTTCATGTGTTTGTTGGCACTCTGTATATCTTCTTTGGAGAAATGTCTATTTAGGTCTTCTGCCCATTTTTGGATTGGGTTGTTTGTTATTAAGCTGCATGAGCTGCTTATAAATTTTGGAGATTAATCCTTTGTCAGTTGCTTCATTTGCAAATATTTTCTCCCATTCTGAGGGTTGTCTTTTGGTCTTCTTTATGGTTTCCTTTGCTGCGCAAAAGGTTTTAAGTTTCATTAGGTCCCATTTGTTTACTTTTGTTTTTATTTCCATTTCTCTAGGAGGTGGGTCAAAAAGGACCTTGCTGTGATTTATGTCATAGAGTGTCCTGCCTATGTTTTCCTCTAAGAGTTTGATAGTTTCTGGCCTTACATTTAGGTCTTTAATCCATTTTGAGCTTATTTTTGTGTATGGTGTTAGGGAGTGATCTAATCTCATACTTTTACATGTAGCTGTCCAGTTTTCCCAGCACCACTTATTGAATAGGCTCTCCTTTCTCCACTGTACATTCCTGCCTCCTTTGTCAAAGATAAGGTGACCATATGTGCGTGGGTTTATCTCTGGGCTTTCTATCCTGTTCCATTGATCTATATTTCTGTTTTTGTGCCAGTACCATACTGTCTTGATTACTGTAGCTTTGTAGTATAGTCTGAAGTCAGGAAGCCTGATTCCTCCAGCTCCGTTTTTTGTTCTCAAGATTGCTTTGGCTATTCGGGGTCTTTTGTGTTTCCATACAAATTGTGAAATTTTTTGTTCTAGTTCTGTGAAAAATGCCAGTGGTAGTTTGATAGGGATTGCATTGAATCTGTCGATTGCTTTGGGTAGTAGAGTCATTTTCACAATGTTGATTCTTCCAATCCAAGAACATGGTATATCTCTCCATCTATTTGTATCATCTTTAATTTCTTTCATCAGTGTCTTATAATTTTCTGCATACAGGTCTTTTGTCTCCTTAGGTAGGTTTATTCCTAGATATTTTATTCTTTTTCTTGCAATGGTAAATGGGAGTGTTTTCTTGATTTCACTTTCAGATTTTTCATCCTTAGTGTATAGGGATGCCAGAGATTTCTGTGCATTAATTTTGTATCCTGCTACTTTACCAAATTCATTGATTAGCTTTGGTCGTTTTCTGGTAGCATCTTTAGGATTCTCTATGTATAGTATCATGTCAACTGCAAACAGTGACAGCTTTACTTCTTCTTCTCCGATTTGGATTCCCTTTATTTCCTTTTCTTCTCTGATTGCTGTGGCTAAAACTTCCAAAACTATGTTGAATAAGAGTGGTGAGAGTGGGCAACCTTGTCTTGTTCCTGATCTTAGTGGAAATGCTTTCAGTTTTTCACCATTGAGGACGATGTTGGCTGTGGGTTTGTCATATATGGCCTTTATTATGTTGAGGAAAGTTCCTCTATGCCTACTTTCTGCAGTGTTTTTATCATAAATGGGTGTTGAATTTTGTCAAAAGCTTTCTCTGCATCTATTGAGATGATCATATGGTTTTTCTCCTTCAATTTGTTAATATGGTGTATCATGTTGATTGATTATACACTTTATAGCCTCTGCGATAATGAATCCCTGAAGATGTCCCATCCCCAAGAACCCCACTTTCTGGTATCTATGCCCTTAAGTTGTCTCGTCCCACAGTGAAACTGGGCTAGCCCTGTGTAACTCATAGAACGGACCAGAGTGATTCTGTGTGACTTCCAAAGCTGGGTTCTAAGAGGCTTTGCAGTGTCCATCTTGGTCTCTCTGGACACTTGCTCTGGGGGAAGTCAGCTATCATGTAACTAGGTTGAGTATCCTGAGACCATCATACTGTGAGGAAGCCCAACCTGGTCATGTGGAGAGAAAGCGGTGCTGGCCCACCCCCAAACGTTTTGGCCATCTCAGCCCAGACACCAGGCATGTGAGTGAATTAGTCATCTTGGACATTCTAGTTTCAGCAGATGCCACATGGGAAAGAATTGCCCCCACATGGCCCCAGATACACATCCCAGTTGAGCCATTCCACCTATCTCCGGCCATTCAAATTACATCAGCCATTGTGGAATGTGGACAGGCCTGGAAGGACAACCCAAATTCCTGACCCACAGAATCATGAGCGTATTAAAATGGTCATTCGTTTATGCCACTAAGCTTGGGGCTGTTTTAGTATGCAGCGATATAACTGGAACACCTCTTTCTACTTCTTTCTTGAAATTTCATGCTAATAAACACGTGTAGGTCAACCATTCTAACAGCAAATCAGACATGCCTAGGCAAGCCATATTCTCAGAGATGAATATAACCGAATCTCAGGGGAGGGACTCCCCTCTAAAACATGTCAGGTATCTGTTGGATGGATGAAGGAGGAAAGGAAGAAAAAAAGGAGGATTCAAAGAAGGAAGGGAGGGAGGAAGAAAATAAGAGGTTCATGGTTTCGGCAAAAAAGATACAGGATGGGGCTTTTGTAGGGTATCATTTGGCATGAACCATTCAAAGTGATTTTCGAAGTTCTACCAGCTTCACCACACCAGTGCTTCAGGCATCCTCTGTTTGACTCCAGTGTTAGGTAGATAAGTCATAATGACCATGTCGATAGGGCAACCTTACCCACTTTCCTTGCTCTGCTCATAGGAGTTCATCTGCCCATTGTCGCCACTCAGGGAAGCTGTGATGGGCTATTTCAAGAGCAGGGGTGGCCACAGATCTTCCTACCACCCATGCACAGGTTGTCTTTGTAGGTGGTACCTACACAGACAGAAGCCTCTGATGGTGATATCTATACAATGTGTGTGATGCCCACAACTGTGGCATTCAGTCAAGCTGCTTCTGGTTTGGGAACGAGGAACACAGTGGTGGTTAGCAGGTCAAAAGGGACCAACAGCGTAGACTTGTCGAAAGAAGCGAAGATACCATACAGGAAGCCAATCGCTAATGAGAGAGAAAGTGGATTAACTGAACAAGTAGCTATATGCCCAGGCTTGCTGCTGCTTCTACTTCCTGGTTCCAGTCCAGTTCTTAGGAGTAACTCCCTGGTCCTTTCGTGGGCAGTGAGTCTCTGATTTTCTTTTTTCCAACTTAAAAATCTTCCAAATAACACAAGGGACAAGAAGAGAAAGTTGGCTTCCATTTTCACTTTATAAGTGCCTCCACCTATGAATTCCCCCAAGTGACAAAACATGAAACATACACCATTCTCTCCTTCGGGTGCCAACCACCCTTCAACACGTCGCCACGAGTCCTGCCCTGATGTCAACAGTCCTCTAACATCCTGAAAATGACTGCATCCATCCACGTCTTCTGCAGTTGCTCCAGAGTGATAGAAGCAGTGATTTATTCAAAAAGAACCTTTGGCAGGAAGAAAGTTATAGCCCTCGTGATTTTCTCTGTGGCTGCCCTAAATCTTTGATAAACAGGCTTTCTCCATCTCAGTTAACATTGGATTTTGGTTGCAACATTTTCTTTTCTTCCAGGGGTAACTTAAGGGAATTTATCCCAATTTCTTAGGTTTCTGAGTGGTTTTCACAGGAATTAACGTGTGAATCAAAGTGCCCCTGGGTGACCCAGCCTCCCAGAGGCTATGGCACATGATAGTTAAGATGTGGACCCTGGAGGTGGGCTGCTTTGGTTTGAATATCTGCTCTACTGCTTACTGCTGTATGGTCTAGGGTAAGGTTCTTAAGCTTTTGAGTCTTGTTTTACTTTCTAAGAACGGAGTAACAATTTATTCACTTTGTGATGTTGAAAGAATTAAATAAACGAATACATACAAATTCAAGACTCTAAGTAGGCCTATGATAAAGTGTCAGCCACTGTTCTTATTATTTATAAATATTTCTGATAGCCACAATCTAGCTTTCTTAACTGTGTGAATTTGCTTTTTTTTTTTTTACTTTTTGAGATTTTATTCATGTATAATAAAAGGGTGCCAAGGTCATAGGAGTACAGCTCAATGAATTTTCACAAACTGATCACAGTCATGTAAGCAGCCCCAGATCAAGAAACAGAGAACATCACTAAGACCCAAGAAGCAAGCATGCCCCTCACGTCTCCTTCCCGAGGAGAACTGCTATTCTGACTTCTAACGCCATAGATTAGCTGTGCCTGTTTTTGAATTTTAGATAAATATAATCTTCCAGTACGTACTCTTTTGGGTCTGGCTTATTTTACTCAATATTATACTTGTGTGGTTCACTCATGTTGTTGCATGTATAATACCATATATATATATATGTTGTTGCATGTATACTATATACACACACACACACACACACACACACACACACACACACACATATAAAATATCCCACCATGCGAATATGCTAAGGTTTATTTATCTGTTCTCCTGCTGATGGGAATTTGTGTAGCTCCAGTCTGGGGATGTTATGAATAGCGTTACAAACATTCTTGAACGTTTCTTTGGGTGGACATATGCACACATGACTGTTGTCGGTGGAATGAGTGGTCATGGAGAATGGATAAGTGTGGGTTTAATAGACGTTGCTGAACAGTTTTTCAAAGCCACTGTGCCGCTTTACACGCCCACCCCTTGTATGTGAGAGTTCCTGGTTCTCCTCATCCCTGCCACTAGTATTTTCTGTCTTTTCCATTTTAGCCATTTTGGTAGGTGTGTTGGTTTTGCTTTTGAAAATCAGTTTGGCAAAGAACAATGAAAAGAACACTAGAGTCAAAAAAAACTTTTTTTTAAATTTGAACCCCTAACTCTAATTTACCAATTCCACTTCCTAGATGTGTGACGTGGTGAGTCATTTTACTTCTCTGAGCCTATTTCCTTGTGTTTAAAATAAGGCTAATAATGTCCCCAGGGAATTCAAAGCCCTTGTTTCAGGGAATGCTATGTGGGCATTTGTGAACACCTACTCCATCCTGTTTTCAAGTCCACTTTCTCTCTGGATGCTAGAACTTACTCATCTGCTGGGGCTGTACACCAATAACAAATTGTAATCATTAGGTCGAGGTAGTAATTTCTGTGGTTAGAAAGTCATCAACAGGACTTTTATTTTTTAAACATCTTTATTGGAGTATAATTGCTTTACAATGGTGTGTTAGTTTCTGCTTTATAACAAAGTGAATCAGTTATACATATACATATGTCCCCATATCTCTTCCCTCTTCCGTCTCCCTCCCTCCCACCCTCCCTAACCCACCCCTCTAGGTGGTCAAAAAGCACCGAGCTGTGACAAAGTGAGAGAGTGGCATGGACATATATACACTACCAAACGTAAAATAGATAGCTAGTGGGAAGCAGCCGCATAGCACAGGGAGATCAACTCAACAGGACTTTTGAATACAAGATTACAACACAGAGAGGTGGTGGAGGATTTGTTTTCCTCCTATTTACTAAATTAAGAAGTGAAAACAGAACCTGGTGATAGTTTAAAACTGTACACATATTTTAGGACACCTAACTCTATCTCATTTGTTGGCCAAGGGGGATATCTCAGCCACAAGAAAGCAAAATTTAACTCATGGGGGGGAAAGCCACAAAAAAGACTTACCAAGATGATCCTTAAACGGTGGGACTCAGAGAGAACAGATTAATCTGGTCACAGAAATCCCCTAATGGCTCTGCAGTTGCCTTCACTTCTAGTTGTTGCTACTTTTGCAGGATGACTTCAGACAATGTGATAAGATGACCCAGGTTCAGTTTAGGGACATCTTGCTTCCTCTTCTCCTTAATATCCCATTAAGGATATACTCATAGATACCTAGAGTATCAACTAGCTGACTCAGACATCTGGTAGACCAGTTTGTCCCCACATGTATACTTGTAGGCTCCCCCAAAGCAGCAATGCACATTTAACTAGAATCTCAGCATCAAAGATTCTTCCATTCACTCTTTAAGGCAAGGGTCTTTCATATTTTCGAGAGAGAAATTCCTTGTCTTTAGAGCTATAAAGAGCCTCAGAAATAGTTCCATCTGCTTCTGTTACAAACGATAAAATTGACGACAAGAAGGGATAAATGACTTACACGAGGTTAAATTTAGTGACAGGCTGTGTTTGTCCAAATTTCCTGATTTTTGAGCATGGGATCTTCTTCAAATTCCACAAGGAGATTTGGAGGTGGGCGTGCAGCCAAGGATAAAGACCTTAATTGTGATTGCATGGGGGTCTCTTTCTGCTGAAAAATATTACAAACTTCTCATCCTTCAGAGTCAGATTAAATGTCTCCTTTTGAAAACTCCCCTGAGCGTTCACTTGATCCAGATGAAATTAATCCCTCCTTTTTCTGTGTGCCTAGGGGAATTTTGCATATTTCTCTACTATACCATTTCATTCATTCATTCAATCATTATTTATTTATTCATGTGCATATGTATGACTGCATTCCCCAAGCATATCACATTTTATTAGAGTCTGTTATCTAATTGTCCCTCATCTTCTTGAATCTGAGAACTGCCTGAAGTCAGGGACCACGAGAGGTTCATCTTTGCATCTTGTATAATGGCTGTCACGGTGAGAGAAATACAAAGAGAGACAGACAGAGACGAAGAGAGAGACACAGAGGGAGAGAAAGAGAAGGGAGGAGGGAGAAAGAGAAGTAGGGTAGGGGAAGGAAGAAAAAGAAAAGAGAGGAAAGAATTTAAGAAATGTTATGGACATCTGCCAATTTTTGCCTACTGAGCATCCGTATTCCCTTCTTCCATCTTTAGCATCAATATTTTCATCTGGGAGACCAGCCCTCTCTACTCTCACACAGCCCGTGGATCTCATGTGGGGCTGACCTCATAGTCCCCCGCTCCAGGGATGAGCACACAAGGCAGGCTGTCCAATCAGCATGTTCCATTCTTTGACCCTAGTCATGGGCATGTGTGACCAAGTCAGAATTGTGTAACTCAATTCTGGGAATTTTATGAGTACTACAAAAGAGAAACTCTCTTTCCACGGGTTTCAAGGGAGTGAGTCTGGGGTGCCAGCAGCAATTTTGTCACCATGAGGGGAAGAATCTGCCAGTGAACAAAACTTATTCAGATAGAAGCACAGATGAAACTGTGATTTGAGCCCCTGTATCCAGCTGTGCCTGAAGCTGGGTTATTTATGAATCTAGTCATATGAGCCAATGTAGTTCCTTTTTCCTGCTGAAACCAGTTTGAGTTATGTTTCTTTCATCTGTAATCAACAGAGCTCCAATTAATACAAGAGTTATAGGAGAAAAAAGAAAGAAAAAAGAAGAGGAGAGGCTTTGGGTACCTTTGAGTTCTACTGGTAGGTCCTCTCCACTGATTGAGTATTCATGGTCTAACACATCCACAGAGCTTGTGAATGGACTTTCTTGTTAGATGGGAGGGAAAGGCCATGCCAGGACAGACCCATGGTGGAGGTGTGTTTGGAGAATGGCCTCCTTCTCAGTCTTCTGAAATTTATTCTTCCTACCTCTCCACTTAGGAATGGCATAACCATGGTCACATCTCTCCCTTTCTTATATACAGCAAGTCTAATCACAAAATGATGGTCTGACCTATATTTGCAAAGCCCCTTCTATCTCTGACACCGCGGGTGCCTCAACTGGTTCTCCTGAAGCTCCAACCCAGTTTTATCCCCAAAGGTCTCTCGGAATCCCACGATAGGGCATCTTGGGTGAATCACCATCTCAGTTTTCCCAGGACTGAGTGGGGGGGATCATGGAACACAGGACTTTTAGTTCTGAAATGCAGAACATCCCAGGAAATTGGGACAAGTTTGTCTCCCCAGACTGACATCTTCCCCTTAAGCTGCTGCAGCCCAAGGGTAAGGCTCCTTCTGACAGATCAGACATTAAAGAGCCTAAAATGACTGTGACCGGTCTCCAGGCATTTCAGAACTTTGCAACAGTCAGTGCCTTGTAAAAAAACATTGTTTAATTTTTAAGGCTCATAATGATAAAAGTCAAACATGTTATTTATAGAAAAGTAGATAGAAATAATAGGTAGGCAGGTAGGTAGATAGATAGATAGATTGGGGGGGGGTGCCCTTATTCCCCTTACCTTGCCTTCCTCCATCTTGCTGCTTGGAATTCAGATTGCTGTCAAGCCATCTTTGCTGATGCAAATGAGAACAGCCTAGGGATAGCAGAGCAACAAGGAAGGAGGATCCTGGATCCAGGAAGGACCTCATGGAGCAGAGAGGCTAGCCTGGACTGCTTGCCTTGGATCTCATCTTCTTTATCTTTAAGTTATTACCATTTTGGGCTGTTGATACACCCAGGTGAACTAACTAATTCATGTACATTATCTCATCTGACCATTGCTAGAGCTGGTTCTGAAGAGAAGGTAAGGACTCTGCCCTTGACCGCATACCTGGTTAGTGGCTGGGCTTCCAGCGGAGGCTGGTCCTGACTCACATACGCTTCGGGCTCCTCATCACCGTGCTTTGCTGCCATTGCCGCTTTTCCTTTTATGCAGTGCCTTCCGGTTTTCAGAGTGTTCCATGATTATTACTAACTAAGGAGGCAGGGATGATTATTGTCCTATTAGCCAGATCGCTTAGGTAATTCGACTGAGATCATCCAGTGAATTAGAGAGGCATCTAGGATAAAAGTTCCAGCCTTTGAAACTTCAGAACTTTGCCTTTTTCGCTTGACTCCACCAATCAGGCTCTCTTGTAAGGACCAGACTCCACCAGCCTCTCCTAATATTTTTTTAAATACTTCAAGCAGTTCATTCAGTTTCTAAATTCAAGAATACTAATAACAGCTATTTTCTTTGAATTAAGGTGTATTTGACAGAAAAAAATTCGCTTGTTAGTCAAACATAAATGAAATAATGGTCAATTTCAGTCTCCCCTCCCACAGATAGTAGTATCTTTTTCACTAGCTTTATTCATAATTTTTTATCAGTGAAAGGGAGTTTACTTTAAACACCCTCTCTTTGAGCAAACAAATGTTCTATTTCAGCCACAACCTGTCAGGCTTTGTTTACTGAGTTTTAACAACGGTACCTAATTCTTATCATCAATTTAGCATCCTTGAAACAGTCAGCTTAGCTTTCCAGTGCTAAAGTTTCCGACACTCTATTTTTCTTGCATCTTTTCTGAACTGTAGGTTCTAATTCTGTGTTCCAGTTAATTAGCGCTGTCTGTAATTTTAGACAACCCATATCTGTTAAGGCAACCAAAATTCCATCTTTGTTTCCAAAGGTGGCTGTTTGTTGTGCCAGAAGGTACTTAGCTGCTGAAATAAATAGATGACGTATCACTTATAAAAAGTGCTGTTGCCTCATTGGGCAGATGTCTCTTGGTGATGGTGACTAAATATAGCATGCCGATTTTAGGGCAAAGATGTAATTTTAAAAAGTAATCATAAAACTATTGATTGTAGAGAAGTCACTTTGATTTCCTGTTCACTCTGATTATAGAGACCTTCACCCTTACCAGGCTTAGAAATTTTTAACCCTTGAAAACTAAAGCCCTATCAGGAACAGATTTCATATTGGAAAACTAAAAGTGTATCTACCCAGAGGTGTGGGTCAAACACTTGTTTCCGTCCTTTGGTCCCAGCAATGAAAACACATTCAGGAGGGAAAAAAGGAGGTACTGTGGGAGGTACCATCTTAAATAATACTAATACTACTAAAATATAATAGTTCCTACCATATTTCAAACTTCATTATGTGCCAGACGTTGTAATAAGCACCTTATTTATATTGTGGGTTCATTCAATTCTCACGGCATGACTGTAATAAGAGGAAGATGTATTTCACGTGAAGCAAACCAAGCTTACATTTTACGGCCCCCTCACTTGCACGGGTCCTTTCTAAGGCCCTAGCAATGTGTTTCCATCATCACATGTTGTTTTGAAATTTTGTAAAAGTGAAATGTTTGAACAGCAATGGTTTAAGCCTGGGAATTCTTTCTCCTGGGGGTTCTTTTTTGTTACACATCCCCTCATGTTGGTTAGTGCTAGAGAGGCTGAGAGCATCTGGGGATTTGGGATTGAGCTGCAGTAATACATCAGGATGGGGTTTAGTGGGATATGTTTATGTGGTTCTCATTCATTTCCATGAATTGTTAAGTGACTCTAAGCTAGCTACCCGTGAATGACTTATCCCTATGGCTTCCAGGAATACTCCTGCCACACTGTGCTGACTCAGCTAGTATTTTGATCCAGAATAGCAGGGCCAGAGGTGGTATTGCAATGGGGACAGAAGAAATGCAGGGAACAGAGGAGGAATTAAGTTTGAAGTATATGGAGTCAGAAGCTAGTCTATGGGAAATTCTTTTAAAGCATACAACTCATATATGAAACAAACTCATTAGAGCTTTTCCCAAATTTAGTGATAATCCTAAAAATTTACGTCATTACTAATAATGAGTTGTGGAACTGAAAGTAAATTTTCTAAACCATCAAGAGCCGTATTAATTTTTCATCAACCATGCTAGAAAAAAAGTGAGTTAGAATTATTTATTTTCTCTATAGAAAGTATTTTTATCAAGTTATTGTCATATGAAGACAGAGTATGCAGCCTGAGCATATAGGATAAAAATATTACAGAGGTGTTCGCCTTGGCAGCACATATACTAAAATTGGAAGGATACAGAGAGGATTAGCATGGCCGCTGCGCAAGGATGACACGCAAATTCGTGACACATTCCATATTTTTTAGTGGGAAGCAGCTGCACAGCACAGGGAGATCAGCTCGCTGCTTTATGACCACCTAGAGGGGTGGGAGGGAGATACAAGAGGGAGGGGATATGGGGATATATGTATATGTATAGCTGATTCACTTTGTTATAAAGCAGAAACACACCATTGTAAAGCAATTCTACTCCAATAAAGATGTTAAAAATATATATATTACAGAGATTTATTAATCATTAATAAAAACTATAATTTTTTAAATTTTGTGATGTGCACATTTGTCAGCTTTTAAAATTTGGAATCTGCTGCGGCTTCTTTTTATTCTAAATAAATATTTATTTTCACACCTGATTTTCATATTTTAAATTTTGTATTCTTTGACTTAAAGCGTGTATGTAACATAATGTAACTTTCAGATCCCACAAAATGTTAAAATGTCTAAGCAGTAGAGATATTTATTTCTCATTTAATAAAACATCTAGAGATAGAGGTTTCAGAGAAAGTAGATTCAGTACCTAAACAAACACTGTCAGGGCTCTGTATGGCTTTTCTGTGATTTTCTTGATTTTCCCCTCATTACTGTAAGAGGCTGCTATGGCGCCAACAATCATAGGATCAGTAACATCTAAAATTATGAAGAAAGGAAGATGGGCTCACTCTTTTCTCAAGTCTCTCTCTTGTTGTTAGGAGGGAAATCTTTCCCCAGTATTCTCCAGTAGATTTCCCTTCGTATCCCATGATCCAGAAATGGTCATATGGCCTAATCTAAAGCAGTCATTGACAAATGGGAATAGGATTATTATGATCAATCTAGAAGTCAAAATTCATCCCCTGGGACAAGACGCCTTGCCCTGAATGCCTGAATGAAACAGTACCCTACTGTCAACAAAGACGGAATGACTGTTTGTTAGTTAGGCAACCAACAATGTTCACAATAGCATCATTGTCCCCTTTTTGTCCCCTTACATAAACAAGTTAAGGCTTAGTGATATAAAGTGTTGTGTCCAGAGTCACACACCTAGAAAGTGGTGAGGACCTTCACCTCTATATAAAACCTATATGTGTTTGACTCTGGGACTCAGCTCATGTTCTATGCTATGTCATATAGCCTTCCCAACCCACGAGGCCACTGGTGTACACTACAAAGTTGTAGAACTTTAGGGAGCACGGTTAGGTGCTGAGGAAGGAGTATAGGGCAGCAGAATGCTTGCCAGAAAATCTCACAGGGTCAGAGAGGAAGAGGGGGCTCTGGGTCTTTGTACAGAGAGCAAATTTCAATACAATAGGGACCGTTACAGGTACCCAAGATGCATTTCATTGTTTTTGAGTGAATAAGGGAATTTCAGGTGGGGGGGGATGACATAAATAAAATAATAGTAGAAAGTTAATGGATTGAGGGTAAAGAAAGACTGGGCTTGAATCAAATATCTACCATTTACAAGATGTGCTTCTCTGTTGAGTTTCTTCTTCTTATAAAACCTTGTGTTTTCATAGGGGGATATCTAGCTCCAGCTTGATAGGGTAAAAGAAAAATCAGAGGAACCACCAGCTTTACGCCCCTTCCTCTACAGGGGAGGAAACTGAGACCCAGAGAGGTAAAGTGACTTGCCCCCAAATCCCAGCCAATTCGTACCAAAGCCCTCATCTACAAATCCGGGTTACTTATTTCTCAATCTGTCTTTTAGACCCTGAACTGGGAAGGCATCATTCTATGCTCAATTCCTTATACAATCTACTCAGATGATTTAATTTTAATAATATGCTTCTTTCCTTGTGGAAGCATGTGTATGATGACACTTAGCTGCACCATCTAATACTATGATTAAGTGCTACTTTTGAATTACTGTCTCCACTTCCAACAAGGTGTTTGAGAAGTGTCAAACCCAATAGAGATCAGGGATAATATTCCACATAGGATTAGTATGATTACTAGCAGGCGTGCATTCCACAGGATACCTTTCATTTCTGGTCCTGCAGAGTCACTTTTCATTCATTCCACAAGATATACCACACACAAAATATGCTGCTGCAAACTCAATGTATAAATGTAATCAGAAAGAAAAAATTATTTTAAAAAAATAGGTCCTGACAGATGGCTTCACAGGCGAATTCTATCAAACATTTAGAGAAGAACTGACACCTATCCTTCTCAAACTCTTCCAAAATATAACAGAGGGAGGAACATTCCCAAACTCATTCTACAAGGCCACCATCACCCTGACACCAAAACCAGACAAAGATGTCACAAAGAAAGAAAACTACAGGCCAATATCACTGATGAACAAAGATGCAAAAATCCTCAACAAAATACTAGCAAACAGAATCCAATAGCACATTAAAGGGCTCATACACCATGATCAAGAAGGGTTTATCCCAGGAATGCAAGGATTCTTCAATATACGCAAATCAATGTGATACACCATATTAAAAAATTGAAGGAGAAAAACCATATGATCATCTCAATAGATGCAGAAAAAGCTTTTGACAAAATTCAACACCCATTTATGATAAAAACCCTCCAGAAAGTAGCCATAGAGGGAACTTACCTCAACATAATAAAGGCCATAGATGACAAACCCACAGCCAACATCATTCTCAATGGTGAAAAACTGAAAGCATTTCCTCTAAGACCAGGAACAAGACAAGGATGTCCACTCTCGCCACTGTTATTCAACATACTTTTGGAAGTTTTAGCCACAGCAGTCAGAGAAAAAAAAGAAATAAAAGGAATCCAAATCGGAAAAGAAGAAGTAAAACTGTCACTGTTTGCAGATGACATGATACCATACATAGAGAATCCTAAAGATGCTACCAGAAAACGACCAAAGCTAATCAATGAATTTGGTAAAGTAGCAGGATACAAAATTAATGCACAGAAATCTCTTGCATTCCTATGCACTAATGATGAAAAATCTGAAAGGGAAATTAAGGAAACACTCCCATTTACTACTGCAACAAAAAGAATGAAATACCTAGAATAAACCTACCTAAGGAGACAAAAGACCTGTATACAGAACACTATAAGATACTGATGAAAGAAATTAAAGATGATACAAACAGATGGAGAGATATACCATGTTCTTGGATTGGAAGAATCAACATTGTGAAAATGACTATGCTACCCAAAGCAGTTGACAGATTCAATGCAATCCCTATCAAACTACCAATGGCATTCTTCACAGAACTAGAACAAAAAATTTCACAGTTTGTATGGAAACACAAAAGACCCCGAATAGCCAAAGCAATCTTGAGAAAGAAAAACAGAGCTGGAGGAATCAGGCTCCCAGACTTCAGACTATACTACAAAGCTACAGTAATCAAGGCAGTATGGTACAGGCACAAAAACAGAAATATAGATCAATGGAACAGGATAGAAAGCCCAGAGATAAACCCATGCACCTAAGGTCAACTAATCCATGACAAAGGAGGCAAGGATATACAACGGAGAAAAGACACCCTCTTCAATAAGTGGTGCTGTGAAAACTGGACAGCTACATGTAAAAGAATTAAATTAGAACACTCCCTAACACCATACACAAAGATAAATTCAAAATGGATTAAAGACCTAAATGTAAGGCCAGACACTATAAAACTCTTAGAGGAAAACATAGGCAGAACACTCTATGACATAAATCACAGCAATATCCTTTTTGACCCAACTCCTAGAGAAATGGAAATAAAAACAAAAATAAACAAATGGGACCGAATGAAACTTAAAAGCTAAAAGCTTTTACACAGCAAAGGAAAACATAAACAAGACAAAAAGACAACCCTCAGAATGGGAGAAAATATTTGCAAATGAAGCAACTGACAAAGGATTAATCTCCAAAATTTACAAGCAGCTCATGCAGCTCAATATCAAAAAAAGAAACAACCCAATCAAAAAATGGGCAGAAGACCTAAATAGCCATCTCTCCAAAGAAGACACACAGATTGCCAACAAACACATGAAAGGATGCTCATTTAGAGAAATGCAAATCAAAACTACAATGAGATATCATCTCACACCGGTCGGAATGGCCATCATCAAAAAATCTAGAAGCAATAAATGCTGGAGAGGATGTGGAGAAAAGGGAACACTCTTGCACTGTTGGTGGGAATGTAAATTGATACAGCCACTATTGAGAACAGTATGGAGGTTCCTTAAAATACTACAAATAGAAATACCATACAACCCAGCAATCCCACTACTGGGCATATACCCTGAGAAAACCATCATTCAAAAAGAGTCATGTACCAAAATGTTCATTGCAGCTCTATTTTCAATAGCCAGGACATGGGAGCAACCTAAGTGTCCATCAACAGATGAATGGATAAAGAAGATGTGGCACATATATACAATGGAATATTACTCAGCCATAAAAAGAAACGAAATTGAGTTATTTGTAGTGAGGTGGATGGACCTAGAGACTGGCATACAGAGTGAAGTAAGTCAGAAAGAGAAAAACAAATACTGTATGCTAACACATATATATGGAATCTAAGAGAAAAAAAAAAAAGGTCATGAAGCACCTAGGGGTAAGACAGGAATAAAGACACAGACCTACTAGAGAATGGACTTGAGAATATGGGGAAGGGGAAGCTGTGACAAAGTGAGAGAGTGGACATATATACGCCACCAAACGTAAAATAGCTAGCTAGTGGGAAGTTGCCGCATAGCACAGGGAGATCAGCTCGGTGGTCTGTGACCACCTAGAGGGGTGGGATAGGGAGGGTGGGAGGGAGGGAGACGCAAGAGGGAAGAGATATGGGAACATATGTATATGTATTAACTGATTCACTTTGTTATAAAGCAGAAACTAACCATTGTAAAGCAATTATACTCCAATAAAGATGTTAAAAAATAAAAAAAATAAAATACACACAAAATGTCACCTATTTTATAAGGATTAAAAAAAAAAGAATCAATGGAGTACTACATGATTTATGAGAAATAGAACCCATACCCTATATTGCTGCTTGTTGAATAGCCACCCTGTTTAGGCAACGGAAACCCTGAAAGAAGAGTCAAGTCAAGTCTGTCTGAGACAAACGAGGTTCTGCCGTGAGCCCTTGGGGTCGGTTTGGTTTGTGCTCCTAATAAAAGGAGAGCCATCCATTTGGAAAATCCAGGCACCGCAGAGTTTGAGTTTCTATGAGATGTTAGCATCTCAGGGCTCAATATAAAATCCTGTGTTCTAAAGGCTTCTGCTTTGTTACACTTTCCCCTGCTCTTGATCATGGAAGACAAAGTGTGAGTCATGCGATTTAGGATGTGTCAGGGTCACATTTCAGGGCCATGTTCCAAATAGAAAGGAATATTTTTTTCTGAATATAATAAAAAATTTCTAGCACTGCTGTTACTATCTATGTGACCCTGAACCTGTCACCTCAACTTCCCACACCTGGTTTCTTCCTCCCGAAAGCAGTCTTCCTGAGGCCCATGGTGTTTATGAGAATGGGTCCAGTTTCGTGCAGTAAGTAAGCATTTCTGAGCACCTAACAGTCAGTAACTCATTTGACAAATGTGTTGATTCCTTCTCTGTATGTTCCAAGCACTGTGTCAAGCTCCAGAGATTTAACAATAGAACAAAACAGAATCATCCCAACTTCTAAGAGTTCATGGTCTACCAGGAAAGACAGGCTTAAAGTATAACAGATGTGAATTTGAAACTAAAAGGTGAGTATTGGGCTTCCCTGGTGGCGCAGTGGTTGAGAGTCCATCTGCCGATTCAGGGGACACGGGTTCGTGCCCCGGTCCGGGAAGATCCCACATGCCGCGGAGCGGCTGGGCCCGTGAGCCATGGCCGCTGAGCCTGCGCGTCTGGAGCCTGTGCTCCGCAACGGGAGAGGCCACAACAGTGAGAGGCCCGCGTATCGCCAAAAAAAAAAAAGGGAACCTTCATAACATCATTGGAAAACAGAAAGAGAGGGACATTACTGGACCAGAAACAATGAGAAATCCCTACGAAGAAGTAGATAGGATCTGATCAAAGGAAGGAAAATTAATGGGAGGCTTGGGAACAGGACTGGCTGCAGAATTTGCAGGGCCCAGTGCAAAGTGAAATGCTGGGCCCAGGAAAATGATTCAGAATTTCAAGATGGCGACACCAGAGAATTAAAACACACCCGGAGGCCTTCGAAGTGCACAGCCCATCAAGAAGAAAAAAGATTCCTTTCTCTTTCCTGGCAAGGACTCAGCCAATGAAAAGCCATGGACACTGCACAGGTCACATGCCTATGAAGTCGGACTGCTGGGGGCAGTGGATACCATGAGCACGAGGGGGTTGGGAGCAACAATTATGGGGATTGGTTTGGAATCAGGGTTAGAACCAGGGCAGTTGATTAGTTTAGGGCCTGTCCTCTCCCAGGGCTGAAACCCTCTACTTGTTCCCGTCAATGGGCAGAATTGGTTCTTCCAGGCTGGGGTGCTGTCTTCATTGGCCAGGACTGCTGTGACAACCACAAACTGGGTAGCTTAGACAACAGAAATGTATTGTCTCCCAGCTCTGGAAGGCAGAAGTCAGAAATCATGGTGGCAGCAGGGTTGGTTCCTTCGGAAGGCTGTGAGGGAAGCCTGTCGCATGCCTCTTCTCTAGCTTCTAGAGGTTTGGTGGCAACCTTTGGTGTTCCTTGGCTTGTGTACGTGCATCACTCCAATCTCTGCTTTCAGCTTCATGTGATGTACTGCCCGTGTGCGTGCCTCTGTGTCCAAATTTCCACTTTTTGTAACACACCACTCATACTGGATTAGGGAACCGTCCTACTCCAGTATGACCTTATCTTAACTAATTATATCTGCAACGACCCTATTTCTAAATAAGGTCATATTCTACTCAATATTTTGTAATACCTATAAACGAATCTGAAAGAGAATATATATTCTTTGCTGTACACATGAAACTAACACAACACTGTAGATCAACTATACTTCATTAAAAAAAAGGGGGGGCACATTCTAAAGCACTGGGGGTTAGGAATCCAACATATGAATTTGACCAGGGACACAATTCAACCCATAACAGGTAAATAATGAGTGCTTGAGCCACAGGGGCAGGGTCATGCCCTGGTACAGACTCCTTCACTCCTAGGAGACTAATAGGCAGGAAAATCACAACACTACACACCTCACCTGGCTGCACGACGCTCCTCTCCACGGCAGTCACAGGCAGCAGATGGCCGTGAACAGACAGCAGCAAACAAGGGTCATCAAACACTGGGGGCAAACCAAATGTCAGGGAATTAGGATAGCTGCTCATAAAGAATATCATTTGATTAGACTGCATCACCTATCCAAAACAGATGGACTTTTCATAATCTCCTGACATGTTACCTTAATTACCCAACAGGTGCCGTCATCTCTTTTGCTACCTTACCCGCTGCAGTCAGGTTACAGAGTTTGGAAACGTTATGACTTGGCCTTTTGGGTTATCTAAGATCAGAGGTTGTCAGCTTTGGCTACACACTAGAGTCACCTGGGGGGCTTTGGAAATACTGATGCCTGGGTCCCACGATTTAACCGGTCTGGGGAGTACAACCTGGGCACTGAGATTTTTTTCTTTTGAAAGCTCTCAGGTGATTACATTGCGCAGGGAAGGTTGAGAAGCACTGGCTTGGAACTCTCCCAGAACCCAGCCATCTCATTAAATGTAATGATGCATATCGATTGCAGATGGCATGGCATGGGTTTGTTGGGGGTTGTTTTTTGTTTGTTGCTTCCAAATGCAATGCATCAGTATCTCTATTCTTTAACTCTGCAATGCCATGTATTGCAGAGTTTCTTTTCTTTTATTTTCTTCAGCCTAACTTCTTTCAGTTGCTAAGAAGCCAAATCTTTGCTGTATGGAGTTTGACTTTTGCTTACAAAAGTGGCACCTCAGCTGGAAAGTGAGGCTGCAGCAGTACAGTGAATTGTACTAAAATGAAATTGAACAGATAATAGGTTTGCATTTAGTGCAATGTATGATTAGGAGCAATAATATGGGCCACAGCGTCTTTTCTTCCAAGGATGCAGGTTGGTCTCGCTTACTCTGTTTAGCAGAAAACATTGGTCTATGGCCTCAGTGAATCTCCCTCCCTCTCCCTCTCATATTCTCTTCCTTTTACTCTCTCTCTCTCTCTCTCTCACTAACTCTCTCTTCATTCTCTTTTATTCTCATCCTCTTTCTCCTCTCTTATGTTCCTTTCCATGTTTTCTCTCTCTTCCCCTTTCTCTCCTCAAAATTCTTGCTTTCACAGATCTCACAGGTTAGGCTAGAGGAAGTGTAGATTCAATAGCCAAAACGCTGTGAGAATCATGACATTCTCTGTGCAAAGCCCACAATCTTCTGGGACATCTCCTATTGCTTCTTGTAAAAGATGTGAGGAGAAACTGCACAGCCAAGAGAACTAAGCTAGGTCTCTAGCTTCTGTTTCCCTCAACCCATGAAGTCTTTCTCTCCCAAAGTCTTCTCTCTCCAATCTGCTATGTCACCATGTTTGCTGGTCCCAGAAACTTACCTGGGGAAGTCGGCTATACAAATGTGGGAAATAATAATAATGATTGACTATAACATGCTTATTACATGCCGGGTACCCTTCTAAGCATGTTTGACAGATAAAGAGACAGATGCCCAGAGACAGGAGGTGATTTCAAGCCCAGGTTGTCTGCTCCAGGGTCCTTATATTACGAGCATTTCAGAAGGAGGCAGTGGGAGAGGAAGAAAGATCACAGACAGAGAAGGACAGAAAGAAAGAAAAAAGCAGAAAGACAAAAAGACAGAGAGACACAGAGGGATGAAGAGAGACAGCCACCAAGATGCAAAGAAGCAGAGACAGAATGGGGCCATAAAACCCAAAACAATAACAACCACAGAGCCGAGAGAGAGACCTGTTGCATATTGGCTCTAAATTGGGTAAAACAACTCCATGTCTGGGGCCAATTTAGCTGAGAGACTCCAACTGTATGAAGTGTAAGTTTGGTTCAGGTATGGTTTGAAGAAAATTCTGATGCCATGGTTCACTGGTTTTAGAAAATGTGTGTTTGTTTCTGGCTCACCTGGTATCTTTTGGAAAGGGAGAGAAAAAAACCCCCTTTAGTTCTAGGTTCAGTCCAGAAAAAAACAAATAAAAAGCAAAACAGAGTATTTAAGTTCTGTTTAATTCAGCCTTCAGGAAACCAAGGCAAAAAATTCTGATTTTTTTTCAAGTCTCATCATTTGCATTTGCCAGTTGAGGTCTTCAAACACCTGGTTAAATCAAGTGCCTCACCCAGTACTGTCCCTAGAAGTTAAGTGGGGATGACAACAAGGCAGAGTGGAGCCGTATTTCCCGCATTTGAACTTCCAAGAGCACCCATCCTAGGGAAGTGGGTCAGCCCTTTGGAGGTGGATGGAACTCAGCAGCGATTATAGTTGGTGGAGATACTGCATGGCGATTTCGGGCCAATCCCATCATCCCCACCTAATCAATTTTGATTCTTTATTTTCTCAATGTGGTGGGTGTGATCTCGGAGAGGGAGCAGTAAGCGGTGGCACGAAGCGAGATCTTAATTCTCTGCCCAGGAATTGAACCTTTGTAGCCTGGATGAAAACCAGGAATCCTAGCCACCAGGCCAGGAGGGGCTAGAGGCCAGAAGCTATTCTTCCCTGGCTCCTGCCCCCAGTGAAAAATTCATTTCTCATGGAGGCAAAAACTGTAAAAACAGGTACAAAGTTTATTATTAGAGACACAGCACAACAACTAGTGGGAGAGCACACAGAGAAACTGTTTAGTTAAGATAGAAGCAAGGCAGAGATGCACACCCAGAGTGAAAGGGTGTGGGCATCCTCCCTAACGCGGGAGCGCAGTGAAGAGGCGGTCCGTTCATTTATGTAGGGCAGTTCTTCCAGGTCTGTTTACCTTTGGCCAATTATCTGGTTTCTTTTTCCACATCTGACCTGCCCTAGGACCTTCCCCAACATGCATGTGCAACTTTTCTCCAAGATGGATTCCAGGCCAGAGGCCTATGGGGCGGCCTTAGCATCACATATTGTGGGGTGCTGCCCCCTCCTTTTTGACCCCCAAGGAGCCTTTCTGCACATGTGCAATGTCTCCCCTGCCCCAAGGATGGGAAATGCATGACTCTTGATCCTTTACTCAAACAGGGCTTTGTCCCTCTCTGTTCCTGCCATGACTGTTATCTTAGGGCATCCTCAAGAGACAATGCCTGGCTATTTACCCTGTTTCTGTGGTTACTTACATCTCGGAGGGCAAACAGGAAGCTGATTGTAAATGCCTAACCCGGAGCCCATCTATTTCCTGTCTCAGGAAATGCAAACAGGAGGCGAGTTGTATACGTCTGGCCTGAAGCCCATCTTTTTCTCACCCCAAGAAATGTAAACAGGAGGCCGGTTATAAATGCCTAGTCTGGAGCCCATCTATCTCCTGCCTTAGGTGTTAGGGTGCTAGAGACCTCAGACTTGTCTTTTGTGGTACTTTGGTGGAACTCTGGATCAATGGGAGGAGTCTTGGGATGCTGTCATCTGCTCATTCCGTGCTGTGGTCATTCAACTGTAAGATGGAGACCTAATTTTATTCAGTAAAAGGTATGTGTTCTTCAGTAGGTGAATGGATAAGTGAACTGTGGTACAGCCAGGCAATGGAATATTATTCAGTGTTTTAAAAAAATGAGCTATCAAGCCATGAAAAGACATGAAGGAAACTTAAATGCATATGACTAAGTGAAAGAAGCCAATCTGAAAAGCCTACATACTATATGACATTCTTTAAATTTTGATGTGAACCTAAAACTGCTTTAAAAAAATTGATTTAAAAATTTTTAAAAGGTCTATGTATGAAAGACTTGATAATCTCATTTCTCAGGATGCTGTTAGACACGGAAATTCCCTTTCCTCCTCGTCTTTTCCATCTCTTGTGGTATTGGGTCCTATTTTTTTTGTGTGTGTGTGGTACGCGGGCCTCTCACTGTCGTGGCCTCTCCCGTTGCGGAGCACAGGCTCCGGACGCGCAGGCTCAGCGGCCATGGCTCACGGGCCCAACAGCTCCACGGCATGTGGGATCTTCCCGGACCGGGGCACGAACCCGTGTCCCCTGCATCGGCAGGCGGACTCTCAACCACTGCGCCACCAGGGAAGCCCGGGTCCTATTTTTTATTCATATGAGGTTTCACTTCAATCTAAATTCATCCATGATAAAACACCTACTATGTGCAAGGTTTCTCTATTTTACAAAGGAGACTTTAGTCTCAGAAAGGCTATCAGTATTTCTGAAGGACAAAGAATTAGTACATGATAGAGCCAGGATTTTCCAAATTCTGAGCTCTCCCACTGCCTCTCCATCCTGAAAGTCTACTAGAGGTTTGGCAATCATTCCCATGCAGGTTTCTGTAGGTTCCTATTTAACTCCGGGATTGAAAATTCCTCAGTCTCCCGTTCCATATTGTAGTTAACAAAGACTATCCCAAAACTGCTAAGTGGGAGCCACCAGGACAGGAATTGCTTCCCAGGGCATAGCGCTCCCCAGGGTAGAATGGGTTGCCTCAGGTAGCACTGGCCTCCCCCTCACCACAGATATTCAAGCATACAACAGAAAGACCAAGGATCCTGAAACTGGGATTCACACATGGGGCATCTAAAATTGTCAGATTTTGAGTGTAGAGATATGTATACCTTTCTTCTTGGAGGAGATTTTCACCAGGTTTTCAAAATTTAGTTTTTGACCCAATTGTTGACAACTGTTGAGACCAAAGGTGGAGGAGAGGGTGGAATGAAGTTATATCCCAAACTTGACCATCTGAGAGTCTCCTACTGAGTCATTTTCATGAGTGACTATGGCTCCTCAAGGATAATACCCATCCAGGCATCAGCTGAGAAGTTTGGGTCTCCTCCTCTACTCCATAATAGAACTCAGGGCTTTCCTAGGGTCAGGGTGAACATGCACTGTAAATATGCATAAGGGATCTTATTAAGGTGATGGAAATGGTCGAAATGTGTATGTGTGTATTCGACTCTACTAAAAAAGACTATATTAAAAAGCACTAAAAACTAATGTGTAGACATAGAGGACAGACTTGTGGTTGCCAAGGGGGAGGGAGGGTCAGGGGAGGGATGGATTGGGAGTTTGGGGTTAGCAGATGCAAACTATTATATATAGAATGGATAAACAACAGGGTCCTATTGTATAGCACAGGGAACTATATTCAATATCCTTTGATAAAACATAATGGAAAAGAATATTAAAAAAGTATGTATATGTATGACTGAATCACTTTGCTGTACAGCAGAAATTAACACACTGTAAATCAACTATACTTCAAAACAACAACAATAAAAAAATAATGTGTATTAGTTTCCTAGAGCTTCTGTAACCAAGTACCACAAAGTGGGTGGTTTAAAACAACAGAAAGTCATACTAAACTAATTATACCTATAACAATCCTATTTTCAAATAAGGTCACATTTTGAGGTACTGGGGTCAGGACTTCAGCATATCTTGTTTGGTGGACACAGTTCAATACACAACAAAGTGAATAACAGTGCTGCTTGCAAATGTGTGTCCATTTACAACGTAGATACATTTTATAATATGTAAGTTATGGCTTGTAAAAAAATGAACAGAAACCTCAATTAAACAGAGTTGGGAGACCAGAAGGGGGAGCTCTCACGCCTCGTGATGATAGCACAGCCCATTGGGAAGAAGACGACTCTTCTTTCCTGGAGAGGACTCAGCCAATGAAAAGCCACAGACTCTTAGTTTACTATTAGCAGCCGCCCCCCCCCCCCCCCAACTTCCTTTCCCTCTCTCCTCCTCTTGTCGTTTGGGGACTTGCAGTGACTCACCATGGTTGCAGACCCTGAATTACAATTCTCTGCTGAGCCCAAATAAACCCATCTTTCATGGAGAAATATCAGCAGTCTGTTTGTTTCAGGTTAACATTTTCAATCGAGTAATTCTTAGAATGGCAAGGAGATTTTTCAAACCATTGCTGGGACCCTGAAGTTTATGTAGACTGCACTGAATCTTAACACATCATCTGAAAGTTTCAAAGCCATATTTAGTGAACCAGCTATTCCATTTCTCATGTATAGTTCAGAGACATACTCACATGAATTTAGCTGGCACTAAGTTAGGAACGATCTAAATCTCCATCAGTAGGTAAATGGTAAATAAATTTAAGTATAGCCAACCATGAAATACTATGCAACAAGTACAAAGAATGAGATAATTTGATACTAGTGACATGGAAAGAAATGAGATATATTGTCATGGCCAGAAAAAAAAAAAGAAGTAAATAGTAGACTGACACAGAGAGCATGATACCATTTATATAAAACACAAAAATCAACATCAAAGAAAATTATGCTCCATGTTTTCTGAGGATACATGCATATTAAAATTAATATTGAGCATTTACTAGATACCAGGCACTGTTCTAACAGACTGACACTTATTAATTTCTCAGAACAATTTAACTACTATTATTGTAGCCCATTTAATGAAGAAGAGGTTAAGACACAAAGAGGTTAAGTTACTTCTCCAAAGCTACTGAGTGGTGGGATTTGAATTTGAATCCAGGTTTGTCTGAATTCACCGGGCTCTTTCTGCTCCTGCTGTTTTATGTATTCTAGAAGAATATACGTAAAAGTAATTAATGGTCACCTCCAGGAGTGAAGTAGAGGGGAATCCACGACTCCAGTCAGTAGTCAATGGGATTTTAATTTTTTTACAGTTGTAGGAAATAATATACAGAGATCTGTGTATCACTTACTGTTTCCCTTAATGATAATATCTTGCAAAACTGTAGTAAAATATCACAATCAGGATATTGACGTTGGTATAATCCATTGAGCTTGTTCATATTTACCTATTTTTACTCATTTGTGTGTATTTGGCTCTATGCACTTTTAAGACTATTTTTTTTGTGCAATCTTAGGTTCACAGCAAAATTGAGAGAAAGGTGCAGATTTTCCCATATTGCCTCTGCCCCCACACATGCACAGCCTCCCCCATTATCAGCTTCCTCCACCAGATGGTTCATTTGTTACAACTGATGAATCTATGTCAACACATTGTTATCACCCAAGGTCCCTAGTTTACATTAGGGTTCATCTTGGTGTTGTACATTCTATGGGTTTGGACAAATATGTAATGACTCATATCCACTATTTGAGTATCATACAAAGTATTTTCACTTTCCTAAAAATTCTGTGCTCTGCATATTCATCTCCCCTGTCCCCACCATATATACCTGGTAACCATTGGTCTTTATATTATTTTCATAGTTTTGCCTTTTTCAGAATTCCATATAATAGTTTTCTTCTAGTAGTTTTAGATATATTGTTTAAATCTTTAATCTATTTTGAGTTGATTTTTACTGATGGTCTGAGATAAGGGTCCAATTTCATTCTTCTGCATGTGGATATCCAGTTTTCCCAACACCATTTATTGAAGAAACTATACTTTCCCCATTGTTTGTTCTTGGAAACTTTGTCAAAGATCAATTGACTGTAAATGTGTGGATTATTTCTGGGCTGTATATTCTATTTCATTGGTCTATGTGTCTGTTTTTAAGCCAGTACCATATCATTTTGATTACTATAGCTTTGTTGTACATTTTGAAATAATGGCATGTGATGCCTCAGCTTTGTTCTTCTTTCTCAAGATTGCTTTGGATATTCAGGGTCTTAGGTGGTTCCGTACGAATTTTAGAATCGTTTTTATTATCTGTGGAAAATGCCATTGGAAATTTGCTAATATTTGCGTTGAAACTGTAGATAGCATGGGGTGATAGCTTGGACATTTAAAAATATTTTTCCAATCTACAAACATAGGATATCTTTCCCTTTATTTATGTCTTCTTCAGTTTCTGTCATCAAGGTTTTATGTTTTCCAGTATCAGGTCTTTCACCTCCTTGGTTAAATGTATTCCAGTTCTTTTTGATGCCATTGTAAATGGGATTATTTTCTTAATTTCTTTTTCATATAGTTTACTGTTAGCATATAGAAATATAACTGATGTTCTGTATGTTGAATTTGTATCCTGCAAATTTACTGAATTCTTTTATTAGCTCTAACAGGTTTCTTGGTGGCACCTTTAGGATTTTCTATATATAAAATCATGTCATCTGCAAACAGAGGATTTCACTTCTTCCTTTCCTACTTGGGTGCCATTTACTTCTTTCTCTTGCCTAATTACTCTGGCTAGGACTTCCAATACTATGTTAAATAGAAGTGTTGGGCTTCCCTGGTGGTGCAGTGGTTGAGAGTCCGCCTGCCGATGCAGGGGACACGGGTTCATGCCCTGGTCTGGGAAGATCCCACATGCCACGGAGCGGCTGGGCCCGTGAGCCATGGCCGCTAAGCCTGCGTGTCTGGAGCCTGTGCTCCGCAGCGGGAGAGGCCACAACAGTGAGAGGCCTGCGTATCACACACACAAAAAATAATAAATAAATAAATAGAAGTGTTGAGAGTGGTTTCTTTGCCTTGTTTCTGATCTTAGAGGAAAAGACTTCAGCTTTCGCCATTAAAGTATGATGTTAGCTGTGGGTCTGTCATATATGGCCTTTATTATGTTGATGTACATTCCTTCTATACCTAATCTGTTGAGATTTTTTATCATGAACAGATGTTGAATTTTGTCAAATACTTGTTCAGCTTCTATTGAGACAATCATATGATTTTTATCATTCATTCTGTCAACGTGGTGTATCACTTTCATTGACTTGCATATGTTGAACCATTCTTACATCCTGGGGATAAATACCACTTGATTGTAGTGTATGATCCTTTTAATGTGCTGTTGAATTTTGTTTGCTAGTATTTTGTTGAGGATTTTTGCATCTATATTTATCAGGGATATTGGCCTGTAATTTTCTTTTCTTGTAGATCTTTACCTAGCTTCGATATCAGGGCACAGTTGGCCTCATAAAGTGAGTTTAGGAGCATTCCCTTCTTCAAGTTTTTGTAAGAGTTTCAGAAGGACTGACATTAATTATTCCTTAAATGTTTGGTAGAATCTACACATGAAGCCATCTGGTCCTGGGCTTTTCTTTGTTGAGAGGTTTTTGATTACTGATTTAATTTCCTATCAGTAATTGATCTGTTCAGATTCCCTATTTCTTCATAATTAAGTCTTTGTAGTTTGCATATTTCTAGGAATGTATCATTTTGTATAGGTTGTCCAGTTTGTTGGTGTGTAACTGTTCACAGTAGTCTCTTATGATCCTTTGTATTTCTACGGTATCAGTTGTAATATATCCTCTTTCATTTTTATTTATTTAAATCTCTCTTTTGTCTTAGTCTTGCGAAAGGTTTGTCAATTTTGTTTATCTTTACAAAACCTCAGCTCAGTATCATTGATCTTTTCTATTGTTTTTCTAGTTTCTATTTCATTTATTTCTGCTCTGATATCTATTATTTTCTTCTTTATGCTTACGTTACCTAATTTATTCTTTTTTTCTACTTCTTTGAGGTATAAAGTTAGGATGTTTATTTGAGATCTTTCTTTATTCTTTTTTTTTTTTTTTTTTTTGCCGTACACAGGCCTCTCACTGTTGTGGCCTCTCCCATTGCGGAGCACAGGCTCCGGACACGCAAGCTCAGTGGCCATGAGTCACGGGCCCAGCCGCTCCGTGCCATGTGGCATCTTCCCAGACTGGGGCACGAACCCGTGTCCCCTGCATCAGCAGGTGGACTCTCAACCACTGTGCCACCAGAGAAGCCCTCTTTATTCTTAATGTTACAAATTTCTTGCTGTAAGTTTCCCTCTTAGAACTATTTTGGCTGTCTCCCATAAGTGTCGGTATTTGTGTTTCCTTTTTCATTTTTCTCAAGATCTTTAAAAAATTTCCTTTTGATTTTTTACTTGATCCACTGATTGTTCAGGAGTGTGCTGTTTAATCCCACATATTTGTGAATTTTCCAGTTTTCCTGTTATTGATTTCTAGTAAGAAACTGTTGTCATTGGAAAATATAATTGGCAAGATTTCAATCTTCTTAAATTTGCTAAGACTAATTTTGTGACCTAACATATGATCTATCCTAGAGAATGTTCCATATGCGCTTGAGAAGAATGTGTGTTCTGCTGCTGTTGGATGGAATGTTATATGTATTTCTGTTGGTTTTGTTTACTCTGAAGTAAAATTCAAGTCCAATTTTTTTAATTGATTATCTGTCTCAATGATCTATCCATTGTTGAAAGTGGAGTATTGAAATCCACTATTATTGCATTGCTATTACTACCTTCAGAAATTTGCTTAATGTATTTAGTATTTGCTTAATATATTTAGATGTTCTGATGTTGGGTACATATATATTGATAATTGTTATATCCTCTTGATGAATTATCCCTCTATCATTATATAATGACCTTCTTTGTCTCTTGTGACAGTTTTTGACAGTCTATTTTGTCTGATAGAAGTACGGCTGACCCTGCACTCTTTTGGTTACCACTTGCATGGAATATATTTTCTCTGTCCCTTAATTTTCAGCTTACATGTGTCCTTAAATCTAAAGTGAGTGTCTTTTACACAAGACATAATTGGGTCTTGTTTTTTTATCCATTCAGCCACTTTATGTCTTTTTATTGGAATATTTAATCCATTTACATTTAAAGCAATTATCGATAGATAAGGACTTACTATTTTCATCTTGTTTATTATCTTCTGATTGTTTTGTAGTTCATTTCCTAAACCTTCCAATAAAATCATATCTCAAATATAATTAATTAAACATTCAGTATTTGCAATATAACTATGTGTTCATGGATAGGTCGTGGCCTAGTTAGTACATGTAAGTTTACTGCTGAGTCAAACAGTATACATTGATTATCTTTTCTCAGTTATGTAACTTTATATTTTCCTGGAGTTGATAATTGCCTCAATTTTTCATTTGCTTAGTTTTCTGTTTCACACAGAACTCTAGAAATCCTTTTAGCACTATTTTTCTCACGGTCAAATGAAACAGTTATGCTATTGGTTCCACTGTTTTCCTGGAGATGCTCTATTCATATCTTTCAAGTTCCTCTGTTTTCCTGCTCTTATCTGTTTTAGTTGCTCTCTGGGCCTACTTCCCACTGTGATCTAGAGAATTCCTTTCAAAACCATTCTTAAAATTACCTTTGCTTCTGTTTTCTGCTGGTTCCTTCCTTAGGAATCTTGTTTTTCTGCCTTTTGGGTTACTTCATTTTGGAGAACACATTGTCCAAGAGCTTTCTGAGAACTTACAAATGTGAAGGAAAAAAGCTCTCCATTGATCTCTAGCTTGAATGCTATAGAATTTTTATCTGGAAACCATTATTAGTCAGAATATTTAAATCATTGCTCTATTGTTGCCTAATTTCCAATGTCGTTGCTAAATAAACTAATACCATACTGATTTCCAATTATTTCTTTTTCTTCTCTTTTGAAGCATTTTAATTTTTTTCTCTATTCACCTTGTTTTACAACTTAATGATGATATATCTTATTATTGTTACTTTTTATTCTGGTCACTGTGTTAGAAAGAGAGTGTTTTTCAAACCTTGAAATTTTTCTTGTATTTTTTCTTTGATAATTTTCCTTCCAATGTAATTCCTTTTCTATTTTTTGAAAACTCTTTTTAGTGAAATATTGAACCTCTTGGATTGAAGCTCAAATTAAAAATATGTATGTATGTGTCTGTTTGTCTTTATCTTTTGGTCCTACTTCCTCTTGATTTTTCTTCCAACTCTTATGCTTATTTTGTTCTTTAAAAAATTGGTTATGATATTTTAATTTAAAAGATCTTTTCCATACAATCTGATAGTTTATTTATGGTATCCTGCTTCATGGGTGTTTCATGAATTCTAATATAAAGTAGAACTAGCTATAATGATAGCTAATATTAATTGAGCCAGGGAGTATTTTAGGAACTTTATGAAATTAGCTCCTTTGATCCCCAGAACCATGGATTGAGGTAAGGGAGTGGTTCTCCAAAACAAAAGAAAGGAATTGATAATAGAAGAAAAGGAAATGAATGTGGAATGCCAAAAATGACAGCTAACCATGAAAGAATGATTCAAAGTATTATATGCCTGCCAGTACCCAGGCACTATAGTAGGCACAGGGGCTGGGAACATGGAGAGGGGAATAAGGCACCATCCCTGCTTGTTCACATCCTTTAATGTAGTTGAAAGCTAATGGCATTTGCCACTTGTCAGCCCCTGATGAATTCCTCCCCCAGTGCCTTGAAGCAGCAAGAAGCTCTGCAGGAAAGGCAGCCTAGAGCAGGAGGAGGGAAGGGAAGGGACCTAGGAGTTGCTCCTTCTTTGTGAAAAACTCTGATGGGAAAATTGTCAGCTGTACTCCCACTCTCTCTGAAAGTCAGTATGATGCTGCATCCATCTTAATCACCATCAGAGAGAGCAGGCATTTTAATAAGCAGCATTATTCATGAAAACTTTGTTCTCCTTTCCCACTTCCTTCCAAAATAAGATAGACGTGAACTTCAAATGAACTCCTCATTTGTCTCCTTCTTCTTGCCTGTTCTTTATATTCAAACCCACTACCTTCTCCCCATGGCCCCCATCCTCTGGACATCTTCTGGGGAATAGATGAGGAGTAACTGCCCACCGTGGGGGAGGAAGAGTGTGGCTGGAGATACCTGGGTCCCTAGAGGGTAGGGATTATTGGACCTGTCACTATAAATTGAGAGACAAAAGAGATGGGATCCCTGCTGTAGTGGAACTTAGAAATCATTCACTCAACCAATCGCTTACTTAACAAGTATTAATTGGTCACTTAATGTGTATTTCACTGAGAATACAGTGAATCAGACATGATTTCTATCCCCAGAGAAATTATCAATCCATTCAACAAATATTTTTGAGCTGCAGGACAGATTCCAGACAAGATCATTAAAAGGCATATGGTCCCTGTAATTCATTGCATTATAGGGATACTTATTGATCACCTATATGTTTTAGGTAGACCCTGAGCTTATTGAGACATAGAGCCTTGCTGCTTCAAGGCACAGGGTCTAGAAGAGAAGAAAGTTAGTAAAAGAAAGGAAAGGAAAAGAAAACTATAAAACACATTGTCTATTATGGGAAATGACATGGATAACAGCTCACAACTTCTCCCCTCTCGTGACTTCTCCATATGGTTCAGAGGCACTAACCCCACTCTGTGCTCAGAGATGGGCACCATGAACAAGGGCTGACCAAGCAGAGCATTGCATCTTCCTGGACATAGTGATTGTTTCAGAGATGGGAGCAGGACTCAGAGAGGATTAATAATACAACAGTGTATGCGGACTTTGCTGGGACCATTTGGTAGTTGGCACTGTGTTTATACTAAGCTTTCCCAGTGTGTACAATTATCTTGCTACCACATGGAGAGAGGCTGCCTGAGAATAAAACCAATGCTGAGCAAAACAGACCAATGAGATGGAAAGAGACCAAGCCCTTTTGACAGAGTGCCTGGAACCAGTCATGCCTGAAGTAGCCGTGTAAGAATAATCCCTAAACTGTTCCAGTACAGGCAGACCTCATTTTACTGTGCTTCACTTTATCGTGCTTTGTAGATACTGTGTTTTTTACAAATTGAAGATTTATGCAAACCCTACATGGAGCAAGTCTACCGACATCATTTTTCTGACGGCATTTGTTCATTTTGTGTTTCTGTGTCACATTTTGGTAATTCTCACAATATTTCTAAAGTTTTCATTATTATTTTATTTGTTATCATGATCTGTTATCAGTGATCTTGGATGTTACTATTTTGACCCACTGAAGGCTCAGATAATAGCATTTTTTTTTTTAGCAATACAGTATTTTTAAATTAAGGTATATACGTTGTCTTTTTAGACATAATGCTATTGCATATGTAATAGACTATGGTATAGTGTAAACAAAACTTTTATGTGCACTGGGAAACCAAAAAATTTGTGTGACTCACTTTATTTTGATATTTGCTTTATTGCAGTGCTCTAGAACTGAGCCTGCATTATCTCCAGGGGATGCCTGGACGTGGATCATTGAATCTCCTTTTTGACCTAAACCAGTTTGAGTTCTATCCCTAAGTAATATAGGATCTGAGACATATTTCCAACCCTTCAGCCTTTGTAGAATCAAAGTGGGCCATGTGTCAGGTGCCTCCAATTTCTGTGATGGGCATTTTTTTTAATATAGAAAAAAATGAGAAAAATGAGGTCCAGAGAAGTTAACTGATTTTCCTAAGGTCACAAGGCAACCTTGTGGCAGAGTTGAGATTTGGATGTAGGTTAGTCTGATTCCAAACAAAAAGCTCTTAATTATCATGATGCGGGCCCCGTGTAACTTGCATTCAGAAAGGGTACTCTTAACTGGCAGTCACCAGAGTTTTATGTAGAAATTGTGCATGTGTGTGTGTATTAGTTAATAATCACAAAATTTCTATGAACTGGATACGTTTTTGCTCACTTTACAAATGAGGAAACTGAGGCTCAGAGAGTTAATTTGGGCAAGGACACATGCCATTAAGAGGCAAATCTTGGATTAAAACCTAAATCGTTCTAGTTCCAAAGGTCCGTTCATGCTCTGTCCAGAAAATCATTTTCCCAAACTTATTCAGTGGTGGCTACAGGGGCTCTGTTTATATCTCCAAGAACACGTTCATCATGGTGCACAGTGGCAGCCCATCTTGCTGCTGTTCTATAACCCTTCACCCTGAGCACATTCCAAACTGCAAGGGAAAAAAAGATACCAAGCTCTTTGGGTCAAAGTGGCATTTTAAAAAATGCTCTTTCTACCTCTAACTTCAGCAGTCATGGAGATATCATTGTGTAGTTTACTTTTAATCTGAGTTTTTAAATAGCACACATGCTAAAACTCAAACAATACAAAAGTATTTACAATGAAACCTGGGTCTTTCTCCCGCCTACCATCCTAGCCCCAGCTGTACAGAGGCAGCCAGTGATTCATATGGTTATTCTAAACATGATCTGTGCGCACACAAACACCCATAGCTCTTAACTTACACGCATCTAGAGCCGCGGTTCCTAACCAGGGATGCTTTTGCAGCCCTCTACCCCGGGGACATCTGGCCATGTCTGGAGACATATTTTATCATCATGGCTTGAGAGTGGTAGGGATTGCCGCTGGCATCTGCTCAGTAGATGCTGCAAAACATCCTACGATGCACAGCAAAGTCCCCACTACAAAGACTTATCTGACCCAAGTCGTCAATAGTGCTGAAGTTGAAGATCCCTCATTTAAAAGAATCATCTTCTAACTTGCTTTTAACACTTAGCAAGATGTGTTGACTCTCTTTCCATGCCAGCGTACACCGATATTTTTCAGTGCTTTAAACAGCCTCATGGTATTCTGTTTTATAGATAGGCCTTAATTCATTTAATTAGTCTGCTCCTGATAAACATTTAGGTTAGTTACAGTATAAGGCAGGTACAGTACAACACCATGCAGCAAGGGGAAAGCTGGTCTAAACATGTCTTTGCACACAGATTCATGTATCTGTAAAATCTGTTCGCAGAGGATCAATCACTGAGCCAAAGGGAAAGCATTTTTTTCTTTGACAGGTGTTTCCAAACTGCTCTTCAGAGAAGCTGCACTGGACAACACACCCACATCAAATGAATGAGAATGCCTATTTCCTCACACTCACTGGGTTTTACCAAACATTTTAACTTTTGTCAATTTGATAGATAAATAACTGGATCTCACTGCTATTCAAAAATAGCATTTCATTACTCATGAGCATGACTGAACATCTTGCATGTATCTAAATTCTGAAGTTCCTAGAAATGGTCCCTTGTTGCTACAGGACCAGGAAATGTGCCCTTTCAGAAGGAGATTTTACTTCAACACCTCTTTGCCCTGTTCCTAGATCCTGACTGATTCCCTGGCAGCGGCCTCAGAAAGTGTGAAGATGATGTCAACACACCCATGACTACATGCTTCTCAGAAGCCTGCATAATTAGAACCAGATGGGAAATCCCAAGTCACTTCCTAATGTATCTGAAGCCATTTCTAGTCCTTATCTTTATGACCAGAGGTGGTTTTTTCCTTTTTTTCTAGAGATTCCAAGAGAGATGAAAGTTGCAGAAAATCAAGAGCAGGACTGTGCCTGTGAATAAGCAGATTCATTCATTTAGGCTGATTAAAAACTAAATGTCTGTTTCCCAGAGTAGAGCTGAGAGAACATTCCTTATTCTGTAAATGATGAAATCTTTATATCAAGAAGGCAGATATCCAAAGGGAAAATAAAACAGAAGAAACTTAAATGCCACCTCCATCCTTTCAGGAGGCAGGAGAGAGGGAAGGGTTATAGCATCCCACCACCCAGCGAGGGCACAACGCTCACCAGTGATGGAGAACAGGGTGAGCCCCCATGAGCCGGATCGTGCCTTGAATGGTTAAGGAATAAAGAGCTCTTCTACCAGTATGGATGGCGATAGCCAAGGGCAGCGTATATGTACTACTGCTCAGGCTGCCCAGGGACAGAAAGCTATGGGCTGACCTTTTTCTGGGGCAATCTGAGTATTGAAAGCAACCAGGTACTCAGGAAATATGCTGCCCGGATGCTGGTAATCCATCATTTTTTTTTGTACTGTGTTGCCAAATAGCAGTCATTCATTTATATTCCAAACATCACATTTATCCTTAATTGTAATGCCTTATAAACTTGCAGGGAGGAGAGGGCAAAGAGAATGGTCCCAATATACCCTTCTGTTATGACTAGACCCCATATTAGTATGCCATCAGTCTATCTGAAAAATTGCCTGTGGTATTTAATATAACTGCTCAAAATATTCCCTTCCCCTCCTTAAGAGAGGAATATACATTTTCCCCACTGATATCAGGCTTGGCCATATGACTTATTTGGCAAATGGAGTGTGAACCAGAGTGACATGAACCAATCATGAGCAGAGTCGTCGTGTAGTAGTCCTCTTCTCTCTTTTATCTGCGACACTAGCAGTGATGTCCCAGATAGACTTCTTCTATCAGCCTAGATACTTGTGTTGGTTGCTGTAACTTTTGAAATGAGGAAATGTGCGTCCTTCAAACTTGCTCTTTTTCAAGATTGTTTTGGCAATTTAGGATCCCTTGCATTTCTATACGACTTTTAGGATCAACTTGTCAACTGCTGCAAAAATGGGAGAAGAATTTTAATAGGCATCGTGTTGAATTTGTAAATAGATCAATTTGGGGAGTGTTGCCATCCTAACAACCTGAAGTCTTCTGATCCCTGAATACATTCTATCTTTCCATTATTTTAGGTCTTCTTGAGTTGTCTGCAAGGATGTTTCACAGTTTGTAGTGCACAAGTCTTATACCTCTTGTATTAAATTTCCTGAGTATTTTATTATTTTTAATGCTACTGTTAGTGGCATTGTTTTCTTCGTTTTCTTTTTGGATTGTTCATTGCTGGTGTATAAAAATACAAGTGATTTTTGCATGTTGATATTGTATCCTATATCTTGCTAAAATAATTTGTTCGCTTTAGCAGTCTTTCTTCCTTTGGATATTCTGTATACAAGATTTTGTCATCTGCAAAAACATGCCAAGATGCAAGTTTTACTTCTTTCTTTCCAATATGAATGCCTTTATTTATTTTTCTTGTCTAATTGCCCTAGTTAGAAACTAGGACAATTAATTAAAGTGGCAAAGTTGGACATCCTTGTCTTGTTCCTGATCTTAAGGGGAAAACTTTCATTCCTTCACCATTAAGTATGATGTTAGCTATGAATTTTTCATAGATGTACTTCCTCAAGTTGAGGAAGTTCCTTTCTAGTCCTAGTTTATTGAGTATTTTTATCAGGAAAGAGGATTAGATCTTCTCAAATGCCTTTTCTGCATTTATTAAAATTATCATGTAGGGGCTTCCCTGGTGGCGCAGTGGTTGAGAATCTGCCTGCTAATTCAGGGGACACGGGTTCGAGCCCTGGTCTGGGAAGATCCCACATGCCGCGGAGCAACTAGGTCCGTGAGCCACAACTACTGAGCCTGTGCGTCTGGAGCTTGTGCTCCGCAACAAGAGAGGCCGCAATAATGAGAGGCCTGCACACTACGATGAAGAGTGGCCCCCGCTTGCCACAACTAGAGAAAGCCCTCGCACAGAAACGAAGACCCAACACGGCCAAAAATAAATAAATAAAAAGTACCCTTAATTAAAAAAAAAAAATTATCATGTAATTTTGTCCTTAATTCTATTAGTGTGACATATTACATTGATTGATTTTTTTAATATATTCAACCAGCATTATATTCCTGGAATAAATCCCACTCAGTTGTGGTGTGTAATTTTTTAAATATTTTACTGGATATATTTTTTACATTGTGTTGAAGATTTTTGTGACTATATATACAAAATATATTGGCTTATAGTTTTCTTGTTATGCCTTTGTCTGGTTTCAGTATCAGAGTAAAATTAGCTAATAAAATGAGTTGGAAAGTATTTCCTCCTTTTCTATTTTTAAGAAGATTTTTTGAAAGATTGTTGTTATATCTTCTTTAAACATTTGGTAGAATTTGCCAGTGAAGCCATCTGGGTCTGGAATTTGTTTTGTGTACGTTTTTTTCTTCACTTGATATTCAGATCTTTTTGAGTCAGTGTTGGTAATCTTTGTTTTTCTAAGAACTTGTCCATTTCTTCTAGATTTTCTATTTGTTGGCATACAGTTGTTCATAATATTCTCTTATAGTTTTTTTTATTTCTATCAGATTGGTAGTCATGACCCTATTTTCATTCTCGATTTTATTAATTTGAGTCTTTTCTCTTTTTTTCTTCATCTGTCTAGATAAGGGTTTGTTAATTTTGTTTATATTTTCCAAGAACCAAAATTTCAGTTTATTAATAATTTTCTCTATTATTTTTCTTTTCTCTACCATTAATTTCTCTCTAAGCTTTATTGTTGCCTTCCATCTAGTTGCTTTGGGTTTAGTTTGCTCTTCCTTTTCTAGTTTGTTAATGTAGAAGGCTAAGTTATTAACCTGAGATCTTTCTGATTCTCTCACCATGTGTTGTTTTCACTGTTGCTTCTGCTGTTTGTTTAGTGACTTTCCTGTACTAATTATTTAAAATTTGGGACTTCCCTGGTGGTCCAGTGGCTAAGATTCTGCACTCCCAATGCAGGGGGCCCAGGTTCAATCCCTGGTCAGGGAACTAAATCCCGCCTGCTGCAACTAAGAGTCTGAATGCTGCAACAAAGATCCCGCAAGCGGCAATGCAGATCCCACATGCCACAACTAAGACCCGACGCAGCCAAATAAATAAATAAATACAAATAAAAATAAATTAAATTTGTATTCCTTGTTATGTGTGGGCATCGAAGTTTCTGTTTGCTTAGCTTAATGGTCAGTTAACAATTGGACAGAAATTTCCTTAAATTCTTGGAACAAGTCACCCAGCCTTTGCCCAGGGTCTCTGTATGGTAGGGCCACCACTTCAATGCCCTGGAAGGCAGTTTACAACTCTTCCTCAGCCTTCACCTCCTGCTTGTGCAAAGCCTCAAGGTCAGCAGTGAGAACTTAGGGCCCTCTCAATTCTTTCCCGAGCACGTGCAGCCTTGTGCATGTGTGTACTCTTCTAGATTCTCAGGAACGTGTCAGAAATTTTCAAAGCCCTCAACGGACATCTCATTTTTCACCTTTTCCTTTTAAGGTTTTGGTCAGCTTTTTGTTTGCTCAAATGTCTACTGCTGCCTCAGGCAGCTGCTGTGTTAAACAGCTGCCACTGATTGGTTCTGACAAATGCCTAAAGGGAAAAGGACCTTCGCAAAGAGTAGGCTCTGAGTCAGGTCAGGTAAATAGCAGCCTTGTTAGTGGGTGTTTCCAGGCCACTGTCAGACAGGTCAGTAATGATAATTATCTGAGAATAGCGCTTCTGGAGAGCTCCATACTCGTCCTTTCCCTTCAGTGGCCACCAGGCTGCTGGTTTTCACTGTGGTTGCAGGCTTTTGGTTTTCAGGGCTATCATGGAGCTGAGGAGAGGGGTTTGAATGGATCAAGTTAAAATGCCACAAAGCTCTCTGTTCTTATTGATATTTATCTGTTTTCCTTGATTAAATGTTTTTTAGATTGTTGCAAGCCTTTGGTTAATCTCCAGAGTTCTGAAAAAGTTAGTTTTTAACAATTTTTACTGGTGTTGCTTATCTGGAAGTACAGATTTTTTAGAGTTCGTTACAATGCCATTCCCACGGACACTCCTCTGATGGATGTTAAATCTGAGTCTAAATACTTTACTTTTACAATCATTACAAAAATGTCTCTCATTAAAGTTCCACAAGGGCAGTAATTCTGTTTTTCTTGTTGACCATCATATTCCTCTATGTAATACAACACAGTGTAGCGAGCACTTACTACATATTTGATGAGTCAAGGAATGAACGAATGAATGTCCTCCATAGCCAACAAAGAGTTAAATACAATGAAAATCTAAAACTAATAAATTATCTATTTACATTCCCACCAAGAGTGAACTAGCAATTCCACTCCTGGGTATATACCCAAAGAAAATGAAAACACTAATTTGAAAAGATACATACACCCCAATGTTCATTGCAGCACTATTTACAATAGCCAAGACATGGAAGCAACCTAAGTGTCCATCAGTAGATGAATGGATAAGGAAGATGTGGTACATATATACAATGGAATATTACTCAGCCATAAAGAAGAAGAAAAAATTTCCATTTGCAACAACATGGATGGAACTGGAGGGTATTATGCTAAGTGAAGTAAGTCAGACAGAGGTAGACAAATACTGTATGTTTTCCCTTACATGTGGAATAAAAAAAATAAAACAAACAAATATGATAAAACAGAAACAGACTCACAGATATAGAAAGGAAACTAGTGGTTATGAGAAATGGAATACTGCCTGCTATATCAGTAAACAAAGGATGTCACAGTCATCAGCAATTGTAGCCACCCTCAGCTGGTGAGCCGGTGAGCCCTGAGGGACACCAGGAAGGAAAGAATACCTGCCATCTAGCAGCCATCAGACTGCAGCAACTCCCCAGATGAGCCCTGAGGAAACTCAGGATGTGAAAACACAGGATATTGGCCCCAGATAGCTGAGATGCATATCAAAGGAATGATTCCAGTGAGCCCAGATTCTTGCATCTTCCCATACATAGAAAAGCACTAGATTCCTTAACTTGAGATTTCTAGTTTTCTTTAATTAACAGTAATCTTTTGTTCCTACTACCTGCCCTTTGTTGCAAAACTACTATATATCCTAGGATACTATATGTCCTAGCCACCCCCCAACCCCAACCTCCTTGGAGCAGTTTTCTCAGGGTTACTTGAGATGCTGCCTCCCAGGCTTGAAGTCCTAAAAATTTCTGTCCAATAAAACATAACTCTCAACTTTTAGGTAGGGGAGAGGGGAGGGGAGACGGGTGGAAGGAGGGGCAAAATAGGGGTGGCAGAGTAAGAGGTACAAACTACTATGTATAAAATAAATAAGCTACAAGGATATAATGTATAGCACAGGGAATAGAGCCAATATTTTACAATAACTTCAAATGGAGTAGAATCTATAAAAATATTGAATCACTATGTTGTACACCTAAAACTAATATAACATTGTAAATCAACTCTACTTCAATTTTTAAAAATAAAACAGTAAATAGATAACTAAATAAATAAAAGTAAAAATCAATTATCTTACTCAGATTAGGTTGACTAAACTTCATGATTCTCAACCCTGGCTGCACATTAGAATCACCTGGGAAGGGGAATTTCCTGGTGGTCCAGTGGTTAGGACTCGGCACTTTGACTGCCAAGAGGGCCCGGATTCAATCCCTGGTACTTATGGGAACTAAGATCCCATAAGCCACAGGGCGTGGCCAAAAAAAAAAAAGAAAAAGATTTGCCTGGGGAGGTTGTAACTCACTGGGTGCAGGGTAGAGCCCACCGAGTGATTTCACGGTGGGAGCCAAGGTTGAGAATCACTGCTCCCAGCTCTAACTTGATTCGATGGTATAGTTTGTAGGGTCTCAAACTTCAGATTCATCAGCCTCAACTGGAGAGCTTGCTTTAAAAAATCCAGATTCAAAGAATCCACCCCTAAGCACCCCTTGTTTCAGAATCTGTGGAGGTGAGGAGAGTCATCCGGACTTTAGCAAATCCCCCATTGCCCAACCGAGTTGAGAACTAGTGATCTGGCTTTATCCTTTCACTGTACACAGGAGGAAGCTGCAGCGCAAAGACCGCCAAAGCCGCCCAGTGTCTTTTCCAAGTTTGTCTCTCTCGGGTGTTAGTTCCTCTCACCAGACATGGTGCTTAACCATTGTAGACAGAATAAATGTTTGCTGACTGAATCACTGTTGAATGGTTTTCCCATTATTAATTAAGAGAGGCAGTGTATTGTTGTGGTTAAATGAACAGGCTCTGGAGCTAGACTTCCTTGGTTCAAACCCCGACTCTGCCACATACTAGCTCTGTCACTTTCGGTGAGTTAACCTAACACTCTGCCCCTGTTTTCTCAACTGTATCATGGGAATTATAATAGAACCTCCCTGGTAGGGTTGTAAAGAATAAATGGGGTTAATTCATTTAGTGAGTTGACAGAATCAGCAAAGAAAAATATAGGAAATCATACTAAAGAAGCAGTCACTGTTTATCTGAAATCCAAGTTTAACTGGATTTATTGTGTTTTTATTCACTAAATGTGGCAACTGTGTCACTTAGAGTGCCCAGCAAGTGCTAATAAATGTTTTCTATTATTATTTTTTTATTCCTATTATTGAGCCCACTCTATTCCAAGCCATTTCCTCAGGGTAAAGAGCCCTTCAAAAACTTATTAATTTGGCTTCTGATAATGTTAGTGCATAACCATTCAAACAGGGTAGATTGGAGCTTTTCATGCTAAGTAAACACTCCCTCAAAAATAAAATAAATTCATGCTAAAAGTAAGATCATAGTGGGAGCACTTAAAATAGTTAACTGCACAAGATGTTTTCATGAACCTTCAGATGTATGAGAAGCTCTCATTTCCATACAATTAGGATAATGATAAATTATTTTGTGCTTGAAAGAATGTCCACTCAAAAACACCTTCTCAAACCACTTCAGGTTAACAATATCACCTCTGGACAATAAACCCTTATTAATAGAATTTCCTTTCATTTTATTTTCAAGATGGTGTCAGAAAATCAGTATTTGAATTCTGGATCTACTACTGATTCATTGTGTGTCTTTGGGTCAAGGTATTTTTGTGTTTCAGGACCTGTTTCTTCATTTTGAAAATGGAGACGTTATATCACATAGTCTCAGAGATTCCTTTAAGAGCCATTGACTCTACTCTCCATTTCCCTCTGAGGTCTATGTCTGAGCAGAAAAAGCAACCAGCAGGGCAGGCAAAGCAATGTGTATTTGCAAAAACAAGTTACATTGGTTGTTACCAGCCCAGAAGTAGTAAAGACAGACAGAACCCGTGGTTATGGAGCCCTGGAGCACACATTATAGCCCAAGGTTCTCAACCTAGGCTGCACACTGAAATAAGCTGAGGAACTTTACATTAAATGCCCACGTCAGGTCTCCACTCCCAGAGATGCTGATCCAATTGGTCTGGAGAGGAGGCAGGCGCGCTTAAGCTGCCCCGGTATTGCTGATACGGAGCCGGGGCCGACTGGCTTAACTGGTCCCTATGAGCCCGGTTTTTATACTTCTCTCGTATCCCTCTCAAATTCACCCCAAATCCTCCAAGATGGGGCTCACAGGTGATCACAGGTCACATTGCTCCAGATAACCTGATTTTCATTTGCACATGGCTCTGCTAATTATGACGCAATTAGCATACGCAATTAGCATGAGGAGAAAAGCTCACGCAGGATCGACCCGGAAGTGGCAGCAGCACGACTTAGTCTTGGCTGCACCCTCTGCTTCTCTTGTCTAAACACCCTGTTCATCTCATTTCAGCTCATCTCACTCTTGGGGTCCCCAGAAAGTAGTCTAGTGTAGCCTCCCCATACTGTGACTTACAAATCTCACTGTCCAGGATACAGTCTCCTCAACCCACCAGTTTAGCACATTTCTTTTCCTTGATGACCATGAACTATTCTGAACATACGCAAGAGGATAGATTCATTTAATTAGCTAGCAAGCAGCCACTCCCATCTCCCAGAGGGAACCAATGTTAATGCTTTGTTCAGACTTCCTTTGTGGTCTTTTCTAATCTTGTGCCCTTAATTTTCTCCCAGGGGTTACCATCACTCTCAAATTAGTGAGCACCCCTCTTATTCATGATGCCTTTTCTATGTGCAAATGTTAATAAACAACATACGATATTGTTTTGTATGTTTTTAAAACTATACATGAATGGAATCACACTGAATACATTATTCTGCAGCTTACTTTTTTCATGTGGCATTTTGAGATTTATCTAAATTCAGTTTATTCATTTTAACAGCTCTGTAATGTTCCATTATGTAAATATCTAACACTTTATTCATTCTAGTGCATTTTCTTTCTACCAACATAACATTTAGAATCTTTCTGAACACACATATTCACACATAAGCAATCTTACTAGCTAAAGAGTCTCTTCTCTACCAGGAAAATGTTGGATTATACAGCCAAATGTATGCATATTCATTTCTACGTTATGCACTTAGCCCACTGTCAATCATATGTTAAATATCCATAAAGCTTAATTTCCCGCTTAATTTTAACTAAAAAAAACCTCTATTAGAGGTTCTAATATTTTCTTCCCATATCCCAATGGGACTTTTTGCACACATCTTGCTTTGGAAGCCATTGCTCTCACAAATGCATTTTATAACTTAACTGAATGTTCTTCTATCCTCTAAGATAACAGAATTCATTTTTGATCAGTACAACCCACCATTTCCCACCAGCTGCATATGTCTTTTAAAAGGTGGGGGGAGAGGGATAAATTAGGAGTTTGGGATTAAAATATACACACTACTGTATATAAAATAGATAACCAACAAGTACCTACTGTATAGAACAGTGAACTATACTCAATGTCTTGTAATAACTTATAATGGAAGAGAATGTAAAAAAGTATATATATATAGAAACATATATATATGTATAACTGAATCACTTTACTGTACACCTGAAACTAACACAACGTTGTAAATTAACTATACTTCAATAAATTTTTTTCTAAAAAGTCTTCTCTCCGTGTTAAAACAAGCCCACACTGAATTACACACATTCTCTCTCCTTGTCTGTACCGCCTCTCCCTCTCCCATCCACCTTTAAAACCTTCAAATCCAAACAGGTTCTGAGCTCCCAGTAGTCTTTCTCCTGATAGTAATAAAGTCATGTTCCTTCCAATTAGCATGTCTCTGTATATAGAGTTGATACTGATTTAGTGTGAGTTTGGTCTGTTGCAACTCCTTGGATAGCAATTACAAGAAAGAGCCTATGGGGGGCTTCCCTGGTGGCGCAGTGGTTGGGAGTCCGCCTGCCGATGCAGGGGACACGGGTTCGTAGCCCGGTCTGGGAAGATCCCACGTGCCGTGTAGCGGCTGGGCCCGTGAGCCATGGCCGCTGAGCCTGCGCGTCCGGAGCCTGTGCTCCGCAGCGGGAGAGGCCACAACAGTGAGAGGCCCGCATACCGTAAAAAAAAAAAAAAGAAAAAGAAAAAGCCTACGTATGCTACCAAAATTCCTTGAAGTTCCCCTCTTCCCACCTCACTGTATCAGAAACTACCTCTGGCTCCCCTGGGGCTAGAAAAGTGGTTGCAAAATCGTCCTCATGATTACACCTACTAGTGCCCACTGCTCAGAGACGGCTGATTAGAGATGCCTTTGAAGTTGATTTCAGTCCAATTTTAAGGACTTGTTGATTAACTTGGTTGATTAATCACTTGAAGCACAGTAGGGAATTGCCAGTCTGTGAGTATTTTGGAGAAGGTTCTTCTGAATTATAGATGATTACAGCCATTGACAATATGGATTTGAATTGTAACTAGGAGGTTAATGGCCTGGAAGACTGTGGGATACCCAGGGATAAGTAAGAGCTCGTTAGCAGATCTGTTTTCTCGGCCCAGATTTTAGATTTTAGGGAAGGAGACCAAAAGCAGCTCAGTTGTGTGTGTGTGTGTGTGTGTGCGTATGTGTGTCTGTCTGTCTGTGTGTCTCTGTATGTGCCACCTATTTTGGGAGGGATCTTCGTTTTCTCAGCCCGTTCTGCTAGCTGTTCATCTCGTTTTAGGATTGGGGACAGCATTTCCGTTCCAAACAATGAAAAATGCTATAGAAGATGAATCAAGAGACTGAAGGTTCAATTCCTGGTTTCACACTCAAGAATGGTGCAGATTTGAGCATGTGGCTTGACGTCTCTGCATCTTGGCCTCCTGTTTCTGAAAAATGGGGACAATGATAATACTTTCCTCTTACTGCTGTGAGGATTAAATAGGAGAATGTCTGTAAAGTGCCTGGCACAGCATAAGAGCTTAATAAATGGTACCCATGGGTGACATCTTCCCTTCTTCTGCTTTATGTATCCAGTTTGCCTGCATTCAGATCCCAGCATGACTGGGTACCACAGAGTAAACTCTACGTGGTGCCTGGCAATAAGCACTCCACACACGGTAGTTGCAAAAAGTTTCATCTCTGAATGGTTGTTGGTGCTTATTGTTGGACATTTATCTAGAAGTTCACCCTGGTAGTTGGTTTAATTTTTTGAGTTTAAACTTTGTTGATTGGAACTCCTTGTTGTACTTGTTTGACAGATGATTTTTGAGGTTATTAAGACCTTTGAGAGAGGAGAGAATTGTTGACACACATTAACTCAGATTTTTACAACCTAGATCCTTGATACTCATAGTATAGTCTGGGGACCAGCAATACCAGCATCACCTGGGAGCTTGTTACAAATGCAGAATCTCAGTACCCCCAGATCTACAGGATCAGAATCTGTATTTTAACAGGATCCGCAGGTGATTTGTATGCACAATAAAGTTTGAAATGTCTTTACCTAAATATTTATACTACATGTGAAAACACACTTCCACTCTCCTTAGATAGATGGAGCCTCTATTTGCACAGGCTGACTCTGGCTAATGACAGCACTATAGGAAAGTGAGTGGACAAGACTCAATGTTACAGTAAAGCACTACCTTTTGAGTTATTGGCAAGATCTCTTCTAATAACATGAGCCAAGTAAACAAGATACTGGCTCTTTTGGCACTAAGTGAACGGACGGCAGTTTCGTACAAATATTTTTCACATGGTCCTTAATGATTCATATTTTCGTGGACCCACCGTGAGACAAAATTACCGATATTACACCATGTGATGATAACGGGGCTCTGTGCATTTCAATTCAAGGCAATCTAGAAGACTTCAGTGGAGCTTTAATGTTCTGTGAGATAAACCTTTCCTTGGGGGAAATTTCTTGAGTTATGGAGTCATTCTACTGTTGTCCTCAATTTTTTCAAAGGTTCAGATCCATGGAGTCCCACAGAGAGATACAAAACCGGGAGTCATTCCTGACTCATCGCCATCATCACCACCACCATCATCCTTTATTTGCAACATAATTACGAAGCCCCAAGGTCCTTGTATATTATCCCCTCTGCCCTCTTCATTGTTCCATACCCCAAATAGCTCATTTCCTCACTCTGACTGCCCACATGAGGATTGAATTCTCAACCCTGACATTGTCAGCAATGTGCTTAAATGAGCATGATGCTCGACCAAAGAAATTAACCAGATACATAAGCTTTTATTATAACTGTCACTTGCATTATTCAAAAAGTGATTAATGTCCATGGAAGGAACCCATTCAAAGAGGGCCATTCTTTAGACATCGGGAATCAAGTCTCTTTCAGAGATTGATCAGAGAACAAGTGCAATATAAAACAGTCTTTCAGGAGCCCCTTATTAAATTGTCTGTTTAATAAAAATATTCCCTGGTGTTCATTGTAATTGGGTACTGTCTGTTTAATATTGTCTATATGGTATATTGTCTGTTGAATAAAAATACTGAATGGTGTTAATTATATCTGGATGAAGAGAATCACCTTGCATATTCATTGAAAGGCATAAATCACTCAAATTCTGCAAGCTGAGTGAATGCTGAATGGGGAAATATCTCTCGTTGCTTGTTCTAAATTTGTTTCTCTTTATTTTCTCAAGGTGTCTCTTGTCTTTGTGTGATTCAATGTCTTTGGCAAAGAGACAATTGCTTTTCCCTGTTCCCTGGAGCATGTGAACACCAGAGACTAGCCTTATTCCTCCCTCCCTAGATTCAGGTCTGTTTCATACTTTTATTAAGGACCTAGTGGACACAGGTCTTTTTATGGAAAGTCTAAGCTAGTTCTAAAAGACAGAGTAAATCTGTCAGCGTGGTGCTAAGCCACTGGCAGTAAAGACAAGGGACCCATCTAAAGATGTTAGAGGTTCTCCAACTGGACAGATCATTAAAGATACGTGTGTTTTTGTTTCGTTTTGTTTTTTATTATAGATTTTTAGCACCACATCTTAGATCAGGGCTCTTCACACTTGAGCATGCATCAGAAATCACATGGAATGTTTGTTAAAATACAGAGTGTTGGGCCCCACCCCCTGAGTGTCTAATCCAAAAGGTAAGAGGTGAGGAGAGGGGGAGGGGGGCTGGGAAAGTGCATTTCTAACAAGTTCCCTGGAGATGCTGCCATGGCTGCTCTGCCCTAGAAGTCCTGCCTCAGAATATTCTGACGAGATTGCACGTGCCTATCACACATGCTGTGGAACAGTGCACCCAAAGTTTAAGGCCATCAATGCAATGCACGCTTATTCTGAAGCCAGCACTGTGAGAGATTCAGCATAGAGGCTGCAGGAATGGCTGGGCCCTGCTGGCCTCTGGATCTTTATCCCGTATTACCCCCCAGCCCTGTTTTATGTCCCAACAGTCCTCCAAATTCAAAGGTGTTCAGTACCTTCACATCTTTGCACATGCTTTTTTGTCTGATCAGAATACTCTTCCCCACTTCTCTGTTTCATCCTTCAAAGCTCAGTTCAGATGCCATATTCCTCAGTACCACCCTCCCTTAAGGAGACTTAGTTCTTCTTCAAGGAAAATCTTTCCCTCAAGGAAATTACAATCTGGAAGGAGAGTCAGGAAATGAAAAATTCTGAATTGTGAAACTGCCTCTGTATTTTGCTTTACACATATTTCAATGTTGGGCTTATTATTCAACATTGAAATAGTTGTTTTCTGCGGCTGTTTCTCCCCTTAGACTATGGCCTCTTGGAGAGCCAAATCCACACCTTTTCATCTCTCTGTACTTAGTTAATACAGAGAGTTGGTCACATGGTTGAGTATTTTCTAAATGTTTTCTGAGTTCCACACAACACAGCTCTTCTTCCCAAAGGGATAACAATCTTATACCAACACTAGTGCAGCAGATGTGGAAACCTTAATTATATTATTAGTTGGCCTCAGAATTCTTTTTATATGTGCTTAACTGTTTTGGTTCAGAAAAATCCCTTGAGAAGCCGCTTGAAGCTTGAATAAAAGCTTGGAGTGCCTGGACTTTGGTGGGGAAAAATCAAGGCGATGAAAGAAAAGGCTACGTGGCTCTGTGTGAGAAGATGAAAGGAAGATGGCTTTGCTCCTGGGGTGGGGAAAGAAGGAATATAGAAGAAACGGAAATGGAATAGGGAAAGTAATGAGTGCAAAAGATTGAGAAAGAGAGCCACCTGTGGCCGGTGAGATGCGCTGAGGCTAAGGCTCAAGATGGGATGAAGCAGCTGATGAAAATTCTCTAGTCCCAGGGGGACCAAAGCATTTCGGTAACAGCTGAAGCTTTTTGTATTACTTTGATTGGGAAGCTCTTCTGTGTGTGCCCTGTGCACACCATAATTTTCAGTAAAATCCAACTCACAAATGCCTTCTACAAGTGCTTTTTGTTAATATTTGTTTTTGGCAAATAAATGAAGAGTCTGGGTTGTGTGTCTGGGTCAGCACACTGAGGACTGGAACCAGGATTCCTGGGACAACGGCAAGATTATCTGGGAGATGAAGTGATACAGGTGAATTAGAACACCAGTCAAGAAATACTCACTGAGAATGACTGGGTGCTGGTCATTATAGAACTGGGGATACTGCAGTGAACAAAGTGGAAAAGTCCTTGATCCCACGGAGTGTACATGCTTGTGGAAGAGACGTTTAATATAACCAGGGTGCTGAGTGCTAAGCAGGAAAATTAAGTGGGGCAAGATGATGGTGTCATGATGGTACAGAGTGATTGGGGAATGCCTCTTTGAGGAGGAGATGATGGACTAGAGACCTGAATGAAATAAGAGCCATAGGCTATCTGGGGTAAGAGACCTCTGGGCAGAGGGAACAAGTGAACAAGTCCTGACATGGAGAATGATTGGTCCAGCTGAGAACAGCAAGGATGCCAGAACATCTGGAGCAGAGTGAGTGCAAGGACGAAAGGAGAGGAGGTCGGCCAGACAGCAGGGAGAAGATCGCTCGGGGTGTTGAAAGGCAAGGAATCTGGATTTTACCCTGAGTGGAGTCGGGTGTGGAATGCAGAACCACTGAAGGGTTTAGAGCAGAGAAGTGACATGATCCGATTTGAGTTTTAAAGGCTGTGTCTGGCTGCTGTGTGGAGAATATAAGTGGCAAGAGTGGGAAGAAGGAGGCCAAATGACCTTACAAATTAAAGGAAACCCTGAGGAAGGCTCTGAACTTCCCCTGGCCAGGGAATTGAGGTTCCTTTCCATCTCTGGTAGATTGCATGTACTTGGGAAGCCCTCTTAGCATCTGCATTTAGTGCTACTGCTACTTCTACTATTATTTACTATTACTACAGTTACTAATAGTAAATAATAGTTACTAATAAATCGTAAATAATAATTACTGATAAATAGTAGTAGTAATATCACTACTATTACTGTTACTACTATTATTGCTGCTGCTTAGTACTTTATTATTAAGAAAGTATTTACTATTACTATGCTGCTTTATTGCTACAGAGTAATAAACATTATGTGGCAGAAGCATCGAAGAGTGATTTGCGTATAAAAATGATCGCATTCAGTCCTCCCAACAAACCTATGGGATAGGAGCTATTTTTAATTCATATTTTACAGATGAGGAGACTAATGCTGGGACATGTTCAGTCACATACTGGAGCTTGACCTTAGGCCTTTCTGACTCCAAAGGCTGAAATTCTTTACCTCTCTTCGGCAATGAGAAACAACAATGAACATTTCACCGTTAATGTAAACAATATGTATAGAGGGACTAGTTGGTTAAATAAAGGCCCATTCATTCCATAGATCATTTATTCCATAGATCATACAAATGAAACAGAGGAGGCATCAGTTTGGGTGAAAGTGGAAGGGAAGAAGCCCTATGAGAAGCAGAGAATGGAGATGGTGGAGTGGGGTGGTAGGGGCGTGATGCTCGGAAGATGTACAGGTGGGAAAGTAGATGGTTAAGATCATGAACTCTGCAGTTAGGAACTGGATTAACCACTCACTCAAACAACCTTGCGCAAGTTCCTGAACCTCTCTGTGCCTCAACTTTGTCATCGGTAAATGGGGAAAAAATAGTACCATCCCTATAGGGATGTCAATGAAATAAAGCATGTAAGGCTCATAAGATGCTTAGCATATAACAAATACTCAAAAAAAGGTTAGCCATGGGCTTCCCTGGTGGCGCAGTGGTTGGGGGTCCGCCTGCCGATGCAGGGGACGCGGGTTCGCGCCCCGGTCCGGGATGATCCCATGTGCCGCGGAGCGGCTGGGCCCATGAGCCATGGCCGCTGAGCCTGCGCATCCAGAGGCTGTGCTCCGCAACGGGAGAGGCCACAACAGTGAGAGGCCTGCGAACCGCAAGAGCACAGAGCTTAAGTATATTCAAAATTAAAAAAAAAAAAAAAAAGTTAGCCATTATTAATTGAGAGAGAAGTGAACAAAACCGAGAAATATTTAGCATTTGGTGCTTGATTCAAGGATGAGAAGAGGATACCCCCCCCACCCCCAAGTTTCCTGGGTTAAGCTGCTGAGGACATCGTGGTGCTATTAATTGAAATACATGGCCCTGTGGAGAATCAGGCTTTGTCAAGACAACGTATCTTGTAGTCCTATTTCCCTAAGAATGAAAGAACGAGAAAGACAGGCAAAGAGATATATAAGAAAAGAAGAGGGTGGATTTTCTCAATCTTAAAGGGAGAAACGGAATCATCTATGAGTGTGGCAAATGAAGGATGAAATGGGAGTGTTAGAAAAGAGGAAGAATATGTAACATAGCTGTGGTGTTAGTCTGAATCTCCCCAAACAGAACCTGAGACAAGGACTGGGGTGCAGGTGGTGTATTGGAGAGGTTATCTCTCTAAAAGTAGGGATAGGAGAAGGGCAAGTGAGATGAGAAAGGACAGAAAGCTGATAAGGGGTCTTTATTGAGCTGATTATTGCTATGGGCAGCCGGAGAGCTTCCTGCTGGAGACCCTCGGAGAAGCTGTGTAGAAAACACCTCAGAATGCCCCCTCTGATGGCTGGGAGTTTGGGGCATTTATCCCCTGACTCCCATCTCCCATTGGCTGAGGGTCGCCATGCTGCTGTTAACTCCCCTGTGTTTCTATGTTTGGTCTGAGTGAGCTGCCACCATTTTGAAAAAAGCCCTGAGACAGCAAAGCTGGGAGACAGAGTGGGGACTTGAAGCTGGACACTGGCAGTGACCAAATCAGAGATGGGATGAGGGAAAGTGACATGGGCACCAAGAGCATCTACCAGGTGGTAAATTGGGGTTTAAAACCCATATCAGATGGAATCCAAAACTCACACACTTGTCTCACCACCACGCTGCCAGCCTTCAGCAAAGAATTCTATTAAATTGAAAATGGCAACAGAATTAATGGGCCAATTCTTTCCAGGACTAATTATTGGAATTTTGCTGACTTATTATTTTCCAGACCAGGACCTAAAAATACCCATTTCTTGAGAGACCAGACGCACACCAGAGACTCTAAAGAGGAAAATGAGAGCCACAGCAAATCCAAAATTGGAAATTCTTCTCCAGTTCAAGTCTAAGGGATGGAAATTGCGTTTCTCAGCCCAATCAAGACATTCTTTACCTCCAAGAATATGTAGCTATTAAAGTTCTAGGCTTTTGGCCTCGGAGGAGGAATTCCAAAAATTCCATCTGCAATCTGCTTAGCTCAGCACTGTGCCCAGTGAACTGAGGTATTTTTCCGTTTTCCTCATTCTGACAGATCCTTTCAAACACTGTTTGGTCCTAAAAACACCTTGTCTCCTAGGCCTACCAACCATATCATGTTCATCTTCTCTAACCTTGGGACCTTCCACTGGATGACTGAAGCATTTAGAACTGTGCTCAGGGCCTTCCCTGGTGGTGCAGTGGTTAAGAATCCGCCTGCCAATGTAGGGGACACGGGTTCGAGCCCTGGTCTGGGAAGATCCCACGTGCTGCGGAGCAATTAAGCCTGTGCGCCACAACTACTGAGCCTGCGCTCTAGAGCCCACGAGCCACAACTACTGAGCCCACGTGCCACAACTACTGAAGCCTGCGTGCCTAGAGCCCGTGCTCCGCAACAAGAGAAGCCACTGCAATAAGAAGTCCGTGCACCGAAACGAAGAGTAGCCCCTGCTCACTGCAACTAGAGAAAGCCCACGTGCAGCAGCGAAGACCCAATGCAACCAAAAATAAAATAAATTAATTAATTAATTTAAAAAAAAGAAAAAAACCTCATGCTCAAAGCCAAGATTTGAACTCAGGTGGTTGACTTTAAACCCAGATGGTGAATATAGCACCTCATACTCTGACTTCCTCTCCTGTCCCTAGGTAGGCATCACTAGTCAATCAGGCCTTTCAAAATCCTTCTCACCTCAGTGTCCCAAATAGTCACTACCAATTGAGTTAAGAACCAATTGATATTTCACACTGTTAACCTAAAACAATAAAACAGCTAGTTATTTTACCAGCAAAACGGGTTTATTTAGGAACAGCAGAGAACTGCAATTCAGGAAGTGCAACAGTGGGGAACCATATGCCAGGCTGGTAAGACAAAAGAGAGGAAACCTTTTTATAGAGGAGAAGGGGAAGTTGGGAGGAGCTGTTATTAACAAAAGTCCATTGAAGAAACTGGGAGTTTGAAGTATAGTGGCTTTTCATTGGCTGAGTATGACAGTCTCTCATTGGCTAAGCTGTTACTAGGTCAGGAGAGAAAACATTTTTTTTCTTCTCTGGCCTGTGGTTGTGAAGTAGTGTCACTTCCTGCCAAAGATGCAAAGTAGTCTCTTCCTGTTAGGACCTGTATTGATGGCTCGCACGCGTTCGAGAGCACCCCCTTCTGGCCTCCAGACTCCTTCCATTTTAGTGATGTTCCCCCGTTATTAATTTTCACATCATTTACGAAAGATTTGCTGTAGAAGGAAGATTCTCCTTACTCAAGGGAGGCCATGCCCATCACAGAGGCATGCCATTACTGCCCAGACCAATCTGAAAGGTCATCTCGAGACAATACAGATTCCCACCAGGATCACCCTTTTATAGTAACAAAGAGTTCTGGCCTATAACAGTCCTCCCATCCCCCAACAGCAACCACTGGATAACATATTAACGCATTTATTTTCAGTCTATTCTCACTGCAGAAATTTTGCTGTGGACTTGAACTTAATTGTGATCACACTGCCGCTGCATTTCAAATCCTGCCTTTTCATGTATCGTCATAACAAAAGCATTAAACAAACTCTCCTATCATAATACTCTCCATTTGTTCATTTTTATTTCTGCCCCAGATATAGGAAAACAAAGCAATCAGACCAGGCACTCCCCCCCTCCCTCTCTTCTGCACCCTGTGGGTAGAAGGCTTTTTAACATGGGACCTAAGAAGTGGGCGTCGCTACTCAGCTTGGGCAGGGCAGAGGCTCTGTGCGGTGAGGTGGGGTGTTTGTGTTAGAACTGGAGAAGCTCTCCTTCAGCCATCACTTCCCTGCTCCATGACCACGACTGATATTCATTTCTCCAGCCTCCTTTGGTGTCAGCAAAACCATTTTATTTGGCAGGGGCCAGAGGACCATTGCTGATTCCCCACCCGTTGTCATTTTCACCCCTTCTTCCAGCAGAGAATTTAGAAAAACTCTTCAGAGGGTAGCAGTGTGTTTGCTCTGGTACCGCAGTTCCCCATGTTTGATCTTATCCTTCTTGCCTGGAGGTTGTATTTCAGACTAGAGTAAATTATTTACCACTGCTAGCAACCAAGTCTCGTGTTATTCAAAATATAAACCTGAAATATCGGAGTAATCATACCTCACCAGCTGACACTATTTATGCTTTGCAGATACAGAGACAGATCAAAGGATGAATCATAATTATCCCAACACATCCATTTTTCCAAGTGAAAGAGGGGGAGATGCAGTCTCCTCTGGTGACCATGAACTTCAGGAAATAAACATTGATTTGGGCAAGTGTTCCCTCCCCAGACCCATGCCAGCCTGGAAAGAGGAGAGTGGGTGTGTGCAGGCGATCAGGACCTGGGGCTGACTCTAACACTGTTCTGGCTTCCTTCCTTTGCTCTCTCAACCTCCTCTGCACATCAAGAGTTCTTGGTTGGTACTTCTGCTTATCTCAGTGTGTTTTCTGTCTTCTCTTCTCTGCCAGCCATCAGTCTATGAGCTCCTGAAAGGGCAGGAAACCAAGTTACACAGAAAAGTGTGTTTGTACGGTAGCAGCTGTCATTTGCTTTCCATGGTAGCTTTAACGCTGTCTGGCTAGAAGCTTTTTTTGTCCACCTGCTGGGCAGCCTCCTTTGGGATAGAGAAAAATAAGCAGCAGGCAGTGTGGTTAAGTGGTTAAGAGACAGGGCTTCAGAGTGACATAGATCTGGCTTTGAGTCCTGGCCCTGCTGCTTTTTTGCTGTGTGACATTGAGAAAGTTACTTAATCTCTCTGATTCCCAATGTCCTGATCAGTATAATGGGGGTTGTTAGGAAAATTGATTGAGACAATTCATATAAAAGAATTGACTCCTATCAAGAATTTAGCATAGTGCCTGCACATCAGGGCTTAATAAATGATAGTGATTATTACTGTTGGGAAGGCCTGCAAGCCTGTCACGGATCCATGAAGTACTGTTGATAGAAGATAGGAGGACATCACGTTCTCTGGAATAGCTGGGTTCTGTATGAGATTAAGTCTTCCCTACTCCGACTTTGCCAAAGCCTCTTTTGGAGAATAAAGAAGGATTCTGTGTAACAAGGAGCAACATCTTAAAACCAGCCACTCAATGAGCCATTCAGAGTTAATACTCCAGTGCTTGCCCTTTTCCCTCATAGCCTCTCTCTCTCCGCAAAAAGGAGCTTAGGTGAGTCTCGGAATGACTTGTGCCTCTGGGCCCCGAAAGCACACCCGGAGAGGATCCACTTGTATAAATGCATCTCTGCTTTTTGGATGCAAAGACACAGACCTGAAGCTCCCAAGGATGGCTCTCAGCCCACCAAGCCCTGAGGCTTGTTCCGGGCTCCTCTCAGTAGACAGAACATGTACATTTATCAGTTTCTGAGCCTCTCAGAAAGCTCTAGTGAAAATAATGGAAGTCCTAACTTCTGCACCTCTGAGGAGTCAGTTCTGTCTTTATATGTAACCTAGTCCCTCCCTTTCAGACCAGATAAAGACCAGACTCCTTAAACTGCTTACCTAAACAAAGTAACCATCCCTACATGAGGTTTATTACCACGTGTTCAAGATTTTAAGACGCCCTATTTGTAAGACACATCACTGATTTAATAGCACCTTTCTGGAAGAAAAACACAAGAATAAATGTTCACATCAATTGTCAGTTGTAACATCCTTTCAGAAATGTTAAAATGTAGAAAGATGTGCTACTTGGAATAAAAAAAAAATCTAGTTCCATTAACTAAAGGGCACTTGTTGCAACAGAAATGCTACAACTGTCAATGGATTAGAAAGCAAACAGGGTTCCCGGGCCCCCAGCCCTTTTTCTATCTCTCCTCTATGGTCCTCAGGAACCTTGTACTTGGCCTCCAGAGAGCTGGTACTAAACCAGTGAAGTCACATACACATCTATAGTATATGTCCCCTGTGACTCCAACCTCTCTCCTTATTTAGGCAAATTTTATATTTTCTCAGAAAATCAGACTGCCAGTATAAGAGGTCCCTTCCCCTTTAACTCACCATGTATTCATGTGGGTAATAAACACTGAATGTCCTACAACAGGAAAGTCTAAATTGACGGTTGCTTTGCAAACCTCATTGGCAACTTGGGGGTAGGAATGAGGAAGACAAAGGGGGTTAATATTCACTATATAATAGGATTTCCCCTTTATTTTTAGCAATTGATGCTTATTTTCCTACTAGACTTTCTCCATCTAGAGACACCCAGCAATATTTTGTGGAACGTGCTTTAAATTCTCTACTTAACAGATTGTCCAGAGCATGGGGTTCAGGAGCTGCTGACTTAGTACTTTAGTTCCAGTCACGACTAGCGTTTTATTTTATGGTACAAGACAGAAGGGAAGGTGTAAATGTCTTAAGAAAGCAAAAGTATGTAAGATCTAGATCACATGTTGAGGGATTGACTTTGGAAGGGAAAATGAGAACAGCAGAACTATTGGAGGTTTGGAGATTTTGGTGACAGCAAGATTAGGGAACTCTCATCTGAAGTGTTCTAGTTTCTCAATTAACTATGAGGTAAGGTCATCAGGGAGGAGGATGGGTTAATGACCATAACAATCACAACAACAACAATAATAATATTAACAATAGGCAACATTCATTGAGTGCTTCCCAGGTGCCAGGTAATATTTTAATCATTTTGTATATATTAACTCAATCTTCACAACAGCCTTATGCATTTGGATTGGATCCTGGAGAGCAGGAAAGTAAGCTCAGTAGAAATAAAGAATATATATTAAAAAAGAATATATATATATGTATAACTGAATTACTTTGCTGTACAGCAGAAATTAACACAACATTGTAAATCAACTACACTTCAGTTAAAAAAAAAAGAGGAAAAAAGAGAAATACACTATAGGATGTAAAATCAGTATCCTGGTCTTATTTTCTCCCTATTGCTTTTGGTCACTCAGGGGGAGCAACAGAGAAACATCTAGGGTTGGGTTTTGCCAGGCAAATACCGTGGAGAGAGAAAAGGAGTCAAGGATACCTGAGTAAGCGGGCATTTGGGAGCAGGTAATTGCAAGCGACGGGCCATGAAATCAGAATAAGAATATGTGAAAAGAAGAGGGGCTAAGAAATGTGGAGAACAGGGTGTCATGGCTTAGGGTCTTAGGGGAGTTGAAGAATGATTGTATGAGAGTTCGTTGCCTTCAAGCCGGAAGAAGAGAGTTTGCAGTCACAAAGAAGGAAGATGGCATTTGTGATGTCTGTAAATGGGGCAGTGTTTGGTGATCATGAGTTCTAAGGCGTGACCCTGAGGTGGCAGCTGAGGTATAAAGGAAGTGAAATAATAAGCATGATCAGATTTAAGTTTGGAAAGATGAACATTATGGAAGGGGCAAGGCTGGAAGCAAGGGGACAATTGGAAAAGAGTTGCAGTCATCCTGGAGAGAGATCACGACAGCTTGGCTAGGATGGTGACAGTAAGGGAGCAGGTGAGGAAGCAGGTGGATTGGGGAGATATTTAGCAGGTAGAATGATGAATGGTTTGAATGAGCAGGAGCTTAGGGAAAGGGAAGAAGCAGAGTGATGCCCAGATGCTAAGACAAGGTTTAGACAACTGGGTGAATATTGGTCAGGTTCAATAGTTTCTGCTACATAAAGACAGGATCCTTACATGCTGCTTTCAATGCTTCCTCTCCTGGAAGGAGCGTTTGGCATTTGACTAGGTTATTAGTTAACCCAAATAAAGTCTGTGGTGGGAAAGAGTGTTGCAAATGGAGAAGTAAATACAGAAGTTAACGAAGGCATGTTAAGGACTGAAGGTAAGACCCCACCAGCAGTAGACATAACTGAAGTGGTGCTCCCTGGTTAGGCTGGGTCTCCTGCTGAGCCAGAGTACAAATATTGGATTGGCCAAAAAGCTCATTCAGCAAAAAACGCATGAAATTTTTGGCCAGCCCAATAGCAGCAGATGATGATGACTGTGGTCATCAACGTTGCCTGTGCTGTGTATCCTCCTTTTTTTAATCAATTTTTTTTTACTGAAGTATATAGTTGATTTACAATGTTGTGTTCATTTCTGCTGTATAGCAAAGTGATTCAGTTATTCATATATATATATATATATATATATACATTCTTTTTCTATATATTCTTTTCCATTATGGTTTATCATAGGATATTGAATATAGTTCTCTGCTCTATACAGTAGGACCTTGTTGTTTATCCGTTCTATATATAAAAGCCTACATCTGCTAACCCCAAACCTCCTACTCCATCCCTCCCCCCCGTGTATCCTCCTTTTGAATCATCCTGGAAGAAGAAAACTCTTGGGATTTCCTCAGTCTCCATCTCCTTACAGCAGCATAAATGGTCTCATTGGGTTGCAGATAAAAGAACCCCACTCACAAGAGATTAAACAATACATAGAAATTCAATAGAAGGATGGTGAGGGCCTTTCATTAAATCTAAAAAAACAAGAAGAAAACCAGGCTTCAAGGAGAATGGGGTGAGTATTACGGCAAGTCTCAGATCTCAGCAGCTGTGGTATATAGACTTTCACCCTGTAGCTCTATCTATCCTGGTACCTATTCATCGTTCAGCAAGTATTTATTGAGCATCTATTATGGACAAGGCACTGTGCCAGGTCCTGGGGATACAAAAGTGAACAAAACTAAAGATGACTTCACCCTGATGGAGGCTGGAGTCTGCTGGGAGATACTGTCATTAATCAAATAATCACGCATACACACGTATAATCACAACCCTGGCTAGTGTTAGGATGGAAAGGCACACACGGCAATGAAAGCTCAAAGGACACAAGTTTGACACAGTCAGGGAGGTGAGAGAAGATATCCTTGGGAAAGTAACCACCGAAATGATACAGGAAAGATGAGGAAGAGAGTAGAAGGACTGGTGTTCCAGGCAAAGGGAACAGCATCTGCAAAGGCCTTTAGCAAGAGGGTGCATGGTGAGCCCAAGGGCCAATGAAGGCCAGTGTGGCTGCAGCACTGAAAAGAAAGGTGAGATGGTGTGAGATGAGGCCCTGAAGGTCCACAGTGTTTCAGGCCAGACTAAACAAGTCCTTGTTCCAAGAGCAATAGGGAGCCACAAATGTGTTTGAAGCAGGAGGAAGGTGACTGATTTTCAGAAAGATCACTCTAGCTGAATTGTGGTGTTGGGTTTGGAGGAACTCAGCTTCCAATTCCAAGCTCCTCAGAGAGTGAATCTGATTGGATCAGGGGTCCAACTCCAGTCCAATCATATAACAGGAGGTGGGGTCACAAGGCAAGAACCTGGCTGCTGAGGACCCACCTTGAGGGAAGTTTTCAGAAAAGATGTACTGAACAGAATCCCCCAAATAACTGTGACATCAATTCACATGGCACCATCACTTTCCATGACATGAAAACCCCAAGACTACCACTGTCCCCTAAATGTTCCCAGCGTCCTTCTGGGGAGGCAACTTCTGGGGAGCGAAGAGGGCAAGGAGGTTGGGGAAAGACACTTGGCCAAACCATTTGTGTGTCTGTAGGCAGATGGCTGAACCACACTTTCTTCCTCCTCTGTGAAATGAGAGATCCTCACGATAGCCACTGTGTCCTAAGGTGGTACACCATGACCTCATTTGAATGTCGTTTTAACCCCAAGGGCTAGAAATTATAATCTCAGTCTTATAAAAGTAAAAATGAAAGTTGAGCATGCTTTAAACCAGGAATAGCTTCAAAGTCTATATACTGTTCATCATTTTTCTCCCCAGATCTCATAACCCTCTACATCAAATGAGTAATTATCATTATTATTCTTTACAGAAATAATAGCAGTATTCAATTGATAATACAATCACTATGGATGGCTTAGATCTATAGTACATCCTGTTACAGGCATGGTTCTAAACACTTCCTTATTTAGAAGGACTATTCATTTGGTGCTTCCCTGGTGGTCCAGCGGTTAAGACTCCACGGTCCCAAGGCAGGGGACCCAGGTTCGATCCCTGGTCAGGTAACTAGGTCCCACGTGCCGCAACTAAGAGCCCCCATGCCGCAACTAAGAGCCCACATGCCGCAACTAAGACCCAGCACAGCCAAATAAATAAATAAAAATATTTTTTTAAAAAGAATGACTATTCATTTAACTCATAACAATCTATGAGATAAAATAGTATTATCATCTTCACTTTACAGATAAGTAACTGAAACACTGAGAAATTAAGTAATTTGTGCAGGTTACATAAATAATGGAACCATGGGGAGTCGGGGAGGGATGGACTGGGAACTTGGGGTTAGCAGATGTGAACTATTACATACAAAATGGATAAACAACAAGATACGGAACGATATTCAGTATCCTGGGATAAACCATAATGGAAAAGAATATGAAAAAAGAATGTATATATGCGTATAACTGAATCACTTTGCTGTACAGCAGAAATTAACATAACACTGTAAATCAACTACATTTCAGTTTTTAAAAACTGAGCAAATTAAAACAAAAAAAATTTTTACTTCAATTCTGTCATTCTATGACCACTAGGAGATTTAGTGTTTAAAATCTGCAAACAGAGATATATAAAAAATAAAATAAATAAATAGTAGAGCCATAACCTGAACCCCAGCAGGTTGGCCTCAGAGTCCAGGTGGTTTTATATCATTCTGTTCTGCTCTTATTGATTCTCTCTCTAAGCTCCCTCTCTCACCACACACACACCAAAAGGGAAAAAAACAACTAGGACTATTATTATTCATGAATTATTATCTGAATACTTTTTAAAAAGGAGGCACAAGGGAATATATACTTTGTGCAACCACTGTGTGATGTTCTTATGCTATTATTATTGTCTCCATTTTACTGATAAGGAAAGTGAGGCGCAAAGAGATGAATTCCTTATTTGAGATAACACAAATCGTAGCTGAAAGAATTAGGCTTCAAATCCAGGTCTATTTTATCCCAAAGTACTATTGATATGAGAACATGAAAATAATTTTCCCATCATTCTCTCTCCAATGGTTCCATCAAAGCCCTTCTTGAATGAACTTTGGGACCCTTGTGAGAAAATAAAGCAAAAGCCCAAGGTGATAAAAAGTGCCTATTAGCCACTAAATTATGCCAGTCCCCACGCCATGACTCCCATACATCCATACGAAGGAAGACGTGTCTGCATTTTCAAAGAAAAGGCACAACACCAGATTAATCTGCAGTATTTTCTGCCTCAGGTATAATTTCTGACATGGAAATGAGTTATTTAGATTGTTAGTAGCTGACAGTCCCCATAAGTTGCAAGACGAGGTACAGCAGGGTAACAGCTGACTCTACTTTGCTCTCTGCCAAGCTGTATCTGTCTGTCTGTCTCTGATTACAATCTCTCCTTGCGATTCCACGTACCAAGTGGTGATGAATTCTACATGTACTTTCTGAAGTTTGATGAAAGTTCTCTCACCTATTAAGTTGCCAGCTTCCCAAATCTGACATAAATCGAATACAAATACGCTTAGGGAAATATTATACCGTTTGTTCTTCTATTTTTCTGTCTTTTGCTTTATTGTAACATGTATTCAAAGCGCTGGGAGCTTCTGCTTACTATATTTTCACCAGGGGATTACAAACCAGTTGAATGAGCCTGCAACATGGCTTGGAGATGTTAGAAATCCAGAAAACACAGGCTCAATCATTCCACCTCACCACACAGGAGAAAGCTAGTCAACTGCCTAGGAAGTAACAAGCAGAAAAAGATAGGACTGCAGGAGAGGAGTCAAACTTCCAAATAAAACTCCTAAGGCAGACAAAGCTGGGGCCCCTTCCCAAGCCTGCACTGGTTTACTATTGCCTATGAGTGAAGAAATAAACTTTTTCAAAAAACATCTTTACTGGAGTATAATTGCTTTACAATAGTGTGTTAGTTTCTGCTTTATAACAAAGTGAATCAGCTATACGTATACATATATCCCCATATCCCCTCCCTCTTGCGTCTCCATCCCATCCTCCTATCCCACCTCTCTAGGTGGTCACAAAGCACTGAGCTGATCTCCCTGTGCTATGCAGCTGCTTCCCACTAGCTATCTATTTTACATTTGGTAGTGTATATATGTCCATGTCACTCTCTCACTTCATCCCAGCTTACCCTTCCCCCTCCCCGTGTACTCAAGTCCATTCTCTACGTCTGCATATTTATTCCTGTCCTGCCCATAGGTTCTTCAGAACAATTTTTTTCTTTTAGATTCCATATATATGTGTTAGCATACGGTATTTGTTTTTCTCTTTCTGACTTACTTCACTCTGTATGACAGACTCTAGGTCCATCCACCTCACTACAGATAACTCAATTTCGTTTCTTTCTATGGCTGAGTAATATTCCATTGTATTTATGTGCCACATCTTCTTTATTCATTCATCTGTCGATGGGCACTTAGGTTACTTCCGTGTCCTGGCTATTGTAAATAGTGCTGCAATGAACATTGTGGTACATGACTCTTTTTGAATGATGGTTTTCTCAGGGTATATGCCCAGTAGTGGGATTGCTGGGTCATAGTTCTATTTGTAGTTTTTTAGGGAACCTTCATACTGTTCTCCATAGTGGCTGTATCAATTTACATTCCCACCAACAGTGCATGAGGGTTCCCTTTTCTCCACATGCTCTCCAGCCTTTATTGTTTGTAGATTTTTTGATGATGGCCATTCTAACCGGTGTGAAGTGAAACCTCACTGTAGTTTTGATTTGCATTTCTCTAATGATTAGTGATGTTGAGCATCCTTTCATGTGTTTGTTGGCAATCTGTATATCTTCTTGAGAGAAATGTCTATTTAGGTCTTCTGCCCGTTTTTAGATTGGCTTGTTTGGTTTTTTGATATTGAGCTGCTTGAGCTGCTTGTATATTTTGAAGGTTAATCCTTTGTCAGTTGCTTCATCTGTAAATATTTTCTCCCATTCTGAGTGTTGTCTTTTCATCTTGTTTATGGTTTCCTTTGTTGTGCAAAAGCTTTTAAGGTTCATTAGGTCCCATTTGTTTATTTTTGTTTTAATTTCCATTTCTCTAGGTCTGTCAAAAAGGATCTTGCTGTGATTTATGTCATAGAGTGTTCTTCCTATGTTTTCCTCTAACAGTTTTATAGTGTCTGGCCTTATATATAGGTCTTTAATCCATTTTGAGTTTATTTTTGTGTATGGCATTAAGGAGTGTTTTAATTTCATTCTTTTACATGTAGTTGTCCAGTTTTCATAGCACCACTTATTGAAGAGGCTGTCTCTTCTGTATTGTGTATTCTGCCCTCCTTTATCAAAGATAAGGTGACCATAGGTGCGTGGGTTTATCTCTGGGCTTTCTATCGTGTTCCACTGATCTATATTTCTGTTTATGTGCCAATACCATACTGTCTTGATTACTGTAGGTTTGTAGTATAGTCTGAAGTCAGGGAGCCTGATTCCTCCAGCTCCATTTTCTTTCTCAAGATTGCTTTGGCTATTCGGGGTCTTTTATGTTTCCATACAATTGTGAAATTTTTTTTCTAGTTCTCTGAAAAATGTCATTGGTAGTTTGATAGGGATTGCATTGAATCTGTCGATTGCTTTGGGTAGTAGAGTCATTTTCACAAGGTTGATTCTTCCAATCCAAGAACATGGTATATCTCTCCATCTGTTTGTATCATCTTTAATTTCTTTCATCAGTGTCTTATAGTGTTCTGCATACAGGTCTTTTGTCTCCTTAGGTAGGTTTATTCCTAGCTATTTTATTCTTTTTCTTGCAATGGTAAATGGGAGTGTTTCCTTAATTTCTCCTTCAGATTTTTCATCATTACTGTATAGGAATGCAAGAGATTTCTGTGCATTAATTTTGTATCCTGCTACTTTACCAAATTCGTTGATTAGCTCTAGTAGTTTTCTGGTAGCATCTTTAGGATTCTCTATGTATAGTATCATGTCATCTGCAAACAGTGACAGTTTTACTTCTTCTGTTCCAATTTGGATTCCTTATATTTCTTTTTCTTTTCTGATTGCTGTGGCTAAAATTTCTAACACTATGTTGAATAATAGTGGTGAGAGTGGGCAACCTTGTCTTGTTCCTGATCTTGGTGGAAATGATTTCACTTTTTCACCACTGAGAACGATGCTGGCTGTGGGTTTGTCATATATGGCCTTTATTATGTTGAGGTATGTTTCCTCTATGCCTACTTTCTGGAGTGTTTTTATCATAAATGGGTGTTAAATTTTGTCGAAAGTTTTTCTGCATCTATTGAGATGATCATATGATTTTCATCCTTCAGTTTGTTAATATGGTTTATCACATTGATTGCTTTGCATATATTGAAGAATCCTTGCATACCTGGGATAAACCCCAATTGATTGTGGTGTATGATCCCATTAATGTGCTGCTGGATTCTGTTTGCTAGTATTTTGTTGAGGATTTTTGCATCTATGTTCATCAGTGATATTGGCCTGTAGTTTTCTTTCTCCGTGACATCTTTGTCTTGTTTTGGTATCAGGGTGATGGTGGCCTCGTAGAATGAGATTGGGAGTGTTCCTCCCTCTGCTATATTTTGGAAGAGTTTGAGAAGGATAGGTGTTAGCTCTTCTCTAAATGTTTGATAGAATTCACCTGTGAAGCCATATGGTCCTGGACTTTGTTTGTTGTAAGATTTTTAATCACAGTTTCAATTTCAGTGCTTGTGATTGGTCTGTTCATATTTTCTATTTCTTCTTGGTTCAGTCTTGGAAGGCTGTGCTTTTCTAAGAATTTGTCCATTTCTTCCAGGTTGTCCATTTTATTGGCATATAGTTGCTTGTAGTAATCTCTCATGATCCTTTGTATTTCTTCAGTGTCAGTTTTTACGTCTCCTTTTTCATTTCTAATTTTGTTGATTTGAGTCTTTTCCCTTTTTTTCTTGATGAGTCTGGCTAATGGTTTATCAATTTTGTTTATCTTCTCAAAGAACCAGCTTTTAGTTTTATTGATCTTTGCTATTGTGTCCTTCATTTGTTTTTCATTTATTTCTGATCTGATTTTTCTGATTTCTTTCCTTCTGCTAAATTTGGGGGTTTCTTGTTCTTCTTTCCCTAATTGCTTTAGGTGTAAGGTTAGGTTGTTTACTTGAGATTTTTCTTGTTTCTTGAGGTAGGACTGTATTGCTATAAACTTCCTTCTTAGAACTGCTTTTGCTGCATCCCATACGTTTTGGGTCGTTGTGCTTTCATTGTCATTTGTTCCTAGGTATTTTCTGATTTACTCTTTGATTTCTACATTGATCTCTTGGTTATTCAGTAGCATATTGTTTAGCTTCCTTGTGTTTGAATTTTTTACAGTTCTTTTCTTGTAATTGATATCTTGTCTCATAGCGTTGTGGTCAGAAAAGATACTTGATATGATTTCAATTTTCTTAAATGTACCAAGGCTTGATTTGTGACCCAAGATATGATCTATCCTGGAGAATGTTCCATGAGCACTTGAGAAGAAGTGTATTCTGTTGCTGTTGGATGGAATGTCCTATACATATCAATTAAGTCCATCTTGTGTAATGTGTCATTTAAAGATTGTGTTTCCTTATTTATTTTCATTTTGGATGATCTGTCCATTGGAGAAAGTGGGATGTTAAAGTCCCCTACTATGTTTGTGTTAGTGTCGATTTCCCCTTTAATGGCTGTTAGCCTTTGCCTTATGTATTGAGGTGCTCCTATGTTGGGTGCATAAATATTTACAACTGTTATGTCTTCTTCTTGGATTGATCCCTGGATCATTATGTAGTGTCCTTCTTTGTCTCTTGTAATAGTCTTTATTTTAAAGTTTATTTTGTCTGATATGAGAACTGCTACTCCAGATTTCTTTTGATTTCCATTTGCATGGAATATCTTTTTCCATCCCCTCACTTTCAGTCTGTATGTGCCCCTAGGTCTGAAGTGGGTCTCCTGTAGACAGCATATATATGAGTCTTGTTTTTGTATCCATTCAGCCAGTCTATGTGTTTTTGTTGGAGCATTTAATCCATTTACATTTAAGGTAGTTGGCGATATGTATGTTCCTATTACCATTTTCTTAACTGTTTTTTGTTTGTTATTGTAGGTCTTATTCCTCTCTGTGTTTCCTGCCTAGAGAAGTTCCTTTAGCACTTGTTGTAAAGCTGGTTTGGTGGTGGTGAATTATCTTAGCTTTTGTTTGTTTCTAAAGGTTTTACTTTCTCCATCAAATCTGAATGAGATCCTTGCTGGGTAGAGTAATCTTGGTTGTAGGTTTTTCCCTTTCATTACTTTAAATGTGTCCTGCCATTCCCTTCTGGCTTGCAGAGTTCCTGCTGAAAGATCAGCTGTTAACCTTATGGGGATTCCCTTGTGTGTTATTTGTTGCTTTTCCCTTGCTGCTTTTAATATTTTTTCTTTGTATTTAATTTTTGATAGTTTTGGTAATATGTGTCTTGGCATGTTTCTCCTTAGATTTATCCTGTATGGGACTCTGCACTTCCTGGACTTGATTGACTATTTCCTTTCCCATATTAGGGAAGTTTTCAACTATAATGTCTTCAAATATTTTCTCAGTCTCCTTTTTTTTTTTCCTCTTCTTCTGGGACCCGTATAATGTGAATTTGGTGCGTTTAATGTCCCAGAGGTCTCTGAGACTGTCCTCAATTCTGTTCATTCTTTTTTCTTTATTCTGATCTGCAGTAGTTATTTCCACTATTTTATCTTCCAGGTCACTTATCCATTCTTCTGCCTCAGTTATTCTGCTATTGATTCCTTCTAGAGAATTTTTAATTTCATTTACTGTGTTGTTCATCATTGTTTCTTTGCTCTTTAGTTCTTCTAGGTCCTCTAACGTTAAACGTTTCTTGTATTTTCTCTATTCTATTTCCAAGATTTTGAATCATCTTTACTATCATTACTCTGAATTTTTTTTCAGGTAGACTGCCAATTTACTCTTCATTTGTTTGGTCTGGTTGGTTTTTACCTTGCTCCTTCATCTTCTGTGTATTTCTCTGTCTTCTCATTTTGCTTAACTTACTGTGTTTGGGGTCTCCTTTTCATAGTTCCTGTTGTTTTTGGTGTCTGCCCCCAGTGGGTAAGGTTGGTTCAGTGGGTTGTGTAGGCTTCCTGGTGGAGGGGACTGGTGCCTGTGTTCTGGCTGATGAGGCTGGATCTTGTCTTTCTGGTGAGAGGACCATGTCTGGTGGTGTGTTTTGGGGTGTCTGTGAACTTATTATGATTTTAGGCAGCCTTTCTGCTAATGGGTGGGGTTGTGTTCCTGTCTTGCTAGTTGTTTGGCATAGGGTGTCCAGCACTGTAGCTTGCTGGTCGTTGAGTGGAGCTGGGTCTTAGCATTGAGATGGAGATCTCTGGGAGAGCTTTCGCCATTTTATATTACATGGGGCTGGGAGGTCTCTGATGGAGTAATGTCATGAACTAGCCTCTCTCACCTCAGGGGCTCAGGCCTGACACTTGGCTGAAGCACCAAGACCCTGTCAGCCCACGTCTCAGAAGAAAAGGGAGAAAAAGAAAGAAAAAGAAAGAAAGAACTAAGGAAGGAAGGAAAGAAAGAAAACGAAAAAGAAAGAAAAAGAAAAAAAGAAAAATAAAGAAATTAAATAAGGTTATTAAAATAAAAAATTTTTTAGTATTATTATAAATAAGTAATAAAAAGAAAGAAAGAAGAGAGCAACCAAACCAAAACCCAAATCCACCAACGATAACAGGTCCTAAAAACTATATTGAAAAAAAAAAGGACAGACAGAGCCCTAGGTCAAATGGTAAAACAAAGCTATACAGACAAAATCATACAAAGAAGCATACATATACACACTCAGAAAAAGAGAAAAAGGAAATAAAAAATATATATATCTATATAGGGAGAGAGCAACCAAATCAATAAACAAATCTACCAATGATAATAAGCTCTAAATACTAAACTAAGATAAACATAAAACCAGAAACAAATTAGATGCAGAAAGCGAACCCCAAGTCTACTGTTGCTCCCAAAGTCCACAGCCTCAATTTTGGGATGATTTGCTGTCTATTCATGTATTCCACAGATGCAGGGTACATCAGTTTGATTGTGGAGGTTTAATCCGCTGCTCCTGAGGCTGCTGGGAGAGATTTCCCTTTCTCTTTGTTCGCACAGCTCCCGGGGTTCAGCTTTGGATTTGGCCCTGCCTCTGCATGTAGGTCGCCTAAGGGCCTCTGTTCCCCACCCAGACAGGACGGGGTTAAAGGACCCGCTGATTAGGGTGTCCTGGTTCACTCAGGCCGGGGGGAGGGAGGGGTATGGATGCGGGGCGAGCCTGCGGCGGCAGAGGCCAGCGTGACATTGCACCAGCCTGAGGCACGCCATGCGTTCTCCCGGGGAAGTTGTCCCTGGATCCCGGGACCCTGGCAGTGGTGGGCTGCACGGGCTCCCGGGAGGGGCAGTGTGGATAGTGACCTGTGCTCGCACACAGGCTTCTTGGTGGCGGCAGCAGCAGCTTTAGCGTCTCATGGCCGTCTCTGGGGTCCGCACTTTTAGCCACGGCTCGCGTGCGTCTCTGGAACTCCTTTAAGCGGCGCTCTTAATCCCCTCCCCTCGCGCACCAGGAAACAAAGAGGGAAGAAAAAGTCTCTTGCCTCTTCTGCAGCTCTAGACCTTTTCCTGGACTCCCTCCTGGCTAGCTGTGGCGCACTAGCCCCCTTCAGGCTGTGTTCACGCAGCCAACCCCAGTCCTCTCCCTGGGATCCGACCTAAGGCAGAGCCTCAGCTCCCAGCCCCGCCCGCCCCGGCGGGTGAGCAGACAAGCCTCTCAGGCTGGTGACTGCCAGTCGGCACCGATCCTCTGTGTGGGGATCTCTCCGCTTTGCCCTCTTCACCCCTGTTGCTGTGCTCTCCTCCATGGCTCCAAAGCTTCCCCCCCGCCACCTCCCGTCTCTGCCAGTGAAGGGGCTTCCTAGTGTGTGGAAACCTTTCCTCCTTCACAGCTCCCTCCCACTGGTGCAGGTCCCGTCCCTATTCTTTTGTCTCTGTTTTTCCTTTTTTCTTTTGCTCTACCCAGGTACGTGGGGCGTTTCTTGACTTTTGGGAAGTCAGGTCTTCTGCGAGCGTTCAGTAGGTGTTCTGTAGGAGTTGTTCCACATGTAGATGTATTTCTGATGTATTTGTGGGGAGGAAGGTGATCTCCATGTCTTACTCCTCCACCATCTTGAAGTTCTTCCTCAAGAAGTAAACTTTTAAGGAAAGCATCCTAGGTTCTTTGCGATGCAGCTCCTTTCTATCTGTGCAGCTTGCTCTGGCCCCAATACACTTTCTTTTCCAGTCATTTCAAACTACAGCAGGTCCTCGACGTGTCATATTGAACAATCCTGTTATCAACTATTTATGGATGATCCTGAAGTCTGTATGGATGAGAATTTTTTTTTAGTTGCAAGTAAACCATAACTCAGACTGATTTAAGTAAAAAGAAGAAATTGTTAGGCTATGCAATTGGAAATTCAGGGATGTCAGAAACTTCAGGTGTGGCTGATTCCAGGGGTTCAAATGACATCACCAGGACTCAGCTTCTCACCAGCTCTTAGCCCCGCTCTCCTTATCTAAAGTGTTTGTCATTTTTGATAAGCTCTCTCCCTAAGTCAACAAGATGGCCCCTGAGAGTACTTGGTTTACATCCTGTCCCTTCAGCTAAGCCAGAACAAAGACTATGCCTATATTTTTTCAATACTAGTAGAATAGCTTCAAGTATTTGCTAAAACTTTGAGTCAAGAAAAAAAATCAGAAGATTGCGTATATATACCCTAGTTGAGAGTACCTCTAGAAAATTCAGATGATCCGGCACTATTGGGCCTTGGTTGGCAAATGGTAACTATAGGCTTCCTCCTTAGAAGTGCTCCCTTGAAATAGGGCACATACTCTTCAGTTTATAACCATCCCTCCTACACCCTACTCTCTACCAAACCCTAGAGTCAGGTATCATTGTCGGTTATCACCATACATTCATTGCTGTTTTTGTTTTAGAAGAAACGTATTTCTTTGTGGCCACATCTTTAAGAAAAGTGGGTAAATTAATGAACACTGAGAGACCCTTGTGAGTTTTCTTATGCCTGTTCCACTTTAGTTATATAAGTTGCCTACCTGACTTTGGAAGGCATGGAAGTTTGAGCCTCCATGGGAAAGCAGTCCTACTTTGATGGTGGAATGAGGGAGGAGAGTAGCCAGTGTCCAGCGGTGGACAGAGTGGTACAGACAGAATGAAGACACTGATGAAAATTCATCCACAATTTGAGAATTTCACCTTTCTCACCCCAAACTGAATCCCCTGCCTAACATTTGGTCCACAGCTAAATTGATGGCTCTTGGTGATGGTCTAATGGCACGTATGTAGGAAATGCATTTCTCATCTTCCAAGTTGGTCATCCTCTTGGGATGGAGAGAAAGCAATCTCCAACTATTTTAAGAAAGCAATACTGTAGGTTGCTACATGCTTTCACCAAAGGAGTTTCCTTTCTGGGATCAGAATGATTCACTGGGTGGTTTTGTCTGGGACCAGCCAAAAAAAAAAATTTTTTTTTCTTAACATCTTTTGTATGAATCCATGTCCCAGTATAACTAGACAAAGACTCAGGTTCATAATAGGAACCACAAAATGTGCATTTATTAAGTTATTGATTATTTACTTGATTTATGATCCAGGATCTTGATTGGCTCTTTACTTGGCATAGAGGTCACTGTGGTTAACCCCTTTTTAAAATAAGGAAGGACCAGTATTATTCCTCCACATCTGTGTTGGAGAAAGTTGATTCCAGAAAGATTGGATGGCATGTCTGAATGTGCCTGGGAGAGTCGGAGCAGAGTAACCACACAGCCTTTCCACTAAACTCTTGGTAAAAGGGTTCTGATCTTGATCTGACGAGGCTCCACGTTGGAACCCCTCCCTTCAGTGTTTAACTATAATTAGCGAGAACCATCCATATGGCGACTCTTCTCAGTCCAGATGGGTGGTTGTCAGGCGGCACATGATCTTTGCTTCACTTTGAAGGAGACATGAGTAATCCTGGGGATATTAATCCAACAAGGGCTATATTTATCTCCATTTCTTTGGTTGATAACACATCTCTATTTCTTCTCTAGGCATCTGGTGGGGGGTGGGACAGAGGGTACAAGCACCAGAGCTGAGAGCCAGCGTCCAGGGGTGGACAGAGTGGTACAGACAGAAGGACACAGGATGCCTCCACTCTGTGGTTCCTGCTTGATTCCACAGCCACATCCTCAACTGGCCTGAGCCACTCTTGAAGGCACAGAGCATCAGAACCTTGTGGGATGTCGGAGCCTCAGAGTTTGTCCAGGCAGTTTGACAAATGAGGAGACTGGGGCTCAGAGACGGTGTGTGGCTGATACGAAGCAAGTTAAGGATGGGGCTGGGGTAACGGTCACATGACCTTTCTCTGGTTTCATGTGGGGGTGACAACCCACTTTGCATCTGTTGCGGCAAAGCATGAAAAATTATATGGTTGCCATATTTTAAGAGACTACAGTCACCTTTAAAAGGAGGCAGGGGGGGCTTCCCTGGTGGCGCAGTGGTTGAGAGTCCGCCTGCCGATGCAGGGGACACGGGTTCGTGCCCCAGTCCGGGAGGATCCCACGTGCCGCAGAGTGGCTAGGCCCGTGAGCCATGGCCTCTGAGCCTGCACGTCCGGAGGCTGTGCTCCGCAGCGGGAGAGGCCACAACAGTGAGAGGCCCGGGTACCGCAAAAACAAAAACAAAAACAAAATAAAATGCTGTCTTGACCCAGTTTGGAGGCCCTGGCTAGAGGCTAGTCAGTTCTCCTTGAGCAGACAAGTTCACACCTCAAGCACCTCTGCAATGGGCTTACACTCCAGACAGATTTGTCCACCCCAAGCATCCCAGGCCAGGTAACCTGGGACAGTGACTATGCCCCAGAGTCCACTGAAATTATTCAAATGAGCCAATCCTACACCCGCTTGCCCTGCTTCTCCCTTTCCTTCCCAAAGAAACCACAATAAAGGTGCCTGCCCACAGTCCCTCCTTCCCTCTGCCTCATAATGGACCAGGTGCCTCCCCTAGTGGCCCTGCATGGCACACTGTTTCTCCCCAGGGAGCTGTGAGTGTAACAACACACAAAACTCTTCCCCGTTTCTCTCTCTTGATCTGCATTTGGACACACCATACCTCACCCAAGGTAATATGGTTAAAAAATGACATAGCTAGGAAGAGGTGAAGCCGGGGCCCAGACCCAGGCATCAGGAGCCACACACGATTGTGTTGTCCTGTCTCTCATTTACTGCCAATACACCCTCCAGCGATGGGGTACCACCATCTTGTTACTCTGCATTGACTCTGACCTTGGCATAGACAGAGTTGCTATAAACAGATTCAGTCCCTCCTTTCAAGAGTTGTTTTGGTATCTTTTACCTCCATTTCTAGTCTGTGTATCTATTAGCTCCTACCTTGAATGTCCTTGTTATCATGTAAAAATGTCAGCCAACATGGCAAAATTTATGGAATCTTTCTTATTTCTTGTAGCTGTTATTGCTGCTATTATTTTATATTTTATTAGTATCTTATTATTTTGCATTTTCTTATAGTTGCTATTGTTATTATTTTGCATTTTATTAGTAGTCTGAAAAGCCTTCAAGATCTAAAAGTATGAACTTCAGCTGTAATATAAAAGAAAAAGGAAAAGACTCAAAATGCAGGTAGCACACATCTGTGACTTTGGGTAAGTTACCTTATCTTTCTGAATCTCTGTGTCTTCATCTGTAAAATGAGAATACTTCCTACCTTATAGAGTTATTGTGAAGGATGAATGAGAAAATGCCCATGGAAGTGCCTAGGAGAGTCTCTGGCACCTAAGTACTAGCTCAGCAAGTATTTATATCCTGGCTTGAATAATTCCTTGGGCATCACCAGTGTGGCATCTACGTGGAACTCCAACAGTCACGCATCATTCTCCTTCTTTGTCCTGAAGTCTTTGCTGTGAGTTCTTTCTTTCTCTAGGATGTCTGAATTAATTATCCCTGGGTATGATTCATTACCTGCTTACATACCCTCCCATTTCTGACCTCAAATAACCTTCACACCCAAAGCCCTACATTTCCTCCCCACTATGGCCATCACATTTTGTGGTTGGATGACTTGCCTCCTCTTTGCCCCACCAAAGAGACATAAATCAGTTAGGGTCTTCTCTTTTTTTCCTGAGATAGAGACAGCAAATATCTTTCCAACTGAAGGCTGACTATGATTGTGTGAGAGTGGCTGAGTTCTTAAGATTCTACGTCCATGAACAAATTCAGTGGGAAGGAGTTCCATGATCGATTAGCAATGTCTGCCTGGGCACAGAGTGGAGAATGGCAACCCATATTCCATCTGTACTCTGTGCTTATTACACTGATTTGCTCCTAGAATTGTTGCCACATCATGCTATTGGTCAGGATGCTGGTGACATCACAGGCAAGCACTAAATGCACAAGCCTCCACTGCCACTTGACAAACCACTCAAACGCTTTCACTCCTGGTTTATTGGAAAGTCCATCTTCATATGCAAAAACACACATTGTGTGATTCACTCATTATTGCATAGGAAAAACAGACCCACTGAACCATCCTTCCTGGATAGCTGAAAGAATTAGGCCAGTAGGTTCTCGCTCCATCTTTTTCAAATGTCTTTAGTAAGGCATGCAATTAGGAAAGAAAACTCTGGGGAGACAAGGTATGACTGTTTCATTCTTTAGGACACAACAGCAATTGCATTATTAATAACTACTCTTTAATAAGAGTACTATCTAGTTAGCACTGTGATCGAAACGATGCTTATGGCTTCTCATTCAACATTATAATAACGCTGTGATGTCAATACTATTAGTATTTTCATTTTTCAGGTGAGGAACTTGTCCACATTCACACTGCAGTTGAGCAGTAAAGCTGGGTTTTACCCTGGATGCTGCCTATATATCTGAGCTCTTCCCAAAATATCTTGTTTCTGAGCAAGGGTCTGGAAGACCTTATCTACAGGTCAGCCTCCTGACCTAAATATGTCCTCTCCTTATTTGCTGTTTAATTTGCATTTCAGATAGAGACTCCGTGTGTGTGTGTGTGTGTGTGTGTGTGTGTGTGTGTGTGTGTGTGTGTCTGTGTTTCTATACCCAGCTTGGCTTTCTGCAATAGATTAGATTTAGAAGATTTGGGCTGAAAAGGCCAGGCTGTGAAGCGTGCATCAGCTGGGTCACAGAACAGAGGCCACGACAGAATTCTGAATTGGGCCTCACCCCCAAGCCAGAAAAGTCTAGATGAGCCCGTCTTCAACTCCTGGTGTGTTTGTTTCCTAGGGCTGCCATAACAAAGTAGCATGAATTAGGTGACTTAAAACATCAAATTTTATTATCTCACAGTTCTAGAGGCCGGAAGTCCAAAATCAAGGTGTGGGCAGAAACACACTGTCTCTGAGAACACTAGGGGAGGAACTGTTCCGGGCCTCTCTCCTAGCGTCTGGCAGCCTCAGGTGTCCCCTCACTTATAGATGCATCACTCCTGTCACGTGGCCACCTTCACCCTCTTCACATCATCTTCCTTCTGTGTGTGTCTGTTTCTGTGTCTGAATTTCCCCTTTTTACAAGAACACTAGTCGTAAGTCATATTGGATTAGGGCCCCCCTTAATGACCTCATTTTACCTTGATTACCTCTGTAAAGACTCTACCTCCAAATAAGGTCACATTCTGAAGTACTGGGAGTTTGGACTTCAATGTATATTTGCGGGGAGGGAACAAATGTGACCTGTTCTCTGTATGGGAATCAGAATTCAGGAATTAGCTTTGCACATGGAAAGAATCGAAAGATAAGAGTAAGGAAGCAGGAAAAGTTATTAGAACCAAAGGTGGAATTCACAAACCCTCTTAGAATACTTAGGTCCATAGCACATAGAACTGGAGGAGAATATCCAACTCTAGGCAGAGTGGGCAGGTAATATTTGCTGAGTACCTACTATGTGTCAGGCTCCCTGTTAAGCACTTTACAATCAGTACCCTATTTAGCTCAATGTGTAATGGGCAAACAAATATTCCTATCAGTTCACTGGTCCTTCAAAACAAACCCAGGAGGTAGGGAGTCCTATTGTCTCCATTTTACAGAAGAGAAATGTGAAGCTCATAGAAGGGAGGATGCCTCAGCCAGCAGGATTAGATCTCCAAATCAGGAGCAGTGAGCTGCTTCTCCCCATCACCATCGGTCATGTGTGTCCATGAGGATTGGTCATGACCAACACCAGCTCAGACTTCAGGCAACTGGGTCAATGACCGCCAAGAGGCAGAGTCTTCCCCTTAGGGGTGGTGAAAACATGAAAATCCCAAGAAAGAGGAAACCAATCACAGAGTTCATTGACTAGTGACAACTGTCTATCCCCAATGAGGAGAGAAAAGGGATTGGATTTCTCTTCTTGATGCTCAACTTTGACATTAAACTTTGAAACTTTGCCTGAAAGTCCAAAGATCACCAAACCTTGGTTTCCTCATCTGAAAACTGGGGACATGAACTTGGCTAGGGAAATCAAAGGGATTAAGATGAGTGTAAAAACAGGAAAACATGATGAAAAGGTTGATCTTTTTAGTCTCCGTGGTTGTAGTTAGAGCAGAGAAAGTTTGTAGCTAGATAAGATGACCTTTCCTGAGAGATGAGGCCTTTGATATCCTTTGTAATACGGTTATGGAATTTCAACAAAGAAGCAGAAATCAGAAATTATGTCAGCAGTCAGGGGCACTGGAGAACTCCTCCACCCCCACATATTTTGCTGCTGAAGACTGGATGGTTACCTTAAGGCAAGGTAGTTTATGTACCAGATATTTACATAGTGATTTTCCTTCTGTTCCTAACTGTTTTAGGACAACCTTGCTGATCTCTCTCATCCTTCGTCCCAAACATTTTAGTGGGTAAATGGAAACGTGGGTTATTATCTCTCCATATTACACAACTTGTCCCTTCAAATGCAGGATGTGGCTCTTGGCTCCAGGAAGTCTGAGATTGTTGGAAGATGTCCAGAAGCTCCATTGACCCTGGATGCCATGAAATATACATGAGAGCAAAATAGGCAGACCTGAAAACCTCCCTCTCTCTTGCATGTCAGGAGGGCAATGTTTGTGATCTACATGCATCTCCGTCAAGCGGATGTCTGGGGATGAGCTTGAGAGTCCTTAATAACTCCATCAGGGTGATAACCTTTCACACATTATCCAACCAGCTTCCTCCTTTCCAGATTACCTGAAGAACCAAGTGAACCTTTGATTGCAGCTGGAAGGGCTCCAGAACAAAAGTGGTCCTGCCTGCCTCTAACCGTGGCTTTATTTCCCTTCCCTCGAAAGAGAGAAGACGGGCTGTTTGGTGTTTGGATGGATGTTCCAATCACACGTGCACACGGATGACCCCCAGTCTGCAAGGTCCAAGAGCTGGCCTGGAGAACATCATTCCCTTTCTCCTTTCTGCAGTGAAGGGTAGCTCTTCCAGGCCTCTGATTTCTGAAAACAGACACTTTAAAAGACAAACACAGACTTTGAAAGAGGAGTCGATTTGGAGAGAGCAGAGAGCAACAACTCCCAAGGCAGATCAGCACATGTCAGGCATCCCTGGGAGTTGATGGCAGCCCAAACACCAGGCCAGTCAGCACCTCTGTCCCCGGAGTGGATGGGAGAGGCCTGAGTAAGGCCAGGACAGAATGCATGAATACTCAAAAACAAATGCCCGGTTACTTTATTGTGTCTCTAATGATCCTCCCACCCGGATCTGAGCGTCCCCCTGGAGGCATAGCCTTGGTGGATTTTTTTCATTCCCCAGTTCCTCTTCCTCCTCTGTAGGGAAACTCCACCTTAGCTTCTGCAGGGCCTCTGAGGACATCAGAGGTCTCATCTGAGCAGTCCAGCTTCTTCACTTCTCTGGTGGAGGAGGCTTTGTCCTTGCTTAGGGAAGGATGTCCTTTTTAATCCAATTTGAAGCTTCTTTAGGAAGACAAGTGGATCTGTGATGGAGGATGGGGACCCGCCTGGCCAATTAGGGCAGTTGAGTCATTCCCTGGTTGTTATCTCCCTCACTGCCAGTGTTTCCTTGGCCCACTGCTCTCTCATCTGCCCTTTCAATATTCCTCCAGCAAAAAATGCAGATTATTCAGCCATCATGTTTACAGTAAGTCCACCCACTCCTCCATGGGCATGGGCAGGATACTTTAGGACTTGCAAAAGCTTAAGGCATACGATGACTAACTTATCCTAGCCAGTCTGGGTCTTTCCTGGTTCTAACAATGAAAGTCGCACATCTTGGGACCTTTCTCAGGTCCAGGCTAACTGAGATAGTTGGTCACTCTAGAGATGCCCCCTGCCCCTTCCAAAAGGCCTGTCTTCGCCAATGTAACTACAGACGATCTCTAATTCTTTTTTCTGATGTCACCTCTTTGCTTAAGATCTACTTGCAGCCATTTTCTCTAGACTCCAGACCCCTTCTTTGTCTTTTTCTAAATACCACTACCTAATTTCTACCCCAGCCAGGTTAGCAAGAAGGAATGGGACAACTGGCCCAAGACCATGGGGAGCATTTTCTGAAGGACGTTAGGAAATGGAGACAGAACATGAAGCCAATCTAATGCACACCAAGAACTGTACCAGCTACTTAATGCATATCACGTTATCATTGCAATGTTGGGTAAGTAGTAGTATTGCTTCCATTTTCCAGATACAAAAATAAAGATTAGGAAGATTAAATGACTCGTTGGAAGTCACAATGCAAACATATAGTGGAGCTGGAATTAGAGTCCAGGTCTGCTCTGGAGAACAGAAAAGGTCATCCTGGAAGGGAAGCTTGAAGATTACAGTTATAAAATTTCCCCAAATTTTGAAGCCAGGGAGAAAAAATCCACTGCGATGGAGGAGAGCAGATGAAGCAGAAAAAATGTGGGAAAACTGAAATATATGCATTTCTCTTTTTTTTTTTTAAATTTTAACACTCTTTATGGAACTTAAGTCATTTTGTAAGCTTTGAAACATAAAAATGTATTATGTATAATGTGCTTTGCTCATAAAATTATCATGTTTGGTGTATTTAAAGACGTGAGAACATAGGAAGGAGAAGAGTTTGGGGGAAATAGCTTTTCTCCTTTTCTTGAAAAAAGTTAAAAGGTTTTGAGGGGGAAAAAAAAAGGTTCAATAAAAGTTTTCCATTTTTTCACCAGGTGTTCATGATTCTATTTGCAGCCATTAACTTCTTCCTTTTTCTGTTAACTTTCAGGAACCCTCAAACTGACCCCCTGTGGTTCCCCCATCTACCCAGGGGCCAATGCTCAGCATCACTCCCCTACCCCCTGTGCATCCCCTCCTTCTCTCTAGCTGTGGGGCACTTCACAGCTCTAGCACCCTCGATTTTTCCTGGCCCTTTCTCAAGTCCCAACCCTTCATCCAGCTTCCTACTCAGCAGCTTAGCTCTTACTTGGTTCTTCCTCTTCATAATCAACTATTCCTTATGAGTAGTTAGTCTCTGTGGTAGTTCATGGTGGCTACTAGTCATCTCACCGAGATGATTTATGGTCTCTGGGATTGGCTGGGTACTAGGTTAAGAGGACTGCTTAAGACTTTTAGAGGGGCGAGGCCAGGGAGCTTCCCTTTGCCACACATGTACATCTGGGGGACACAGTGTTACACTAGGGTTCCTGTTCTGATGAGTGGAGTACGGGCTTGAATGTCACTCTCAGTTTGCCTCTTGGCCAAATGCCCATCCCTGCTGGTCCCAGATCAAGCCAAGGTTTTCAAAACAATTTTGCTAAAGACTGGAAATAACCTAAAAGCCTACAACAGGATTGCTTAAATTATAATGTAACCATAAAATGGGATACTAGGCAGCTATTAAAATATCAAGACAGAGTTATACCTACCAAATATGGTACTATCTTTAAGGAAATTTAGCTGAGAAAGGTAAAATACAAAATAATGTGGAAAATGCCCTATTTGCATAAGGAAGAGTAGAAATGGAATGATAGGTGCACATTTGCTTGTATGCCCACCAGATATCTTTACAATCTTTACAATACCCAAGAAACTATGACCTAGGGAATGAAAGATAAAGAGCAGGAGAGACAATTTTGACTAGATATTCTTTTATAATACTTTTTTTATAAAGGATTGCTACTTTTAAATTTTTTTAAATTAATTTTTGGCTGCATTGGGTGTTCGTTGTTGCGCGTGGGCTTTCTCTATTTGCAGCGAGCAGGGGCTACTCTTCGTTGCGGTGTGCAGGCTTCTCATTGCGGTGGCTTCTCTTGTTGCAGAGCACGGGCTCTACGCGTGCGGGCTTCAGTAGTTGCGGCACATGGGCTCAGTAGTTGTGGCTTGCAGGTTCTAGAGCGCAAGCTCAGTAGTTGTGGCACATGGGATTAGTTGCTCCGCGGTATGTGGGATCTTCCCGGACCAGGGCTCGAACCCATATCTCCTGAATTGGCAGGCAGATTCTTAACCACTGCACCACCAGGGAAGTCCCATACAGTACTTACTATTATTTGCATGTATTGCCTTTTGATAGTTGGCTAACCACATAGATAGCTAGGTAAAGAAAGAGACAAATGGGGCTTCCCTGGTGGCGCAGTGGTTGAGAGTCCGCCTGCCGATGCAGGGGACACGGGTTCGTGCCCTGGTCTGGGAAGATCCCACATGCCGCGGAGCGGCTAGGCCCGTGAGCCATGGCCGCTGAGCCTGCGCATCTGGAGCCTGTGCTCTGCAACAGGAGAGGCCACAGCAGTGAGAGGCCCACGTAGCACAAAAAAAAAAAAAAAAAAAAGAAATAGATAAATGAAAATTTAAAGGTAGTTTGACACATTGTATGCATTGAATAAGTATGCTGTAAATTAATTAAATGAAAACAATTGCTGATTGATCAAGTCATCACTGCATAAGGGATAACATGCATGTACTCCAGTGAATCTGAAAATTTTGTTCGTCTCTGAGGAAGGAAGGTAAATGAATTGCCTCTAGGTGGTTCCTCAGCCATTTAGTTATTTCTACAACAAACATTAACTGAGAACTCATATGTTCCAGCCCTGAGATGGACCCTTGGGCTGCAGAGGTGAATAAGACACAGCTGATCTCTCTGGATCTCACTGTGAAGAGGAGAGGCAAACACCTCAGTAAATCACTAGCACAATGCAATAAAAGCTCAACCCAAAGATACTGGGGGATAATCCACTAGTGGGATTATTGGAGGTTTGGAGAAGATACTGAGTATTTCAGAGATTAAAAGACCTTTCGGAATCTTGTAGTTCAATCCCTTGTTGAAAAAGTTGAGGAAATAGACATGACCAAGGTCACCCAAGGACAAAGCAGCAGAAACTGGGTGTATGGACCAAATATAAATTTTCAATTCTGCTGTGTAACAAATATCCCCACTATCTCAACGTCACACAGTAATAAGCATATATGTAGCTCAAATTCTGTGAGTTGGCTGGGGGTGGGCCAAGGGTTAGCTGGGGTAGCTTTGTTCTGCTCCGTGTGCCTTTCATCTGGTGGGCTATCCCAGGCATGTTCTCCTGGCATGGCAGAGAAGCAAGAAAGCAAAGGGAAGCATGCAAGGCCTCAGAAGGTGTAGTCTCAGAATTGGCACAATGTCAATTCTGCCTCATTCTCTTGGCTAAAGAAAGTCACTTGGCTGTACCTGAATTAGAAGAGTGGGAAATTATTTTCCACTCTGTTAGTGGAAGAAAATAAAAGTCATAAGGCAAAAGGCATGGCTAGAGAGAGGAGTGAAGAATTAAAGTCAACAATACAATCTACCACATGAATTTTAACTCATATCTTTTGGTCCTAAGCCCAGTGCAGTAGGCTACCTCTTAGAAAAAGAAAGTTGCTAATGTGGGGAAGTCCTATACATCATGCACTTGTAATCATACTGGTATTGTTAAGGAGGAAAACAGATCCTTACTAGCAAGCTGGCATCTGGAAGCTGATCTTTTCTTCTCTTTCAAAGCTATTGCAACCTGTCCAAGATTTTGCAGAAGTGTTCATGGGCTAGAGGGGTGGTGGTAAGGGGCACCTGCTCCAGTCCAGTTTGAAATGGAGAGTAGGGGGAAGGGGACAAAAGTGTACTTAGGGGGACAGGAGAGACAGTACTTTCCCCTTTGCATAACTGTCAAAAGTGGAATCTTTTCAGTTATTTGTTCAGATAATATATGAACATGATGTTGTTATGAAAATTATGAGTCATTTTTAGATGAGACAAGTGTCAAAGTACAGCCTTGGGGCCCAAAGAAACGCAAGATCTAGTGCCTTTTTATGAGCAGGCTGATCTGTCAACCAGAAGGCTCAGGCTCCACCCCAACAGGCTCCACCCCCAGGCTCCCTTCCTCCCTGGTTAGGACTTGGCTGTACCTCTAATGGGGTGGGTAGGGAGAAGGGCTAGTAGAGCTCTGGCTTGTTGTATTAGGAAGAGTAACCTGGAGCATTACTTTCACAGAGTGAGAACTCCTGGTGTTTCCTGGAGGCAAGACTTCTAAAACTTGGTAAACACTATGGCAAGAACTGAAATAACTGTTATCACACTGTTTAACACCTAAATTGTATATATTGTTGCTGGGGAAGAAGCAAATTTGGCTGGTGGGTGTTGAGGGAGTTGTTTTCAGGATAATCAGGTTGCAAAGACATTCTATGATGATTCACTGAGTTACTGATAATAAGGCACAGAGACAAGAGAGACAAAAATAATAATAGCTACCATATAGGGAACAGCTATTATGTGCTGGGTATTGCTGCCGGATCATTTTTCTCACTACCCCAATACAGTAGGGACAGGCACAAGACCTAATAACCAATCAGATTATTTCCTGGGACTCTGACTCTTAAGTGAAATGATGCAAGGACCATGGAAACCACTGAGGTTTGTTTATTCCAATGTTGGCACCTGGGTGAGACCACCGTGATGGTTAATTTTTTTTTTTTTTTTTTTTTGGCGGTACGCAGGCCTCTCACTGCTGTGGCCTCTCCCGTTGCGGAGCACAGGCTCCGGACGCGCAGGCTCAGCGGCCATGGCTCATGGGCCCAGCCGCTCCGCGGCATGTGGGATCTTCCCGGGACCGGGGCACAAATCCGCGTCCCCTGCATCGGCAGGCGGACTCTCAACCACTGCGCCACCAGGGAAGCCCCGTGATGGTTAATTTTATGTGTCAACTTAACTGGACCACCAGGTGGCCGGAGTAAAGTACTTTGCTCCCCCCAATGTGATGGGCCTCAGTCAATCTGCTGGAGGTCTGAATAGAAAAAATGGTGGAGTAAGGGAAAATTTGATCTCTTCCTGTTTTCAGGCTGGGACATTGGTCTTCTGCATTGGACTGGAACTTACCCAGTCAGCCCTCTTGGTTCTCAGGCCTTCGAACTCGGACTGGAATTACACCACCAGCTTTCCTGGATCTCCAGGAGGAAGTGGGACTTCTCAGCCTCAATAATTGTGTGAGCCAATTCCTTATAATAAAACTCTTTGATAGCTAGATGATAGATAGGTCAATATATAGATAGATCAATAGATAGATAGATAGATGATAGACAAATCCTATTGATTCTGTTTCTCTGGAGAATTCTGACTAATATAATCTTCAAGAGGTTTGTGCTACCAAGAAGACCTTTGGAGATGCCCAGATAGTTGGTACTGTCTGTTCCTTTCTATACTGGAAGCTACTCCATATTTTTCTAATTAATTCCTTTTGGCTTAAGCAATTCAGAACCAGATTCTTTTGCTTGTGACCAAAGAATCATAGCTGCTAATGTAACCCTAGTAGATTGGCAAATACTATTCCCCTTTAAAGGTAAAAACAAGCAAAAACAAAAAACTCAAAAACAATTGCAATTCATAGAGGTGAAGTTATGTCACACAGCTAGTGAGCAGTAGAGCTGGGATTTGAAATAAAAATCTTGCACTCCTTTTCCTTTTTTCTTTGGGGTTACCAACCAAAATGTGGCTGGAAACTGGGCTGGGATTCTGGAGGCGGCTCTTCACCAACTCTTGCGCTACAGAAACTCCCAGAGGCAGATGACCTGGCTCATTCTGGAGCAAGAAGGATGCTAAGAGGTCAAAGATTAATAGAACAAAGGGTGTCAATCTTGATTCAGAACCAAGTGCCAAACTTGGGGTCTGCCACTAAACCAGTGGAGGCTCTGTTACTGAATGAAACTTGGGTCCATTCACCCACATGCAGTAAAGCCAATCTACTGACATCAGGTTGTGGTAAAGGAAAGTGCAGCATTTACTGCAGGACACCAAGCAAGGAGACCAGGACAGCTAGTGCTCAAAACACCAGAACTCCAGGATGGGGTTCAGCAAAGCACTTTTTTTTTTCAGCAAAGTATTTTTAAAGGCCAGGTGGGGGAGGGGCATCCCAGGGTATGTGATCAGCTTGTGCACGATTCTCTGGTTGATGGGGAGGTAACAGGGCGTTGTCACAGGAGTTAACATTATCGATCCTTAGGCTCCAGGAGGCCTGGGGGCTCTGTGCTCGTGTAGTTAACATTTTCCATTTGGTGGGGCTTTTAGCCTCTGTAAAACAGCTCAGGAAATGTGCATCCGATACTGTTACCCAGCGGCTTCAGAGAGGAGCTGAAGTGGAGGATATGGGGGAGGGGTCTGTCCTGGGAAGGCCCCATAGGGCGCAGCTCAGTTACAGAACCTGAATTGGAATTCAGTCACTTGACCCCAGAGCCCATTGCTGTTTTGCCTCCACTCTAACCTGCCATTTCATTTTAGAGCTTCATTTTAACAGGATAAGAAGCAATTATAATTACAGATTTTCCTCTTTCCTGGCCTTGCTTCAAATTCAAATATCAAAACAAATGTAAAACCAAAGTTTAAACAAGAACCATCCCTGCTGGAAAAGCCACACGTGTTCTGTTCCTCGCCTTGGTTTTATCCGCTCTGTGCATATCTCTGCACCGAAGTCCCTAGAAACCCTTTCGTGGGACCTAGAAGGACCCCAAAAGAGCCAGAGCTGAGAGATCAGGCCTCCTGCTATAAACTCAGGACTGCGCCTAGTGGATAGATATGAAGGGTTGAAATTCAGACCTGGAGAACCACACCCTCACAACACACACACACACACCCATCCCCATCCCAGAAGTCAGGGAGGGAGACACAAATGACAGGAAGGCTTTCTTGAACTTGGGCTCTTTCCAACCACAGCCTCAGCTGTACCGTTTCAAATGTGTGTCAGGCAAGAAGGAGAGTCAGCTTTATTCTTGTATGATAAAGCGTTATCACCTCTTATTCATGTAGGGTTTACCCCTTAGTGTCACATTGATGACTGAAATATTTGTTTGAGAGTTTTCCAAACAGATCTCTTAGGGCAGGAGAAATGCAGCTGGCTGGAGCGCTTTCTCGCCAAACAGCTGGGTTTGTTTTGCAAAAAATAAATATGGTGAAATGAGTCCATGGGGACTGCCTTAGACCTCACAGGAGCACAAGACTGAGAATGTAGGCTGGACCCGTGTCTTATAGGGCTTTGGATGTCAGCTAAGGAGTCTGAACTTGACTTAGGAAGTGGTAGGGGAAGGTGGAGGTGGGGTTTTGTTGGTTTGTTATATTTTTAGTAGAAGATGGCTGTGATTCAGGTTTATTTGAACATTTTGCAAATATTAAGCACCTAGTACGTGCCAGCTACTCTTCCAGGCCCTGGGAATTCAAGGATGAACCAGACAGACATAGGCAGGGTCTTCTAGAGCTTCTGTTCACCTAGAATAGTGGTTTTCAACAAGGGGGCGATATTGACTTCCCAGAGGACATTTGGAAATGTCTGGAGGCATTTTTGTGTTTTCATAACTAGTCGGGGGGATGCAACTTTGCTATTGGCATATAGGAATAGAGGCCAGGGATCCTACAGTGCACAGGACAGGCCCGACAACAGAGAACTGACAAAATATCAGTGGTACAAAGGTTGGAAATCCCTGACCTAGTAACTCATGAGCTTATGAATGATAAAGATCTTTTGTCCTTGCGTATAAATCATAGACACTACCGCAGTGCTGGACACAGAGGACAAATCGCGGAGCAAATCAAATAAGGCATACGTGGAATGGCTTTAGAAATTATCCATTTATATACCCCTGTCAGATATTAGGTATTTCAGACAGAAAATCTGAGCGTCAAGCAGGAGCTCCAGAAAATCAAACATGAGGTATTTCCAAACTTAGGGACTCAAGGTACTTCTGGGAAAAAAAATAATGCATGAAGCTCTGGGTATCAGGAAGATTCTGCAACAAACAGCCATAGCCTTCAACGCTGGCCATGTGAGTAGACAGCAACAGCTACTGTTTATTAAGAACGTAATAAGTTCAGAGCGCAATGCATTATCTCCTGCACACCCCCTCCCCCAAAAGCCCTGTGGGGTAAGGCTGTTGTGATCCCCGTTTTACAGATGAAGGAACAGAAGTACAGAGGGGTTAGGTAACTTGCCCAAGGTCACCCAGCTAGCAGGCAGAGTCAGCTGAGAAGAGAAGGCAATTAGACCCCAGAGCCTGCACGCTTCATCCAAATTTCCTTTTTCTTTTTTCTTAATATTTATTTATTGATTTGTTTGTTTATTTATTTAGGCTGTGCCAGGTCTTAATTGCAGCACGCAGGATCTTTGTTGCCACGTGCGGACTTTTAGCTGCGGCCTGCGGGATCTTTTATTTGCAGCATGCGGGCTCCTTTAGTTACGGCATGCGGGATCTAGTTCCCTGACCAGGGATCGAACCCGGGCCCCCTGCACTGGGAGCTCGGAGTCTTAACCACTGGACCACCAGGGAAGTCTTTAAATTCCCTTTTGGGGAACTCCCACTGGAGCCACCAGTGAGCATCCCCTGCCATAACTCACATCAGGCCAACCAGACTTTCTGGCCTGGAATGTTGACTCTTGAACTTTGTGACACAGTTATAGGAAAATGAAACAGAAATGGCTGATAAATTTCCCTTCAAGCAGATGCATTCAGATTCCTTGTGTTGTCCTAGGTCCCCCTTACCTGTCTATTCTGCCAGCTGCCTCTTTTCTCACCAATCAACTCCCCCTTCTGCTTATGTAAGTCATTGTTAGTTTCTGTTGCTTGCACCCAGAGAATTTCGGTACAGAAAAGATCCAGGAAGGGGATTACGGATCTCCCGGGTCCTGCTGGCCTCTTAAAGCAGCTAGAGAGTCAGCCTGTGGAGCAAGGGAGGCTGGAAAGTGTAAAGACAAGCCTGAGGCTCAGCTGAGGAACGAAGGGAGGGATTTATAGGAGCCACGGAGCCTTCTGCCTCAAGTGCCTGGACAACAGATGACTTGCAAGTTCCCAGAAGAGCCTGGGCTCGCACCAAGCTGCCTAGGTTTAAACTGTTGCTCTCTCTTACTAGCTGTATAACTTTGACAAGCTATTTAATGTCTTGGAACCAGTTTCCTCTTCTCAAAGGGGGTGTATATTAATATCTGCTTTGTAGAGTTGATGGAGGACCAAATGAGCAAACAGTGTATTTCATCACTTCTATGATGCACGTTTCCCACATTTTACCATCACTAAAAATTGGAAGGTGGCTTACAAGGGATAATACAACATAGATTATTGGATGGAGTGTTTTTCTCCTTAGTGGTGCATGAAATAAAAGTGTAAGTTATGGCTGTCATCTTAGATTCAGTGATACAGTATGCTTGGACTTATGGCTTAAAATATTAGGAATTATTGTTCCTATTTATATCACCAGCTCCTAGCACATCATAAGCACTCAGTAACTGTGAGCGCAAAGAAGATCCCTTGTGAGCTTGAGCCTGACCTGAAGGTGTACTGGAATACTTAAACCCAGTAAAGACCAAGAAAAGAGTCACACTCAGGCTCCCTTTCTGGGGAGAGAGGTCATCACAAACCTACAAAGAGAAGCCCCTAGACAGGAAGAAATGATGAAACTCTGGTGCAATAAATCACTCTGGACAGGTTCCCTGTATTTTCAGGGAACTTCTGCAATCATGTTTCTCCTTTATTCCACAATTTGCAATACAAAACCACCGACCCCTTCACCTCTGCTTCCTGGCGCACCAACAAGCCATCCAGACTCTAGGCAGCAACCAGAAAGTAAGTGATTGCCTCATGGCCAGGCTCTGCTGGACCCTCAATAAGCCCTTTCCAAAGGCCATCACTCATCTTCAGCTTGGCCACAAAATTAGGCATTTGCAGCTCTCTGGTTGTCGCTGATGTAATTGTTCAGATCACAACCCTTTTTATCAGATTTTTTAACCCTTTTTAACCCTTTTTTCATCTGGGCATTTTTATCAATATTCAGTCATGTAAAATAGTTGACAGTGGAGAGGGAAAATACAGCATGATGATTAAGAAAGCAAGTGCTGGTAGGTAACTGCGTGGGTTCACATCTTCACTCCTAAATATGTGACCAAATAGAAAAATTATGCAACTGCTTTCAGTCTCAGTGACCTCGTCTATAAGACAAGAATAATAATAGCTAACAACATTGTGTATCAGGCACTGCTCCCTGCAGTTAACACACAATAGTTTATCTGATCCTCACAACCACCTCTGAGGTGGGCATCCTGTTAACATACCCACTAAACAGATGAAGAAAAGGATGCTTCAAGAGGTTCTGGAACTTGCCCAATGACACAGCTAGACAGTGGCAGGCTGGCAGGCTGCAGGGTGAATGCTCTTAATCACAACTCTGTGTTGTGTCCTAAACCTGACAGAAGTGCCTCCTTGATGGCAAGAGTGCGGTAAGATTAAATGAGGTAATGAATGCAAAGCATAGAGCTCAGTGCTAGGCTATAAAACACAGGAAAGTCTGGCGGCTGTTGTGACAGCTTTCATTTACCAAGCACGGACCATATGCCACACACTGCGCTATGTCCCTGACCATGCAATCTCTCTCATCCTCACAATGACCCTAGGAAATAGGAATTGCTATTACCCTCCTCTTAAAGATGAAGAGCTAGGTTCAGAGAAGTTTTGTCCTCACAAATTACTATGTACCAGTCACCGTCGCAGGTGCTTGAAAGAGTGACTTGCCCCAGGGAGCGCAACTACTGAGTGGATAGGTCTACTGTACTCTAACACCCAATCTCTCTCCATTAAACCCATGGCTCCAACAACAGGTTTTATCTATCTGATAAGGAAGCCTAGATAATTTTAAGGGGACCAAGCAGGGCTGGGGTTCTGTTGTGGACCCTGATGATCAAAGAATAGGAGTTGTTCCCAGGGCATAATAAGTTGCCTTAGAATTGATTCCAAGATGCCAGAACAAGAAGGGAGCTTGGCAATCATTTAGTTCCAGGCTTCTTTTTGCAGTAGAAGAAGGGAGACTGGAGACCTGCCTGAAGGATGCAGCTCATTAGCAGAGCCAGAGCAAAACCCCATGGCTTCCCAGCTGAACCATCTTTTTGCCAACCGCTCAACACAAAGAGAGAATGGCAAACCGCATCGAAGGGCTTCCATTCAAGTCTTTTAATATATAGTTTATTTTGGTATCATAAAAGCTGTGCATGTTTGCTGTGGAAAATTGGGAAAATACGGAAATGAAGAAAGTTATGACAAAAATAAAATGATCCTGTTTCCCACCACCCAGAGAGCTGTAGATAACTTGGCATGTTTCCTTCTCGACCTCTTCCTATGCATAGCTTTTTGTTTTTAGTTTTTAGATATTTGGAATGCGCTGTGTATGCAGTTTGTTACCAGTCTTCCCACTTAAATGATAACTATCTTTCCATGTTAGCACAGTCTCTTTGTAAACAATTTTCCTTTTCACTAATGAAGTGCAATAGTCTCCTGCTCCATTCCTATACCCTACATCCCCCCATACGCATGCACCTATTGCGATCCCATTGGGTATAACTTTTAACCATCTGCGTTTAAAGTTTTTCTGACTCTTATCTTCATATAGTTCAATAATACGTGACTTGTAGATTTTTCTACTTCAAGAATTATCTGTTGATTTCCTGCTACGATAGATGAGAATTGAGTTTATTTCTGTCACCAACTCTAGATATATCTCTCCCCCTGCTTCTTCTCCCAATAATTATAATAATTATGCCTTTATTTTTTTATTCCCTTCTTGGTCACCATTATAATTGTAAATAGCATACCTAAACCTCACTTTCTCTTTCTATTAATGACATTGTTTTGGTTTTTTTTTTGCGGTACTCGGGCCTCTCACTGTTGTGGCCTCTCCCGTTGCGGAGCACAGGCTCCGGACACGCAGGCTCAGCGGCCATGGCTCACGGGCCTAGCCGATGTGGGATCTTCCCGGACCAGGGCACGAACCCATGTCCCCTGCATCGGCAGGCGGACTCTCAACCACTGAGCCACCAGGGAAGCCCTGACATTGGGTTTTTATTCAACATTTTGCAAGATAAGGATCTTGTTTTCCTCCCTGACACTTCTCAACTTCTGTTAACTCTAGTTTTTCTTTTAATTTGTCAGTTTTGTTAATGCTTATATTCTCTCCTCACTCCATAATTAAGACATTAATGCTTTCTTTATACGTTGACTCTAGAACTTTAATAAACAACATTTACATTATTATGAAGAATGGGCATCTGTTATGACTGTATAATATTTCATAGTATGGTTGTCCCCCAATTTCCCTAACCATTAAATGTTTAAGGTGGATTAAAAGAGGTTTTTTCATAATTATTTGCTATTATAAATTACACTGTGATGAAAGGCTTTGATTTTTGTGTGTGTCTGAATCTGCTTCTCTGATGGTTTCTTTAGAAGAGATACCCAGTAGTGGCCAATAGGGTTCCTGACATATTGTGAATTCTTTATCAATATTTGTCAAAGCAGTGGATGAAGTGTGGCAGGTCTGAACAGTTTTAAGGCTCTTAAAACATTGCAAAACTGCCTTTCAGGAAGTATTCTAAATATTTACCATGGAATGTCTCTGTAATCCATGATTGAGTGTGGGGATAAGAGGATTAATTTATATAAGCTCATTTGAAAAAAAGAAAAAGTGGGGGATTGTGATGCTGGAAGGGCTAGAGCATGGGTGAGCAAATTATGGTCCACCGGCCAGATCTAACCCACTACCTGTTTTTGTAAATAAAGTTTTATTGGAACACAGCCATGATCATTTGTTTATAAATTCAGTGGCTGCTACAGCAGCTCAGTTGAGTCACTGTAACAAAAACCTAATGACCCATGAAGCCTAAAATATTTACAATCTGGACCTTTAGGGAAATAACAGTGGACTTTTGGTTTAGAAGATCCAGAAGAATAAAGCTGAAGGTTGGTTTACAGTGGTTTCTAGAGGGAGTTAACTAGTTCCTTATCCCTCTTCCTGGACATCCTTCCTGAAAAACCACTGTTATTGCAGGAGAAAAATAACAAACAGTTGTAAAATGTTGCTATATTACAAGCAGGGCATAAGAACTTCCCATATTATTAACTCATTTAATTTTCACAACAGTCTATGAAACAGTTACTGTTATCATAACCTCAGTTTTGTAAATGAGGAAACTGACATCAAATAACTTGCACAGGATGATAACTCTGGTGAGTGGTGGAGGGAGAAATCATGCCTGAAAGGCAGACTTCAGAGCCTGTGCTCCTAACTGCCACATTATACCACGTTGTCCTAGAGAAATGAGAGCAGAAGGGACCAGAGAGAGCAATCTCCACTCACTTGTAAACACAGATTTTCAGGAGTGGACATCTTGTATCCTCCCAACTCACAGTCATCTTCCTTATTTGCTCCCCTAATCCCCCTAGGTGGTCTTCTAGCAGCACTGCTTAATCAACACGACTCAGCCCGGAGTTGATTAAAAACCCACCAAGTCACCTGACCTGAGCTGGACCAATCAGAGTCCTTTCCGTCTCAGGAACTGAGAGGGAGAGAAAGCCAATCTCTTCATGGGGCTGGGCTTGAAATATGTATTGTAGAACCTACTTAGGATGGCTTGATAAAATAGAGGATTCCCAGTGAAATTTAGATTTCTGATAAACACTAAAGAATTTTTTATGTATGTTATGTCCAAATATTGCATAGGACACATGCTAAAAACATTCTTCCTTTTTTAATCTGAAATTCAAATTTAACTGAGTGTCATACATATATTGATACATATATACACACATAACACATACTATATAAAATATGTAATATATAAAATGTTATATATGAATATGTATATATACATGTATGTATATATATATATATATATATATTTTTTTTTTTTTTGCGAAATCTGGTAGCCCTATGAATACCCTTGTTTTGGAGAAAGTCTGCATGCAAAGCAGAAAAGATCAAGCAGACACACGGAGAGAAGCAGAGACAAGAGAGGGGAAGTAGCTCCCAGACCCTGACTTAGTTCCTTCCCTACATTCTCAGCCTTGGATTCCACCTGGGCTCCCTCCATTTACAACCAAAAGCACCCTTAGAAGATAACCCTTCCGTAGAAAATGTGAATGTTCAAGTGTAAAATCAATGCCATTCATTTAATGCAGTGGAGAATTTAGACCCAACATTCAAATCCATCTCTCAGTTTTTTTTAGAATTCTTCAAGATAGCCCGGTTTAAATGGACACACAATTGCACAAAAATAGTCTTTCTTCCATCCCCATCTTAATGAGTTAGAATTCCTCTATTAAACAAACATGCCTCTAGGAATGATAACATAAAAATCAAGATAGCAATTCTGTGGGTTGACAGGGCAGAATGAGGCTAAGGAAGGGCGCACAAAGGACCTCAATTAAATTTACAGTGTTTTATTTCTTAAACTATGTGATAAATACATAGAAGTTCACTAAAATTTTCTTTACGTATGATTTACATCCTAAATATTTCATAGTAGAAAAATAAAACTTTTTTTAAGCCTGATTGCAGTTCTTGAACTTAAAACTGTCTAAGCATGGGTTGGGTAGAAAAGATTTAAAATCTATTTACAATCTATTCGATATTTAAAATACAAAAACTTGAAATTTTTGAGATTTGACCTGCGGGTCCCAGGAATATTGTATCGTCATGACCCATTTGGAATTTTAGCTTTCTCAGTACAAAGGTTTCAGCACCTAGAACACCACCGGGCAAATAGTAAGTGTTCATTGATTAAATGGACGGCAAAAACACTAAAATCACCACTATATACCCTCTTTTATGTTAAGGTTTTCTCCATCTCTTCCCACACACCTTGTCTCCCAAGGTATGGCTATGCTAGGGATTATACTGGCAGTGGGACAGGATTGGCAGGAGAGAATTTGAACGAGTTACGGTTTGGGGGATACTTAGGATACCCAGGATGTTTACCTGAGACCCATGCTGAAGAAACACTATGTGGTTGACATCACCTCCATCAATTTTCCTGCTTTAATGGTTTACCTTGAATAATGTCACCTCAGGACCCTCGGCGCTATGGTTACAGGGGATGGAGGACGCACCAGAGGTCATTGCAATGGGTGCGAGTCTCTTGTCCTGCCATTCCACCTCAACAATGACAGCTGAAATGTATCTGATGCTTTTCCTCCACATCCTTACTTATAAGCACCAGAACAAGATTCTCCCCCCAAGAGGACGAGCCCAGAACAAAGACTACTTGGGTAAATATAACAGAGCAGTTCATACAATCTGCTGCTTTGGGGGTTAAAAAGTCCCAGAACATTCTATTCCCTTTCTTTCACTGTCCTATTATTCATGTGGTGCCTCAAAATAATTATTTTCTAAGAGGGTTTTAGCATCCCAGATGCACTTTGACTGTCATGAAAGAGCAGAGGAAACATAAGCATGAGATGTAGCGCGAGGCAAGAACACAAAACCAATTGCCCAGGCCTGTGATATGTGGCACCAGAATAAACACAGGACGCTCTGTGAAAGCCATTTGTTTTTATTTACGGGCAAATCCAACTTTAATTACTGGCAAGACCATTAATCGTCCTCACCTAACCACTGAAATAAGCCCATGTCCATTTTCCTGAAAATGCCAACTCATAGGGTGGATAAAAGGGATGCTGTTTTTAAAGGCAAAACATTTAAAAGTTACTTTCATAAAGTGGCAAAACCTGCTTTCTGTTCATTTCCTCTCTATTAAATGTGTCTAAACAACTTATCGATTCCTGTAAAGGGAAAGAACAGGAAAAAAATCATGTACAAATTGAATAAACACTTAGGGGTTTATTACACTAGAGCTATAATTCAAACGGGCTTTGCAAAGAACTTTTGTCTAATTAGTCATGGTGATCAGGTATCTATGGGAATAATTGTTAATGCTTGGAATAGATAACCAATTAACCATGTCTACAGTCAGCATAATAACTGGCATCAGGCTCCATGCCTTTTAGACTTTTATACAGCAAGTACAAAACAGGCAGCTGTTTTGTGCTTTTCCTAGAACAGAAGGCACATCCCCCTGCTGCACTGTGAGGTCCCTGTGGTAGCTCATCCCTAGATGTCTGAATCCTTACAGCCTCAACCATAAGCCAAGGGAAAGCAGCAGCAGAAAATACAGCGAGAGGACATGAAAGGCCACTCCATTCAGGAATGCATGATATTTGCAACAAATGACATTAAAAAATCATTAGTATGTGCCAGGCAGTGGACTAAGTACTGTGCATATATTAGATTATTTAATCTTTATAACAACTCTGATATATAGGTGCCTTGATTCTCTTTACAGACGACGAAACTGAGCTGTGGAGTAGTTAGTTGCCTTGTTCAAGTCTGCACAGATGGATCCAGGATTCAAACTCAAGCCAGTCTGACTACAGAAGTATATGATGTATCTATTTCTTAATACTAGGGAACCATGCTGTAATACACTGAATGAAACAGGATAAAACTTCTGCACGTAGTAGAATTATTTCATTCAAAAATATGCATTGAGTACCTACTGTGAGCTAGGCTCTGGCATATAGACACATGTATATATGTGTGTATGTGTGTATTAGTTTTAAGATATGTCCACATATTATTTGATGTTCCTCACTTCTAATAGAATAAAGTGGAAGTGACAGCATATGACTTAGGAGACCAGGTTATAAAAGCCCTCTGGCTTCCTAATTATTCTGTCACTCTTGGCTTGCTTTGCTCTGGAGGAAGTTAGCTCCCATATGGAGCATCTCTATGGAGAAGCTCATGGGGAGAGGAACGGAGGCCTCCAGCCAACAGCCATGTGGATGGGCCATCTTGGAAGTGGACCCGTCAGCCCCATTCAAGCCTTCAGGTGACTGCAGTCCTGCCTAACGTCTTGACTGCAGTTTCTTGAGAAACCCTGGGCAGTTAGGTTACTCTCAGAACGCTGACCTTCAAAAACAATATTTGTTGTTTTAAATCACTAAGCTTTGGGGTAATTTGTTGCACAGCAATAGATAACTAATACACTGTGTGTGTTTGCATGCACATGTGTTATCAAATAGTGATCAAAGAAAGCTAAGGAACAGAAGCCTGGAACATATCCAGGACCCATTCCAAAGGCTCACTGCTCTTTTCCTGTGGTGTCCACCTTAGCTGATGGCACAACAACCCACTTGTTCACCCAAGCAAAAAAACCCAGGACACACTTGACTGCTCACTTTCTACAGATTGATCACCAAATCATGATAATCCCACTACGTATATCCTAAATGGTCTTGCTTCCCATCTTCTACCACTCTAGCTTCTTTGTTCGTTCAAAAAATTATTGTTTGTAACACCTTCTTAGTGAACTCCTACTCATATGTCAAGGCCCTAGAACACTTCATGGATGCTGGATCCTTTCTACCAGCTCTGTGCCTTGCACACACTTCTAACTTTCCATTTTAAATTATTCTCTTTTCATCCTGCTAACACATGGGTTCCTGGAGGATAGAGACTTATCTCATGCCTCTCAATCTCTCCTGTCTCTGGCTAGGGCCTAGCAAAGGCCGTGCTTTGAAAATATTACTGTGCTGACTATCAAACTACATAATAAATTATCCCAACTTAATGGCTTAAGCAACAAACATTTATTACTTCACAGTTTTTGTGGATCAAGAATCTCATGTGATTCCATTGGGTCATTTGACTCAAGGTCCCTCACAAAGGTGTACTCTTCATCTCAAGGCTCAGCTGGGGGACAGGCCATGTCCAGGCCACTCATGTGGCTGTAAGAGGCCACAGGTCCTCACTGCCACGTGGACTGCTCCCTGGGGCCGCTTACAACCCAGCAGGTGGATTCCATCCGAGTGAGCACCGGAGAGAGTGAGAGAGGGTGAGCGAGGTGGAACCAGAGTCTTTGTAACCTAATCTCAGGAGGATGTCCCATCACTTCTGCCATATTTTTTAGAAGCGATTTACCAGGTCAGCCCAGAGAGGTGATTACACAGGGGCCTATATACCCAGAGTGGGGGATCACTGGGAGACACCTTAGGAGCTGCCTGCCTTGAATATTTTGACCTTGTCTCTCAGAACAGGTCCAGCCTTGGGTGTCCATCACCTGCTTTCTCTAAGAACCATCTTCAACTCCTGCTGTGCGCCCCTCCCGGAAAACAGGAACCGACTTCTCTGCTCTTGGGCAATCAGTGGATGGCAGCCCATCTCTGAACTCAGTTCATGCATGCATTTACTCTGTGTTTCAGCTCTGCGCATGTTGCTTAACCTCACTCATGTTCTAGCTCCCCGTTTGTAAAAGGGGGTTAATAGTAGAGCTCGCTTCCTAAATTTGTTGTGAGGATTACAAATGCACATGAAAACTCTTAGCATAGTTCTCAAAACAATGTAGCGCCTCAGTAAATAAAAGCAACCTTTACTGTTGTTGTTGTTATTATGATTGTTATCATTTTGTCCATGAAGGTCAAGATACCTAAAAGGCAGCTTCTGTGTGGTGAGTGGCAGGAAGACACCACTATACAAATCTTTGCAGAACTAGAAATTGAAATAGCCAAGGAAGAGATTATAAGACCCACTGGTGAGTAAGTGTGGATGTCCCAAGATAGAGGTTGAGGTGTGGATTAAGACCAAATTCTCAGTCAGCTTTACCCTGCCTAGTCGTCCTTCTTCAGGTTTCTACCACTCGCTCTCCAGCTTCTGGTTTTCTTGCATTTTTTTTCTCTCAGAGTTCAGTCCTCCACCCCTGCCCTTTAGTTTCACAGTCACGGCGAACAGTTGCTGTGTTTTAGGACCCAGTGGATGATGAAATACACCTGAGACCACATAGCCACAGACGGCCAAACTGAGTTTTGAATCTAGACAATCTTGACCCCAGAGACCCTCCAGGCTAGAGCCATGTGGCTGACAGGGTCTTGGTGCTCCGGCCTGGTGTCAGGCCTGAGCCTCTGAGGTGGGAGAGCTGAGTTCAGTACATTGGACCACCAGAGACCTCCTGGCCCCATGGAATATCAATCTGCAAGAGCTCTCCCAGAGATCTCTGTCTCAACGCTAAGACCCAGCTCCGCTCAATGCCCAGCAAGCTCCAGCGCTGGACGCTCCATGCCAAACAACTAGCAAGACAGGAGCACAACTCCAGCCAGTAGCGGAAAGACTGCCTAAAATCATAATAAGTTCACAGACAACCCAAAACACACCACCAGACGTGGTCCTGCCCACCAGAAAGACAAGATCCAGCCCCACCCACCAGAACACAGGCACCACTCCCATCCACCAGGAAGCCTAAACAAACCACTGAACCAACCTTACCAACTGTGGGCAGACACCAAAAAACAAGGGGAACTATGAACCAGCAGCCTGCGAAAAGGAGACCCAAGCACAGTAAGCTAAACAAAATGAGAAGACAGAGAAATACATAGCAGATGAAAGAGCATGGTAAAAACCCACCAGACCAAACAGATGAAGAGGAAATAGGCAGTCTACCTGAAAAATAATTCAGAGTAATGATAGTAAAGATGATCTATTTCCAAAATCTTGGAAATAGAACGGAGAAAATACAAGAAACGTTTAACAAGGACCTAGAAGAACTAAAGAGCAAACAAACAACGATGAACAACACAATAAATGAAATTTAAAATTCTCGAGAAGGAATCAATAGCAGAATAACTGAGACAGAAGAACGGATAAGTGACCTGGAAGATAAAATAGTGGAAATAACTACTGCAGAGCAGAATAAAGAAAAAAGAATGAAAAGGATTGAGGACAGTCTCAGAGAACTGGGACAACATTAAACACACCAACATTTGAATTATAGGGGTCCCAGAAGAAGAAGAGAAAAATAAAGGGTCTGAGAAAATATTGGAAGAGATTATAGTTGAAAACTTCCCTAACATGGGAAAAGAAAGAGTCAATCAGGTCCAGGAAGTGCAGACAGTCCCATACAGGATAAATCCAAGGAGAAACACACCAAGATACATATTAATCAAACTATCAAAAAATAAATTCAAAGAAAAAATATTAAAAGCAGCAAGGGAAAAGCAACAAATAACATACAAGGGAATCCCCATAAGGTTGACAGCTGATCTTTCAGCAGAAACTCTGCAAGCCAGAAGGGAGTGGCAGGACATATTGAAAGTGATGAAAAGGAAAAAGCTACAACCAAGATTACTCTACCCAGCAAGGATCTCATTCAGATTTGACAGAGAAAGTAAAACCTTTATAGACAAGCAAAAGCTAAGACAATTCAGTACCACCAAACCAGCTTTACAACAAATGCTAAAGGAACTTCTCTAGGCAGGAAACCCAAGAGAAGGAAAAGATCTACAATAACAAACAAAAAAAACAGTTAAGAAAATGATAATAGGAACATACATATTGATAATTACCTTAAATGTAAATGGATTAAATGCTCCAACCAAAAGACATAGGCTGGTTCAACGGATACAAGAACAAGAAGCATATATACATTGTCTAAAAGAGACCAACTCAAGACCTAGGGACACATACAGACTGAAAGTGAGGGGATGGAAAAAGATATTCCGTGCAAATGGAAATCAAAAGAAAGCTGGAGTAGCAATTCCCATATCAGACAAAATAGACTTTAAAATAAAGACTATTACAAGAGGAAAAAAGGACACTACATAATGATCAAGGGATCAATCTAAGAAGAAGATATAACAATTGTAAATATTTATGCACCCAAGGTAGGAGCACCTCAATACATAAGGCAAATGCTAACAGCCATAAAAGGGGAAATCGACAGTAACACAAACATAGTAGGGGACTTTAACACCCCACTTTCACCAATGGACAGATCATCCAAAATGAAAATAAAGACGGAGACACAAGCTTTAAATGACACATTAAACAAGACGGACTTAACTGATATTTATAGGACACTCCATCCAACAACAACAGAATACACTTTCTTCTCAAGTGCTCATGGAACATTCTCCAGGATAGATCATATCTTGGGTCACAAATCAAGCCTTGGTACATTTAAGAAAATTGAAATCGTATCAAGTATGTTTTCCAACCACGATGCTATGACACTAGATATCAATTACAGGAAAAAAAACAAACTGTAAAAAATACAAACACATGGAGGCTAAACAATACACTACTAAACAACCAAGAGATCACTGAAGAAATCAAAGAGGAAATCAAAAAATACCTAGAAACAAATGACAATGAAAACACGATGACCCAAAACAGATAGGATGCAGCAAAAGCAGTTCTAAGAGGGAAGTTTATAGCAATACAGTCCTACCTCAAGAAACAAGAAAAATCTCAAATAACCAACCTAACCTTACACCTAAAGCAATTAGAGAAAGAAAGACAAAAAAAACCCAAAGTTAGCAGAAGGAAAGAAATCATAAAGATCAGATTAGAAGTAAATGAAAAAGAAATAAAAGAAACAATAACAAAGATCAACAAAACTAAAAGCTGGTTCTTTGAGAAGATAAACAAAATTAATAAATCATTAGCCAGACTAATCAAGAAAAATAGGGGAAAGACTCAAATCAACAGAATTAGAAGTGAAAAAGGAGACATAACAACTGACACTGCAGAAATACAAAGGATCATGAGAGATTACTACAAGCAGCTATATGCCAATAAATAGGATAACCTGGATGAAATGGACAAATTCTTAGAAAAGCACAACCTTCTGAGACAGAACCAGGAAGAAACAGAAAATATAAACAGACCAATCACAAGCACTGAAATTGAAACTGTGATTAAAAATCTTCCAACAAACAAAAGCTCAGGACCAGATGGCTTCACAGACGAATTCTATCAAACATTTAGAGAGCTAAAACCATCCTTTTCAAAATCTTCCAAAATATAGCAGAAGGAGGAACACTCCCAAACTCATTCTACGAGACCACCATCACCCTGATACCAAACCCAGACAAAGATGTCACAAAGAAAGGAAACTACAGACCAATACCACTGATGAACATAGATGCAAAAATCCTCAACAAAATACTAGCAAACAGAATCCAACAGCATGTTAAAAGCATCATACACCATGATCAAGTGGGGTTTATCCCAGGAATGCAAGGATTCTTCAATATATGCAAATCAATCAATGTGATACATCATATTAACAAACTGAAGGAGAAAAACCATATGATCATCTCAATAGATGCAGAAAAAGCTTTTGACAAAATTCAACACCCATTTATGATAAAAACTCTCCAGAAAGTAGGCATAGAGGGAACTTACCTCAACATAATAAAGGCCATATATGACAAAACGACAGCCAACATCGTTCTCAATGCTGAAAAACTGAAACCATTTCCACTAAGATCAGGAAAGAGACAAGGTTGCCCACTCTCACCACTATTATTCAACATAGTTTTGGAAGTTTTAGCCACAGCAATCAGAGAAGAAAAAGAGATAAAAGGAATCCAAATTGGAAAAGAAGTAAAACTGTCACTGTTTGCAGATGACATGATACTATACATAGAGAATCCTAAAGATGCTACCAGAAAACTACTAAAGCTAATCAACGAATTTGGTAAAGTAGCAGGATACAAAATTAATGCACAGAAATCTCTTGCATGCCTATACACTAATGATGAAAAATCTGAAAGAGAAATTAAGGAAACACTCCCATTTACCACTGCAAGAAAAAGAATAAAATAGCTAGGAATAAACCTACCTAAGGAGACAAAAGACCTGTATGCAGAACACTATAAGCCACTGATGAAAGAAATTAAAGATGATACAAACAGATGGAGAGATATACCATGTTCTTGGATTGGAAGAATCAACCTTGTGAAAATGACTCTACTACCCAAAGCAATCGACAGATTCAATGCAATCCCTATCAAACTACCAATGACATTTTTCAGAGAACTAGAACAAAAAATTTCACAATTTGTATGGAAACACAAAAGACCCTGAATAGTCAAAGCAATCTTGAGAAAGAAAAACAGAGCTGGAGGAAACAGGCTCCCTGCCTTCAGACCATACTACAAAGCTGCAGTAACCAAGACAATATGGTACCAGCACAAAAACAGAAATACAGATCAAGGAACAGGATAGAAAGCCCAGAGATAAACCCATGCACATATGGTCACCTTATCTTTGATAAAGGAGGCAGGAATATACAATGGAGAAAAGACAGCCTCTTCAATAAGTGATGCTGGGAAAACTGGACAGCCACATATAAAAGAATGAAATGAGAACACTTCCTAACACCATACACAAAAATAAACTCAAAATGCATTAAAGACCTAAATGTAAGGCCAGACACTACAAAACTGTTAGAGGAAAACATAGGAAGAACACTGTTTGACATAAATCACAGCAAGATCCTTTTTGACCCACCTCCTAGAGAAATGGAAATAAAACCAAAAATAAACAAATGGGACCTAATGAAACCTAAAAGCTTTTGCAGAGCAAAGGAAACCATAAACAAGATGAAAAGACAACCCTCAGAATGGGAGAAAATATTTGCTAACAAAGCAACTGAGAAAGGATTAATCTCCAAAATATACAAGCAGCTCAATATCAAAAAAACAACCCAATCCAAAAATGGGCAGAAAACCTAAATAGACATTTCTCCAAAGAAGATATACAGATTGCCAACAAACACATGAAAGGATGTTCAACATCACTAGTCATTAGAGAAATGCAAGTCAAAACTACAATGAGGTATCACCTCACACCAGTTAGAATGGGCATCATCAGAAAATCTACAAACAACAAATGCTGGAGAGGGTGTGGAGAAAAGGGAACCCTCTTGCACTGTTGGTGGGAATGTAAATTGATACAGCCACTATGGAGAACAGTATGGAGGTTCCTTAAAAAACTAAAAATTGAATTACCATATGACCCAGCAATCCCTCCTGGGCATATACCCTGAGAAAACCATCATTCAAAAAGAGTCATGTACCACAATGTTCATTGCAGCACTATTTACAATAGCCAGGACACGGAAGCAACCTAAGTGTCCATCGACAGATGAATGGATAAAGAAGATGTGGCACATATATACAATGGAATACTACTCAGCCATAAAAAGAAACGAAACTGAGTTATTTGTAGTGAGGTGGATGGACCTAGAGTCTGTCACACAGAGTGAAGTAAGTCAGAAAGAGAAAAACAAATACCGTATGCTAACACATATATATACAGAGTCTAAAAAAAAAAAAGAAAAAAATGGTTCTGAAGAACCTATGGGCAGGACAGGAATAAAGATGCAGACATAGAGAATGGACTTGAGGACATGGGGAGGAGGAAGGGTAAGCTAGGACGAAGTGAGAGAGTGACATTGACATATATACACTACCAAATGTAAAATAGATAGCTAGTGGGAAGCAGCCGCATAGCACAGGGAGATCAGCTCGGTGCTTTGTGACCACCTAGAGGGGTGGGATAGGGAGGGTGGGAGGGAGACGCAAGAGGGAGGGGATACGGGTACAGCTAATTCACTTTGTTACACAGCAGTCACTAACACAACATTGTAAAACAATTATACTCCAATAAAGATGTTCAAAAAAAAAAAGAAAAAAAAGGACAAGATCCCACAAAGCTGTGGTATGGGCAGAAATCAGGCTGGAGAGGGGGACTTTTTGTATATTTCCTTCTTTAAAACAATTCCATTTGGTTTGTCTAAGCAATTAACATGGTCCTTTAAAAGTTAATGGTAATCTAGCTATGCTAAGGGACCCCAGGGATATTATCTGTACAGTCTGTAGAAAGATTACACCTGGGAAGAGAAAGGGAAAGAGCATTTATGGAGTGACAATTGTCAAGCCACAGAGTTTATCTGGAGTTCTACTTGCATTATCATTATCACCTCACCATTTTAGGGGGTCATTATTCTTATCCCCCATGTTAAAAACAACGGTAAAATTTACATAATAAAATTAACCATTTTAAAGTGAACAATTTAGTGGCATTCAGTAGATTCACAGTATTGTGTAGCCACCACCTCTACACAGCTGCAAACCTTTTTCATCACCCTAAAAGAAAACTCTGTACCCATTAAGCACTTATTCCCCAGTCCCTCCTCACCCCACCCTCAGCCCCTGGCAACACTACCGGGCAGAGTCCATCCCTATGGATTTACCTCTCCTGGATATTTCACATTAATGGAATCACACGTAAGTGACTTTTTGTGTCTGGCTTCTTTCACTTACTGTTTTCATAGAATGTTTTTGAGGTTCAGCCACATCGTAGCATGTATTTGTACTGCATTCCTTTTTATGGCTGAATGATACTCCCTTGCGTGAAATATAGCACAATTTGTTTACCCATTCATCCTTTGATGGACATTTGGGTTGTTTCCATCTTTTGGGTATTGTGAATAATGCTGCTGTGAACATGTGTACAGGAATTTGTTTGAGTATCTGTTTTTCAGTTCTTTGGGGTCTATTCCTAGGAGTGGAATTGCCAGGTCATACAGTAATTCTATGTTTAACTTTTTGAGGAACTTCGTATCATTTTTTTTTTACAGGTAGAGAAGAAAACATGAATGTTTTAAATGCTTTAAGTTTAGAGGAATCAGACCTCTGAGGCATAAAAGTCATTGCCATTTTCACTGGGTCACAGCCCCATGAGGGAAGCCTCCCTGGAGGAGGTGAGACTATCTAAGGGAAGTGAGTTGCTCCTGCGGGATAGAGCAGAGCATCCTGTAGATGCCAGGATGATATGAACAGAGGCAGAGGCAGGCGGCTTAGGCTGGTTGCAGCCAAGGACCTTCCTGGAAAGAACTCAGGCTGCAAGGCTCCATTCATTTCTCCCAGGGTATCTGGCTGTTGGTATCGTTATTTACCTTTCAGAGTCAGAGGAGCTGATCTCTGTTGGGTTTATTTTAGTAAGAACTATATATTTGTCCCAGGATAGGCTTTGGGCTCCGACCAGCTCACTCACACAGGGACACAAGCTATGGGCTTTTATTTCTAAAAAAAAAAAAAAAAAAAGGTTAATTTCCTGCCTGCACACCTCAGTTCTTCGGTGGCAGAAATGAGAGATTACATGGATAGATTGCTGGCTCTTCTGGCTCCCCATTAACAATCATGACTCAGACGGACAGGGAGACAAAAATCTAGGTCCTCCAGTGCCACGAGGAAGGAAGTGACCAGCCTCGCTCCCGCCACCCCACTCTCTAACAAAACCTTCTCTGGCTGCCCAGCGTCTTTTAACATCAGTGTATACTCTCCACTCCGGACACTCCAACCCCTCTGCAATAGCAAAACTGCACCGTTACCACCATCAGCTCAGTCCCCACCTTGTGTCAGGCACATTCCACAGACTATCTTCTTTAGCCTGCACAATAACTCTGCGAGGTACACAAGATTATCCTCATTTTACAAGCAGAAAAGTGAGGTTCAAAGAAAATAAGTGGGACCGAATCAGGGTTTGCGCCCAAGTCTTGGCCGAATTTCAAAACCCGTGTACCAGTGTTCCCTGCTGCACAGTCGATCTCTATAACTTATTTACCTTGAGTACCAAACTTTGTAAACTTAGACCAGTGTCATCCTATCCCCTCCCTCCCCCCAGCCCCTGGCAACCACCACTGTGCTCTCTGCTTCTCTGAGTTTGGCAATTTTAATAGCATTTTTGAAGGAAGCAAAGGAAGAGTTAGACAAAAGAGGAGAAGGGAGGAGGAGCCAGGGTGAATGTAGACAAAGAAAGAAAAATGACCCATGGCGGTGCGGGGGAGGGGGGAGGGAGGATGTGGAGAGAAGGAAAGAGAGAGATCTTATCACAGGGCTGAGAAGTGCCCCCTTTTGTGCAGTTGGCGGAAGCCACATTTCTCCTAAATGAAACCTGGTCCCTGTGAATGATTTCCCCCAGGCTGGGAGAGTGCAGCCAGGAGACAGTGACACAGGCACATTTATTGGTTCTAAATAGACTCCGCTGGGAGCACGTCAGAATGATTTTCAGGATTCAATTGAATTGACTCGTTCTTTAAATTAAATTCTTTCATTGCAGCTCAGCTCCTCCACAATTGCCCAGATCTGTCCTAAAGGGGCTCCGATTCCCAATTAATAAATGAGATCTCGAGTAATCTGAGACCGTGTTTTGCCGACGGGGGTGGACTAGATGTCAGAACAGGTCTGGGGAAACGCAGGAACACGAACCTCTCTGATTTTCCTCCTGGAGGGCCCACCTGGATGAGCTAGCTTTGGGGGAAGGAGGGAAAGGAACATGGTTACATTCGCAGGGAAGCTCCAAAACCAGGTCCCTGTTCTAGGGGAGCCGGCTTCTCTCTGCAGCTCGTTACATCATGGGATCCCACTCAGAAATGGAATCCAGGGGTGGATTGGGTCTAGGAAGTCAGCGCGTCTTGAAAGGCAGGATTATTGGAGGAAAAGGTGGGCAAGAACCCACTCCTTCTGGACTCTGTTCCCCTTCCCTCCATCACCTTGAATTCTTTCTTTTGCTTGGATCAAGGTGAGGTGTCACATCCTGAAAGATGGAAACAGCTGGGCTGCTTTGAAATAAGGGTGTTGAGATGAAGTGTGGGCAGAATGTAAAACTCAGGGGGATGAGTTTTTCTGGAAATCACACTCCTACCTGGAGCTTCACGTGGCTATCTCACTTAATTCTCACAATAATCCTATGGAACAGGTAGAACTAGCACCTGTATTTCACCAATGGGGAAACTGAGGCACAGAAAAGTTAAAGGATGTGCCCATGAGCACGGAGAAGGATGAGGTATAGCCAGGATGGGAGCCTAGGTCTACTTATCTCCAGCTCTACAGAACAGTTAGGAGTATGACTCTAGAGCCAGCCAATCTATATTTGAACCTGAGCTCCTCCCCCTACCAGCTGTGTGACCCTGAGCAAATTACACAACGCATCTGT